>NC_088377.1:116115416-117355000 GCF_037993035.2 Macaca fascicularis
AAATAGAAGCTCCAAAGTAAAACAATAAGAGAAAAACCAATTTGACTATAATTGCAAATGTAAGGGGAAAAATGAAGATTAAATTGTTGTCGTAAAATTAATACATTAGAAAACACAAAAAAAAACAAAAATTACTCAGCTAAAAATAAAATTGCTAACATGGTGGAAGGGTTTGAGATCATCACAGTATACACAAAAAAGATTAAATAAATTAGAAAGAGGCAAATTGGGCACAAAGGATAGAGCAAGATAAGCAAACATAAGTATAATTTGTGTTCTTGAAGTAAAAAAAAAAGATGGAATAGAAAATTATTGTAAAATTTAATGCAAGAGAATTTCTCTGATAAAGAAATAACTGAATCTGCAGATTGAAAGAAAACACTGCTCCAGGGTAATTTGATGTAGAAATCTCAATATCAAACTATAAGCTAAGTTAGATATTTAAGTATTATTTATTAAAAGGTGTTTTGGGGCATTTTAAATTAAAAAACAAATCACGTATAATAGGAGAAAATCAGTGACCTGCCAAAGTTCTCTTCAGCAACCTTCAAAGCCAGAATACAATGAAGTGATTTCTACGGAGTTCTTAGAATAGTGTGTGACCCAAAAGATTACACTCAGCCAAAGTATCAGTCAAGTATAATGGCCATAGACATATCAGATTTGAAAAATGTCAAGGAATATACAACCTACAAACCCTTCTCGACAAAAATTTGGACAAAGCAATTTAGCAAATTAAGAGAAAGCTCAAATAGAAAACTCAAAATAAGCACAAAGTGCTTAATGGTAAGCATTAACCAAGTAAAACAGAAAAACAAATCAAAACAATGTTAAAAGTAATCATTTCTATAGAAGTAATAACTAATAAATACATAGTATATATAACAATATAGAAACACAAATTAAAGGCAATAAAATTCAATTAAAATAAAATGATATTTTATATAAAAGAACTCAGACAGTATAATTTTATTTTAAAAAATATTTTGTCAGTCATTTCTTTATGTATAGAATGACATATATATTTGCTTTGTGTACATGAAGGTAATTTTTGAGGAGTGATATTCAGAATTTTTTAAACTTTCATTTTTATAATTTCTATGCATAATTTGAAAACTTTATAATTAGTATTTATCACTTTTGCAGAAACAATAAAGATATTTGTAAAAAATAAAAAAATAATAAAACACAAAAGCAAAAACCTCACAATGTTAAACATCATTAATTACAAATGGTAGAAATGTAAGTTACTATTTCCTCTTTGTGTTTTTCTACAGTGTTCTGGTTCCCTCACCCCATCCTACTGCCAAAAAATTATAAAACCAATGCATGGAAGTAAGTGAGTAAATGTAAGAAAGAGGATAAATGTAGAAAATTATTTGAAAAGGTTTGGTGATGAATAAGACAGAGAAAAGGCCACAGTGGAAAGGACATATGGACTTAAAATAGGGTTTTTATTAAAATAGAGGAAACTAGAGAATGTTTCTATTCTGATGTGAAGGATCCTATATATCTAGAACATTGATACTGAAGGTGATAATGGAGATAACAAAGTGAAGGAAAACAGTTTTCTAAAGAGGTTATAAAGGATGGGACCCAGAGCACTAGCAGTGATTGTCCTTGAAAATAAGGATCGCCAGTTATTCTGTTGCAAAAGAAAGGAAGAAGGGAAAAACAGACACAAATATAAGCAGGTTGCAAGTTTAGGGATGGAAAATAACGAGAATCTAATTTTGGTGGTTTCAGTTTTCTTGATGAATTAAGTAAGAAGTTAATTGTCTGAGAATACTGTAGGAGGAGAGGATATTGGATTAGTTGGAATAAATAATAGCAGTTTTTTTTTAATTTAAAAATGCACAAAATGCATAATGTACTGTTTTTTCAGAAGGTTAAAGAAACAAAAAATGTATTTATTGTGTACACAAAATTCAATGAGTGTTCCTAATGGTCAAGCTATCTTCCTCATTGTCACTTACCACCCAGTTCTTTCCAGCCTGTGACTTCACCATCTTTTAGTTCTTCAGAATCTTCTCTATTCAGTCAGCAGATGAAGAAAGAGGATTGTGTGTAGAAGATAATTTTATGGATCAGATCTGACAGTGATGGATATAACATTTGCCTACATTTCACTGGATGGAACTCAGGAAAATGGCTACATCTAACTGCAAAGGATGCTGAAAAATGTAGTCTGTGGGTCCAGGAGAAAGAGGAAATTGGAGAGAAGCTAACTACTTTCTGCTTCTGATGAATAATTATGTGTTTGATAACCAAGAAAGTGGTGTGAAACAATTTCAGAGAACAAGGAAATCAGCCAACTTTACATATAATATGATTGTTGGGCCATGCTGACTATAAGGCAAAAAATGTATTAAGTTAATAAGCTTAAATATGTAATCAAAATGTATAGGAGAACCCCTTGGCTCAGCTGGGTAATTTCCTCCAAGCTTTGCAGTTCACATTAGACACAGAAAAGAGAGGTGGTAGGGTTGACCCAGAGCTAGTTTTTTTCCTAGGTGAATAAACCAGAGGGAGAAACAGACAACCATTTGAAAATATTTGCAAGAAAAGAAAACTGTTTATGGACCGTAGAAGCAAGGCAGATCTAAGAAGCTGACAGATATTTAAAAAGTGACGAAGTCAATGCATTGGGAAGCTTAGTGAAATTTGTGGCCATAGAAATATTTGATAGAAGAGCTATAGAAATAAAGTTCTTTGCCTCAGAGTAGATTACTTTGGGTCTCATTTTTTAGTCTATTTTTAACAGGACTTGTGAATATTATCATAAAAGGGAAAGGCAGCAATAGAATAAATGTAAAGGTCACTGGAAGACAGGATGTCAGGAAGCTGAGAGGCCAGGGGATAAGATTTGTACATATTAAAGTTATCAAGGAAAGTGACTTGAGTAAAAATGAAAATCAAGTTTTAGTCTTTCATGAACAAACTTGGTGAAAAGTCAGTTGTTAGATGACAGCAGAAATGAAATGGATAAGGTATTTTATCCAGAGTAATGAATTTCAAAAAATGAACTCAAGGAAGTAATGGATTATAAGTAACAATGGAAAGTAAGAAATTCTAAGAAATATACCTAGATCCTGTGGTAAGTAAGAAGTGAAACAGCCTCAATTTATGAAAAAGAAGAAGAATTGAACCTAGTAAATGTCTAGATTTCACTTAAGGCAAGAATGAAAGAAAACTATTCTAAGAGGAGACTAAAGATACAAGGGAGCTTTCTGATTACAGAGAGGATGACCTAGAAGCTGTTGTTGGAAAGATTTGTGGGTGCTTAGGCCTGCTTAGTGTATATCAAAGGAGGTACAGAGATAAGAGTAGAATAATAATATAAACTGCAGAGCTCCAACATCTGGTGGTAACTGGTGACTGGAGTGAATAGCGAAAAAAAGCATACACGGTTTGTAAGATGGTATGGAGTCAATACTCTTCGTATTGTTCTACATTATTCTCTAAAGAAGCTTCTCCTAGTATGAGGGAAGAACAGAGAGAAAGCGAAAGAAATGGACAAATGTTAGAATATTTGAATGGTAGAATACATAGTTATTGGTGATTGATTATGAGATAAGAGAGGAAGAAGAGAAAAGAACGATTCCTTATTTGTGGTGTAAGCCATGGAATGGTTTTGGTGTCATTATCAAATACAGTCAAGCACCCCATGACAAACTCTCAGTCAATGACGAACTACTTATGCGGTGGTGGTCTTGTTACATTATAATGGAGTTGAAAAATTCCTATCACCTAGTGACAGTGTAGCTGTCATAGCATCATAACACAAGGCATTACCCATGTGTGGTGATACGTGGTGATACTGGTATAAACAAACGTAATATGCTGCCAGCCATGTAAAATTTAGCACTTACAAGTACATAAGGTACATAACACTTGATAGTGATGATAAATGACTGTGTTCCTATTTTCGAGAGTATTTCTTCTACTTAGGTTTTTTAAAAGGTAACTGTAAAGCAGCCTCAGGCAGACCCTTCAAGAGGTATTCCTGAAGAAAGCATTACTATTATAGGAGATGACAACTCCATGCATGTTATTGCCTCTGAAGACCTTCCAGTGGGTCAAGGTGGAGAGGTGGAAGACAATGAAACTGATGATCCTGAGCTTGTGTAGGCCTAAGGTAATGTGTGTTTTGTGTCTTAGTTTTAATTTTTTAAAAAGCTCAACAAGTAGAAAAAGAAGTTTAAGAGTAGAAAAAAGTTTGTAGAATAAGGATATAAAGAAAATATTTTTATATAGCTATATGTACCCTGTGTTGAGTTTTAAGCTAAATGTTTTTACAAAAGAGTCCAAAAGTTAAAAGAATTAAACAGTTTATAAAGTAAAAGAGTTACAGTAAGCTAAGCTTAACTTATTATTGAAGAATTTCTAAAAATAAAGTTAGTGTAGGCTAAGATTAGTGTTTTTGAAGTCTGCAGTAGTGGACAGCAATGTCCTAGGCCTTCACATTCAGTCACCACTCACCCACAAGGCACAACAACTAATAGTACTATAAGCTCTGTTCATGGTAGGTGTCTACACAGATGTGTCCTTTTTTTTATCTATTTGTTTGTTTATTTATTTATTTATTTTTAAGGCAGGGTCTTACTCTGTTACCCAGGCTGGAGTGCAGTGGTACTATCATGGCTCACTGCAGCCTCAACATCCTGGGTTCAAACGATCACCCCACCTCAGACTCCTTAGTAGCTGAGACTACGGGTTCGCGCCACTACATCTGGCTAATGGGGCAGAGATGGGGTTTCATCATGTTGCCCTGTCTGGTCTTGAACTCCTGACCTCAAGCAATATGCCCACCTCAGCCTCCTGAGGTGCTGGGATTACAGGCATGAGCCACCATGCCTAGTCCATTTTTAATTTTCCTACCACATTTTTACCACATATATTTTATGTTTAGATACAAAAATACTTACCATTGTGATACAATTGCCTACAGTTTTAGGACAGTAACATGCTGCACAGGTTTGTAGCCTAGGAACAGTAGGCTATACCACATAGCATACGTGTGTAGTAGACTATACCATCTAGGTTTGTGTAAGTACACTCTATGCTGTTCACACAATGACAAAACCATCTAATGATGCATTTCTCAGAATGTATCCCTGTCATTAAGCTATGCATGACTGTACAGGGAACATTGCCCAAGGACATAGATATTGTAGCCTGTTTCATTAAAACATTTTTGAAGCAGGAAAAAGATAAATTAATGATTCAAATGGAGATGTTGAATTGAATATCTGCCAAAGGAAAAAGCTGTCTGGGCTATGGAAATAGAGGCATATCAACATTTATGGATTGGGTAGAGGTTGAAGAACCGGCAAAACAGACTAAAAAGAAGTAGCCAGACAGGTCGGAGAAAAACCTTCAGAAGCTTGTGTTATTACAAGAGCCATACAACGGGAAGGAGAGATAAATCAATAGTCAGAAAGATGCCAGATGCCAAGAGGTAAATAAAGAAGAAGATTTTAAAATGTCAGTTGATTTTTATGACATGGAACACCCATAGTTTCTACTGGCGTAGTTGCCCAGAATTTTCTGGAATGAGACCCTACTAAGTATTCAGATTTCTTGAACATTGAAAATTATTCCATTATTTTCAATGCACTGGGAAGCTTAGATTATTATAAGATACTATACTCAATGGAGAATTGAGTATAATTATACTCAATGGAATACTGAGTATAATATCTTATAATAATTTCACTGCTCTATTCGTAGTCTGTAATTTAAAATATTTATTTCAGGCATAGTGATTTAAATAGCATTATTGTTAGACAATGTATTTAGCAGTTTAAAAACTAATAAATCAGTCTCTGCAAATGCCATTTTCAGTTCAGTTTTGTTAGAATATACTCTAAATATGTATCAATAGTGGAAAAATAATTTGTAGAGAAAAGTAATTTATCACAGATGACTATTGTGCAGCAAATCTTCTATACTAAACACAGTATCTATTGAACTTGAGTAAACAACTTTTTATTAATATTGATAATATTAAGTTGATAATATTTTGATAATATGAAGTTAACAATATCAACTTCAATTTCCAAATTAAAAAATTATTATATGTACAGTACCTTAAGTGGCTTTGCTTTTTCTTAAGCAAAACAAAATTTAGCACTCAAGGTAATGAAAATGTAATTTATTCACTAAAACGAATTTAACTTATAACTACTATAAATCCTGTCAAGTCCTGAAGTCAAGTCCTGAGATACTAATTTACAGTAGTTAGGGCTTACCAAGAGGAAGCTAAGTCACAGAAATAAGAAATCCTTCCACAATTTAGGATATGCCTCCTTAAGTCTGACAGCTTCATTAACACTTTTTTCAGTTAAAAAGAAAAAAATATATATATATATATATATACACCACATAATATATAGTCATAATTTGCTCAATATTGTAATAACTTCTGGACCTAGAAAATTCAAAATATTTTACAATAAAGGCCAAGTGCATGTTTACTTTTGGCTTTTTTTTTTCTTCTTCTTCTTTTTTTTTTTTGAGACGGAGTCTCACTCTGTCGCCCAGGCTGGAGTGCAGTGGCCGGATCTCAGCTCACTGCAAGCTCTGCCTCCCGGGTTTACGCCATTCTCCTGCCTCAGCCTCCCGAGTAGCTGGGACTACAGGCACCCGCCGCCTCACCTGTCTAGTTTTTTGTATTTTTTAGTAGAGACGGGGTTTCACCGTGTTAGCCAGGATGGTCTCGATCTCCCCACCTCGTGATCCGCCCGTCTCGGCCTCCCAAAGTGCTGGGATTACAGGCTTGATTTCTCCTTTTCTTCCATTCCTTTAGGCAACCTTAGATTAACAATACATTCCCCTCAATGCTGAAATACAATGTAGCAATCTGCTTGTGAGAGTTACAGCGAGTCCCAGTTACTAGCTCTTCATAATTGTCCAAATCATTTTCAATATTTGGACCATCAAAATCCATATTGTCATACTTTCACTGTTCTTGTGTTGACAAGGATCACTAGGCAGCCAACATGGTGTCGGGAGGTCAGTGAAGCAATCTGGAGAACAAAAATCATGAGTGGGTAGCCATGGGACAATTTTCAAAGCTTCCTTGAATTGCTCATTGATTCTACAACTTAGTTGCAATAACTATGTGGCAGAGCTGAGTAGTACACTTTCTCAGATTTTCAAACCAATGTCAAAGGCAAAAGATTGTTTAAGAAACCAGTTCTTTCTAATTAGAACAATCCTTTGCATTTATTCTATAGAGCTAATTATTTTTAAATAATATAAACAACTCAAATGAAATATATTAACTGGTAGAATTGACTAAGGATTCCTGTGAATAATGTATTGCAACCTTAATTATTAGTCAGCTTTATTAATTCTAAAAGTATGGTTCCACCTGGATGATGACAGCATAGTTCCAAGGAACCAGAGCATAATGGTTAAGAACATGAACACTGAGACAAGACTGCATGCCTTGGAATCCTGCGTCTATCAGTTTCTGTGTGGCACTGATGAAGTTATTTAGCCTTTTGGTGTCTGTTTCCTTATCTACAAAGTGGGAATCATAATGCTATCTTTCACATATGTTTGAGTAAGGACTAAGTTAGTTAATACATATGAAGAATTTAGGACATAGCCTGGCATAAATTAGCCTCTAGATGAATATTTGCTATAATAAACATTAGCTAGAATAGTTTCTCTCATTTTCAGAAAGACCTCAATGTCTCTTAAATTCTGACAATTAATTTGTTGGGCAAAGCGCCACCATCATCTATTGAAGATCTGTAAAAGAAATTCCGGAGGGTACAACTAGAATTTGGCAAGCATGGCCCATACATTTATTCAATCTTCATTTATTAAGTACCTAATATGTGCTAGGTGGCTTCTGGTGTTTAGATTAGAAATGAATCAGCAAGTCTGTCCACAAAAACTGCTCCGTTGTATTTGTCAACATGTAAGTAGATAGATTTCATTTAATAGTGATGGTGCTACAGTGCACGTATCCAAAATGGACTGTGGAACTGGGAACGGAGGAGAAATGAGCAGCTACATCTGCTCCACAGGAACAGCCCAGATTCACAAATGTGGTCAGACCTGAATGGATCCTTGAAGCCTGACTGAAAAATCCATTCTATTTTAGTGATTAAACATCTTAGCTATCAAGAAGCATCATAAAAGTTTCTGCCCTTTAAAATTAAATGTATCATAAAACTTGATCTTGACATCTGTCTTGGGACTTTAGGCGAAGGCATGGGGTTGACACCAGCTCTAGATTTCTTGCTCTTCTTTAATTCTCTCTAACAAAAGTCACAGATGAATATAGAGCATAAGTGATTTGTATTATCAAACCCATTACTTCCTCCTCTTTACATGTCTTCAAAGATCAAAGAAAATGCCACAAACATTATTCTTAAGGATAAAAGGATGAGGGGGGAAAGCTACAGAAATATTTGAATACCAAAATGTATTAAAATGACAGAATCCCATCAATGAATACTTAGTTGAAGGGTAGATGGAACTGTAGGCAGTTGTAATAGCATTTAACTTTTTCTGTATTTTAGGCTAATGTTCAAATACACAGTTTCATCAAGTTTGGCTTGGCAGTCACATCCCACTCATTCTGAGGGCGTATGGCAGAGAGAAGAGAAGCCAGTCTGCTCGCAGAGTAGATGGATCTCAATCTCTTACTCATCTCATGGCAGAAAAGCTTTTTTTAGTTGTAGTGCTGCCAACATGCAAAGTGAGGAGCAGCTGAAGTGGCTTATAATCATCTGCACACACTTTGGGACATTGATAACTTCTTTTGTGTACAAAGAACATCAGAGGAAGCACAGCAACTTAGAATTAGAAGGGTTATATCTACCTTTACTACTTCACTCCCTGCAGTTAAAAGAGAAAGGGTACAAAGCAGGGAAAGATCAAATGGGCTGAACTAAATTACACATCTAGCCCATAGTAAAATCAAGCATAGAATCCAGATTTCCTGAATTCCAATCATGTTTTATTTATACTACATTATGAATTCTTCCTGATAATGGTAAGTGAATATAGAACACCCTTCAAATTCTGGTAAAGTGCTTTCTGAAACCTTCTCAAATTCAAGAAGCATGAATTTTGTTTTTTCAAATGCAACAGAATATAACTGAAAGATGTCAATGATACCTTCAGACTTTAAATGCGTCTATAATATGGGACCACAGTGTATTTACACAGCAATTAAAATAAATGTCTCCAAAAGCACATTTTCTTCTAAAGTTACATGTTTCATATTACAAGTTAATTGCTTTTTCAGATTTCTACTAAAGTTTTATCTTTCACAATAAGAACAAATTTTGTACTATTTGGAACATTTGCTGAATCAGGTTCACAATCAGTTTTTCTTGTTTTCATATAGTACTTATGGTAGTATTGATAACTTCAAATTTTCATGTCGCCATAGAGTTTGACATACTCATTTTTAATTTCTGGATACAGCCATTAATACTTTTAATAAAGCTCCACCACTGGCACTTGGATTTGATTCCAGAGTCATTTTTATAAAGAAACAGAGTTTTTAAGCACTCTACTGGAATTTTGTATGCAGTACATTTGAGAAGAGAATGTAAAACCGCAATGAAATGTGGGTGTTCAGTGGTCACCTCACTCACTACCTGGAGCTCATTTCTACACTCTAGCCTTTTGCTTTTAGTTGCTCAAGCTTACAATTAGCTAAATCACAAATTATTATATAATATAGACTTCTATCATTTGAATGCCCCTTTCAAAACTCATGTTGAAATTTAACTGACAGAATAACAGTATTGGGATATGGAACCTTTAAGAGATGATTAGAGTGTGAGGACTCTGTCCTCAAGAATAGATTGATGCTGCTATCAAGGAATGGGTTAGCTATCTTGGGATTGGGCCCTTGATAAAAAGAACGGGTTTGACCCAATTTCTCCTCTGTCTACCTTGCATGTTCATTTACCCTTCTTCCATGAAATGAAGCAACAAGAAGGCCTCACAAGATGCCAGTACCGGGTTCTTGGACTTCTCAGCCTTGACAGCAATAAGCTGAATAAATCTTTCTTCAATATAAATTACTCAGTCTGTGGTAATTTATACAGCAGCAGAAATGGATCACTACACAGACCTATGGAATCTCTCAACAATCATCTTAAGCAATGTGTTAAATCTATCATGTCAAGAGTATCCTACACTCTATTATCTCCATCTTCTAGCCTGCACCTCAGAATGCACTGTTTTCCTCATTTGAAGTAGCATTGTTTGGTTACATAGGGTGTGTCCCTGTGTACCATTTTTTTTTTTTTTTGCATGTATATATATACACAATAGATATTCAATACCTGCAAAGTTTTCCAAAGCAAGCACAGCACATTACATAATAAAACCTTTTCTTCTCTCTCTTTCAACCAAAGAACTTTTGGCTGTTAGATAAGGTCTCTGAAGAAACCCTTCAATGATATATTTAAAGCATTTTTTGAATGGTACAACAAAATTTCAGCAAGTTCATTTCAAGAGGAGAGAGCTTATTTCTATGATCTCCTCCAGCAATTTGCTCTTTGCAGTTTTTCTCTCATCAGCACTTTGATCCTTTTCTGAAATAGACTTTTTATCTCTAGGTTAGAGCTCTTCTCCTTATGCAATTGTCCCAGGTTCATGCTGATCTCCACAGTTCTTTCTTCAACTTCTCACTAGTTGGTAGCAATCTCTTTGTACTGAAAATATGTCCCTTTCCAATAGGCTAATCCTCCTATCCTAAATCAATACAATTTAATCTATAACTCTACTGATGTTTTAAACTTTGAATAATTTATAGATTTAATAGTAAATGAATTACATTATACCAGATAACCATTCTTTGAAGTCATAAGTTATATATGATCTTTTAAGTTTATAGAACTCAAAATAACCCTACAATAAATGTGAACTTATGAACCAATTATAGTAAAAAAATAATGATTTCTTATAGTTGTCAGTCTGTATTTTGTTCTAGTATTCCATGTAGGTTCAGGAATAAATGCTCAAATATAGAAGATGTAAATAAGTGGTAACATTTTACATTTTCACAGGGTTTCACCCTTTCATCTGTGTTCTATGAAGAGAACTGTCTAATATCTTGGCATTTATTCTAATGGAAAAAAACTCATTTGTGATATCATAATATATCAAAAGGCAGAATTTTAAAGCCTTGAGTTACATGGAAAAGAGTGACAGCAATTTGAAAAAGAAACATTTACTTTTTAAATCTCATTGGAAAAAAATGATTGATTTCTATAACCCAAGACTTTGAAAAAATCTATCTCATAGTTTGAAATAAGAGTGGGAGGACTATTTTTGAAAGGAATATTATGTTTGATTTAGGATTGAAATGTGTTATACTTAACATGTATTTTCTTGGTAATTCTTTTATAATGAACTTATGGTATGTGATCTAAATCAGGCTGAACAGATTATTTTCTGGAATATTTGCTGAAGTTGTCAAAAGCAAAGCTAGTGTTTTGGTGTTGTTAGATGGTATTATACCAGCCTGGAATTGGCAGAGGCCATCTCTACTACTATGAGATTGCTGTCTGAAAATAAAAAGAACCTATAAGAAAACAGAGATTTGAAATGGAAGAGAGAGATCTTGTTTCAGCATGCTTCATCACTTCTAGGGATTCCATTTATAAAAGTCAAAAATACTCCTTATTGCTTAAGCAAAACCTAGCAGATGATTAAGGTTTTTTTTCTGTCATTATGGAAAAGAGAAGGACTGAGAAAAATAAACAGAACAAATAAGCATATAGAAAAGGAATATAATTTAAGAAATTGACACAAATTTAAAAATTATAATTTTTTGAAGTTATTTGGGAAGTTACTGTTAACACCATAAGACTAATAAGAAGATGAGATTATGGAAATGAATCAGTATGATAAAAAAATAAATAAATATCATTGCCAAAGTTAAAAATTTACTAAAAAGTCAAACAGTAGAATAAATGAAGAAAATCAGTACTGTGAAAATTTAAATCGAATGCATTTCTAGAATATAGAGGCAAAACACAAAGAGATGAAAATAGTTAATGTCAAGTTTGAAAGACATAAAGTATGTATTCAGGAACTCCAACATCATGTCCCCAGAAAATTATTAGAAGGAAAGAATGAAAGGAAGAAATGTAAAAGTGAGAAAGAAACACTAGAGAATATTTTATTTTCAAGCTGAAGAAAGACTCAAGTCTTCAGATGGAAAGAGAATATCAGCAACAAAATTGGAATATATTATAGAACAAAAGACTTATGTAAAGATACCTTCCATTAAAGTTAAGAATAAAAAGAATAAAGGTAATAAGCTAAGGACAAGAAGAAAAATTTAAAGTCTTCAGAAAGGAATAGTATACGATCCCTTAAAAAAAACCAATAACATTGACATTAGACTTCTCATCACAACTAGGAAGTCAGACCAAAACATTTTACATTTTAGAGTAAAAATACTTTGAATTTATAAGTCTATACACAAAAATTATAAGTTGGATGAATAAACCAATGAAGTTATTTTCAGACGTGTAAGAAATCTCTATTATAACCACCTTTTTAAAACATGATTCTAGGCCAGTCATGCTGGTTCACATCTGTAATCCCAGAACTTTGGGAGGCCGAGGTGGGCAGATCACCTGAGGTCAGGAGTTCAAGACCAGCCTGACCAACATGGTAAAATCCTGTCTCTACTAAAAATACAAAAATTACCCAGACATGGTGACGGGCACCTATGATCCCAGCTACCTGGGAGGCTGAGGCAGGAGAATCGCTTGAACTCAGGAGGCAGAGGTTGCAGGGAGCTGAGATCATACCACTGCCATCCTGGATGACAGAGCAAGACTCCATCTCAAAAAAAAAATATATATATATATATATATATATTTCTACAGCTCCCAGTCAATGTAATAAGGACAGGCAAAGAGTAGGGAGTGGTATCTTAGCTTAGATTTCCAAAGAAGCAGACCTTGAGGCAAAAATGTATGTGCTACTATTTTTTCAGAAATACAGTTGGTTGACTGTAAAAAACTTTAGTAACCTTGGATTTTGCTATCCTTGAAGGTCCTATTACCAATCATCAGTGTGTGTGAGAGACAGCAGGAGTGAGCCAGGAAACAAGAACAACAAAACAAACAATACAAGGTTGCACTACTGAGTTGGCCACTATTTGGAGTCAAGCACAACTGGTTGCTCTTTCTCACAGTGCTGTCTTCAAAAAGTCTAGTCTTGGAGAAAAAAATGGGGTTAAGATTCATCCATTAATGCCTATGCTCTATTGGTTTCTCATTGAGAGTTAATACCACTAAACTTTTGGTTTTCAAATGCTTGAAAATGTACAGTATCTTACACTTTATTATCAAGAGGGAAGCCATGAAGTTTGAGGCAAGGAGTGAACAGTGGAGGACATTATGCAAGACTGAGGACAGGTGAACCCACAGAGGACCTAAAGCGGCACATAGGACAAGTCTAATACAATTGGTATAAACATTGGAAAAAAAGAGATACAACTACCTTGTTTGGAGAATGTACAATTGCCTGGTTAGAAATGTAAGGCACACTAGAATCTGATAAGTGATTACCTCTGAGAAGATAGCAACTGGGGAGACTGAAGGAGGATTTTTATATTTTGTTCTAAATATATGGATTTCTTTCCTATAATGAAAAATCTCACTGTACAATTATCATTAAATGTGAAAAAAAATTAACACAAATTTTAAAAGTAAGAAAAGGTACTTCTTCACAGCCTTCCCTGATCATTTCACTGGAAAATGGACTGTCTCTCAAAGGGACTTATCTTAAACTGCATTACTGTCTAGCTGTTACCTGATCTTCTATATAGGAAAGAAAACATGCAAATGATAACTTAGCAATCAGAATAGCATTGGAATACTTCTCAAGTATTTGCTTTATTCCTTCACTGTGATTTATAAGTATTTTCACAAATATTGTTTGAATGAACATAATAAGAGAATACATTTCCTAAATTTGTTACCACAGCCACAGAAAATAATTTAGTACAAAGAACCTCACATAAAAATTGCATTTCTAGATTTACTAATGTAAAGGTCACAGAAAATTGAAGGTTTTGGCACTAAAACCAGTTAGTAAATGTTACAGATGACATTTTAAAAATAATCCAAAATTATTTATGCTTTATGCTTATTTTGGAAAGCAATAAAAACTAGCAATAATTTTATCAATTTAAGTCTTATATGTAATCTGACTTTAGATGTACTAATTGCAATTGCAACTGTTGCCATAGAATTATTGTAGAAGTGTAAACCAGCCATCTACATTTGATATTTATTTGCTTAATATATATTGTTAATATGAAGTTCTTTTTACAAAATAAATGTCAACCACTTCTTAAATAATTGTTTTTTAAACAAAGAGGATTCAAAATACCGTATGAAGAGGAACAATCAAATGCATTCAAGATTTCAGAGTCTAATACTGGGTTCTTTTAACCAATGTTCTCCAAACAGAAGTATGTGAACCAAAATGGACACACAAGATAATACAGCAGAATGCTAAATGAAATAGTAAAACTTGTATATCTGCTTATTTCAACCTCCTCCTTTTTAATAATCATTTTTTCTCATTTTTTAGCTTTATGATTTTACATTTTTATGCTATTATGTTAGTCATTAGCCTAACAATCTCAATATGCATCTTTAAATTATTACAATATATTTTAAACTAGAAATTTTCCACTTCCTATAAAATGTCTTATATGCAAACACACACACAAACAAGCAGGAAGTTTAAAAAATATAATTTTCCATTAACCCACATCTGTAAACTTTACAATACTCTTTACTTTTTTTTCACCTGTAGTTCCATACTTCTGACTTAGGATCTTCTTTCCTTTATCCATCTTTTATTTCTTAGTGTGCAATTGCTGGTAACAGAATTTCTTGTTGTTGGAAAACATTTTAACTATGCCTTCATTGTTTTATGAATATATTTTTGTTGGATATAGAATTTTGAGTTGATATTTACTTTTTCTTTCAGTATTTTACATGTTATTCCACTGCCTTCTGGCTTCCATAGTTTCTGTTGAAAATCATCCATAAGTCTTCAGTATTAGCTATGATATTTAATTAGCTTAAAAGTCATCATTTCTATGCTCACAATGAGAAAAAAAGCTGAACAAACTGAAAATCAACAGCTATTCTTAGAGCTATCAGAGAACTGGGATGACAGGAGAGCCCCAAACCCTGAAAATTACAGAGACAAACAAATAAATAGAACATCAGAGCTGAGTTCAGCTTACTGTAAGAATAAGGTGCTGGAGCTAATAACTTATAAGCATGCTTAAATGATAGTTAACAAATTGCTGCAGGCTGAGCATGACTAGCTTGAGGGTTAAAATTCCTGGCAGGACAATTTTTGGAAGGTTGCTCACATTTTTGTGAGTTTTACTTCCTGAAGTCCCAAATGATTCTCCTGGTAAAGAACAGAGAAAAGATTCTCTGTGCTTCTGGAAGGGAGAAGGAAAAGTAACCACTTTGGAAAACACACAAGGAAAAAGTAAACACTTTGAAATATGCCTGGAATATTCAATTCTCCATATCAAAGGCCTACCCTGAAGGCAAACTGTTTTACCAGAGCCTTATCTGACCTAGAAGGGCAATGAAACAACTCCAGCCCATGCTATTCTTCCTGTTTCAAATAAAGAGAGGAAAAAACAAAGACTAAGAAACTCTTCTGAAAGACACAGCCCAGGGATTCAGGCCTACTAAAAAAAAAATGTGAGATTTAAATAAAACATGCACTGTAGAAAAGCTTCACCTCCCCTATGCCTACTACCACATCAACAGAGCCCAGTGTAATAGTGAATTATAACTGAGAGAAGTAAAAGGTATACTTTCTATGGAAATCCAGTAATAGTAAATTTATAACAGAGAGAGGTCAAAAATACAGTTTCTATGTAAACTCAAACACAACAAGGAAGGCAAAGGAATTAAGTCTAGAAGAAACTTCTGATAACTACATCAAATGTTAAGCACAGCCTAACTCCTAGCAAGATAAACATAAACCTCACACCAAAGTCCTATTTAGTGTGGACTTAGTTCTTATTACCTGATACATTATGTATGGCTTTCAAGAAAAAAAATGCAAGGCATGCTAAAATATAGTCTGGAGAGGCAAAGCAAGTTTCAGAACCAGACATAGGTATGGATGGCAGAGATTTTGGAATTCTCAAGCTTGGAATCAAAAATAACTATTACTAATATACTAAAAGCCCTAATGAAAAAACATACACAATAAGCAAGAACAGATTGGTAACATAAGCAGAGCGATAGAAACACTAAGGGAGAATTAAAATAAAATGCTAAAAATAAACACTGTGAACAGAAATGAAGAATGCTTTTGATGCCCTGATCAGAAGACTGAACAAAGCCAACCAAAAATAAAAAGGAACAATAGCAGCAAAATAGTAATAGAAGATCCCAAAACTTTGGGGGTGATTACAAAAGATGTAACCTTCACATACCAGAAGGAAAACCAGAAAGAGACATGAGAAAGAGGAACATAAAAATGTGAAGTAACAATGGCTCAAAATTTTCCAAACTTAATCACACACCAAACCACAGATTCGCATAGTTCAGAGAACACTAAACAAGATAAACCACTAAAAAGTCTACATCTAGGCATATCATATTCAAGTTTCAAAAGTCCAATGACAAACAGAAAATATTGAAAGAAGCCAGAAGGGAAAATAATTGCTTACCTATCTAGGCACAGAATAAAAATCACATCAGATTTCTCTTCAGAAACCACCAGCAAGAAGAGAGTGGAATCAATTATTTAAAGTGATGAAAAAAAAAAGAAATGGTAGTCTAGGTGACTTTGGGTTTTAATTAGGTCTTCATCGAAGTTTTGATTGAGTGCCTAGCTAATCTCTGCTTCCTTGGCTGTGAAACATTGTAGGAGACTCATTTCCACCATTAACAGGCTTTGAGTTTAGCTTTTTAGTGTCTCAGGCCAAAGAGGATCAAACATGTATCCTGAGGCAGAGATAAGCAAGCAGTTCCTTAAGGAGGATGTTTCAAAATACAGAATATTTCACTCTCTTTTAAAGATGCCTCTAACTCAGCCTCCAGTCTCCCATACCACCCCATGAGCATTCAAATATGTCAAGGTGAATGCCGGTCATATATTTGGGATTCCTCAAGTGTCAGTCTAAATTTAAAACTATGCAACTGTTAAAAGCTCTGCTGACTTCTTTTCCCCACAGCAGAGTTCCCCTATCTAAACCAAACTATGCTCACCTCATACCAGTATTTTCTAAATGCCACCAGGAAAGAAAACAACTGGAGGTCTAGAGATTGTAGCTCTCCTAGGAATGTCTCTTTCATTTCTGGGATTTTATTTCACCTAGTCTTCACCCACATAGAGTACTCTGATATTCTCAAAATTCTGATTTTAGAAGTTGTCTATGATTTTCATCTGTTGTGGCAGATTCATTGGCCTATCACAATGTATTACATCTGACCCAGAAGCCACCTTTTTCATTTTAAGTGACATTTTAAAATATATTTTACAATGTAGTTCGAACACTAGAGTAGAAGTACAAGTTTATTCTTTATTGCCCAAATTAAATCATGTATACTGGGGGAACATACTTTAAAAATTGTTTTACGGATATGGGTATATTATAACAGTGTTTGGTCATCACAATTCATGAAAATTATACTCTTACACTTCTCCAAAGACCACCCATACTTGATTTCTTAGCATGTTCACAAATCGGCTTCAGATGAATTCAAGCCCTTCAATGGTACTTGCTGAGAAATATTTATACATATGAAGAAACTGATTTTTATAGAAAATATATGCACACAGATATTTGCAACTGTCCTTAAAGATAAAGCAATATTCCTCATTGGTGGAATTCCTTGGAAGAATGATGAACTATAGGAACATTTTTAAATAAATTTCAACTTTTATTTTAGATACAGGGGGTACATGTGTAAGTTTGTTACATGGGGATATTGCTTGATGTGGAGGTTTGGGGTATGAATCTCATCACCCAGGTAGTGAGCATAATACTGAATAGGTAGATTTTCCACCCCCACACACACATCTCTACCTCCTCACTGTATGAGTCCACAGTGTCTATTGTTCCCATGTTTATGTCCATGTGGTTAGGAACATTTTTTTAAACAGATAAGAACCATATACTTTTTGCAGAGAATCATTTTACTTATTTAAACATGTACCTATATGTTAAATTTGTTTTCTTCTTGAATTCTTGACATTCATATTAAAGGCCTAATAAAAGAAAGATATTGTATATTTTACTACACAAAGTAAACCAATTATGGTGAGTTTTATCTTCCATACATGAACCTAAACTACTAGTGGTTCTATTTCCTACTGCATCTTCTTCTACATATCTTCCAGATGTTCCCATCAGTAAGATTTTTTTGGATATTCAGTCCTTTATGGTAGTTTTATATTTCTCAAACTTCAGTAATTTTTTGATCTCTTGTCTTATTTTACTTTCTTGGAACTATTCTGCAAAGCTTTCTGTACTGTCTGAAAAGCATTCAGCTATCTGAACATCTGGAAATAAAACCTTGCAATTAACAGTCACATTTTCATCACTGGAAGTCTGTTACTTTGTGAACATCTTGCTCTTGCTTTTCTACTAGGTATGTTGAGAAACTGCACCATCTGGATCTAATGAAACAAAAATTAAACTGAGCATCAGAATACTCATGACATGGTTGCCCAAAGCATCTCTGTACCTTATTTGATCTAGGCATTTGTTTTACCTTTTCTGGGCTGAGTGCTTTTTTACTCCATGGTGCTGAATTGCCTTTGACACAAAATGAGAGTATACCAATGTCCTCTCAACAATGATTTAAAATTTAAATGTTCTGATGGAGCCAGAGTTCTTAAGACAAGTTCTGAATTTTAACAACACAACACATTTATTTTGTGCATCTAGTCTTGTTTTGACTTGAATTAAATAAAATAACTTAGGAATCTTATACTTTCTCTTGGCTGTCACACACAGGAAATAATCTACTTTAATTTATGAAGCTATAAGCTACTGTATCTCAAATTCTGGCTCCCTTAGAACAGAAATATAAAACCACATAGTGTTGTATTGTTATGTTACTTTGTCCTGAAGCCTTTCAGGAACAAAATATAGATAACATTTTATTTAATTCTTGTAAATTATTAATTAGAAATGTGCTAAAATATTGATTTTCAGGCGAATCATTAAAATGGAAACTAAGTTTTGTACTTAGAACTTTAGGTCAATAAATGAAGCTGGAAATAGTTAAATCCACAGGTTTTCTAATTCAACTAAGTGGATTTCTGATAATTTTGAAGAATCCTTTTGGGTGGGGATTTGATGGAAACAAGGGCATGAGAAATATGGGTAATGTAAATAAGTAGGGTTCTTAGACGCCTCCACATCCGCATGAAAGAAGTTTGATTTTCATCTGGTTTACATGTTAAGATTCTTGGTACACTTCAATAAACTTTTCCATGACTTAAAAAAGAAAGAAAGAAAATCTAATTGATGCTATCAGTGCTTTACTCTAGATTTTTTTTTTTTAACAAAAGGAGGTCTAGAGGTCTTTTTCAGAAGCTAGTTCATGAGAGAATTAGGATGCTTCTCCCACCTTTAAGTTTTACAGTCTTCAAAATGGACCAATTAGTGAAATGAAAAAAATACACAAAAAAAATTAAGAAATTCAAGAAAGCACCAAATTTATAACATAATTCAAATTAATAAAAACTTTGTAGAGGCTTTTGTTAATGTATCATTTTTGAAGAAAAGATTGGTTGATGACTATTGATAATTGTAGCTTCAGTCTTTACACAGACACATACACATAAGGGATCTTCCCAAAAGCTCATAAACAATGCATATTATGAAAAAACCAAGCATGAATTTCTGGTTTTCGCATTTAAAAAATGGTACTAACTTGTTATAACATGTCTGAACAGGATCCGAGTTTGGGTCACTGAAAAGGATAAGATATCAGTTTGAAAAGAGTTCAGAGCAACTTGAATTCTGCTAAAATTAAAGCCAGAACAAATATCAAATTTATGGTGAAGCTTAGGTGGAAGAATGGTAAAATTGTTGGCGCTTTATAAAAAGTTTTTTGAGACAATGCCCCAAAGAAAGCAGCAGTTTACACACTGATAACTCATTTTAGGAAGGGACAAGAGGATCTGGAGGATGAAGCCTGCAGCGGCGGGTCATCCACATTAGTTTGTGAGGAAAAAATTAATCTTGTTCTTGACTTAACTTGAGAGGACCAATGATTAACAGCACAGATAAAAACCAGCACCATACTCATCTCTATTAGTTCAACTTCACAATTCTGACTGAAGAATTAAAGTCGAGCAAATCTTCCGCTGAATGCATGCCATAATCATTGTGCCCAGATCAGCTGCAGACAAGAGCAGAGCTTTCAATGGAAATTTTAAACATGTAGAATCGGCCAGGCGCAGTGGCTTACGCCTGTAATCCCAGCACTTTGAGAGGCCGAGGCAAAAAGATTGCCTAAGCTCAGGAGTTCGCGACCAGCCTGGGCAACACAGTTAAACCCTACTAAAATAGAAAAAATTATGTGGGCGTAGCCGCATGCACCTGTAGTCCCAGCTACTCAGCAGGCGGAGGCAGGAGAACCCCAGGAGCCGGGTGTTGCAGTGAGCCAAGATCGCACCACTGCACTCCAGCCTGGGCAACACAGTGAGACTCCGTGTAAAAAAAAAAAAAAAAAAAAAGTGAAATCATGATTCTGAAGCATTTCTCTGAAGAATTGTAATAGGAAATGAAACATGACCTTTCCAGTACAATCCTGAAGACAAAGCACAATCAATGACTAGCAAGGGCAAGAGGTAGAAGTGGTCCAGTCAACGCAAAAGCAGACCAACCAAGAGCAACAATCACCGCAACAGTTGTTTGGGATGCTGAAGGCGTTTTGCTTGTTGACTTTCTAGAGGGCCAAAGAACAATAACATCTGCCTATCATGAGAATGTTTTGAGAAAATTAGCCAAAGCTTTAGCAGAAAACACCTGGGGAAGCTTCACCAGAGACTCCTTCTCCACCACGACGACGCTCCTGCTCATTCCCCGCATCAAACATTAATAATTTTGCAAAAGTTTTGATGGGAAATCATCAGGCATTCAACTCACAGTCCTGATTTGGTTTCTTCTGACTTCCTTTTGTTTCCCAATCATAAAACATTTTAAAAGGCATCCATTTTTTTTTCAATTAATAATGTAAAAAAGGCTGCATTGACGTGGTTAAATTTCCAGGACCCTCAGTTTTTTAGGAATGGACTAAATGGCTGGTATCATTACTTACAAAAGCGTCTTGACCTTGATGGAGTTTATGTTGAGAAATAAGGTTTATAATTTTTATTTTTATCTTAATTCCATTTTGTTTTTGTTTGTTTGTTTGACACGGAGTCCTGCTTGTTGCCCAGGCTGGAGTGCAGTGGCACGATCTTGGCTCACTGTCACCTCTGCTTCCCGGGTTCAAGCGACCTGCCTCAGCCTCCTGAGTAGCTGGGACAACAGGCGTGTGCCACCACGCCTGGCTGATTTTTTTTTGTATTTTTAGTAGATACAGGGTTTCACCATGTTCACCAGGATGGTCTCCATCTCCTGACCTCAGGTGATCTGCCTGCCTCGGCCTCCCAAAGTGCTGGGATTATAGGCATGAGCCACCGTGCCCAGCCCAATTCCATTTTTCTGCAAAATTTTTGAAGTCCCCTCGTATTTGTGTATATACATATGTGTATTGTGTGTGTGTATATATTTATATACAAATGAGGCATTATATTTATATGTATCTATATATATTCATAAATTATATAGCTTTAGGGAGGCATATTAGGAAATGTATATGTAATATACATTAGGAAAGCTATATATATGAATATATTTAGCTAATGTATATTGTGTATATAGTTAATGCATACATATAGAGAGATGGCTGAATAATTAAATATGCATTAGGAAAGCTGGTAGAAATATTTACAGCACTTTTTACTTGACATTTCTTTTTCACTCAAAACTATTCTGAAAATTCTATCCCCAATCTGTTCAATAAGAATCTCACCAAAAAAAGTTTCAAATACACATTATAGTCAATATTAATAATCCAACATGCTATTAACTGTTCTAAACAGGGATAAAAGTCTCAAAACTATGAAGGCAGCTGAACAGTCAAGTTCTTTAGTGGAACTATGCAAAAGGCAATAATAATTACTGTAATTGTACCATTGATTTAAAAAAAAAAGTATAAGTGGGAAAAAGTCTCAGATTTTTTAATAATTATCACAGCAGTTTTTGTCATTTAAAGAAACGGACTTTTCACCTGTATTTCTTGAAATCTAACCAATTTTTGGTAAATCTATTAGCGTTCACTGTCTCAAATGAAACAATAGAGCTCTAAAGTGAAATCTTACTTGTATAGGAAGATGGGCTAGTAAACGACATTTACTCCTGATTATTTGTCATTTCAAAAAACTTACTAGCTGAATTGACAGAGTGCTCATGTTCCCCCAAAATTCATAAGTTGAAATCCTACTCTTAATGTGATGGCATCTGGAGGTGGGGCCTTTGAGAGCTCATTAAGTCATGAAAGTAGAGTCCTTATGAATGGAATTAGTGCCCTAATTCCAGAGAGCCTGCCATTTGAGCTGTAATGAGTAGTTGGCAGTCTTCAAGTGGAGGAGGGCTCTCTTCAGAACCCAATCATGCTGGTGCCCTGATCCTCGAATTCCTGTCTTCAACACTATGAGACATTTTTGCTGTTTAAGTCTGGTGGCTTAATTCATTACAGTCGCCCAAACTGATTAGTACATTATTACTGGAAACAAAGAATGTAATTTGGGCTCGAATGTGCATTTATTATGGTGAAATAATAGATTCGGGGATGATAGCGATACTATTAGTTATTAACCACTCACTAGTCTGATAGCATTGCATAATCAATAGATAGTAGGTCGGGCATGATTGACTCACGCCTGTAATCCCAGCACTTTGGGAAGCCAAGGTGGATGGATCACCTGAGGTCGGGAGATCAAAACCAGCCTAGCCAACATGGTGAAACCCCGTCCCTACTAAAAATACAAAAATTAGCCAGGTATGGTGGCGCGTGCTTGCAATCCCAACTACTCTGGAAGCTGAGGCATGAGAATCATTTGAACCCGGGAGGCAGAGGATGCAGTGAGCAGAGAGTGCAGCACTTCACTCCAGCCTGGGCAACAGAGTGAGACTCTAGCTCAAAAACAGGAAAAAAAATATAGCAAAAATCCACCTGCAGATTACATTTGTACTTTTGCAATAACCTGCTAAATGTTGGTATGTGTTGAAATAGATAGCTGGACCAGTCATCAATATCAGCACAAACTTTCTTGTTATTTTTATACAAACTTTACAAGTCCTTTGCTTCTCTAATTTTCAGCTATCTGTATTTTATAGTATACATCTGCTAAATCAAGTCTGAATCCTCTTCAGGTCAATTCTCCTCTATAGGCATAATTATCTGAGGAGTTTTTTATTACTCTGCCAAAGTATTTGACATCACATCAATATTAGGCTATTTTTTAAATTTTTTAACTGTGATGAAAAACATGTACTAGAGTAAAAACAAAGTAAACAATTATTTGTATATAAGACACTGTAACAGATGGGACATACAGCAGGAAATCTATGATCATAGGCCAGCTCATTTCTTTTTTAATCTTCATCATCACAATTAATGGCCACACAATGTTCATTCAGATTACTATGAATCTGTGTTCTTCAGATTTCATTTGATAAATATTCTCAGTAAGTTGTTTCCTTTCATGGGTCTTTGTTAATAGACATATCTTGAGAAACAAGAATCAAAATACATGGCCATATTAATATTGTTTCATGTAGTCATAGTCAGAGCTTTTATCAGTTTATCCATTTTGAGGACATAGACCACTTCCACATGTGTGTTTGTTAGTATGCCTGTTAGCCAACTCAGTTTAGTCCTTCTCTTCCTTTGGAAGAGAAAGGGATTCCAGCAGAGTGCTTGCCCCAGAGCATCTGAGTCAAAGCTAAATGAGCTAGTATTCTTTTGCTCCAAGCCTCTCACAAGGAGAGACAAAATTATATTAGCATTTTCTTTTTTTTTTTAACAGCCATTAATTGACTCTCTTTCCCTCATTTAGAATCTCACTTTTCTTCCTTCTATCATTAATTTTTATCTAAAGCTTTTCCACTGAGATGGGTCTCTCTGGTCCAGCCAATGGTCTAGTCCACATTGCTGGTAACAAGATGACACATGCTAAGGCTTCCTCTTTTATTCTATTCCCAGTCATAGTGAATTAGATGGGAAAAATTCAAAGAAATAGAACCATTACGCAAAATATTTGTCACAAGTTGTTAGGCCAAACTTGGCAAAGTCTGGAGAAGAAATAATTTATCCCATCAATCTCTTTGGGATTCTTTCAGTTATATTCAGATTAATAGACATAATTTCTTTTTGGGGATATTACCAGCCTCTGGGACAGTAACTCTAACCTAGGAATAATTGGGTATAACACTGAAAAGAAATTGTTTACATACAAGGGAAGATTTGAATGTAAGCTCCTGCATCATCTCTTCTTCCTTCTTTTCCAATTTTACTTCAAATGCACAATAATTTATCTCAAAGAGAACCATAATAATCCTCTTGGTAAAATAAAATTAATAAAGACAAAGCTGGAAGTCGTAGGGCAGCCCTTCAATCCTTTGTTACCTGTATCTGTTTAAATAGGTGTTTCAATTGCACATGTCAGTTTTTATTAACCCACTACTTTGGGAATATATTTTAAAAGTCTATTAAGTGTGATGTTTCTGTTTCTTTACCCATCATTTCTCTAGAAGTTAATAACTTAATCTGATGAAATGTATTTTCTTAAGAGGAACAAAATGATACTGTTTTGTTTGTTTGTTTGTTTGTTTTTTGTTTTTGGTCATGGTTCTTTGCTAACATAAACAGCTTTGGCTTCAGTTAGTGAGTATGGGAATCCAAACCCAGAATGTGTATCAAGTTCTGTCAATATCCATTTAAGTACCCTCCCCTGGAGCAATAGGTTAAAAGCCAATGTAATCTACTTGCCAACTATATGCTGGCAAGGGTGAACTGCAGATTTTGCCTTTTCCATTAGCATACAGAAAAAATTATATTGGTAGGGGCCACCAGAGTGTGCTGTAATTTGACACATCATTGCATGGTTTGAATTTGTCTGTGTTCACCCATGTCATGGACCTAGGTTGTCACTTCAAGAAATCCAAGTAGGACATGAACTTCTTGAGTTCAGTCATCTCAGACCCTGACACAGGGTTGCTGTGTTGAGCATCAGTGTGCCTTTGATTTTTTTCTCAGAATTTCCATAGAGATTTACAAAGAGCAGCACACCATGTGGAGGCCCCTCTGTGGTCCATTTGATCCATTTTCTAGAACAAATTGAAAGCCTAAAAGTCAATATAGTCATTATAAAAAGTCAAACAGTAGAGCCTTTTTTTTGTTAAGTTCTTCTGTCATTGCAAAGAACACAGCCTGTAATACAGGCTCTGTACTTTTCCATGAGTATTTTACTGTTTGCTGAATGCAGAACAGCTGATTTATTTTGCTGTAGAGACAGGGTCTTGCTATGTTGACAAGGCTGGTATCAAACTCAAACTCCTGGTCTCAAGCAATCCTCTCACCTCAGCCTACCAAAGTGCTGGGATTACAGGTGTGAGCAATTGCACCCAGCCCTGATTTTTATGGTAAGTCTTGGCATTAGCTTCTGGAACTGTCCTTTGTGAACCAGGGCAATTGCCTTACATTGTAAGACAATTGCTCAGAAATGTGCCCATTCAACAATAGTAGCAAGCAAGTCCTTAAGCAACTTTATAGTAGGTCATAGGAAGAAAAAGTCTACTTGCTTACTAATGTAAGGAGTCTTTCCTGTAAATTATCTGGTATGATGCTCTTACATATGACCTTTTTACTCTGTCTTATGTGGAAACTTCTTTTGGCAGCTTCCTCTTTTTTTGCAATGTTTTACTGGGGCTTTATTATGGCCTTAAACCATTTACTTATTTGGACTGTCTGTGTAGGTGCCCAATAATAAGCCAATAACTATCTTTTAAAAGGAGTATACCAGAGAGGAGCATCTGGTCATTTTATAATTCAAAAGACAAGAGATAACTGTTGAGAAGAAGCGGTTATGGGGCTTTATGAAAGACTCCAGTTGGCAAAATATGAGTGGCCAACACTTCTAGTATCATTTCAACATTAGGACCATGTTATCCAAAAGAATAACTAGCATTACAGCCCTCAATTAAATATGGCCTTATTTAAATGATTTTAAGGATCAGATCCAACAGTATTCCAAAGTGAGGGATGTGATTTCTCTAAAAGTCAAGAAAGGCCAATAGACATTGTTCAGGTTAAGAAACAGGCAGTAAAAATAATTCATTTTTAGTGGTCTTCAATAAGTCATAGGTTGCTCAAGTCCATGCAATGCTCAAAAGAATCACTGCTTATGTGGGTCTCTGAATTTTTGTGAAGTTAGTCAATGATTCCTGATTATCATGCAATTTATGCCTGAAGTAAATTTGATTTTGGCTTGATACTTAGGTTCTAAAATAATTATAATATCATCAATAGAAAACTGCTAGCTGTACTAGATCTACAACCCATGTTATCATATCACAACATTATATGAGAGAATTCAAGGGTTTTTAATCATACATTACAATTGTTATCCAGACGTTAAATTTTTACCCTACTACAATAGCATCCCCACATCCCTGTAAATTGATTTTGCTAGCCCTAAAAGAATCATGAGCAGGACTAGGCAGCACCATACACTGTGCTTCTTTATCTAATAGAACTAAAATAGTTTCCATTCCACCTCCAGGCCATTTCAACCACACAATGTATTACTGGAGATTGGATCTAAAGACACTGACCTTCATGTCAATTTTATTCTTATATTACAAAATAAATGTTAAAAGAGAGCATTTTGGCATCTAATACTGGAAGCTCATTAGAACTTTTCTTTGCTTGTATTTTATCTAGGTGCAAATAAGCTGAGCATATCTTTCTTGATATTTTTAACATCAGGGGGTATTTGAGGAGAGATGGTTATGAGTCCACAATTTCCTATGAAATTCCACCAAGCTTCAGGTGATCACACTATCAATTTCCTCCTTTTGCATACCAATTTTAATCAGCCATCCCAGGACTTCCCTTTGATGTAATTAGACTCTGAATAGTTGCCTCTTTTATTATCTTGAAGTTTCATATGAGGAAGTGGAAGGAAAAAAGAGTTATTGCCTGCCTCCCATGAGGGAGCTTGTTTCCATGGAGGTGAAGGGTTACAATCAGGGAGTATCCCACTACATCAAATGCCAGGAAAAGAAGGCCTCTTTGTCCCTCTGGACCTGAGACTTTCTTCTCGCCTTGAGCAACACCAGGCAGCCCAGCCTGGCTAAATCCCTCTCACTTCCATCCCTTCAAACAGTATGAACAGGGAGCAGTGGGAGCCTCAGTAGTCGCAGATAAACCAATCAGGCCAAAATAAAAACCATAAAGACCCAAAAAAAGTATAAAATTAAACTGTTATTAGAACAGCAACCCACAAAAGTAGGCTAAGATATGCACGCTAAAGCTTAACAGCGTGACTGACTGCTAAAATAAAAGATTTAAATAGGAGGCAGAATCTCCTAACACAATAGATAACAGTTCCAGAATACAATAAAAAAAAATCACCCATCATTCTAAGAATTAGGAAAATAAAAATTTGAATGAAAAAAGACTATCAACTAATGCCAACACTGAGATAAAGCAGCTGTTGGAATTATCTGACATAAAACTTTAACACAGTCATCAAAAAACATTTCAACATCAATTATAGATTTTCTTGAAATAAATAAAAACAGAAAACTCAGAAAAGAAATAGAATTTATAAAAAGAACCAGTGGAAACAAATGGAAAATATAGAACTGCTGGCTTGGTTCAATGTAAGACTGGAGATGAAAGAGGATAACATCAGTGAACTTGAGGACAATCAATAGAATTTATCAAATCTGAATAAAAGGCAGAAAAATAGACAAAATATATGTGAACAGAGCCTCAGGAGCCTGTGGGTTAAAAACAAATATACAGCAGTCCTATCATTAGAGTCCCATAAAGAGAGAGAAAAAAGAATGGGACTGAAAGAGTATTTAAAGAAATCATTACTGAAAACTCTCCAAACTTGACAAAAGACACAAACCTTCAATCTAAGGAGTCATGTGAACCCCAAACAGAATAAACGCAAGCAAATCTACACTAAAGCACAGAATCATTAACTTCTGAAAATAGCCAGAGAGACAGCACATGATCTACAGGGGAATACCAATTCAGATGATTTCTTATCTGTAAACATGAAGGCCAGAGCATGCGGCACAATATTTTTCAAGGGCTGAAAGAAAAAAAACTGTTAACTTTCTTCTCCAAGAATTAAGGAGTAATTTGCCAGGAACCTCAAATCTCTCCTTTTGGCAACTAATGGTACAACTAGACAGAAAATAAGCAAGGCTACAGATGAATTGAACAAAAAAATTAAGATGAAAAACTTACATAGAACATTCGACCCAACAACAGCATAATGTACATTTTTTTAATTACCCATGGAAAATTTACCAAGATAAGTCATACCCTGACCAGAAAACAAACCTTAAGAAAAATTAAAGAATCAAAATCATAGAGTGTGCTCTCTGACTATAATGAGTCTAGTTAGAAGTCAATAACGGAAATACCACAGGAAAATGTCTCAATACATGGAAAGCAAACAACTAACCACCAAAAAATCCATAAAAAAGGTAGAAGGAAGAAAATCATAAAGGACAGAAGTCAATAAAATTTAAAAATAAAACAATAGGGACAATCAATGAAACAAAAGCTGTTTCTTCCAAAAAAATTAATAAAATTGACAAACCTCTGCAAGACTGACAAGAATAAAATAAACACAAATCATCAATATCAGGAATTAAACAGGGCATATCATCACAGATTTTATTGCCATTAAAAGAATAATGAGAAAGTATAACAGATAATTTTACATACATTAATTTGACAACTTAAATGTAAGAAATTCCTCAAAAGTTGCAAACTACCGAAACTGACCCAAGATGAAATAAATGTTCTAAATATTCCTATAGCTGTTAAAGAAATTAGATTCATATTTTAAAAGGACACTAAAAGCAAATCTCTAGCTCCAGCTGGTTTCACTGGTGAATTCAACCAAACATTTAAAGAAGAATTAACACCACTTTTGCAAATTTTATACTACTTATTTCAGACTTAGAAGAAGGGACACTTTCTAATTTATTTTACCAAAGCCAAAGACGGTACCAAAAAAAATTACAAGCCAATATCTCTCAAGAATTTACATGACTCTTTCTCATCTTGCAAGATGGCAGATGAAAAGGCTGATAAGCCAGATACTAAAAAGAAGCAACTCAAAGCCAAGAAGGCTGATGGTGACAGAGTGAAAAAGGGTGACCTCAAAGCTAAAAAGCCCAAGAAAGGGAAGCCTCATTGCAGCTGAAATCCTGTCCTTGTCTGAGGAAGTGGCAGATATTCCCAATCTACTATGTATTGCAGAAGGGCCAGGTACAAGAGGAAGTACTTAGCCACTAAATCCAAAGTTGGAAAAAAAAAAAAAATGAAGGAGAACGTGTGGGGTGACAAGTAGAGTGGTACTCGGGTAGTTAAACTTCACAAAATCCCTAGATATTATTCTACTGAAGATGTGCCTCGAAAGCCGTTGAGCCACAGCCAAAAACCCTTCAGTCAGCACTTGAGAAAACTGCAAGCCAGAGTCACCCCCAGGACTATTCTCATCATTCTTACTGAGTGCCACAGAGGCAAGAGGGTGGTCTCCCTGAAGCAGGTGGCTAGTGGCTTGTTATTTGTGACTGGACCTCTGGTCTTCAATTGAACACAAAGAACACAAAGAACACACCAGAAATTTGTCATTGCCATCTCAACCAAAATTAATATCAGTAACGTAAAAATCCCAAAACATCTTACTGACACTTACTTCAAGAAGAAGCAGCTGTGGAAGCCCAGACACCCAGACACCAGGAAGGTGAGATCTTCAACACAGAAAAAGACAAATACGAGACTACAGAGCAGCACAAGATTGATCAGAAAACTGTGGACTCGCAAATTTTCCCCAAAATCAAAGCTATTCCTCAGCTCCAGGACCACCTGCATCTGTGTTTGCACTGACAAAGGGAATTTATCCTCACAAATTGGTGTTCTAAATTTCTTAATAATCCAATTACATAATTGATAACAAAAAAGAATTTACATGAAATACCATCAACAAAAATATTAGTAAACCCAATCTAACAATATGCATAAAAAGAACTTTCCTGCATTACCAAATGACTTTAATTCCAAGTATGTAAGACTGATTAAACACTTGAATATCATTCAGTGTAATCCATTGAATGAAGAAATGCCTGAGACTGGGTAATTTATAAATGAAAAAGGTTTAATTGACTCACAGTTCTGCAAGGTTGAGGAGGCCTCAGGAAACTTACAATCATAGCAGAAGGGGAAGCAAACACATCCTTCTTCTTCACATGGCAGCAGGAGAGAAAGGAATGCCTCTTATAAAACCGTCATATCTCATGAGAACTCACTCACTATCACAAGAACAGCATGGCGGTAACTGTCCCCATGATTCAATTACCTCCCACTGGTTCCCTCCCACGACACGTGGGGATTATGGGAACTACAATTTAAGATAATATTTGGGTGGGGACACAGTCAAACCATATCACAATCATATCAATAGACTAGAAAAAAATCATGTGACCATTTTAAGTGGCCCACAAAAATAACAAAATCCAACATTGATTCATGATTTATAAATAAAGGGACTTTCAGCAAATGAGGGATAGAGAAGAAGTACCACAGTTTGCTGAAGAGCAACTGTAAAAAACCTACAGTCAACATTTTACTTAATGGTTGAAGACTATACACTTTCTCTTTAAGATCAGGAAGAAGACAAGAATATCCACTCTCATTACTCTTATTGAACATATTACTGGAAGCTTTAATTACTGTGATAGTACAAGATAAATAAATAAAAGGGATACAGCTTATAAAATAAGAAACTGCTCTTAAAGTTCAACAATGTTGTACAATAAAAGATCAAGTCACAAAAATGAATCATGTACATTATACACTAATAATGAACATTCTGAAACAGAAATTAAAAACACAGTATCATTTATATCACTCCAAAGAAAATGAAATACTTAGGTCTATACTTAACCAAATATATACAGAATTCACATGCTATAATTTTTTTTTTTTTTTTTTTTTTTTTTTAGAGGAAGTCTTGCTCTGTTGCCAGGCTGGAGTGCAGTGGTGTGATCTCGGCTCACTGCAACCTTCGACTCCCTGGTTCAAGGATTTTCCTGCCTCAGCCTCCCGAGTAACTGGGACTACAGGCATGCACCACCACGCCCAGCTAATTTTTGTATTTAGGGTAGAGCAGGGTTTCACTGTGTTGGCCAGGATGGTCTTGATCTCCTGACCTCATGATCTGCCTACCCCTAAAGTGCTGGGATTACAGGCGTGAGTCACCACTTCCGGCCTACATACTATAAATTTGAAGATATTGACAAAAGAAATGAATGAATATCTAAGTAAATGGAGAAGCATATGTTGCATGAATTGGATTGGAATTTTCTTCAAATTGGTTTATAGACGTAATGTAATTCCACAAGACCTACAATAGCTTACGCAATTTTGACAAAGACGGAAAGAAATAAAAACAGAAGAAAAGAGAATAATGTAAGAGGAGTCAGTCTACTCAACATTAAGGCTTACTCTATAACCATAATTATAATTATACACACACATATAAAGATTTTTACAGTCCAGGAGTAGGCAATGAATTATTATTAGACTTGACACCAAAAGCCCAATCCATAAAGAAAAAAATGTGTAAATTCAACCTCATTAACATTAAAAACTTTTGCTCTGCAAAATACTATTAAGAGGGTGAAAAAATAAACCAAAGCCTGAAAGAAAGTATTTTCAAAACACGTATCTGTCAAAAGACTAGTATCTAGACTAGATAAATTACTCCCAAAACGTAACAGTTAAAGAAACAAATAATCCAATTAGAAAATGGGCAAAATACAAAGAGATACATCACGCATGAAGACAGAAAAATTCTTCAGTAATAAGCATACGAAAACAAGTTCAATATCATTAGTCATTAGGAAAATATAAACTCAAGCCACAATGTCATGTCACTAATCTTTTTCTATTTTTAAAATTTGTCATCTTAAAAGGTTATATAGGCCGGGCGCAGTGGGTCACACCTGTAATCCCAGCACTTTGGGAGGCAGAGGCGGGAGGATCACGAGGTCAGGAAATCAAGACCATCCTGGCTAACACGGTGAAAACCCATCTCTACTAAAAACACAAAAAATTAGCTGGGCGAGGTGGCGGGCACCTGTAGTCCCAGCTACTCGGGAGGCTGAGGTGGAAGAATGGCCTGAACCCAGGAGGCAGAGCTTGCAGTGAGCCGAGATCGCGGCCACTGCACTCCAGACCGGGCAATAGAGCGAGACTCCGTCTCAAAAGAAAAAAAAAAAAAAAAGTTACGTAAATGGTACAAAGTAAAAATTATAAAAATAAATAAATAAAATGTTATATAAATGTTTTAAATTCAGTAATTCCCTGGAGATGTATCCATAGTATGGATGTGCCATAGTTTGTTAAACATGGAAGAGGGATTCGAGGTCAGCAAGCAATAGAGATGGAAAAGTTTTGTGGGGAGGGAGGTGGATGTGATCATAAAAGAGCAATAGAAGGGATCCTAGTGGTGATGGAAGTGTTCTTTCTCTTGGCTGTGGTGGATACATGAAATCACTATGTGATAAAATCGTACAGACTGAATACACACACATACACCTACCAATGAGTATAAGCAAAAACAGGTAAATCTGTGTGAGACAGGTAGATTATATCAGTTCCAGTATCTTGAATTTGATATTGTAATAGTGGCTTTGTAAATGTTATCATCTCTCTTATAAACACATATGAATCCATAATAGTCTTAATAAAATTTTTCATTGAACAATGGATTAAAAATCAAGGAGTTTATTGTCTCTTATGACAGAACTTCCATAGGAATGTGGGCTTCAAAATAGGCTTGACCAAAGTTGGGATTCTGTTTTCTGGGAGTCCCCTGGCTCTATCTTCTTAGCATTTCAGCTTCTACCACAAGCTAATTGCCCTTGGAGCAGCAAAATGGCTGTAGCAATTCCAGATTTCATAAGCATATACCATACTCTCCAGAGCGACTCTGATTTATACAACTGTGGTTAAGGGCGTCTCTTGCATGGAAGCCCTAGGTTACTGCCTTTTACTGAACCATTTAATTTGCAAGGGTGGAGAAATTAGTCTGATGAGTTTGTGCCAATCAGGTCCCAGCACGTATCTGGGAATGTATCAGTGCCAAGTAACCACATCGCTATTGTCAAAGGATGTTGCAGGGGGAGGACAATGCAACTCTCCACTTCACTAGTAAATCCATCTCTGGAAAGATACTTTCAGATAATAGTAAAATGCTATAAAGACTAATCAACAGGTATTATGATAAATACTGACTGTGGGTAGCTTTTAGAGAGGATGGCCAAAAAAAGCATCTTGTAGAAGGTGATGTTGGAGCTGAGATCCAAACGATGAGAAGGAACTGGCCTTGTGAGGAGTTTGGGGAAGAACAATCTAGGCCGATCGATTATGGCCCAGTTGCTTATTTCATTGTTCACCTCAAAGTCTGTAATCCCAACAAAGTCAGGGGCCATGCCCACTGACTCTCTGCTATACCTACCTGAGTCTTGCAATGATTTGGTACTTAATAAATATTTCCGATTAAAAATTGAAGAGGGGCTGGGTGCGGTGGCTCACGCCTGTAATCCCAACACTTTGGGAGGCTGAGGCGAGTAGATCACGAGGTCAGGAGTTCAAGACCATCCTGGCCAACATGGTGAAACCCCGTGTCTACTAAAAATACAAAAATTAGCCTGGTGTGCTGGTGCATGCCTGTAATCCCAGCTACTCAGGAGGCTGAAGCAGGAGAATTTCTTGAACCCGGAGGTGGAGGTTGCAGTGAGCGGAGATCACACCATGGCACTCCAGTCTGGGGGATAGAGAAAGAGACTCTATCTCAAACAAAAAAAGAAAAAGAAAAAGAAAAAAACAGAATGAAGAGGATGGCAACTCCAGCACAAAAATAGCTTGATGAAATATTTTAGAATTGTCTCTGACAGACTGGAAAGGAGAAACACTGTTTGAGTCCAGCAGGATAGATGAACAAAGGCATGGCACGTTAGGAAAGAGTGGGAAATCTAAAGTGAAACAAATGGGCTGTCACGCTGGATAAACAGGAAAGGAACTTAAATAAGTAAGGTTGGTTTCAATTATAGAGAGTTTTAAAATCCAGATGTAACTTACCTCTGATGGCTTAGGCACTGGGGAATCATTATAAGTTCTTGAGCAATGAAGTAGAATTTAAAAAAAAAAAAAAAAGAATTTAAACGAGACTATTCTGGAAGAATCAAGTAGGCTCATATATAAAATTAACAATTACATTCTTCAATGATAATTGACATATATATATATAAACAAATCCTGTTGAAAAGACACTAAATAACCAGATTATGTTATAATATTATTGAGTGGTTATTATGGGTTCAATATTATTCTAAATACTTTACATGTACTTATGTAATCCTCAGGCAACTCTATGAGGTTAAGTATTTTTTTCTATTACAGATGGAAACTGAGGCACAGAGAGCTAAGAAAATTGTCCAATTTCACCTCAGGTAATAAGATATGGAGCTGAGTGCACTGTATTCTTAATCAATACTTGATCTTATCATTCCATAAGCCTACGGAGATAACAGGATTTTAAAGCTTTTAAAAAAGAGTAGGAATAGACAACATGTGGACTCACCTATAAAATACTTCAAATTTTGGCTCAGCATTTCTAAGGAAGAGATGAAATCTTTTTATCAAATGTCACCTATCAGCTCTTGAACTATGTTTACCAGACATTCAATTATCTTTTTAAAAAGGCATGAGAACTTTACTTTTCTGTATATATTTTCATTGTGTTCTTTTCATGAATTCCTTTTATGTAGGCCAGAGTTAGTTATTAAATAATTAAATATTTTCTCCTGGAATCTTTCCTTTTTCACATTTAAAAATATTTTCACTAATAATCTATAATACTTAATTTTGAGGTGTTTTCTTATAATCTTTTTATTTCAATTGTATTAAACTCTTTTAAAATATCTGAACACTTCTGACTTATACTCTAAGTAGATAATTCTACCTGTAAATAAAATGTTTAAGTTAGGGAGAATACCCACAAAATATTACATAAAAGCATGTTCTTTATAATACAGATACTTGCTTTAGAAATTCATTACAAGGAAATTCATTACTCTATACAATTCATTACTCTATACAAGAAAGCACTCCTGTGGTATCGAAATTGGTTGTTCACTTCTCCTCACCAAAAACACTCATGCCTTTATTATTTTCTTTTTCTTTTTCTTTTTTATTTTTTTGAGACGGAGTTTCACTCTTGTCGCCCAGACTGGAGTGCAATGGTGCGATCTCGGCTCACTGCAACCTCCGCCTCCCAGGTTCAAGCGATTTTCAAGTGATTTTCCTCCTTCAGCCTCCCGAGTAGCTAGGATTACAGGCACCCACCACCACGCCCTGCTAGTTTTTGTATGTTTAGTAGAGATGGAGTTTTACCATATTGGCCAGGCTGGTCTTGAACTCCTGACTTCAGATGATCCGCCCACCTTGGCCTCCCAAAGTGCTGGGATTACAGGCATGAGCCACTGCAGCTGGCAGCCTTTATTATTTTCAACTCCAGGTAGTAGAAACATAGATTTCAGTTGAGTGCTATTTCAAAAATGTATTTTAAAGCATTTTAAAAGCTTTTCCCAAACATTTGATTTGCTATTTTAATCTAATTTTATACTTTACAACTATAAAAAAGTAAATTATTCAGACAGACATTTTTTAATGTCTCCTTTCAATGTCACTTTCTAATATGGCATCATCTAGCCATAATATTCTTTGAGGAAGTTAATATTTAGGTACTAATTTTTGATGTTCTGCAAATATCATATTGATTACACACTATAATGTTTAATCAGCTTTTCTAAGCAGAGATGCTCTTCAGTTTTTCAAATTCTATACGATCTTTTAGCTGTAATTAAAGAGTCAGCTATACTGGAAGCCATTGTACTTTGCTTTTTCCAGTATTATCGCATAATTATTGATTGCCAGACTACTATTAATTCTCTCTTGTTGGTATATACTATATCACTTAAAAATACTTATTGTATTAAAAAATCCCATGAATTACCATGTTGTATCCTTTAAATCTTTTTCCTAATTCTGTTCTATACTTTTGTATCAATGTTTACCAAAAACAATTGTACAGCAAATTTTTAGCCTATTAACTATGTAATTAATGATTAAGCACATTCACATGGAGAAAAGCTTCACTTCTACTCTCTATTTTGTAAAGTTTTCCATGCCACATGGACTAATATCTACAAATCTAATTCTGCAGAAATTTTTTGGGCACTCATCCTAGAGAAACCAATCATTGAATAACCAGTGAAGGTATTTTGGGATTTTTTTCTTTTTTTTTTTTTAAATGAAAGAAATATATATATATATATATATATATATATATATATATAGGCTGGGAAGGCCTCAGGAAACTTACAATCATGGCAGAAGGAGAAGCAAACACGTCTTTCTTCACATGGAGGCAGGAAGAAGTGCCAAGCAAAAGGGGGTAAAGCCACTTGCAAAACCATCAGATCCTTGAGATAGTTTGCTCAGAATGATGGTTTCCAGCTTCAGCCTATCGTTGGGTGGGGGGATGGGGGAGGGATAGCACTAGGAGATATACCTAATGTAAATGATGAGTTAATGGGTGCAGCACACCAGCATGGCACATGTATACATATGTAACAAACCTGCACGCTGCGCATATGTACCCTAGAACTTAAAGTATATATTTAAAAAAAAGCATCAGATCTTGTGAGAGCTCACTCACTATCACTAGAACAGCATGAAGGTAAACACCCCCATAATCCAATTACCTCCCACTGGGTGTCTCTTACAACATGTGGGGATTGTGGAAACTACAATTCAAGATGAGATTTGGGTGGGGACACAGCCAAACCATATCAGTCCTATTGTACTCCTTTCTGCCCTTAGGTGGAGTACAAGTTGTCATTTTTTTATTATTATTATACTTTAAGTTCTAGGATACATGTGCAGAATGTGCAGTTTTGTTACCTAGGTATATATGTGCCATGATGGTTTGCTGCACCCATCAACCCGTCATCTATATTAGATATTTCTCTGAGTGCTATCCCTCCCCTGGCCCCTCACCCCCCAACAGGCTCTAGTGTGTCCTGTGTTGACTTACAGCCCCAGAGCATATGGGTATATCAGCAAAATTACATGCTTTCTCAAATAATAAATTAACCTGCATAGCTAACAATTCATTTAAGGAAACTCAAGAAAATCCTGTTTAGATATTTACTCTTTTTACATATCTTTGCTTTAGCTCATTGATTCATGAGACTGAACAAATTAAAATAGAAATAGGGACACATTAGGCCTCTCTTATTCAATTACTCCACATATCTTTAACCTTAATTATATTGGTTTGCCCTTCTCTTGTGACTGTTAAATATTATAGTATGCAAAACTATTCCTGGTACTATTGACAAATATGTCAAGCCTTGTGTTCATCAAATCTAAGTGTTCTGCATTTTGTCATGTGCAGTCAGTTGTAGGCACTGAGGTCAGTTTCATAAAATTCTGTGAGAGTCAAAGGACAAGATCAAGAATCTCAAACAGAGGAAACTCAGTTGTTGTGTACTGCCTATTTGTAGCCAGCTCTTGTGATCACAAGAAACAGACATTCATTCAAATTAGTCCAAGAGAAATGGAATTTATTATAAAGAGGATATATCCATCTAAATTCAATCAGGAAAAAGAAATCACAGTAATTTGAACAGGAACTTTTTAATGTAAAGAATTATTAAATATGGCAGGGAAGTAACTAAGGATGTAAAGAGAACTCTGCTGGTTAGCCTAGGACTCAGGGAAAGGATGTAATGAAGGACAAGGTTGAAGTGGGGATTCCAAGGTGGGGTTCAGGCCTCGTTGGAGAAGGTATAGTTGCAACCTCCACAGAAGTTTCCTAGGACGCTTGGATCAGAGCTGGTCCACAGTCTCTGGGGAAGCAGGAAATGAGGTGGCAGAGACCCACAGTTCATAAGTGAATGTATACAGAGGGAGTGAAGATAGGGCTTTGCATAAGAATTGGAACATGTGGTCTTCAGGTAGAGGGTCGTGGGAAGAGGGTCTTAGAAAGGTCATGCTTTTCTAGGCAGGCAGATGAGGTGAGACTTTGGCAGGTGTACAGAATTAGAAGAATCCTTCATCCTCTCTCAATATCTCTCCTGCGTCCTCTACTGACAGTACTTAACATGTGTTCACCATAACAGAGAAATGCTTGGAGATCAATCCATTATTGCAGTGCAGGTACAACAGGGTGAATTTAAAGCTGAGAGACAATAAAATGACAATTATTGCACAGATCAGAATGGAATAACTGACACTAAAAAATCATAAGGTATGAAGTCTGTACTTAGAAACCAGAAACCAGTTTTTTTGTTTGTTTCTCTCTCTCTCGACTGAAAATTTTTTCTCAATGTAATTCTCAGTCTACTCTTCTGGCTCCATTGTTGGCTTCCTTCCATATTATTTTATTTTATTTTTTGAGATGGAGCTTCACTCTTGTCGCCCAGGCTGGAGTGAAGTGGCGCTATCTTGGCTTACTGCAATCTTCACCTCCCGGGTTCAAGTGATTCCTCTGCTTCAGCCTCCCAAGTAGCTGGGATGACAGGCATGTGCCACCACGCCCTGCTAATTTCGTATTTTTAGTAGAGACAGTTTCTCCATGTTGGTCAGACTAGTCTCGAACTCCCAAACTCAGGTAATCCACCCGCCTCAGCCTCCCCAAGTGCTGGGATTACAGACATGAGGCACCGCACCTAGGCTCTATATAATTTTACCTTGTACATGACCATCATGAGCTCTCTAACTGTTCTCTATATGAGACATTTCAGTTCAACTTCCATTTCTAAATGATGCTTTCTATCAGTAGTTAATATCCTAAGTTCCTGAAAGTCTATTTAACAAACTTTATTATTTTTGTGCCAGACTCTTTAAGCATACAGATGAACTGTCCTGGGGCCCATTCCTAGTCTAATTGGTTCTGTATCTGGAGCTGAGTCACGTGGTAAAAAACATGCTCCTAGGAAACCCTCTATAGGAGTCATAGATGGACAGTTCCTTATTGCAAGGGGCCATGGCCTGAGAGAGTGATTGGAGTATATATAAATTTAATATATGTTAAATACATATTATATTATATTATATTATATTATATTATATTATATTATATTTGGTTGCCCATTCCAAAAATCCTGAGACAGGTTCTGAACAACCAGACTTAAGTCCAAGGCCCACCTTTGGATTGAGAAACTATAAGAACAGGCAAAGAGAGATGCTCTGCCAAACTTCTCCTGCCCCCCCTCTAACCATATGCATGAGAGTAGAAGGTAATTTTCAAAAGAAGAAATCACAGGTCACCAATTTCTTAGGTGCTCTGCATAATCACACGTAGGGAAATCAAATGTCTAGAAAAATTACACATATGCTTGCCATTCTCATATGTTATAACTTGATTAAAAAAAAATTGGTTGCCTTAGGTAAAAATGCTTCCCGAAAACCTCTGGTAATCACCCTTCTCAGTGTATCACTTCTTTTCTGCCATCTCCTCCTACCCACAAAAGAATTAAGTGTCCAAAAAAATCCTATGAATTGAAATTAATTGAAGAAAGCCTACTCAAACTACTATACAACCTGAATATTTGACTATTTTTAATTTTTTTTTTTATTTTTTTTTTTTTACATTCAACAAGCAGAACCAAAAAACTTAGATATTTTACCTTACTGGGTAGAAAATAACTTAAAATTAATTTTTTCAAAATACCAATATGAGCTGAACAGTACCTGTCAAAGACTAAAATTATGTGGTTTATATTGAAGATATAATTTATACTCATGGAAAATTCATCAAAAGTTGAAAGCATCTGCTTTTCTTAAGAGAATTTTTTCCTCTGTAACATAATGCATAATGTTCACTTGTTCGGCAAGTCCTTTTGTTTCCCTTAGAGAATAAGGAGAAAATTCTATCCAACCGTACTTGTCCAACATATCACAAATTCTGAAACAGAACTTCATTAGCAACTGTAGAACACCTTAACCGTGACTTCTCCATATAGACTGTATGGTGATATAAGCTTGGGTGCCACATGAAAAAATGATAAACAACATGGCAAAAACTATCCCAGCTATGTCGATTTCACATATGAAGAAGAAGAAATGTCTCAGACAAGTATTGTGTTCTATATACATTAATTGACATAGCCATCTATTATGTAAAATAACAATCATGGCCTGATAGAATTACTAAAGATGAAATATTTCAAGATGTATAATTAACTTGATTTTTAATTAACAAAGCATTCTGTTCAACCAGTTACCTTAATGATAATTTTTAATCATTATCACATCATTTCATTAAAAAGAAAAAGTCCTCCAACCTAAATCTCGTGACTGTTGAATCTAATGATAAAGTTAAGGTCAAGTCAGTTGAGTTCACAAGGTGCAATGCAGACTGAATGAGTGAATAAGTTGGGCAGGGAGAAGAGGTAATCAACTAGAAAAGCTACTGATAATTTCTCAAATATTGACTTAGAAAGTAGAAATAGGATACTTATTGCCTAAAGAATCCTTACTCTGAAGGCTCAAAACCTTCCAAATTGATAAAACTTTGAACATCTGAATTTCTTGATATGACAGTGCTGCCAGGGAAAGTCTTCATTTGTATTTGAAGGTGTGTTTATTATACTTAATTTTAAGTATGTGCAAATAAATAGTTACTGAGTCTTAATTTAAAGTAGTTTAAACTAGAAAATAAATGATACATTTTATAACTTTATATATAACTGGTATATTATTATTTTGGAGCAAATATAATTTTTTAAACTAAGGAGCTTAATTTGAAAAGGATATTACAATTAGTATATTATTTTGAATGGGTCTAACAATTTTTAAATTCTGCAGGAGCATAATATCATTTCTTTTCCTTTTGCAAGAAAGATTTATTTTGCAAGAAAGATTTGTTTCCTATTTATATGTTTTATTTTTATTTAAAAATAAAATTTTTAAAACTGAATAAATACAGGTACATAAATATTTATACATATCTTTCTACCACCAGTTTAAGAAATCATCCTACCCTCATAAGATTCCTGTTCTGTCCATATGGTTGGAGTGAGGTGGACACAAAAGTATTCAGTCTTTGTGGCTGGGGTGAAGTGGACACCATGGAATTTAGTTCATAGGGTCATGATTTGGTGGAAGCAGTGCCATTCAGGCTATGCAGTTGCAGGGAAGTGGATACCTGCTCTCTGTGCTTTGTGGGGAGATTTGTGAGTCAGGCCTAGTCAGAGTATTCTGTTCAGCCAGTTACAGCAAATGACTGAAGGCTGCATACGGGACACAGCCAAGTCTCTTCAAGTCTTACTTAGACCTTCTTAAAGGTGATTAGGAGCAAAACTCAATCTTTATGCCATTGCCATCATAGTAGGATCTGAGTTTGAGCAGCTGATTGCCATGGTTTTTTTTTTTTTTTTTTGCTGTGTAGGGAGGGCCTGAATAAGAAAGAAGCCAACGTAAAGAAAGAGCTAGTAAGTAAAGAGAGTCATTTTGAACTCATTTCAGCCCATAGAACCAACCATATCTGAAATGTCTGTTAGACTTTTATTTTATTATAAATGGAAATAAATTACGCTCTGTTTCTTAAGCTATTTCAATTTGAACTTCCATCATATGCAACCACAGTGCTATCAAGTTCAACAACAATTACCAAAAAAGGTGGTCAAAACTTAGACCTCCCTAAAGCCCATTCAGTGTGACATATTGAATTATTTAATGCATGGCTAAAAACAACTGAGGGGGAATGGAAATATTTTTCCACTGTGTGAACTTCATGATACATTCACTCTCACAACAAATATTTATTGGATGCCTACTATGTAGCTGGATTTATGTTGTTACTGGAGACACAACAATGAGCATATTTTTCTAATCTTACTTTGCAAAATCATCATAGCGAACTTTGTGTGATACCAGATGCTCTTCAGGAAGACTATTCCTCAACCGCCAAAAGTTTTAGTCACTGAAGGCCCAGACCTCAGTCCCTTGCCAGGAACTGCTTTGGTCTAAGGAGGTTGCCTGTTTAAAATTACAGCCCATATAATTTTTACAAGAAAATATAGGCTGGGCTCGGTGGCTCATGCCTGTAATCCCAACACTTTGGGAGGCCACGGTGGGCAGATCACGAGGTCAGGAGATGGAGACCATACTGGCTAACACAGTGAAACCCCGTCTCTACTAAAAATACAAAAACTTAGCCAGGCGTGGTGGTGGGTGCCTGTAGTCCCAGCTACTCGGGAGGCTGAGGCAGGAGAATGGCGTGAACCTGGGAGGCGGAGCTTGCAGTGAGCAGAGATCGCACCACTGCACTTCAGCCTGGGGGACAGAGGGAGACTCCGGCTCAAAAAAAGAAAAAGAAAATATAATTTTCACAAGACCCCAAAATCACGAACACTAAAGTAATTTATTCTTTTGATTACATTAAAATTAAGAATTCCTCTTTATCAAGTAAGATCATAAAAGAAAAACAGGAGCTACAAGTCACATGAAAATATTTCAAATTATGTAAATAATAAATGACTATTATTAACAACATTAACACCTCCATATTAAGACTTTTTAAAAATCAAATAAGCCATTAAAAAAAAGTCAAAGGTAGAACATCTTCATTTTACAGAAGTGAGAGACTTAAATGACAATCATACGAAAAAGTGTTCAACCTAGTGCTCAGAAAAAATACATTTTAAAACCAAGATTTGCTATTGTTTTACTAACTACATGGGTAACATTTAATACGTCTGAAAATTCTTAATTTGGTAACGATGTGCTGCAATTAGAATTCTAATGAACTGCTAGTAAAAATGTTAATTGCTATAACTACTTTGGTAAACAATTTGGCGTTATGTTGCAAAGTTGAACATGGCAGTAATCTGTGACCTAGCGATTCCAATCCTTGGTTCACCCTTCAGAAACTTTTGTACAAGTTATGGGAGCCATATTGTTCATAAAAATTTTTCATAGTGGAAAAAGCTAGAAACAAACAAAATATCCTGTTTACAAACAGAACAGATAAGTAAACAATGATAGTCACTCTTTGAAAGATCATACAGCCATAGAAATTAATTAACTATAGCTACGCAAAACAATTTAGATGAACTTTAGAAGCATTATGTTGAATAAAAAAAAAAATCAACACAGTATATGATATTTTTCTAAAGCTTAAAAACAAGGAAAACTAAATAGCATATTGTTTAAGAACACATACATTTGTGGTAAAACTATTTTTTAAAACAGAAGAAAAGAGATCAAGGGAATAATAAATATACAAGTCAGGACAGAGCTGTGAAAAAGAAAAATCTTAGACAAAATAAATTGAACAGACTTTAATTGAGCAATGAACAATTTGTGAATGGGGCAGCCCCTCAACCAGAATAGGTTCAGAGGGACTCCCATGTAGCCATGTTATGGACAGAAAAAGGAAAGTGACATACAAAAAGCAGAAGTGAGGTACAGAAGGAGTCAGATTGGTTACAGCTCCGCATTTGCCTTATCTGAACCCAGTTTGAACAGTTGGCTGTCTTTGATAGGTCAAAACTTGGTGATTGGCGTAAGAATGGGCAACAGTCTCTTTACTCATCCAGTTAGGTTAGGTTACTACATTCAGAGAAACATTTTTGCAATACTTAAAATATGTGAGGCGGCTTTAGATGAAATTTACATTAACAGTGCTAGTTAATGTTTGATTCAATGGTACAATGTTTGGATAGTGGAGGGAAAAACAGGCAGATTTATCAGCATTGATAAATTCTAGTGTTTGAGCTGGCATTTGGGATTCACAGTATTTGTTTTATTATTATACTTCATATCTTACATATGTTATATGTATACTATTTTGTGAGTGTTAAAATTACATATTTTTAAAAAGAGAATTGTCCACATAACTGGAATACCAATTCAAACTAACTAACAAAAAAATTATGAAAATATCAGGGGAATTTGAAGTCTGGCCAAACATTAAATGACATTAAGGAATAATGTCAGTTTTTAAGATGTGTATGATATTATGTTTTTTTTTTTTTTTTTTAGAGTTCTCTTTTAGAGACACATATAAAACATTTACAGATTAAATGATATAACGACTGGAATTCACGGTAATATGGAGATTGACATGAAGTAGGTGGGGCAACGGTGAAACAAGACTCGGCATGTGTTGATCATTGTTGAAGTGGATATTAGAAACAGAAAGACTTATGTATTGTTCTCTCTACTTTGGTATTTGTTTGAAATGTTCTTAATGATGAGAGCAACAAGGAAAACCAAATTCTTTCCAAATAAAATTTTGATTAAATGACTCTTAACTTTTGACCATTATACTATATTTAGAAATGTCACAGAGCACAGTGGCTTGCACCTGTAGTTCAAGCTACTCAGTTGTCTGAGGGACGATTGTGTGAGGTCAGGAGTTCAAGACCAGGCTGTGCTAGACAGCCAAACCCTGTCTCTAAAAAATAATTTTAAAAAAAATTTAGCTTGAACCCAAGAGTTTGGGGCTATAGTGAATTATGACAAAGCCACTGTATGCCAGCCTCGGTGACACAGTGAGACCCCATCTCTTTAAAAAAATAAAATCACCTTTACAAAAAAAGGCAGTATCAGTTTCCTCTTCTGGCTTCCCTTTTTATCAATAATATTATCCTATTCTTAATCAGTTCAACTTAAAACTGTTAAAATCATCTATTTCATGTCCATACTTAAGGTCATCAAAGCCTACTACATGTCTTCCATCAAAATGCCTTTTGCTTATCTCACCTTATTTTCTCAATGGCCTGGCCCACTCATAACCAACACAGTAACTTCTAGTGACTCTCTTTGCTTACTTAAAAAGTCCAGACTTCCTTGGCTGCCTCTCACGGCCACCTGCAACTGATCATCTTTGCCTTGTTGTTTCTTTTACACTCTCTTTTTCGCACTATTCCATCCACAAGGTTCCCACATGCATTAGCCCTTCTACTTTCATGTTCACACTCATCTGGCTACCTTCAATAAGCAGCTAAACAATTGGTCCTTTCTTATCCAACATATATTCACCTCATACATTCACCTTTCAAGGCCCCTTTTCTTTCTTTCTTTCTTTCTTTCTTTCTTTCTTTCTTTCTTTCTTTCTTTCTTTCTTTCTTTCTTTCTTTCTTTTTTTTTTTTGGTGGAGGGAAATTTATTATTTTTATTTCTCTCTTCCCACAACTAGTTAAAAAAAAGAAAGAAAGAAAGAAAGAAATTACAATCAATGCAAGTACAAAGATCCAATTTTTAAAAATCATTGGCGTACAAAGACGGCCACAGCTCCTCTCCTGGTTTAACCCACATATTTAAAGACTGTGTGGGGGCAGGCATGGCCGCAGAGATAGTACTACAAAATACACAAAATGTTTTTTTCCCTCACATTTCATAGAATCCTGCCTCAGTTCCAAATGAGAACACTAGAAGCACAAATCACTTAGACCATTTACTATATAACTTATGAAAAATGCTGTACAGGAGTGTGACTACAAATATAGAGTAAAAATGGCTCTGTTTGGGAATTGGTATCTATAAGGGGGAAGGTCATGGGAGGGCTGTCTGATATTTTGACTTGCTGGGATGATGGGGAAGCTGGGATAAGGGAAGACCTGCTCTTGCAGCATGGCTGCACCCCACTCTTCCTTTCCTAGATAAGGCTGAAGCTCACTGGCCAGGGAGAACTGGGGTGGCTGAGCATGGGGTGGCAGTAGTGTAATAAGACAGGGGGCTATAAACGGCATGGAGAAGGCATCTAGGATGCGAAAGAGCACACCCCTTTGATCCATGAACACATGTGACTTGATGGTACTCAATGATCCCAGTTCACTGGGCAGTCCAGTCAGGTCCAGGTTTCTTCTTCCTGAGAAAAGTTTGGATGTTTACAGGCATGGAGAGGGGGCAGAAAATCAAAGCCCATCTGTGAGAAAATGGAAAAGTTCTTGGAAAAAGATTCCAGTGGGTAGGGGGATGGGAAGAAGGAAGTTAACCCAGGAAATCATCTTGCACAGAAAGTGAGGAGGAAGCAGAGAGGTGGAGAACTATTCCATGCACAGGTGCTCTCTGGGATTCAAGGTGACAGCATGCAGGCTACTGAGCCTAGAGAACTTGCATGTTTTATTTCAAAAGATCCAACAGGGAGGGTTTTCTATGTGACCAAGAGAGTAGCAGTAGACTTTAGCCATAATCCTCTTTAATTTAGTTTCTAAATTAGCTAAATTAAGAGCCTGGGGCCTTTTGGCAGATAAACCATCTCCCCTGAATACTGCGCTACCCATTCCTTACACTCCTTCTCCATCTGCAAAGTCCCTTCCTTCAGCGAAACCTTCCCTAACCCATCTAGCCTTCAATGACCTCCCTTTGAAACAGCCAGGTATGAAGAAGTCCCTGGAGAGTCTCCTGACTGGCCTGCACAGTGGGAGGAGTGGACACTGGGGTGGAGCCTCGGGAAGTCCGTGTGTTTGCAGGGATGAGGAGCGGGTCCCTCATCTTCCTGGGTCTAACCTGGGATTCAATCTGCCAGGCGAGAAGCCTATACTAGGAGGACTCTCACTCTGCTGAGTCCCTGTTTCCCGTTTTTTCCTTTTCACCCAGTAAGTTTTATTTTTCTCACCCTTCAAAGTGTCTGCAAGCCTAATATTTCATGGCCATGTGACAAGGACCCATCTCTTAGCTGAACTAAGGAGAAAGGCCTATAACACCTTCTTGCTGAAATACTTTCTTCTTTTGGTATTTATAATACCATATCCACCTGAATTTCCTTCTGATTCACTCACTTCTCCTATTTGGTATTCTTTTCTGACTTGTCTTTTAGTTGGCTTCAAAAGGTTTATATTCCCTGGATTCCCTCCTGCCCCATTTCTCTTTCTCATTTGTTTTTGTTGTTGTGGTGGTGGTGGTTTTTTTTGGGGGGGTGGTTTTTTGAGATAGAGTCTCACTCTGTCACCCAGGCTGGAGTGTAGTGGCACAATCTCAGGTCACTACAGCCTCTACCTCCTGGTTTCCAGCTATTCTCCTGCCTAAGCCTCCTGGGTAGCTGGGATTACAGGCGTGTGTCACCTTGCCCAGCTAAATTTTTTTTGTATTTTAGTAGAGACAGGTTTCACCATGTTGGCCAGGCTAGTTTCGAACTCCTGACCTCAGGTGATCCACCCTCCCGGTCTCGGCCTCCCAAGGTGCTGGGATTACAGGAGTGAACCATCACGCCCGGCACCCATTTCCATTTCTCTTATCTGTAAAGAAACCTCAATTAGTCCCATGTGTGTTACATAAACACTAGTGACTCCAAAATCCTTATCTCCAGCTCACATCTCTGCCTCTAGAAGTCCAGAAAGCAGAACTATTGATTATTCTATGTCAGTCAGAGCTTGTTGAGGAAAATATTAACCATGCTAAGCATTTTATACAGGAAATAACTTAACTCAGACAACTAGGGGATTATTCCGTATTCATGGTTTCACATGCCTTAGTTCAGTTACCTGATGTTAACCACAGTCCAAAGATATTACATGCAGTAAGATATTTTGAGATAGACCACATTTACATAATTTTATTACAGTATATTGTTATCATTGTTCTATTTTATCATTTGTTACAGCTGTTAGTCTCTTATTGTGCCTAATTTATAAATCAAAATTTATCTTAGGTATGTATGTATAGAAAAAAAAACGTAGTACATACAGGATTTGGTACTACCCACAGTTTCAGGCATCCACTGGAAGCTGTGGAGCATATCACCTGTGGATAAGGAGGGTACTGTTGTACAACCATTGGCAAGACTGGGGAAGCCACAGCAAGGGACAGGAAATCGGGATACACAGAAAACACAGAAACTACTGTTCATAGTCTCAGCTACTTGCAGCACTCAAGGAGGTGATTATCAGGAGGACACCTTAAAGCCACTGGGGAAAATTCCATACTTGCCATCTCCAATGCCCATATTGCTGCCTGCAGCTCCCGCTGAAGAACAATGGCTGCTGCTTCTTGTTCGCCTTCCAAGTCTCACACACCAATTTCTCATTGGCAAAACCTAAACCAGTAACTGCTGGCAAGTGAATCTAAGAAAGTTAGATTCCAGGTTTTCTGTCACTGCAATACAGAGGACAATTTAAGAGTAAAGTTTCTGAGAATCGACAAGCAATATCTAGATACAACCAAACTTCGTACTTTTCAGTCTTTCTAACTCGGTAAGTAATATTACAATACATTCAGTTCTTCAAACCAATTATTTTGAGTTCAGGGGCACATGTGGAAGATGTGCCAGTTTGTTACTTAGGTAAACATATGCCTGGGTGGTTTGCTGCACAGATCATCCCATCATCCAGGTATTCAGCCCAGCATCCACTAACTGTTCTTCCTGATCCTCTCTCTCTTCCCACGCCCCATCCTCAAACAAGCCCCAGTGTGTGTTGTTCCCTACTATGTGTCCATGTCCTGGTTTTTTTTTTTTTTTTTTTTAATACATATAATTCACATACAGCACATCAGGCAAGTCCTATCAACTCAACTTCTAAAACAATCCTAGGTCCCTTCCTTTTGCTATCTCCACTAATACCTCCTAATCTAGGCCACTCTCATTTCTCACTTGGATGGTTACAACTTGAAGATTCTCACATCAGAGTGTCTCTTTGGTCTCATGGCATATTACTCACCACCTCAACCAGTACGCCCCAGCCACAATTTTGTCAATTATCTTTGAACTTGCCAAATGTATTCCACTGGTCTGCAATGTTATCCCTTCAATATTCACATGGCTGATAACATTTTATCATGCATATTTCAGCTTCATACTCATCTCAGAGGGATGTTCTTTCCTACTCTAAAATAGTACCTGATACCTTAATTTTCTACATAACATTTATTGCTTTCAGAATTTCTTTAATTACTTGTTTATTGTCCATCTTGTCCTTCAGCCTTAAGTGTCACAAACAAGGAACTTGTTTGTTTGCCACCATGGTATAGTGCCTAGAACAGTATATGGAGATTAAATATGCTTGCTTAATGTGCTCAACGACTGACCGATCCAGCATGTGTTGTTGTAAGTGTGACATTTCTAGAATACTCGCGATTTTTTTTATATCTTTAGATCTTACTGAAGGCAACAGCTTTGATGCCATAATTTTCCCATGACTGTTTCTAAGTACCATGCCTTGTTTATAGCCTCTACTAAACAAGTAGTCCTTAGGAAACCATTCTGTACTATAAGACAGTACTGCCATTGTCGCGGATGGTGTCCTGGGAGTTTGTCTGAAGACAGTCAGTTCTTAGTCTGGTCAATTACCTAAATTGTAAAAATATTTGCTAAGGAAGATACTGTCTCTTATAATCTTCATATAGGAGACAAAGAAAAGCAAACAGTAGTGGAAACTGAAGCCAAAAGTTTATGATGACCAGAGACAGCAGTGTGGTTGTGTGGGGTGCAGGGCAGACAAGAGCTACATTTAAGCCGAAAGTGTATGCAAATAGAAACTAGGCAAAACAGAAAGTATGTTCTGTCTATATTATATAACTGGATGAGAGAAAGAAGAACAAGACCTTGCTGGAGTTGCTAAATCGAGGTCATGGTTCAGCATGAGAGTAAGGATCCACAAAGGCTTACACTCGACTGCCTTGAATTGACTTGGAACTATCACAGAGTAAACCTCAAAATTCCTGGCTTCCTGGGCATAAGTACTCACAGTCACTTCCTCATAGTGTGGAGAAGCTTGGCTGAGTTTCCCTTTTCATACTAAAATAGACCTAACTAGATAGTTCACTGCTCTAATTTTTAGATTTGTGTCTTAATCTTTTATTCAATAAATATTTATTTAGCATCTGCTATGCATTAGGCACTGTTCTGGGTTTTAGGGTCAGATGTTGAATGAAAAAAGAACAAAAAATCCCTAGTCTGCTGAAAATTACATCATAGAAAAAGAGATAAACAATAAAGAAAATAAATAAGTTAAATATAGTTCATAGGATAGTGATAATGCTAAGAAAAAGAAAATAAGACAAAGAAAGGGGGTATAGCATACTAAAATAAAAAAGGAGGGATGACTTTTAGATAAAGTGGCCACGGAAGGACTCGGCAAGAAGGTTACTTTTGAGTAAAAGTTTGAGGAAAATAAGAGCACTACTATGAGCACACTTGAAAACGATTCTAGGCAGAGGGAAGAACAAAGAGGACTTGTGTTGGCAAACTGCCAAGTGTGTTCAAAGAACAGTAGAATAAGCACAGGTAAGAATGATGTTTGGCATTCTCTTCTGAGACTTTCTCCTTTCATTGTGGAATGTAAAGTGAAGTCATCATCTGAGAGTGAGGATTGGGAAGGAGGTATTAGGTTTTTCTGTAAATTCCCAGTTATGATGTCTTTCACTTAGTAGGTACGACACTTAATATTTGTTGACTATGTAACTGACCAAAAAAAAAAAAAAAAGGCAGTAGCTATGCAGTAGAGACCCAACACTAGTCACAACTGTGTTGAGTAGGTTGATTACTTACAGTATTTAAGATACAGTTTTGGGGCTGGGTGCGGTGTCTCATGCCTATAATCCCAGCAATCCCAGCACTTTGGGAGGCCAAGGTGGGTGGATCACCTGAGGTCAGGAGTTTGAAACTAGCCTGGCCAACATGGCAAAACCCCGTTTCTACTAAAAAATACAAAAATTAGCTGGGTGTGGTGGCATGCACCTGTAGTCCCAGTTGCTTGGGAGGCTAAGGCAGGAGAATCACTTGGACCCGGGAGGCAAAGGTTGCAGTGAGCCAAGATCGTGCCACTGCACTCCAGCCTGGGTGACAGAGTGTGACTCCATCTCAAAAAAAAAAAAAAAAAAAAAAAAAAAACTCAGTTTTTCTCATTAGTAAAGTTTGGCTGATAATAGCTACTTTATATCAGTATTGCAAATATAAAGGTAATTGTTATAAAGAACTACCTAAGACTGGGTAATTTAGGAAGAAATGAGGTTTAGTTGACTCACAGTTCCACTTGGCTAGGAGGTCACAGGAAACTTAAAACAATGGCAGAAGGCAAAGGAGAAGCAAGGCATGTCTTACATGGTGGCAAGAAAGAGAAAGAGAGAGCAAAAGGGGAAGTCCCACATCCTTTAAAACAACCATATTTTGTGAGAACTCACAATCACAAAAATAGCAAAAGGGAAGTTTATCCCCATGATCCAATCACCTCCACCAGATCCATCCTCTGACACATGGGTATTACAATTCTAGATTTGGGTGAGGACACAGAGTCAAATCATGTCATACTTAGAATAGGGGAAAAAGTACTATTGACAGCATTTGTGACAAAGTAATTAGAAAATGATGACTCCTGAGTGCTTAGTTCCTTTGTTTTAAATATAATTGATGTAATTAGAAGTTTATATAATTTAATTTTTAATATTATTAAAATTGTTAACGTTAATAAATTTTATTAAAATTGTTGTTACTTTTAATAAAATTTAACAATCAGCTTTCAGGAAAGATAAATTGACTCCAAGACATCACTATACCTACTCTTGACCTCTAGTAAGAGTTGGATAAAACAATAAGGGAGAGCTTAGGCTGGGCGCAGTGACTCATGCCTGTAGTCCCAGCACTTTGGGAGGCTGAGGCAGGCAGACCACGAGGTCAGGAGTTGGAGACTAGCCTGACCAATATGGTGAAACCTCGTCTCTACTAAAAATACAAAAATTAGCTGGGCATGGTGGTGTGCGCCTGTAATCCCAGCTACTCAGGAGATTGAGGCAGGAGAATCACTTGGACCTGGGAGGCGGAGGTTGCAGTTAGCCAAGATCACACCACTGCACTCCAACCTGGGTGACAGAGCAAGACTCCATCTCAATAATAATAATAATAATAATAATAATAATAAGGGAGAGCTTAAATTTGTTCAAAAGCTATATCAATATAAAGTGTTATTTTGAGATGTTATAGAGGAAACAAGAAAAGCAAAAGATATGGTCCCACCTTATTTTTGTTTGAATTTATCATGTATCCTCAAACAGAATAATTAAAAATTAATGAACAAGTTAAATTTCTCACTTAGGTGAGATAGAAAAAAAGCTTTCTTACCACAAATATGGAAGAAGATTTTAATCTTTTCTTACTCAATGTCTAAAGAGTTGATCAATTTACTGTTTTCTGTTTCATTATTTTACTGTTTAGAGATGCATCTCTCTATACATAGAAGGGCCAGCTATACAACTTCTAAGAGATTCCTTTAAGTTATAAGCTAGTTATCTTTGGAATTTTGAGTACCATTTGATATTAAGAATCCTTTCCATCTGGTAATAAGAGACACAAATGGTGAAGAAGCTTAAGTAACACCTTTTTCACAGTGCATAGACAGTGAGCTATGTGTTAATTTTGGTGAACTCTCTGCATATTTTATTGTAAGCTTGTGGATTGCATGTTGTTTATCAAAATGCAGAAATAAATATAAAATAGACAGTTATTAATAATACATGTGGCTTTAGTTTCATAATATCTAAATATATTTACCTTTTTTGAAAGGCATATTTATTTTTAGTTTAACCTCTCATAAAATGCACATTCAAAAAATCTCTAAGTAGAGATTAAAGGGTACCATAATATCTACCTTAGCATATATATTGTGGTTAGAGAGAAATGGTATCTACCACACTGTATCCTTTTCAGGCAAAATTAAAGGGAACTTTTAAAATATTTCATTATCCCTCTTCTCTTCCTCATTCCTTCACCCCACCCCATAAGTTTAAGAAAGAGAAATACAGAGAAAAAAAACTTGGAAGACCTTAAGACACATTCATGTATAAATCATAACTAATATGCAAATGATGTAATTGGAACAGAGTATGCTTTTCTAAAGTAAATAATATGTATTTACTCTATTTTTAAGCCGACTAGTTTTTAAAAATAGTTAGTAATTCCTCGACCTATCAGTCTCCTTTGTTATTGATGTTGGGGCTTATTTTGTTTTGTCAACACGTTTCCCTCACATCTTCAGAACCAATCTGGTGATTTTTCACTGTCCTATACACATTTATTTAATATAATGGTTAACATACAACTCATTCACCTCTACTTAAAAAAAGAAAAAAACAGAACTCAAAGTAAGAAACAATACCTCAATAATTCTTAAGAAATCAAAATAAAAAGAATTCAGTTATATCTTTCTAGAAATAGAGATGGATGTCCTCAAAGTGCAGATTGATATACATCATATTTGCATTGTCTCAAATCCAATGTTACATTTCAAAATTTCTTTTTTTAGATTTCTAAAAAAACAAAATTTGTTTTTTTATTATGTTTTCATAAGAAAACAATATTGTCTAGGAAATTTCTTAACAAAAATGTGCAAATAATAGAAGAGTTAATGTTAAATATATCAAGAAATCTAATCATCCTTGAGTGACTTATACATGTGTAACTTTAAAGGTAGTGTAAAGACAATGGAAAGTCTTGCTGTCTGTTCTCTGGAAGGCCATATGCATGCTATCGACATGCTCTGACCGGTCATAAAGCTTTCCTTTTTGCCACAGGATTATTTGGATACTCCTTATTGGAAGATAGTTACCTTCCCATTTATTTTATAATATGTAAATTTATAAGTTTAATCTATATGCTTTTTGATAATGCTTTCTTATATTGAACTCATTACAATATCAGTTTCATAATTTTTAAGAAATTCTTTTTCCCCAATTCTTAGTATTATCTTGCCCTTTAAATTTGTTTAAGACCGGGTGTAGTGGCTCAGCCTGTAACCTCAGCACTTTGGGAGGTCAAGGCAAGTGGATTGCTTGAGTCCAAGAGTTCGAGGCCAGACTGGGCAATAAAACCCAACTCTACAAAAAATATAAAAATTGAACTTGTGGCAAAAGCCTGTAGTCCCAGCTGCTTGGGAGGCTGAGATGGGAAAATCACTTGAGCCTGGAAGGCTGAGGCTGCACTGAGCCAAGATCACACCACTGCAGTCCAACCTGGGCTACAGAGCAAGACCCTATCTCAAAAAAAAAAAAAAATTAAAAAACATATCTTAGCTGAATATATAATTCAATACAAAATACCAAACTATCAGAGATTCTTAACCTCTTTTTGTACCATGGACCTTTTTGGTAGTCTGTTGAAGCCTAAGTTACCAGAAAAACATTTTGGAATGCATAAACCAAATATGTAGAATTATAAAGGCAACCTATATATTGAAATACTGATATTCAAATATTTTTTCAATTATGTAATTCTGTTAACACATTAAATAACAAGACCTAGCAATATGCAAAATAACTCCCAAAGCAGTGATGATCATAAACAATAATTTGTGATACCACCAAGAACTGTAATGTGACTTAAAAATATCTCCAATGTCTATTCATGATAAAATTATAAGTACTGCTATTGCCATTGCTGCCTACATTCATAATTGAAGGAAATGCTAAATTTCTTTTGGGAGCTAACGAGAATAAAGATGTAATTTTTCCCCATCCAACTTCGCACAGCCCTTGAAATCAATTTATGGACCATGGGGTTGGTGGCCCTGATGTTATGAACCTGTGACATAAAATTTTAAATTTGACAAAAGTGCCTTCCTTATAATACCTTCAATTTAGAAAGTCTTCCACTAAGTTGTTTAGGTTTTTTTATTCCTTTCATAGTGAACACAGATTTAATTCCTTCTTTATCTTTTTCCCCATCCCTCTAGCTGGTAATGTGTTTGACTCAAATGGAAAATTTTCTAAATACTTGTTATTTGGGTGAATCTAAAGGCAAAAATATCTCATTTTTTTTGTTTTAGTGTGCGTGGTATGATCAAAATGTAAAGTTTAAGTGAGAAAACCATAGCCTGGATTCCCTACTGTGTGCTAGTTATATGTCTACTTAACTTTTCATTTTAGGAAGTGCTACAACTTCCTGGGACTGTCTGTGCCATGTATTTTTGCTTTTAAAGAAAGGGCTGAACTCTCACATACAAGTATGAATAAGACTTTGTTCAAAGAAGAGATGAATAAGGCTCTCCTTTTCATTTATCTTGATGAGATGCTTTGAAGATAATACATAAGAAAGTGGAGATGCCAAGAGTTTAAGTCATTTGGTTCTAAATCACAATTATTATGCAGTTAAACCTCAATCTGTTTTTCTGAAATTTAGTTCAGGGTCTCCTATTGCTCAGCCCTATTAGGTAAAAAATTTTCCAGAATATTTCCCAAAACTGTAACCATTTTAGTGAAGTTATGCATTTTCTTTCTTCTCTGGTAAGTGATCACTTTGTCATCTATATGGTACCAAAACCTATTTTGTTATGTTTTTCATTTGTCCATAAAGAACAAAGTTATGATTTATGAAAATTATTCAGTAAAAGGTTATTCCATTTCTTAATTATTTATAATGTATCTAGTATAACTGTTTCTGAAACATGTATGAAAGTGTTTGTAATTCTTGTCAGTATGAGAGGTGTCCCAGCTAGAAGGCCCTGCTCCATTACAAATGTGCTCATTCATTTAGATATCTTATACATTAATATTATAGCATGTTGAAAACTGAATACACAATAAGAAAAATAAGATATGAGAGTGAAATAAAATAATTTGATAGCAGAAAAAGTAAGAAGTAAATTCAAAATCAGCAATTCAAGGGCAAGACCCTTTTCTGATATCTAACAGAATAGTGATCTAAAGTTTCAAACAGAGCCTATTTTGGAGCTCCTCCCCATCATGAAATGGGAACCTCATAGGAATGTAGCTTCAACAAATAGTTTTTGAAAACCTGCTGTATTGAGGACAGGGTGCCAGGTGATAAGTAATGTAAAAATGGAACATGAAATGATGCCTGTCATTGAAAAGCTTAAGAATATTGATTGACTCGTTCACTCAGCATACCTACTATGGGGCTCTTCCCATGCTGAGAATACAGCAATAAGTATAATAGACAATGACCCTTCTGTCTCAGAGCCTATATTCTAGTAGCAAAGGCCTATATTCCCTATAAATAGGCAATAAACCTGTAATCTTAGATATCGTTAAGTGCTACGAAGAGCAACGTAAGTAGAGCAAAATACAGGACGGAAAGTAAAGTATGTCGCTATTTTAGATGATGTTGTCAGTAAAGGCCTCCTCCAGGAGGATGGCACTTGAATGAAGGCTTTAAGAAGAACAAGCCATAGGAATATATGGGGGAAACAGTTTCACAGATGTCCTAAAATCTATTCATTAATAGATTCAAGGCTTATGGCACAGCAGATCAAAAATCCTGAAATGAGAAGGTATGTATAGTATGTCAAAAAACAGCAAAAAGACCATTTTAACTTGAGCTGAGAGAGCAAATGATGGTAATTGAGGTCAAGACTTGATGACTCTGCCAAGGACTTTGGGTGTTATTCTGAGTGTGACAAACACAATTGGAGGCTTTTGAGCAGACAGTTGATTCAATCTTTCTTTCATACATATATGTATAAGGCACCATGCTAGATAAAACAAGTAAGACATAAATCTTTCTCATCACTTAGGGAAACAGGAGAGTGTAGACAGACACATTAAGCAAGGCAATGCTATGAAATCTGATGCTTTTGTACCACAATGAAAACATCTGACTGCACCAGATACAGGCTGCAATCCTGGCACTTGAGAAAGTGCTGAGTGAAGAGGGAGACAGGATGACAACTGACACTGATTGTCCAATAAAAAATGTCAGAAGGAAAAAAAAATTGACTGTGAAAATGTCCACGTAAAGAGGAAGATGACACAAATCCAGAAAAGAGATCAAGAGTGTGAACAGAGATGGAAGAGCTCAGGGTACCATGTCACAGAAACCATGTGAAAGACAGTTTGAGGTAGGAGGATTGTTCAACCACTCAAGTCATATAAGCCTAGAATAAAGACTGGGAAGAACCAAAGGGGCATTACACTTAGGGCCATGTATTCATTCATCTATTTGGTCAATTTTTTTATTACTGTTTCCATACCAAGCACTGAATTAGTTTCTTACCAGGGACAATGTTGAGTAAAAAGAAGCTGTCATGTCTTCATGACATTTACAGAAAAGTGGATCATGTCAATGGTAAAAATGAAAAAATAATCACACAAATACAGTTTTAAAATCCAATAGTAATAACTGCTATAAAAGGATAGTGTATGGTAATATTAAAATATATAATGTGGGCCGGGCGCGGTGGCTCAAGCCTGTAATCCCAGCACTTTGGGAGGCCGAGACGGGCGGATCACAAGGTCAGGAGATCGAGACCATCCACCCCGTCTCTACTAAAAAATACAAAAAACTAGCCGGGCGAGGTGGCGGGCGCCTGTAGTCCCAGCTACTCCGGAGGCTGAGGCAGGAGAATGGCGTGAACCCGGGAGGCGGAGCTTGCAGTGAGCTGAAATCCGGCCACTGCACTCCAGCCTGGGTGACAGAGCGAGACTCCGTCTCAAAAAAAATAAAATAAAATAAAATAAAATATATAATGTGGAACTTGATCTAGAGTGGGAAGCCGAGAAGAGTTTTCTGAGAAAACAATGAAAGATCTGAGGTCCTGGGTAACCCAACAGGGCAGCTTTAGTTCAGAGTTGGGAATGGAGGGAGTCAGGGTCGTCCCAGTGGTTTTTAAGAGAGTCTTATTTTGTTCTGGAAATTAGAGAAATAGTTAATGTCTATATCATTTATTTTCTGAAAATCTGTTTATGAAATTTTAAATCTATATAGTATTGAAAAAGTAATAATTTCATTTCACCCAATCTAAACTACAATAACGGCCAAAAGATTAAGTAAAGTGAAAGAAGGAGAGAGAGAGAGAGAGAGAGAGAGAGAGAGAGAGATGAAGATAGAAGTATCACTAATATAATTATTATAATATCTTAGAATAACAAAGATAGAAACTTTGAGTTGCAGCCCCTAAAAAAGTATAAGAGCATCATTTTGGGTGACTCAGAGCATGAGTGGGATTCTAGAATGCTTAAGAGTTGCCAAATTAGAGAAGATTTACAAAATAACAATCACATTGTCTTTAAGACTTTTACTTTGGAGATACTTAAAATTATGTTGAATCCTCCTCTCCCATCAACTGTGGGAACTTTGGGAATGTACTTCCCAAACTTCTCTTTCAGCAACAGTTTCATCTTCTTTAAATAGGTTAATAGCTATTTAACACGGGTCTTGTGTAGATTATGTGGTATAATATATGAACGGTGCCTTGTTGGCTGGGCACGGTGGCTCACGCCTGTAATCCCAGCATTTTGGGAGGCCGAGGTGGGCGAATCACAAGATCAGGAGATCAAGACCATCCCGGCTAACATGGTGAAACCCCATCTCTACTAAAAATACAAAAACATAGCTGGGCGTGGGGGTGGGCACCTGTAGTCCCAGCTACTCGGGAGGCCAAGGTAGGAGAATGGCATGAACCCAGGAAGCAGAGCTTGCAGTGAGCCAAGATCGTGCCACTGCACTCCAGCCTGGGGGACAGAGGAAGACTCCATCTCAAAAAAAAAAAAAAAGGCACCTTGTTTATCCCTATAATAATAAATAAACAGTAGCTGTATTAATGGTGTATTAATGGTAATGACGGTGATGATTATGATAGTGATGATGTTTATGCTGTTGATGATGACAGTGACAACATGATGTACATGAATTTATTCACTGTGTTGGGCAGTGGAGAGCTAAAAGACATAGATCCTGACCTCAAAAGTCTTACCATCTAGTTGTCGACACAGGAAATATGTTAAAACACATACAAATTGCATTGTGCTTTTAAAAACTGAAAAGTGTAAATAAAGACTAGAGGAGATCAGAAGAGGGTCTTCTTACACAAAATGTGGGATCTCAATGAAAAACTAAGACTGCTATGAACCTTAACCCCTTTCTTAGTGCTGTACTAGGTTATTAGAACTTCTGCAACAAGTTACAGTTACCACAAACTGGAAAGCTTAATACAAAGTGAATTTATTGTCTTGCAGTTCTGGAAGCTACCAATTTGAAATCCACATGCTGGCATGTCCATGATTCCTCTGAAATCTGTAGGGGGATCCTTTCTTGCCTTTTCCTAGCTTCTGGTAGTCTGCCAACTATCACTGGCATTATCTGGCTTGTAGATACATCACTCCAGTCTTTGCCTCCATTGTTAGGTAGCATTCTGCCTGTGTATCTCTGCATCTTCACATGGCTGTCTTATTATAACGACACCAGTCATACTTGATTAGAGGCTCACCAGACTCCAGTGTGAGCTCATCTTAACTAAATATAACTGCAAAAACCCTATTTCCAAATAAGGTCACATTCTAAGGAACTGGGGGGTTAGGACTTCAACATATCTTTTCGACGGGGAGAAGAACATACAACAACCTGTAATGTGTCAACTCTGTTGATGCAAGGATTCTTTTTTCTCATGGAATTGTATGTTCAGTTTTATAACAGAAATGAAAAGAGTAGTAGGGATTTCTTTGAGCTAAAAATGACAATAAGTCAACTTCAAAAGAAAACTTTTTGGAGAGAAGTTCACAAAATTAAAGACAGTTGTTGAAACTAAGGGTAGCTCTGGGACTCTCCCTCTTTGTCTTTCACCTTTTCTTCTATTTGAGTACCATTTCCTCTCAAGCTTGTCTTTGTATCACTGGGTATATGTTCTAGGGCCACAATTTTAAGCAAAGAATTAGAGAATAAACGCATGTCCTTTAACAGAAAAAGCCTGACTAACTCTGACTCTGACTAATATTGTTTTGGGCCTGGGCAAATGACTGTGGTTGCTATAGCTACTATGATCATGGCCTAGCATAGTCGTAGGCCCAACACTTTTGTCCAATGCAATAAGTCTGTTCCAAACACTGGAGAAGAAAGTTGGCCTGGGTAGGCATATTTGTTTGCTGGCGATTCCGTAACAAAATGCAATCATCCCTTGGTATCCATGAATGATTTGTTCCAGGACACCCCCGCAGATATCAACATCTACAGATGCTCAAGTCCCTTATATAAAATGGAATAGCATTTGCATATAACCTACACACATCCTACCCTATTACTTAAATTATCTCTAGATTACTTAGATTTACTCATAATACCTAATACAATGTAATTACTCTGTAAATAGTTTTTAGATGTTCATTTCTTAATTTTATTATTTTTTATTGTTATTGTTATTTTTATTGACTATTTTCCCCCAAATATTTTTGGTCCATGGTAGGTTGAATTCATAGATGGGGAACCCAGGGATACGGAGGACGGACTGTACCATAGACTAACTGGCTTAAACAATAGAAATGGATTTTTCACAATTCTGAAGGCCAGAAGTCCAACAACAAGTTGTTGGTGGGGTTGACTTCTCCTGAGGCCCCTCTCCTTGACCTACAGATGGCTGTCTTCTCACTGTCTTCTCACAAGGACTTCCCTCTGTGCATGCTCATGTCTGTGTCTTTATTATCTCTTCTTATACAGACACCCATTGTATTGAATTAGGGCCCACCCACACAACTTCATTTTACCTTAATTGCTTCTTTAAAGGCTCTATCTCCAAATACAGCTACAATCTGAGGTACTGGGGGTTAGGGCATCCACCTATGAATCTTGCAAGAACACAATTCAACCGATAACGATACACAAAGGTAAGAGCCATAAAGCATTTTTCTCATTAATCACTATCTCCTGATTGTGCCAGGTGCTCTGCTAGGCAGAGTATATCACACAATCTTTATAAGAATCTTGTAAGGCTAACTCAATCATTGCCTGGAATGTTACATATGAAGTTGAAGCTGAGAAAAGTTCATATTTTGTCCAAAGCAATACGGGAAAGCTGAACTTCAATCCCAGGTTGTTTATCTGATTCCAAATTCTCCATGCTCAACAACCACATTGTACTTACGGAATTTTTTGCAGCTGGGGATTGGTTCATTTTTTGTTTTGTTTTAGATGTGTTATTTTTTTCTCTAAAGACGAAGAATGATGCTAAAACAAAGAACAAGTTTAAATCATATAGTCTTTTGTATTATAGACTTTGGGCAGCCTTAGAGAAAATGTGGAGGGTTTCCATATGTCTCTTAGCAATTTCTGTTCACAGGCAAAAAGAAGACAGATCATTCCGGGGGAAAATTGATAAATTTTTTAAAGAAAACATCAAAAATTTAAAGAACAGATATACTTCACCCTGTGGAGAAAATTTATTTTAAAAAGAAGCTTGTGTTATTCTGTATGTTATTACTTGGAGCTGCATTAATTAGCAAAATATAAGTCCTATCTTTTGATCAGTGAATAACTGAAGACCAGCTCAGGTCACTGGCAGCTATACAATTGCCTTGTACCCCAAAGACCAAAAATTCAGCACAATTTATTTTAGTTGAAGCATCTCTTAATGTTTATGCTTGTATTTTCTAAACACAGAACTACAGCTAACCTTTAAAAAATAGTAATTTTAGAATCTTATCACAAACGTAAACTACACATTCATAATATACAATAATAAAAAACACATTAATCATTGCTTTTTGAAGCATATGTGCACTAATCGTTTTAGGGGCAGAGTAAAGTTTGTGGTTGGCTATAATATCAGGCTAATTCTTTGTAGAAAATAAAGGGGGGAAAGAGGGCCACATTCACTTATTTGCTTGTTGATGATATGCTCAAGATCAATAACTGAAACCTCACATAACGCAAGAATACTAAGCAATATTATTTCATAATAGGCTGTGGAAAGTGACCACACTTTGCATTTCCTGACTTTGTGGTAGTTTGGGGCTTTCAGTGGCTCCATCAACATAAAGAAAATGAGAGTCTAGTGATCTTCACCTTCATAGTACTGCAAAAATACTTGAAAAAACTAACAATCAGGAGGAAGCAGACAGATCTATACAGCAGTTCAAATTTCAGCCCAAACTCCATCTCCACATACTTTCACATTATTTCAAAGTGCTTAAAACTTCTAAATGTGATGCAGGCCAAACTATTAGCACTTGGAACCTATTAGGTCTCTATAGGATGTTGCATTGCCTTTGAGCAGAGATAATATTCTTTTGAATTCAGTTTGTTAAACTGACTTCAGTAGAGCTCATTATTTAATTGATGGCTATTATTTAATATTATTAAACTAGCTTTACTTACTAAGAAAAATTAAGTTCAGAATTAAGAATTTTATCATGGTCTCAGTTAACCTTTTGAAAGAATGAAATTGAGACAGTCAAAATATGTCTGATCATTCTTTATATACAAGTTATCTAAGACTGAATAAATTTAAAAAGCTGTCAGGATGGCATTATAGAATATGTATTTAATAATTAGCATTTGAAGTTGGAAAATTAATAAGACATTAATAAAAGAGCAAAACACATGATGTTTAATATTAAGAATGTTGTGTTAATGTTCATTAAAACGTAATGTAAGGTAACTAGTATTTGATTTCTGTTTGACTGATATAATGGCTAAGACAGAAGAAGAAATTCTAAGATACCTCTGGCTGTACAGAAATTAAAGAAGGGAATGAAATGCAGCACACTGTATAGAAATGCACAAAGCATAACCATTTCAAGGCCCTTGAGATGATTATGTTTGATAATGCTTATGTCTGAATGCTCACCAGAGATGTAGACTTCTAAGCACACACAAAAAAGTAAAACTCTCCTCTTGGCCTCTTTTTATTTGGTCTCTGGCTAAATAAGAAAATGTCTATCTCCAGTTGTCAAAGCATTCTAGCTACATTGTTATCCCGACTCAAAAGCAACATATTGGCACTGCCACTAATGAGAAAAATGGGAGAGACTTGGGTCATCATTGATCTAACTTGACTAGTGGCAAAAACTTCAAGGCCTACTTAACCAAGGTGATACCTAGTTCTTATACCTCCTAGTGCCACATGTTAGTACAGTGACAAAATATTTAGACATGTATTACTCCAAGTAAACTTTAGACTCTATTAAAATTTAGTATGGTCTTTGCTGAACTTTATATATGACCTTTGGTCTAAATAGAAAATAGGCAATAAAAGACCTCATTTCAATCTGTTTTATTTCATGATTCCATCTCAGAAAGGTTTAAAACATATTTAAATGCTTTATGTACAAAATCCTACATTATTTTGATTAAAATGTTGGCAATTTTACAAAATGTTAGTTTTTAATTACCAAAAGGAACCAATCCATATTAAAAATTAAATGGTTGCATTTTTTTTTTTAAATCTCTGGCTGCTAATAAGCTTGAGTTAGCCATAAAAACATTTTTGGCTCCCCTACAACAAAAGAAAGATTTATCTAAGCTACACTATTAAAAAAAAAAATCCATTTAGGCTGTCAACAAGTATGTCAAATATCAACCCAATATGATTTAAAGTTTCAAAGCGATAAAAGAGAAATATTCCTTGGACTCTTACAGAATCTGCATGGTTTCATGGAATCAGAGGAGACTGAAAGTCTGGCACAAATACAAGAGGAAGATTGACAGTTGCCTGGGGTAGCAGAGTTTAAGAGACGATCAAGTTCTCCTGTGTGTGCCTGTGTTCTGGGCCAGCCTAGGTATGACCTCTGCTTTTCCAATTCTCCCCCTTCTGTGTGCACATTCCTGTTCAGTCTCTATGCCAGTTCACCTTTACAATTGCAGTTTTATTAGTCTCATTTTAAGTATATTTTGTACTGTAATTCCATTTATCTTTTTCCCACATGACCACTTTCCTTCTATCATATGCACAGTCATTGAATATTCGCCACAATTTTTAGGAATAATAAGTGACAAGAACTTGATTGTTGTCCTTAGGGAATCCACAAGCTAACAATTATCTGGTAAAGCTATTCAGGAAAAAGTACACCATGAATAAACTTTACAATGTCATCTTTTCAACTTTTATTTTATCCCTAAAGACCTCTAAGTATACTACTTAATTATTACAATCTCTCCTTTCATAGGTCAAAATTATTAGTCTGTATTCATAGCTAAGTAAAGTAACATTCCCTGATTTTCAATCACTATTCTACTCATTAAATGAACAGCAATGTAATAACAAGCATAAATTCAATATCTTAGAAATTATGTTTTTACCTCCTAGTGAAATTAATATTGCTTACTTCTTTTACTGTTAGATTCCAATATCTATTTAAAGAACTGCACTTACATTTTGTTGACCTGACAAGCACGGGCAACAAAAGCAAAAATAGACAAATGGATTTCACAAAACTAAAAAGCAAAGGAAACAATTAACTGGGTGAAAAGGCAACCCATGGATTAGGAGAAAATACTTGCATATCATGAATCTGATAGTGTTAATATCCAAAATGTATAAGAAACTAAAACATCTCAACAAAAAAAGAAACTAATAACTCAATTTTTAAAAACAGGCAAAGAACCTGCCTAGGTATGTCTCAAAAAAGAACATACAAATAAACAACAGGTATATAAAAATGCTAAATATCACTAATCGTCAGGGAAATGCAAAGTTAAAGTATGAGCTATTATTTCATGGCTGTTAAAAGGACTCTCAAAAAAAAAGTGTGGCAAACATGTGGAGAAAAAGGCACTCTTGTACACTGTTGGTGGAAATTTAAATTAATATAGCCATTATGAAAAACAGCATGAAGTTTCCTCAAAAAATTGAAAATTGAACTACTGTATGATCTATCAATCCTACTACTGGATATATAGCCATAGGAAACTTTATATATAAAATCCGTATGTAGAAGAGATATCTGAACTCCCATGTTCATTGCAGAATTATTCACAATGGCCAAAATAAGCAATCAACTTAAGTGTCCCTCAAGACACTTGGGGACAAATACAAATGGATAAAGAAAATGTGTATATACATAATGGAATGTTAGTCAACCTTTAAAAATAAGAAAATCCTCTTATTTGTGACAACATAGATGAACCTGGAGGACATAAGTGAAATAAGTAAGGCACAGAAAGACAAGTACTCATGATAATCACTCGTGAAATCTAAACAAGTTGAACTCATAGAAGCAGAGAGTAAAATGGTGATTACCAGGAGCTTGGGTGGTAGTGAAGAATATTGAGGAGATATTGGTCAAAGAGTACAAGGTTTCAGTTAGACAGAAGGAATGGGGTTTTGAAACCCATGGCACAGCACGGTGACTATAGTTAATGATAATGTAACATATATTTCAAAATTGTGAAGAAAGCAGATTTTAATTATTTGCACTATTAAAAAATGTATGTGAGGTGAGGGCTATATTAATTAACTTGATTTAATCATTCTATAATTTTTGCATATCTCAAAACCTCAATATATGCAATTAATATAATAAATATATACCATTATTATTTGTCAATTGAAAATTACATTAAATTAAGTTTTAAAATTCACATTTTGGTAGTAATGTCATCCAAAACATTAAAGTGGTAAACTCGAAAGTCAAGAATTTTGTGTATGTAAAAATGAAACATTGCATATGTAATGTTTATCATTGAGTTGTCTTTATCAAGTTGATGTATTTACTTCATGATGATCAATACATTCTCCCCTAAAGTACCCCAAAAAGTAGAATATGCCTAGTATACATTATACTCAGAGTACCCTTCATATTGGATAAATGAACATCTCTTAGTATAACTTCCAATGTCATAACAATGGTGTTTCCTTTTCAGAAAATTTTAATTCAACACAAAGTGCTCCAGCAAGGAGAGCTATTCTACGTATGTTGTCACCTTTGACCTTGGATGATTGCTCCAGAAATGACTGGGAACCAAAGTAGAACCAAACTCATACTTCATCCTAATAATATATTGTTTAGAATCCAGAGACATGAGAAGGGGACCTGTAGACAGTTGAGTCATACTTACTGACTCTAGCATTATGTAAAGAAGATAATAGATAATTACCAAGTGAGGCTACCCCAGGAGTTAAAGATTAACGGCACAGGACAATTTAGAAACTGCATTTATATACTAACAGTTTAAAGGTGGAAGTAGAAAAAAAAAAAAAAAGACAAGGTTATCTTATACTGGTGCAGAAAAACTGCTAGAACATTCAGAAACCATGATGAAAACTAGTAGCAAACTCGAAATGGAAGAGAACTCTCTCACCTTTCAAGGGTATCTACTTAAAAAACAAAACTTACAGCAAACGTCTAATTCAATAATAAAAGGTTGGAAACTATTAAATAGACTAGCGTGCCTACAATCTAGCAGCCTGATGGACCCTTGATCATACAGAATCAAGTTGGTAGCATCTTGGCTATGGGAAAAACAGTACCATATATTGGATGCTGATTCAGAGCATATGCAGCCTTCTGGAGAATTTTGCCCCCACCCTGCAAAGTATTGTTTCCTACCTGACAATATAACTGTGATTTTAAAAGGCCATTTCACCATTCTATCAAGCCAGCTGCTTCAAGTTAATGTGGAAGATGGTAGGACCAGTGACTTCCCCAAGAACAAGACTATTGTAGCATATCTTTGACCATGGTAGAAGTGTTTGCATTATGGAAATTGGCAATACTACAAATTAGGGATTGGGAGAGTAAGGAGGTGAGTAGAAGGGCATTGGTTTGTCAACATACCATTGAGTAAGGGCCAAGTTAGAACAATTAGATAAGAAAAATAACTGGAATATTAGTTGGGATGGAAGAAATAAAAGTGATTACTTGTTAAAGTTATGACTGTCCACCACATAGAAAATACATGAACAATTTATTATAATTAATGATAGCGTTCAGCAAGTTTTTTGAACATGACTAGTGAAAAGAGATGAACTACAGCTACAAATATCAACATGAATTATATTTCAGAAATATACTATTGAGTGAAAAAAGCAAAATACACAAGAATAAAAACAGTAGAAATTCATTTTGTAGAGTTCAAAAACAAGCAAAATTTAGCACCATATTGCTTCTAAATGTGTACATAATTTAGAGATATAAATATATATTTTATATAAAGAGAATGTATATATACATATATAAAAATATAAATGGTAAAATTATGTGTGTGTGTGTGTGTGTGTGTGTGTGTGTATATATATATATATTTTTTTAAGATGGGGTTTGGCTCTGTCACCCAGGCTGGAGTGCAGTGGTGCTATCTCTCCTCACTGCAACCTCCTCCTCTTAGGCTTAGGCGCTTCTCCCACCTCAGTCTCCCAAGTAGCTAGGACGAGAGGTACGCACCACTATGTTCTGCTAGATTTTTGTATTTTTGGTAGAGTTTCACCATGTTGCCTAGACTGATCTCAAACTCCTAGGTTCAAATGATCCACGCACCTTGGCCTCCTAAAGTGCTGGGATTACAAGTGTGAACCACTGTGCCTGGCCAACTCAAGCCTTAAAGTCATCACTGCTGAGTGTTTAATGTTTACAGCATTTCCAACTCCCTCCACCTTGTTCTTTTGTTCTCCTCATTTCCTGGCATTATGCCACATACTTTGATTTCTGATAACTTCGTATCATTGACGTTGTTCTGGATCAACACAAATGGTCCTATCCCATTATTTTTAATAACTGAAGAATATTCCTGTATTTTATTTAATGATTTCTTTATTAATAATAATGTAAGATGCATTTCTGGTTTTCTCTGTTTCAATATTGCAGTGAAAATTCATGTATATACAAACAGAGGGACAAAGAGACTATTTTTTACTATGAAGCATAATTCTGGAAGTGGAATTGCTGAGTAATTTTTAAAAAATTACCTGCCAATAAAAAGTTGTATCAATTTGTACTCTCACAAACAGTTCTTGAGAATATCTTTTCTCCAATAAGCCATGTCAAAGTATTTTTAAAGTTTAGAGCTTTAATAGGCAAAAAAAACTTCAGTTGGTAATTATTGAATGTTTAGTGGAAGTAATCATTGTCACATATTTACTTGTCATTTGCTAGTTTTGTAATTTGACTATTTATATTCTCTGCCCACTTTTGTATTGGGTTGTTTGTATTTTTTGCACTGATCATGTCACTGTACTCCAGCCTGGGTGACAGAGTGAAACTCTGTCTCAAAAAAAAAGAAAAGAGAAAAGAAGAAAAGGGCTTGAGTTTAGTGAAATAGTAGAGAATTATTCTCACTTCTTACTTGATATATTTTCCTCAAGTTTGTTGTAGATATGGGTTGCTGTTTACCAGTAATAACACATAAAACATGGACCAGCAAAAATAGTAACTACTGACATCTCAGGTAAGTGAGGGATGTTCTTGCTGAATCTGAGGAATGTGCAATAAGTATTTGAAGCATGGATTGCTTAAGTGTTAGAAGAAGATACACAAATTAGGTGCTGGAGTTATTGAAATGTGATCATTTTACTTTAAATTGTTTTCTATTTTGTGAGTATAAATAAAGTGCTGGGTATTCTGACTGTTGGAAAGTGAGGACAAAAACCAAGGCTCACAGGAATCAGGAAGGAAGTGCTGAGTAAAGGATCCTGAAAGACCTGTTTTGATTATTCACATCTTCATAAGATATAGGGAAAACACTGGAATAATTATATATATATATGTATATGTATGTTGTGTGTGTGTATATATATAATTATATATAATTACATTATATATTACATTATATTATATATAATACATATTACATATGTATATGTGTGTGTATATGTATATAATATATGTATTATATGTAATATATATAGGAGATATATATATATCAAAATCAGAAGTTAGAAGTTTGTTTAGAAAGTTGAGGGAACAAGGACACTACATGGGTTACCTTGCTGCAAAACATTGCCGTCACTAGTGTCTAGAACTTCGAAGGGAGAATTCCTTAGACAGCGTAATTATAGAACATAGGGAAATATTAGTAATGGATGTATTCGAAGAGACATCTGCATTAACAGAAATTCCTCAAGGAAATAAATGTCAATTATGCCAGCCAGAGCATTTCCAGATAGGAAAATAGGTAGGCAGGCATACCTGTGCATTGTCAGGTCACAGTCGAGCAAAGCCTGAGGAATACATGAGACCAAGTCACGCCATCTTCCCAAGCACCAGAAATGCCCTCCTCCTCACTTAACCTGCTTCAACAAAATGACACACCCACACTGAAAATCTATGCAATTCTTAATTTGATTGTCGAGGAAACCTCACTCAGAGCCTTGCTTGCTCGTAGTTTGTCCTGCTTATACTACAAATATCTCTTTTAGATTGACCTGATTTACCTGCAGGGTGCGTTTTCCATTTGAAATTTTAAAAATAATCTTTTATGGACAGCTTTGTTTTTATTCTTTCTGTGGTCTTCCATCTGCTGAATTTACAATACAAAAGTCTTGTTACTATATGAGTAGGGAGGGATTCATAAAAGTGTGGATGTCTCTTTATCAATAACTTTCACCATTATCATACTGGAATCAGTCCCAGGTAAAAGCTAAATCGAGAAGTAGCAGATACAGGAGACTGCAGGAAATTGTCTACCTTGCTTATTGGACCTAGAGTTTGTCTTTATCCTGCCACTAATGTACAATTGGATTAGGTAATGCAACATTCTTCTGGTTGTTCAGTCATATTTCTCTCTGAAGAGCCTGAATATAAACTCAGTTAAAAATGCAAGAGGTTGGGAGGTAACCATAGATTTTAAACCCACAGCTGTAGTAATTTATCCTCCTAGGAAAGATATACTAGTTAGGATGCTATAATAAATGGAAAGCTGTGAGAGGAGGGAGCCATTTGAGCCTGAATAACTCTGAAACCAAGTAATAACTTCACAAATAGGAATTTCAGATGAAAAAGATTTATGTATCAGAGAGGAATAAGATGAAATGGATATTCTGAATGCAGTACAAAATTTTACATGAGGAGATAAATGCTGAGGTGACATACTATGTTAAATCAGTTGTACTGATTTGTTTTTTCTTTCTTGTGCTATGGCTACTTCTTTGTCATTGCTTCTTCTTCCTCCCTGGAGTCTCAGTATCTCCCAAGGTTCTGTTCCTCTTCTCTTTTGTTCTTCTCCCTGTTCATAAACTCACAACCGAGGTGAGTCATTTAGTCACAGATCATTCCCAAACGTAATATCTAGTCTGGACCACCAACTTATGCTCCCTACAAATTGTAAAGACTCATAGGGATCCAGCCCTGGAAGAGACATTAAAAGTCATCTAGCCTAGTGTCCTTCTAAAGCAAATCTCTTTGCCATATTCTAAACCAGGGCTGTCCAATCTTTTGGCTTCCCCGTGCCACATTGGAAGAAGAATGGTCTTGAGCAACACATAAAATACACTAACTACAGCTGATGAACTAAAAAAAATTACTAAAAATCTTACGTTTTAAGAAAGTTTATGACTTGTGCTGAGCCACATTCAAAGCCGTCGTAGGCCTCACGCAGCCACGGTCTGTGGGTTGGACCAACGTATACCTAAAGTCTTCTTGTGATATAACATTTCACGTATGTAGTCTTCTTGTGATATAACATTTCACGTATGTTTATTGTGGCACTATTGACAATAGCAAAGACTTGGAATCAACCCAAATGTCCATCAGTGACAGACTGGATTAAGAAAATGTGGCACATATACACCATGGAATACTATGCAGCCATAAAAAAGGATGAGTTTGTGTCCTTTGTAGGGACATGGATGCAGCTGGAAACCATCATTCTTAACAAATTATCACAAGAACAGAAAACCAAACACCGCATGTTCTCACTCATAGGTGGGAACTGAACAATGAGATCACTTGGACTCGGGAAGGGGAACATCACACACTGGGGCCTATCATGGGGAGGGGGGAGGGGGGAAGGATTGCATTGGGAGTTATACCTGATGTAAATGATGAGTTGATGGGTGCTGACGAGTTGATGGGTGCAGCACAGCAACATGGCACAAGTATACATATGTAACAAACCTGCACGTTATGCATATGTACCCTAGAACTTAAAGTATAATAAAAAAAAAGAAAATGTAGACAAAAATAGTATAAAATGCAAACCAAACTACAATGAGATATCACTTTCATCCAGTCTGAATGGCTAAAATCAAAAAAATTAAAAGATAACAAATGCTGGTGGGAATGTGGAGACAACTCAGTCCTTATATATGATGGTGGGAATGTAAATTAGTACAGCCATTATGGAAAACTGTGGAAGTTCCTCAAAACAGTTCATATGATCCAGCAATCCTACTACTGAGTATATATCCAAAGGAAATAAAATCAGTATGTTGAAGAGAAAAAAAAAAAATTCACAATTTTTAAAGAGCTGTTGTTTGCATTGGGCATAAATCGGCTTTATCAAACTTTCATCCACATCTTTGATCTGACCTTCAGGGTTTGTGAAACAAAGAATATCCCTTTAACATTACAACACTTCGGCCGGGTGCGGTGGCTCAAGCCTGTAATCCCAGCACTTTGGGAGGCCGAGAGGGGCAGATCACGAGGTCAGGAGATCGAGACCATCATGGCTAACACAGTGAAACCCCGTCTCTACTAAAAAATACAAAAAAATAGCCGGGCGAGGTGGCGGGCGCCTGTAGTCCCAGCTACTCCGGAGGCTGAGGCAGGAGAATGGCGCAAACCCGGGAGGCGGAGCTTGCAGTGAGCTGAGATCCGGCGGCCACTGCACTCCAGCCTGGGCGACAGCGCGAGACTCCCTCTCAAAAAAAAAAAAAAAAAAAAAAACCAACAACATTACAACACTTCAAATGTCCAAAATAGTAACCATAGCTCCTATACTATACTGTAGGCTAATCAGGCCTAAATTTTGTTTGTTTGTTTTTTTTAAGACGGAGTTTTGTTTTTTTAAGACCATTTTCCTGTCTCAGCCTCCCAAGTAGCTGGCACTACAGGTGCCTGCCACCACGCCCAGCTAATTTTTTGTATTTTTAGTAGAGACGGGGTTCACCATGTTAGCCAGGATGGTCTCGATCTTCTGACCTAGTGATTTGCCCACCTTGGCCTCCCACAGTGCTGAGATTACAGGCATGAGGTACCGCACCCAGCTGGCCTAATTTTTTTTAACTATTTTTCATGCAATGTGGTTTGGATTAAATACAGTCGATTGCAAAATAATAGTCACAAATTCTTTCCATCCCTGAATGCACATGCATCTTGTCCCAAGAAGTGGGGGATACATGTGCTCTAGAACTTTGAATCTGGGTTGGTCTTGTGGCCTGCTTTGAGCGTCACAGCAGAAATAATGTTAGAGAAATTTCAACCAGAAATCCTGAGAAGACTTACACTTCCACTCTCGCTTTCTTGGAACCTGAATCATCTTGTGAAGAAGCCTGAACTAGCCTCCTTGTGGAGAGATCAGTTCTGCTGTCAGCCATCAGCAACCTTCAGCCACTTATAGGAGCCATTCAGCCCCAGTATAACAACCAGATGCTACAGTTGCATGAATGACCCCAGATGAGACTAGCAGAAGAGCTACTCAGCTGAGCCAAGCTCAAATTGCTGACCACCAGAAACATGAACAGATAAAATGATTGTTGTTCGAAGCCAGAATTTTGGTGTGCTTTGTTACCCACCAATAAATAACAAATACAATGAACTGCCCTTTCCCCTTACCCAATCCCTTAGAGTTTCTTTCCCTATGAAATTATGGAATCTAACACAGAATACAATACTCTCATTTGAGGTCTGACTAAAACAAAATAGATGAAAATTCGTCTTTTTTACATAATTTATTTCCATTGTAAAAGTTTTAAACTTGCTCTAAATTTCAGGTATCACATTCTTAGATATATAATACAACTACTCTTTCTATATAAAAAGAGCATAGGCTGGTTGCGGTGACTCACACCTGTAATCCCAGCACTTTGGGAGGCCAAGGAAGGTGGACTACCTGAGGTCAGGAGTTCAAGACCAGCCTGGCCAACATGGAGAAATCCTCTCTCTACTAAAAATACAAAAATCAGCTGGGTGAGGTGGTGAGCACCTGTAATTCCAGCTACTTGGCACCTGTAATCCCGGCTACTCAGGAGGCTGAGGCAGGAGAATCACTTGAACCCAAGAGGCAGAGGCTGCAGTGGGCCAAGATAGTGCCATTGTACTCCAGCCTGGGTGACAAGAGAGAAACTCTGTCTCAAAAAAAAAAAAAAAAAAAAAAGCATAGATTAGAAAATATTCAAATAGTCTTGACACTTTATACGTTTCTTTAAAACAGGCATAATTTCTCAAAAATGTTCCCCTTATTGCTTTTTTTAATAATTTACTCCTTCTCTTGTCTCTTCCTGGAAACTATTTGTTGGATGTTGGCCTTTTAGGATCAATCTTGTACGTTTTTTTTTCCCCCCTTTATTTTTCACTTATTTGTCTCTGTTACAATTTATGAGATTTTCTCTTTTTTGGTTTCCTACCCATGATTTATATTGTCATGTTTTTAATTTTAAGAGATTTATCTTAATTCTATTACTGTTTCTTTATAATAGTTTTCTGTTTCCATTTCAGGGGTTCAATAAGTATTTTCTTCTCTCTGATAACATTAAATGTAAATTTCCTTCCATTTCTGTGTTGGGTCTGTTTCCTCCAGGTTTCTGTTTTGGGAGTTTGTTTACTGTTTTTAACTTTTTATTTGTTGTCTTTTTTCTTCATATTGGAGACTTTCTTACATTAATTGGTAATCCTTAGCTGATAAATCACATCTAATAATAAGAAGCTAAAAAGCTGATAGAAACTGTGGGCAGGGGATAGGGGAGAGGAAGAGATTGAAGGAGGAGAAAGAAGTTTGGGAACTTAAAGTTGGATAATTGGGACCCTCATATGTCAATATATAGTGATTGTTCTCTATTCGATATTTTTTTCTGCAGGACCATGCATTGTCCAAGAGGAGACTCCTCTGGCTTTATGGGTGATGTTCTAGAAACAAGATAGAAAAAGAATGCCAGAGGATTTCATATTCACTGTGCTGATTGTGACTTGACTCTTTGCTTCTGTTCCATTCGTCTCTGCAGTTCCCCATTGGGCTGGCTGTCCCTGGGCCCTAAGCTTCTGTGGCTCAGTTTCTTCAGAGTAAGTTTCCAGTCTATTTACAGAGGTGTCAATGAGATTCGGGGGAATGCAAAAGAGTTTGGGATCTGGGTGGGCTAAGGATACAAGTACACATTTTACATGCAAACTTCAACCTGATTTTCCTACTTTTTTCCCCCATGCTTCATATCTTAACTTCCTTGTTAATTGGTACTTCGAGTTCTGAATCTCCCTGAAATTTTGCACTTCGAAGTTTGAATTGGCCCACTTCTCATTCATGCCCTCCTCTGCAGTACTTGATGCTAGCCTCCTCCACTAATCTGAGTCACCATCACTCCTCCTTTTCACCTTCCAAACTGTGCTGAGAATTCTGCTCCATTGATTTCTCTCCTGTTCTCTACAACTTAGTGGGCTTATACCTTTTAAAATTATTTTATTGACATTTCATAGGGTTTCTCAAGAGGCAGAGGTGAGAGATGAGACAAATCAGGATGAAGATAAAAGGTTTTAGAATATTTTTGTTTAAATTAAGAAATCATACAATGTGCTATTTAAACCCTATGTATTGCCAAATTCTTGGGTTTTCTCGCCTACAAAAAAATTATGCCAATGATAATACTAAAGATAACTTTACCAAAAAAAAAAAAAAAAAAAGAATCTCAGAGAGGATAAAGATAAGTTTTATTTTTAAAAGGTATGCCAATTCAGCAAGTCGATATACATAACTTAGAAAAATTTGAGCTCCAGACTTTGATGGTGATTTTATTTCAGGACTAAAATACTCTTGAGCTGAAATACCACAAGTTGTCATCATCTTGGTTCTTCATTCTGCAATCATCAGGCTTTAGATTAGGGTTGACAAATCATAACCCCTAGGCCAATCACGTATTTTCGTAAAGGAAGTTATATTGGAACACAGCCACTTCCATGTATTCACACACTGTCTATCGCTGCCTTGGTGTTACAAACAACAGTAATTACACCAGAATTGAGTAGTTACAAAAACATTTACTATCTGGCACTTTACAAATAAATTTTGTTGACCCCTGTTTTTGATGATTAAGCTGCAGGAATACAAGATTAGTGATGTTGTTTGGTAAGTGAAATAAATAAATAAGTAAAGTGGAGTATAAGAACTGAAGAGTAGTGAATATTTTATCTTTCTGGATTATGCAAAAATAATTTTTAAAATTGTGTCTTACATGTAAAAGGTGAGTGCAAATGATGCCTCAAGTGCATATTATATTTGAAACATATTAAAGTCAGACTCTACTATAACAAAACTCTTTATATCAACATAAAGGATCAAGGCATCTGGTAGCCTGATTCAATTTTTCACTTTAATCATGATGGACATGGCACTGTACAAGGAATGGAGGACACCTGGGTTTCAGTGTAGCCTGTGCTGTTAACGTACTGCATGGCCTCGGGCAAGTCACTATCTTTATAGATTTAAGGTTTCTTGTCCATAAGGTCAGGCAATTAAATTGCATGATCTTGCATTAACTGTGATTCCATAATGTCTTAAAAACAGTGCAGTTAACAGCTTCGTCCCCTGCACATGATGTTATTAGGCTGTTTTACTGGTTTTGATATTTTAAAGAAAAGTATCAAACACTAAAATGAGGAATAGTGAAGCTGTGGCTGTATTGATTCCTATGCTCCTATACTTTATTTGGATTGCCTTAGAAAAATCATTTATGCAATTCCATGCTCCAGTTTTCTTTTTACTAAAACAGCAATAACAGTGTTTGTATCTTTAGTGTATCAAGATATACTATTCTTTTTGGCAAAGCTATTTGAAAAAACTTGGAAGAAAAGGGGTACATAAATATTAAATTCTTGTTTTTAAATTAATTTTAGGTTATGATAATATTTCAAAAAATACTTAACCTTGCCCTTTAAAATATTGCACATAGAATGCAAATTAAATGCTAAATTTTACATAGTCCTTACTCATGTGTGAAAAAATTAGATATTCTGCATCGTAGACAACTCTTCTGAAATAATGTCACCATGTAATATCACTGTTAGCTTTCCCAGCTGAGAAATGCTGTTTTCATGAATAGTGATAAGAAAGGAATTTGAATGGAATTTTACATTCTCATGCCTTGTTACATAAAATTGTCACCCAGGACTATAAATTTTATCCCTTTTACACTGAATATAAACTATCAATTTCCAATGTATAGCATAGATTTTGATGCATTTCTTTCTATTTAATTTTCAAATGTTAAGTAAACAATGTTGGGTAAAGAGGACTCAGAATATGATTAGCAAGTAGTAGATACATTTAATCAAAACTATGGCCCCTTCCTGTTAATATATAATATTTAAAACCTTCCTCTTTGTGCACTATATAGAAATTGGGAAGTTTGCTTTACTAATCTAACTTACTGTAAAATTTTTCCAGAACAAAAATTTTTTAAGTTCTAGGCTTTTAAAAAACATACTGAAATTATTTTTTTAAAATATTCTTTCTTAGCATTTGATACTTTCACTAGCAATTATAATATTCAAAGGTTATGTTGATATTTAAGTAGAAAACATGATTTCATAATAAATGAGCTATGACTGTTTTATAGGAGATAGCAAATTAATGAAGAAGAAATATTTTAAATAAATGCCCTATTCAATCTTTTAAAAAACTCAATTTATTTGTATATAACATAATGAACAGGAAAATGTAGTGCTGTTGTTGAAGTTCTTGTCATTGCTTGCTGAATTGAAATTGATTATTTAATATTTATGAAGCCTCTATAAAATTCATTGGAAACCTACAAAGCCTGATCCTTCTCTGAGGGAGTGTGTAGTAACATAACCAACCTTTGTAAGGAGGTACTAATGAAAGGTCTAGTAGAACAAAGACAAACATTTAACCAAAATGACATTCTAATAATATTTTTACTTTTTAGACTTGCTTATTTCCTATCACTGTTGTATCAAAACAGATTATTAATGTACATTGTTTTTATAGTTACAATTCAGGGCCATATCTCTGGTTTTGTTTCCATAATAATGGCTTATTTTACCCATATCTTTTCAGACTAAGTTTTGCACTTCATTTATGAGGACTTTTTGGGTTGTCTGTAGACTCTGTTTCAAGTTCTTGTGAAGCTCAATCTGTTTAACTTGTATAGTGGTTGTTTTGTTTTCCTCTTCTTTTTTGATGAATAGCTATATAGTATGTTGTTTCTTTGCTTTCCATCTGATTTTTGTACTTTGATGTTTTACACAGCATTTCTCCTCTGATCATTCTGGGCATTGCAGACATCAGGGAATTCTTGTCTTAACGAATAAACAAGCTCTGGGATAATCAAAATTCACTTCCTCCTTGTTAATAGAATTGTAACTGGTCAAGAGAATCCTGTAATTGACAAATCCAGCTCCGTATGACTCCTGAGATAATTTTCATCATGCATGATGCTATAAATTCATGGTAATATGATACAGAGCCCACTCTCAGCAACAAGACTCTAAACATGCTACTGACTTCAAGACAACAATGGAATCCTATGATGTTGATATGAGATCACCACCATCCTCATTGCGGCAGATAACTTCTTAGAACTTCGATGTAACTTTTAAAAATCAAACATCTCTTTACATGTCTAGCCCAAATGGCATGAAAGGGTATGACTCACACATGGAATAACAAAGGAGCCAGTGTAATTGAAGCAGAGTGATCAAGCAGAAAGTCGGAAGACATAAAGTCAGATATGTAATGGGAGGGGTGAAGTTTATTTCTGGTAGGCAGCTTTTAAGTTGACTCTAATGTATCCCACCACCTGGTATTCATGTTTTTGTTTAACATTCACACTTTGAGTGTGGGCTGCACCTAGTGACTTGCTTCTAGTGAAGAAAGTACAGCAAAAATCATGAGATATCCCTTCCATGATTAGGTTACAAAAGGCCTCTAGTTTTGCTCATGTTCTCTTACTTCCTTGCTCACCCTCTGATGGAAGCCAGCTGCCGTGTTGTGGGCTGACCCAAGGATGAAGAGAGGCCCCCATCCAACAGAAATGAAACCTGCCAACATCCTCATCAGCAATACTGGAAAAGGATCTTCCACAAGTAGATTCTTCACAGGACACAACAGCCTCAACGGACACCTTGTGAGAGACCTTGAGTCAGAAAAACCAGCTAAGTTGCACCCAAATTCTTGACCCACAGAAACTGTGATATATAAATGTTTGTTGTCTTAAGCTGTGACATTTTTAGGCAAGTTGTTAATGCAGTCATAGACGACTCATATATGCTACTGAAGATCTTATAGGTCATTTTGATAACTTTTCATCTCTCTGAATGCGACGGAAAACCACTGGAAGATTTTGGGAAGAGGAGTGATGACTTAGGTTTTAAAAGGATGACTGTTGCTGTTGCATCAAGGATGATTTTTGGGGAATAAAGGCAGAAGCATGAAGAAGAGTTTAGAGGTTGTTTTCCTAGTTCAAGTGAGTAATCATGAAGACCTGAACTCCAGTGGAAGCAGGGGAAGTGATGAGAAGTAGTCAGAGTCTGACACATTTGTAGAAAGAGCCAAAAGGGTTTGTTGATGGGATAGAGGTAAGCTGTAAGAAAGAAGGGAAAAGTCAAGAAGGTCTCCAAAGTATCTGACAAGGTTAATATTCTATATACAGAGATGGGGAAAGTTATAAGAGAAACACATTTAAAGATGAAGGATATGAGAGCTCAGTTTGAGGTCTGCCCCATTAAAAAAAAACCTGTTAGACATGCAAATGAAGCTCCAAGTGATCAACTAGATGCGTGAATCAAATGATCAGGGGAGAGGTCCAAATTGCAAATATAAACTTAGGAATATGCAAAATACAGGTGTCATTTAAAGCTTTGAATCTGGATAAGACCTTCTAGAGCTACACATCAATAGAAAGGGAAGTAATTTAAGTACCAAACTGAAAATCATCTCAAAATTTAGAGGTCAGGGAGCTGCAGAAAATTGATAACTACGATTCTGAGAGAGAGCAGATTATCAGGAAATAAGACCAGGGAAGTGCAGTGTCCTAGAAGTCAAGATAAAAAACTGCATAGGTAAGTTGTGTTTAAACACATCTGTTTTGTCAATTGCTGCTGACAGGTCCTGTACAATAAAAACTGAGAATGGACCATAGGTTTTAGCAACGTGGAAGTCATTGGTGGCCTTGATAGCAGAATTCTGGTGGAGACATGAGGAGAACTGAAAAAAGCATAGGTAAAGTAGGTAACGGGAATTTTTTTTTTTTTTTTTTTTTTTTTAGATGGAGTCTCACTATCTCCCAGGCAGAAATCCAGTGGCACAATCTCGGCTCACTGCAAGCTCCGCCTCCCGGGTTTGCGCCATTCTCCTGCCTCAGCCGCCACAGTAGCTGGGACTACAGGCGCCCGCCACCACGCCTGGCTAATTTTTTGTATTTTTAGTAGAGACGGGGTTTCACCGTGTTAGCCAGGATGGTTTCCATCTCGTGACCTCGTGATCCACCCGCCTCAGCCTCCCAAAGTGTTGGGATTACAGGCGTGAGCCTCCACGCCCGGCAGGTAAAGGGAAATTTTTAAATGTAAGTACAGACAAATCTTTGATGGAGTATTGCTGTAAAGAGAGGAGAAGAAACAAGTGGTAGTTTGAGGAGTTAGTGAGGTCGAGAGAGACTTTTTTAAACTAGGAAAAATAACAGGAGGTTTGCATGCTGATAATTCATTTAAAGAATATAAATAGTTGCCAGAAGATGAAGTAAAAGTTGGAAGTAGGAAGTCATTTCATGGAAAAAAAAAAAAAAAAAAAAAAAAAGCACTAATTTCAAGGAAGAAACTAGTCTGTCATAATTATTTTTTAAGCTAAAAGAACAGATTTTTTGAATTCTACCCTAAGTGTTGAGTGGGAAAAAATGCAAACGGGAGCACAATCTGATGAGAAAGCAATAAATATCTTTATTACAAGGGTTTTTTTTCCCCTCTCTGTGTGTGTGTATGTGTGTATGTGCACATATGTATGTGTATATATATGTACTTGTATTCTAATATGTTAATAAAATATTTGTGCTTTTTATTGTTGACAAACAAGTAAAATTATGATTCATGATTCAGGGTTTGTGTAACTGATATTATTTTTCATTTTGTATAATTCTTCCACAATTATGCAGCACCACATAGCATTTTTTCCCCATCTGTAGCAGTGGTTCTCAGATTGTAGTGTGAGTAATCACCACCTGGAGAACTGGTGAAAAAGTGAAGATTTTCTGCTGATAATATTCAGAAAATGATTTAGTAGGTTTGGAATAGTGCCAAGGAATTTGCATTTTTAATAAACATGTCCAGATGATTCTGATGATATAGTCCTGAATGAATGTGATGAGAAACTCGAATAGAGTTAGACCTACATAGGTCTTCGAGATTTTGATGAGCTGTTGGGCAGGCTTGCTATAATACTGGGGACTAGACAGGGAAGTGGACTATATGAAATTGAAGAAGTCTCCCAGGTTCTACGGGTTCAGGTTTAATCTTTCTGGATTAAAATATAGGCATATTTTATGTTTTAGTTATTTGTCCCTTTGATTTATTTTCTGTCTCCTATGAATACCAAGAAAAGGAATAATAGTTTAATCCTAACTGAGATTACAGAATTGTTTATTAGTCTTCATTTTGGAGTTTATACCTAAATGGGTAATGTCTTTACTAGTAGGAGTTTAAAGCAGTTTATTACACTCTAGCTATTTGCTCTTAAGAAGAGGAGTTGTGGTAGTGTTAAGCCATCAATTCTCAACTATTCAAACCAACTTTTATCCAATTTATAAATTGCTCATATTCTTTATAAGTGGTTTTTCTTCTATCCTTTTCACTTTAGATTCTTTCCATTTTAACAGTCACCTACCAGATAGCAAACGGAGGAAGAAGGCAAAATGAAAACAGAATACCCATGATTAAACATTCAGAATCCTTCATGTTTTACGTGTCTTCTGCACAGCATCATAGGTACAGCAGCAAATAGTAGGCCTTGAAGAAATAAAGTAATAAAGCGGTAAGTGTTTGGTCATTAGTGTTATTATATTAGGGGGACCTACAATTACTATAAAGATCAGAAAATGAGCCATACTCAAGGATTGTGAGAAATAAACAAGTGTGAATTTGTTCATCTTTGCCAGGTGCAAAGGGACAGACACACAAGGAATTTGTTAACATCTATTTGGGGCAAGGAACTGCGCAAGAATCTTAGAATAATAGATGCAGTGCTTGTCTTCAAAGAATTTGTAGTTTAGTCTAGAGAAGTGTATATGTATATATATAATTTAGTATAGAGAGGTATATACATCTGTATGTAGATAGCTACAATTTAGTGTAGAGAGTTTGCAGTTTAGAGAGTTTGTAGTTTAGTATAGAGATTTTGTAGTTTAGTGTAGAGAGGTAAATATATAATTTGCTCCATGCAAATACATATGAGGGTCTGTGAAAATCTAAGAAAGGAATACAGCTTAAACTAAAGGTGAAAGTTAGAAATGCTTCCTGGGGAACGTGGTGCCTGAGTTCTACATGAGAAGAGCTTTTCAGAAAATAAACATGTCGGAATAGAATTCAGACAGAAAGATATGACATGTAAAAGCATTGAGTTGAGTGCTGTGCATAAAGGATTGAAAGCAGCCTAGAAAGTTTGAAGAAATAAGCCGGGCGCGGTGGCTCAAGCCTGTAATCCCAGCACTTTGGGAGGCCGAGACGGGCGGATCACGAGGTCAGGAGATCGAGACCATCCTGGCTAACACGGTGAAACCCCGTCTCTACTAAAAATACAAAAAACTAGCCGGGCGAGGTGGCGGGCGCCTGTAGTCCCAGCTACTCAGGAGGCTGAGGCAGGAGAACGGCGCAAACCCGGGAGGCGGAGCTTGCAGTGAGCTGAGATCCGGCCACTGCACTCCAGCCCGGGCTACAGAGCAAGACTCCGTCTCAAAAAAAAAAAAAAAAGAAAAGAAAGTTTGAAGAAATAGATGAGGAAAGACAGGATCAGATCAAAGATGGGTCTTTCATGCCAACCCATGTAGTTTAACGTTTATCCTGAAAGCCTCAAAAGGTCAATCAAGTTGATAACTTTAGACGAGACTTAGTTGCCTGTGTATGTACTTGGTTAAAACAGTGTAGTGTTTACAGAGGAAACTTCAGTTGACATTTAAAAATCAGAAAAATTCATACAAAATCCAGTTCTCCAGACTGAAAGTGAGAAAACTGATGTACAAAGTACTCAGAATTTCACAACTGGCTGAGAGGCAAAGTTAGAATTTCAATCCAGACATACTGGCTGTGGGGTTCTTGTACATGATCATCACCTCATGATCAAGATAATCTAAGATTTAAAATGCCTGGCATGGAATGTCCAAGTGACTGCCCATGCCATATCAAAGAGAAGTTAATGCCTGTGACATGACAAACAGCAGAAACATTTCTACTTACCCTTTTGTTCTGTGGTCTATGACTAAAGAAAGTTACATTTGGAAGAGACTGGAGAGGATATGGTATACTGAAGTTTTTCAAAACATTCCCTCTCTTCTCCCTGTACAAAGGTGTTGCCTAACTTTCATGGCAAAATAGATGTTATATAGTTAGTTGAATCTCCTAAGATCCTCCAAGCCAAATGACCCCACTTGTTCTGTGTTCTCCTGAGATACAAAATGGTCTTTATAACTCAGTGAATGAGTCCTGGTACCAATAACTTGGGAATTTACTCTCACAAGACTGTTGTGGGTAGAAAACTCATCAGAATGGCAATGTAAATTTATATTGCATTGAAAGATATTTATTTTCCTAATTTTTCATCTGTTCCATTTTACAGGTGGAGGAAAAAATGAATATTTTTGTTCCCTTTTAATATTAAAAGCAGAGCATATTTACATTTGAAAATAAGAAAATTCATATATAAGCAGAATGAAAAAAAGGAAAGTGTTCTCAAAAACAAGTGTTCACACAATCAAGAGATAACTAGTATTAAAATTTCTATGTATTTCCTTCAAGGTGTGTGTCTTTGTAAACATTTTTAAATTATATTACACGCACAAGAAAATTTTGGTACATTAAATAAACAGGATTGAATAAACATTCCAGTCCTCATACTAAATGGTTACGTAATATTTCATTGCATAATATTTACCATAATTTATCAAAAAAATTCTCATCTATTAGCCATTTAGTCAGTTCTAATTTTCCCTATTAAAAATATGCTAAATTTTTATACATGAATATTTTCACATTTGTTCAATGTTTTTCTTACTATAGATGCTTAGGAATTAAATTATTAGTTTCTCATGTGTGTTTTAAAATTTTTATTACACTTTGCCAAATTCTTGTTCAAATTTTTCAACCAACAATATTAGCTATTTAATCCTTTTCAAATCTTTAATCTTTAATCCTTTTCAAATCGAATGGCAATAAAGTAGCATGAGATTAGGAACTCTTAATACATGGTTCCTAAATGATTTGCCAATTATCCCAATACCAAGTATTTAATTATATTATCTATTAGTCAAGAGCTACCTTATTATATTTTGAGTTATTACATATGTTAGATTTCATTTCTAGATTTTCTCTTTCGTGCCAATTATCTGCTTGTTAAAACTTGTGCCTATACCACATTGCATTCACTAATAATGATAAAAAGTACACTTTAAATTGTACCTCAAATACTCATCTTAAGACAAAATTTGAGGACTCTTTAGAATTTGTTCATTTTTATAAGAAAAATCTAATTGGGATATTGAGTGAAATTATACTAAATTTTTAGTACACTTTGAAAAAATCAACATATTTGCAATTGAGTATTTTCATGTTACGTCTCATTTATGCAATAAAAAAGATACTAATAGTCTGTTTTTCCATATAAGTTCTGTCCATTTTTATACTGGATATGTTGTTATTAAGAATAGAATCTTTTTATTTTCTAGCTATTTTTGGCTATTTGTAAGGATGTTATTGACATAAATATATTCATTTTTATTCACTTTTTATATTTATACATTAATTTTATGCTGTTTCAGTTGGTTTTCTTTGGTTTCCCAACAAATAATTTTATTTTAAGTATATAATAACATTGCAATTCTGTTCTCAGTCTTCCATGTCTATAAAAAGCTGCCAGGCTCTCTCCACATTATCAGGCAATCAAAAAGTATGTTTCCAAGTGTAAATCAGAGGACGTATGTGGAATGGGACTTGAAGGGTTATCCAGCACACCTTCTGTCCAGCACCTGTGATGCGTGATTCATTAAAAGCAATTTTTAAAAATCTGCAACTTCTGCATATGGTATTTTTTTCAATTTAATTTAATTTAATTCTTAAATTAAATTGTTTTTTAATCTAGTTTTTTATATTTTTTATAATATACTAAACTTTCTGTCTCTGGTATCGAGTAGGCTTTTTATTTTCCTGTCTTTTTGGGGTGGTTAATAAGTTCCTTAAAGACATAAGAAGATACCCAGCAACTGGATACAAATGGAAAGTAAAGCAGAGAAATCAGTGTCCACTGGTGTCCTGCACATAGTTTAGCACAGTGTCTGGTAAACAGCTGATTCTGAATAAATTTTCAACAAAAGTGATTTCCAAAAGGTCTAGACAAATAATAAAATCTTGATACATTGACTTTTATTACTAAGTTTGAAATTAAAAGGAGATTTTTTCTAACACTATCATCTTCACTTCTGGGGACGAAGGCAAAATATCACCACATGATAAAACACCACGGATAAAAAAGCACATTTAAACGCTGTATCAATTCAAATGGACACATACTACCACCACCACCTTTTCCTCAGTCACTATCTTCAAGAGCAAATAAAATCAAAATGAAGAGCTGTTGGGTTTTAAACTGGAAAATTACAGCTGATGACAAATATTAATTGCTACCCCAACTCATGGAAAATTTTTTTGTATTTTTTTCTTCTTAAGTTTTAGGAGGAAAATTTATATTAATGATTTCTTTTTTAAGCCTGTTTCTCAAAGTGGAGAGAATTAACATCTGTGGTGGGTTGATTGGACTTTGAATATGACTCATAACATATTTTACCTCATTTTTTTCTCTTGAAGAAACATAAGCTACTATGTTTCCATTACCGTAGGAAATGTAGATAAATGAGTGGCCTTTCAGTCTAAAAAGACACAGTAGTTTGGGCCAAGAGATAGTTAAGAAGAATAAAATTAAATCTGACTTTTATCGGGTTTTATTGTGGGCCATTCCTTTAGACAATTAATTCTTAGGCTTCAAGACCATGAATTTATTTTGAGATGTCAGTTTTAAGACAGGGAGGAAAAAAAATGTTCAAGGCAATGATAATGTCCCACTTTAAAGTTCTTGTGTTTTTGCTTAAATGGTTATAATAACACATGCTGTAGAAATTTTCTATATTTATTTTGGAATTACTGCTATGTGCATATGTATTATTCTTGGTAGGATGGGCATCTTCATATCTAGGGCATCCCACTATGATGACTGATTATGTTCCAGCTGGTCTTTCTCTACTTAGGAATGAAATTTTTTACTGGAGTAAATTTAATCAGGCAATCTTGTTAAATGTGGCACTGGTCCCAATCAGTTGAAACTTTTGGAAAAAAAAGAATGTACAAGAGAAAAGACAAAAGCTGCACTCTTTAATATCATGAACTTCTCCATTGTGCGTTCTGAGGCTGGACAGTCTTTGGTTCATATCCTGAATTCATCACTTAATAGCTCTGTGACTTGCAAAGTGCTGTTGAACCCCTCCTAGTTTTGATTTTCAGTAAGTTGGAAAATAATATTAATAGTCACTTCTTAGGCTTACTATGGAGGATGAAATGTGGTAATGTATATATGCACTTAGCCAAGTGTTGGGTACACAGGAAGTGGGTGATAAACGTTTCCTTTTATTATTTATATTATGTTCTCCAACCAGCATCAAAGAGTGATTTGCAGACCACCTGCTTCCTTATAACTTGAGGTACTTATTAAAATACAGATTCATGGGTCTGTCACAACACCTACTATTTCAAGAATTCTAGAGTTGAAGTCCAGAAATCTGCATTTTTCATAAGAACCCGGGTAATTCTTATGCATATTAAAATTTCAAGATAATTACCAAAATAATTTCATTTTTAAATACTGTTTTCTTATAATCTAGCAGCACTATAAAGCCTCTTTTAATAACTGTATCATGTTATCTTATCAGCAGGCTTTCTTCTTCCTGGAAGAAAATAAATGCACATTGCTGGGTTTTCTGTTTGAAATGCCCAACCCCACTGCCATCTGAGCTCAGGCCCATGTAAAACTGCTTCCATTCTGAGGCCATCCTCTCTGGAGTCTTACTCATCTCTTTTTTCCCTGCACATTACGAGTTGGATTTTTCTAAAGCACTCATTAGACACTTTTAGTAATCATTCTCTACATGATAAATTCTGAGCTCCTGAACATAGAAATCAAAATCCTCAAAGCATAGAGCCCTGGCCTCTCTGTTCAGCCATATTTCCATCCTGTCCAAGACATAGTATACTCCACTGAAACAAACAAAAAAATTATCATTTTAAATAACGTCTTCTGTCCTGCTTGCAAGCCTTTCCTTCTATCAGCAAATGACATTAAATGTCTTCCTGTTGAAATCATATCCACCAAGATCCAGCTCAAATACCATCTCCTCCCAAGAGCTTTTTCTAATCTCTCCAGATGGAGAGTACCCTCTTAAAACCCTTAGTTTGGAGCGCTTTTACAACCCTAAGATTTTTTTTTGTATTACTATACCCCCATTCGGTTTTTAATTTCATACAGGTGAAGAAGACATTGCCTCTTCATCCTATGATCGCTCATAGTGCTTGACATAATTCTGAACTCGATAGTTGTTCTAAAGTAACCACTGAATGAATAAATGATAGTAACATGTAACTTGCAATAATGATTCTCTAGAGATACTCGACTTATGAAATATTTATCTTTGGGTACTTTTAATTATTTTTGGAATGAAAAGACATTCTTACTTTATTGAAAGTGTATGGACCTTAGAATTCACCCCATCTAAACATTCTCACTATAGTTAATAAATCTGAGAACCACAATGTCTTGCTTAAATCATACTGGTAAGAATGACACTGGGACCGGAAGTACTTTGAACTAATGATTTATATATTTATATTACCCAAATTATTTATATATTTATTTCATCATGAATTGGCATTTTTTTTTATTTTTGTAGAAGCTTATTCTATTGCTACAACAACACTGTATAATTAACAATCACAAAGATCCAGTAATAAATAGAAGCATGTATCCTCATACTTAGGAGACTGTGGTTGATTGTGGTTCAGCTGAACTACACTGTATTCTGCTTTAGGTTGCAGTTCAGTGGGCTTAGCTACAGACGGATAATGGGCTTAATGTTTTATTCCTGTGTGTGCTTTCTGAGGGGCCAAGTTAAAGAGGCAGCAACTACCTGGAGGGTTTACCTTTTTTCTTGGCATGTCACTAGACACCATCATTTATGCCCACGTTCCATTGGCCAAAAGAAGTATTTGGTCAAGCCCAACACCACCACTTCTAGTGGAGAAAACTCCAAAGCCACATAGCAAAGTGCATGGAGGCATGTGAAAGATGTGATGAGCACAGTGACCAACCTACCACCTGTCTCTATAATTACTTTATATTATGCATACATTTATATTTAATATCTAAAAAATGGATTGCATGTATTTCTAAAGATAAAATTTCTAAAGATAAAATTGTAAAGATTTCTAAAGATAAAATTGTAGTTACTCTTCGTAACATTTTGCAACTTGTAGGAAATTAAGTGAAAATTAGCCATATAGAAATATATTTTCTATGTAACCATTATGAAACTGAAAAATATATAGTTCATTTTGACTTTGAACTTGACAAAATGTTCATATGTATGGCTATACTATTTATTATTCATAGTTCTGTTACTGTGAAAGATTACAGTGACTCTATTCAGGCTAGCAATTTAAATGAGTAAAACTCTAAAAATATTGAGAGGCCGAGGTGGGCGGTTCACGAGGTCAGGAGATCGAGATCATCCTGGCTAACACAGTGAAAGCCTGTCTCAACTAAAACTACAAAAAATTAGCCAGGTGTGGTGGCACATGCCTGTAGTCCCAGCTACTCAGGAGGCTGAGGCAGGAGAATTGCTTGAACCAGGGAGGTAGAGGCTGGAGTGAGCCAAGATCATGCCACTACATTTCAGCCTGGCGACAGAGCAAAACTCCATCTCAAAACAAAACAAAAACAAACAAAAAAAGAAACAAAAAACATATATATGTATATATATATGTTTATGGGCATTTATATATATATATACACACATATATATATATAATATATATGGATTTGGTTTCTAATTCCTGTTTGCCCAAACAGAAGTATGAAAAGATATAATTTTTAGTCTCCATTGATAAAATTTGTGAGAAAATTCCTTAAGATCTGAATTTTTAGCAATTACCTTGGTTGACTCTGACACATGTTGCTCAAGATCAGTTTCAGTAAACCGTTCTTTAAAGAAAACTTCATGGATAATGCACATAAATAAATACACTGCAGAATATTTTACACGTGTATATTGACTTTCTGGTTGGTCTGATGATTATGGATTATCAGAACTTATTAACATTAGTGTCACTAAAGTTGGTATACAACCCCCACAGCTAGATTTTACCGACTTAAAAATAAAATAAAATAAAAATTATTTGACTTTCCATGTGAAAATGACACCACTTTACAAACTAATCAACATTTAATAATTTTACCAAATCTTTGACTCCCTGCATAATTGCCTACAATCTAAGCAACATGTTATATATAAATACTTTGCTAGGCCATCCTATTTATATATAATTTTATTTCAAAAAGTTTACTACTTTGCCATGAAACTTAATAAAATCCATAACTGCATATTTGGCTATATTTTTGTTAATAATGCGATGATGGTCAAACCCTGAATTTCCTCTCAAGCCTCTTTTATATAAGATAGGACAGTATTAGAAAGTGCTAAGTGATTTGAGAATTTAGAGCTTAATAACTATTTTTTTTAATTAACATGCAACTAGTAACTGCTGTATAATGGTCATACCTAAAACCTAGAAGCTGAAAATGAAAGTAAAATAACAGTTTAAAGTAAGTCAGGCATTGCGACTCAGCCTATAATCCTAGCACTTTAGGAGGCTAAGGTGGGTAGATCACTTAAGGTCAGGAGTTTAAGAACAGCCTGACCAACATGGTGAAACCCCGTCTCTACTGAAAAAAAACAAAAATTAGCTGGACCTTGTGGTGCACACCTGTAATCCCAGCTACTTAGGAGGCTAAGGCATGAGAATCACTTGAAACCAGGAGGCAGAGGTTGCACTAAGCTGAGATTACACCACTACACTCCAGCCTGGGCGAGAGAGTGAGACTCTGTCTAAAATAAATAAATAAATAAATAAACAAATAAATAATTTTTTGCCATATTATTATGGCAAAATTTAAAAATTAAATACTGAATCCTCTGTGTTATTTTAAATCCCTTGAGATTGACTATCAAAAATCCTTAGCTGACTTTCATAATAAATGCTATAGTTTGGATATGGTTGGTTTGTCCTCATCAAATCTCATGTTGAAATTTGATTCCCAAAGTTGGAGATGGGGCCTAATGGGAGGTGTTTAGGCCACGAGGGGGGATCCCTAATGAATAAGTTAATATCCTGAGGGGCTGGAGGGAGGAGTGAATGAGTTCTCATTGTTCTAGGTTGTTAACAAAAAAAGCCTAGCATCTTCCTCTCCTTTCCCTTGCTTTCTCTCTCCCCATGTACTCTCTGCACACAGCTCCCTTTTGCTTTCCATTGTGAATGAAAGCAGCTGAGGCCCTCTCCAGATGCAGGCATCCAATCTTGAATTTTCTGACCCTCAGAACTGTGAGTCAAATAAACCTTTTTTCTTTATAAGTTATTCAGCCTCAGGATTCTTTTAGAGCAACACAAGATGCCTACAACAATAAATTTCATGTCCAAGTGAACAATTCTGACTTTGTTTTTCTTTAGCCACATACATTTTGATAACAGCAGGTTCTCTCTCTTTCCAAGAATTCTGAAGAAGGTGACACATTGAGTGTGTTATTCATCCCAAGTCACCATAGGTAAGAATGGGTAAAGGGAGTCCCATAGGAAAATGGACCCCCATTCTCAAACTTTCATCATCAAAGAAAATATACCTAAAATTATTTATTATTGTCTGAACATTTCAATTATTTTGCAGTGTCTATAAGGTGGGGTGGAGAGGCAAGAGGAGAATTCCAATTTGAAACAATTTGTGATGAAAATAAGTTGTTTATTTTTATATGATTACCCAATGTTTTATTAATTGATTTAACTAGGGTTCAGGTCAAGGCAAGAGCTATGTGCAAATTACTCTGAAACTATTGCTAACTTTGGCAGAGTTGGTGCTTTAAAAATTATTCAGCTTTCATTAGGATCATTTATTCCTATTCACAAGAAAAAGCCTTTGAATTTTTCTAATACAAAAAATGCTGTGCTGGTGATTAATACTAACTTCACCAGGCGACAAAGTATTTAATGGTAAGAGGTCCCACTCTGGTCCTTAATTTTATTTCCTGTAAAATAAAGAATTAGTGCAACATCATCTCTAGTGCTTCCTCTAATCTTAAGATATTGCAGTAATAGAGACTTCTGTTTAGTTATTTTTTAATATAAATCCATAATTCTAGGCTGTCCCAGGTGTCAAGCATGTGACAGGATAGTTTGTTGAGATACTATTTTGTGTTTTGTTTTCACTGTTACATGAGGATTAGAAAAAATCAGATCTATTTGTATTTTTATATCGTATTCACCTCCTTCCTCATTACAAAAAGTAGGCAGAATTTGTGTTCCTTTTGTTACCCGAAGGTAAACTCTTTTTCCAGCTTTTGTTTTCAAAAGGCTTAGCTTATTGAGGGGTGATGCTGGAGGTTGGAGAGGGAAGCAAAGAATTGGGGGAAGGTGCAGGGTACCACAAACATCAAAGAAGAGAAAGAACGTTGTCTTGACTAGGAAAGGGATGGAGACCTGCTGGGCCCATGATTAACAGGGATCCATGCCCCGGTGCCTGCTGAAGGCCCTCGGGTATGGAAGAATTGGGGAAGGTTGGCTGAGGCATGAGATGTCCAGGGACGTTCCTGAAGGACTTAGCAAAGTTCTCTATGGCTGTCATTATCTACCTTCAAGAAGTGGGTTTGGCATAAAGTAAAATGAAATCATGTGCTTTGCAGCAACATGGATGCATCTGGAGGCCATTATCCTAAGTGAACTAACTCAAAAGCAGAAAATGAAATATTTCATATTCTCACTTGTAAACAGGAGTTAAACAATGGATATGTATATGGGCATAAAGAAGAAGATAATAGACCCTGGGGATTCCAAAAGGTGAGAGGATGGGAGGAGGGTGAAGGTTGAAACATAACCTATTGGGTACAATGTTCAATACTTGGGTGACAGGTATACTAGAATCCCAACCCCCACCATTATGCAATACACCTGTGTAACAAACAAATACATGTCCTTCCTGAATCAAAACTAAATTTTTTTTAAAAAAGAAGTGGGTTTGGATAATGAGCATGTCATCATAGTCATGCTTGACTGAGCCACTGAGATCTTCCCTCATTTTTCAGTCATCCAGCAAAATCCTAAATTCCCCAGTGGCTCTAGAGAGGTGGATGGATGTTGCTAGAATAACTAAGGTTGGCTCCCTTAACAGCAAAAAAAGATAAGCTTTGGAATCAGATTCGATTTGATTTAATGACATAAAGATAATATGACATTTCTTGCTTGTGAGTTTAGGAACTAAAAATTATAATGACTGTAAGTATTGAGCAATAAAAATGTCCTTAGCAAATGAATTATAAACATAAGTCTGAATAATGAGATTAAAATTATTTTCCTCTGCTGTACACATCAAAAAGCAAAGTTCAAACCATATATATTGAATAAACATATATGTTACAATATAATGAAAATACTGTTACAGTTTGTTAGGATAGATTATTGTAGGTAAAGATCCTCTAGGATTTTTCAGTGCATAGAAAAATTTAAAGCTCTTGAATTTATTTTTATAAACCCAAGTGATGAAACCTAAAATTTAAAAAATGCAGCATTCTTTAGCACTTATCTGTATATATCACCAAACATTTAGGAGGTTTGACTCTGTAAAGCTTAGTTATTTTAAAAGAGAACCCAGTGAACTTGTCACCGTTCACGTACTGTCAAGTATACTGACTCTCGTCCCAATTCTGATCTTAACACGGTGGATTTGGTTAAATCAGTTAACTCTTCTGATTCTCAGTGGTATCATCTGTAAATTAAAAAGATTGTAATAGGCGATTCTACAGCTTCAACCAAATTCAAATTTATTTTATAATCGTAATTCTTCCAAACATTTTATTTTCCTGATCTTTTTTTTTTTTTTTTTTTTTTTTTTTTTTGAGACGGAGTCTCGCTCTGTCGCCCAGGCTGGAGTGCAGTGGCGCGATCTTGGCTCACTGCAAGCTCCGCCTCCCGGCTTCACGCCATTCTCCTGCCTCAGCCTCTCGAGTAGCTGGGACTACAGGTGCCCGCCACCACGCCTGGCTAGTTTTTTGTATTTTTTAATAAAGAAGGGGTTTCACCGTGTTAGCCAGGATGATCTCGATCTCCTGACCTCGTGATCCGCCCGTCTCGGCCTCCCAAAGTGCTGGGATTACAGGCTTGAGCCGCCGCGCCCAGCCTATTTTCCTGATCTTTAGTCAAATATTCCAAACCTTGCCATCTTCACTATCATTTATCTAAAAGAAATACTGCCAGTTAAAGTAGTCACTAACATGATTCTGTCATCAACTATCATTTTCAGAATTCCCTTTTCTTATCATCTTAAGAGTCCATTTGAGTAACACATCAAAGTCTCAATGCTACTAGTTAAACTCACATCACTGTTGAATGAAGGCAGCATTACCCACCTTGTTTTGTTCACAAGAAGCCCTCCAAATAGTTTAAGTTGTTTCAGTGAAAACCCACCCTCAAAGACTCTCTTATATTAAAATCATTTACCAAGAGTATGTTGCCAGACTTGACACCAGCTACAAAGGATGAGATCTGAAAATGTTTTAGGCAATAGCAGCATCTTCGAAATCAGCATCATCCTTTAGTGTATATATTGTATTCAATTCACTAAAAACAAGGAATGTGCATTAGTCTCATTTATGATTTTCTTTAAAAAATGCCTTTTTCTAGACACATCTATTAGGCAAGTGCCAACTGCGGAGCAAAGATCCAGAATCTCAGAGAACCAGCATTCTTTTAAATCTAAAGTTGTTAAATATTTGCTGGAAATCGGTCTAATCGCTGTAAAAATCACAATTTGTATACATATTTTTGAACGTTAGCTCTTATCAATGAGAATTATTTGTAATACTTTATTGAGACTAAAATGAAGGCATTCATTTGAACTCCAAATATTTGGATTTGCCCACATGCTTTTAGGACTGGAAAGCAGAAAAAAGTAGTAATTCCGTTTTATAGTTCAGAAAACTACAGCATGGACATCACTGATTTCTGAAAAATTATGGGGTAGGCACTATCAAGTCTAGAATACAAATAATCTTATGCTATTTGTCTTTCATTTTGATAATAATAGATATTACGATTAACGTCAGATAGATTCATTCTCTCGGTAAACCTTTCTGGTTATACTTTGTACTTACTGAAGTGCAAGAATATTTAGTCAATAAAGTAAGTTTTCTTACATTCTCTAAAGAAACTATAACAGAAACAACTAATACAAAATAGAGAATACTGTAGGGACAGAAAAGTGTAATACTTCTCCTCACCCATCGTAAGTGTCAATGGCCAACAGTCCAATAACAAAAGACAGGTTAACAAGAGAAAAACATAATAAATGTGTTTAAATTACATGGGAAACCTCAGAAATGAAGACCCGAAGATTGGGGAAAACTGTCTTTCGATGCTTAGATTTGATGAAGAATGGACAGTCAGGTAGAAATGTGATTGGACAAAACAGTATGCTCTTATGATAACAGACTGAGGGGGAAACCCAACAAAGCCTGTCTGTTCATATTCTTCTTGGTGCTTCAGTGTAGCATTTCTCCTTCCCAGATATGGGGCAGGACCCCTCTGGAGTAGAGATCATCAGGGAGAAGGGAGAGGGAAGAGAATGACCTTTCCAGGTTTTATGGCTTACTTTGGGGAAGAAGGGTTCTAGTTCTTTGACCTGCCTTGGGGAAGTTGATCTGCTTTCAATAACTTGCTTCAGTAGAGAAAGTGGGGTGGGAGACGGGAGGATTGGAGAAGGTCAGACAGATCTTGCTTCTGAGGCTTTTTCAGTGTCCTTCAGTTCAAAGTACTTATCACCCCAAGCCACCACACTTTGGGGTATTGTGTTCTGAACCCCAATAATACCATGGGTGATGCAGCCTGTCTTATTGAAGTGTCTGTGAAAGTTTTTTTTGTTTTTGTTTTTGTTAGTTTGTTTCTTTGTTTTTGAGACAGAGTCTCACTCTGTCGCCAGGCTGCAGTCCAGTGGCATGACCTCAGGTCACTGAAACCTCCGCCTCCCTGGTTCAAACGACTGCAGCCTCTGCCTCCCAGGTTCAAGCGATCCTCCTGCCTCAGCCTCCCGAGTAGCTGGGACTACAGGAGTGCACCAGCATGCCCAGCTAATTTTTTTGTATTTTTAGTAGAGATGGGGTTTCACCATGTTGGCCAGGATGGTCTCGATCTCTTGACCTCATGATCTGCCTGTCTCAGCCTCCCAAGGTACTGGGATTACAGGTGTGAGCCACTGTGCCCAGCCAGTTTTACATCTAAACAACAAAGAAATCATATAGTTGCTTTCCTTGACCTACAGAAAATAAGCTAAGCAGTCAAACTGCAGAAAGTTTTTATAAATAGACAAATACGTAAAAATATGTTTATTCTCCCCTCCCCGTGTTATTTTTGAAACATGTATTTACCTTTATAGGTTTATATATATATACACAAAGATTTACCCTAAAGTACCTATGTTTTTAATTCTTGGTTTAAAATTCTCAACTCTTTATAGACACAAAAATTAAGCCTATATATATGACTTCAATCAGGAAGTAAATCTTTTGGAATAATATATAAACCTCCTCCTGACAATATTAGCAGCCACTTCTTAAATTCTATGTATTGTATTGATTTTACTAAACAGAAAATACAAATTTCCCTTCTTTGTAATTCTTCCATCAAAGATATACCACTTCATTGATTAGAGACTTTTGTTGAACACAAACCAGCCATTAGGATGAGATAATGAGTACCAAATATATGTATATATCCCACTCTTTTTTATTCTTAAAAGTGTGAGAGAAGAGACTGGGAGAGACTGATGCCTCTAAGCAGTTTTGTCTTTAGATTCAGCCAAGAAAAATTCATTGCTTTATAAAAACAAAAACTGTGTGTGTGTGTGTGTGTGTGTGTGTGTGTGTGTGTGTGTGTGTGTGTGTGTGTTTTCTGTCACATAAAAAAGTTTTCTTGAGAGTTTGGTACCCTGTTAAGTAAGTGGGAATTACAAAAAACAGAAATGTAGAAGAGGATGTCCTCAGGCCAGAAGACCAGGGTAGAGAGCCCAGGAGTCCATGTTGGAGAGGACACCATTGAAATCACAGGTGGAGTGGGGAGTTTGCTTAAACTGGCAACACCCAATCACCCCAGGAGAGGTATCTATACAGACTTGGTTGCTCAGATAACCATTTCCTTCTCTCTTCTTGGTTGGTCTAGTTTTGATAGATGCTTAGAACTGCCCAAAACTCTTAAGAGGCAGAAGTAAGATACAGGAGATGAAAACCTGCCTGCCTGGCTCCTTGAAGTGCTGGAATGGGACAATCCCCATCCTAGGCTGAGGCAGATTCAATCCCCACCTGGAACCAGCTTCCATCCTGCTCTGCCCAGCCATAGCACAGACTCACAGACAACAGTGCTCAGGTCCTCTGGCCTCTAGCAAATGGTTTGTCTTGGGATGAAGGCTGTTGCTGGGATGTGAGCTTAGTTTAATTCATACTTTTTAATGAAATATGATCTGTGGTCTTTGACTTGTACTTTTGTCCCAGGTCCCAAAAATATTTAGGATTGGCCTGCATTAAATGTTATCGCAATCATTCTTGGTTATAGTTATTTATCTAAGATTCTTCTTTAGAACTAATAATATATGGTCAATGTAATTGGAAGCAGTGCAGGCATGAGCCACCGTGCCCAGCCTTTTTCTTTCTTATTCTTTTTTTTTTTTTTTTTTTTTTTGAACACTAATTGGATCTAGGGAAAAAACAGGAGAACACTGCAGCCTCCTCAATTATGGAAAAAAATACCCAGGGCCCATGAAAACCAATATGCAGCCATTTTCTTAATCTTTGTGCCATGTGCCTCTCATCAATAAATAATGTTCACAGTGAAACATTCTTAAATGTAGCTGTGAAAATAATTTTTCCCAATAAGTTACCTATTATTTACGATCCTCCTTTTCTTGCAAATATCATTCATTATTGCTAAATCTCATACTCAGAATCATAAGGGAAAGTGCTTGTAGACTCAATAACACATAGGTGAGGTGAATTTCACAAATTCTGAGACTGAAATTTTTTTTTTTACTAGGCCAGATTAATGGAAAGCCAGATGTATTGGGGTGCAGGGGGTAGTTGGGGACAGGGTAGAGAGCATAGGTCCAAAAATGCTCTGAAAACCAAAAGGTAGTTTTTTTGGGTTTTGTTTTTTGTTTTGAGACAGAGTCTCACTTTGTCGCCAGGCTGGATGTGGTGGTGCTCTCTGGGCTCACTGCAACCTCCGGCTCCCAGGTTCAAGTGATTCTCCTGCCTCAGCCTCCCAAGTAGCTGGGATTATAGGTGCACAACACCACGCCCAGCTAATTTTTGTATTTTTAGTAGAGACAGGATTTCACCATGTTGGCCAGGCTGGTCTTGAACTCTTGACCTCAGGTGATCCTCCTGCCTCGGCCTCCCAAAGTGCTGGGATTACAGGAATGAGCCATTGCACCCAGCCACCAAAAGGTAGTTTTGATCCTGCATCTTTATGTAAACTGACATTAGGCCTTCTTATAGTCTATATTTATTCAATTTTTAATATATATACATATATTTTCCTACAGAAGTATTACTGTATTATATTCCAGAGAGTTTTCCCATACTCTAAGAATTACACAATGTATAGTATATTGAGATATAGATTTCCTTTCCTTATGTGAAAAATAACAAAAGTTTCAAATAAGAGATTGTGGGTTGGTACTTTGGTTTAGAGATTCAAGTTAGAAACGTAGTTTTCCAGTTGTGGTCCACAGTCAAGTGCTTTTACAGAAAAAAGTGTTTTCACAAGTATGAGGCAAAGTGAAATACATACATACACACAGCACACATGCAGGTTTTAGGAGGTTATACAATTTAACATATAGAACTTATTCTAAGTGCATGTTCTTTGTACCGTTTTATTTTTTGTTAAAATGCATCAAAGGACAAAATTTAAACAAATTTAGTATAAAGATCATAATTGGCTTTTATTTACTGTTCTAGAATCCTGCAACACCTCATTCCATAAAATAGAGTGTGAGTTCTGATAAGCCCAGCAGAGAAACTTGGTTTTATTCATGCAGACAGAAAAGAGCTGAGGAAAACAGAATCAAAAAACAAAAGCAGACTGGTATTTTCTAAGGATGTTTTTGTTTGTTTGTTTGTTTGTAAAGGTCTAAGCAGAGGGGACTTCCTTATCATACCGGCTAAAACTAGCTTGTGGGGAATTGGCTATTATCTCTCTTTCATGATTTCACCGAGGATCAGATAAATGCTTAACTTCTACTTGGTGGTTTGAAATGTCAGTGTGAATAACTCCATTTTGTTTTGGTCTGTTGAGTGTAGTACAGGAGTTCATTCCAAACCACTGGCTTCCTAGAAACTTAATTGAACAAATGTATTCTTTTCGTAAAATAATTTGATAGTCAAAAGTAGGTTATTCCATGGCCGGGCGCGGTGGCTCAAGCCTGTAATCCCAGCACTTTGGGAGGCCGAGGCGGGTGGATCACGAGGTCAGGAGATCGAGACTATCCTGGCTAACATGGTGAAACCCCGTCTCTACTAAAAATACAAAAAACTAGCCGGGCGTGGTGGCGGGCGCCTGTAGTCTCAGCTACTTGGGAGGCTGAGGCGGGAGAATGGCGTGAACCCGGGAGGCGGAGCTTGCAGTGAGCCGAGATCACGCCACTGCACTCCAGCCTGGGAGACACAGGGAGACTCCGTCTCAAAAAAAAAAAAAAAAAAAAAAAAAGTAGGTTATTCCCCGCCCCCCACCTTTTTTGTTGTTGTTGCTTTTAATTGACAAATAAAATTGTATATATTTACTATATACAACATGATGTTTGAAATATATATACATTGTGGCATGGCTAAATGGAGTTAATTAACATATTCGCTACCTCACATAGTTATCATTTTTGTCGTGAGAATACTTAAAATCTACTCTCAGCATTTTTCAGTTTTTCAATATAATACATTCTTGAAAAATGTAAGAGTATGATAAATCTGTATTCACTGTGTTTACAATAGTTGTGTTCTTATCTGACAAAATAAAATATTGTTAGCTTAATGTTGACCTTTCAATACCTTTTTAAAACATTTTATCAACCTAAAATTTGAGTAAAATGATGAGCTATTCAGAAACCATCAAGTCTCTACAAAAAACTGTTCCTGGTATTCTAAATGTGAAACAATTGCTCCATTTTCCTAGGTGACTAAGCAGTACTTGATGAACTGACAGACTTAGGGCACCATAGAAAAAAAAGAAAAATAGAGATGGGAAAAAATGCAAAGAAAAAGAAATGTGCCTCGAACAATCATTTCAGATAATATTAATTGACACCAACTTACACTATTCTTCTTATAACCTTTTCTTAGAAAACAGCATCTTCATGTCTACATGGTCATATGGAATCAATGTATTTAGCAGTCCTCGTGGTAAATTCCCTGAACATTATTTGATTGTTTTTACTCTCACAATTTAGACACATATTTCACAAACTGTAATCCATAGAGCATCAGTCTTAGAAGATGTTTTGCCAAGGGAATAAAATAATCAAACATATTAGGAAAGTTTAGCATAGTCTGTCTTTACCTCATCCTGGCTCCCCATCCCCATCTCTTGGAGGCACCCTCCCCACCAAAACACTAACCCTGATATTTATTCACAGGAAACATTTGCTTGTTAAAGGTTTTGAAAAGGCCGGGCGCGGTGGCTCACGCCTGTAATCCTAGCACTTTGGTAGGCTGAGGCGGGTGGATCATGAGGTCAGGAGATGGAGACCATCCTGGCTAACGCGGTGAAACCCCGTCTGCACTAAAAATACAAAACATTAGCCGGGCGTCATGGCTGGCGCCTGTGGTCCCAGCTACTCGGGAGGCTGAGGCAGGAGAATGGCGGGAACCCGGGAGGCGGAGCTTGCAGTGAGCGGAGATCCCGCCGCTGTACTCCAGCCTGGGTGACAGAGCGAAATTCTGTCCCAGAAAAAAGGAAAAAAAAAAGGCTTTGAAAAGTGCCAGAGGGTTTTTTGTTTTATGTTTTTAAAATCAATTTCATTGTGTCCAACCCAACATTTCTCAAACTTTTTTTTTTTTTTTTTTTTTTTTTTTTGAGACGGAGTCTCGCTCTGTCGCCCAGGCTGGAGTGCAGTGGCCGGATCTCAGCTCACTGCAAGCTCCGCCTCCCGGGTTCGGGCCATTCTCCTGTCTCAGCCTCCTGAGTAGCTGGGACTACAGGCGCCCGCCACCTCGCCCGGCTAGTTTTTTGTATTTTTTAGTAGAGACGGGGTTTCACCGTGTTAGCCAGGATGGTTTCGATCTCCTGACCTAGTGATCCGCCCGTCTCGGCCTCCCAAAGTGCTGGGATTACAGGCTTGAGCCACCGCGCCCGGCCCATTTCTCAAACTTTTAAACTTACCCTGGCAACTTTTTGTTTTTCATTTGCAGAAAACTTCCATTATCATTCCAACATAATGTTCTTTCCTCAGGATATACTTTGGGAAACTGTGTCCTGTTTATTGTGTAACCACAGGTGTTTAAACTGCACATTAGAAAGGGCTTGCAATGAGACCCGAACAATTAACCAGCAACCAGTTATTCATAGTCTGAGGGGCTCTGTTCGTTCATTTGCTGGCTCTATGACTTTGGGTGAATCCTTTCACTTTCTTGAGCATCTGGTTCCTTCGCTGTAAAATGACACACTAGTCTGCCAAAGCAGGGTTGTTCTAAACATCCAATGAAATAATTCATGCAGTAAATGAAGTGTCCAGTTCATAGCCTAGCACCAAGCAGAACTGCATTAAATGTCTGTTCTCAGCCCTCCACCACCCAACATTTAAAAAATGAACAGGTAAAAATTAAATAATAAAAAAAAAATGCTTAGCATAGTCAAATTTTATAAATTCCAAGGAAATGGTCTACTCTACTAGTCTTGGGTTAGTGGGCTACCTGTTATTTCCATGACTACTGAAAAATAATTTTACATATGGATAATTGCAAAGCAGATCAATTTTCAGAACAAATGTCCTTGAAAATGTCTCTTTAATTTCCATTTAATTTGAAGAGATTCATTTGCAGCCCTTATTCATGCAAAACTCCCATTGACATCACTTAGTTCTTAACTAAATTAGGTAATGTAAATTATAAAAGCAAAATCATTGAATAGACACAAGAATCTCGTGCTTATGTTGTGGCTCCACAACTTAAATTTAAAAACCAGGGAGTATGAGGACTCAGAGTAAAAACGAAACAGTGATTAAAATGTTGAGAAGTAAGACTTTAAGTGAAAGCATAAATGAAACAAAGCAGAATTTTCCACCTCGTCACGGAAAATCTGAAACAGGATTTATAGGAAAGAGTAATAGATTCCATCTTGCCTCAAACAGGCCAAATCCTATGATGAAAATAAAACAGATTAATATGTTACGGACAGAGTTAAAGGTGTCAAAGATCAAAGTTTCAACAAATTGAGTTTCAGAGACATAATTAGCTTTTTATTAGTGATTCATGAATCAGACAGCTTTCAATCTGTAAATTAGAAGGGAGCTCTGATGAACTAAACTGAGTGAGTGAGTTTAACAGGCAGAAAAAAGGGAAAGAAAGCAGCAAAAAGGGACAAATAGTGGATTGGCCATTTTAAGGTTACTTTCCTGGTAGGGATGTAAACAAAAACATGTTGGTTTAATGAGATTTGGCTATTATTCCTCTTGATGTCTTGGAAGATCAGATCTTACAAGTAATCAACTTAGGTTTCAGTTTGGTGGTGTGGAGCCTTAGCATGAGTAACTCCATTTTAAACTTGCTATCTTTTCTGTAACAGAGGAAACATGAGGGAGATTACAGAAGACCCCCTGAAGAGGTGTTTCGTGGTTATTATGTCTCTACTTTTAGTTTACGCTCTTGATTTGGTGGGGGGATGCTACATTATCTGTGCGTTCCTAATATAATACAGTGTTTGCACACTGTAGATGATGAATGTGAATAGAGATTTTAATATGAAGAAATAAGTTTAAACTTCAGTAAAACAGATTTCGTTTAGGCATAATTAACATAATCTAACCCCAATATGTTAATCCTCTAAATAAAATTCTTACTTGAAGCTATGGATTTGCTTTGTTTTAGCTGTTTTAAAAATAGTGTGTATATTTATTAATTCCGTCAACAAATAGTCATTGAATATCTACAATGTGGCAAACATTCTGCTAGATGATGAAAATAGAATCATGAATAAGATAAAATGCCTGTCCTCCTGGAAGTCATAAGTCTAACTGTGGAAGCAATATTGCATAGACAAGGACAGCAAATAAATTTATTCAATCTGTGATAGGTTGAACATCCTAAAAAGAAAAAAGATCTTTAGCCAGCTTCTAAGATGACCATTAATGATCCCAGCATCCTGGTATTCACAACCTTATGAATTCATACCCCACCTTACATTGTAAGAAGATTGACCTGTGTGATCAATAACATATGGTAGAAGTGATGGTTAAGTCACTTCCAAGATAAGATTGCAAAAGACCATGGACTCCATCTTGGGCTCTCTCGGCTTATTCACACAAGGAAGGTCATGTTGTCAGCAGCCTTATGAAGAAACTCACAGGGTAAAAAGTGAAAGTATATGGCCAAAAGTCAACAAGGAACTAAGACCTGCCAACTGCCATTAGTGAGCTTAGAAGCAGATTTCCTAGCCACAGATGGCTGTGCCCTACTCAACAGCTTGACTACTACCTCAAGAGAAACTGTGAGGCGGAATCTACCAGCTATTTGCCCCTAGATTCTTGAGTCATAGAAACTGTAAGATTATAAATGTGTAATAACTTAAGCTCCTAAATTTTGGGATAGTTTGTAACTCAGTGATTGATAACTAATACAGATCCTTCACTGCAGATAGTTTGGGAAGCAATAATTTAGAGTGTTCTTGGCCAATAAAAAGATTTTCAGGGCTTAAATATGAATTGACAAATTCATATTAAGCATGGCTCTGTGTTGGAAAATAAGAAGAGTAGTTATGCCATTGATAACAAAATAGATGATCTACTGATGCCTCTTCCTGTTCTAAGATTGAAGTATCCAGAATCCAAGCACTGATATCCCCCATTACGTCAGAAATGAGTCAAGTAGCAAGAGCTATTTATAATAAATGTCATGGCCTTTTCCTGTATTTTAACTGATAACACATTATTTTAAGAATTCTCGGTAGATTTTAGTAGGAGTGGGTGTGACAATGTGCATATGTATAGAAAAGAATATTTTTGTTTTAACTCTAAATGCAAAGATTATTTTTAGGTCCCATCCATACATGCACCTGAAGTAATGGTATTCTGCTTCCTGAATGCCTTTCTGAAAATGCTGCCTGCCTTTATTGACTCAAATGTTGTCAAGTGTGTTACACACAAATTTTTCCTAACCAAGGTAAGACTCTTGTTCCTAAATAACTTATTTTTTGGGTGGATCACTTGCTTCCAAATATATTTGATAAACCAGTGAGCATTGATGGGATATGACACAATAGAAATGAGTAATTTTAACTTACAGTGTAAAAGTGAATCAAGAACAAAAATCCGAGTTTTATTTAGAGTGTGTCATAAGATACAAAGAAGATTTGTAGCTTTCTTTGATGTGCTCACATGAAATGCCTGTAGTCAAACGGCTATTTTTAAACTTGAGAAGAAATTCAGGACAAAAGGAACATTTTAAATATAAAAGGGAATTCAGGGAGATCACAAAGAAGTGAAATCACTATTACAAAAGTTCAAAGACACATTGTTCTTCAAATATCAAGAAGCTGACTTAAATACCAATTCTGACCCTTCTTCAGGGGATACTTTCTAAGGTTTAAGGAAGTGACAGACATGAGGCCATTCTTTTGCCCCCTTTTCAGAAACTCTTGGTTTTGGATCACTATTATGTTTAGCTTCCTTAAGACTAATTCTCCTGTTGTGCTAGACATTTTGAACTCAGCGAGATCTCAACTGCAATGTAATTGGTATGCTGTGTCAGGCATCAGGTCAGCTGACCACCAGAGACCAGGAAGAGGACTCCGATGTGGCAATCTCCTGTCTGGGCAAAGTGAGTATTGCATATCAGGAATTTGCTCCCACATGGATGAGAAGCTAGAAAATTTTTTTAAACATAGGCAGGATGTCAGGCTATTGCCAGATGTAAAGGACAGTCCTAAAAGCCATCCAGAAGGTCTTATGGATAGATCTCAACGGGAACAGGCCATGGAGGCTGAACTAGAGAGGAGAAGTCTATTGTCAAATGTTAGAGAAAAAGCTCTAACAAGCAAGAATGGCAACTTTTACAGAGTACCAGCTCTGCAAGGCGGTTTCAATATGTTAGCATATTTCCTTCTCACGGCAATTTTGGAATATGGGTTTTATATCCATTATCCACATGTGGAAACAGACTCAGAGAGATGAAGTAGTTAGACCTGTGATGGAGTCAGCATTCAAATCCATGACTGTCTCATGCCAAATCTTCTTTCCACTACATTTTTTTTTGTTGTTGTTGTTTGTTTTTTTCCTTAGTGAGCTCAACATAACCAATGATTAAAAATAATAAAAAAAAAAAAATCAGGAATTTCTTTTATAATAGATCTTAAGGGAACCCAGTACAAATCCCTTATTTAATAAGTTAAAAAAAGAGAAAGAGAAAGAAAGTTCACATTAGTACAAGCTATGATTCTGAATTATAAACTTCAGATACTCTGTGTTGGTCACATAAATATCACATCTTCAGAAATCACAAAGAATCTGTTTCTGTGCCAAAGGAAAAAAAAAAAAGGAAAGAAACCTGAGCATTAGAGAAATGTATTTATTTCAGTACAGCTTTTAATTTTCTTTTGATAATGATTTTAAGAAAAAACTCATTTCTTTTTATTTTTCAGTTTTATTGAGGTATAATTGACAAATAAAAATTGTATATATTTAAGGTATCTAACGTGATGTTTTAATATACATTCATGCACTGCAGAACAATCTTTTAGTCAACAACAGACTGCATATTCAATGGTGGGCTCATAAGATTACAATAGAGCTGAAAATTTCCTATTGTCTAGTGGGCATGGCATCATAGTGCAATGTGATACTCACCTGTTTGTGTTGATGCTGATATAAACAAACTTGAGGCATTGCCAGTCATGTAAAAGTATATCACACACAATAACATACAGTATATTATAATAATAAATGACTATTATTGGTTTATGTATTTGCTGCAGGGGCGGGGTCCTCAGGGAGAACCCCTGCTAGGGCAATGCAGAAGGGAAATGTGGGGTCAGAGCCCCCACACAAAGTTCCTACTAGGCCACTGCCTAGTGGAGCCATGAGAAAAGGACCACAGTCCTCCAGACCTCAAAATGTTAGATCCACCGCCAGCTTGGATTGTGTGCCTGGAAAAGCTGCAGACACTCAATGCCAGCCCATGAAAGCAGCTGAAATGGGCGCTGTACCCTGCAAAACCACAGGGATGGAGCTGTCCAATACCGTGGAAACCCACCTCTTGCATCAGCGTGACCTGGATGTGACACATGGAGTCAAAGGAGATCACTTTAGAACTTTAAAGTTTAATGACTGGTCTATTGGATTTTGGAATTGTGTGGGGCCTGTAACCCCTTTGTTTTGGCCAATTTCTCCCATTTGGAAATGGTGTATTTACTCAATGCTTGTACCCCCATTGTATCTAGGAAGTAACTAAATTGCTTTTGCTTTTACGGGCTCATAGGCAAAAGGGACTTGCCTTGTCTCAGATGAGACTTGGGACTTGGACTTGAGTTAAAGCTAAAATGAGTTAAGACTTTAGGGGACTGTTGGGAGGGAAGGCATGATTGGTTTTGAAATATGAGGACATGAGATTTGGGAAGGCCAGGGACAGAATGATATGTTTTGGCTGTATCTCTACCCAAATCTCATCTTGAACTGTAGTTCCCATAATCCCCATGTGTCATGGGAGGGGACCTTCTGAGAAGTAATTGAATCATGAGGGGCGGGCTTCTCCTGTACTGTTCTCATGATAGTGAATCAGTCTCACGAGATCTGATGGTTTTATAAAGGGAAGTTCCCCTGCACACGCTGTGTTTTCTGCCACCATGTAAGACGTGTCTTTACTCCTCCTTCACCTTCTGCCATGATTGTGAGGCCTCCCCAGCTATGGGGACCTGTGAGTCCATTAAACCTCTTTTTCCTTATAAATTACCCAGTCTCAGGCACTTCTCCACAGCAGTGTGAAAATGGACTAATACTCTAACCAAACTTTTTTTTCAGAACATATCCCCATCATTAAGCTATTTATGATTGTATATAAGTTGTGAAGTGATTCGTACAATCAAGTTAATTAGCATATTCATCACCGCACATAGTTACTTTTTTGGGAGGAGAGTATGGTAAGAGATCTACCTTCAAAAATAAGAAAAATCTGTTAACTAAAACTTATTTGTACTCACATATTCAGGCTGTTTTTTTTTTTTTTTTTTTTTTTTGAGACGGAGTCTCACGCTGTTGCCCAGGCTGGAGTGCAGTGGCGCCATCTCGGCTCACTGCAAGCTCCGCCTCCCAGGTTCCCGCCATTCTCCTGCCTCAGCCTCCTGAGTAGCTGGGACTACAGGCGCCCGCCACCGCGCCCGGCTAATTTTTTGTATTTTTAGTAGAGACGGGGTTTCACTGTGGTCTCGATCTCCTGACCTTGTGATCCGCCCGCCTCGGCCTCCCAAAGTGCTGGGATTACAGGCTTGAGCCACCGCGCCCGGCCTCAGGCTGTTTTAATTATCCAATAATTTTGTTTGTTTTCAGAAAAGTCATTTCCCAAAACATTGCTTAGGTTAATATTGAAAATTAGTTTAAATTTGTAGCCGGGCGCGGTGGCTCAAGCCTGTAATCCCAGCACTTTGGGAGGCCGAGACGGGCGGATCACGAGGTCAGGAGATCGAGACCATCCTGGCTAACACAGTGAAACCCCGTCTCTACTAAAAATACAAAAACTTAGCCAGGCGAGGTGGCAGGCGCCTGTAGTCCCAGCTACTCGGGAGGCTGAGGCAGGAGAATGGCGTGAACCCGGGAGGCGGAGCTTGCAGTGAGCTGAGATCCGGCCACTGCACTCCAGCCTGGGTGACAGAGCGAGACTCCGTCTCAAAAAAAAAAAAAAAAAAAATTGTAGAGAAAGGCAGTTCAAAAGTATGCTATCCTTCCATTCATTCATTCATCCAAAAACATGCATTAAATACATTCTATGTGCCAGTGAATAGGAGCTCAAGGTCCTAAAAAGTTTATCAAATGAAAAAACAGTAACAAATATTTATACAGAATATAATGCTATAGAGAAATGCCAGCTTTGAAAGTTCACAAGATGAGGTTCCCTAAGACTAATTTGAGGTTCAGAACTGGGGAAAACCAACTTATTCTGGAAAGATCTTACAGAGGAAGTACTTTAGGCAACCAGGCTGGAAATATTATTCCTCCTAATGGCTAATACATATAAAACACTAACTTTACTGTTGTGCTTTAAATCATTCCAAATCAAGTTGTAACTCAGGAGAATAAAATTATCTTTCAAAACAAACTTTTGTGATGCTTTTTTGTCTTTGTTACTACTCTGTCTTTTACATTTAAAGAAACCATAGCAACCACACCTGCATCTCTCACTGTTGTCCATGAAGTGGAGATTAGTGAAGTCTGGTGATGTTTTACTGTTTACTTTAAAGTCACCAACATAATCATACTTTTCATTCTAAAAGAAATGCAAATGATTTTTTTTTTTTTTTTCCTCTCACCAGGCTGGAGTGCAGTGGCACGATCTTGGCTCACTGCAACCTCCGCCTTCCGGGTTCAAGCGATTCTCCTGCCTCAGCCTCCCAAGTAGCTGGGACTACAGGTGCACACCACCACGCTCAGCTAATTTTGCATTTTTAATAGAGACGGGGTTTCACCATGTTGGCCAGGGTGGTCTTGATCTCTTGACCTTGTGATCCATCCACCTCAACTTCCCAAAGTGCTGGAATTACAGACGTGAGCCACCATGCCTGACCAAACGATCATATTTTTAAAGGCAGGTAGAGATTCGTGTTTTGTTTTTTGCTTATCAGTTACCAAACTTTATGTATCATTCAAAAATTAAGATCTATAACCACCTAGATATATTGCTGTTCTATAAATAAAAATTTCTGTTGTCCTTGCAAACTTTAATTTGAACTCTAATAATTTATCTCAAATTAGTTAACTCTAATAAACTACTAATTTCTTCCTTCATATAGTGGATTAAGAAAAAATAAGTCTATGAAACATGCATGTTGTAACAAACCATTTCAAGTATTAGAAAAAATATTATATTTTGATTCCCACTTGCAATCCAACCTATTAGAAAAATGTAACAGTGTAAAAGATAAGTGTGCATCCTTCCCTGCCATTCATTTGATTATAAAAATTTTAGTATTTATAGGTAATATAGTATCTTAAAAAATAAGATACTATAGATATATACCATACATTCTTAGTGGGGGTGATATTGCCCCCAAGTGTTGAAAACTGGTTCTTGGAGGGATGTATCTTAGGTATTATAATGGTTTGTGACACTCTAAAGGACTATAGGACACAAACAGACACACAGTAAAACTGTGGTATTAAAATATAATGAGAAGGAGGTGATAAGGAATAAAAATGTCTAAAAAAGCTCCTTGGGGGCAATAACAACAACAAAAAAAGATTGTGAATACACATATATGTGTAAGTGTATATACACATACCTTTATGTACACTATTTTTTCTTTTTAACAAAAACAGAATATATGATACAGTATATTCTGTCTCTTCCTTTTATTATTATTCAACGTGCTATGTCACATGTAAATCATAGTTGCATGCAAATCATTTCAGAGGTAAGGTAGGTAACATCAACAAGACAAACAGCGTTTGGGGAATAGTGTGGACCGTGGCAAAAATGTGAGCCCATGCTTCTTTATAAGGAACATCAACTCCTCTACATCAGCTCCAGCTGATGGTTGCTATGTGGGAATTTAGGCCCACTGTTACCTTATTCTCTAATTTTTCAAGCAATGGAAGTCTAAATTTTTATGTATAATCTGAATTTTGAATGTTGACAATAATTTTCCCATGAAGGTCAACATTATGTGGGTGAAGCAAAACAGGTCTGGACTAGCACACAATGCTGGCTTCCCTTTGGACTTGTTAGGTAGAAGTTCAACTCAGGGTTTTTCAATGAAATGTTGACAGACTAACTGCAACACAACTTATGTGATTTGCTCAAGCCTACGGAATCAGAAACTCTGTGAATCTCACCCAGGGATGTCACTTTGTAACAAGGAGTGTCTTACATAATCTCAAATTTGAGAACCAACTATATAGCATACTTTTCAACAGGTATATAACAATAATTGAATTCCGAAGTATGAGAGTATCATACTTTGTCAAATCAATTTCCTTGTAAGTGGATATTGAAGTTGCTGCCAGATTTTTTCCTTGGTACCTAATATTGCAATAAATGTCTTTATGCACCATTGTTTTTATTTTTGTAGGATAAATTTCCCAAACGAGGATTATTGCATATAATGTTAGGGTCTAATAGATGTTCATTTTAGAGTGTAGTAGATATTGTAAACTTACTTTAAAAAGGTTTCAAAAAGTCACATTCCAATCAGCAATATACATGAGTGCCCTTATCCTAGGATCCAACTCTAAGTATAATAGAAACTTCCTTCCAACTTGATGAGTTAAAAACATTCTTTAAGTCCAGGCATGGTGGCTCACGCCTGTAATCCCAGCGCTTTGGGAGGCTGAGGTGGGTGGATCACAAGGTCAGTATTTCAAGACCAGCCTGGCCAATATGGTGAAACTCCATCTCTAGTAAAAATACAAAAATTAGCTGGGCATGGTGCCAGGCACCTGTAGTCCCAGCTACTAGGGAGGCTGAGGCAGGAGAATCGCTTGAACCCGGGAGGTAGAGGTTCCAGTGAGCCGAGACTGTGCCACTGCACTTCAGCCTGGGCGACAGAGCGAGACTCTGTCTCTAAATAAATAAATAAATAAATAATAAAAATAAAAACATTTTTTAAGTGTACAGTATAATGTACTGATTTGGGGGGCAGTTAAAAGTTTTTTTTTTTTTCCACATTTATAAGTTGTTTGCAATTCCTCTTCTTGAGGGAGTTTACAGACACTCACCAGCTGAAAATGGCAGTTTTGAAGTATTGAGAGTGAGAGAGGGTACATCTACATAGTATCAGTTTCCTTGATACCCTTACCTTCTTCCCAGGCTCCACCCTCCTCCCAAATTTCTGTTACTCCTCCCATACCGTGTTCATAAAGCCACTGATTATATTTCACCCTCCTGTGAGGACTCCATGTTTTCCTTTGGAATTATTTTCACTTGCTCATTTTCTTGGCCAATTTTGCTGTTTAATTTTATATCTTTTTCTTATCTATTTTATGTAACTCTGTGCAAACTAGATCTCTAACAATTTGCCTTACATACTGTTTTAATAAAACAAATTTTAAAAGTTACCGTTTCACTTAATACTCTACTCAATTTTGAGCAAACTTCATTTGATTTTAATCATAGCAACCATTTAAAAAAAGCTGCGCCATTTTAGCTTGTTTCCTTTCTGTAACTGCTTTTAGAAATTCACTTTCTTTAACAACATGCATTTTCAGCATAATGCCATAGGAAGTTAACTGTAGAGAAGTCACTAATGAATATTATTTTACTTTATTAAATAACAGCAAGGGAACTATAAACATGTAAATCATTTTACATGCAACCTAAAAACTTTCCAAACTCAAAAATGGACTTTTTTTGGAGGGAGGTAGCTTTCTCTCAAGAACTCTTATTTCAAAATCCAAATGGGATTTCAAAATACAAGTAAATAAATGTCAAAACCTCTTGGCCTCTGCTCTGCCATTCTATGCCTGAAATCCTGCCAAAATGAAATTTTCCATTCAAAAGGACTGGCATTTACTAAACTGATTTTTTAAAGACATTCTCAAAAAGTAGTGGAAACTTTGTCCAGCTTTTTATGTTCCTGTCTTGTAGACGGAACAGCTGCCTCTGCAGATATTTTCCAAGATCTTACATTTTCTGAAAAACATATTCTCAGCGCTTCCACTGTCTTCAGCAACTGGGTCTATTGGTTTTTCCCAGTGCCAAGCATAGAAGATAAACAACTGCCAAACTAGAAGCTAGTGTCTCACTGAGTATCAAGGCACAGAAAGGACAGAAGAGATAGTGTTTCATTAAGTATCAATGCAGAGAAAGGACAGAAGAGAAAGTGGGAGAAAGAAAAGAGCGTGGTTCAATCGTTCACAGGCAAGAGGGACACATTTATCTCAAAATTTTAGGCTGTTTCAACAAAACCGAGCTGTAGTGAGACTAGCTGCTTATTCACATGAGAACATCATTTTTAGTTACTATGAAGATCAGAGTTAAAAGATATGAGTTCGTTTAAAGAACTCAAAAGGGAAAATATGAAGCCACCGCAATAGTAAAATCTGAGGCTTACAGTGCAGCGCCTGAGAGTGCCAGTCCACTAAAGGGAGGGAGAAGGGGCACAGAGTTTATGGGGGCCTGGGAAGGAGTGAGAAGACTTTGGAAATGGAAACTAAAACTATCAGCCAGCGAAAATCATCAATATTCCTAAAAATATATAGTAATAATAATAATAAATAAAAGCTTTAAAAAACTAACAAGACACTGTGGGATAAAAAAAAAGTTAGAAATGAAAATTACAGAATGTTAAGTGAAAAAACTGAAATCCATCTACAGTCAACAGTTTGCACTTTTAAAAGCAAGGACTTGAAGCAGCAAGCAAAAGTTCCCAGTCCTTAAGACTTTCTCCCCACTCTCAATTCTTTCTTTCCTCTAGTGCAAAAGCTGCCTTAAGCAGTGCACGCCGGAATGATCCCCACGTGAGCCTTCCTTTAATTTCGGTCTTAATTTTTTTCTCTCTTGTTATTACTCCCAGACCCCAACCTCCTTTTCCTCATCTAGTATCTGTTTCGGGGACGGGACAAAGAGAAGTCAGCGAGCTGAAAAAAGTTTTGTGGTTTGGGCGACTTGGGCCTTTGTTGTGTCATTTCCCCCTACCCCTCCACGCCCCCAACCACGTGACCAAGAAGGGCCGGAATTTTGTGAATGGAGACGAAAGGTGGCTGTTGGGGCGGGCGGGACTCCGCCCCCTTCCCTAAAGCGGCCAATCTCCTAGCGGAGCGCTGAGGGGTCAGCAATAAACAACAATGGGCTGGGGATTTACGGCTCGTTATTGGCTGCAGGAAGAACCTCGCAGGGACCTAACCCGAAGCTCCGCCCCCTCGCGGTTACCCTGGATACCCAGGCTCCGGCTGCAGAGAAGGTCTTTGGAAACTGTTGCTCAGATTACAGGCGCTGGGTTATTCCTGGAGTGAAGGGTGGTGGAGCACCCTTGTTATTGACCTCCTGCTTGGTTGCACCCTCAGATAATACCCATGAGCTTCACTGTTCCAGCCTCCCGGCCCAGGCTCTTCCTGGAATCTCTCCTTGGCCGGGGTTAAAATGCAGTTCCCGCTCAAAATGCTTATAGGTGCGCGCGTTGTGAACTCTGATTTAGTAGTTTCAGGGAATGCGCGGGGTCTGTCTTTGCTGTCCATAGTTATTGGTTGTTTTCCCAGTAACAAGTGTTGATTTTGTTTGTTTGTTTGCTTGTTTTTTAAATAGATATTTCTCCTGCATAGGTCCGAGGTTGAGTGCTGTGCACTCTTACACTCCATTTTATTGTGTCTCCATAACGTTCCATTTAAGGAAGGAAACTTTCAAATAGAAATTGAGAACTGCAGCACGTTTCCTAATGGGCGGAACAGCTGCCGGAAACGTCTTCTGGTCACTAGTTCTGGTCACAAATCAATTTCAACAGCATTGAGTCCCTGGTCCTATCCCCGCGGCCTCCCGTCCCCTGTTGGGCACTGGCTCCTTAAAGTGACGCTTTACTGTTCTGAGTCCCATACGAGGGACAGGGCAAGTGGCTTCGGAGATGCAGCCCTCAATTCTTAACGTCCTAGTTATTGTCCTTGAAACCCGAGTCGTCTCACCGCTCGCCCCCAACCCTGGGCTCTGGCTGTTTAAGAGCTGTAGAGGAAGTGAAAGCGTCAAGTACATTAAGTGACACCCTCCGCCTCCGTGTATACATAACAAAAGCTCAGGAAACGTGCGGGTTCTAGGATAAACGAGCCACCTCAAGCCCTCCCTCCTACTCCCCACAGCCACAGTGGACTGGAAGTACCTTTTCCCGGTGCACACGTAGGGACAATTTTGACTTACACTTTTTCACCTAGCTTGCTCTGTTGTCCTCCCATCACAACCTCTGTTAATCAGCAGTTCTGCATCTCCTAGGTGCCTTCCTTATAGATTCTTTAGTTTCTGTCCCACGAACGATAGGATCTAATTTTAGTTGAGGATGAGTGTTAAAAAAAAATGTTTTGATAAATCATAATGGTGATGGTGGGTTTTGAAAAACAGGAAAATAAATTGGTCCAAAAGCTTAGTGAGAATGAGGATCTAAAGAGCGAGGTGGGCTCCTAGTCCGGACAAGAGTAGAGGGGTTGGAGATCCTGTGGGCAGGGCGGCTGAATAAGGAGGTACGGGCTTTGTGGATCGCGCCTCTAAGTGTATACCAGAACCGCACAACAGTGCTTTAAGGGAACCAGCCCAATAGTGGACCTAACACCCCAATAATGGGAACTGGCGACTCGAAACACATGGTTTCAGTATCCCCAGGCGCTTTAACAATAAGCAGCGGGTTACAGAGGAAGTCGAGTCTCTCCGTGGTGCTTCCAGGCTGAGGACTCAGCGCCTACCGGCCGAGCACCCCCTAGGGCAGAGGGGCGAGGGAGACCCGCGGGAAGGGGCAGCAAGCCGCCTGATTGACAGCCCGAAATCTGATCTTGTGAAAGAGACGCGGAGCCAATGGGAGGCAGCGATCCATCAGTTTGGATTGGAGGCCCCTGGAGGAGAAGTAGAGGAAAAACCACCGAATTGAGCTCTGTCAGAGGCGCTTTCGGCTTCCAAGGGGGAAGTGCTGGGCAATAATTAATGTTTTTATTAAATTTGGAGGGAAGTTTTTGCAGCCTTTCGCCTAGCGTGGCCTTCAGGTGGGTCTTTCCAACAACTTTTTATGTCTCTCCAGATAATTGCATGGTTGTGGGTCGCAAAAACTATCCTGATGAAAGAGGTGTCTCCGTCTCTTTAGTCCCGTTAGGTGCAAAGCAAGTCTCGTTGATCGCCATTGCTAGTTTTGCACACGTTTGCGAATCAGAGCTGCCCGGGGTACACCGACCGCGCAGGGAAACATCGAGAGTGTAAATAAATACATCGCCTCTTGTTCGGATTTTTGCTACTACCGAAAATATGTAAATTGTGAACTCTCTTGGCTCTCTTTGGATCCAGGTGAAGGAGGCGGTGTAGGGAGGGTTATTTTTGTGAATGGGACTGTCTGAGGGTAATTAGCTATGCAAATTCAAGAGCTTCATTCATGATTTTTTTTTAAAGCCTAAAAGCCATCTTGTTCCCCTCTAGGTTGATAGAAGTCCAGATCCTGAGGAAATCTCCAGCTAAATGCTCAAAATATAAAATACTGAGCTGAGATTTGCGAAGAGCAGCAGCATGGATGGATTTTATGACCAGCAAGTGCCTTACATGGTCACCAATGTGAGTGATCAGTTTGAAAGTTGCTGTTTATAAACTTGACTCCGACGGGGGTGGGGAGAGGGAGAAAATGAGAAGGGAGGGGGCACGGGGTTGGGATTGCAGATACTTATCTGCTTTGTTGCCACTGTAGGGCGACTCTGCTTCTAGAAGCCCAGTCTTCAAAATGAGCTTACCTTTCAGTGATTTGGATAAGGCATAGTTTTGTTTTTAAGACCCCTTTTTCTGATTAAAGCTCCCAAGATGAGTGGAAGAGGAGATGGAGGGCAGCAGCAGCTGCTGCACTCAAAGTTTTTGGCTGGGTTTGTCTGCCACATTGAAAAGAATGAAGTTGAGACAAATGCTGACACTTTTTGTTTATATGGGGTGTTTTTCTTTCTTTCTCTTTTTTTTTTTCTCATTTTCTCTCTCACTTTTTTTTTTTTCATTTCTCTACCCTTTTTGCTTTTTTTGTTGGGGGGGGTTGGGAGAAGGGGCTGTCCAAAAGAGAATAAAATCCACTGTTTTAATCTAGCATTGAACCAGCCTAAAAACAACTTTAAGTGTAAATGCTTAAGGTTGTTTTGATGCTGAGATACCATGAATATACGACTGATAAATAGTAATGTGCTAGGATCGGCACTGGGAAGCAACTCTCCTTGACTGCTTAACATAAGCTTTCACTGTCAAATAAGTGAGAAAATGAATATTAGAATTGATACTATGGACTTTTATTTTTCTATTCAGAGAGAAGATCCATTATACTTATGTATGCATGTCTCTGTGTGTGTGTGTGTGTGTGTGTGTGCGTGTGTGTATGATTTGAGGTTTACATTCTTTTAAAGGATTTTATCTTTCCCTTTGTAGAGTCAGCGTGGGAGAAATTGTAACGAGAAACCAACAAATGTCAGGAAAAGAAAATTCATTAACAGAGATCTGGCTCATGATTCAGAAGGTGAGGTTTGATTTTGGGCTGAATCCCCATTTTTTTACCTACACTCTCCACCCTGCTAAAAGAAAAGGAGCACTTCAGTCTTATCTTAAAAATAATAAACTTTGAAATTACTGAATTTAACTGAGACTTCAACTTGGAACAATTTATATAATGTGGCAGTTTGCATGGGAGACTATTTTATGGTCCTATCACAAACTAATGAAAGAAGGAAATAAAATCTTAACATTGACAACCTTCTTTTAATCATTGTTTTGTGTTTAAATACTTTTGTCCAAATGGCATATAACTCACCCCATTCACTAAGATAACAGTTTAAAAATATCCAATACAGTGGGACAAATTCAGCAGCTATGTACACTGCTTACTTTTTTCTTTCTCCTTTATTACAAGTTAAACAATATTAGTGATTGTTTGGTTTCCCACCCCCTTTACACTAAAACCATCTACTGTTTACAGAATTTTCAAGGGTGATTTTGATGACTAAATTGTGAGGTCATAATACCTTGTTTATTGACCATAAAGTGTTCACTGAATCATACTTAAGGCCTACTTAATAATTATAATACTATTTGGGAAATTAGTTTGCAGATTCTTTTGATGAACTGCTGGTAGGAAGTCAATATATTACAAATTATTTTAGCTATATGACGACATTCATAATAAACTTAATATACTTAGATTTAATTATTGAAGTTTAGTTGGCAATTTTAATTAGATATACTAGATTCTGAAACTTCCTCAAATCTTCATACTATTTCAATACCTCCCTCATTCCCTAACATGACCATATAGTTTTGAACTTGATGATAACGTGGTGCCAAAGAATTGTCTTTCTGACTTTTACAAACCTATTAATGTAGACATTTTCCTCCAAAAACTTGTATTTGAAGTGGTTTCTTTTAGTTTTGAGGTATTAAAGTTGAAACCATAGTACTTTGACAGTTGTACCATGTGCCGTTATATTTGTTATGTAAGATTTAGAAGATATGAATAAAATGCTTTTCATTCTTTCTAATCTTCCCCCTACTACTATTTTAGCAAGAGTTAAATATATTTAAGAAATATTTCAGTGAATAGACACACATTCACCTCAGTCTTTTCATGAATTCTGGTATCCCTGAGCTTATTAAGCTGTTTGTTAAAAAGGAAAAAGAAAAGATGATTGACTTTATTCTTTAGATGACTAAAATAATTTCTTAAAGAGTTGCTTAATAGGCATGAAAAGTAGGCAGTACTATTGAGATATTTAAGTTATGCCTCCTTTTTTATTTTTATGTTGACTGCATCTCTTGAAATTAAATTATTATTTAATACCAATTTCATGACAAACATTTCCATTTAATGAAGACTAAAGATTTGCAAATCTTATGTTTATGTCTTTGACTTGTTTTTTAGAACTCTTTCAAGATCTAAGTCAATTACAGGAAACATGGCTTGCAGAAGGTAAGGCAAAAATTGCTTTAAAAGGGGGGAAAAGCAACTCTAGAAGAAGAAAAAAAAGAAGTCCTGAACTTGCTGTCTTAATATTCAGCCCAATTAATTGAGCTCTAAAAGAGCCACCTCATGTGTCATGCATACATTAGAGCCTCTGATGAGTTTGTCTTTGGGGACTCTGGGGCTGTACTACCCAGTGTCATCACAAATTACCAGGAGAAATTGCTTCCAGCTCACAATCACATCTGCTTTTGGCAAGAACTAATGCACCAAGACTTCAAGTTCTAAGCCTCTGTTCAGATTTTAATTGCAATTGATCAGGTTTATATTATTGTACCTCCAGAGACCTCCTAGAGCCAGAACCCGGCTGGCTTGCTGTTTCCTTTAGAGCAGCGCATATCATTATTTGGTGTTCTGGTGGAGGACTTTTCTGATGGCAGAAATTAGTTTCTCTGGGTTCATCAGGACGGGATGCTTCAAGATTTAAGTGCAAGTGTCTTCTTTCCACCTTGTTCACAACACAGAACGTTAGGTGTGTATCTAATACTTAGGAAATCTATGGGTTTAAAATAAATGGGAGATATGAGGATTTTTAAAATGTTTTCCATGTGTTACTATTCATGTGATGTTTGTTAAAATTGACCTTTGCTATTTTGTCAGTTTTATTAGGATTTATTTAATAGAGCAAGGGTACATTTAAAGGCATTACTTTTATTTTGGATTATTTTATGATAAAATTTTGTGGTTCTATCTGTTATATATTTTATTGTATGCAACTTTATAGGAAAATGAGATGTTGCTTCATAAAGCTTTATACAACTTCAAAAATGCCTAATATTGAGGGACTTTTGTTGGCATTCATAATTTGAAATTTTTCTTTTGGATTTGGCATAAAAATGTGAAATGTTAATTTTATGATGTGTTTTGTGGGAAATACAAAGAGAAAAATTATAGATATGTAAGCATTGAGTATATAGCAGTGTTTTTTGTGTGTTCACATTATATGGGAAACATGCAAGTTTTAGAACAGATTTTAAGATGGTTAAAAAGGAGAGAGTGGGTCTCTTTAAATGGAACCCAGGTGTTGCTGTAGCTACTTTGAGGCAGACTGATGTGTTTTATCGGTGGTCTTGAATGCAGTTGATCAAGTTGCTGTTAGCATGTAAAATAAGTTTCTTTGTTTTGCTGATAGTCTAGTTCTCCAAAGAGCTTTTTCAATCTTTATCAGTCTTTAAAGTTAAATAGCTTTCCTAATAGTCCTTTGAAAGGATGATTGTATTTACATGTTAATGAAGGTAAGACTTACTGAAAGTTTTGGCTATATTTAAGGATCATTTTGCTAGTTTCTGTAAATGAAACTTACTGCAATAGATTACTTTTTATTGCAACATAAGTCATATTCAGATATAACTTTTTCATGGAAAATCTGCATGGAGATTCTTGTATTAACTTATGCCTATTAGTTTTGCAAAGTCAAAGGTTGTGAGAACATTACCTTTATGAGAGAATTTATTTGCTTCTCCAGAATAACTTAAAATATCTATTTTAATTGTTCTGGAAGGTTTGTTGGTTCTTAGATGTTTAAATCTCATTGATTCCAAGTCAGTGCACTAGCTGGCAGATTTTGAATGTGCATAGCAACTCTGTTCCCGGAATTTTAAAATGTGGAATCTGTGACAGACTCTTACCATTTTATAATCAGTTTCAGTACATTTCTTTTTTTTAACTTTTGACTTGTTTTGTGTCTTGTAGCTCAGATAAGTGATTTGAATAATTTATCCAAATTTATCTTTTAAAACTCTGCAGGGAATAGTCTTTCTCCGGGATTATTAACATACCTGTAAATCAAACCTGAAGACTTAGCATTACAAAAAATAAACCTAGAAAATGATCAATGTATTTGGAAGAACATGGACCTTTACTTAGAAAAGAATTGTTATTTCAATTAAGTTCAGGAATTAATCATGAGTGTTTTATATGAATTCCCAGGAGGACTACTATTTACAAACTATGGATAAGATTTCATTTGAGAATAATTTAAACATTTTCAAAATAGTTTACATTAATTTATCTAATCATGATGTAAGCAAAAAGTTGTTAATGTGGTGTTTAAAATCTAATAGTGAGAAAAGAGATCTTTTTAACTTCTTGTTTCTAGACTCCACTTTTTTTTTGTTTTGAGAAATTAAATATATTATTTTACACTGATATTTTAACTTGACTTATCCCACGTCTTGAACAGTATTTAGCTAAGAAGAGATCCTCAAATTACCCTAGTTATTTGTAGTGAGAGTGCCCATTTATGTCTTTCTGGACATCTAGAAATTAAAACATTGCCAAATTGGCAGACTATGAATCGTTTACATATTTCTTTTCATAATGTTCCATAGCCAAGAAAGTGACCATGGAATTTTAAGACATCTTGACCCATTTAAAAAAGATCATTGGCAATTTACCAAGTTTCTCCCATGAGTTAGAATTCCACTGGGAAGTTAAACAGGTCTAAAAACCTTATTAGACATGAGAGTCAAGTTAGTTGTCATATGTCATATGATAATTGTGTTTTTGAAAAATTATAAAAGTCCTCAAATATTTGTTAAATGATATCTTAGCATGTTTAGTTTGTTTTTTCTGTAAGACTGTTCATAAATTTTACCCCAAATGCAACATATGGATTAGTCATGGGTAAATTATTATGGATTATAATTTTTTTTTTTTAATTTCTAAGGGGAAATTGGAATAGATAAGGCAGGACTGTTTAAGGGTGGGGATGGAACCAGTATTTTCAATTCAGTAAAGTCCTCTGTAAAAATATACTTGCATTCTACTAAGAAAGTTAATTCCCATACAGAGATTTAAATATGTTGGTGGAGAATACAACTTTACATTAATATCATTTCCCAAGAACTAACACTGCAATTTAGAGATTTTTTAACATCTAAACACAGTTTAAAATAATTATCTTATTCTGAAGAAAATTGAAAAGTTAATATTTTCAGTGACCACAGTAGTTAAAAAAAAAAAAAAAAAAAAAAAAGTCAGGGACTATGCCAATTTTAAAATGTTGCCATAGTCATTTTATGTTATAATTTCACTATGTGCAATTCTTTATTGATTCTTTGTCTTCTGAATTAGGCTGCTACTGACAGAAAGGCAGTTGCAATTATTTGATCCCATGAAATAATGAGTTTAAATATCAATCCTATCAACATCATGGTGATGTCTTATTCATAACAGCCTGAAAGTCATAGTTAAAATGGAATCTCTTGTGTATCCAGAACAAAAATAGAAAGATGTAAAAAATTAAGAAAGGATTGCATTCTTACAAACTTGCTTCTTAAAGCTCACCTACTAACACAACTTAAAGGGAAATAATAATTTTCAGTATATATCTGATGTAAATGTATAGCTGCTCTCTTGACTGTTATTTTGTTTCCAGTCTAGATGTTCTTTCAGGTTCACGTTCATCAACAGTATTCTCTGTCTTCAGGGTAAAATGTTTCTCAGTGGTTTTGTATTGAGTCAAGTTTAGTGCTGCCGCCAACTCTGAGTAGGAGTTTTATCTCCAAGAACAACCTTTCTACAGCAAAGGTTATTACATCATACAAAGAAGGGTTTTTTTCTTTTGGTTTTATTTGACCTTCAGACAACAGTCATGTTGACTTAAAAGCAGAGATGTCATTACTCTCCCCTCAATTCGCTTTAATGGCTGATGCTAAATTTATATTCAAAATCATTATGTGATGTTTCTTAAGTAATATGTGCTATTGTTACTCACTATGTGTAATGTCATCCACAATATACAGCAGTCATAATACACTCATTTTTATTTTTCAAAAATCCTACTTTTAATGGAACATAAAATTGGTCATGTTCTCATGAATTATTTTGCCCCACTTGGTGCAATAAGGATTAAAGGCTTTAAAAACTACATTATTTCATGTGGTTTACATAAAACATGACTTTAGAATTAAGCATTGAATTAGAGAAGTCCATATAGTTTCTTATAATTGAACAACAATCATTTCATGTGTGTGTGGGCAGGGAGAGGATGGACTATCACCCTTCTCTTTGTTATACCAGAAAATAATCTAAAATATGAGAGAAAAACTTCTCATTTGAGTTTGACTTAGATAGCAAATAGAGTAAGTATATTTTATTTCTAAACATTCATTGGAATTGCATAAATGTTTTTTCATACATGTTTTATTTACAAAATAGAAATTTTTTTTAATAGAAAAATAGGATTTGGTATAGTATAGTGTAGTTTTTCCAGAGGATCCTAATAAATAAAATATGACTAAGCTTTTCTATTTCAGTTATAGAAAATCTGCAGTTTGTTACATTTTGTAGTATAACTTTATTCGCTTTGACTTGTGTATAATGTTATAATAAAAAAAATAATAATAGAGTCAGACCTCTGTAGCATTAGAGAAAATATTTGGCTAGAAACAACAGCTACTTGGCTCTGAGCTTCCCTTAAGTTTTCAAGTTACTACAGGTCAGATTTAGTTAGGAATTTAAGCTGATTTGACACTCACCACAACTAAAACTTTACTGTTACAGTAAGAATATAGAAATATGAAAATAATGCCTTAATCAAGTAGTAAAGGTGTTTTTGTCATTGGAAAGTTGCCTCCTTTTTTTGTATGTTTAAATATGTTTATATTTCTGCATAATTAATGTTTTTACATTTGTACAATCATTTTATTGTTAAAAGTGGATGTGGTATAAAACCAAACTTAGTGGACTCATGATTATTTTGTTCCATGGCCTGTAGCTTCACTTTAGGATTAAACAGAATACCACTGTAGGAAGGTGGATTTTTCTTGTTTTACTTCTGATTTGAAATAAATTTTAAATTTATCATAAGAAATTTGTTTCTAACTCTTTAATTCAAAGAGAAACACTACAAAGTTCAGCAAACAATCTACAGTATTCTTATGATAAAAATACTTGGATAATAGGCAAGAAAAATAAGGCATTTCTGTAATGGTTTTTCTTTTCCCTTTCTTGAAACCTTCTTTGCATTTCCGTCTTTTCCTTTTTTCTTCCTTAGTTTTATACATGCAAGTTTCTGTAACAAGTTACTCTGTAAAGCAGGATGGGACATGTGTATGTATGTATTTGTGTGTATATATATGTATGTATGTATGTAACTTTGTAAACTTGTCATTTATTTAAATGTGTTCCTTTAATAGATCTGTGCTCTGAGACAGAGCAATAAAATTGGTGTGTTTATATTGCAAGTCCAAGTTTACTTGCTTTAGCTCCCTGGATGGGTGTGACATGAAAAGATTGTGGTTGGACCACATGGCTCATATGCTGGACTGTGTTTTTGTGAATGGAGGCAGAACTCCAGTTCTGCCTGCTTGTCTTGAGGAATTGCTGAGGAGATCAGCTGTCTCATTCACGGGCAGAAAGAATGACTCATACATCTTCCGCCTTGTTTGGCTCCAGGTCATTGTTACAGTGGATAGAACTGGTTTTAATTAAATATTAACCCCTTTTATACTTGATGTTTTTATTTATAATTCTTCCACTTTTTCCTTAGCTCTAAAAGAAAACCCAACAGGCACATAGTTTGTAAGAATAGGAGGGTTTTCGCTTTCCTGCAGCCAACCTTGGAAAATTTTTCATTGCTTACTTTTTCTTAAGTAATGATTATTATTTCATTTGAAAGTTAAAAAGAAGTATAACATAAAGGCAAGCTACATTTAAAATCACCTATCCCCAAGGCAATATTAGTTAAGAAAGGATATTAAAATTAAAAAGGAGAATTGGTGAGTTTGTGACATATAGGTCATGATTAATATTTTGATGAGTTTCTTTCTGATAATATGTATTGATATGTAGCAAAAACAGAGAAAACAGTAAAACAACTTTGGATAATAATCTAGGTGAAGCAAATAGCTGAGAGTGCAGATACTACCCTTTTAAAGCCGAGATCCTGAGACTTGATGGCAACTTGTCTATTAATGTGCAATGAACTGATAGAGCCGCTCCAGCTATTACCAATAAAATCCACATGCTTAATCTCCTTGAAAGCATTTTATTGGTCTTTTGGTATATACTTTCTCCCCTTCTCCTTTCCTCCTCTTCCCCTTCATCTTTAATTACATAGTGTGGGGAAACATTTCCATTCCCCAAAGGTGATTATATCAAGCACAGTTTATAATAGATAGTAGTGGAAAAAACATTGCTTTTTTTGGTTGACCCCTATTGTTAATTTTCAACTTTGGCGTTGGTATGGCTTGCTGCAAATTTTCAGGCAGCTGTAGTTTGCTCCTTCACAGTATTCCCCTGAATTGAAGAAAAAAGGAAATGTATGATACAAGTGTGGCAATACTTTGTCATATTTTCCTTGCCTAGATCCAACTTGTGTTTTTAGTTAACTGCTTTCCGTTTACTCTAACTTGAAATTAGAGGTATACTTAAGCCTTTGTCTATTTAAGTAGCATGCTGCTTCATTTGGTCTATTCAGTTTCTTAAGATTAGCTTCTGTGAAAATGTGAGTCATATGTTTTTTGTTAAAATTCTGTAATATGTTCAGGAATAAGTGTGAAGTATTTATTCAGTATGTTAAGGAGTTAGAAATAGGAATTCTTATTCTTACTCTTTATAGATTGTTGGTGTGCAGCTATTTTCTGTATATTTGCGAGGTATAACTTCTAGATTATTCTACTCCTAAAATTTGGCCCTTTTTTCCTCACACATATTCCAGCACACATCACACTCCCATCAATGACTCTGTGCTACTCTTGCAGTGACATATATTACAAAGTTGCAAATTTGCTTACCATACTAGAAAAAAACAAACAAAAGACCTTTAGGGCATTCATATCATTATATTCAGTTACAAATATACTTTTGTTACTCACCAGCTATTTTTAACTTTTCCTGTAAAGGGATATTATATTTTTATCAGATTCTTGTAAATGTTGGCTTTTTAAAAGCCCAGTAATTGTTGTGGTTGATAAATTTGCATCTCAATAGTTATATCTGTTTAGCTGTTAATTCTGATTGAGAACCAAAACAAGGATATAATGGGAAAAATGTGCAGGATTTGATTCTGTGTACTTGCTGTTATTTATTAAATATATATTTAAAATGCTTGTAATTTTTTTGGTATGACGACTTACTTGAAAGCGCACCCTTCGACTTGTAATTTATGAATCTTTTAGAACATTTTTTTCTGCAATGTCAAAAAAAATATGTTGTGTTAATAGCGGAGAGAATGCTAATGTACAGATTTTAGCTGTTTCTTTGCCTCTCCAGTAGACTTCGTTACAAGTAAAGATATTAAACCGAGCAATCTAATGACAAGTACTTTTTTGTGGATGACTTGAAAGACAAGGGTAGGTGGGTAGAGGACTGGAAAAAAGAAAATAAGGAACATTTCTTGAGTAGCTGGCATTGTGTTTAGACTGTTTCATTTAATCCTTGCCAAAAAACCTGTATTTGGTCACTATTAAACTGATGAGTAAAATTCAATTTGACGAGGTTCAGTAACTTAACCAAAGTTGCACAGCTAGCATGTCATAGAATTAAGATTTGCAGTTCACTCACTTTAAAGTTGTTACCCACATTATCAGATATTAGAGCAATATGAAGAGAAAAACATTCTCCTTGCAATATAGGCTGATCAAATAGGCATCAGTTAAAACTTGAAAAAGTTCTTAATTTGTTTGATTTTGTTTGGTAGTGGGGATAGAGTGCATTCGTAATAAAGTTAATTATTGGTATAGAGAAGAGAGTTGTTAGAAAACAGCTGAATGTCAAACTGCATACATTTTTATAATAGGCACAATTACCAGATTGTTATGCTCTTCATAATAGAACATAAATTTTATTCAGCCAAATGTCTGTTTTTAAAGAATAATATTAAACTAATAAAAAGAACTTTAATTCTGTATACTGTATTCTTTTTTATATAAAATTTTTTTAAAATATAGAATTCCATTTTATGTAGATTTTTTTCTTAAGCCATTCAATTATCAACCTAAAGCATTTTCAAAAGAGACTGTTTATTTTAATAAGCATTCCTCATACAGAATAGGCTCATTTTGAAAAGTTAATTAACATCTATTTAAATATGACTTGGCTGGATAAAAAGTTTCAGTATTACGTAACACTAATAAAGTAATACTAGCTAATCAAATCGCAACTAAAGTTAATTAGGATGATAATTCATTATATTTTTATCAAATTAAAAGTAACCTAACTTCTATTTTTTGGGGGTGTGTGTGTATTTATGTGTGTTTGTGAAAGCTTATTATTAATATTCAGTTTGGAATAGGTTACTTCGATGTCTAAATTAACTGTGATGAAAACGTTTTTGAAGTGAAAAATGCACTTGTGTTTTGATTGCTGCCAAATGTATGAAGTCCTTGCTATTCAGTATTTTTCCTTTACTAAAAATAGGAAAGTCTTTTGACATTAGGACTGACGAAATAGTGATATTCTTTTTGTTAATGCCTAGTAGTTGCCAGGAAAATATTTTGAATGAAAAGATGACATTTGTGTTATTGTTTATTATTTTATTAATATGAATATAATCTTTGAAATATAATACTTTATTATATATGAGCCAAATCAAGGACTATTCTTCCCTTTAAAAATCTTTGTAGCATACTCTGGCAAAATTCAGGGCAAGCGTTTTAAAATATGGTGTATTTTGCAGGACAGAGAACATACCAGCAGACGTTTCTAAAAAAGCGGAGGGATGTGTGTGATAACTGCACATCACTTAAAATAATTGTGTGGTTAATTTAAATGGGCTGCTTACACACTGGCAGTGTGAAATAGCTTTTGCTCCATTCTTGGAAAAAAAAAACAACTGTAGGAAATGGAAATTCTGTAGCTTTCTTTATTTTGCATCTCTTTTATTTCCATCGGGCAGGTGAAATTCAGAGGGAATACACCTGCTATAGTCCTATTTCTGACATATATATGGTTCCTAGTTGACATCAATGATCCCCTTCCATTTCCCCTCCTAAGTAGTGTTGTCAATACCATTTTAAATAGGAGCTCATTGGCAAATAATCATAGGTTTGATCTCAGCCTAAGAAGATCTTACTTGACAGATTTTACTTGACATTCCTTATGCTTTTGGCAGTTTTTCTCTTAATTTTTTTTTTTTTTAATTTTCTTTTTCTTCTTCAGCTCAGGTACCTGACAATGATGAGCAGTTTGTACCAGACTATCAGGCTGAAAGTTGTAAGTATAGTATGACTCATCTCTTGTATTTTTCTGTCTTTCTGGTTTCCTTCTTTCCTTCTTTCTCTTTGGTTGGTTTTCACGTCCAGTGTCTTGTCTTACATTGTACAAGCGCCTTTTTAACTTACAGCCATAAGATGATTTGATTTGTCAGGTTGTGACATCAGCAGAAACTCTATTTTGAGCAGAATCCCTGAATTCTGTATATTGGAAGAGAACTCCAAATAGTAGGCAAGGAAAACTGAGTTGATTGAAAGATGGTCTTGTTCTTCGTATCGGTAAATATCTTTGGGAGGAAATAGGGTGTGATCCATGAACATGCACATGTTTACTTCCAGTTTGCCAATATGCTTATAGAGAAATGCCTGGATGTTGATGGGAGATAGAGTTAAAAACTACTTGAGATTAGTTATTGTATAATTTATAAAAGATTCTGGAGCAAACATTCATTGGCTTATTGTAGTATTTTAAATTCATGAATTGTCATCTGCTTTTATTTAATTTTTAACCTGAAATTTTCTGCTTCCTGGTTGCAGTAGCACAAATGGAAACAGCCATTGGCTTCTCTCAGGGTTCCTCCTTCCACGCTCCTTTCCCTGAGCCTTGCTCCCAGGTCTGTCAGAGAATGCATGAGGAGTTATTCATGGAATACTCAGTGTCCCTTAATTGCAGAGTGAGCATTTTGCCTGTACAAACATGGTTGCCTCGGGGTTTACTGCTGATGTTTATAATTTGCCATTCTACCAGCTAACTGCCGCTACTGACCAAAGGAGCAAATAGTAAGGAAAAGGGTATAAATGCCATCTTATTTATGAAACTGGCCTAATGCATTTTTATTCTGTTGGTGACATCTAAATTTGTTTTATTTTTTCAGATCATTGATAGTATGAGAGGAGGCAATATCGGTAGTAACAAGAGATGCTTGATGTCTTACAGCTTATGAAACCCATATGTTCACACCTTTATATCATAAATCTAATACAAATATCTGCATTACTTCAAGTAACAGATGTTTGTGGGCAATATTTTCAGCATTTATGTTTGGTATATTAAATTTCTCAGGCGTAGAGGGTTGTGCAAGGTTTTGTCCAGATTCTTTAACATGTTACATGTTTTAGCTCAGCTTGGTTATAAAGAAATCACTGTGGTAAAATATATGTACAATAAAATTTACCATTTTAACTATTTTTAAGTTTGTAGTTCAGTGGCATTAAGTACATTCACATTGTTGTACAACCTTCACCACTATTCAACTTCAGAACTTTTTTATATCCCAAGCTGAAGTTCCGTACCTGTAAAACAATAACTCCCATTTCTCTGCCCTCAGTCCCTGATAACCGCTGTTTTATTAGCTTTATTTTTGATCCAAGAAGAAGACTGTATAATGCTATTTGATGTCTAAATGCAGGTATTTGACATAGGCTTTCAAGAAACTTACTCAGCAAATATATAGAACTTAATTAGACACCCTTAGAAACATGGCTCACACAAGTCCTCCCCTTCTTGATTAAAGTCTGGGAAGAGAATGGTCATATTCCAACATTTCCCTGCCTGTGAGCAGTTGAATTCTTCTTTCTAAAAGCTAACCACGTTGTCTGAGTGAAAGAATTAAACTTGTTGATATTTTACATCTAAAGTAATTGGTAACAATTCCATTACTATAGCAATTGTCAGGGTAAAATGAACCACCTAGAGGTAATTTTTTACTACTTTTCTTATTTGACCTCTTTTCAGCTTTTCTTATTGTTGAATATTTAATCTCTTTGAACTCTTCTTAAGGTCACACGGGCATGATTTTCTTCCTTTTTTTTTTTTTTTTTTTTTAACTCCCTTGACCACTCCTTCTCTCTCAACTCATTTTCCTTCCCTCCTCTTTGTGGACCTCTTCTTTCCCTAAGGTTCTGTCCCCAAACCTTTCCTTTTTTTTTTTTTCTTTCTTTTCTTTTTTTTTTTTTTTTGAGACAGAGTCTCGCTTTACTGCCCAGGCTGGAGTGCAGTGGTGCGATCTCGGCTCGCTGCAAGCTCCACCTCCCAGGTTCACGCCATTCTCCTGCCTCAGCCTCCGGAGTAGCTGGGACTACAGGTACCCACCACCACGCCCAGCTAATTTTTTGTATTTTTAGTAGAGACGGGCTTTCACCGTGTTGGCCAGGATGGTCTGAATCTCCTGACCTCGTGATCCACCGGCCTTGGCCTCCCAAAGTTTTGGTATCTCAGGCGTGAGCCCCTTTCTTCTTATTTTACATGCACCATGCCATCACTGTCCCATAGAACTTTCTGTGATGGACATGACTACACCTGTGCCACCTGATACAGTGTCCACTAACCACATTGGCCGTTGAGCACACAAAATGTGGTTAGTGGGACTGAGGAAATGAATTTTTAACTTTATTTAATTTTGATTATTTTAAATTTAGACATGTCTGGCTACTGGCTACTATATTGGGCTGCACAGCTTTGAACAACAATGTCTTCCACATTGTTGTCTCCAGCCTGGCTCTTCCCTCTGAAGCTGTCTATTGGACATCCTCACCTGATCCCCCGCTAGTGTCCCTGTGCAGATGAGAAAAAGGCAACACCTCTGGACTCACTCCCTCAGCCCTCGGCTGTGCATTGCACAAAACACCATTTACACGCCAACTCCAATCTTTAACGCAATGCTCCACAGGCAGTTTACACTCGGCAAGTCCAACAGTGAAGTCACGATTTCTCCTGACCAACGTTGCTCTGTTACTTCTGTTGCCTTTCTAAGTTAGTGGCATCACCATCCAAACTGAAATCCTGATATTTATCCTCAGAGAACTCTGTTCTTTACCATAAACCTCAAATTGCTAACCAAGTTGTTGATCCTAGCTTTCAAAAATATCTTACTTTCATGGCCTCTCCTTCATCCCTATTTCATTGCTTTAGTTCACACACCTACATTCTGCCTTCACTGAACTTCTGAGTCAGCCTTTTGGTTGGTTTTCTTGCCTTTTGATTTTCCCTCTTTGCAAGCCGCCCTGTGCAGTAGCATTAACACATAGCTATTTGGCCTTGTTAGTTTTCTTCTTAAACTGTCTGCAGGACAAAGTCCTATTTCTTTAGCTGTACAGAAAATTGTTCTATAACCCAGGCCTTGACTATCCTTTTGGTTTAAACTCTTGCTACTCCAGTACCGTGTCTTTTCCTTTCCTCTGTACTTTAGCGCTTCTAATTTTTCAGTTCTCTGGGCAGATTGAGCTGTTTTAAGTCTCTTTGCCCTTGCATATGTTCATTTTGCTTTAAAAGTTTTCATTTTTGCTTGGCAATCTGGTGAACCTCCTATTTCAGACTCTGCTTAGATTTCACCTCATTGAAGTCTTTCTCAGCCTTTTCTTGCCACCCTAGCCCCACAGAGTTAGCTGGACTCCACCGCATCTTGTATGTTGTTTTTATTATATTATAGTATTTTAGATACATTTGTGTCTTTGATGAGATTGTGAACTTCTTGAGGGTACACGAAGCATGTCACGTTCAGCATGACTTGCATGTTACAGAAGAATAATAAGTAAAATTTTTATTGTGTTCTTGATCACCTTCTTAGTGCTTATTTCCTCCTAAGCATTTTAAGAGTCTTAATTCCTTTCTTAAGGTAGAAACATATGATATGCCTTAAAACTGCACATATAGTCTCATTCTGGGAAAACTTGCCGAAACCGGGAAAGTTTAACCAAAGGTGTTCAGAATCGTGAAGGTTTATTTTACTTCAATTAGAGAATATTTACAGTTTAACCAATATGGCTTTGGGACATGTAAATAAGACACATAATAACTAAAAAATACCTATAAACAGAGGCAAAAATAAGTCTGAAATAGCCTAATTAAAAAAAAAAGTGGAGGTATACGTTATTTCAAGTTTTCACAGACATGAAGGACTGTTGTTCAGATCACAGTGACCAACTAATTTTAGTCTTCACTGAAGAAAGGACGAGAGGGAAATGATTTAAAAAGAAGAATAAGGCATTTGTATTAGATACTAAAGAGGATTTCTGGATGCAGAGGTTTATCAAATATTGGAATTGAGAGGTTAGATGGTCTCCAAAATGCCTTTAAACAGATGCTTGATTCTCGTCCGTCTGGGTATGCTTAGTGGGGGCAGAGGGATCCTATCTCTAGAAAGAGAAAGAAACTCCATCCCCTCTGTGTGGCCTGTCTGTAAATTCTATGCGTATAGTTTTGAAAATGTGAATAATCAGATTTCCTTGCATACCTCAATGAAATAAGATGCTTCTGCCTTAGCTTTTACTGCTTTAGTCCTTTGGTGAATGAAGGTTAAGAGAATGAAGAACAAAATTTTGCTCAATACTGGATTATAGAACATGCATTTGACTGTAACATGTTTAAATGCATGTAGAATAATAAGGATCAGAGCATCCAAAAATTGTGAAAATGAGATTAAACCATAACATTTGAGAACTTTCTAAAAATTTCCCTGAGCATTATTTATTGCTGTTTACAAAATATTTTCATTGGAAATGTGGAATCCGGTGATGGTGTACTATAAATTACTAACCTTTGAAGGATGCTAACTTTGAAGCAAGTATAGGCATTAAAAATAAGTGAAAACAGAGCCTGGGCATGGTGGCTCGTGCCTATAATCCCAGCACTTTGGAAGGCTGAAGTGGAGAATTGCTTGAGCTCGGGAGTTGGACACCAGCCTGGGCAACATAGTGAGACCCTATATCGATCAGAAAATAAAAATAAAAACCAAGTGAAAACAACTTCCTACAAGTGCATGCAGGAAATCGATGAAGGCTAAGAGAAACAATAACATGCTTTTAACAAATTGTTTATTCCTTAGCAATAAATCTTTTCATAACTCAGAACTCTGTTGGAAAAAATAGAATTACGTTAGGATGTGCTTTAGTCCAGAAGAAATAGAAGTGTGTCTTCTCAAAAAGGACAAATTAAGGAGTATTTCAAACACAGGTGAAACTTATGTTTCTGAAGTGGATATACATTTGTATTTAAACAGAATTTTCCTAAATTGTATACTTTAAGTTTAATTACATCAGTGTTTTCAATCTTATTTTATTCTGAGACAGGGTCTCGCTTGGTTGCCCTGGCTAGAGTGCAGTGCCATGATTTTGGCTCACTGAAAACTCTGTCTCCTTAGTTCAAGCATTCTACCCTACTTCATCCCCCCGCCAAGTAGCTGGGACTACAGGCACGCACCACCATGCCTGGCCAATTTTTGTATTTTATGTAGAGATGTGGTTTTGCCCTGTTGCCCAGGCTGGTCTTGAACTCCTGGGTTAAGTGATCTGCCCACGTTGGCCTCCTGAAGTGCTAGGATTGCAGGCACGAGCCATCATGCCCAGCCTTAAATCATATAAAATCATATATTTTAAATTTAGCTATATCTTTTTTTTTTTCCTTTTTGAGACAGAGTCTCATTGTATCACTCAGGCTGGAGTGCAGTGGCACGATCTCGGCTTACTGCAACCCCAGCCTCCCGGGTTTAAGTGTCAACTGCCTTAGCCTCCCAGGTAGCTGGGATTACAGGCATGCGCTACCATGCCTGGCTAATTTTTGTATTTTTAGTAGAGACGGAGTTTCACTATGTTGTCCAGGCTGGTCTCAAACTCCTGACCTCAAGTGATCCGCCCGCTTTAGCCTCCCAAAGTGTTGGGATTACAGGCGTGAGCCACCACGCCCGGCAGTTATATCATTAATCTTTAAAAATCTACCACCTTTCATTTTGTTCTTCTCAACAAAATTATGTGTTATTTTTATAGCTAGTTTGTTTCCATTTGGTTACATTAGTTCATTTCAGTCTTTTCTCTATAGCGATTCACATGATAATGATGTTCACATTTACATTTTATCTTCTTCCAGAGCATTTCCAGGAGTATGCATAACTCCTAGGGTTATGCAAAATTCCTAACAGGATAGATCCTTGTAACTCTACTGTTTTGTCTTACACTCAATAAAACACACTGGAAGGCAAGTCAATTGGAAAAAATGTTATCACAGAAATAATAATAACCCTGACTCTTCACTATTTACAAAAGTAAATCTTTTGCAAACTTCTATACTTTATCAGATGTCTGTAATACAGTACTAGTGGGCCACACAAAAATGCTGACAAACCCGTGTGTGGGGACTCAACTGTTTAAAACCACTATTATTATTACATGGGTGACACTTTTTTTTGTTTGTTTGTTTGAGACGGAGTCTCTCTCTGTCTCCCAGGCTGGAGTTCAGTGGCCGGATCTCAGCTCACTGCAAGCTCCGCCTCCGGGGTTTATGCCATTCTCCTGCCTCAGCCTCCCGAGTAGCTGGGACTACAGGCGCCCGCCACCACGCCCGGCTAGTTTTTTGTATTTTTTAGTAGAGACGGGATTTCACCATGTTAGCCAGGATGGTCTCAGTCTCCTGACCTCGTGATCCGCCCGTCTCGGCCTCCCAAAGTGCTGGGATTACAGGCTTGAGCCACCGCACCCGGCTGACACTTTCTTTAAGTAAATGAAAATCAAAACTACACTTTGTTTCTTTAGGAATTTCTGGTTTTAAGAATAGCATTGGGTTGGACACAGTGACTCCTGCCTGTAGTCCCAGCACTTTGGGAGGCCAAGGAGGGCGGATCACCTGATGTTAGCAGTTTGAGACCAGCCTGGCTAACATAGCGAAACCCCGTCTCTACTAAAACTGCATAATTAGCTGGGCGTGGTGTTGCATGCCTGTAATCCCAGCTACTCAGGGAGGCTGAGGCAAGAGAATTGCTTTAACCTGGGAGGTAGAGGTGGCAGTGAGCCGAGATCATGCTATTGCACTCCAGTCTGGGTGACAGAGTAAGATTCTGTCTCAATAAATAAATAAATAAATAAAATAATAGCATTTGACTTTTTTTTTTTTTCTTTTTTTGCAATGAAGTAGAAAAAAGAAATACTTAGATTACTGTTACAAATCTGCTTCTTAGAAAACTGAAGTCAGTCAGGTCTATGTAGACCCTGACTGAATAATTTATGTTAACATGTACTTGTCCAGGATCAGAAAAATTACATTTATGGTTTGTTTCCATAATTTCCTGGCTTTTTACTAAGCTACCTTCCTACATCTTATTTCTTTCAACACATACAGTGAGTACTTTATACATTTGATTTTTTTTTTTTTTTTTTACTAATTTTGAAAACTTTCTTGCCCGATTAAGTTTTTTTGATATGATTGGTCAGGAAAACTTTGTCTTCTTTCGTCTTTCTGACTGCTTTTACCAAAATGAGAGCACACACTGAAAGGGAAATGGCAGTTTTTGGATTTAAGAACATGAGTTTTTTGGTTTTCAGTTTCAAAAAAATTTAAAACTTTTTTTGAGGCATGTTATTTAAACATGTTACCTAGTAAACTCAAACTATCCATTTCAAGGATGACTAGTTGCATACCTTCCCACCCAAGTTAGTATTCCTGAGAGCTATACGATAGCTACCTCTTGATGGTTCTGAGTTTCTTTGGGGTATGCTTTTTGTAGTTGCTGCTTTGTGGGGTTTTTTTTGTTTGTTTGTTTGTTTGTTTTTTGAGACAGAATCCCGCTCTGTCGCCCAGGCTGGAGTGCAGTGGCTACGATCTCTGCTCACTGCAAGCTCCGCCTCCCGGGTTCACGCCATTCTCCTGCCTCAGCCTCCCGACTAGCTGAGACTACGGGCGCCCACCACCACGCCCGGCTAATTTTATGTATTTTTAGTAGAGATGGGGTTTTACCGTGTTGGCCTGGATGGTCTCAATCTCCTGACCTCATGATCCACCTGCCTTGGCCTCCCAAAGTGCTGGGATTACAGGCGTGAGCCACCGCACCCGGCCCAGTTTAAATATTTTGTCAAAGCAGTATATTTATAGAGTAGGAAAAAGTGCAAATAAAATTATTCCCCATTCCTGCAACTCCACAACTCACAGTCCTCTCTAGAAGCAACTGCCTTTTAGTTGTTCTACATACTAAATAGCTTGCACTGCAACTTCTTGTTTTATCAGTTTTAGATTTTACCTGTTGTTCTATGGAGATAGAAAAACATTTTGGATAGGTTTTAATTACTTTAATGCTAGTAATTGGCTGTTTTATTCTACTTTAGTTTGGTAATCTTATTCAGACCTGGGTGTGAATAAAAATCATTTGGGAAGCTAGTGCAAATGCAGCTTCATGTTTCCTGTCCTGTGAGAGCTTGACATTAGAGGCCTAGAACTAGGCTTCCGAATCTCTAAGGAGCTGTTAGGTGATTCTGATGCAAGCTATTCATGAAGTGCAAGGTTAGATATTTTGTTATGTACTTAATTGTAAAATAAAGACAGCAGTATCACTGTTTTGCAATTAAATTGTAAGCTGGATCTTGCCATTCATACCCATATACAATTTGTTATGTAATAGAGGCAATCAGTTTCTGGAAAATATTATTTAAGTAACATATTGTCATCTTATTTTTAAAATATACTAGGGAATCAAAAAATGAAGGCTATATAAAAATGTTTTTAATATATTCTTATTTTTTGTTATCTTTGCTAGAATTATATATATTTTCCACTTCCAAAGATTATTCTCTACTTTTACTGTGAGACAGTCATTGCTGATTGTAGATTTCTATTATACTGGAATCAATTCTAGTTTAGAAGGAACTTCCCAATGCTGATTAGAGAGAACCAAGGCATAGATGACCCACCCTGTTCTAGGTGTGTCTGGTAGGAATTCTTGTCTTTAGATGTTCTACTCTTCCATTGGTGCAGATGCGTTCTATGTCTGTCACAATTAAAAGTCCAGCAGCCCCCTTTCCAGTAAAGCGAAAATTTTAGTTTGGTGCTTGATTGTTTCGCAAGGAATACATTTTTTAAATCAAAATGAAAATCCAATGAAAAGTACTCTCCATCTTGCAAGTAGGCTCTTTTGCAAGAATTTTTGTTTTAGATACCCTCCCAGGAATCCATCAAGTCCTACAAAAGAAATAAAATCTAAATCATATACCTCGGGTATGTCTCTTAACCTTTATTTACTTATCTATAAGTTGACAGGGAAACAAATCTTTCAGGCCCAGAGCCACATTATGATTTTTTGCCAGAAGGAAAAGAGAAAGGATACTATTTAAATATGGTGCATGCATGCTTAAATTGAAAAGAGGGTTTTAGAAAAAAACATAATTCATGGGGGAATAATGTATGTAGAATTTACTATGAAGGACCACTTTCCTTTATGGGAAGTAGATGTACTTTCCTTTATTAGTATACTTACAGTTTTCTCACTGTAAGTATTACGGAATGTAAGTATTGGACAGGTGCAGCCAATACTTATATTCTGTATGCTTACAGTGAGAAAATTACATTAGTCTTGATTTTAATAAAGTATGTTCTAGTAGATACTTTTCACTATTTTTGGTTTACTCTTGTTAAGGTAGATAGGGCAGACTTCTGCCCAGACGAAAACCAAAAAATAAAATTCAAAACCCTACAAAACTGGTGCTTGCTCTTCCAAAGCTGAAAGCTAAAAATATATATATTAACCCAAGTCTTCAGCTTTTTCTTTCCTATTTTCCTTCTTTAATTTTGTCCTTAATATAACAAGATATTATAGAAATTGACTTTTGAAATGTGCTCAAAGGAAGTATGTCAGCAAATTTTTTTTTTTTTTTTTTTTTTAAGACGGAGTCTCGTTCTGTCGCCCGGGCTGGAGTGCAGTGGCCGGACCTCAGCTCACTGCAAGCTCCGCCTCCCGGGTTCCCGCCATTCTCCTGCCTCAGCCTCCCGAGTAGCTGGGACCACAGGCGCCCGCCACCTCGCCCGGCTAGTTTTTTGTATTTTTAGTAGAGACGGGGTTTCACCGTATTAGCCAGGATGGTCTCGATCTCCTGACCTCGTGATCCGCCCGTCTCGGCCTCCCAAAGTGCTGGGATTACAGGCTTGAGCCACCGCGCCCGGCCAGCAAATATTTTTAACTTACCCTCCCTGTAATTAGTCACAAGTTATTTTGAAGAAAATGATCTATACCTTCTTTGGTTGAACTTGACCTCATATTAAATAATTATTTTGATATACAATGAATGGACTTGATAGAAATATAAGTCAAACAATATTTATTCAAAAAATCTAGGTAAAGGATGTCAGTGGAAAATTATTTGCAGAACCAAATATTGTACTTTTTGTCCCCATATTTTTAATAAATATGCATACATCTATATATTCTGATATGTAAAAAAGTAAACACAACAATTATTAGTATTTGGAACTAAAATAAAAGCAGTCATGAAAATAAATATATTTGGGGGCTACCACCTCATAGAACTAAACTTATTTCATGAAATAAGATACAAAAAAGAAGTAACCTGAGCTAAACTACTACATGTGGACCTTCACATTGTAATTGTATGTTTAGTGTTTGTTATGGGTTTTTATTGGTATCATTTTTCCACTTTTTCTTTTTATCATAATAAACATCTATTTAAGATGCACAGTGCATATTTGCTTCTGTCTGTCATTGAATTTTTTCCTAATGAGAGTTGGTGCCGTGTCTTACTAGGTAAAAGTTTTGGTTAGATGTTATTGTTTTTTAAAATATAAAGCACTGTTTGCATTTGATAGTAGCTAAGGGTAGTGTTAACTCAAGAACTTCATTATTGGCAATATATCAGGAAAGGCTAGATTAAAAATACTGTTTATATAATGTCTGATTAAGCTTTAAGATCAGAAAAGTACCTCTGTGCAATGGTTTTCTACATAATCTTTTGAATCTTTTGTAAATCTAAAGTTTAGCAAAGAAAGTTTTTTTGGTTTGTTTTGCTGTAGGTGTGACATTATTAAACTACTCAGAGATTTGTTTCATAGTTACTCCTAGTTATTGTATATACAATCCTGTTTTGACTAGTTTTTAGGTCCTGTTGAAGAGGTTTGAATTGTGATGGACCCTTTAATTATCTCTTATTGTAGCAGAATCTTGTATTCACATTTCTATTTTCAAAATTGGAATGATTATATTCTTGCAAATGAGATCCATATCCATTACCGTTATTTTTATGATTTTAAATATGAATAATAAATCTTAACAGTTTAACAATTCTTATTTTACCTATGAGATTTTAGTTTAATTAATTTATTTATTGGGTACATATGCTCCACAGTTGTAGTCTATACAGGTGTTAAGTAGGTTTATAAGACTCTTGATGTTTATTCATTCAACAAATGTGTTTTGAGTCCCTATTTATGCCAGGTTTTGTACTAGTCACTGGTGATACAGTAGTGAAAAAAGTCAGAAAAATATCTGCTATCATTTAGCTTATGTTCTTACTGCATATAATTGATAAATGAAGTTGTATTTATTGCATATTGAATGATGTGAAATTATATGAGTGATGTGAAATCTATGCATAATCACTGCGTATTTAGACTGATCTATTACATATTGAAGAAAATGTGCTTAGGTTTCATGTAATTTTAGTGGGTTTTTTGGGGGTTTTTTCTTTTTTTTTTTTTTTTTTTTGGTTTTTGGTTTTGTTTTTGAGACAGAGTCTCACTTTGTCGCCCAGTCTGGAGTGCAGTGGCATGATCTCGGCTCACAGCAACCTCAATCTCCTGGGCTCAAGTGACCCTCCCACCTCAGCCTGAGACCATAGGTGTTCACCGCCCTCCCTAGATAATTTTTGTATTTTTTTGTAGAGATGGGGTTTCGCCATGTTGCCCATGCTCGTCTCGACTCCTGAGACCAAGCAGTCCTCCCGCCTCGGCCTCCTACTGTGCTGGGATTACAGGTGTGAGCCACCACACCCGGACTTAATTTTATATTATTATTATTATTATTATTATTTTTTGGGGGGGGGGGACGGAGTCTCGTTCTGTCGCCCAGGCTGGAGTGCAGTGGCGAGATCTCGGCTCACTGCAAGCTCCGCCTGCCGAATTTACGCCATTCTTCTGCTTCAGCCTCCCGAGTAGCTGGGATTACAGGCGCCCGCCACCACGCCCGGCTAATTTTTTTGTTGTTGTTTTTTTAGTAGAGACGGGGTTTCACTGTGGTCTCGATCTCCTGACCTTGTGATCCGCCCGCCTCTGCCTCCCAAAGTGCTGGGATTACAGGCGTGAGCCACCGCGTCCGGCCAATTTTATGATTATTTTAACAAAATGTACTCTGTCCAAAGGTGAGGCCACTGGATTTCCCAGTGGATGATGGCTATCAGAGTCTGTGTTAATACCTTTTGACCTATGCTAAAATTCATGTTATAGGGGACTAAGAAGAATATATTTGGACTTTTTAAAAATGATGTACTCTAATGTTAATTATTACTATATGCAGAGTATTGTCCTATTCATTGAGATCATATTTGTTCTTTAAGATTCAGATCAGATGTTATTTTTCCCTTAATTATCTTAGAATTAACAACTTCTGTGTGCCAATACATATTAATTTTAATCCATACATCCTAATTTTAATCCTATTTTCATTGGCTTATAGAGGACGGTTCATGCCCTATTTGTGTGTGTTATTCACATTGAATACTGAATTGAATGAGTAGTTTCTTGGGTATTTAGAATCTTATTTTTTAAAAAACATATTCATGCATAGGTGGTTTGAATTGTTTGAAAACGAATGCCAATAGCTGCTTTTACTTCCCACTGTTTTATATTTCTTTGAGGGCTAATGGAAAGCTGTTTGCATTTATGTAACATTAGAGCTAAATCTCAGTTATCAGATTAGGGCACTGTAATAAATATTATTAGATACTCCTATCTCACCACACATTTCTCAATTAGGACAAATACTCTGAAATAACTTGTTATTGTTCCTATTTTACATGAAGAGAAACCCAGGGCATAAAATAACCAAATAACTAAGGCATGCGATGACTGAAATTACACAGCTAAGAATCCCAGCTCATGGTTGCTTAGTGTGTGCAGATCTTCCCTCCCTGATAGCCAGTACTCAGACTACATGTACAAGCTTCAAAACTGTTTCTATTCTGGAAAAAAAAAAATCTGCATGGCTAACAAAGAATGTGTTTTGCTAATAGTTTTTGAAAATTATTCTCATCAACATATGATAGAGGAAGAGAGACCAAGAGGACCTTCCAATAGAGGTTCATCTCAAGAAAGATGTTCTGTGAATTCATCTGAGCGAATAGCTGTGAGAAAAATAGATGGGAGGACGTGGTGTTTAGGAACTATTCCAGTCCTTGTCTAGGCTGCAGTGTGTGCGCTTCTCTGCCTCAAAGATTTTCTCTTATTTATCAGAATTCGAGAGATGTTTATGATAACACTGTATATTTGTGTGTTGTTTATGCACAGGTTTTGGCCCCAGAATGTTTCAGACATGTCGTACTTTTCTCATGGAGAAGAACAGCCATTTGGGAACCGAGGCAGTAGTAGTAGTAGCAGCAGCAGCAGAGGTATTAGTAGTAGGAGGAGGAGTATTACTAGTGATCATGGAATTCCCATTATAGTAGTAAATATTCATAGAAGTTTCAAAACTGCAGCTTGAGATGATAAAGATTAATGATATCAACACCTTTCACTTAAAGATGAGAAACTGAAATCCAAAAAGGTTAGCAGGCTCTTTATGATTTTAAAAGAAAGATTGTACGCCCTTAGCTGTGTGTTGGGAAAATAGTAAATAAGGAAAAATATGAACCTGGATACTTTCACTAATTAGTGATTTTCTTTTCTTTATCAGATTCACTATTTGTGACACTGGAATAAGAAATACTTTTCTCACCCATTTTGTTATTCAAAAGGGTATTTTTAAATTCTGCTACATCACTAGCACAAATGTATATTTGTTGGATGTAAGAATAAATTCAATTCAGTATCTTTATGCCAGGTTTTGTCTCCTTTATCAATGTTAATGTATCTATGCATAATTCTTAGCTTAGTATTATATAGATTTTTCACATTAAGTATGATCATGATCTATAAACCAATACAAAATTCTGGATAAATTTTGATTAGAAATATATGCACCCCTTTCTCCATTTATCCCCCAGAACTTTTCAACACTGGCATTTAGTCCTAAACCATAAGATGCTTTTCTTTTTTTTTTTTTTTTTTTTTTTTGAGACGGAGTCTCGCTCTGTCGCCCAGGCTGGAGTGCAGTGGCCGGATCTCAGCTCACTGCAAGCTCCGCCTCCCGGGTTCACGCCATTCTCCTGCCTCAGCCTCCCGAGTAGCTGGGACTACAGGCGCCCACCACCTCGCCCGGCTAGTTTTTTGTATTTTTTTAGTAGAGACGGGGTTTCACCGTGTTAGCCAGGATGGTCTCGATCTCCCGACCTCGTGATCCGCCCGTCTCGGCCTCCCAAAGTGCTGGGATTACAGGCTTGAGCCACCGCGCCCGGCCCATAAGATGCTTTTCTTAGAATTATTTCCAGCTACAGAGTTACCAGCAAAAGTTCTGCCAAATACTATCAAGGCTACCCAACATGGTTAAAAATGGCTCATCCTTATCAAGATGTATGGGTAGTGTTGAAGCAAACCTCTCAGTAGTGTCAGCTTTTCCTTTGAAATGGTGGTCATGCTGTGAAGTGAACTTCTAGTGCTGTTTGCGGTTGTTTTTCTCCATCCTTATGAACACAACAGCCTTATTATGTTGATTTGATTTGATTCTGTAGTCCTTGGCACTGGGGCCAGAATGTCAGGTGATGTAGTTGTCTCAACTCACGGGTCTGCAGGGGAAGCCAAATAGCTGGATGTCACTGCTGTGTTTCTCTGGATATTTTTGCCATCTGAAATCTCCATGTTCTTGTATTCTTTTGGGAAAATCATCCCTGTTTTCCTTTGTGAAAGCTCTATTTTCATTCACAGTTTTATTGCAGATTAAAGGCTGATGCATTAGAAAGTTATCAGCTAATCAATAAACATCAGTTATCCCATTTTGTGATAAAGCTGTCCCATTGATCAAAGTGGAAATTTAGGCTTTTGGCTTTTACACAGCAATTTCTGAAAGTTCGGGTAATGTGCTTATGGAATATATAGACCTGTCCTCTTAAGTATTGGTCTTATGTAGAAATGGACATACGAATTTATGTGTGTGTGATGTACATATATGCAGGCTAATATATACAAACATCTGAATTTTATGTAAACTATAACATTCTTTTCTTAGAAGTTTTGTTAAATTCTAAGAAAATGAGAAGTCATTAGTAAACTTCTCTCTCTATATATATATGTATAGGTGTGTGCGTGCATTACATTTTTTTTTTGCCAAGATTGGTATTAAAATACTTTCAAAAACCTTAATGTAAAATTTCAATAGTTGTGAATATAGTAAAACACACATGAATTTTGTAATTACAAAATTGGAAAAATATGCTCTTATTTTCATATTATTTATAATAATTAAGGGAATAGCAGTTTTAGACTCTTTAGATTTGGCATCTTTATTTTGGTAACATGCAGCTTGTCCTGTTGGTTACATTCCTACCATAGCTTTTTTTCATAATGAAAAATAAGTTGTGTTCATAAATATTCATAATGCCAGGCATTGTGCTAGGTGCTGTGAACTGAAAGATGAATACAATACTAGCAATAATACTAATCATTTATATTTGTTTAGCATTTTAGATTTCATAGGCCATTTTCACATCCTACATCTCATTTGATTCTCACAATGACCTTGGGATGTAGACAGAGTAGACAAAGCTCATACGGGTTTAGTGTAGTTCCTATATAAGGAACTACATTCATAGGTGTTGAATGGCAGAACCAAAACTCACCTTGTAACATTTTCCCTTGTATGCATTCCAGTAAAATGTACAAAGTTGTTATTCATTGATTTGCCATGACTATACAAGTGAATTAAAGACATAAAATAAGTGTTTTTGCCACATCCATATATACATACATGGATAAATTTGTATGCTTGTGTAATACATACATACATAAATTTATATGCTTGTGTAATACAATAAAAGAAAAATAGAAAATTTATCAAAAATGATTTTTATTCTTCATGGAATTATTCTAATTTATAACATAATGCACAAACTAATACATATATGGAAAGCAAGGGTGGAGTAGACAATTCCTGAAGTTCCCTATTTCTCTATGAAAATCTTTATCCTTGTGCTTTGGATTGCAGGAATGTAGTCAAGGTCTATGTATACATAGGTCTTCAGCTTCAGGAATCCTGAATGTTTGCTTAACAAAATAATGATGTTCTCAAAAGAGAATTTTTAAATTTTGGTTTGGACTCTGTTTGGCAACACACAATTAGACCAGGAACATTTGCTAATGTGCCGAAATTAATTGAATATCACATTTTGCATTTTGTCTGATACGTCTTTTTTATATTATTTCATGCTACTGATAGTGTTGATGTTGAAGACACTAAAGCCGTATGATATAAACATAATGAGATTTATTTATGGGACTGAGTACAATGTACTGTATAAGAGTAGGACATTGGACCTAGGCCTCTTGAGTTCAAATCTCTACTATTTACTATGTGTGTGACCTTGTACAAGCAATTTAAGATCATTGTACCTCAGTTTCCTCTTGCGTAAAAATGGGATAAATATTATCTTCCCTAGGGTGACTAAATCAGTACTAAATGAGAATATATATATATAAAAAAAATATATGTGTATATGTATATATGTGTGTGTGTGTGTAACATTGTATATGTTTATGTGAAATATCTAAGTAATATATTTGGCACATAGAACATAATATATAAGCTTTTATTCTGTATATACAAAAATATATAGATATATGAAATACACAGAACATACCATTCGTAATATATCACAAGTGCATTAATTTCTGATCAACTTACCTTTTTGTGTTTTTCTTCATACTCATAAATAATGTCTACACCTACCAACATGTGGGCTTTATCTACTATATCCACACATACTGTAAATAGTTGTAACAACTTGACCTTTTGCTGTTGATCACACTAAGTAGTTCAGTGCATATCTGTAATGATACTGTCAGAAGAAACTCAGAAATGTTGTTTGTTCAAATCTACTTTGACCGTAGGAATTCATAAACAAAAAGTGTTGTGCTGGAAACATTCTGATACTTGTAATACAGACCCTGTTATAGGATCAGTTAGCATCTTATGTGTAAGATTATGGGTTATGAATTCTGGTCAGTCAAGGACACCCTAATTTGTGGGTCTAGCAAAATTGCTTCTATCCTCAATATTTTGTTGATTTCAAAGTTGATGTATTCATTGAAAGGGAAAAAAAAGTGTTGATTTTTCAATTAAGATGCAACCTTTACAATGCAAAGCAATAATAATTATAGTGTTCACTCAGCCTGAAGAAAAAATTTCACTAGTTAAATAGCAATAATCAAGATGAGAACTACATTAGAAGGGTGCTAATTTTATGATCATTGCTATTTAAATAATAAAGATGAATCCACAGGACCTTTGCTGTAACACTATTTGCAATGAAGTGGTATTCAGCTTTAAAATGGTCCTCTTGAAGCCCATTTAAAATTAATGGGCTGCTTAAATTGTGAGTGACCAAAGATCACCTTATAAAATAGCTGCTTTTCCAATGAATCAATTATAAGGCTATGGCTGGGCTTCTATAGGACAAGATTTGTTTGACCCAAAGTATTTCAGAAATATTAGTGCAATCATTCTTACATAATAACAGATTTTTTTTTTTTTTTTTTGAGATGAGGTCTTGCTCTGTTTTCCAGACTGGAGTGCAGTGGGGCAATCATGGCTCACTGCAGCCTCAACCACCCGCACTCAAACGATCCTCCCAACTCAGCCTCTTGAGTAGCTGGGATTCCCGGTGTGCCCTACCATGCCCAGCTATTTTTAAACTATTATTATTGTTTGTAGATAGGAGGTATTGCTGTGTTGCCCAGCAGTCTTGAACTTGTGGACCCAACTGATCCTTCCTCACAAAGTGTTGGGATTGTAGGCATGAGCCACCACTTCTGGCATATGATAACAGATTATTATATTTTCAGCTCCCAAGGAAAATCAATAACAACAAAAAAACAAATTAGAATTTGATTTTCATCAATCGGATTCTGCATGCTAAGTATAAGAAAAATAGATTCTAGTTTTTCTCTCTCCAAAAAGAATTACTGGCCTCAGAGAATTTGGCACTGAGGTAAAATCTTGAAGTAGTTATAAGCTCACACGGCAACATGTGAGCTTTGGAGTACAGCATGTCTAGGTTTAAATATTAGTTTTATAATTTGCCATTTTTGTGATTTTGAACTAATTAATTAACTTCTTTAAGCTGTGTAAGTTAAAGGGGAAAACAAATGGGTGAATGTAATGATTAAATGAGGAGTATGTATGAAGAATTTGGCACATAGATGAGTATTGAATAACTCAGTAGCTCTGTAGAATTCAGGCAGTATCAATATCTACTTAATTTATGTACTGTTTTGAGGGCAGATAACAGTAATGAAGATTCAGAATAGTGATGTTGATAATATAGTTAAAAGAATGTAAGATGATTGCATTTGATTAATTTAGCCATGAAAGAGTTGGTTTGTGATGTCATTATTGCTGCCACATACTGGTAGCATATCTTCCCTAGTTAGATGTAATTATTCATTATAGATTGTTCTCTAAGAGGTGAACACCATCTTCCTTTCCATTGTCCTCCACTAACAACTTAAAAAGAAGAAGTACTGTAGATGTAGCAGCAAATACATTACAGATCTGTGGAAGACTCGGATCTTTATTTTATGTGTCAGGTTGTCTATGCACAGTACTCTAAGTATTTAACTTAAGAAAGATAAATAATCTATGTATGGCTCCCAATTAAAAAAAAAAAAAAAGGTTCCAGGGAATAAATCTTTTTTTTTTTTTCTTTTTTTTGAGATGGAGTCTCACTCTGTTGCCCAGGCTGGAGGTCAGTGGTATTATCTTGGCTCACTGCAACCTCTGCCTCCCAGATTCCAGTCATTCTCCTGCCTCAGCCTCCTGAGTAGCTGGGACTACAGGCATGTGCCACCACTCTGGCTACTTTTCGTATTTTTAGTAGAGACGAGGTTTCACCATGTTGGCCAGGCTGGTCTCAAACTCCTGACCTCAAATGATCCACCTACCTCGGCTTTGCAAAGTGCTGGGATTACAGTTGTGAGCCACTGTGCCTAGCCAGAACAAACCATTTTTAAGCAATCGTTTTGAGACTCATTCCATTTTAGACATTGTGTGAATTACTTGCATAGTTATCATGCCAGGATAAAGATAGATAGGTACTTAAGTATCTATTTATATGGGATACAATTCTTATGCATAAAAATATTTAAAAAAACATGATTCCTGCCTTGTAAAAGCATACTGCGAAGTATGGAAGAAGGGGAAGCATATGCTGGGACTACTTAAGGTACAGTGAGTGGGAAGTTAAAATAGCACCTAAGAGTGCAGCCTTTGGAGTCCTACTAGTTAGGCTCAATGCTCCATCTACTACTTCCTATTGATAGCCGGGTAACCTTGGTATGTCAATTAATCTCTTAGTACTTCCTCATCTTTCAAAGGGACTTTGAAGAGTGAGGATACTACAGATGTATAAGGAGGATAAAATAGATCACTCATAGTTATTAATATTAATACTATTATTGTATTAACAATTTAAAAAATACTACCTGACTACAAATTAAATGAACGGTCCTTACAGACACTAAATTCTATAGATATTTTTTTAAGTAAGATCAACACAGATTGGAGTACTTGAGAAAGACCTCATGAAGAAATTGAAGAAAATGAAGAAAATGAAGCCTGACCTACAATAGAACGAGAAATATTAGAAATGACAGGAACCTAGAGATTATTCACCCAGTGTCTCTGTATTTGTTGGATAATAGCTAATACTTGTGTAATGCTCACTATGTGCTAATTCCTCTTCTAAACACTTTATAAATATCTTAATTCAGCCAGTCTTCATAGCATCCTTATTTAGTAGAAACTATTATCTCCTTCTTTTGGTGAGAAAATCAAGGCACAGAGTAGTTAGGTGGATTGTCCCGTGTCACACAGCAACCAAGTTGTAGATCTGGCTCCAGAGTTTATACTGTTAACCATGATGCTACACTGTCTCCTAGATAGAGCTGTGTGCCAAAACTAAGATTGTCGGGAGCAAAACAATTTGCTCAAAGTAACAAACAGTACCCAAGTAGTGACGGAACTGGAACGATCTTCCTTGGCACCTGATTTTTAATATATCTGTGCTTACCACACATCAACTGGGCTTCTCAAGATTTGTATGATTTACCCAGTGATGAGGGGAGGGCCTATTAAGTCGGGAGAAGACCAGGTATTAATTGTTCTGAAGTAAGAATGAGCATTTTCTGTCCATCAGAGAGAATGGTAGCAGTGTTTGAATACAGACATACACACTGGATAGCAATGGGAATGAAGTTTGATAGGTCATTTTGTGGGTTAGCAAAAGTCAGATGTATTCAGGTTTTATCTGAACAACAACAAATGGGCCAACCTGGACATTTCTGAGGATGAAAATGTCATGTTATTGGGGAGGAAAAGTGGAAAGAAAAAAGCAAAGGAGTATAATGTATTTTTGTAAATGGATTTTAGCATATAGGCACACTTCTACTTAACCATATTTAAAACAAATACATGCTAAATAATGCATATATACCAGATATTTTATGTCAGTGGAATCTAATGTAGTAATTCAAAGAAATAGTCACTGGCTAAGAATTTATGCATGCCCTGTATGGGAAGAGGAGAATCAGGCTTTATCTGAATTAACTTTTATCCCTATGCACACCCTCAATTTACAAAGCTTCTATTTACTTCAAAGGCGTGAGGAGGAGAATGCAAACCAGGCCTATCATGGTTGTGATCATAGGATTGTTTTGCAGGTGGTATCCATGTGTTTCTCCAAAGCTCATCTTTTCTCTTTGCACACTTGGAAGGAGAGCAGAGCGCGCTTTCATCTTCATACTTTTCTAGTTTCTTGGAACTATCAATTACAAAGGAGTGCTGTATAAATCTTCTTTGTGTGTTTAAGTGCTAATATAAGCTGCTGAATATATCAGCTGGCTACAGTATTTGATGCACCTTCCACCTGGAGTTACAGCAGACGCTTTGGCAGAGCTCAGTATTTTAAAGAATTAGATTATAATGCAGAAAATAAAATAAGACAGAAATACTAAAAAATTCATTCCATGTGCAAGTTTCCACCATTGTATTGTGTTGGTAGACAACCAATGCTGTTTGCTGCCATTGTTTACCGTCCTCTTTGATCACCAAGTTATAGAAAACTGATTATCCCTATAATTGATCTGTGATCTAGAGCAAACATTGTAATACCTGTCCATTCAAAAGGGCTTGGTGCCACCATCTAAGCATCTCAAAAGGTTACATTTAAATAGGTGCCTTAGGTTTACGTAGCAGTAAATATAGTTTGATGTTTTAAAAACAGGCAGTTAAACATTAGAACACTTGAGTATTTGGATATACCTCCTCATTTAATAATAGAGATCCACCTTAATAATCACATCTTAATTTTTTTGACATTTTGCTATTTTCCTTGGAGTCTTTTAAAAATTTTATTGATCCACAGAAATTAGTAACTGGTATTTACTTAAATGAAGTGACAATTTATGTGTTACTTATGTGACAATAAAATCAAATGCAGTTTATTTCCTATGTAGTGCCTCTGTATACCGTATATTATGTATAACATAAAGACTTGCGTTGTGCAAGGATTAGTATGATTTGATATGTATTTTGATGTTACTACAAAATGCTCTGCCCAAGATAGAAGTAAAAAGATTTGTAATGTTGAAGTATTATTCCTTCCATGCTGAGATTTTCTATTTCCAATAACACCTGTACACCACTGCTACCTAGTTATGCTCTACACTTTATGCTTAATGTGGTAATCTAATTTCCCCTTATTTGCAGTTAGCAAGTCAAAGTAAAAAATATACATTGGAATGTTGCCATGACACTATTGCTGTGGAGGCAAATTTAGTAACAGGTGAACTATCTTGGTTCCCATCAGACAAGGCTTGGTTCCTGAAGGATGGCAATGATCTTATTATATGGAGTTCTCTCCTATAGTATAGCCTTAAGGGTACACTCCTGGAATAGTGTAATAGGGAGACTCTAGAGCCAATAAAAAAGAAACAAAAATCCTTTGAACTAGCAGCTGGGAGGTTATATCAACAACTCTATAAAGTGTAACAAGAATTTAAGGAACATTTAAGAAGCCCTTGTGGATTATTATAAATAGGGTGAAAATTAAAAACATTTCTTAGGTTACAAGTGTATGTAATTAAAGAATAGTTGTATAATACTTGATTTTATATTTTCAGCTATTGTAATATTTCTTTATCACTAGATCATATCAACTAAGTCAAATGTAATTGTAACTTTGTCTAAATATGTCTTAGTATAAACTGCATGCAGGGTATTGGTATTGAAATCAGATTTAACAAGCTGCGTGTCTATGATTACAGCACTTCTCAGTAACTGTTCATTTTAAAGACTGTGCAGGTGGACAAGAGTAATCTCTTAAACTCCTTATGAAATACTGTAATTTGGCTTGGTTCATGTGTGATTCAGAACTCCTAAATGGATCCCGATGAGAAATTAGAGATATGTTCTTGTAGAAAAAAATGAGTGTGTTAAGAAATCACAAAAATTACTCATGATATGCTAATATAATTCAAAAATTCTTCATTCCAATAATAATTTTCTTGGGATTATATCCTTTAGGTATGGAAATGTGATCTGTGCATTCACTGATCCAATACATTTAGTTCCTACAATACTTGCAAAGTATTTAAAGAGGTATTCAAATTAATTTCTTACATAGGTATCTTACACAGTGTCTCCTCACTGTGTTTTTCATGGCCATGGTTAAGTCTATCCAAGGCTTTCTTGCTTGGCTTTCCTTGTCAGCATTTGGCTTGTTTGCTTCTTGTTTTATTGGCAATGGCTCGGTTTGCGTCAGCAGAGACTCTTATAGTTCATTATTCTGATGTAGCTCTTGGGCTGTAAATGTTTTTAAGTTAATATTTATTTTATTGTTAAGAAATTAAAAAAGGACTTGACTGCTTAAAAAAAAAAAAGTGGCCCTGCCCAATCACAGCCTTTACTTTTGTATGTCATATAGCAGCTCCCTTTTTTTTTGAGGGGGGGGATTCTTAATCTTACAGAATTCAATGAAAATTTTCAAGTTGGGTGAAATACTTTGGGTAGAAGCTTTTCTGTAAGAGTGACGGTTCCTCATGGAAACTCCTTTAATATACATTGAATTAAATATTAGAAGGGATTTTTAAAGAACATTTTCCAAATTTATTTTGGGATAAAAATTATAAAAATGTTGTGCCAAATTAGTAGTTGGTTCAAATGAAATGTTTTTGCAAGATTTACCCCAGTCAGTATTAACAGCTGTAACAATTGAGGCCAGGTGACAGAAAAATTTGTTTTAAGAAGGTGTTTATTGTCAGGAAAATTGTGAAGTTTCCTTTGTAATTACTCTATCTTTGTTATTTTGGCAGCTTGTAAAGTTTTATTGGCATTTACTGAAAGGTACTTTTTTTGGCCCTAGCCAGCTGGCTTTCTTTTTTTGGGCAAACTTTCCTAGCTCTGGTATTCAGAACATATTTTCAGCTTTGATTGTCTACCAATGGGGTTGTTTTGAACAAGGAGCCAAGTGACTAGTGATGTCTGAATTGATCTCAATCTTGTCTTCAGTAGGGTGACATAAGAATGCTGCAGGTGTACTTCAACCATTGAGGGTTGTTTCCCACTTATCCAGCATGCCACTTTGGTGCTAAAATAGTCAGTTTACGACCATTCGAACTACAGACTCTTTTTACGTACAGACTGGAAGAAAAATAAGTGAAATGATGTATCAAAAGTGAGGATTCAATAACTCAAAAGACAATAAATTTTTTTTAAGCAATATAGGATCACCAAACTGAAATTGAAAGATCCTTTCCAGGAGCTAAATATTAAAACAGGTACTGCACAAACATTTGAAGAATGGAACAATAATAGTGTTTCCCTAGATTCATGAATGTGGTGTATAGATGTGGAGTTTTAGTTGTCTTGGTGGTGGTCTTCTCCACTTTGTAAGCCATGTACCATTGCTCTTACCTCTGGGCTTATTTGAAGAATTGCTTAGATCATGCTAATCCATGTGAGATGAATTCTAAATTTAGAATTATACTGCTCTGGTTCTGAAGACCACAGTAATAAATTCATTTAAGCAAGTATTTGCATCACTAATTACTTATTTTATTGCCTTTAAAATACTGCTGGAGAAAATGATTTTATTTTATTTCATGTTAACATACTTATTTGACTACTTGTTCTTAGTGTATAAAATTTACAAACCTTAGAAATGCCTTTTTAGTAATTATCATTTCAAAGTGATGACAGGCATATTAGTATTTTGTAGTCTTCTATGGCAATGCAATATTATCTTAATTTTGTTTCGTATGTTACTATGGTGCATAGATACAATAACTAATATAAAATCTTAAGGTGAGCTCCTGTGTTTGTGATTTAATAAAAAAGGAAAATTAAAGATCACATTTATCATTTATTTCTGAATAAGTTATCTTTAGATGCTACATCTTCATCGACTATTGTCTGTTATGATCTGCTTTCTTTTTTGTAACACTGGATTTCAAGGAATATATTTACCACTTTGTTCTAAACTATTTGTTAGAGATCTACACAGATAGCCTACAGAGGATAGCACTATGGAATCTGTTCTGGCATCCTGGTGGAGGTGTGGGGGATGCAGGGTAGAAGGAAGCCCACCTTTTTTTTTTTTTCTTTTCTTTTCTTTTTTTTCGTGTTCTTATGGTAAGAACCTGTCTTCATAGTCACTCAGTAGCCAGGACAAAGCACCTTTGGTGTCTGCACATTCTGCAGGCCCATCTGCCGTAGCATTCCTCAGTGCTTCATCCTGGCCTGAGAAACACCAGGAAGTGTTGGGATCTTTCAGCCCCTACTCAGCTATGAATAATAACAAATACTTCCCAGTCTCTTCTAAATACATATTGTCCATTCTTTGAAAACAATTACGGAATTGCTAGGCAGAGAAGAGATTTTTATTTTTGGAGATGTGCAGGGCTTAGAGTGTCCCTATTGCAGCAAAGTGGGACAATTTCTGTAGAAGAGGTGTTTTCAATATTCATAAAGGTCATAATTAGGTAATTTATTAAGTATACCAAATTTTGAGAGGTGTGGATTTGGATGGGTATCTTGATTCGGGCATTTCATTTCAATTTATTAGATCAGTTTCTCAAATAGCTGCAGCTTGTTCAGGTTTTATTCCTGCCAGTTGGATATGAAGTACTGTATGTTTGGGCTCCCTGTACAGAATTTGTTTCCAAAAAAATAGTGTCGTGCTGCTTTCCATCTACTGGACCAGTAGGGGTAGGAAGATCTGATTTGAAGCCAGTGCAAAATGCAAAACTGATTAGATTTGGATTGTTCATACATTAGGCCTTCCTTTCCCTGTTCTTATCCTTTTTCCAGATGGAAGAACCAGTTTCCTCCCAGGGCACTTTCTCCTGGCAATTAGACTGTGAAGACGAGAATCATTTAGTACCGCTACTGCTGAAGTACCATTATATTAAGTTTAGGCTTTAAAATTTAGAGGAATGAATCAACATATTCTGCATTTGGTCTCTTTATTTTTCAATTAATGATGCTTGTGATGCTTTTAAAATTAGGAATCTAACTTTGTCTTTCTATTCTGCCTTTTTAAAATTAATATAATAACATCTTACTTTCCCACATTTCCTACTAAAATGTGGTGGGGGGGGGGGGCGGGTGTCCCTGTAGTCAAATTTTAAAGCATCAAGTGTTTTAAAATGTTAACCATATTGCATGTACCTCTTTCTAATGTGCATTATGTACCCTCCTTCTCTTCTTAAATATAGTACTTATACCCAATGTTGCTTTTTCATGATGGTTAAGGGTTGTCATTATGAATGTTGGTTGCCACCCTTTGCTAAAATGCAGCAAATGCCCTCAGTTATTATTGTGGCTTGTAGAGCTCTGTGCCCTTATTAGTAAATGACTTTAGAATGTTATGCCCTTGGAATTCTTGTATCAGACCTTTGCCATTTTCCTTTTCTCTCTTACATCAGTAAGTAAGCAAGCACTTACACACAGGCACTACATTTTAGAATGATAAAAAAGATGATTTGGCCTAATGGCTTTAGTTTGCAGATTAGGAATAGAAGCCCAGGGAGGTTGCACAGTTATTCCATGATTATGCAGCTAGCTGGGCTAGGAGCCGGGTAGAGATGACTCGACTCCTAATCCAGTGTTCTTTCTACCAGGCCACACCTTTTGCTTTTCCTTCTGTCAGGATACCTTGTCCAAATTGACTTTTTCCATGTTTATTTATTTATTTTTGCTCTTAGTCTGTAGTTAACTGATAGAGAAATTGGAAACAAGATTAAATAGAAAAAGCAGTGAAGTAACATCTGATGGCTTGAAGCTCTGTTTCTACAAGTCAGTGTACATCCTTGACTCTGTTTGTCTTTTGTATAAGGAAGTAGTTGGACTAATACTAGTAGTAACAAACATTTACTGAGTACTTGCCATATGTCAGGTACTATTAAGTTCTCATATGTGTTACCTCATTAAATTCTTACACAGATCCCATGAGGAAGTTCTGTGGGATTTGTGACATTATAATATTTGATATTATAATTAATAATTTTTATATTACAATATTTGATATTACAAAAGGGGAAACTCAGTGACACAAAGGTTACCTAGCTCACCAGAGGTCCTTCGTTCAGTAAGTGGCAAAGCCAAGATTTAGTCTCCATGTTCGTAACCAGTCAGCTTTTATGTGACTGGATCATCTACATTTTCTCTTTTGGCTATAACACTTGATGATTCTGGGTTTGAATAATAACACCAACAACTAACGTCACTAAGGACTCCAATATACACTTTTTATATAGTGGCTCCCTTAGTCCTACCAGCAACTCTATGAGGCAGGTGCTGTTATTATCCCATTTTATAGATGAGAAAATTGAAGTACAGAGAAGTTAAGTGGATTGCCCAGTCTTATAGTTAATAAGTGGCAGTGGCAAGATTTAGAACTAGGCAGATATAAGTGCCTGCTAGCTTTGCCACTATGTCTTATTGCCTGAGAGTAGGTCTTGAGTATTTAATCCATGGGTGTAACATGAGTTTTATAATATTTATTTTTGCTAATTAGAGATGATGTTTTGTGTGTGTGTGTGAGAGACAGCGAGAGAAAAAGAACATGCACATGCACATTTACTTGTAAACATGATGATTTCTTATATGTGTGTTAAATAGGGGGTAAGCAGGCAGATAAGTGAGTGAAGTGAACTTAGCACAAGTGGTGTAGGGAATGGGGTGGTGGGGACTGTGGCATATAGGAAAGCACAGGTCCTGGCCAAAGGGGCAGCTGACAGTGGCTCAGCCAACTCCTGACCTGTTTTTCAAGCAGAAAAGTGGACCCAGTGTTGCTGGATTGTGTGTGTGTGTGTGTGTGTGTGTGTGTGTGTGTGTGTGTGTGTATGTGTGTTCCTAGAGAGGCCAGCAGTTTGGATTTTTAAACCAGAAGAAGATTTTGAAGCTGATTTTTAAATAATCACAGTTAATTGAAGTTATTTGCAACCACTCTGAAAGAAAGAAATATTGGCAACCTCTGATTTAGATCATCAGGGCTGGGGGAAAGTGACCTTCTGGAAGTGAGACTTGGCCACATCTTGGTATCCCCACTACTTTTGGAAAAGATGAAAGATGGACCCCAATCCAGAATACTTATCCATTCTCTTCTATTAAGTTGTTATGGTATTGTGCAATGTAGAGACAGTTGAATTTTTAAGTCTGCTTTTGAGAAACAGCTGCCTCGTGAGGTTGCAGCATTCATCCAAAGTCCCCCAATCTATAGAGTGAGGAATCCTGGCATCCGATTTCAGCTCTGTCCTCAGCACTAGTTTCCAAGTCTGTAGACACCTGATCCCTTCCAGGACTTTTTCAAACTGTATCTCCTTCAGTTAGGTACACCCTGGCAAGACTACTCAGGGATCCCTGCAAGACAGTGTGAAGTTACTGTTACTGATAGGAGTTTGGGATCTCTCTCTCTCTCACACACACACTCACAAAAGTTTGATGCTTCCTTCTGTGAAATGAGTTCTGAGACTCAGCACTGGTTTTTGAACTGCCCAGGAAGATCCTTGCACGTGCTAAGGATCTACTTCAGGAAGCAAGGTGGGGGCATATTGATGACTGCTTCCTTTCCCCCATAAAGGTCGCTCCACTCTTACCTCTTTTACACATTGGGCTTCCACTTATGATTCCCTTAGTACAAAGGTCTCCGAAGCTAAAACAAACATTGACTCAATCCTGAAAACTTAATCATATCTAATGTCTGCTTCAATTTAAAAACCCTGATGTTCCTAAAAAGGGAGGAGAGTTCACATTACTTTTCCCCTGTGTTGCCAAAGTAACTTCTAGGAGCAAACTGGGTATCTGATCTCTGCAGACTGACGGTACTCCTTTAAAACTTGGTGGCATTGTTTTTTAATGGTTGCTCTCCTTAAAGAATATTATTTAAGAAAAAAACTCATATCAACTTGCTGTGCTATGGTCTAAATTCCTGTCTCGGAAATATTATAGGTGAATGTATTTCCAGATGCTGCAAATAATGGAAAATCATGAAAACTCGAATCAGGGTCCCTGTCCTTAAATGTGTTTCAGTTTGCATTTTGATAGCAGTTTAGAAATGTTATCGCTTGTTTTGTCACAGACATAATTCACATCTTTCTTCAGGCACTGTAAACAAGAGAAATGGTTTAATGGCCCCATAAAGGCACTCTGCTGATGGCTGAGATTAGGCCCTTTAGTAATGGATATTGGTGTGTGTATGTGTGAGTGGTATATGTACACGGTGGGGGTGGGGAGGACTTGGAAGAGGTAAATGTACTAGAAAGAATCTTTGAGAGCCTCAGATGCAGCTGAAAGTGCCTTCTGCTTCTGTGTATCTTGGAAGATGGATTCACAAAGCATGTGACACCATTGTCTTTATTTATACTCAAGCCTTCCCCTTTGCTTCTGGAATTTAACTGAGCACTAATTGAGGTCATTGCGATCCATTTATTACCTGAAATTGAAGTCATATTAACTTAAAGTGAATGCTTTTCATCTACTGAGTGTATTCCTAACTACATATATTTGTATAAAAGGCTGTGTGCATTTTTCATGCCATGCTTGTATCTGGTCTTAAATAATCTAATTTATATATACCATTTACTTCCCCCCTCCCTTTTACAGAGATTTTTTTTTTTTTAAATCACTGCTATAGCCAAGTGAAAATTTTTTTTACAAGCACTTTAGTATCCACACTATGATTTGTTTTGACTTTTTCAGTTACATTTTTTAGACAGGTGCAAAAAATTCTCTATGTTATACATCATCACCCTGATCTAAGTAAATGCCTTGAAATTTCTCAAAGCACATAAATTTGTAGATTTTTAGTCTCAATTTTGTGTCATTTTTTAAATCAGCTATTTGTGTATATTGCTGTAAAATTGGCTACACAAGGCTCCACATTTTTGGTTTTGAGAGTCAGAGTAAACCAAGAGTTAAGAGATTAAAATTAAGTGTCCTTTGTTGACTAGTTGAGCTGTCTCTGTCACTAGCAGGTGTCACTTTCCATCCAGCCACTTTAGTGTTTTCCTTCTCCTTTTTCATTGTAGACTATATTCTGGAACAGGAATCAGCACACTTTTCTCTGTAAAGAGTCAGATGGTAAATATTTCGGGCTTTGTGGGTCATATGATTTCTGTTACAACTACTCCATTTGGCCATTGTAGCTCAAAGTAGCCCTAGACTAGACCGAAATGAATGGGTGGGAGAGTGTTCTACTAACGCTTCATTTACAAAAACAGGTGGAAGGCCGGATTTGGCCCATGGGCTGTAATTTGCCAACCTCTGTTCTAGAACAGCATACAGAAGACTATTCTAAAACATAATTTTTGAACAGACCAGAAATCGCAACCTCAAAATAAAGAGACTGTCTTCAAGGCTCTTCCTCCAAAACTATAGATTTTATTTCTGTTTAGAGAAGAATTAAAAATGTGATGTGTTTTTCTTCCCAGGGTAATTGTTTGCTACTCACAGAAACTGCTACCCTATTTCACTCTTATGACAAGAGTTGGGAGGAAAGCAGAGTGAAAGGTCAGAGCCAAGACAACTTATCACTGTATTTACTTTCGCTGTCCACATATAGAAGGAGACCTTTCCATCATTGTGACATTTTGGCTATCAGAGTATAGGGGAAGCTTCAAATGTTGAATAGCAACATTCTTCCTTCAGTGGAATACGAGTGGTGTGAATTTTTAAATGCCTTTGGTCACAGTAATAAATTGAAAGAAGGCAGATTGCCTGAAAGCAAACATGAATACTCTGAGAAGCGTTTTTATTTGGATACAAATGCCAAGAATATAGTACTAAGGTCATACATACAGATACATGTATCAGACACACATGAATTAGTCATACTTAAAGAATACTGCCTAATATTTTTATTAGGGAATATTTAAAACACCAAATAAAGCTCTAATTGGACTTCTATGAGCTCTTGATAATAAGGACTATGTCTCACTATTTATCTTCATTCCATAGCTCCGCATTCCTTCACCCTCTCAGGACCTGCCATAGTGTCTGGGGCATGGTAGATGAATTAACGAATGAATTAATGAATTAGTTGCTGAAGAAATGAATGAATAAAAATCTCGTATAATGTGATAGTAGTGCTCATGCATGAAGGAAATAATGAGTGTGTGTGTATAAATAAATTTGAATTATATACTCAAGAGTTCAACAGTTACAATCTTAAGATTGAGCCCAGGACTCTAATTTATTTATTTATTTACTTATTTTGAGTCGGAGTCTCCTCTGTCACTCAGCCTGGAGTGCAGTGGCACAGCTCACTGCAAGCTCCGCCTCCTGGGTTCATGCCATTCTCCTGCCTCAGCCTCCCGAGTAGCTGGGACTACAGGTGCCCGCCATCGCACCCAGCTAATTTTTTGTGTCTTTAGTAGAGATGGGGTTTCACTGTGTTAGCCAGGATGGTCTCGGTTTCCTGACCTCGTGATCTGCCCTTCTCGGCTTCCCAAAGTGCTGGGATTACAGGTGTGAGCCACCGTGCCCAACCAGGGCTCTAATTCTTAATGTGCTATGATTTAGTGTTAGATCTTTAGTCAGACATGGTCTTAGCTTCTTTGTGCCTTTTAAAAAGATCTGTTAAATGGGAATGATTATATATGTTCTTGTCTTAAATGATGAGAATCAAATAGAGTATGGGACAATTCTTTGAAAGTGGTTAAATGTTATGTGTGTGTGAGTGGTTTTTTTTTTTTTTTTTTTTGTATAGCTAATGTTTTCTATTAGGATTACAATTAGTGTTTTCTATTAGGATTCCAAACTCAATCAGAGTTTGTTAACACTTAAGTTAAATATATTATCTTTGTTAAATTTACAAGACATCGTCTTCACTGTAAAAATATAAACAAAAACATACATGAATCATAGATTTCATTGTTCATTCTCTGGATTTACATTAACCAGTCAGTTGTAACAAACATTATCTGTTTTCAATGTAAGGATACAAATAATGCCCCAATCTTATGATTGTTTGGGAAATTATTCTCCTATGAGCAAATTTTAAATTCATATTCTCAGCCAGGTGTAGTGGCTCATGCCTATAATCCCAGCACTTTGGGAGGCTGAAGTGGTCAGGAGTTTGAGACCAGCCTGGCCAACATGGTGAAACCCCGTCTCTATTAAAAATGCAAAAAAATTAGCTGAGCATGGTGACACACACCTGTAATTCCAGCTACTTGGGAGGCTGAGGCAGGAGAATCACTTGAACCCTCGAGTCGGAGGTTGCAGTGAGCTGAGATCGTGCCACTGCACTCCAGCCTGGGAGACAGAGCGAGACTCCATCTCAAAATAAATAAATGAATGAATAAATGAATAAAATAAGTAAATAAATACATATTCTCCACTTATATTTCAAGTGTTCAAATGTGATTTTACATTATGTATCTACCCTCAGCCAAAGATGTAGTTGTATACCAGCATTGTTGCTCTTAGAAAGCTAAGGGCATTTCTATGCTCTGGTAAAATAATAATGACAAGATTGTGCCCTCTTTCTAAAATATAGGTAGAAAAAATTGAAAGCAATGATGTGTCATAGTTCATAGTTCTAAATGAAAACAGTTACTAATTAAGCAAAAACTTCATGAGGAATCCCATAACCCCAAGTAAACTTCCGAATTAAGAAGTGGTTAAGTTTATTTTGGAAGTGCATTTTTTAAAGTCTTGGTATTTTGGAGCTCTTAAATTTAACCATTAGAAGAACTCAAGTGATCATTAGTCAGCCTTAAGATGTGGTTTTAAAGGTCAAGCTTCCATCAAAGAAAAAATGCAAGACACATCTCTTGAGCGTTCTTTCTGCCTTTCCTCCCAAAAATTTGATTGTCCGGAGGAGTTGTGGATCATAAAAGTTTCCATGGAAAATGTGTTTGAAGAATGCCAGAGGAAGACTGCAGATTTTCTAGATAAATTATCTGACCTGTCTGAAGTCAGGGATAAAAAATATAATATCATTTTGAACCACCACTTTGCAAATGAAATGAAGGAGTTAACTCACTTGATTTGGTGCACTTGAAGAAGGAAAGATTCACTTTAATTAAAACTACAAACAATGCAGATGCCTGTAACTCTGTTCCAGACCCAGCAAGGATGGTACTGCAAGAGAAATGAAAAGTACCTAGCAGCCTCAGCAGCAGGCTGGAGCCGTGTTCAACGAAAGTAATTTAATTAGTGTTGATCATGACTCCAGATGATGGTGATTTGATAAGGAATAATTTAGTACTTAACAGCCTTTTACATGCACCAACTCCATGTGGGAAGGTAAAGCAAATTGCACAAAATGAATGTGCTGCTTTTGCTTGTGCCTGTGCCAATGAACTGGAAAACCGCCTGTTAGCAGACTCAGATTCTCAGCCCTGTGATGAAATACCCAACACGTTTTCAACTCAGCCCTCTCTGATGGGAGTCTCTAAACTACTCTTATTTAAGAATAAATAAGAGAAGTCATTTTTGTGACACAGAATATCCAGGAAGCAGGAAAGTTAAAATGAGGAAAATAATGTAGCCTACGGCTTTTGTGCTGTAAGTTGAAGATTTTTAGGTTGGCTTTCTCTTTTTTCCTCACATGCAGCAATTCAAAAAAAAAAAAAATTCTTGCCAACTCAGATTCATTGGATTACTTATTTGGCTTATGATTAGAAAAAAAAAAAAAATCAGTTTCAAGGGCCCATAGTGACTGAGGCCCACATAGGTTGAACCTGTTATGGAGAGAGCTGGGTATCCCAAAACTGCTGGAGTGGGAGAACTTGTAAGAATCCTTGAGTGTTGGCATCTAAGGAAAAGGAAGATGTTACCGGATTTAAAAAAAAAAAAAAAAAAAAACTCTTTTCAACTACTGGACCTATTTGAATGCAGCATACATCAGAACACAGTGGATTCAAATTTGCCCAATTATGAGCAATCACCTAGAAAGTTTTATAAGATTCAGAATCCTGATACAACCCAGTTCTAATGAATGGAATTTCTGGGAGTGGTGTATTAGTTTTCCCGGGCTGCTGTAACGAAGTATCACAAACTGGGTTGCTTTGTGAAATTTGTTGTTTCAAAGTTCTGGAGGCTGGGAATCCAAGATGAAGGCTGTCAGCAGGACTTGGAGGGCTGTGAGAGAGAATCTATTCCCTGCCTCTTCCTAGCTTCTGGTAGTTTCCTGGGAACCTCTGGCATTCCTTGGCTTGTAGAGGCCTCACTCTTACCTGTGCCCTCGTTTTCATGTAGCAGTCTCCCTGTGTGCATGTCTCTTTAACCAGATTCTCCCTTTTATAAAGATACTAGTCACATTGGATTAGTGCTCACCTTAATGACCTTATGTTAATTTAATCTTCCAAATAAGAGATTCTGGTGTTGAAATTTCAACATGTAAATTCTGAGGAGACACAATCCAACCAATAACCAATGGGGTTTGAGAATCTGTGTTTCTCCAGCAGCTCCCTAGATAATTTGATGATGTGCCAGATTTGGGGATCCTGTGTTCAGGGAGCAGCTCACCTCTGATAACCCTTTGAGAATCCTTACGCCCTGCAGTAGTAGACTGAATGTTTGTGTCCCTCTCTCACTGCCCCCGCCCCAGCAAATTCAGATATTGAAACTGACTCCCCAGTGTGATGGTATTTGGAGGTGAGGACTTCGGGAAGTGATTAGGTCATGAAGATGGAGCCAATGGGATTAGTGCCCCTATTCCCTTACTAAAGAGATCCCAGGGAGCTCACTTGTGATTTCTGCTATGTGAAGTTGCAACGAGAAGATGACTATCTGTGAACCAGGAAGTGAGCTTTCACCAAACGCTGAATCTGCTGGTGACTTGATGCTGGATTTCCCAGCTTCCAGAGCTGGCAGCAATAAATACCTGTTGTTTATAAATCATACAGTCTATGGTATTTTTGTTACAGCAGCCTAAACAGATTAAGACAAGCCCCTTCTTCTGAGGTCACTTCAGGAAACTCACTGGGCCAATCTGAAAGTAGTAGAGCACCAAATAGCATTTCCACTAGCATGGATCATGCCTTTTGCTTCTAGGTCCGTACTAAGGGATATTTTGATAGAAGGCTGTTGTCATGCTAGCAGCCATTCATGATGGTGCGGAAAACATGCCATTCCTCCCCACCCTCCATTCCCTACCCATCTGGAATAATCTCTCCTGTGAAGTTGAAGCGCATTTTCAGATGTCTCAGCTGCGTCAAAAAGTCAGACATGTTCAAATAACTTAATTAGTGTAGCTTTGATTAATGTCCCTCAGAGTTTTTTAAACTTTATATGGATATACATTCATTATAATGCAAAAATCTGAAGTGTATATTTTGATGAATTTTACATGTGTATATATCCACATAACCACCACCCAGAGCAAGATATAAAATGTTTCTAGCAAGATGTATTTCCATAACTTCGTACCTGTGAGATCATCTGTGTTTTTGCATGTAATTTGTCCCTTTTTATTCCTGTATAGTATTCATTCCACTGTATGCTTATGCCATGATTTATTTATCCATTTGCCCATTGGTGAATATTTGAGTTTTTCCAGTTTTTGCTGTCATGATTAAAGCTTCTTTGAACATTCTCAAACATGTCTTTTGGTGAACATATGCACTCCTTTTTCTTGGATATATACCTAAGGGTGTATTATTGGATCATAGAGTAGATTTCTGTTGACCTAGTAGTTATTTCCAGAAAGTTTTCCAAAGTGCTTGTTATACTAATCCATACTCTCAGCAGCTTGTGTAAAAGTTCCCATTGCTTCTTGTCTTCACCAAAACTTCGTAATGTCTATCTTTTGCAGGTTAGTCATTCTGGTGATATCTATATCTATCTGATACAATTATATAGTGATAATCTCATGTGAATTATTTTGCAGTTTTCTGAAGAATAGAGATTTTAAATACCTTTGCATATATTTTATTGTTATTCCCATTTGTTTTGCTGTCTGGATATCCTCTTTTGTGAACTGCCTGCCTGTTTCAAGACTTTCTGCCAATTTTTTAAATGGGGAATTTGTCTTATCTTACTGATATGTTGCAATTCTTATTTTCTTAAATATGAGTTCTTTGTCAGATCTTTCTACTTAAAACATCTTATAGCTTGTGACTTACTTTCCTTTTTTTTTTAATAGTGTCTTTTGAAAAGTGTTTTTGATTTCAATGAAGCCTAATTTGCTGATATTTTTTCTTTTATGGTTAGTGCTTTTTGTGTCCTGTTTATAAATATTTTCCTACTTGATGGTACTCAAGACTTAAAATATAGTAATATTAAACATTATAGTCTCCAATATGGCTGACATTTTGATAAATATGATAAACTTTACATCATACTGCATGCATATTTATTAGCTATAGAGGTCATCAATTTTTAGTCATATAAATTTGATCTAATCTCTCAGGTACAATATGATTTGTTACTTGAATTCCTTGTATGTTGCTACTGCTTTTTCTTATGAAAATGTAAAACCCAATACTTAATCTGAAGTGCTAAAACTTGGATGTATGCGTGTTCTCACTTATAAGTAGGAGCTGGATGATGAGAACACATGGACACAAAGGGGAAGAACAGACGCTGGGGGCTACTTGAGGATGGAGGGTGGGAAGACGAAGAGGATCAGAAAAAAATAACTACTGGGTCCTAGGCTTAGTATCTGGGTGATAAAATAATCTGTACAACAAACTCCCATGACACGAGCTTACCTATATAATAAACCTGCACATGTATCCCTGAACCTAAAATTAAAGTTAAAAAGCAAAACAAAACTTGGGAATACACGTTTTGCTAAATATGTTCAAAGATGTAATAAATAATAGAAAACCATTTGTTTAAAAAAAAAAAAAGAAATGCATGGTTAATGTATTACAAAGGTGTGTCATTTAGTATTTGTTATTCTAAGATGTCATGTACACACACACAACACGCAGATATACACTGGGAGACAATTTTCTTATAGAGTACTACTTTATTTGTTTGTTTGCTTATTTATTTATTTGAGACAGAGTCTCACTCTGTCACCTAGGCTGGAGTACAGTGGCACGATCTTGGCAACCTCTGTCTCACGGGTTCAAGTGATTCTCGTGCCCCAGCCTCCTGAGTAGCTGTAATTATAGGTGTACACCACCATGCCTGGCTAATTTTTGTATTTTTAGTGGAGATGGAGTTTCACCATGTTGACAAGGCTGGTCTCAAACTCTTGGACTCAAGTGATCTCCCCACATTGACCTCCCAAAGAGCTGGGATTACAGGTGTGATCCACTGTACTGGGCCTAGAACACTACTTTAAATTCTTCGTGGGTTTTCTTTTCACATTTAAAAAATGTTTACCCAGGAAATTGAGGACACATAGACAAATGTGAAGAGAATAATGTTAATTCCCTCCTGCCCTTCAATTGGCTTTTACCATTTATCAACATTTTTCTAATCTTATTCATCACTTTCCTCATAAATAATTATTTTTTCTAGAGTATTTTAAAGAAAATTTTGGATATTTTATCTGTAAATATTTTATGAACCTCTAAAATTAAAACTTTTAAAATATAGCTACTGTGCCATTATCACATCCAACAAAATTAACAATGATTTATTAAATTCTCTAATAACTAGTCTATACTAAAATGTCTTATTTATTGTAGAGTTGTCTTTTTATAGTTGGCTTGTTCAAATCAGAATTCGAACAAGTCCTCATAATTGATTCTTGAGGTCCTTAAGCCTCTTCTGTCAGAAGAATTAGAGCTTTCTGACTTGGTAAAGTTAATGCACATGAGTATTCTTGACATATGGAGATATACAAAATTTCTCTTTTGTTTTTCTTTTTACTTTGAATAGGCGTACTAAACATGTATGCACACACACACACACACACAACATTAAAAAATGCTTTGAAATTGTATACCTAGGGTAATTATTTTATTATTATGTGTTAAGTTTCTCTTAGATCACTTAAGTAAAGTTTACCAATTGGCAAATTTATTTTCTAGAATATTTCAGATGACTCTTAATTGCCATTGAACAGTTGTATCAAAATTATATGCATATAAAACAAATAGTATTTGTTTTCCTGAAGCTTGGTAGTTTGTGATATCAAATTTTTATATTAAAAATTATATATACCATTCAAGCTAATGCAAGTTTGTAATTCTGTAATGGTATAATTAGATTGAATGACAAATGACATCATAAACCACAAAATTCCTCTTGTCATATCTTTCTTTTTGGAATGCGGACTTAACATACGGTGTTTTAATTTCAGTTTGTATAAGAGTTAGAATAAATCTCCACAGCATGTGTCTCTGTTACATTTATCCCTTGACTATTCATACCTGTGGATATTATACGTAAATTACAAAATCTATTCTTACGACTATTTTTTCCTTTTTTAAACCAATTTCCCATTTATACCAAAAATTTAATTACTCTGATAAGATTTCTAATAGGCATTTCTTCAGTTTCATATTGAAGAATAAAAAATATATAGCTTTTTTTTTTTTTTTTTTGAGATGGAGTCTCACTCTGTTGCCCAGGCTGGAATGCAATGGTATGACCTCGGCTCACTGCAACCTCCCCTTCTGGGTTCAAGCAATTCTCCTGTCTCAGCCTCCCAAGTAGCTGGGATTACAAGCACCTGCCATCATACCCGGCTAATTTTTGTATTTTTGTACAGACAGGGTTTCACCATGTTGCTCAGGTTGGTCTTGAACTCCTGACCTCAGGTGATCCACTTGCCTTAGCCTCCCAAAGTGTTGGGATTACCTATGTGAGCCACAGCGCCCAGCCTATAGCATGTTTTTTAATTATTGGATTTAAAACTGTGATTCCCTCCCCATATACATATTTTTTAAGTTTTCATATTTTGTGATGTAGCTTTGTATGTTATTAAACATAAATGCATATAAGCATTTATATGCTTTAAGTCACAGTAAAAAGGTGAAAACATCATTTCATATAGAATAATTGTTTCATGGTAGATTACATGTGACAAACAACATTTACATATTTCTCAGATTTCATCTTCACAGTTCTGTTAATTAGATAGGCAGATACTTAATCTCTATTTTATAGATGAGAACTGGCCTCAAAGATGTTGACTTTTTGCCCAAAGTAATATCAGTCACTTCTGGACCTGCGCCTGGATTTTCTTTGTCCTAGTCTAGTTGTCATTTCATTAAACTATTATTATTGATGCAGTTGATATATTTTACTTTCAATAATGCTTAAAATTGTATTTTGGTCTTTAGTTGATTCTTGGCTAATCAGTTGTAATTTTTCTGCTTTAGTCATTGTAAACCTTTCTGATATGTTTTCAAAATGTACTTTCTTGAAACTGAGCTTCTAGCATTGTTAATATCAGTTAAGAAAACTACAAGTGACTCAAGTAATGAGAGAAAATTCAAGCATGCATTTTGTTACACAATAAAGGCAGAAAAGGAGTATACGAAGATTTTCTGAAATCTTCTGCTACTGAAATTCATCAAATGTGATTTTTCTTACATATATAATATGAGATGTGAATGATTTTCAACAAGAGAAGTAGAACACATTAATCTCCATAATTCCTAACAGCATTTAATTTTTGTGGGTATTTTGTTCTTTTTTTCTAGTGGCTTTTCATGGCCTACCCCTGAAAATCAAGAAAGAACCCCACAGTCCGTGTTCAGAAATCGGCTCTGCCTGCAGTCAAGAACAGCCCTTTAAATTCAGCTATGGAGAAAAGTGCCTGTACAATGTCAGGTAAAGCCACCAGGTGTTTGTATATAAGATAGTGGTTCTTATTGAATCAAAAAGTCCAGAATAATATGAAATCTCAAGTCATATTTTATGAGTTACATCTTTAATATATAACAAGCTAATTAGGTAATGCATTTAGCAGAATTCTAAAGAACCATTTACCATCCAAACACACACTTTGGATTCATTTTAAAGCAATAATTTTTATCCAGATCATTAGTTGCTTTTCTACTGTAGGGATGCATCTTGGGTTTGAAAAAGGAGTTTTACTTGGCACAAGCAACTTTTGAAAGTTCCCATTAGAATGAATGCATTATACACTTTAGATAGAGTTTGTAGAAAAAAAAAAGATGAAACATTTGGCAGGTCTAAGCAGTACATTAGTTATCTGTCAGGTTTTGCAGATGATCTATAAGATGAGTTCATGGACAATTTGCAATAAAACTGGAATTTCATAAGACTTAGCAGAGGCTATTATCTATTCAAAAGCTGGTTGTTCTGATGATGATAATAAAGGGTGGTGCAGTAAAAGTACATTGTTCATTTGTTAGAAAATTTTATCACATATATGTTCATTAAAAACCCTTCAAAGTAAATTGCATGATGCTACTTTTCATATTGGCCTATAATTGTATAAAGAAAAAGTTGGCTGTCTCTACTGAGTATTATCACTCTCAATTACAGTAGAAACTTAGTTCTTACAAGGAGTTTGGAAACTTACACAAATGATTCCAGATATTCGTACTGTTTTGTAAGTTATGTCAATTCAGATTCATCATACATTATGACTCAAAGGAGTCTTCTATTAAATATTTCCTCAGATATTTATTGCATACACTGTTTATGTCCAAGATATGTAAGAGTCTAGAAACATAGGCCATATATGGTGGCTCATGCCTGTAATCTCAGCACTTTGGGAGGCAGAGCTGGGCAGATGAGGTCGGGAGTTCGAGACCAGCCTGACCAACCTGGAAAAGCCCCGTCTCTACTAAAAATACAAAATTAGCCGGGCATGGTGGCGCATGCTGTAATCTCAGCTACTCCAGAGGCTGAGGCAGGAGAATCGCTTGAACCCGGGAGGTGGAGGTTGTGGTGAGCAAAGATCGTGCCATTGCACTCTAGCCTGGGCAACAAGAGAGATAATCCATCTCAAAAATAAAAAAGAAACATAGACTTGTGCCATTATGGCAGCTGACCAATGCTCAGATATTTTATTACCATTTGTTCTTGCAAACTTGTCTTTTATGTTTGCTTTTCTAAGAGGTTCACCAGAGCCCGAAATGATGAGCAGGCTCAATTGAAACTGCAAAGTTTAATAAAAAAGGTCTCTTGTAGAAGCTAACTATTAAAGCATACTGAGTTCAGATAAGACAGTATTGATCGATCTGAATTTTATTTTATAGTTCAGTTTTGTTTTTGCATTTTCTTCTTACAAGTACTGTGTATCCACAACGTAATTATTTAACATATTGAGGAATTTCTAGTCAATGCCAGTTAGATATAGAATTGTCATTGCCTTTCAGCATTAATCAGAATTGTGATTGTGAAATCATCACTGTTTTATATGCCATATCTGACATCCATAAATCAATAATAAAGGAATTGCCTGAATATTTTGAGTTTCTTTTGGGGGATGAATAATCTCCACAGTGATATATGGTATATGCAATAAATTCTGGTACTTCCATCTCTATACAGAAAATATTATTGAGTACAGCATTTCATGGGGGAATAGTTTCTTTTTTTTCTTCATTCATGAGAATGAGTTAGGTTAACCATTTCACAAAAGAAGTGGGTTTTTCTTCAGAAATACTGGTAAAGAACATACGTGTAACCAAACATGCACTTCATTATATGAACATTGTTGACTTTGCTTTAAAGCAAGAGCGGGCTTGTGCAACATGTATTCTTTTACTCCTTGTAAAAGATTTTTGCAGATGGATATAATTCCGTTGCATTGATGGAGCAATAGAATAAATTATTACATAATTTAATTCAAAAAGAAATATTTCTTTCTAAAGGAAAAAAAGTGTACTGATGATTGCTTTTTATTTTATTTTACTTATTTTTTTTTTTTGAGACAGGGTCTCACTTGGTCAGCCAGGCTGGAGTGCAGTGGTGCGACCTGGGCTCACTGCAACCTCTGCCTCCCGGGTTCAAGTGATCCTCTCACCTCAGTCTTGTGAATATCTGAGCCTACAGCCATGTGTCACCACGCCCAGCTAATTTTTTGTATTTTTAGTAGAGACGGGGTTTCACCAAGTTGCTCAGGCTGGTCTTAAACTCCTGTGCTTAAGCGATCCTCCCACCTCAGCCTCCCAAAGTGCTGGGATCACGGGCATGAGCCACTGTGCCCAGCAAAATGAAATACATCATTCTAACTTAGAAATGTCCTGTTTTAAAAAAAATTTAAGGAAATTTAGTTTTAGTAAAATATTTTATAGATGACATTAGTTAAATCACATTCCTGAAATTTACGCATAGGAAAGCAGTTTAAAATCGTAATATAAAATCAAGCTTACTCATTTTATTATTTTGTAATTGTGAGTGTTTAGGAGTTAGACTGTAATAGGATTTTATTCCTAATAACATTATTTTGTACTTATTCTCCAAGAAAGTTTAAATATATCAGACATTTTAATTTACCTCATTAATCTTCATTATTCCATGTGAGGAAGTTAAGGCCAAGCATCATTTATTTAATATAATAAAATGAAAATAAAGTAAAAGCATTGCCTTCTTAAAATCCCACCACAAATAAAAGCAAGCCAGGTATAGTCTCTACCTTATTAAGCTGATGTTAGTTATTGTTTTAAAATCTTATATAATATAAAAGAAAAATATAGTCTTAGAACTATTTAATGATTCAGGAAAGATCTATCAAACTTTCTTAAATAGGTATATCAAGAGTAAATGGAAAAAATACCACTACTTTTCTGGACAGTAATTTTCCTTATACTAAGTTGTTTGTATATGCATTAAAAATACACATTTAATATTTGTGCTGTTACAAGGTTTTGCATTAATTATCCTATTTTCTGTTTAAGGGTGTTGTGATTTTTGAAGTGTATCTGTTCTGGATTTAAAAAACAACAGCAACAACAAAGTTTTCATTTCCATTTGACTTAAGTCTAAAATATCTTTTCTTCCTTTGGATTAGAAACTTTTTAAAAAAATAGCTCCAAAGAAAGAAATGTTCTCTTTTCTTTTGTCCCCTGGGTAGTGCCTATGATCAGAAGCCACAAGTGGGAATGAGGCCCTCCAATCCCCCCACACCATCCAGCACGCCAGTGTCCCCACTGCATCATGCATCTCCAAACTCAACTCATACACCGAAACCTGACCGGGCCTTCCCAGCTCACCTCCCTCCATCGCAGTCCATACCAGATAGCAGCTACCCCATGGACCACAGGTAACCTGCAGATACCACTTTTCTAGAAACTGTTTTTTGCATTCTTGGAAAAAATTTCTATTAACAGTTCTGAAGACCTAGAGTAGATTTAAGGTGAGCCTATTAATTTTGCACATCTGTGCAAAATATTTTTAGAAAGAGCTCACTCTATCTATACTTATAATTTGTGGAGAAAGTCATTTATAAACATTCCTTTTATAAACATTTAAATTGGTTGCTAAAATGGAAAATTAATCTATCTACTGACATTTGAGCATTTCCCTTTCGCTTTGCTTGAATTAAATTGCTTCACTTAAACTTTAAATCAGATCATCCCACTTTTATGAGCATATGTGTGTACTTCTTCTGTAAAGTTAGGAGACTAATTTTAGTAGGTAGCTTATGGAATTAGGTTTTTTACCTTATATTGAATGGTTCAGCTGTACATAGTTTTGCAGAATAGAACTTATTTGATTAAAACTGTTTACCATCCTTTCCAAGTGATGAATATTTAATATCAGTAGACACATGACTCTGGACACTGAGAATATACAATTAAAGAGATAGAGACTCAATTAGTATTACTTAGAAAGGAGCAAGACAGGAAACATAGCATAGATCTAAGGAGAATACTGTGTTAGGTAATTCGTGACTCCTTGAGATTAAGAAATTCATATTTAAATAAAATATGAAATAAAACCTGTAGAGGTTCTGAGATGTACTACCTTAATATACAGCTTAAAATCCAGGTTGCTCATATACAGCAGCTCTCCTTCTTTATCACTTCTGCCTTGTGCTGCTGTATGCAGTGGTGTGCTGGTAAATGTTTAGCAATATTTACCATTTACTGGTAAATGTTTAGCCTGCATGGGAGAAAAACAAAAAGGCCTCATCAGTAGCTTTTGCTGGGTCTGTGATGTACATATTGCTTTCATGGCCCACGATGAGCCATCACTGTGACAACCCTGAATGCCGACTTGCAAAGATGCAATAGCACAGCATAATGTAGTATTTCTAGCATACGGATACGGGAGACATAAGTAACCTCAGGTGTATAACTGGTAATGAAATGTAGTAAAATAATTAGAAAGTGATGAGTATTGCATTTTTATCTTTTGTTTTTAACATTTTTTTGACTGTGAAGTTGTATAATTTAACTCCTAATAGTGGCTGTGTTTAAGAACTGGCTCAAAAAATGCCTGCAAATTTAACAATAAGTCAGTGCAAACTGGCTCTGAGACACCATTGTAAAAATAACTCAGCCAAAGGAATCTTCTAGATCAGCAGAGGAAAGCAGAAGATATGCCACTGGCAACTTTCTGAAAATAAGGGAGCACTCAAGTCTGCTTTTTATAGGTTTTTTTCATGGGACTCAATCTCAAATTCAGAAACTCATTTTGCTATAAAGGGCATAAGATGAAAGCATTCTTTACAATGTGATACAAAGCCTTATCTTTTCCACTCTTGTATCCATCACTAGGTCCTCTTGTGGGGTAGTTATTAAATGCTTCCTATTATCTTTTTCTTCTCACCCCGTAGCCTTGAGACTTTGTCAGAGTGCAATGGTATGTCCATCTGTGTAAACAGTTTTGTAAATACAGATGAAAGAATTCTTATTGCAGGGTGGGCCATTAAACAGATGCACATTGTGCACAGCTAAAAGGGAACAAAAGTATGAACAAACAAAGTTTTATTTCCTCCACTACTGGTGACTTCTCGGAGTTCTCGATAACTGAATCTCACTCTTCTGATCAGTGCCAGAATTATAGATTGTATAATTCACTTTTTGTGCAAACTGGTTATTTCTTAGGGAAGGTGACTGCTGAATAAGCAGTGTGCCTGGTTTTAGGTGACCTAACTTGAAATGCTTTAGCCAAATCCATTTTAGTTTCTCTACTTGAAGTCAAATATTTGAGACTGAGAACAGCCGGCCCGGAACTCCAAGAGGGAAGCTCAGGGTCTTTTCCCACTGACCCCTGACTGAGTTTTGAGGACAGTACCAGCTGGCCAGTCCCAGGAAAATCTCTAAAGCCGTATGTTTCTGAGGAGGATTTCTTAGAGGGCTCTGGCCAACAAATGACAGTCCCTCAGTTATAAATGGCAAATTTGCTCTGGGAACAGATCCTTTCCCCAGAACACCCCCTCCAGCCAGGCACCCCACTTCACTCTGGGAACGCTTTACGGCCAACTGGCCTGCACCCTGCTTCCTTTCCTCAGCCTCACTCTGCTCCTCGGGCCAGCCCTTTGGCACTTTTTCCTGAACCCACTGTGCAGGAGCCCTGTCTCTCTTTCTCAGTGTTTCCACCACTTACACCCTGTTTTTCTTTATCCGGGAGTTCATCAGCATGTTCTCTGTATCTGTTAACTCCTTTCCAGAAGCTTCTTGAATCACTTTCTCTTTACCATTGGTCAGCGGCTCTTAAGAATTACACCGAAACCTTGCAACTTCTGGGAAGCATGCGAGTTTGATATATACATGTTCCCCAGCAACTTCCAACTGGAATCAGGTCGACTCGTAAAAACAAATGGCTTGATTCCTTACAAAGCTTTCAGTTACAAGTATTATTAACTTCCTTTTAAGGCTTCACAAGTAAGCCAGTTTCTTATTTTAACTTTAAGTTACAATTTTCTGATTCACTCCTTGACAGTTCTTAATGATAATTTCTGTTTCTTTTTTTGGCTAATGAAATAAGCAAGAGAAGGGAAATGAATGCAGTGCCAGTCAGCCTAACTGCTCTGCAATATCCGAGTTTCTAAGTTTATTTTCTGCAGGTGTAGGTGGAATTTCAGTGCTTTCCATGACCGCCAGTGAGCCTAGAGTTAAATCACAGGATGGAGTGTTCTTAGAAATGCTAAAGCAATTGCTTTGCCATTCTTTAGCTTTTACCTTATTTTCATTTAACATTACCGAAATTAAATGCTAACTTTCCAAATTAAAGTCTCAGGAATACTTTTAGTAGGGGGGTTAATAGGCTTATATTTGCTCATAGAAATGTTTTATAGGTTATTTTTAAGCACTCCTGGGGCATTTTTAGAGCACTTTTAAATCTTTAATTAATCCACATCTTTGTGGTGGGTCAATGATATTATGGATGAGAAACACAGAACAGTACGATTATGTGATTAGCCAATCGTTATAAAGTATAACCAAGAACAAAGAGGCATAGGACTCATTTCTAGCCTTCTGCCGAGGTCTCAGAACTTCCTCATATCCTAACAGCGGGACTTGCCCCAAATCTATACAACACTATACGTTATTTTCACCTTTGGAGATCAGCTGTGTATTTACGCTTATTTTTATCACCCTGATAATGTATTTGAATCTATTGGAAGCCAATATGGTCTGCATTGCTGTTTGACAGTAAAGAGGTAGTCTTTTTAAAACCAGCTTGGGTTTGAGTCCTTATAATAAACAGTTTTGTTTATTGCTAAAAGACAATGTTAACTAGGACATTGTTGAGGAATTGAAACTCCTGCTGATTTAAGAAGAGTCATTCCTCTCTTGCTTCCTCAGCAATGGATAGTAATGGAAGGAAAACCAATAGGTAGATTTTTGTTTGTTTGGTTTTTTGTTTCTTGATCAGTTTGGTAATAGAATTAAAAGACAGAGGATGTAGTTTGAGATCAGACCCTATTCCTCCCTCCCCTTTTTTTTCTTGTATATAATCATTTCAGACCCCTTTGTGTAGAAATTATCAGTGATCCAATTGATTTAGAACTGGTCGTTTTAGCCATTAATGGGTGTGTGTGTGTGTGTGTGTGTGTGTGTGTGTGTGTGTAAAATCCTCAAAGTTGTTCATTGCTCTCCAATCTTTACTCAAAGTACATCTTTAATTCATATACTGCAACAGTGCTGCAAAAGACTGATTAGAAGGGGAATATAAGTCATATGATTAAAAAACATAGAGCTACTAATCCAGGAAAGAAAAATGTAATGCTTGTTAAAGATTTACACTTCAGGTCAGCTGGTATCATGTTCATTCACTAAGAAATGAAAAACTGTATCAGTATTTTAAAGAATATTCCATGTTACCATTTCATCTGAAACACACTCTCTTATTCCCTAGATTTCGCCGCCAGCTTTCTGAACCCTGTAACTCCTTTCCTCCTTTGCCGACAATGCCAAGGGAAGGACGTCCTATGTACCAACGCCAGATGTCTGAGCCAAACATCCCCTTCCCACCACAAGGCTTTAAGCAGGAGTACCACGACCCAGTGTATGAACACAACACCATGGTTGGCAGTGCGGCCAGCCAAAGCTTTCCCCCTCCTCTGATGATTAAACAGGAACCCAGAGATTTTGCATATGACTCAGGTAGGCCCCTGCTCTACTCAAATTACGTTCAAGGCACCTTTTCACCTCCCCTGGCACATTGGTTAGTGTTGGTATCAGAATGGGTAGCTCCAGACCATTTTTTAATGAGATCTTTCAGATATTGTCCCTTCATTGAAACTTCATCTACATGTAAAGATTTAGACTATCAAGTCATTTTGACATGAGGTGATGTTGAAATGTCTGGAAACAAAACCAGTTCAAAGCAAAATACACTTTACAGAATCATGCACAGTCGCAGCTTGAGAGGGACATTGCAATGTTTTTTCTTAATTCTGCACTTTTTTTCTTCTTATTTTGCTACTACAGTGCTACTTAATAACATTGTTTACAGAAAGTAATATTCTTCTGAACTAGGTCACATATTGCTTATAACATTTTTTAAAAAATTACTGAGGTCCTGGTGTGGCATGTCACGCCTGTAATCCTAGCACTTTGGGAGGCTGAGACCGGCGGATCATGAGGTCAGGAGATCGAGATCATCCTGGCTAACACAGTGAAACGCTGTCTCTACTAAAAATACAAAAAAATAGCCAGGCGTGGTGGCAGGTGCCTGTAGTCCCAGCTACTCTGGAGGCTGAGGCAGGAGAATCGCTTGAACCCGGGAGATGGAGGTGGCAGGGAGCCAAGGTTGCACCACTGCACTCCAAACTGGGTGACATACTGAGACTCTATCTCAAAAAAAAAAAAAAAAAAAATTATTGGTGGCAAAGATTCTAAGTGTTCTTAAGTAAGAATTCTCACATATTAAGAGGGGAATAACACAGATTATTCGTAGAGCTTAGCTTTGTCTCTGTGAGCTAGAAAGTAGTACAAAGCTGCACGTCAAGTAGGGGAGAGGGGTTTCCTGAAAGGAGGGAGGGTTTAAAATCTTTTCCAAGCCGTACACAGTGGCTCATGCCTATAATTCCAGCACTTTGGGAGGCTGAGGTGGGCGGATCACAAGGTCAGGAGATTGAGACCTTCCTTGCTAACATGGTGAAGCCCCGGCTCTACTAAAAATACAAAAAAATTAGCCGGGCGAGGTGGCCGGCGCCTGTAGTCCCAGCTACTCAGGAAGCTGAGGCAGGAGAGTTGCTTGAACCCGGGATGCGGAGCTTGCAGTGAGCTGAGATCGCGCCACTGCACTCCAGCCTGGGCGATAGAGCGAGACTCCGTCTCAAAAAAAAAAAAAAAAAAAAAAAAATAGTACCACCAACTTTACCAATATTTGAACCTTGAGACTTTAGAAGAATTACTTAACTCTGCTGAGTTTTTCCTTCTATAATCTGCCAAATCAGGACATCTGTTTTTAACACATCTCAGGTATTTTGAAAAATAATCTATGAAATACAAGCTAATGTTTATAAGGTTACCATGTACCTGTAAAATATTGTTAACATTATTGTATCTGTGGTCAATAGATGGTTGTGGATGTGGACATATCATTTCCTTTTGTCTGGATATAAAGTTTGGGCATTCTTTAGGAAGCGACTGTTGCTTCCTCTGCTGAGTTTTTCTTTTTCTTTTTCTTTCTTTTTTTTTTTTTTTTTTTTTTGAGACGGAGTCTCGCTCTGTTGTCCAGGCTGGAGTGCAGTGGTGCTATCTCGGCTCACTGCCAGCTCCTCCTGCTGGGTTCACGCCATTCTCCTTCCTCAGCCTCCCGAATAGCTGGGACTACAGGCACGTGCCAAGGCGCCCGGCTAATTTTTAGTATTTTTAGTAGAGACGGGGTTTCACCGCGTTAGCCAAGATAGTCTCCATCTCCTAACCTCGTGATCCGCCCACTTCGGCCTCCCAAAGTGCTGGGATTACAAGTGTGAGCCACTGCACCCGGCCCCCTCTGCTCAATTTTTGTATCATTAGTCTACCTGAGTAAAGAAAACTATCTCCAGGTCTTGAGTTACCAGTTTGCATATAAGATTACCTACTTGATAATGAACTGTCCTTAAGGCTCTTCAACAGAGAACCCTATGACTTAGAAGTCTGCTTCTAGTCATCCTTCTACACTGGCCAATAAGTTCAAAGGAGGAGGGGAACTGGCCCTCTTGAGGCATGCCTCAACTTCTAGAAAGCATGCGGGCTCCCCAAGACCTATGAATTCTCTGCCCAAGTGGCCTTAAGTCTACTTCCAGGGCCTGAGTAAGTTCATCCCAGGCCCTATTTTCTGAAAAGCAGAACACATTGCTCCTATATATAGCCCTAGATTCAAGGGTGAAGGGCAGCTGTTTGTGAGGGCATGAGGATGAATCTTGATATGTGAGACTCTTACAGTGTGGCCCAATATTGAGCTCAAGGATAGGAAGAGACACAAAATTTAGGGTGTGCCAGGATCTGAAGACTGGGTACTGGCTCTCTTCATACCATACTCTTCCTGGATCATTTTAGAGATTTCCTCAACTACTAAATTTGACATAGCTGCGAGGTTGTTATGGTATATAGTTGCAAAGATGAGGAGACATCTTATTTATCACTTTGCTTGACTGATTTATAATTTAAGAAATTTTAGCAGATTATATAAGGGTCTTCATTTGAATTTTTGCCCCAGGGTCTGTAATTTGGGGAGTATCTTGAAATTCCCCTTGTGGTTTCAGTTTAGAATCTTTTGTATCTGTCCATTGGTGTCTATAATGAAGAACCCTGCAATACAGTGGGCTTTATTGTAAATAGTATACATTTCTCTCTGTAAATTTCAAATACTGTTAATTAATATTATCCTTATTCCCCAAACCACATTTTAATTTGTTGTAGTTTTTAAAATTAATCATGATTTCAAGAAACTTTACGTGGAAATCATATAAATTATCTCAAATAATCATTCCAAAGAACATGTATAGCATAGCACTTAAAATGTTTCTTTTTGTGCTCTAGAAATTTTTTTTTTTTTTTGAGGTGGAGTCTTGCTCTGTCACCCAGACTGGAGTGCAGAGAGGTTCATTCTCAGCTCACTGCAACCTCTGTCTCCCGGATCCAAGCGATTCTCCTGCCTCAGCCTTCCAAGTAACTGGGATTACAGGCACCCACCACCACGCCCCTCTGTTTTTGTATTTTTAGTAGAGACGGGATTTCACCATGTTGGCCGAGCTGGTCTCGAACTCCTGACCTCAGGTGATCCGGCCGCCTTGGCCTCACAAAGTGCTGGGGTTACTGGTGTGAGCCACCATGCCCTGCCTAGAAATGTTTTTATATGTATGATACCAAAAAGAGCAACATTGAAACTCTTCTCTTTTTTTTTTTTTTTTTTTTTTTTTTGAGACAGAGTCTCGCTCTATTGCCAGGCTGGAGTGCAGTGGCGCGATCTTGGCTCACCACAACCTCAGCCTCCTGGTTCAAGTGATTCTCCTGCCTCAGCCTCTGAAGTAGCTGGGATTACAGGCATGCTCCACCATGCCCAGCTAATTTTGTATTTTCAGTAGAGACGGGGTTTCTGCAGGTTGGTCAGGCTGGTCTCAATCTCTTGACTTCGTGATCCACCCGCCTTGGCCTCCCAAAGTGCTGGGATTACAGGTGTGAGCCACCTCACCTGGCCTGAAACTCTTTTCTTAATTCTGTTGCTCCATGTATATCTTCTCCTCATATTTATATTGTATATACAGTTATATGTAGTGTGGTATTGAGAATGTATAACTTTTCTTAAGAAGATGTGAACCTAATGGAAAAGAGATTTTACGATTCTAATAAGGGCGAAATATAGAATCTTGTGCTGTAAGAATTACATTCGTACATAATACGGACTTCAGAGCCAGTCACTCTTTGACCCTCAAAAGCACAGACTGAGTCATACATAATCTTCAAAACATAGTCCAGCATCAGTTTTTGAAGGTATGTATGGCATCTCTTTTGTAAGTATGCCATGTCTTGGAGATTACTTATAAAATACTTACCTAAAAAGCTGTTAATTTTATATTGTATTCTCCCCTTTAAACTATATTTAAAATTACCAAAGTTGTATACCACCTTTGAGTTCTAATTTCAATATTGCCAGTAGGATACAGTTGTGTTTTGCTTGAATAGATAAATGGTAAAATTATATCCTTCTGATAGGATTTAAAATAAATATAGTAACCCCATAACCAGGGCTTATGAAAACTTAATCTGTGGGTATCAAAATGTATTTTGCTGGCCATGAAATTGCTGCAGTTAAGTTGACACATCTGTATATGTCATGCATTGCAATCAAGAAGTATGATCTGTAGATATTTTGTTTGCTTGTTGTTAGTTTTTTCATCCCTGCTGAAAGTACACTTAATAACCTTTGAGGAAATCTAATGTATTTATCACTGAATCACTGATTTCTTTTTTCACTTACTGGTGTTGAGCAAATAGCACATTAGGAAGCACATAGATTTATATGTGGTTTAAAAACAATGTAGAAAGCATTTTCTTTTGTATTTGTATTTGTATTTTGAGACGGAGTTTCATTCTGTCACCCAGGCTGAAGTGCAGTGGTGTGATTTCGGCTCACTGCAACCTCCGCCTGCCAGGTTCAAGCAGTTCTCCTGCCTCAGCCTCCCAAGTAGCTGGGACTACAGGCATGTGTCACCATGCGTAGCTGATTTTTCTATGTTTTTAATTAGAGACGGGGGTTCACCATGTTGGCTAGGCTGGTCTCAAACGCCTGACCTCAAGTGATATGCCAGCCTAAGCCTCCCAAAGTGCAGGGATTACAGGCATGAGCCACTGCGTAAAAAGCATTTTCTAAGTCAATTACGATCTCAGCATCTACAATCCAAAGGCTATTCTTATGGAAGGCCTTTAGAACTCTTTATTGCTTAATTCTATACACCATAAATGTTGTGAAAATAAAAGAAGCCTCGTAAGGGAAAAGGTAGCATGATTGTGCTCTAATAAAGCCTGACATTAATTATGACATGGGAAATGGAAGGTCTATTAGTTATAATTATAATTACAGGAATGCAATTTCAACTGCCTAATATTTAAGATAAAAAATGCAAAATACTATGTTAGTAGAGTAGGAATTTTTATTCAGGAGAAAAGGAAAAAACTTTGATCAGAAGACAGTGAGGAAACAAGAAATAGATATTTAGGGCCAATTTGATGAACCAGTACAGTATGATCATGATTGTACCATACTAGGTTCTAAAAGATCCAATCCAGTCCATCTATTATTGTCCCTTTCCTTCTCTTCTCCAGCCTATTGTGCTGCATAAAGCAGTACACATTTTTTGTTGTTGTTGTTGTTGGTTGGTTGTTTTTTTCTAAATCCAACATTTTTTTTTTCCATGCCTTTATGGCCAAATGCCCACATAAGAAGTATTAAATACACATTGAGTGCTTCATCTGGAGGGCCTCATGGAGATTCCCGTACAAAGTATCCTATTTTCTTAGAGTCAAGACTGTTTTCTCATTTTCATGACCACATATGAGGTTTTGCAAATTCATAATGTCCAGTGAGTCAAATATTTTAGATGTTTATAGCAATATATTTTATTAGAGCTGAATGTGTTAGTTGGTTGATATTTTGCTTTTTTTGTTTCATTTTATTTTACTTGTTGATATCTTACAGTAGATTGTTTGTAGAGGGGTAGTGGGCACATGAAACTAAACTTTGACTTTAGAAAATATCAGCACACAATGTTCACATGTTTTGATGGGGCTAATTTCACTCTCAGGAATTTATTCTAAGAAATAGTGAAAGATGCATAGTGAATGTTTGAGAGAGACAGAGAGAAAGCGAAATATTAAAAATATATACTAGGTGAATGGTAAAGTAAGTTATGGGTACCTGTAAAAGAAATATTATGCAGCCATTAGAAGTGAGATTTTTGAAAAATATTTAATGAAATGAGACTACTGAGTTTTTAAAAGTATATAAAGCATAACATAAAGCATAACTCATGCAAATTAAGAGCCAGTGCAGAAACACCATGGCTGTATATAGGTGGTGATATTATAGGTGATATTTTTTATCTGTGAAGTATTAACATTTTATATTTTAACAATGCTTATGTTCTGCTTTCCTAATCAACCAGAATAAGTATTTTTTTTCAAAAAAATCAATCCATTTATAGTTGAAGAAGACAAGTGTCCAAACTCATCATGTCAGTCCTATAAGTGAAAACAAGTAAAGGATGTTATAGTCTCGTGTGTTGTAAGCATAAATGACTTTCTATTGGTTTGAGTCTTGGACTGCCTTAGAGGAGGGAGGGAAAATAATGCCCTACTTAGTGGGATTCATGTTCCCCTTGCACAGTGCTTGCAATCCTACCATTAGGATTTTATTCCTTTGCACATTGTAGTATTTTAAAAATCTTAACCCAGGAGTTGGTTGGAGGAATAATATACATTAATAAGGTGTTTTTAGCCCTTAAGACCTATTCTGTTATCCTAATTAGTTTAAACAATGCTTCTCGGCCTTGTGGTGGAGCAACTTAATCATGGTAGGGAATGAAGAGAGGAAAAGAAGAACTTTCAAAGGCAAAGAGGAAGATAGCTAAAATAAGAAAATGAAGGACAATGCTGCGAACTTTGAGCTTAGAGAGAATATAAAATAAAAGCAGAGGGTAGGGGTGAGAACTCAACATCATATGTTTGCCAAAGAAAATGTTTTTGCATTTTTAAATTGTATTTCTTAAGGCCACTCCTGCCCCTAATGATGAGGCCTTTTTTCAATTTGGAGGCACGTAACTCTTTGGCGGCAAATGTTGTTCGCCCTATTTTAAATTGGGAAGTTGATACAAATAAATGTTTCATAGAATTCTAAATCCTTTTATCATGAAAGCTCTTGAAGTTCACCTACTTCAAACTTCTTCTCCACACCCAAATTTTACAGATAAATATCCGAGGTTCATCCAACTAAAGTAACTTACCGTCAGTTACACAGATATATTGTGAAGCAGCCAAAACTAAAATTAGGATTTTCTAATAGTTAGTTTAGTACAGAGTTCATGATTTGTCTTTCTACATACTTGTTCAGATTAAAGGGAAATACTGAGTGTTTTTGTATGGTTTTCGAAGGCTCTTCATGATCCAGGGCAGTAAGAGCATCTGCTTGAAGATGTGAGATGTGCTTTCACTAATTTGGGAGGAGCACATTTCACATTAAATAGTGCTCGCATTTTACTCTAAATGTTAGGTGTTCACTACAGTGAGGTAGAAAAATATAGCAATTCAATGATATAAATGAGGAAGATGCATTCTGCTTTCTTTTAAAAAATATACCACAAGCATTCTAAAGAACAGAGATTATCAAAGAAGTGATCTTTTGTGATCTTTTGAGATTATCAAAGAGGAGGTGCTCCTTCGAAAAAGGCTGAAAAATAATGAGAAGAAAAAGTGGCTAATTAACGACTCTTCCAAGCTCTAAGTCCTTGATTGCATGAACTTAGAGCTTGAGTCTTCTCATTGGACCTCACTCTTTCTTTCTTAATGCCCTTGATGGCTCAGTGGCTTACACTTCACCTTGAGCTGTGCTTTTCAGACCATAGTCAGCTGAATCCATTTTTCACGAGTAAGCTTATGAGGGACTACTGGATCTCAAACAGATGTAAAGAAAGCTGGTTTTGAGGAATAGGGTGCTTTTTCTATTCTTTATTTTATTTTATTTTAATTTGTTTTATTTTATTTACGTTTTTTGAGGCGGAATTTCGCTCTTGTCACCCAGGCTGGAGAGCAATGGCGCGATCTCAGCTCACTGCAACCTCCGCCTCCCGGATTCAAATGGTTCTCCTGCCTCAGCCTCCCGAGTAGCTGGGATCACAGGGGTGCACCACCACGATGCCCGGCTAATTTTGTATTTTTAGGAGAGACGGGGTTTCTACATATTGGTCATGCTGGTCGCAAACTTCCAACTTTAGGTGATCCGCTCGCCTCAGCCTCCCCAAATGCTGGGATAACAGGCGTGAGCAATCGCGCCCGGCCCATTCTTCATTTAAAATCCATCCATTATTCACCCCAACAACCCCTCCCAAGCTCCTCGTATACTTCTTTATTACCCCATTAGGGCTTTGACAAAAGCCAGCAGAAAAGCCTGTAAATTTAGAGAACGGTTATCTGTCCTTAGCACATCGAAAAATTATGTGTAGGCAGAAAAATGATGAAATAAATACTGAAAAAATATTTACCTCATGTTAAATATGTTAAAACTGGAATATGTTTAACATTCATCTGTCAGAGCTGACAAATCTATCTGCTATTCACATAGGCCCAAGCTGGCACTTTAATCAAGAAATTTAAATACTCTTGGGTTTCTGAAATGGCAAGAGAGGAATGTTTTTATATTGTAAATGTTATTCTATGTTTTGCTGTGTTGGTGGATACTCATCCTAATCAAATAGTAGGAAAAGTAGTGAAGTAATTCCTAATGCTGCCTGTAGTAGTAAGCATTGCTTGGACTTCCCCTTGCAGAGTTTATAATATGGTTTGAAAGTGAAAGTTGCAGGATTAAATCATTGGGTAATGCAGCAAGAACAACACGGTTATTTTCTGCATCTATATAAATAAATGAGTAGTGTTTTATAGGTTTGGAGATGAGGTGTCAGAGCCTCAATCAACTGACTAAACTTGCACAAAACCTAAGAAAAAAATAACAAAATTCAGAGGGCTAAAATATCCCAGTTATTTATTTCTAAATGATTACTATTGCATTTATTACTACTACTCGTCTAGCAATATCTCAGAAATTGTGTCATCAGGATATTTTACCTTAAAAAACAATTTATTACTGTTTACTTATAAGAGGAGATATGTATTCTAGGGAAACTAACCTCATATTTTCCAATACATTTTTCTTTCATCCTTTCTGAACAATTGGAGCACACATAAACAACCAAAAATATTATCCAGGAAACAAAGCATACAGTGATTACAAAAAGGAAAGCTGTTGAAAGATACTAATTAAAGTCAGATGGAACACAGGGAGTAGAAATAAAGGTAACTGATATTTAGTTTGAATATCCAAGGTTTGCCATAAACTAGCAGGCTTCATTATTTCCAAAATGAAAAACCCATGATCAATAATTTATCCCTCTTGAACATTCTATGTGTGTGTGTCTTGTTTTGTTTTGGCTGATGTTTTTTAAAGAGGTGGGGTCTCGCTGTCTTACCCAGGTAAGTTGCTAACTCTTGGCCTCAAGCAATTCTCCCTCCTTAGCCTCACCGTGGTTGGGATTACAGGCACATACCACCACTGTTTGAACATTCCAGTGTCACTTACTATTCAGTGTTTTCACATTGAAGAAATTATTTTATCTTAGTTATTTTTTTAAAATTGTATTATTGCTGGGATTCTAATTAGGCAGCTAAGGAGGAAAGGAAGTAGGATACTATTTTTCCATTCATATTCCCTTTGAAAGTATGGAAGAGTCACCAAGTTATTATGAATGTGTGCCTTCTTCTCTTCTCAGCAACCACCTAACAGTCTCAAGGCCCGCCTCCCTCTTTTATAGTTATAGGAGAAGGCCTAGAATTATAAAAACCACAATATCTAGAATTCTGAACACCTAAACAAATTAGTTTAATATAGATAATGCATATACTTCTCAAATCAATCTATTACGAGTTTTATATCCTAATAATTATGAAATTGTAATTCATGTATTACATTGATCAGACTTTAAATACATTGAATAATATAAGTTAGGCAACATATTACAATTATTTTAAATATGAAATATTACATTTGAAAATATTCATCTTGTTTGTCATTTTTATTTACATATTTTTGAACCACCTTAAGGAGTAATTCCTTAGAAAATATTGAATATTTTTAAAGCCCTGGAAAAAAAGTTAACAAAAAATTAATAATTCGGTATATATTCATTCTTTAGTGGTTTTCCTCTGTCCCATTTTTCTGAATGGTGGGTTCATCTCCCACCTGCCTATGTTAAGTATTTTAGTTTTGAGCTCTAACATATGGCCATAAATTTATTTATTCTGTATGACTTTATTTATCAGATATTAGAAATTGGAGGTTAAATATTTGTCATAATGCCATAATAAATAATCCTTCCCAGGCTTAAAACCAAAGACTGGGCAATTTTTATGTTTATCCTCTTCCTTTTCTGTAGGCATGGTAAGGATCTGTTGATCAGTGGTTTAGAGATATACACGGGGACTGTTTACTGCAACTTTTTTCTCACATGGCTTCAGGTCACTGAAAGAAAAAAGTGATTTTTTTCCCCTTTGGAGTCAAGGACCAAATTACAAATGACTGATAAAACCCATTCCATATTTAACACTATTCAGGATAGGACTGACTCTTCATAAAGTATTTCCATTTCCATAATTACTCATATATTGCTTCCTCCCACTAAAATCTCTGGATATTTTTAAATATTGCCATCTTCAGTAATTTCCAGTGCAGCAATGATTATGATTCCATGAACTTTGGCCTTTTGTACTTGATATGTAACACTTCCAAAGGCCAAACCGTGGCCTTATTCCATTACAAAACATCATTTGCTTATGGCTACATTTTCTCCTGAAACATGACCACTCAGTTTTTCCCTCCTAACTCTGAAACTATTGCTTAAAGAAATGCAAGTGTAGGATCACTTGGGAACTTTAAAGAATGAGCTATTGAACTTTCAGAAAATGTTAACATCCTAGCTCTTTCTCAATATCCAAAGATAATTTTCTTTTACTCAGCCAGTGATTTGTGGACTAGTAGATCACTTAATCTCTGATTTTTAGGTGCTTTAATTGTGAAAAGTGACAGTGATGTCTTCCTAATTGATTTTGTTATTATAATAGAGGTCATAGATTGGCCTCACAATTTGACTTTGCCTTTTATTGCTTAGCAGGTCTCATATAAGTTTTCCTCATTCCTTTTGGAGTTAAAATAGCAAATCTCCCAAACCAGTACTCTGGCCCACTATATCAGTTTTTATAAGAAATCCTTAAATATGCTCTAAATCTACAGTTACAGTAAGTGGCATTGGCTCTAGTGATTTGATTTGAGAATTGAGAGTACAGTCTGGATTTACTCTTTATGCATTAACACAGGCCAAATGGACAGGGACTGCATTTTAAGTCAGTAATGGAAGGCTGAAGGCTGTCTTAAACCAATCATACCAGTTTTACCCATGACTGATTGATCCCTAGGGGCAGAGCCCTGTAAGCATTTCTCTTACATGAATGGACGCTATAGAGCCTGGAGTTTCATTCATAAAATGGAGACTGAAAGGACACACACACACACACACACATCCACACTCACCCTCTCTTTCTCTCTCTCTCTCTCTGGAATGTCCATTTATACAGAGCTGAAGGGTGTAGTGTTCCATCAGCTGCTGCTTTTGCCAGTTGACTGGAAGTAATGATTAATGCTCATTGGTCCTGCTTGCAAGTAACCTGACACTATTTATGGCCTTGCAGTGTTCCTAATGTATAGTGAATGAGAAGACAACATTCTCAAATCAGAAACATAAACAGGAACTGGTGGGTCTGAATTCCATTCAAATATGTCATTTCAGCCTCACAGTGTTTGTCTAACTTGGATTTTACAGGCAGGAAAGGGGGAAGGGATGGATAATCTGCTTGTGAGTTGTACTAGCTTGGAAAAAGGCAATTAGAAGGGGGTGGAGTGTGCTTTTATAGTGTGGGACTTTTCGTTTCTTTTTTAATAAAACAACCAGGATATTTAGGCCCAGAACTGCTTATTTCAAGTGGGTAAAGTGAATATACAACTGTTTTTCTAAGTGGAACTGAGATTTGAAATTAAATGAGTTTAAAGATACATGTTTGGATGTCTCTCTCTCTCTCTCTGTGTGTGTGTGTGTGTGTGTGTGTGTGTGTGTGTGTGTGTGTGTGTGTGTGTGTTTTTGTGTGTGTGTCTTTGTGTGTTTTTGTCTGTTTCATGAATGTGGACAAAAGAAGAACATATAACATGTTTTAAAGTGTTTACATAACTAAGTGTATGATTTTAGCTTTCGAATATAGTTGTAGAATTTTTACACTTACGTGATTTCTATATTTAAGTGAGTTAACTAATAGCTTTGAGGAACAGAGACATTTTATTTCATAAAACATTTTCAACTAGGATATGAACAACTTGAAAAAATTTTCAAGGAGTTTTTATCAGATTAAATAGATAGTTATTCTTGTGTGTGATAGTTATTCTTGTGTGTGTGTGTGTGTGGTTTCTATTTAGTTGTTTCTAACAGTCTGGAAAATTTTACAGGAGATTAATTCAAAGATAAATATGAAAAGTATCAAAAACACAAAACCAAAAGAACAACAAGCATGTGTTATTGTGATTCATTTAACTATTCTCTTTAAAAGTGTTTTTGAACTCTCCATTCTGGTAATTTTTTTTTTTTTTTTTTTTTTTTTTTTTTTTTTTTTTAGTGTGTGGGTCTGTACAGTTCACTGCTTCATCTGTTTTTCTTAGTATTAAAAACTAAAACCACTCACGTAGTATGACACTGGAAATATTAAACTAAACCCTGGGCCTGACATCCATTTACGATTTGTGTCATATTGAGCATGTTTTGTAACCCCTTATGCCTCCAGTTTCCTCATTTATAGAAGGGCAAATAACTCTCATCTCTCAGTATTTTTGTAAGGGTTGAATATGGTTATGTTCATAAAGTTACTGATACAGTTTCTAGCATGTAATGGGGTGCAGGCAATAATAAAGGATTTCCGTTGACGTGATTTTATTTTGACTGGATACTTCTTCAAAGACTGCTAGTCCTTTATTAAGATGCCATTATTATTTCTAACAATTAAAAGTACAATATTTGGGGCTAGAGGATAAGATAAAATAAGAGAGATGATACTCTGAAAGCAATCATATTGTGCTAGTCCAGCAAGATACTGTAGTGTTACACTGCTTCTGACATAGGGAAACAGTCTTGCTGAACTTCTTACTAGTATTATTCATATTCAAAGCAAATAGAAAACGTTTTCTGAATATTTTGGTGATCCAAGGAGAGATGAAAACAAGAGGACAAAGCCGTTCGTGGTATGTTTTTTTTCAAATCATGTAGATTCCAGCAAGAGAGAAATTTGGCATTGAAATTCCACATTAAAACCACTATCTCTTCAGAATTTTGTGTGGCCCATTTTGGCAGCTAATGGCATACTGTATCATATTTTCTTTTAAACCTCTGTTAATTGTCAGTGTTTGGTAGTATGAAATAAATACTCTAAGTGGGTCAGGCGCGGTGGCTCACGCCTGTAATCCCAGCATTTTGGGAGGCCGAGGCGGGTGGATCACTTGAGGTCAGGAGTTCAAAACCAGCCCGACTAAGATAGTGAAACCCTGTCTCTACTAAAAATACAAAATTAGCCGGGCATGGTGGTGCATGCCTGTAATACCAGCCACTAGGGAGGCTGAGGCAGGAGAATCACTTGAACCTGGGAGGCAGAGGTTGTAGTGAGCTGAGATCGCACCATTACACTCCAGCCTGGGCAACGAGAGTGAAACTCTGTCTCAAAATAAATAAAAAAATAAATACTCAAAGTTACAATTGTGCCTATGTTTTCTATCACTTCAACTTTATTTTAAAATTTCAGCTTAATAAGACTATCACAGGCTTGTAAAACTTGTAATAATGTAAGCCTAGTAGATCATAAAATCTAATGTTGTTTGGATCTGGTCATTATTTGTGTGGGGTACTGTCCAAAAGAAAACCCTAGGTGCTTACAAGAGAAGATTTTAATTGTGTAGATAAAATTCTATACTGTTATTTTTTGCCATGTAGCCTTAAATTTTCAAAAGCACTTAAATTCAGATAACTGCGATAATTGCATTATTTACTTATTTTACTTTTACTTTTTCTTTATTTACTTTACTTTTACTTTTTTTTTTTTTTTTGACAAGGTCTGGCTCTGTTGCCTAGGTTGGAGTGCAGTAGTATGATCTGGGCTCACTGCAACCTCTGCCTCCTGTGCTCAAACCATCCTCCCATCTTAGCCTCCTGAGTAGCTGGGACTACAGGTGCGTGCCACCACACGCAGCTAACTTTTTAAATATTTTTGGTAGAGATAGGGTTTCACCATATTGCCCAGGCTGGTCTTGAACTCCTGGGCTCAATCAGTGCTCCCACCTTGGCCTCCTAAAGTGCCAGGATTACAGGTGTGAGCTACTGTGCCCAGCCTACTCTTTTTTTGAGATGGAGTCTCACTCTGTCACCCAGGCTAGAGTGCAGTGGTGCGATCTTGGCTCACTGAAACCTCCACCTCCTGGGTTCAAGTGATTCTCCTGCCTCAGCCTCCCAAATAGCTGGGATTACTGGCACGTGCCACCATGCCCGGCTAAATTTTGTATTTTTAGTAGAGACGGGGTTTCGCCATGTTGCCCATGCTGGTCTCCAACCCCTGACCTCAGGCGATCTGCCCACCTCGGCCTCCCAAAGTGCTAGGAATACAGACCTGAGCCACTGTGTCTGGCCCCTACTTTTCTCTCTTTTTTTAAGATTTTGCAAATGCTATTACAAGCGTATTAAAACCATAACATAGTTCTCCCCCTATACTCAGTCAATCAATAGTAGATTCAGTACATCTGATCTATGGTGAAGTAAATATCTCTGCAGATTTTACATTATTTATATTCACAGTTTACTTAAAACCCTAAAGAGAAAGATCCCATCTAAGTGTGAGTGAGGTAATACTAAATTCATCACTCTCTTGTCAGGATTTCTCCGGCTTTGCTGCCTTCTTCACATGAGGTTCAGTAACTAAGATGTTACATTCATGTGAAGTTCAGTAACTAAGATGTTATATTCACATCCAGTTCAGTAACTAAGATGTTGCATTCACATCAGGTTTAGTAACTAAGATGTTATGTTCACATTGAACTTCCCAATAAACAGCAACTAGGTCTCATAAAACGACTTTTTTGCTCTAATTCCCACATGAATGCAGATATATATGTCCTTATTTTGGGAGATAATTACTTTTAGACTTGTTCTATAATATAGTGGTTATATGGTAAAAGTGGTATAAAAATGTATTTCCATTATCATTCATTCTAGGAAACTTTATGAAATAAGTTTTCTCAATTGACTACACTCAATTTGAGATGTGACAATTGGAAAAACAGGCTAAAAGTATGGCATATATGTGATGCCTTTGCATTTAAACACATCTGCATAAAACTCAGGTTATTTATGCACTCTTGAAAACTTTTGGATTTTAAACATAAACTGTGAGCTTACCAGGAAATGAGAAGAAGTAAGCAAACAAAAGATCTAGTAAAGTACTAAGTTTAAAAGAGAGAAAATATTGGCAAGATCTGTCACTATGCTCATCTTTCTTGAATGAGATTGGTGACATTAATTATTAATACAACTCAGTATTTTTTAGATAATAGACAAACATTTTTGAAAAACTCGTTGAAACTGCTAGGTAAGCATTGATACACACATTTTTTACTGAGTATGTAATTTCAGATATGTGTTTACATACACATTTTGGCTCTGGATATTTAATGTGCCAAGTTTTAGAAATCATCAATATACAATAGACAAGTTTATATGGACTTGATTTTGTCGTATCACTTCCACAAGGAGTTAGTCAAGTGTATAATCAATCCAACTTTGCACTATTTACTTGTAGGAAAGCAAAACCACATTAAAATACAACATCAAACCTATTTATATTTTACTGAGATTTCTCATTTACTCTAAGAGATTTGGATGCTTAATTAAGTTATACACCCCTTATTGCTGGAGGAATTTAACCAAAAGCATCAAATGAAAGAGACTTGTTTTTCTCCCTTACTTAGAGGTTATAATATGTTATAATTCCAGATTTACACACTATTTGATAACAGAGCAATTTCAGCCACTTCTGTACAGATATCTCAGACAATTGGGGCAAATCGTTTCTCTTTGCCCTGGCCTGATGTAGCTCCTTGAAATTTTAAGCAAACTCTGCCCTAAAGGAGAACCTCCATTCTGCCCTAGAGGCAGTAAATATGCAAATCAGAGAGTGCCTAGCAATTTTAAATGTGCAAATTCAAAACTGCACTTTGTGGTCAAACCTTTGGTAAAGCTTCCCAAATCAATATTGTGTTTCCCAACATAGCCTGAAAATGCAAATCAAGAGACAGAGAAGAAGGTAACTATATATTTTTTTTTTTTAGTTTCTTGTCTGAGCATTTTAATTTGAAGAGAACTTTACTAGTGTTGCTAAACGTGAAGACTAATCAAATTAGATAGTTTTGGGTGTTAGTTTATTATTATTCTTAACTTCCGCTACATTGATTAGTGCTTTAAAATGACAACAGCGCTTTGTTGCTTTGAATTTTTGCAGCATATTAGATCAGCTTTCATCACCATGAACTCATCTGTAACAAATTATAGGCAGTTTAATTTCTGTAAGCTGATTTGGCCAGTACTAATATGTCATAGAGCTCTTTGATCCACAAGTTTTGAAACAAATAAAATTCTTTGTCCTAAATTAAATTTACATAATTTAATTTTTAGATTTAATTTAAAACTTTTAAAGCCAGAGTGCTTTAGGAACTAACATGAGGGGGTAATACTGTAAAAAAGAAGCTCAAAAGAGGTACCCCTGGCCGGGTTCAGTGGCTCACGCCTGTAATCCCAGCACTTTGGGAGGCCAAGGCAGGTGGATCACCTGAGGTCAGGAGTTCAAGACCAGTCTGGTCAACATGGTGAAACACCGTCTGTACTAAAAATACAAAAATTAGCCGGGTATGGTGGCGGACGCCTGTAGTCCCAGCTACTCGGGAGGCTGAGGCAGGAGAATGACGTGAGCCAGGAGACAGAGCTTGCAGTGAGCCGAGATTGCACCACTGTACTCTAGCCTGGGCGACAGAGCGAGACTCCGTCTCAAAAAACAAAAAAAAAGAGGTACCCCAAATAGTTAAAGCATCTACTGGAGAGTCTGGCTTAAACCTTGTAAGTTTCTAATGAATGTTATTGTATTTTAAATATCATAGATTAATAGATTTGTGAAAAATATCCAGAATAAGTACACTAATAATCGACAAAACACTCATCTCATATAATTTAAGAACAATAAAGTAAGATAACAAATGTAACTTATTTAGATATATAATTATTTCTAGTTTTAAGTACTGTGGTTAAAGTACTAAGTTTAAATACTTGTGAGGATCACTTAAAAATAGAGTCTGTTATTAATAATAAGTCCCTTATGGTGAATTCTTACAGTGTGCAGATACTGTGCAAAATGTTGCACATAACTTACTCCATATGGTCCTCCCAGCAACCTTTTTAAGGATGTCATTATTATTATTATTCCCATTTTACAGATGAGGAAGTTGGAAGTTAGAGATGTTAACAACAAAATGTCATACTCCCGTGCAATATCACAACTGAGATTCAAAATCAGTTCTATCAGATGACAAGGTGCATGTTTATAACCATTGTGCTGTACGTGTACTAATGATCCTTAAACTATAATCTGTGGATGCATAATAGGAGAGTGTGAATATGCAGTCATCTTAATATTTTTGCATGGGTTAAACTGCAGCTTGTTATGGTTGTTGACCTTTGTACATTTTATTCGTGAAGAAACAGAAGTGAATGCATATGAAATGCCTCCTTTCTCTGCCACAAAACATTTGCCTTTGAAGTCGCCGCTTAGTTAGTTTGGATCATAGTCAAGCATTTAACAAAAGTTAAAATGTAATGCCAAACTTCATTGGTTGGATTTTTTATTAGATAAGGTAGAAATGAAAGCAGCAGGCAATTTAATTAGCAGTAATTTTTCAGGGCGAGTCATTACTTTGATGAACTTCAGAGCAATGTTTATGGCTCCTAATTAACCATGTTAGTCATTTGATTGAATAATCACTTTGGAAATGTTTCTACAATTTGATTAGAGTCTGACCCACTCTGATAGTCATAAATTAACTGATATCACTTAAGGATAACATGACTTTACTTACTTTATGGGGATAATCTCTTCTTAGCCATATTTTTTCAGGCTTCTCTGGACTGTATAAAGGACACCAATTTTAAGTATAGACCAGATTTAAACAATGCTAGCCAAGCCTGTCCATTTTAAGAGGTAGATGTTAACTTTATTTACACTAGAGTATAAATAGTCATAGGAATTGGCAAAAACACAATCATATTCCATATATTTCCAATTTGCCATCCATTGCTTTTTTTGAGAATTTAGTTCACAAGTTGGGCCTTTGGAAGTGTAATGGAGATTCCGGCATTAGCCTTATCACATAAGTTATTAATTTATTATGAATTATAAGTCAGTATATCTTAAATATCATCAATTTGAATTTATTGAGAATATTATGAAGTAAATATAGCAACAAACAAATCAGCCATTTGAATAAGGAAGGTATGAGTGAAATTATCCATCAGATCTCAAGTTTGATGTCAAATATCTAGTTTTCCAGGATTATGCTAATTTTGTAATATGTTAAAACACCTTTATAAGGTGTTCTTTGACATTAAATAGTGAATTTCTCAGAAATGTTTGCATTTCCTTTCTCCTTTTCTCCCACTCTGGGAAGGAAAGACTGCATTTAGTCACACTTATATGTAATAGAGTTTAGCCTATCTGTTTTCCTCTAGCTGCCTCCAGAGTCAGCCAGCTGTTTTTATAGCCGCAATCCAGGTGTGCAGCAGTCAATAAAAGTATTTTGTGGCAGGGTGTCAACATTAGTTCAACAAAATGCTTGCCTCAAAGCAGCTGCTGAGCTGATGGCAGAGTTATTAACACTGTCCCTTCCAGCCCCAGCTGCTTTAAGGGACCTTATGTCTGGGAATAAATCAAAATAGCATTAAAAATTAATTTGAAGTACCATTGGTTAAGAAGCTGGGCTAAAATGGATTGCTAACTATTTGGTAACCTGAAAGATTAACTATACTGCAACCCTATTATAAATGCAGATATCAGGAAACAGTGTTAACTCTGTTTTTTATATGGTCAAAATTATATGCATCGTAATACTTCATATAAAGAAGGCATAGTATAATAGCATAATAAAACTTTTGATAATACATTTTACAGTATTTTCAACTTGCAAGCTTCTAAATATTTCAAATGTTGCTATATTCATAGAATGCTACGGGATTATGCAAATTTATTTGCTAAATGTCCTGGGGCATATTTAAAACTTGTGACCCTGTTTCAAGGACACCATCACATTCATGTGGGTTGCTGTTTGAGCTGGTCTTTAGCAAGGTTTATTTGGGTAAAACTTTGAATTCACCTTCCTGTTCAAGAGAATCAGCATTCACCAAGATATATACTCTTCATTCTTTCATGTGTGGGCCCTGCGTGAAATGTTGATTATATGTTGACATGTTCGCCACATGGGAACCTGTGTCCGTTTCTGTAACTTTTCTGTCTGCACCCTGTCCATTGATAACCGCAGCGTTTCAGCTCCAGACTCTTTTTGACCAATGTTGTTTCCTCTTTCAGAAGTGCCTAGCTGCCACTCCATTTATATGAGGCAAGAAGGCTTCCTGGCTCATCCCAGCAGAACAGAAGTTAAGTTATCCACCATTGAAATTCCGTGTAAATACCATTCAGAATAATCAGACATCCCAAATATGACGTCATTTAATTAATCATTATATTATTTGGGAAAAATCATTTACGTTCCCTAAGCAATTGTTTTAAGACTATTTCCAAAGTAAAAAGAAGATGTTTCAAGTAGTGCTATCTTGTATTGGGTTGTTAACATGAGTCATATGCATAGAAACAACTGAAAAGTGGATTTCTGTGTTCTTTTTTGCCAACAATCACATCCTTTTAAAATAGAACATATGCTTTATAGATTAGCCCCCTTTACTACTACTGAAATGTATCTTAGAGGAATATTTGGTTTTGCTTTTACAGACCTAGTCATAGTTTTGGAGTAAAATACCATCGATTTAAAGATTTTCACCTTTAAATGTTCTGGATTTTTTATTTTTGGACAAATAATTTATATGAATGAGATTTCAGATAGGAGGCCTAGGGAAGGAGTTTTCTCACAGACAGGCTTGTGATAACCGTGGTAGGAAAGCTTTGCCTCTAAAGGACTTTGATACTTAAAAAGTAATGGTAAAAATGATTTCGTCTGGATATAATCCTCACTAAAGGATTTCTGAAATATGTGCATGGTTCCTAACCTAGACACTCTACGTCTCTTTAGTAGGATTGACTTGGATGCATCCTTTTAGGCTAGGTCTAATATTGGTTATTTGTATAAATGATATTAGTAGAATTTTAAAGGGTAGTATGAGATGGTAAATGTAAAATATCTGAAATTAAAAGTTTTGCACAAATGCAATGTAATTATCGTTGCTTCTGTTTGTTAGTATTATATACCCACCATAAAGACCAATAAATTTGAGAAATAAAAGTAAACTCTGAAATTTATTCCTGGTAATTACAGATAGCAACAACGAAAGTTCACAGTGAAGGATATTTGAGAGAGGAAATTATTATGAAAAGCTGTTTATTTATTTTGCATTTTTTTCTGTGGACTTATGTTACAGAAAAAAAAAAAAAAGGAAACTTTTCTTTCCTCTTATCTTGCTAATTGAGTACAGGAAGGTTAACCCACCTAAATATTTTACAAGAGAGTAAGGGGATAAAATAAATCTGTCTCAGAGCATCAGACTAATAATATAATGTGAATACCAGTAATTCACCTTGCTTTTCACTTTTTCATTGAACAATAAAATTTAGATGAATCTGAAAAAGGAGACAATGCATGATAAATCCTTGCCAATGTTTAGGTGAGCTCTGCCTTGAGTTAGCAATATAAATAACTAACTTTTATATTTCACTGTGTACTAGGCATCACTCTAAACTACAGCAGCCCTATAACATGGTAGGCGGTGTTACTGTCATCCCATTTAGTAGAAGACAAAACTGAGGCACAGAGGTTAAAATGTGTGTCCAGAGTCAAGGAATTGAAAGGTGGTGGCAGAGTCATTTTCTATCACAATTTTTATTTTAAATGGTTGTATTTTAAGTGTTTGTGGGCTTCATTTCTGTCATGAATAAATGTATCCCTTTTTCATCCACAGGCTGTATGTTCGAAAAGGGTCCCAGGCAGTTTTATGATGACACCTGCGTTGTCCCAGAAAAATTCGATGGTAGGTTTTACACTTTGCTTCAAGTTTTGATTTTTTTAAAGATGGAGTGATTACCTTCACTTCTTCTGAAAACAGTGGACATCTCTACTTAAAGATTTCTATGCACATAATTCATCATGCACTTAATTTTAGCTAAAGTTGACCTATTACAATTTATCTCTTTCCTTGCCCCAGTAAGAAGCCGTTTCTTTTGCATTACGGGAGAGTTTCCTTTTGGAGAAATAACCAAAGAGCATCATTCTTGCTGAGCTTTGTGTAGAGTAAGAGGGGGCTTTCCATTGCCCTGCTGAGCACATGCAGCTTGTTATTCGAGATTTATTGAAAGCTGATCCTGTAATTAGCAAAGCAGAGCAGAAAACGTGCTACTGTGGATGTACTGATGACTAATGCAACCTCTCTTCTTTTATTGTTCATGAAAAGATGCATTATGGAACACAGGAACAACATAACTGCCCATTTAGTTAGTGATTGTTAGTCCCTCTTTTTTTTTTTTTTCCTGGGGAAGATGTATGTTACTAATGTAGCATGACTTTGTAATTGCTTAAAAGGGAGTTAGGAAAGCATTACCTTTTTAATATCACTTGCTATTGCGATGCAAAGGTCTCAGATGTTAGAAAAGGGTGTCAAACGAAATTGATTTTTTTTTTTGACAAAGGTGACAAAAGTTGGCATCTTGAGGAAGCTTGGGTTAAAAGTAAGCAGTTAATTGGTTTAGTGGATCTTCAGAGTGGTCTTCATATTTCCTGCTTTGATTGTTTGACAGGAAATAAGCAGGGGCCCTCTGATTAGCTGATTGCACAAACTTTGGGGATCTTGGCTATAACGACTTGGGTGCTCTCTGAAGTTTTAAACTGTCATTATTTAAACAGCAAAGTACATGGTCAGATTGCTTTTCAATTTCTAATTAGTTGCCGGAAGACTACCCTATGTTCCCAAGCTTTCTGCTGCCCTTACCCTTCTCAGAAGGGCTGGTAAGTTTAGGGAAGATCTGCTTCTTTATCCACGCTTTAAGTTTCTAAATGCATTGAAGGAAAAAAAAAAAAAAAACCTATAGGAATCACATTTTTGGTTTTATTCTACAATAGATGTTAGTTTTTAAGCTTTGTGTTTCAGAGGGGTGAACTGTACTATTCAGCAACATTAGCAGACCATCAGAATTCTTAAAATACAGCTTTTTCTCTTGAGACAAAGTATAAAGCCTCTTATTCTTGGAATGACCTTCGTTAGTTTCTTTCGTGTTTGGTGAGCTTCATGTTTTCAGAGATCTTGAAAATTAGTAAGGGCATATAAGGAAGAAAAATATCTCAAAATTATGGATAGAATTACAATATAATCTGACAGCCCAAAGTCACACTAATATTTAGGGAACTAGCTACCTTGATTTTTTATTCCCTTCGACTTTTAAATACTCTTAAATTTTATACTAATAAAACATTTTTTGGAAGATAGTATTTGTCTTGTATTTTATAAGTGATGTAGAACAAGAAGAAAGAAAAATGAGGGGGTTATTTTTTCACTGTGCATGGTCAGTGTGATCAGTCACATTTATAGGCAGAAGCAATATAGAGACTATAAAATTTAACAGTGTTTCACTCTATCTGCATAATTGCTTAGTTACTCCCCCATAAAACAAAAATTGTAAATCTCAGAAGGAAAAACTGAGATAAATAAAACTGTCATTGAAATCAATGTGAAGATACACTTCTATATTATCATGTTAAGAACAAAACAACATAATGATTTTAGCAGCTATTGACTCACACATTTTATATTTTGGTTTAGGTTTTTCAAATGTTGCCCTTTCTATAATTATTTTAAGAGGTATATGTCTCTCTATTGACCATAGGTAAGTTTTAGAAAGTGTGCTATTTGGTGTATTTTATAATTCACACTTAGTATGACTACATAGGCTTAGATATATTTTGTCTGAGTTGTTTCTTAGTGGAGAAGAGTAATTTATGCATTAACAGTGATACACTTGCAGGGCCCTAGACACTCAATCCCCAATGTGAGCAGTTCCACATATTTTTGAGACATGTGGCTGCAGATAGAAGTAAATAATCAGAAATCTTAAAACTTTGTATTTTTTTTTGTAAAATTAATGTAACTGACCAGATTTATACCAGAAGCATTGCAACACGAACACCTTTATTGCTGTGCTCTATTTAACAGATTTTTACACTAGATATGAATATCAAATAAATGTAACACAAACTTTTTGTGCTTAAAAATACATACTTACAGAAATCTCTCATGCATGCATTTTTAAATTGGACTTTTAGAAAAAAAAATAGCAAGTTAAATTCAAGTGAGTGAAGAACAAACAAGAGATAAAGAAAAATGAGAGAGAATTTCTGTTACCAGTTGAAAAAGTAGTAGCTTTAATAGGAAGGTATATGATGCGGTGAAGGAAGGGTAGTAATAGTAATATGATAATGCAGTATGCCCTGAATTACCCATAAGATTTTCCTTATTTGTGTAAAGTGAAGATTACTTAACTCAGTTTAGGATACTATTAAATTTGCTTTGAAATATTTGCATTAAAATTTTCAATAGTTTGTCATGAGCCGGTCAATAAGTTATTTATAAATTATAGTTTGCAGAATTTAATTTGTATGAATAAAATGTCCAGAGCTTAAGATTGATTATTCCCTCTTCAGTGTTGCTTAGAGCAGTGGATAATAGCATTAACAATAAAAGCAAAGAAGTCTGATTAGATACGATGGTTTTTAAAGAGATCAATTTTAAAAAAAGATAGTTCCACAATATGTTTGTAAGTAAATGATGTGTGTCATTCATATTGACACAGGATTTATTCTGCACCTGTGTTATGTATAGTTATCTGTAAGTTTGTACAGCTTGCTCGTTTATATTCAACCATTTAACCATTTTAAATTCCTTTTCAATGGTAACAATATATTTCATGAAAACCTATAAAGTGGTTGATTGTGGTTTAACCATATTAGTGATTGATTTAAGGTGAATTTTATGTAAAATAGCATAATATTGCTAATAACAGAAACTTAAAAATGTTTTAATTTAGGAGACATCAAACAAGAGCCAGGAATGTATCGGGAAGGACCCACATACCAACGGCGAGGATCACTTCAGCTCTGGCAGTTTTTGGTAGCTCTTCTGGATGACCCTTCAAATTCTCATTTTATTGCCTGGACTGGTCGAGGCATGGAATTTAAACTGATTGAGCCTGAAGAGGTTAGTTTAATAGATTTTAATTAGGGCACTAAGGCATGTTATAACGTAAAGAAACTGACATATTTGATTAATATACCAAAAATGTATTCTTAATCATTTTAAGACTTTAGGGAAACTTTCTGAATTAAAAAGCATGCAAAGATAAAACATGTCTACTTTTAAAATCACCAATATATTGCATGTTCCTTCCAGTTGAATACAATCCTACAAAATTGATGTTGGGAGAAAATTAACCAGAGCATCCTTTGCACCTTTATTTAAGAATGTCTGGCTTCAGGGTTTCTCAAAGAGCATCTGAATTAGAGAAAAGAGGCAGGAGGTTTTATGGTCCTTAGGGGAGAGAAACGATGTCTGCAAAAGTCAGCTGGTTGGGGGATGGGCAAATGATTCTTTCAAATTAGCAATCATTATTTGGACAACCTGGATTTTGTCATGAGGGTTGGAGAGGAGCATTTAGAGGCCAAAGTTATGTTCAAAAGAAAATGGAGGAAAAACAGCTGTGATGGATAAAGGGATGTAAGGGCAACAGTGGAAAATTCTCAGCCCTTAAGTGTCTCTTACAAGACACAGGCTTGGTAGAAACATTTTCCTTTGTTAGTGACACTTGTTCCAGGTCAGCTGGACTGGCATACTCCTTTGGAAGGGTGTAATGAAGTTTAAAATGTTGCCATAGCACATAGGAAATTACTAAAATAAGAAGAGCCTGGACAGAGATAATACTGTACGGACAAATGGAAGACACCTTCAACTAACTTCAATTGTCCCCTCCTTCCCACTCCACATGTACAAATGTAGTATTTCCATGAAGAATTTCTCAGTTCAGTTTTTACTCTTCCTAGAACTAGCTTTAGGCTTAAGGCTGTTATTGTTCCTGTAGCATAATTCATCAATAGCATTTTGGACTTCTGATGGAAAGGTAAAGTTAATATCAAGTTGTTGTGTCTTCATTACTAAAGATACTTTCTCTGCTACTATTATAATTAACTTTAGTTTATATCAGCCAAAAAAGCAATGGAAAATTTTAGCTAGCATACCCCTGACTGATTATATTAGGTATTGAATCTAAACACCTCAGTAATATTGAAAAATTCAGTTAGTTAAAAAAAATGTTTGAACCCAAAGTGATTTTCATATACAGTGAACATCCACACCCTTGACTACTGGGTCCATCCATCTTGAATTTTCTGCCTTTATTAAACCATGTATTCAGTTATAATCAGATAATATGCCCTAATTTGATGTCCAGAAGATAAAGTTACATAACGTATTAAAATTTAAGAGATTATCTGACTCAAGAATGTACTGAAAGTATGAAATAAAAGGCACTGGTTAGAACAGTTAAGTCTCCTTCAGTTAAATCTCCTAGCAATACTTTAGTAACACTTGAGGGTTAGTTTTGCGGTATCTCCCTTGCCCCACATCAAGCACGCACACACAGAAGACTCAATGTCCGTATTTGAAAATTCTCATTATCTAGGATGATGTTTGGGTGTTTGAATGCTGTAGTGTGTTTAAAATTAACTTAGCTGTCAAAGAAGATTAGTTTTTCATAGATATACTTAAATGATGTAAGTGAAAGAACCACAAAAATGTTAAGCACTAACAAATTGAGACTAGAAGCATTTAACAAAGTAATTTGAAAGCCCTTGCTCATGATGGGAGTGTGTGCTCTTCACCTCATGGAAGATGTTAATAATCACTGCAAGAGTTGGTTCATGCTGGAACTGAGCACATTCAACAGGGATTTGTATCAGTTAAACAGTTATTTCCCTCCACCTGTGATTAAAATAAACTGAGCAGAGGTTTTTGTTGTTGTTGTTGTTCTTGCCATATATTTGTTAAGATAGGGAACATTACTGAATTATGCCAGTATTTCTTGATCCACTCAGAAGAAGAAAAATTCTTTTGCAAATGATTAAGCTTTTTATGTAGCAACTGTTGACTTTTATGATGTTCAGATTTGAATAAGTAGGAGATTTGACCAGATGACCATTAAGTTTCATCAAATTCTGAGTTATTACGATTTTTAAATGGAGGGAAGAAGTGGAATTACATCTGTTCCATACAACAGACTGACATTTAGACAACTTTTCTGTAGCAGCCTCACAAAGTTAAAACGAGGCTGGATAATTCAGCGTCAGTAGAGCATTTCCAAATAATAACTAACTCAATGGGAATTGTGCAATAAGCACTGAATGTCTCCTAAGGCTTTTGTTCAAAATGAAACATCCCGTATCTGATTGCTGCATTGCTGACTGTTGCTATTACTTCCATCAGGCAATGACTGTAGGGTCTTGTTTAAATTTCTTCTTTGGAAAGGGTTTGTGAAATTTCTTGTCTGTGTGACCTGTGGTCACCCTGTTCCCTCTACTGCCTAGCAGCTCATTGGGTGCCTGTGTCAGCACAATCCGTGAAAGATGTCTCTGAAGCCATCTTATTGGAATTACTGATGGGTTCCATTTCTTTATATTTCAACTTGCAGTTTAAAATGATATTGAGTGAGACTCCAGACCCGCACAGATTATCTGCTCAATGTGTTTAGGGTAACTTTAGAAAACACATGATCTTTAAAGTCTCTTTTTCTGAGATATTTGAGATAATGAAATGTTATTTTTGGATGAGTCATTGACTCCTAGGGAATTGTTCCAGGAAACAATTTTTTTTTTGAGATGGAATCTCACTCTGTCACCCAGGTTGGAGTGCAGTGTTGCGATCTTGGCTCACTGCAAACTCTGCCTCCTGGGTTCAAGTGATTCTCCTGCATCAGCCTCCCCAGTAGCTGGGACTTCAGGTGCGCACCACCACACCCAGCTAATTTTTGTAGTTTTAGTAGGGACAGGGTTTCACTATGTTGGCCAGGGTGGTCTTGAACTCTTGACCTCAGGTGATCTGCCCACCTCAACCTCCCAGAGTGCTAGGATTACAGGTGTGAGCCACACTGCCTGGCCAGGAAACAATTATTAACATAGTAAGTCATCTATAAGACTCAGTATAAAAGTCTTTTGATGAAATTGAAGCTTGTTGAGCTGGAAGAGTTACCAGGAAGTCTGATAGCCAGGCCCTGATTGTTGTTTTCAGGTTCAATGTTACATATTCGACCATGATATTTTAAAATAAGTTGAATAATGCTTGAACTACTACATTGTCTTATGTAATTTATTTGACAATAAGAGTGAATGCCATTAGTGCTATCATCTTTTTACTCTCTTCGCTAACAACTTAAGTTTTCATTTGAAGGTGTATTATAAGGAAGTCACTGGAAGTTTTCCCACCATTTTTCCCACTCCATGTTGGAAATTATGCCTTGACTTTGAGTGGTGTTGGATATGGTGGCGATTGGTGGGTCATATGTGAAGGCTGAATGAACTTTCTCAGTTGGTGGTTGGTCTACCTGGTCTGGAATTATTTATGCTGTTAATTTAAAACTTTTGTCTGCATCTCTTAAGCATATTGCTCTCTCCCATTTACCCTGACTTTACTAGGAATATCACACGAAAACAACTCTAAGAATACATTGTATTGTTTTTAAATGTCCATTAATACCCATGATGCTGAGAGTGAACCGGCACGATAAAGCATCAAACTCTGTGGTATTTTTGAAAATCATATTTCTCTCCCTAGAGACCTCCACAACATTGTCTTAAAGTTGTGGCGAGTATTTTATTTTCTAGGTGCATCCTGGTGAGTTTCTAGAAAATAATCATTTATGAATGAATAAAGATTCAGAAATTATTGTTTAAGGAGATACTAATACTTTATTTTCACATCCCCTCCAGGTTTGCATGTTGTTTGGCTGCTATTCCTATTAAAAGTTCACTGATGTCCATAGTTAGGTTTTTGAATGAAATATTCTTTAGAAAATGCTTTCATTTCTTATTGCCTCCCCCTCCAGGCCCCCCAACCCCTTTTCAATTCACTACTGCTCAGAAGATTTACATTAAAATGAAGTTTATCTTTGGAAAATTAAGATGTACCTGCCACTGTGATTATCTGCTGGGATATATGATGTTGTCCCTGTTACATCACATCTCTCTACTCTTAAAAAAACATACTGATGCATGTCATTAAAGTACTTTATGTCTTCACTCAGAGAATAAAAATTACTGAAAGAGAAGATAGCTAGGATCGGTATTTTTAAAACAAAACAAAACAAAAAAACAGCCCTGGAGAAAGGTTATTACTAATAAAGCGAAGAGAGGCAGAATGATCTCTTTGAAAAGCATTCTATTTTAGTATATGTGACATAGCAACAACTTGGAATTTTATGGAAATGAAGGCACTCCCTAGCCCTATTAGATAATGTCCTCTTGCGGTTGCCTAGGTTTGCATGGCAGCTGCAGTTTCTGCTCAGACTAATAAAAAGTGGAAATTAATGAGAGAGTGACTTTAGCTGGGGTAGCAAAAGCAAGCTACACTGTTCTGTATACTGCTTTGGCTAGCCTGGGGTGGTGATGAGGTAGGGATATATATACATTGAGGAGAGAGGATTTTTTTAAAACTCTATTGAAGAACTCTTAGATACATTGCTCCTCCAAAGCCACATAATAAAATGCTCTGAGATTTTTTACTAAACAACAGAGTAGACATTCTGCTTTAGAGATTTTTGTTTGCAGACTCATATACATGGTGACCTTTTCCACTTCCTTCTTATTTTTAGCATCCAATTACTGTTCTCTAAATGAATGCTTAATTCATCAGTTTACTATTGCCCACAGTTTTATTCTGCTGCTGCTTTAGGCAATAAAAAGTATTTGTAGTCGGTTTATTAATTTGTATACTGTTTCCTCTGCTACACACATTGTCACTTGTTCACTCTTTCACATAGTATTGAGCAGGGTATCTTTTTTCCTTTGGCTTATCATAACCTCAGTAAAACACCTTTACAAGGAGATCACTAAGCTGCTCTTTATCCATAGTTTTTGTCTGAAAAATCAAGAAGGATAAAACAGACAGTATATCTCAGAATGAAAAACATGCCTTATTTTGGTGAACTGTAACTTGTTCATTCCTGTTGTGAAAACATTTCCTTATTTCCATTTAATTTTGTATCCAAAACAATAGTGACAAATAATTCCATTGTGGTGCTTCAGTAGGATCACTGCACGCCTGGTTTAAAATGCAAACCAGGCCAGGCGCAGTGGCTCACGCCTGTATTGGGAGCCAAGGTGGGTGGATCACCTGAGGTCAGGAGTTCGAGACCAGCCTGGCCAACATGGTGAAACCCCATCTCTACTAAAATTATAAAAATTAGCCGGGCGTGGTGGGGCCCACCTGTAATCTTAGCTGCTCAGAAGGCTGAGGTAGGAGAATTGCTTGAACCCAGGAGGCGGAGGTTGCAGTAAGCCAAGATTGCACCACTGCACTCCCAGTCTGGGTGACAGAGCAAGACTCCATCTCAAAAAAAAAACAAAAAACAAAAAAAACAAAAGCAAACCAGGACACGGGAAATCCAGATTACGATAGCTTTTTCTACTTTGCTTATATCCTTGACTTGGACATTTTTGTGGGTTTGGAGGTAATTAGTTAATTAATTTTTATGAAATATGCTGATAAGTTAATACTTAACACTACAATGTAATTCTGTTTTGGCTGCAGGTGGCCCGACGTTGGGGCATTCAGAAAAACAGGCCAGCTATGAACTATGATAAACTTAGCCGTTCACTCCGCTATTACTATGAGAAAGGAATTATGCAAAAGGTGAGCAGCTAATACAGCATTAAAATTCATTGAAATGTTGCACATTAATCTGCACGTCATACTTTAAACGCCACATATCATTGCATTGCTGAAGCAAGGTTTTCACTCATTTTAACAAATGCTTAGCTCTTGGTTTTGATATTACAAGCCTTTCTATGTATAAATGCATAGACATTGTAGACAAATGTGTAGCAATGTTATATACAAAATAATAGGCTTTCTGGAAGGTCCTACTTTGCTGCACATGGTTAAAAAAGGTTGTTTTAGTATTAATATCACATCTATCTTCAGAAGTTTTTATTGTGCATTGTCCACAATTATATAATTTTGAAATGCTTTTGTTTGTAGCAATAAAGAGTCTTAGAATAAATTTGTACTTTTTTCTTGTTTTGATTCTTAAAACAGACATTTCTTTTTCTCATTTGTAAAAACATTTTTTTTCCTTGCCTCAAATCTTGCTTAGTTTTATCATCTGACAGTTTGACATCCTAAACCATTCATTAAAAAGTGAATATTTGATCTTATTTGGTTGGTGGAAGTTCAATATATTTTATTTCAAATGAGCTTCCCACAATATTTGGAAGTAGTTTTTTGTTTGTTTGTTTGTTTGTTTTGAGACAGATTCTAGCTCTGTTGTCTAGGTTGGAGTGCAGTGGCGTAATCTTGGTTCACTGCAACCTCTGTCTCCCAGGTTCAAGCAATTCTCCTGCCTCAGCCTCCTGAGTTGCTAGGACTACAGACGCGCACCACCACGCCCAGCTCATTTTTTTTCTTTTTAGTAGAGATGGCGTTTCGCCATATTGGCCAGGCTGGGCTTGAACTCCTGACCTCAGGTGATCTGCCTGCCTTGGCCTCCAAGGGGCTAGGATTACAAGCATGAGCCAATGCACGCGGCCAAAAGTAACTTTTTAAAAAAGAGTAGAGATAAAACAAGTGAATTACATTCAAAATATAAAATTTTTGAAGAAAGGAATAAGTAAATGAATGAAGATAAAACATGGATATTTGTTTTTATTACACCCTTTAGCTTTGCATGTGTACAGAAATCTAATTGCTTTGACTATGAACCAAGTTTATGATTTACCTATTGTGAATGTTATAGTTTTATTTTGTATTGTTTGTTTATTTTAGGGTTTGTAAACATAGTTACATGTTATAGATTGTGGCATATTTTTATGTCACCATAGTTATACCGAGAAAAACTAGACCAGTTGCTACATGAAGCTTATTAGAGCAGCGAAAAATAGCACTGTTGACTTTCCTCGAACATTGTCTATTAACAAGAGGCTTATTACCTTAATGCTGTAGAATTTGCTGACTCAGATGTTAGAACTTCCATGATCCTTAAAAGAAAAGGCTGACTTCCAGTTTTAGTTGCTTCCTGTTTTCTGAATCATGCCTTCAAAATGTGTAACTGTTCACTACCTGCTCCTCCTGTCTTTCTCATCTCAACCTTGGGGTCATTTCTAATTCCTCCCTTTCTCTCAACTACTTTTTTGTAGTCAGATCCTTCAAATACGTTCCATTCCTTTTTTTTCACCACCATCCTCCTAATGCAGGGGCACATCACCTGGGCTGTCACAGATGGTGCTCAGCAGTGTCCCTGGGCAGTACTGCACAATAGTAACAGATAAGGCCATCAGGAATTAGGTTTGAATGCTAGCCTCTCACCAGATTACATTCTTGAACAGATTATTTTCCTAGTAAATGGTGATATTCTTACCTCATTAAAGTTGCTGTTTAAATGAAATAATGTACTTGAGATACTTTACATTGTAACTGGCACAGTAAGAGTCTCCAATAAAGGGGAGCTTCAGTGCATCTCATCTCCTGAAGTCAGTGTAAACCAAGGCATATTTGGTGTATCTCTCTTGACCATCAAGTCTCTTATTAAAGGGAGCATTTGCAGAGAACTAAAAATTATTATGAGACCCCTAATTACACCTCAGCTTTTACATACAGTGGTAGACAGGGTATGTCTAGGCTGTCATGCCTGGTCTTAAATATTCTCAAATGTGTTCAGACGTGTTACTAGTATCACCACTTCCACATTCCTCTTTATTCATCCTTGTACCCCATATCACATTTATGTGTGTTTTCTTTTAATAATAAAGCAAAATGCTATCAAATAATGGTGGCATAGATACTGAATGATGGATTAAAGTGTTGTTGCTCCTCACGTTTTTCCCCATTAGGCTGTAACTGTCAGAGGAAACTATTTACAACTCATTAATCAGCAAATATAGGAAAGTGCAATGTGATAGACCTTTTGGGGTGTCACTGTATAATGTAAGAAAGGGCAAGCTGTTGGCCGGGCGTGGTGGCTCACGCCTGTAATCCCAGCACTTTGAGAGGCTGAGGTAGGCAGATCACAAGGTCAGGAGATCGAGAGCATCCTGGCTAACACCGTGAAACCCCGTCTCTACCAAAAAATACAAAAAATTAGCCGGGCGTGGTGGCGGGTGCCTGTAGTCCCATACTTGGGAGGCTGAGGCAGGAGAATGGCATGAATCCGGGAGGCGGAGCTTGCAGTGAGCCAAGATCATGCCAGTGCACTCCAGCCTGGACAACAGAATGAAGACTTTGTTTCAAAAAAAAGAAAAAGAAAGAAAGACAGAAAGAAAGAAAGGGCAAGCTGTTTAATGGACATGCAATAGTTCAAGTCTACAGAACTTGTAACTAGCATAACAATCAAGGCCCCTTACAATTTTTATGACTATATTTACCCTTCTCATTCACATTCTTCTTACTGTTTCTTGCCACACACCGACTCCCCCAATGCATTACTCACATTCTTTATTTTTAAAATTATATTTATTTACTTATTTAGAGAAGGAATCTCGCTATGTTGCCCAGTCAGTTCAGGCTGACTCTGAACTCCTGGGCTCCAGCAATCCTCTTGCGTCAGCCTCCTAAGTAGCTGGAATTACAGGTTTTCTTCACTGCACCCAGCTAATCACATTCTCACATGTGTACCATTCTGATGTTCAAGTAAATTCTAGTAGAGTCATTCAGAGGAAAACTATGCTGTTCTTTTTTAAATAGCAAAAACTATGATGTTGAATTATGTATTTTAACAAGTAGGAGAAAATATTTATATGACCATATTTGTTCATTAACGTAAAACTTTGTGGGCATATGTGGTGTATGTGACATAAAAAATTAGAAGATTCGAGAAAAAACTTACATCTAAACATGTTAAAAAAATTGACAACTGGTAATTAATTTTAGTAATTATGGAAGAAGTAAGAAACAATGGAATAGTGTATATTTACCTTATAGACAATGCCTATGTGTACTTCTATTTCAAAATTTGGAAATGCCTAGAACAATATATACCAATATGTTAATGGTGATTATATTCTGGATGATATAATTATAGACCCTTTGTTTTAACTTAATTGTTAATTTCTAATTTATCCTTCAGTATCCGCATATTACTTCTGAAATTTTATGAGATAAAACATAATTTAAATATCCAGCCATTGAAAGCACAGCTCTAAAGCTATCTCCTTGTTTACTTTTGATTTATCTCCCTGGAAAAATTTCCATTTTTTCTGTCTGTCTCAGTGTTGCAGTTTGGCTATACTTAATGTACAGCATTTTCCATGTTAGTATAGTATTACTAATAATGGAAGATATCATTTCCCTTGGTTGGTTATCATCCCTTGTTCCAGACTCAGTAGCATTTAACATAGTCCAGCAAATGAAGTAGTAGCCCTAAAAATGTTTATTCAAAAGGAATACAGAAGGAAGCAGTGAGGAAAGGCAGAGTCTTTAAGAGATTGTATAAGCTTGATTGCATGTTACACATTTTAATTCATTTATTACATAATTTCTAAGTATAGCCAATAGCAACCCATCAAAGGAAGTCCAGTACTTAAAGCAAATGTCTCTTCCTCCACAGCCCCAAACAAAACAAAGCATGTTATAAAACACTCAGAGGTATGCAGGCCATTTATTTTATTTTATTTTTTCTCCATATACTTTGAACAAATAAAAAAAAAAGGAAAACTAGGATTTATTATCTCAGCTTTGTTCCTGATAGTGCCTATTTTTATGTTTATGGTCATTTCATCACTTCACCTTTAAGATCTTAATTTTCTTTGTATGAAGGACTAAAGTAAATAAATGTATGCCAGACTCCTCTGTTTATGCCACAGTGCTCTGTGCTGCAGACTTCCATCCCAACCTCGCAACGGGCTTTCTAAGGCTCCATTCCTGTCTCCATTTCACGGAAAAAGCCCCTGAGAGGTAGTCTAAGAAATAGGTCCAAATTCATAAAAACTACTAACTGTTCTTTCTTTCAAACCTAGGAACATTCAGATTGTTTGAATTCTCTAAAGTGGTTCCTCTTACTTAAATTTAGGGCAAAAGAAAAAAAAAAGTTCTACATTTGAATTCAGAGCAGCAGTGTTCATTGGCAACTGTTCCTTTTCCCCCAAAGATACAGCGATACTTTATAACCCAGGAACACACTGTTGCCCCACATCAAAAATCAACTAGCAAATGCCTTTGTTGATGTACAGGGACATGGAGGTATCGTGTCACCTTCAGCTTTCTAAAATGTCATACTTCTACACACCCATACAAAGTGACTATCAAAGTTAATACAAAGAACTGTATTCATCCACCCACCCGCCCTGGGTTTTGAGAGCATCTCAGCATTGTCTATTAACAAGAGGCGTATTCATCTCACTCAGTTGTTTATAATTTTCTAGGAAAGCATTACTCTTCAGAATTTAAGTTTGGGGTATGTCATACCCTATAAATTATGCTACTTCTTTATTCCAGGCAGTTGTCACATTTCTTTTTCTCATTTCCTCCCTAGGCATTGTGTATTTTAAATTCTTTTCACTTTTTTACACCTCTTACTTCAATTTGACACTTTACACACATCCTTAACTCTGTCTAATGCATCTTGCCTTCATTTTTAAAAGTGATGTACCCAGGATACTGTCCTTTTGATCCATCTTTCATTTAAATGAGGCTATGTATCCTTCCTTCCTTTTCTTTCTTTCTTTTTCTTTTCTTTTTTTTTTCCTTTGTGGAAACACATAGTGCCCAAAAAAGAAAAAAAGTAAAGAATCAGTTTACTCTGTGAATCAGTGAATTACTACTCTAGTCTTACTGGGAATAAAGCACATTTTTCTTTTAAATTTTGAATCTAGTTTCTATACCATTTCAGATATGTAATATTAAAAGGGAGATTATACCTTAAAAGTACAGATTTGTAGATACTCCCTTTCAGAATGCAGAAAAAAACTTTCAATATGAAATGCCTGCATAAAATAATGACTTTTTTCAAAACAACAATGTAAGTTTACCTCTATATTAAAACAAGCAAATTCCTGTGCTTTCTAGCTATATCTGGAATTAACTATTATGATTCAAGGTCAACATTTTGCATTTCCCTTGACTGAACTGTAGTTTATTCCACAAAGTAGAGACTTTTTTTTTTTTTTGGATGTGTATTTGCTATTAGTTGTTCGCTTTTTGGGGGCCAGAGTTACCCATCCTTTCTGGTATATTAAACCACGTTTTTGCTTTTTACCTTCCCTGTCCTTCCCCATCTGGCGATGGTGAGGATGGGTTTTTCTCTTCCATGTTATCATCAGGTGGCTGGAGAGAGATATGTCTACAAATTTGTGTGTGACCCAGAAGCCCTTTTCTCCATGGCCTTTCCAGATAACCAGCGCCCACTGCTGAAGACAGACATGGAACGTCACATCAACGAGGAGGACACAGTGCCTCTCTCTCACTTTGATGAGAGCATGGCCTACATGCCGGAAGGGGGCTGCTGCAACCCCCATCCCTACAACGAAGGCTACGTGTATTAACACAAGTGACAGTCAAGCAGGGCGTTTTTGCGCTTTTCCTTTTTTCTGCAAGATACAGAGAATCGCGGAATCTTTGTTTTATTTCTGTTGTTTGTATTTTATTTTTTAATAATAATACACAAAAAGGGGCTTTTCCTGTTGCATTATTCTATGGTCTGCCATGGACTGTGCACTTTATTTGAGGGTGGGTGGGAGTAATCTAAACATTTATTCTGTGTAACAGGAAGCTAATGGGTGAATGGGCAGAGGGATTTGGGGATTACTTTTTACTTAGGCTTGGGATGGGGTCCTACAAGTTTTGAGTATGATGAAACTATATCATGTCTATTTGATTTCATAACAACATAAGATAATGTTTATTTTCTCTGGGTGTCTATGATACAGTTAATTTCACATTGTGTAAATATCCACTTGGAGACTATTTGCCTTGGGCATTTTCCCCTATCATTTATGAGTCTCTGCAGGTGTACAAAAAAACCCAATCTACTGTAAATGGCAGTTTAATTGTTAGAAATGACTGTTTTTTGCACCTCTTGTAAAAAGGTATTTAGCGATCGCATTTGCTGTTTGTTGTTTTGTTTTGCTTTATATATGACTTGCAGAGGATAACCATAAAATGGGTAATTCTCTCTGAAGTTGAATAATCACCATGACTGTAAATGAGGGGCACAATTTTGGACTCTGGCTCCAAACTGAGTCATAGGCCAGTAGCATTATGTCTATCTGGTGCCACCTTGCTGTTTAGATACAAATCATACTGTCTTTTAAATATTTTGAAGCCCATTTCAGTTAAATAATGACATGTCATGGTCCTTTGGAACCTTCATTTAAATGTTAAATCTGGAATCAAAATGAAGCAAAAAATATCTGTCTCCTTTTCACTTTCTTCAGTACATAAATACATTATTTAATCAATAAGAATTAACTGTACTAAATCACATATTATGCTGTTCTAGTTACAGCAAGCACTCTTTAAGAAAAATATCCAATACACTAAATAGGTACTATAGTAATTTTTAGACATGGTACCCATTGATATGCATTTAAACCTTTTACTGCTGTGTTATGTTGATAACATATATAAATATTAGATAATGCTAATGCTTCTGCTGCTGTCTTTTCTGTAATATTCTCTTTCATGCTGAATTTACTATGACCATTTATAAGCAGTGCAGTTAACTACAGATAGCATTTCAGGACAAAATAGATGACTCAAACCATTTATTGCTTAAAAAATAGCTTACGCCATGCTATGCTATAAGCAGCTTTTATGCACATTGACAAATGAAGAGTAAGCTTCAGCTTGCTAAGGGAAACTGTGGAACCTTTTGTAACTTTTGGTGATATGGAAAATTATTTACAAACTGTCAAAGAATATGAGGAAGTTGCTGTATGACATAGTGCTGGCACTGATAGTATCCATCATCTCTTTTTGGACACTTCTGTGAATGTGATTGGATTGTTTGAAAGAAGATTTAAAGATTTAAAGTTTCAAAGTTTTTTGTTTTGTTTTTGTTTTGCATTTGGAGAAAATATTGAAAGCAGGGTATGTTGTTTCATTCACCTTGAAAGAAACATGAGTCAATGGGGATATAGGATCTCTGAAGAGCTTTCTAAAATATTCAAGCAAGGGACATGAATTTTGTTCCGTCTATCAATAATATCCCAGAAGAACAACCTTTTTAACGAGTCTATAGCAAAATGCAAAAAAAAAAAAAAAAAAAAAGTTCTAAACACAAAGTCAAAATAAACCTATTATAAAAGCATTTCATTATAAGCATGGAAAAGATTGTTTAAAGATGATCCCCCCAGCTCTCCATTTTCCAAAACTGCACAGATCACAGCTCATTTCTCTAAATGGAGCAGTTATCGAGAAACCCAAACACCAAAATTGCTACTCTTCACATTTAATCCTACAAAAAAATACTCCAATTTCAAAATACGTATGTAACCTGCGATTTCAGTGATTGTTGTTCATATACATCATGTATTATTTTGGCCCATTATGGGCCTAAAAAAGAAAACTATGCCTTAAAAATCAGAACCTTTTCCCCCCACTATGCTTATGTGGCCATCTACAGCACTTAGAATAAAAACAGATGTTAAAATATTCAGTGAAAGTTTTATTGGAAAGAGAATTGAGATATATAATTGAGATTTGGTGAAATTGAAGGAGAAAATGTAAGTGAGTCTTTAAAATATATTCTGAATGAAAACTGTATTGAGGATTCATTTTTGTTCTTTTGTTTTTTTCCTTTTCCCTTTTCTCCTTTTTCTTCTTTTTAATAGTCTAGTTTTAGTCAGTCAGTGAGGAAGAATTGGGCCATGCGTTATCACAAGAGATCAATGGCAGAAATGGTATTAATTATATAATATTTAAGGACACACTATATGTTTTGCTATTTAAGGTAGTGACTCACTGAACTAAATACATAATTGACCAACATTAAGTGTATTTCCAATACAGAAGGGTTGAAAATATTACATTATAAACTCTTTTGGAAAATGTATCTAAAATTTTTTAAGTTCTGTTTTTATTCCACTTTTTGGTTGTGTTTTTATGTTTTTATTTTCAGGTAGATTAATAAATCTGGCAGCTGATTTCTGCAAGATTCTTGTGTTTTGAATTTCTCTTTGAATTGGCTACTCAAACATAGAAATCATTCATTAATGATGTAATGTCTTCTCTCAGCTTTTATCTTCACTGCTGTTTGCTGTCTCTTGATGATGACCTGCTAATACCCAATAGATTAATTGCAACGAACACTTTTATATCTCAAATAACTAAGGAAAAATAATTTTTCTTAAGTCCATGAAAAGTGTTTCAAAATAAAAATCCACAAGGCTGACAGTGCAGAACATTTTTCTCAAATCACAGAAGGATCTTGGAGGTTTAGTTTCCTGTAGATGCTGTAACCAATCACCAAAACTTCAGTAATTTACACAAATTTATCTTATAGTTCTGGAGGCAGAAGTTCAAAAGAAGCCTTAAGAGACTAAAACCAAGATGTCCTTGGGTCTGGTTCCTTCCGGAGGCTCCAGGGGAGATTCTTCCAGCTTTCACTTCTAAAGTCTGCTGGCATTCCTTGGCTCCTGGCTACATCACTTCAATCTCTGCTTCCATGGTCACATACTCTTCTGCTACACTCAAATTTCCTTCCTGCCTCTTATAAGGACGCTTGTGATTACATTTAGGGGATGCTCAGATAACCCAGGGCAATCTCCCCATCTCAAGATCCTTAACTTAATGATGTGTGCCAAGTCTCTTTGGCTAGATAATTATTCACAGGTCCCAGGGATTAGGACACGGATATAAGGGGTGGGGGCAGGGCTGTTATTCAGAACACCACATGGAGGAAGACTGTGTAGCAAAGATTCTAACTGATTTACTCAGGAACAATAGAGTTCTGCTGAGGCAGCTAGGATTTGAAAGTACTACAGTTCGTTTTTATTTACCACTGGGATATTTTCCTCTTATTCTGCATAAATAATTTTGAAAGTTTGCTATATTAAAGTTCATCTATTCCACTAAAATGTCTGGTAATCACATCAAGCCTTTAGATTATTCAAATCCTTCCCCAGTCCCCGGGAAAATACTATGTCATGAGAGAGAAAAACAGAAGGTATGATAATAACAGTAATAACAGTTTTTATTTTTCTAATCCAGATTTTATTTTTTAATACATTTCTTTTGGTGGTGTTCATATGAGTTACTATGTGATCTTATTATTTGCTAGTTGATTATTACTTATTAGGTAAGAACAATGTGTAAAATATGTCCATTACTCAAAAGAACAATTGTAAAAATAAGTCAACTTGTCTTTATATAACCAGGAAAGAAATATATTGCCAGAAGTTACAGAATTTTGCCAGATCATAGGGATTTCTAAAATGAGCCACTTTGTCTATCATGCAACCTTTTCAGAGCTTATAATGAGAAAACATTACAGAGGAGAAGGTCATTTGGATGTTTATTACTTGGAATCTTAGAAAACAAAAATTAAAATTTAAAAATAAGAAGTGAGTAAGCTGTTTTCCAGTTGCTTTTTGGTATGGAGAAGAGAGGAAATAGAGTTACAAAAAAAATACAAATTGGGTAAAAGTGATGGTGGAAAAAATATAAAGAAGGCAAATGTACGTATTAAGCAATTCTACTAAGAATTGCAAAAACCAACTTTCAAAAAGATGGTAATAGTTGGACATGATAGTAGAAAATTTAACTCAGTTTATTCAGAGCTCAACTAGTACTTTTAGGACTTCTTTTTTTAATACATGAGACTCACTTTGACATACTTAAAAAAAATAAGCAGTTTGTGGAAAGTATAGTTTAAGATGAGAATTTGATTAGACTAGTGGATATCTTTACAGAAATATTAATGATTTTAGAATTTTCAATTAAAAGTGTATATACCGTAGCTATTGTTTATGGATTCATATGTAAGGTAGGGCCTTTTTTGCATATAGACTCCAATATTCTTATTTACTTTCATTCTAAAATTATATTTATGCTTCTATGGGGACGAACATTTTTAATTCATTTGGTTGTATTAAAATTATACTTATGGTTTGAGAAAACATGCTATGAAAATCGTGATTATAGCAAATTAAATATGCTCAAAATTTAAATCTAAAATAAAAGCCCAGAAACTGAAAATATTGGACTGTCGTGATCACTCTGAAAGGTAGCACATCTAAAACTGATAAATGTCATCTAAATTTTTGACTGCCTCCTAATCATCTTGTCATTTTTAATAGTTTATGACCACGGCACTCAAGTAATGTCTTTGTACTACTTTTCCATATATTATTCTCTTTTTAGATAATTTAGGTACCAGGACACCTGATAAATCCTTTTTCAGTTCTATGTTCTAATATCTTTAAATACCTTGTTTCACATAAATCCTTCAATAAATATATCATGGAGAAATTTGGGGAAGGGAACTAACTAAATTTTTTCAGTGACTCCCACATGCCAGGCAGCACAGGTAAGTGACTTATGTTACTGCCTCCAAATTGCTTGGTTTTGTCTGATAAGAAACTGAAGCCAATGGCAAAACCAGATTGTCTTTGTGTCAAGATGTCGTGGTCACAGGCAAATCATGAACTCTACCTTTTTTGTGGAACTTGGACCTAGCTGCTTTTCTGATTTAATTTCTAATGACAAAAATATCTATAATAATAACACATTCTGCTGAAACATGGTGTTAATTTTTTTTTATCATTTTTGAATAGTCCTTGTAGAAAAATCTAAAAAGAAATCAAGCACTATGTAAACAACAACAACAATAAACTGAGTTTTTTTTAAGTGTCTTTAAGCATTTAGAAACCAAACTGATTGAAGTACCTCTTTGTTTCTTTCTATTGGAGATTGGTACAGCTTAATGAAGAAATAGAAATACTAATCAAACTCTTCAGAAAGTTATATACACTATCCCCATGATTTGCATAATTAGACAGGACTTCCGAAAGTAATAGAATTTTCAGAAAACTTTTAAAGCATGGAAGATTCAAGTCAAATGATTCAGAAAAAGCCAAAAAATGGTTTTTAAAATAGAAAGTAAGACTAGAGGCAGGGCACGGTGGCTCACTCCTGTAATCCCAGCACTTTGGGAGGCCGAGGCAGGCAGATCACGAGGTCAGGAGATCGAGACCTTCTTGGCTAACACGCTGAAATCCCATCTCTACTAAAAATACAAAAAATTAGCCGGGCGTGGTGGTGGGCACCTGTAGTCCCAGCTACTCAGGAGGCTGAGGCAGGAGAATGGTGTGAACCTGGGAGGAGGAGCTTGCAGTGAGCTGAGATGGTGCCACTGCACTCCAGCCTGGGCGACAGGGTGAGACTCTGTCTCAAGAAAAAAAAAAAAAAAAAAAAAAAAAAGAAAGAAAGACTAGAAACATAAATTATTGTATGAAAGAATATTAATTGTTTTAAATGATATATTTCTGCAAAGGGGACTATGGCATTCTTGTACACATTTAGGTAACATTAAAATTATTTGTCTTATAGAAAGTTTAATGTGGGAATTTAATTGGCAAGGTTGGTGGGAAGAAAAAAATTAAGATTACACACGTGACATTACTTTTTTTATTTTTATTTTTCTGTGAGACAGGATCTCGCTCCATCACCCAGGCTGGAGTTTCATGCGAACACGGCTCACTGCAGCCTTGACCTCCTCCCAGGCTCAAGTGATCCTCCCACCCCAGCCTCCCATGTAGCTGGGACCACAGGTGTGCACCACTATTCCCAGCTAATGTCTGTATTTGTTACAGAGGTGAGGTCTCACAATTTTTTTTGGTCATTTTTTGTTTTAGTTTTTGTTTTTTTGTAAAGATGGGGTCTCCCCATGTTCTTATGTTGCCCAGGCTGGTCTTGAACTCCTGGACTCAAGTAATCCTCCTGACTTGGCCTCCCAAAGTGCTGGGATTACAGGTGTGAGCCACCATGCCTGGTCATTACTTTTTAAACTGCAAAATACTACTCTACTTTCAATGACCCCAGAAATATTTTTCTTTATTCTTAAAAATGTTTGCAAACATTACATTCTTTAAACAAATATTTTTATACTTTTAAAAAAATGTGGTAAAATGTATATGAAATACTAATCATTTTAACCATATTTTAGTATACAATTCAGTGGCATTAATTACATTCACACCGTTGTGTAATCATCACCATTATCTATTTCTAAAGTGCTTAGATTTTTTTATTCATAAAGTATTATTAAAAATGGTCAAGGAGACCAGATACAGTGGCTCACGCTTGTAATCCCAGCAATTTGGGAGGCCAAGGCAGATGAATCACCTGATTTCAGGAATTAGAGACCACGTTGCCCAAAATGGCAAAACCCTGTCTCTACTAAAAATACAAAAATTAGCCTGGTGTGGTGGTATGCTTGTACTCTCAGCTACTCGGGAGGCTGAGGTAGGAGAATAGCATGAACCTGGGAGGCGGAGTTGCAGTGAGCTGAGATTGCACCACTGTACTCCAGCCTGGGTGACAGTAAGACTCCGTCTTAAAAAAAATTTTTTTTAGGGCCGAGCACAGTGGCTCATGCCTGTAATCTCAGCACTTTGGGAAGCTGGGGCAGGTGGATTGCCTGAGGTCATGAGTTCGAGACCAGCCTGGCCAACATGGTGAAACCCCATGTCTACTAAAAATACAAAAAATTAGCTGGGCATGGTGGCGGGTACCTGTAATCTCAGCTACTCGGGAGGCTCAGGCAGGAGTACCACTTGAACCTGAGAGATGGAGGTTGCTGAGAGCCAAGATCACACCATTGTGATCAGCTGAGAGCCAAGATCGCACCAGCCTGAGCAACAAGAGTAAAACTCCATCTCAAAAAAAAAAGGAAAAAAAAATTAACTAAAAATAAATAAAAATAAAAATGGTCAAAGAACTACTTTTTTGTATATTACAATTAGTAATTTAAATATGCAAATTTATGCTTTCTAATAATTTTAATTAATTGTAATTTATTTACTAATAGGTTGGTCTTGATTTTATACTGTAGTTTAATAGCTTTATTTATTCATTTATTTATTTATTTATTTTTGAGACAGAGTCTTGCTGTGTCACCCAGGCTGGAGTGCAGTGGTGAGATCTCGGCTCACTGCAACCTCCGCCTCCTGGACTCAAGCAATTCTCTGCCTCAGCCTCCCAAGTAGCTGGGATTACAGGCGTCCCCCCACCATGCCCGGCTAATTTTTTAGAAGAGACAGGGTTTCACTATCTTGGCCAGGCTGCTCTTGAACTACTGACCTCGTGATCCACCCACCTTGGCCTCCCAAAGTGCTGGGATTACAGGTGTCAGCCACCATGCCTGGCCTGATAGCTTTATTAAGGAAAAAAATGAACATTGTGTATAAATAGTGTTGTGTAAAACACTATTTTACATAGTTCCAATAGCCATTGCAAGAAAAAAAGTTTAAGTAGCATGTTGAATATTTTGAAATCACTCAGTATTTTATATTTATATTTACAAGCAGCCCCTTAAAACAAACCACATCAAACAACAAACTGATATTTTGAATTCATATTTCTTTAGTTTGAATTAATAGATTCGATTAACGTATCATAAAGACACAAACATATTGCAACTACAGATTATTATTAAACTCTTTAGGACTATAATAATTTCAGATAACGTTGTTTAGGAAAAAAAATTCCAAAACAGAAACATGCTAGATCTAATAACAGTATTTAACTAAAGTAAAATTAGGCTAATGAGATAAATTGGCCCTCTCTACACTATCCTCTCACCATATTATTGGTTTAAACATTAAGAACTTGCTAAATTAAAACAGAAACTGAATATTTTTCTGACTTTTCAGACTCGAATGCCCAGATCTGAGTACATGTGGAAGTCCTGGAACCAATCTCTAGCATATACCAAGGGACACCTGTGATACCAACCCCTAATGAGATGCATTCCAAGTGTGTTCATTGTTTCTGACTTGGCTTTATGAAGAGCCTGTTTTTCAGATATAAATAGTAAATATTACAAATGTAACTCATAAAATTGCCATTCAAATTATTTCACATGCTTACCTCTGAAATGCAGTATCAAGAAAATTATGAAATAGAATCAAGTGAAAAAAGACTTCTTCCCCTGTGTTTACTGTTCACTTATTTTCACAAGAATTTATGATTCTGTAGAAAGACTGAGGCAGTGTTTCTAAAACCAAAACAAGGAGAAATATGAAAATAAATATTTGGATAATTTAGATCCTAAAGGAGAAAAGCTGTACACTGATTCATTCATTGAATGAGTATTAATTCACTCATATTAGAACATACTCTGGATTATTCATTTCACTTTGTTCTATGTTAGGAAATCCATTTACTCAATCCTTCAGAATCTCCAAATAGGAATATCTTCCTAATCAGTTTTAAACAACACCATAGCATCAGCGGACTATGTATTTTCTGGATCCAAATTCATAGGTAGATTCTATGGAAGATATAATAGAGTTATAAAAAAGTGATCCCTGTCCTCAAACTGAGACTAACCCACGTAGATCTAATACACACTTGGATGATATATAATGTCATATCTCATTTAGTGCTCAACAATGTGGTTTAAACCCTATATAAAAGGAGTACAGTAAATAACTAGCTTTAAGATTGCTGATGGCAGTGAAAAGCCTGGATACTTTTACTCAAATTTATGAGAGTTTAAGTTCAATCATACCAGTTACTATCAAATAAAGTAATTAATCACTAAGGTAGGTCTATATGGCATAAAATGCAGTAGGATGTTGAAAATTTAAGTTAAAATCAAGGCAGGGCAGATCACTGACTCATTAACTTGTGAACTGCCTTGATCATGAGCGTCTTGATTAAAAGCATTTATCAACTGCCCACTTGCTGTGCACACGTACATACTAGGAGTCCTTACTGTTTTCTAAAGGGGTCATTGTATTACTGAGTGTTTGCTGGTTCCAAGCAACAATTAGCACCTGGTTAGGAGGTTTTCGAAGCCAAGAGGCCCCATTTGGTGGATGCTGTGGACCACACCTAACAACTGGCCCCCTGGCCCAACCCCACCACCATCGATGCTCAGGAAGGGCACCAGAAGTGAGTCACAGGATCTTTCCGACAGTGAGGGATTCCAATCCTTGATCTACCTGTCCACTGCAGTGAGTATTTTGTAAAAGGAAGCTCCTAACTTGGTACTGCCTATGTACAACAGTTTGTCTCAGGACAGTTCCTGTTTACATCTGTTTTTTCAGCATATTGTTAACAGTGCCCACTCTTACTCTTAAAGTTTAGAAAATAAATGGACTCTTTACCTGCACCCTAGATCGGATAACCTGGTTGAAATGCTCTTGATGAGTTGCCTTGCAGGAGAAATTTTATGATTAAATTATCACAACATCCTTCCAGAACAAATATTCCAAACAGGAAAACTTTTCTATATCTGGTAAAATTAGCCTTTTTTCCCTTTATATATCTATGGTGACCCATAATAGCTTCCATCTTCTATTATATCAGTCAACCAATTGTGGAAATTTATAGGAATTAAGAACATGTGCATCTGAGTTTGCGTGAGGCTGAACTGGGTAGATTTTAAGGTTTATAAATTTTAGATATATCTTCATGAAAATGAATGTAGCATGGCCATGCCTGCTTTAAGTAGAAAAGGAGCATAGCGGAAGGATGCGAATAGATGGCAAAACTGATGGAATAATAGAGAACTTTGCTTTAAAAACTCTTTTTTATTGATTATTACTATTGATTCTTCCAGCAGGAGAAAAATCATAGGTCTATTTAAGTTACCGTTGCTGAAATCAGTGATCACCAACTATCTTTCCATTCTTGCATTACTTCTCACAAGATTCAGAACCCAAAAGAGAGAAGCCAAAAATTTTCTCTTGATTTGTGTCCCCACCCCATACCTATAAAAAGATGTGGGATCTTATCTTACCGTTTCATTAAGCCCTTGCCCAACGGATGACAGGTATTTCCCCCAAGTAATTGACAACTTAAAAAGAAATAGAATTAACTCCTGGGTGTCAAGTCTTTCTCAAAGTCACTAAAAATAATATCATCCAAATTTAGAAGTGGAAAACTGCTGGATATATAATATCCTTTTTTCTTCCATTTTTTTCAAGAATATTTTGATTCCTAAAGTATCTTAAAGCTTGCTATAGTGGTACATGTGCATAAAAGCAGTGATTAGTAAGAACCAGAAATATTTATCACATTGTAGAAGAGTGTAATCTAAGCAGAATAATGATGATAACAAAATAATGTACATGTAAGATAGGTACTACAGGCTGGGCGCGGTGGCTCAAGCCTGTAATCCCAGCACTTTGGGAGGCCAAGACAGGCGGATCACGAGGTCAGGAGATTGAAACTATCCTGGCTAACACGGTGAAATCCTGTCTCTACTAAAAAAATACAAAAAAACTAGCCAGGCGAGGTGGCGGGCGCCTGTAGTCCCAGCTACTCTGGAGGCTGAGGCAGGAGAAAGGCATGAACCCGGGAGGCGGAGTTTGCAGTGAGCTGAGATCCGGCCACTGCACTACAGCCTGAGGGACAGAGCAAGACTTTGTCTCAACAACAACAACAACAACAACAAAGATAGGTACTACACTGGATGGCCAGAGCTGCTGTAGCAAAGTAGCACAGATGGTGGTTTAAACAACAGATAATTATTACCTTGTAATTCTAGAGGCTAGAATTCCAAAATCAAGGTGTGAGCAGGGATGGTACCTTCTGAGGGCTGGATCTGTTTCAGGCCTCTTTACTTGACTTGTAGATGACATCCTCTCTCTGTCTCATATTCCCGGTACGCATTTCTGTTTCTGACTGAATTTCCCTCTTTTTGAAGGACACCAATTCAGACCTACCCAAATGATCTCATTTCAACTTACCCCTATAAAGACCCTATCTCTAAATAAGGTCACATTCTGAGGTACTGGGGTTAGGACTCCAACGTGTCTTCTTTGAGAGACACAATACAAGCAGTGATAAGTTCTTAAATTATAGCCAAATGAAAATGATGCATAAAAATCAAGTGACTACCACCAGTACATTTGAGTTTAAGAGATGAATTGCAAATCTATCTTTCTTATATTACATGACTAATATGGAGAAAGAAACTGTATAAATATAACAATCTCAATGGAGATTCTTGAAATAAATTGTATTCTCATAGTTTTCTTGCACCTTCACTAACACTTTTCTTAAATAGATGTTGTATGAAAATAATAATAAAGAAATTACTCACATAGTAAATTTAATGAAAATTCAATAAGAAAATGTAGGAATAATAAATTGGGAAAGGAATAATATAAAAGCAAAAAAATATATACTCTAATAAAGCTAGTGTAGTCTTTCTGTTCTCTGGTTTTTAGGACCTAGAAACTAGCTATGTGCCAGAAAGAAATCTATGAACAAAAACATTATAGACTTTTCTGAGCTAAAATGAGAAGTTAGATGAGGAAATTTGCGTTGAGCACTACTTATCATTTAAGCACCATTGAGCAATAAGCAGCATGGGTTTACACAGAACAAATCATGCCAAACAAATCTGATTGCTTTTTTTTTATTGAATTACAAGATTAGTGGATGAATGCAATGTGAGAGATGTAATACATTTGGATTTCAGCAAAAACATTTGATATAGCATCTCATGCACTCTAAAATGAATTCAAATAGTCAGGAATATTAACAGCAAGGTAAGGAATTGAAATTAAATGAAGGATTGCAAAGAAAAAGAACCATGATATGGCAACTTGGGAACACATCATTATAAGGTACTACAGTGATCACAGGGTTTATTCAGTACCTATTAACATTCACACTGCTTTCTTGGGCTTGATAAAAAGAAATGGAATAAAAGACTTAGAATGCACCCCATGACGACAGACAATATACACAATCAATCCAGATTTAGAGAAAGAAGAAAATAGATTTTGCCTCAAAGACTTTTGCTGTTTTTGAAAGTTACTTATATTACTCACTTATTTATTCGCTTCATGCTCTAAAATTTGGTCATGGATACCTTTATTCGTCTTTTCTTGTGTCTTAGGACAAGCCAATTTTTTCAGTCATCCAATCTTCCTGGTCTAATACTAAGGATCCATGGAAAAGATGACAGGCACTCTTGGTTTCTTGACATTTTAGTGATCAGTATACTTGGATTCCACCAAAGTCTGTGGATACTTTATGTAAAATACTGCCCTCGAGGTGAAAGTTAAATATGGTACTTAATTAAATAAAGAGAAGGGAGTAGAAGTATTCCAACCAAATTCACAGTTGATACAAGGTGCTGCTAGAAGCAGTGAGGCCAGTAAAATTACACTAATGTCCCAGCACAAGTAAGAAATACGTATATTAAATGCAATGCACAAGAGTAACTTGGAAGGGAGAGAAACACGCAGTAGCAATGCTAAGGATGCAATGAGCTGACAGGAAACAGCAACTTGCATATAAGTTTACAGTGTCAGGTATCACCCAAGAGATATAACACAATGTTTGATCTATTAGAAGACGAAAAAGATTCATCAGTTTCTGAGTATAATATTAAATTTTCTTCTGGAAGGCAGAATTTATTCTCTTTGGAATCATTTCTTCCTAGAATAACAAAAAGGTACAGAGGAAAATCAGAGCATAGCAACAGGAATGATGATGAAGTGGCAGGATCAGCTTATGATGAAAAATCAAAATATGTATGGTATTGTTAAACAAAGGGGAAAGGAGCTATAAGGTCAGTCTGCAGATATATAACATCTGTTAAGGATAGCAGCAAAAGATAATATTTTCTAAAGGGCAGGAAAACGTAAAACTAGTAAAACTGGGAATAAATAAATGTATACCTACATTAGTAACAATTAAAAATCTTGGTGGGAGGGAGAACAGTATATGTCAGGAAAAACATCTTCATACATGACCCTTTGATTAAAAAATTGCCTCAAGAATTTACCATAAAATTAGAAATGCAATGACTTTCTGAACAAGGGTTTGGAAAAATACATGAGAGTATTCTTGACAAACTAGTAGATTCAATAATCTGCTTAAATGAAGGTTAAATTCTAGTGCACACTTTTGATAAACCCACTATGAAAGTAACTAACGAATCTGCACATTTGTTACTGGTTTGCGTGGTCCAGTGTCTCTCCACCAAAGCAATGGGTATTTGGGCTTGACAATTCTTAAGCAGGGCTCTCTTGCATTGCAGGATGTATAGCATCTGTAGCCCCTAGGTACCACATGACAGTACTTCCCCCATAACTATAACAGCCAAGCCCCTACACACACACACACATACACACACACAGAATTCTAAATGTCCCAGTGTTCACTCCCTCCCCACAAAAAAGCTCAAAACATTGTTGAATACACCATAGCAAACCCAGTAGCTGAGGTTTCCATGTTCAGGTTAATTGTCATATCTGCTTGGGAAACTCTAAGATGCTTATGATTAGTCAAGAGTTCAATGTCACAAGAGCATTTTCTCAGGCAGGATATACCAAACTGTGCTAAGTGGTTTGCAAAAGCATAGTGTATTTTGTTCTTTCTTTACATATCCACACGACTCAACTGCAGTCCTGTTTTAGTTTTCCTTTTGATGGTACAATATCAACCCAGAACACTGATGATATTTGCAGCATGGAAAAAATAAGCAACTTGGTAATCATCTGCTGGCTGTTAGAGCTTCTGCTCTGAAGTTAATGCTCAGCACTTTCATTCATAGTGATTGGTCATAGAATGTCACATGACTATGTTTGAGTTGAAGTGAGTGGGGATATGCAATCTTTTTGCAGGAATGGGCATTAATATGTGAAAAAAATCTGCCATTAGCCTTTAATAACTCTCTTTGAGTTTAAAAGAAAATAATATTGGAATTCATCATAAAGTTTCCCATAGTGGAGATGACACCTTTAAAGGAGATGATGATGACTACACCAATATTCATAGTTAGAAATTTGGGAACGCATGGATAGAACTGCTTTGCATCTAGCCACACAGAGTTTGGTGAAGACAAGGGTGTCAACATTGCAAAACTGAAACTTGTCTTACTTATTACTTTTACTGAGAGAATTGTTTTATTGTGTTGATAAAACATGCAATTCTTAATTACTTTAATATAATTTACTGAGCATGCTCTGGACATAACAAAGGTAAAGAAGACAGCACCTTCTCTTGAAGAATTCATGGTTAAGTAGACAAGAAAGACACAGAGGCCATCAACTATAATTCAATGTGGGAAATTTTGTATTATAAATATCTAATAAGTATTTGAGTACAGTTATGAGAGCAGTTAATCTTGCTCGAATGTGAATATGTAGACATCTTTATAGATGAGTTGATATATGACCTGAAGATATAAATTTGATGGACAATTTCAGGTGGATAATGGGGTCGGGCAGGCAGAAAGAAGAAAGAGAGAGAAAAACGGAGAAAATCTGGGATTTTCAGATTCTTCTGGAAAACTTTCTTAAACTATGTATCCCAATCCCCAACTTCAAAGACAACAGAAATCTGGAGGTACACTCGTTCTGATCAAACTTACAAGATGATTCTAATTCATCTTTAACCTGTATGAATGCCACCACCACTGCGTGTTTTGAACTGGAGTTCTGGGCTGGGCTCTTTTTTTTTTTTTTTTTTTTTGAGACAGAATCTTGCTTTGTCCCCCAGACTGGAATGCAGTGGGGCAATCTCGGCTCACTGCAAGCTCCACCTCCTGGGTTCACGCCATTCTCCTGCCTCAGCCTCCCGAGTAGCTGGGACTACAGGCGCCCGCCACCATGCCCGGCTAATTTCTTTTTGCGTTTTTAGTAGAGACGGGGTTTCACTATGTTAGCCAGGATGGTCTCGATCTCCTGACCTCATGATCCGCCCGCCTCAGCCTCCCAAAGTGCTGGGATTACAGGCTTGAGCCACTGCGCCTGGCCGGCTGGGCTCTTTAACATTCAAATTACTTAGGGTTTTATTTTAAAATAGAAATTCTTGAGTTTCAGATTTATCCCTAGGTTGAAGTTCAGGAAACTATCTCACATAATTCTACTATAGGTGATTCATTGACCTCGCTGATTGTGAGTGGGTCATTAAGGGAAATGTGTCATGGGAGGAGACTAGTGAAAGCTGAGACTAAAGTTTAAAAGTCTTTTAATGGCAAGGTAAAGAGCAGGGATTATAGTCTATTTCTCAAGGACTATGTGCTTAATTAGACTCTTTTGAGTTGGGATACATTAATAATAGCCCTCAGATAGTTTTTAAGAACAACATAGTTTAAGAATCACTTATTTGGGCCAATATTTCCCAAAACTGCTTGATCAAAAAATCACTTGTGGCAACTGTGAAAATTGAAATTCAGGAGAGAATAAGTAATCTGGCACCTAAAAAGTGAACCACAGAAGCAATTCAATAGAAATATGTAAGTGATAGACTCACGTCTCTTGGCATTCCAGAATAAACAGGAGTGAATAGGGGCTGGACAAAGTGTGGAACAGTCAAAGCAAAAGTGTAGCTGGCCAAGGTTCATCAGTGGGTGAATAGAAACCAGTGGAACAGGAAGGTTCACAACAGGGCCCAAAGACTGACTATAGCCAGTGTCAACACAGGCAGGCAGGTTACACCAAGGAAAAATGGAAGGAACCTTCTTGCCATGTACCAGATACTTCAGAACATAAGAGGCAGTTTCTCCTCTGCATGGATAAGGCATGCTATGACAAAAATGCGTCTAGCACTTAACAGAAATTTCAATTCTAGGATGACTTGTTTGGGATATAGGGACAAAGCCTTTTTGTAACACTTGGCTCCTTTCTCCACTTTTAGGAGGTGTCCAGGTTTTGCTTTTTCCTGCCTTTTGAGTCACTGCCTTCAGGTCCCTGTGTGAGTCATTTTTTTCTCTGGTGCCCATCCTTGGCTTTCTCCTAGTTTCACTTCATGCATTCCACCACTTATTCTGACATGTTGTAAAAACCTAAATCCTATCCTCTACCTCCAAATTCTAATTCAAACTTCTAGTAAGTTTGAAATCTCAAACTAGATATTCCACAATACCCACAAGTCTCTCATATTTAGTGTATTCAAAACAGAATTCAACAATCATCTTTGAACACACTCTTTGTTCTACTGTGTTGGTCCCTTATCTCGCCCTATGTTTACTCCTCTTCCCATAGGCAACCTGCCCTTCTCAGATACAGAAATCTAAGGAGCATTTTAGAGCATCCCTTGTCATATTATCTTGTTGGTTTCTCTGATATCTTCCCAACTATTCTCCTTGCCTGAAGTTTTGTCTTCTCTCATCTGTTCTTCAGAAATGTATTCAGAGACTTTTTCTAAAATCAGCATATAATCCTGTAGCTCCACTGTTTTAACCTTTCAATGGCTATAATTCTCAAAAGCTAAATCAAATTCCTTAGGATATTATTTGAAGGCCTTTATTATCGGACCTATACTATCTTTCTAGAGGCATCCACTTTATTTTACACACACACACACACACACACACACACACACTCTCCTTCACTCCAGTCTTACAGAACAAGTCGTGGCTTCCTGAATACATCCTAGTTTCCCTAATGTTTCATGCTTTCATTCATGCTCTTCCTTCTGTCTGCAATTCTTCATACTTTATCCTCTAAATCCTACTCATATTTTAAGACATTTTCACTACATCTGAGATTTCCTCTCAGACCTTATCTCCAGGATGGATCAACTAATCTTTAGAAACTATGCGTTAGCTAGTTTTGTCAAAGTCTAAACACATTATTATAATAAATGAAGCTAAGTATTGTATCAATCATATAATCTAGCACTCTCAATGCACAGAAAAAATATTCTTGAATTAACAAATGAAAGATTGAGTGAACTAAGGAATAGATTATTGATGGAACGTCACAGCCAATGGACTTGGCTTGGAAACACTCTGTAGTCTGTACATCCGTCTGTTTTCACACTGTTGATAAAGACATACCCGAGACTGGGAAGAAAAAGAGGTTTAATGGACTTATACTTCCACATGGCTAGGGAGGCCTCACAATCATGGCAGAAGGCAAGAAGGAGCAAGTCACCTCTTACATGGATGGCAGCAGGCAAAGAGAGAGCTTGTGCAGGGCAACTCCCATTTTTAAAACCATCAGATCTCATGAGAGTCATTCATTATCACAAGAACAGCACGGGAAAGACCTGCCCCCATAGTTCAGTCATCCTTACTGGGCCCATTCCATAACCCTTGAGAATTATGGGAGCTGTTAGATGAGATTTGGGTGGGGACACAGAGCCAAACCTTATCAGTCTGACAAATGACATCCAGGATGATCCCATGCATACCCATATGTTGGACTAGCACAATATATGAGACCCATGTTGTAAACTCTAAATTATTTGCTACAGCAAACCCAAATTGAAGGGAGAGAGCACACTAGATTCAGGGAAGATGGCTTATGAGTTAATATGCCATCAGGGACTAACCTATCAGGGTTACTCAGTCATCTGAATCTCATTGTGTCTGCTTATGGGATTTTGGAATCTCTAAGTTCAATTCTTCATATATTTGGTCCAATCTCCAAAGGAAATAATCACAAATCAATTTTTGTGGAAAGATTTTTAATTCATAACTTAGTGTGCCCTACACTCCTTAGGACAGGATAACTGCCAGGTTGCTGAGGGCAGAGTGAGTCACTCATTCAGATGACAAAGATTTATTCACATGTCAGGTATATTCTAGTATTTGGGATACATCAGTTAAGACAAGAGACAAAAATGCATGCTCATGAGTCTTACATTCTAATGATAAGACATGGAAAATATGCAATGAAATGAATAGATTAATTAAACAGTATATTAGAAAGTGTTGGGTCACATGAGAAAAGACAGAACAGAGAAGGGTGTGTGTGTGAGAGGCAGATACAATTTTAATTAGCGTAGACAGAGTAAGTCTCATGGAGAAGGTGACATCTCAGAAAATATTTGAAGCAAGAAAATGACTTAATCAGGTAAATATCAGGAAAAGAAAGCAACCAGTTGAAAGAGGCTAAGACAGTAAATATCTGCCCTATAATAAGAACAAGGAGGCCTGTATGCCTGAAGTAGAATGGGGGTTGGGGAAAGTAGCAGAAAGTGAGCAACTGGAAAGATGTAATTGCCAACAATTGAAATGTTGAGTAGAGATCAGGCACTCAGTTTCAGACATGTAAAGTTTGAGATATCTACCAGACATCCACTGGAGGTAAAATTCATTCTTGGCTAGAATATTCGATATTTATAGGTAGATACAACCACCATTTTGTGTGGTGGGAAGTGTTTGATTATTATTTCCTAAGAAACAGTTAAAGTGGGAATATCAACACTAAGGAAGAGGAGTTAGCATCATGGAATATGAACTTGAGTTCTTAACATGTAGAATGGTAATAAGCTTGATTTCTTAACACTTTATATTGTTACATCGGACTGGATTAACCAAAACAATACAAGATTTTAACTTGTATTAAACAAATACAAATTTAACTTGTATTAAATTTAACTTGTATTAAACAGATTTTAACTTGTATTTAACTTGTAGTTTAAACAAAGGCAGTGTGTTGGTATAGAGAATTAAAAGAGTTAATAGGAAATGCATGATTCAGGCATGATTTGATCAAGATGACTAGTTCTGCAGTTCTTCCAGTACTGTCCTACTTTTTGTGTCAGCTTCGTCCTTGGGTTGTGTATTAGTCAGGGTTCTCTAGAGGGACAGGACTAACAGGATAGATGTTATATGAAAGGGAGTTTATTAAGGAATATTGAATCCCACAGTTACAAGGTGAAGTCCCACAATAGGCCGTCTGCAAGCTAAGGAGCAAGGAAGCCAGTCCGAGTCCCAAAACCCTCAAAAGTAGGAAAGTCAACAGTGCAGCCTTCAGTCTGTGGCTGAAGGTCCCACATCCCCTTGCAAACCACTGGTGTAAGTCCAAGAGTCCAAAAGCGGAGCAACTTGGAATCCTATGTTTGAGTGCAGGAAGCATCCAGCATAGGAAATAGAGGAAGACCAGAAGACTCAGCAAGTCTGCGTCTTCTAACTTCTCCTGCCTGTTTTATTCTAGCCATGTTGGCAGCTTATAAGATGGTGCCCACCCAAATTGAGGGTGGCTCTGTGTTTCCAAGTCCACTGACTCAAATGTTGGTCTCCTTTGGCAACACCCTCACAGACACACCCAGGGACAATACTTTGCATCCTTCAATCCAACCAAGTTGACACTCAATATTAACCATCACAGGTTGGCATCCCTTATGGTAGCAAAATGTCTGTTAGTGTTCAAGATTTCACTGTCCTTCACTGGACTGTCCAAATGAAAGAACTCTTCTCTCCCTTCAAATCTCCAGACACAAATCCTTGGCTTTACCTTGTGATATAGTTTGAATTTGTCTCCCCACCCAAAGCTCATGTGGAATTGTAATCCTCAGTGTTGGAGAAGGGTCCTGGTGAGAGATGACTGGGTCATGAGGGCAGATTTCCCCTTTGCTGTTCTCATGACCATGAGTGAATTCTCACTAGATCTGGTTGTTTAAAAATGTGTAACACTTCCCTCTTCTCTCTTTTCCTCCTGCTCCTGAAACATAAGACATGCCTGCTTCCCCTTCACCTTCCACCATGATTGGAAGTTTCCTGAGGCCCCCACAGACATGCTACCTGTACAGCCTGCAAAACTGTGAAACTGTGAGCCAGTTAAACCTCTTTTCTTTACAAATTACCCTGTCTCAGGTATTTCTTTATAGTAGCGTGAGAACAGACTAGTACACCTTGATTGGACCAACTTGGGTCACATGCTCTGCCATAGGTGAATCACTGAGGCAATGATAATGGAATTTATCTGATTAATTTATTCCAGTTACAGCCAATTTTTGGAACTGAGGATGGTTAATTCTAACCAAATTGATTGTCAATAAAGCCTTGGGGAAAAATGGGGTAAGATGCATGCTGTGTAGGTACCCACAATATATATCTACTATGTTATATGAAATTTGAAATTGTGGATACATAACTGTTTACTTGAGATGGGCCTGTGCTGTTAGAACCTATGTTTATTTCTACTGTAGACAGTGCATTGTACCTTTAAGTTAGGACATCAATATAGGATAATACCAGTTTTAAGTTAAAACCATGATTATTAGGTGGTTTTGCCTGTCTTCATCCAGCTACCTCTTTCAAAGTAGAGCAAATTTGCTTTTCTTTGTTATCGATGATATGGTTTGGCTGTGTACACACCCAAATCTTATCTTGAACTCCCACATGTTGTGGATGGGAGCTGGTAGGAGATAATTAAATCATTGGAGTAGGCTTTTCCTGTGCTGTTCTCATGATAGTGAATAAGTCTCATGAGATCTGATGGTTTTTTAAGGGAGAGTTTCCCTGCACAAGCTCTCTCTCTTTGCCTGCTGCCATCCATGTAGGACGTGACTTGATCCGCCTTGCCTTCTGCCGTGATTGTGAGGCCTCTCCAGCCACATTGAACTGTAAGTCAATTAAACCTCTCTCTCTTTTGTAAATTGCCCAGTTTCAGGTATGTCTTTACTTGGCAATGTCAAAACAGACTAATACAGTAGGGCATACTCATAATTGTGTTCCTTGGCCAGAAGAAATTCTAGAATAGTATTGCCACTTTCTTTCAAATGTTTCTTCTGATTTTACATCATTAAGCACTTTGTCACCCTGTGCAGTACAGCATAATGGTAAAGAGCACAAACTTGATATCAGGCAGACCTGGGATCAGAGCCTGGTTCTAACACTCTGTGTAAATTTACCTAAATTGCTCAATTTTTTTGAGGCTTGATTTCTCCATCTGTAAAATATATTTAACAGTGCCTGATGTGTAGAGGAATTTGAGGATTAATAAGAAAATACACATAAAGGGATTGGCATAGCACCTTCCAGGTGGCAAGAAGTGAACACATGATAGCTGCTGATGTTATTACTACTGTTTTAATCAAATTTAGAGAGTTGTTATTTTGTTGCTCTCTCTATCTACTGGAGACATGCTTTTCTCAGAATAAAAAAAAAAAAAAAGACAGTTTTATGTACTGTGAGTTTAGCAGATGTGTTCATAGCTGTTGATTTAGTTGTGCAAATTACTGAAGTTTTCCCAGCACTGCTATATCTTGCTCCTTTGCCAAGACTGTGGTTTGTATTATGAAAGACTGAACCATATCATTTTTTTTTCTTTTTGGAGAGTCTGTGGTATATAGTAGCAGTGACAGCAGCAAATCTGTTTCACTTTTTGTCCTCACTCAATGCTTTGCTTGGTTTAGTTAACCTCTTTCTTCTTAACTCTTCTTAAGAAAATTCCTCATATTTCTTTTTAATTTTGCTTTCTATATATCTTGACACTCATTATCAAGTGTAGAAAACTAAATATTGTTCCTTGAGGAAACTTTTTCACATTTACCTTTTCGTTGCTCCATATTCTCTTTTTTTCTGTTCTATCCATGACACAAAGGAATAGCAAGACCTTCACTCGTGTGCCGAGACATGTAGTTTCCCACTCAGTACTTTAGTTGTAGTAGAAAGCTATTTCTGGCATCTCTAATTGAATTCTGAGCTCCCTCTTGAAGCAGTAGAAGTGTCTCACCATCATTGGCTTGCTGAGTTCATGTCATGTCTTCTTTACTCAGTCTGGGGGGACTACACACCTCCTGGTTAGCTTGTCAAGTTCCTTCCACGTTCTGCACTGAGGACACACAAAGAAATCTGTGAATGAAATCTCTGCTGGCTCATGTCAGTGAAGTCTGTAAAATTTAAGGAGAACAAAATAAAGAGGAATACAAATTTTAAGTGAATGTTAAAATGAGGTCAACTGCTGAACTCAGAGAGCTATTTATTGGACCTGGTAAAGAAAGATGTTTCGTTGCTTCAGGGGAAGGATTAGTAAAAGTCACATATAATAAGTTTACTAAAAACAAGCTCATTCATTAGTAGGTTGATACAATAATAGATCAACTCCAGATACCAACTTCATGTTTCTATCTTTTCTCCCATTAAAAGTTTTTTTCTTTGCACCTAGAACAAAACTACCATTTGACCCAGCAATCTCATTACTGGGTATATACCCAAAGGAATATAAATCATTCTACCATAAAGACACATGCACGTATGTTCATTCTGGCAATATTCACAATAGCAAAGACATGGAATCAACCCAAATGCCCATCAATGATAGACTGGACAAAGAAAATGTGGTACATTAAGTCATGGAATACTGTGCAGTCATGAAAAGGAATGAGATCATATCCTGTGCAAGGACATGGATGGAGCTAGAAGCCATTATACTCAATAAACTAATGCAGGAACAGAAAATCAAATACTGCATGCTCTCACTTCTAAGTGGGAGCCAAACGATGAGAACACATGGACACAGAAAGATGAACAGCACACACTTGGGCATGCTGTGGGTTGCGGGCGTGGGCAGAGAGAGCATCAGGATAAATAGCTAATGCATGCAAGACTTAATACCTAGGTGATGGGTTGTTAGATGTAACAAACCACCATGGCACATGTTTACCTATGTAACAAACCTGAATGTCCTGAACATATGTCCTGGAACTTAAAATAAAATTTAAAAGAAAGCAACATTTCAAAAGAAAACAAAATGACAATGGAACAGTTTTGTTCTTCACAATGTCTCTTCACAATGTCTCTCTTCTTCTCCTCACCTTTGTTTTTCCATAAATGTGCTTCAAAATGTCTTCTGTGTCAGGTGACTGGTGCACTGGACACATGTATTGGTTTTGAACTGCAACACTTTTAGGATAAATGGTTGTGATTTTTAAATTCCAAATGGAATTCAGACTTTATTGGCCACTAGTAAAACACGAGTAGAAGGTAATCAACTAATTGTTTAGCTTTAACTTGGTTTACAAGTTTAGCCAATGAGTTTATTACCTACAAGGAGTGTTTTACTAGTGGTCAATAGAATCTGAGCTCAGTTTAGGACTGAAAAATCACAAATGCTATTTATATTATTGATTCACAGGAGAAAGGTATTTTCTTGCTCTTCTTTTATAAAACTGGTATTTTAAAAATTGATTATTTAGTAGCAGTTTGGAAGAAAGTATGGCTCAGATAGCATTCAAATGTCTCTCTGTGTTATTTTGCTCTTCTGTTTGTCATATATCAAGGACTATTAGACAGCTTGACAACCCTATGGGAATATAATTAAACTGTCAAATATTTATTCAGAATACACTTTGTGTCAGATGCTGGCCAGAATTTACAGTCTTTGTATTTGATTGGTACATTCTCTTCCACAACTCTATATCCTTGATTCCCATGGGGAAAAGAAAACACTGCAATGTCAGACTAGGACAGGAGTCTAACAGAGACTCCTAGATCAGCATAAGCTGAAATGCATATGCATCAAGTTCAGAATAAATCCTGGGAAACAATCCTGATCCTTCACACTACCTCTCAATAAGGTGGTAACATTAAGAAGTCTCCAAACCACGTGTTCTTCCAGATCAGACCTGGTTCTTAACTGGCTTCAGGGTAGAGCATCTATTCATTTCTTTCTTTTTTTTTTTTATTTCAAGTTTTAATCAAAGCTTGTATATAAGATTACTTTGTTCCTGCATCTTTTTAATTGTTTCTGGCTTGTATTTGCCCTTCTCCTTTCCTACTTGGTGAGATTTGGCTTTCTGTTCAAGAATCTTTTTGTGGGACACAGGGAGGGGAACATCACACACTGGGGCGTGTCAGGGGGGTGGGGGTTAGGGGAGGGATAGCATTAGGAGAAATACCTAATGTAGATGATGGGTTGATGGGTACAGCAAACCACCATGGCACATGTATACCTATGTAATAAACCTGCACGCTCTGCACATGTATCCCAGAACTTAAAGTATAATAATTTTTTTTTAAAAAAGAATCTTTTTGCAGTCTTTGTCCAGTTTTAGTTTAGTGATAACCACCTTGCTGGGGTGAATGCCTACATGGACAGCTGAGCCATTAGCCTTTTCCCGCTGCACCCATTCAATGTAGATGACATATTTCTTCCTGTAAACCTGGACTGCTTTGCCAATTTTCTGACCTTTATAGTGTCCTCATACAACCCGAACTTCATCATTCTTTCGGATGGCATGGATCGCACGTTATACCTTTGTCTCAGCTCTTTGGAAAGTGTGGAAGACATAATCTTCTTGTGAATGTAGGAAGGTACTTTGAAATGACTTTTGCGGTTCTTGCTTTGGTCGGAAGTCACAAAGGGATTGAACTTCATTTTGGCTGCTCCTGCTTTGGTGATGGCCGCAAAAGGTGCATCTATTCATTTCTAACAAACACTTGTGTATCTTCACCTCTGTGTCATGCAGTGTAATAGATGCTCAAAATACAGAGCTGAATAAGATGAGGTCCTTGCTCTCAGAGTTTATAATGCAACAGGGGAAGCACTGCATCCAACTTATCATATAAAAAAACTGTACAAGACTATAAATGGAGTGAATAATTCTTCTTTGACAGTTAGTGAGGAAGATAATACATGAGCTAATCACTGAGTTATGAATAGAAACTCACTGGTAGTTAAACAGAGCATGATCAAAAACATGGACATGTGAAGCAAATGAAAATGAACTCATTTGCTAAGTTCTAGAATTCAGGAAAGTAAATGAGGTTGGCTAGGCAAAGTTGGTTCACTTAGATGTAAAATATTAAAAGGAGCAAAATATGACCAATACATTCTAAGGAATATAATGAAAATTCAGGTATTGGTGGTGTCTATAGGAATAGTGTCAGGAAAGTCCACAATTTTAATGACTAATAGAATTTGCCAAACGGGCTACTAATATTAATGTTATTCAAAATCATGGGAGTCTGTAATAAGATTTACAAATACCATCAGGAGTAAAATTAACAAGACGAAAAAAGTGGATCTACTTTTACAAAGAAGTAAATTAAATCAACTTCAGTTGTAAGTGGTGATTGCAAGATAGTTTTCTAAGTGATCTTGGACTGATCCAGCTCTCCCCACTTTCTTGCTTATGGTTCTCAAAATTAGTCATAGTATGTGCTGGGAATGCAACATCTTGAGGTAACAAGGGACTGGCTGGAACAGCCTGGGCTCTGTTTCAGTCCCCTAGGAGAACAGGATGTCTTCAACACTTCAGCCCAGCACATCCCATCATCCTGAGGTATAAAACCCAACGTGGGCTGCTTTCTGGGGTTCCTCAGCTGCAGTTCAGGTAGGGTATGAGCAGATGACACTCCATCCATTTTGGACAGCTTTTCTGAGCATTGGGGGACTGAAATATGAGGAATTCTAGGTTTCTGTTGTTTTTTGTTGCTTATCTGTAAGAAACTCTCTTCATATAATTTGTTGTGTGTGTTGGGGGGGTATTCACTGGACTCAGAGAAGCTGGTAACCAGAGAGCAGCAAACCTACTTTACCCCCAAGACCATAGATCTTAAAACTGATCTGTCCAGATGGAGAAAATCATAGATGCCTGTGTTAGTTAGTTGTATAAAGCTTCATGGGAGTCCCAATCGTAGGATATGAAAAGATGGACAATATAAGTTGAATTTCTTAATAATCTTTATAATGACCAGATGCAAAGAAGTGGAGATAAAAGGTGAATTTGTTGATTGTAGTTTGTCAGTTACCATATTGTGTTCAGCCACTAAAAACCTCTTGCTAGAGAATAAATTAAAATTTTAATTGCACAGAATTATATAAAACATGTGCTCCAGGAATGTTTTTCAACCAGGAATTTGAATTGAGAATGAAAGTAAAGAGACAGAAATGAGTTAGCTCCTTTGAAAACACAACTAAAGAATATGAGTAGAATGAACGTAAGAGTTAATACAGGTAAACGTACAGTAACTTTTTTCTTGAACTTGTTTGTGACCTTCACCTTGAGCAGGTCAGCATGAGTACACAGTGTCTTATGATAGGGATCCTTCAGATATTCAGAAGTATCTCCAGTGGCAGAAATGAACATGTAACACAGTTCTGGAAAGTCTTCTACAATTCATGCTCAACTGTATCTCCCTTTTTAATCTATATCCTGCATTTGTGTCTTATAACTGATTGAAATAATAAGTTGTTTAAATGTGACCAGTTACAAGATACACTTTAATAAAATAAATATATAATTCCTGAAATCCCAGCACTTTGGGAGGCCGAGATGGGCGAATCACGAGGTCAGGAGATTGAGACCATCCTGGCTAACATGGTGAAACCCCATCTCTATTAAAAATACAAAAAAACTAGCCGGGCGTGGTGGCGGATGCCTGTGGTACCAGCTACTTGGGAGGCTGAGGCCGGAGAATGGTGTGAACCCGGGAGGCAGAGCTTGCAGTGAGCCGAGATCATGCCACTGCACTCCAGCCTGGGTGACAGAGCAAGAGTCCATTTCAAAAATAAATAAATAAAAATAGTAATAAAATAAAATAAAAATAACTAAGTATATATCAAGCAAATTGAAGAACTGTGTTCCGGTAAGAGTTTGATAAACACACAAGAGGACAGTGGAACAATGGAATTCTAAATTTCCTGTGTGTATAGATGTGAAGAGGAGAAGGTATAAATCAATTGGCAGTTTAGAGTAAATCTTTTTGTTTGCATATGGCCCAGGAAAGGTACTACGGGTCTGTGATGGCTAATAATGAGTGTTGGGTGGGAGTGGTGGCTCCCACCTGTAATCCCAGCACCTTGAGACGCCGAGGCAGGCAGATCACAATGTCAGGAGTTCAAGACCAGTCTGCCCAACATGGTGAAAACCCATCTCTATTAAAAATACAAAAATTAGCTAGCCATGGTGGCATGCGCCTGTAGTCTCAGCTATTCAGGAGGCTGAGGCAGGAGAATCACTTGAACTCAGGAGGTGGAGTTTGCAGTGAGCCGAGATTGCACCACTGCACTCCAGCCTGGACGAAAGAGCGAGACTCCATTTAAAAAAAAAATGAGTGTCAATTTGATTGGATCGAAGGATGCAAAATATTCTACCTGGGTGTGTCTGGGAGGGTGTTGCCAAAGGAGATTAACATTTGAGTCAGTGGACGGGAAGAGGCAGACCCACCCTCAATCTGAGTGGGCACCACCTAATCCACTGCCAGTGCAGCTAGGATAAAAGCACACAGAAGAACATGGAAAGACTTGACTTGCTGAGTCTTCTGGCTTTCACCTTTCTCCCATGCTGGATGCTTCCTGCCCTCGAACACCGGACTCCGAGTTCTTTAGCTTTTAGACTTTGAACTTACACCAGTGGTTTTCCAGGGAGTCTCTGGCCTTCTGCCACAGACTGAGGGCTGCACTGTCGGCTTCCTTACTTCTGAGGTTTTGGGACTTGGACTGACTTCCCTCCTCCTCAGCTTGTGGACTATGTCTATTGTAGGATTTCACCTTGAGATTGTGTGAGTCAACACTCCTTAGTGAACTCCCTTTATATACATCTAATCTATTAGTTCTGTCCCTTTAGAGAACACTGACTAATACAGGGTCTGTTACTGTCCCCTATCTTTGTCATCTGGATGCAGAAGATAAAAGCCATGAAAACCAATTGCAAAATTATCCTGGGCTGTGTTGACTGGGTGTTTCAGATCTAACTTGCATTTCTTTACCTTTCACAGGTATATTAAGGCTCTTATGCATAGGCTGTAATATAGCTTCTTCATGCAGCTTCGGGAGAACTCAATCATTTTGTCTCTGGCATAAGATATAGCCCAACTTTGTCCATGGGCTGGAGGAAGTAAAAGGAAGATTGTGTGAGGTTCATCACTTTGCTTGGAATGGACAGCTAGATGACTTAAGAAAGTTGGCCCACAGTGATAGGTTACAGAATAGGAATATAAACTGTATACACTGCTGAAAGAGTCTGATGCTCCTCCCTGAGCTTGGTAAGGTCCTGGCTCGAATCCTTAGTGTGACAAGCAGGGAGGCTGAATATGATGAAGCTCTGAATCTGGGAAGTGGCCATGGGGAGGCTCTTCTTATAAAGGTATGTTATGTAAAGTTATTAATATGCAAGGCACTGTGTCAAATTGGTTTTGGCCCTGAAAAGGTAAAAAACAGAAAAGTATTTTCAAATCCATGTACGTTGTCTGCAGTTTCCCTCAAGAATATTTCTAGTTTTTGCTTTTGTCTCTGCTTTCATTTTGCCTTTGGAGGAAGAAATTCTATCTAGTCCCAACTTTTGCTATCTAACCTAGGAGTAATTCTGGAATAACCAACTGACAACCTGATTGATTGACCTGAACAATTTTCTATGTTCTTAAATGTTGTACAGTTTAAATTTTATTTATTTATTTACTTATTTATTTTTTAGATGAGGGTCTCACTCTGTCACCCAGGCTGGCATGAAGTGGCACAATCATGGCTCACTGCAGCCTCCACCTTCAGGCTCAAGTGATACTCCCACCTCAGCCTCCCAAGTAGCTGGGACTACAGGTTTGCACCACCATGACCAGCTAATTTGCTATTTTTCTGTAGAGATGGAGTCTGGCTATGTTGCCTAGGCTGGTATTGAACACCTGGGCCAGAGCAATCCTCCTGCCTTAGCCTCCCAAAGTATTGAGATTACAGACATGAGCCATTATGCCTGGCTGGTATAATTTTTAAAGATTATATAAAAGTTAATTGCATAGATTTCCTACAATTTTTTTTTTTTTTTTTTTCTTGAGATGGAGTTTCACTCTGTTGCCAGACTGGAGTACAGTGGTGCGATCTTGGCTCACTGCAACCTCCATCTCCTGGGTTCAAGCAATTCCCCTGCCTCAGCCTCCCAAGTATCTGGGACTAGAGGTGCGCTCCACCATGCCCGGGTAGTTTTTTTTTTTTTTTTGTATTTTAGTAGAGATGGGGTTTCACCACATTGGCTAAGATGGTCTCAATCTCCTGAACTCATGATCCACCCACCTCGGCCTCCCAAAGTGCTGGGATTACAGGCGTGAGACACCGCACCCAGCCAATGTCCTGCAATTTATTTAACCAGTTTTCTAATGTTTGGTATTTAGTTTTTTCTGGGTTGTTTTTATTTATTTTGCACCATTATAAAATATATATTTGTTTGTATTTTTATCTTACAGTTTTTTGGTTAAAATTTTAGGAGGGAATATTCTGGAATAAGCTGCTGTACCATTATTTAACTTTTGCTGAAGTTCAATCAACCAGGAGGCAAATCATGTCAAGGTCATTTTAGAGAAAAATAACAAAGCCGTATCTCTGAATAAAAGGTAACCATGCAAAAACAAATCAATGGAATCTTTTTTTTTTTTTTTTTTTTTTTTTACCATCAAGCATGAAACGTTTTATTTTTGAAATAAGTAAAAATTTGTTTCAAAAGAATAGAGAAATATAATGATGCTTAAAGCTTTTATATTTGATCAAATTTAATTTGCTGTTGATTCTGTGTTTCACTATTGATTTATATACCTCAAAGTAAGACAAAACATTGCCAATAACCACCACACACCATAGATTGAAAGAATCATCTTAATTTCAAGTTATTAAAATGTCAAAAAGAGCCATTCTAAAATTGATTAAATAGAGTATTTTTGTGTAATTTTCTAATCTATCCATTGAGATTTGTTCCATTAAATGTTTTAACTTTTTGATTAAGGCTTAACAGTAGTGAATAAATGTGAAATAAAAAAATATGTTTAATTTTTTTAAACCTAAATTTTGATTTGCCTGATTTTTGTGTGTGTGTGTTTATGTATGTTTTTTAAATTTATTTATTATTATTATACTTTAAGTTGTAGGGTACATGTGCATAACGTGCAGGTTTGTTACATATGTATACTTGTGCCATGTTGGTGTGCTGCACCCATCAACTCGTCATTTACATCAGGTATAACTCCCAATGCAATCCCTCCCCCCTCCCCCCTCCCCATGATAGGCGCCGGTGTGTGATGTTCCCCTTCCTGAGTCCAAGTGATCTCATTGTTCAGTTCCCACCTATGAGTGAGAACATGCGGTGTTTGGTTTTCTGTTCTTGTGATAGTTTGCTAAGAATGATGGTTTCCAGCTGCATCCATGTCCCTACAAAGGACACAAACTCATCCTTTTTTATGGCTGCATAGTATTCCATGGTGTATATGTGCCACATTTTCTTAATCCAGTCTGTCACTGATGGACATTTGGGTAGATTCCAAGTCTTTGCTATTGTGAATAGTGCTGCAATAAACATACGTGTGCATGTGTCTTCATATAATGGAATATTTTTAGTTAAAGTAAGTGACTATGGAAGTTCAGCGTGGTTTATTGAATATTAGAGTCATTGACTTATTTCTAGCTACAGGGAGATGTAAATATACTCTGGGCTTAGGGGAAACACTGGAAAAGGCCTGGGAACATTGTCTTCTTTCTACTCCTGGAGGAAACATAATTTTTCTTAGAGTGAATATAATATCTCATATCCAGACAGTCATAGAATCCCAATGTACATGCAGACCTAGTCATAACTATGGGCATGAGAAGGGGATAAACATAGTGGTGTAGCTATAGCAGGAGAAAGTGGAAACAGCAGTTACATGTTTAGATTTGATGGCAGCAACACAGAGAAAGAATGAGAGAAGGAAATAGCAGAAGGCAACAAGAACAATAGTCTAGTAAGGTATACAGAGAGACACAGAAGGTATAGGATCAAAATGAATATAAAAAGAAAAGAGTGACCTAAATGTCCAGCATTGTTAAACTGTTAGAACTAATACAAATTCAGTAAAGCTGCAGGCTCCAGAATCAACATACAAAAATGAGGAGCAACTTACAATTGCTTGACACCATACTCTCAGGTCTTAAAAAGACAGCTTGTTTGTATAGGAGATAATGAGATTCAATATCCAAATTAAGGATAAATGAGACAGAACAAAATTTTAAATTTCATATTATATTTTTAAACCCCTGGGTCCAAGGATATATGAAACCTGAAGATGTAAGTCCAGACTTCCTTGTTATACTAAGCCAAATCAACTCCCTTCACTTCGAGCCTGTGTTCTGCAACTGTTGGGTTGGGTACACTGTATTTGTCAATTATGTCAAGTTAGTTAATCATATTGTTCAACTCTTCTATAACCTTACTGATGTATCTGCTTGTCCTATCAGTTGCTGAGAGGGGTATCTTAAAATCTCTCAACGTATTTGTGAAACCGACTATGTCTTCTTGAAGGTCTGTAAAATTCTGCATTACATCTTTTGAGGCTATGTTATTAGGTGTATACACATTTAGAATCATATTTTCCTTGTGCCTTAAAGTATCTCTTCGATCTTTAATAATGTGCCTTGGCTTAGAGTCTACAGTGTCTGATATTAGTGTAGTTTCAAGCTTCTTTTAGTGTTGCTCAGTAATTTTTGTCATCTTTTTTTAAATGTTTTTGAATATTAAAATTGAAAACATCTCTTAAAAGCAGCATTGAAAAAGCATAAAAAGATTAAAATAATCTTCATTTTTAAATTATAATTTTAGTTCATTTATATTGAAAGTGTTTATATGGTCTGTGCTTAAATCTAGCATCTTCCAATTTGCTTTCTATTTCTGTCATCTGTTCTATGCATTTTTAAATTAATTATTAAATTCTATACTCATTTGCTTATTAGTGACACATTCTTTTATTATTTTTACTATTATAACATTCCTTAACAAATTAATATCCATCTAGAGATTATGATACTCTCTAATGAAAGCCTAATGTAAATTAAGACTTTTACTATTTTCAGACAAAGCAATGACTTCCAAACTGCACACATGCATGTGCGTGTGTGCACACAAAGACACACACACACACACACACACACAAACCTAAACATTGGGTTACTTTCATTTAGGTTTCCCTACAGCTTTATCCTTACTGCTGCTCTTCTACATACTCTTTCCTCATTTCTATGCTTCCCTCTTTCATCAGTTTCATCTGCCTAAGAACTTTCTGTAGTATTTCACTGGGAAAATGTATGGACTCTGAGAGTGTCGGGTCAGAAGTGAATACAGCCCTCTTCTGGAGATGCAGATGAGGGATCATTGATACCTATGTCTAAGCTGTTCCAGTTGAAGAGTGGGCAACAGCACACAGCCAAACCCTCTTTTGAATCTCTTCTGGCTCTTGACTTTCTACTACACTGCTATCTTTAAATGTTGGCCTTAGTCCCTAATACTCCCTGTCAGACTCCCAGATCTTTATTTTAGATGCCTGGATTGAAAATTGCATGGCTTTATGTCTGGCAATTTACTTGACTTATCTATGGCTGAAACAAACTCACAGGGACAAGATTAATCTGGTTAAACTCAAAAGATTGGAAGTTTTAGTGAATGATACTTGTGAGATGATTTATATTGAACAAAAATTACCTTCTAAATAATATAAATTCTCCAACACCATGCAAATTATCCATTAGTACATATAATTAATTTTCTGTGAAAATACTGAATTATGTTGCTGATTTTATAAAATCTAGATCATTTAACATTTTTAAAGATTGAATTTCAAATATGTTCAATGTATACACATTCTAAGTACAAAAAGTTACTGACAATTGTTCAATGGGTTTTGTCTACACTATTCAGTTATAACATTCCTTTGAGTGAAAAAGCACTTCATGTTCTCAGCATAAAGTTCTTTATTACTGAGAGTGTGCTTTTCCCCTGTCTGAATAGCCTGAATTGAGTTTTATTTTGAGTTTTGTATCTGCTTCAAATATTGTTGGCACACAGGCAAAGCTTTATGAAAATACAGAGGTTGTAAATGCCATTTTTCTATTCTTGAAACATGTCTGTAAATGACAGATGATTATTGATTTGTTGGTACAAAAATGCACAAAAAGTTCCAAGACCTGACTGCCACATAAACTGATATATTTCTTATATGTAGCAGAAAAATAACAGACATTATATACTTTTCAACTTGTAACAATGGAACTGATAGCATTCTTGTTCCCATCTGTCCTTCCATTTCGATTCTTGGACTAGTCTCATAAGTATGCCCCTTTCCAGCTCCAGCTCTCTACCACATACCTTGACCTGAAAACAGGTAAGATGATACTTTACAAAGCATTATACTAAAAGAAAACCCAGCTGTGCTTTTAACAAGTTGATCTACTGAAGAAAAACCAAATGCAACTTATACCAAAATATATCTTTATCTTTCTGAGTTCATCAGAGATGAAAACCGGCTCCCCTCTCCACCTTTTACCTAATCAAAAGCTTAAATTTGTTCACAGGCTTTACAGCCCAGCATTGTACTATTGTATATTGATTGCGCCAGAGGGCACCTCCTTGTGGAGAACAATTGATTTTTCTTTGTTAGCAAGTGATTTTAATAGTCTTTCTACAGCCTGTCATGTTTCAAGGCCCCAGAAGCAAGATGCACCTGTTACTAGAACTTAGTGATCAATCGTTCAATCCACAGAAAATGTGCCTCTCTGCTGTGTGAAAACCCCTCCACAATAATTATTCAGAAGGTGACTTTAACTTGTTTTGATAAATATGCCGTTGGGAGTCTCAGGTGGGTTGCTTAAGCATTTTTACCTCTGAGCCTGAAATTAGGTGTTTTGTTAAATTGCCATTAAGATAGCATAGTCACAAGAACAGATTTTTGCCGTTTAATGTTACTTTAGCAGCTTCATGCCAAACTTCCTTGCCAAAGAAACTAGCCCAAAGTAAAGGTCATTGCTTTGAAGAATGAATAATGATAATAACTCTATTTGTATTGCCCTTGATATTTGAAAATGGCTCTTCTGGCTAATTGTGAGGTGTGACTAAATAGTCAAAGGTAGGATCTGTAGTTTAATTCTGCACAATTGCTATCTGTTCTCCTTGACCAGTAGTGACCACTGTTTCCTTAAGGTTATATAAAGTGTCTCTTATTGTTTTTTTCCTCTTCATGAATCAAGCTCAAATAGTTTCTCTGTGTGTAGGGAGACTTCTCTGTGATCTATAAGCATATGAAAGTCTTTAAAAACTTCTTGAAAACCTTTAAAAAGCTTGTCAGCACTATAAATAACAATAGGTTATCTAGCTGTCCTAGACAACAATATTATTAGCTATCACTGGTTAGGACATTGCATATATTATCTTAATCAACTTTCAGTCAAATACTTTAGGGTAGGGATTACATGTCATGCTTTATAAATGAGAAAATTTGAGGGAAATTTGTGAAAGGTTAATTTTGTCATGTTATATAAATATGGACGTATGTGACAAAATCAGAATTTGGACTCAAGTCCATTCTCTTAATCAATACTGTACTATTTCTCATCACTATGGTGAAAATAGGACCTAGAATTGTAGACGCCTTGCTTGGATCTTAACCTGCATTAAAATCCCTGTCACCTCTAGAATATAGAACTAGAGTATAGAAGACAAAACCTTCTCTTCAACCCAGTAGACTTTTTTTTTTTTTTTTTTTTTTTTTTTGGTGAGACAGAGTCTCACTCTGTTGCCCAGGCTGGAGTGCAGTGGTGCTATCTCAGCTTGTTGCAGCCTCGACCTCCCGGGCTCAGATCATCCTGTCACCTCAGCCTCCCAAGTAGCTGAGACTACAGGCTTGCGCTGCTAAGCCCGGATAACTTTTTGTATTTTTTTTTTTTTTAATTGTAGAGACAGGATTTTGCCATGTTGGCCAGGCTGGTTTCAAACTCCTGAGCCCGGTGATCCGCCCTTCTTGGCTTCCCAAAAGGCTGGGATTACAGGAGGCATGAGCCACGGTGCCCATCTTACAGCAAACATTTTTTGATGTTTGTTGAATACCAGGCAACTTGATAGACTCTGGGGTAAAGTAACAAATTGAGAAATATACAATCCCTGATTTCAAGAAACTAGTCAGGAAGTGGAAAGAAGGAATGGTTACTAAGAGGCTCAGCAGGGGAAAACATCTCAGCCTAGAGGTAGGAAATGTTTCGTGGAAGATATTGCTTCTGTATAAAGCCTAGAAATACAAAGAGGGCTGTTATGGGCTGAATTGTGTCAGTCTACAAATTCATGGTGAAGTCACATGTGTGTCATATGTTGAAAGGATAACTCCTCTTGCTTCAGAAAGTGATTGTATTTGGAGAAAAGGCCTTTGCAGATGTAGTCAAATTAAGATGAAGTCATTAAGGTGGGCTCTAACCTAATCGGACTAGTGTCCTCCTAAGAAGGGAAAATTTGGACAGAGAGACACAGGGAGAAGACCATGTGAAGCTTAGATATATGTTGCCATAAGTCAGTGAATGCCAAACGTCACCAGCAAATCACCAGGAACTGAGGCAAAGGTATGAACAGATTCTCCTTCACAACCCTCAGAAGGAACCAACTCTTTCAAATAGACTTCTGGAAATTTGCTAACCTTGGTTTCAGACTTCTGATCTCTAGAACTGTGAAGCAATAAATTTCTGGTTTTGAAGTCACCTAGTTTGTGGGTCCTCTCTTACCGCAGCTCTAGCAAACCAATGAAAGGGTTTTGATAAGAATAATGGTAGAGAGAGAGAGATGCAGAGCTTTGTTTTGGTTTGCTTTTATGTGAAAGAAAGAACAAGGAAAACTTGAAGACAAGGAAATGTTTGTAGTCTGAGGAGGCAGTAAGGAGCCTCTGAATGTCTATGAGTAAGCAGCAGAGTGGCATTTTCAGAACTGTGTTTTAGAGAAGTTTCTCTCACATCACAAGTAGGAAGACCAGCAAAGCTCACCTTGAGACTGTTTTGTAGCTGCAAGTTAGTGAAAACGAAGGGAAGGATGCTTGATGTGAGGAAATTATTTTTAAAACTGAACTTTCTTTAAAAAACTAATCAACTCTGACCCTTATGTTTGTAAACCACTGGAGGGGGGTGGGAAAATAGATGAGAAAACAGGTTCCAGTCATTTTACCTGAGGGATCAGAACCAAGACTAATGATGCAATATGTTAGATCAACAGAAGAAGAAATGCTTTGAAAATGCTCCTGTCTTGTTCCACATGTTTAGGTCTCATGAAGTTAGAAAGATCCTTTAGATGGTGAATCAGCAGATCTGGATTTTAGAATCAGCTCGCCAAAGAACTGTATAACCAGTTAAATAAATGACTGAATTTCCTGATTTCAGTTTTCCTTTTTCTTTTTAAGCTTTTAAGTTCAGGAATACATGTGCAGGTTGTTGCATAGGTAAACTTCTGTCATGGGGATTCGTTGTACAGATTATTTCATCACCCAGGTATTGTTAAGCCTTCTACCCATTAGTTATTTTTCCTGATCCTCTCCCTCCTCCCACTCTTCGCCTTCCAATAGACCCCAGTGTGTGTTCTTTTTTAAAAAAAATAAAAGAAAATGGTGGATGTATTCGTAGTTACATTCCTTCCAGTTCTAATAAACAGTCTTAAGGAATGTGGTAAGCTTACTTCCGCTTTAGATGTGTGCTGTTTCATCTTGTTTCTCTCTCTCAGTGTTTCTATTCTGTATTAGTGCAACCAAACTTTTGAATAAAATTGAACTCATAATTTTCTCACTAAATCTGAATGTCCTAACCATTTGAAGTGAATTTATGTGTGGCCATAGTCACAGATGCTATAAGCATACATAAATGTGTTAAAATTAGAGCAGAAGAAGGGAAAGACAACAAATGAAGTACATGTCACAGAATTTTTTTTAAAGTAAAAAGTTCAGAAACCAAGTAACCTTTCAGAAAAAAATAGATAGAGGATAACTAAGAAGAAAAAGGTACAGGTGTGGGAAACGACGAAGGTCAGTGTCAGCAAGTGGCATGCAGGCGATGAACAGGTGCAGCAAGAGGTGCAAAAATGAATGATCTATTATGGAAAAGTCACATCAAGGGTCTGTTGTTGTCTCCGTTACCCGAGGCGACTAGATGCACTAAGTGAAATACATCAGTGCAGATTACTAACACCTTACCAATTTAAGAGAGGTTAACAGCAATAGAAGAGAAAATGGTGATGCAGCCTTAAATGCTATTTTCATAAGTGATGCTTTAATAAGACTGAACAAATCATTTGCCACAGCAGTTAAAAGGAGTCAAGGATTACAGACTAGGGCCTGTGGGCCAAATCTGACTGACTTCTGGTTTTGGAAATAAACTTTCACTGGAACACAGCCGTGCCCATTTGTGTACATATGTCTATGGCTGCTTTTGTGTTACGATGGCAAAAAATGGTTTAAGTAGTTGCAAAAGAAGGCATACAGCTCCAAAAGCTGAAAATATTTACTATTTGGCCTTTTACAGGAAAGACTTCTGACCACTGCTCTAGAGGGTTTCTAACAAACCTTTTAGAAAATTCTCAGCGCCTAGAATTTAACTGCTTGGGTTAAAAATACTTTTTTCTTCTGCCTGCTCACTCTGTGGTCTTGGACTTGGTATTTACCACTCTTCAACTTTTAGTTTTCCTCATGTATAAAACAGATACAATAAACACTTTTCACGAATAGAGTTCTTGCTAGGACCAATTAAAGAATCTAAGCAATCTAAGCACCACTGTGCTCACGTCCACATCTATCTAGGCTACTGATTTCTTTCCATATTTTTTTTCTCCCAGGGACTGCTGCAGTTTCCATCAACCAAGCAGACACTTCAGAGATACTTTTGTGACCACCAGGCATTACAAGGATCCTCAAAGTTCCAAAATTCCCCAGATATTTGTACTAGTTTAGGACAGAATGCCTCACACCATCATCTTGTTTTAGAATTTGTTAGATGCGTACCAAAACACTACAAGTTGTGCTCCAAAATTTTATTTCTATTTATTTATTTTTAATTTGCATAAATTTAGAGGATACAAGTGTAATTTTGTTACATGTATAAGTTGCATAGTGGTGAAGTCAGGGCTTTTGTGGTACTCATCACCCAAAGAATGTATATTGTACCCCTTTCCAGTGACATTGCTCTGTGGGTATTAACTCAGGGTCATATATAGCCATTAAGACCTAGGTAGAAATTAATGGTGTGGGGCCAGAGACAGTCTGACAGGAGGCTAGCCTAAGAATCACTCTTCCCTTCTGAAAATAAAATATAGTATGGAATCAAGCTGGTCATTGATAGCTCCCTTTTCTCTCGGAATGAGTTTTCACGTGGCACATTCTCAGTTCTCCATGCAGAGTGTTCCTAGTTGCTCTTTTTCGTTTTGGCAGACAGTACCAAAAATACCAGAATTTCAAAAGATGACACAGCATAGGCTAAAAGTGGTGACACTTTTGCTGCTTCCTACTGTTTTTGATCTTATACTACTCAAAATAGGGATTCCTGAATATATTTAGAAATAGTCCCCTATGTCCTTAAGATAATGTCAATTGCTAATATTCACTGGACATTTGCTATATGCCAGGTACTGTGCTAATCACACTGATGTATTATCTTATTTAATTCTCTAAAAATTCTGAGGTATTGTCATTATTTCTACTTTATAATAGGAAAATTACAGAAATGGCCTGAGGTCACAGTTCGTGATGGAACAAGGCCTTGAACCAGGGCTTTTTCATTCCAAAGCCCTTGCCTTTGAGCACATCCTGTACTGTTTCTCAATATCAGTAATTATTGAATTGTGTCTCACAGAAAATGACATGTTGAAGCCCTAATCCCCAGCATCTCAGAATGTGACCTTACTTGGAAATAGGTTCTTTGCAGATGTAATTAGTTAAGATGAGGTAATAGTGGAGTAGGGTAGATCTTTAATCCAATATGACTAGTGTCCTTATAAGAAGACAGCCATGTGAAGACAGAGAGGCACAAATGGAGAATGCCATTTGACAAACGAAGCAGAGATTGGATTTATATAGCTATAGGTCAAGGGTTACCAAAGATTGCTAGCAAACCACCAGAAGGTAAAAAGAGGCAAGGAAGGACTTCCCTTCAGAAGGATCATGGTCCTGCCAACACCTTGATTTTGGACTTCTAGTCTCCAGAATTGTGCGAAAATAAATTTTTGTTGTTTTAATCCACCTAATTTCTGGCATTTTTCTGCATCAGCTCTAGAAAAACAGTACAGCCATATAAATAGAGAAACTCTAAGGAAAAAGACTATGTGCTATAAACGGAGAATCTAAAATGTAACATAGCCTAAGAGGAATGAGAGACTCCAAACATAAAACAACTTTCTGAGTGTGATGGTTAATACTGAGTGTCAATTTGATTGGATTGAAGGATACAAAGTATTCATCCTGAGTGTGTCTCTGTGGGTGTTGCCAAAGCAGATTAACATTTGAGTCAATGGGCTGGGCATGGCCAAAGGAGATTAACATTTGAGTCAGTGGGCTGGGGAAGGCAGACCCACCCTTAATCTGATTGGGCACCATCTAATCAGCTGCCAGCAAGTCTAGAATATAAGCAGGCAAAAAAATTTGAAAGAGACTGGCCTAGCCTCCCAGCCTACATCTTTCCTCAGTGCTGGATGTTTCCTGCCCTCGAATATCGGATTCCAATTTCTTCAGTTTTGGAACTCAGACTGGCTCTCCTTGCTCCTCAGCCTGCAGATGGCCTGTTGTGGGACCTTGTGATCACGTGAGTTAATATTTAATAAACTCTCCTTTATATATCTATATATATTTCATTTGTTCTGTCTCTCTAGAGAACCCTAATACACTAAGGAAAAGAGGAAGAGGACCACAAAAACAAAGAAAAGAAAGAAAAAAGTAAACAAACAAAGTAATCTGGTTGTGAAATGAGTTCGCTAATTTTCTGGTGACATCTGATTTTAATGGGATATTCATAAAAAAATGAAAGCAGGGATGTAAAACCAAAGTAAATAAATACCTATAACTCATTATGAACAAGATTAATATTTAGGGGTTTGGTGGTGGTGACTGGGGAGAAGGAATTACAGACAATTAAAGACCAAAACAAAATAAGTAAAGGTTGGATTTAATGTAAACCTCAAATTTAAAATAATATTCCTATGTGACATCATAGAAATGGCACCCCAAAGAATAAAAATAATACTACAGCAATAATTTAGATCTATAACTATAAATTATCTGATGGAAAAATAGCTAAAACCGTTCTCTATTGAAATAGTCTATGATTATTACCTATTTCATCTCAGCTGGTCTCCCTATTTCTAAGTACTGGAATAGAGCATTAGGGTGTCCCAATTCTGCAGTGGGCTCAAACCAATTACTATTGGTTTTCATATGGTTCTGAATAATAGACACTTCTAATATGCAGATACTTTCAAAGATTCATACAAACGTTAATGTATTTTTAAAAACTTTTTTTTTTTTTAGACCCTAGTTAATCTGAAAATGGACTATCTAGCAATGGAAATTGGAGTTATTTATGCAAGAAGTGTGTGAATTATCAGGTGTGCAAATGCCCTGCATCTAAATCCATATTCTTTTATTTCTTCTTGCCTTTGTGGCTGCTTGGCTTTCTTTTGTTCAGACCTTATCTATTTGACAAATCCTATTCTTCCTTTGAGGTACAGCTTAAGAATCACTTCCTCTGTCGAACCTTCCCAAATTACTATCCCATAGCCCTCATTGATAATTTTCATCTTTGTGCTAAAAGTACACTTCTTTTATATTATTTACAATATTATGTGATATATTTTTGTGCTTGGCTGTAGAATGTGGGCCCCCTCAAAGCCAGGGCCAGGCCTCTTATGTGTTTTCATACCTAACACCTAGCACAGTGTCTGGCTAAGTGGCTACAGTAACCACTTACTGATTAATGAGTTCCATGGACACCTACAGCCCAGACAACCAAAACAAAAATAAACGGGTGGGACTACATGAAACTAAAAGGCTTCTGCATAGCAAAGGGAACAGTTAACAGTGTGAAAACGTAACCTATACAATGAGACAATTTTTTTGCAAACTACATATTTGATAAAAGGCTAATTTCTAAAATATATAAGAAACTTCTACAATTTCATAGAAAAAAAACCCCTGTAAACTGATTTAAAAATGGGCTAAAGACTTGAATAGACATTTTTTTTTAATGACATAAAAAATGACCATACAGGTACATGAAAAGATGCTCAATGTCAATTAATCATTAAGGAAATGCAAATAAAAACTACAAGATATCACCTCAGACCTGTTAGTATGGCTACTATCCCAAAGTCAAAAGTTAACAAGTGTTGGCAAGGATATGAAGAAATTAGTACCCTTGGACATTGTTAATGGGAATGCAAAATGGTGGAGCTGCTATGGAAAATAGCATGGAGGTTCCTCAAAAAATTAAAAATTGAGCTACCATAAGATTCAGCAATCTCACTTCTAACTATGTATCCAAAAGAAACGAAATCAGAATCTCAAAGAGATATGAGCACTCTTATTGTGTTCATTACAGCACTACTCACAATAGCCAAGATGTGGAAACAACCAAAATGTACACTGACAGATGAATGAGTAGAAACAAACGATGCTATATACATACAAGAGAATATTAACTTTTCCTTCAAAAAGAAGGAAATTTGCTATATGCAACAACATGAATGAACCTTAAGAACACTGTGTTAAGTGAAATAAGTCAGTCACAAAAGGACAAAAACTACATGATTCCGCTTGTATTAAGTTATATAAAACAGTCAAACTCACAGAATCAAAGAGTGGAACAGTGGTTGCAAATGACTGGGTAAAAGAGAAAATGAGGAGTTGTTAATAATAGGTGTAAAATTGTGTTATTCAAGATGAATAAGTGCTAGAGATCTGCTGTATGATATTGTTCCTATAGGCAACAAAACTATTTTGTACACTTAAACATCTGTTAAGAGAGTAGAATTAATGCTGTGTTCTGACTACCATACATTTAAAAAAGAAATTTAAAAAATTTCTTTGTGGGGCACAGTGGTTCATGCCTATAATCCCGGCACTTTGAGAGGCCAAGGCGAGTGGATTGCCTGCGGTCAGGAGTTGGACAGCAGGCTGACCAACAAGGTGAAACCCCGTCTCTACTAAAAATACAAAAATTAGCCAGGTGTGGGGGCATGTGCCTGCAGTCCCAGCTACTCGGGAGGCTAAGACAGGAGAATTGCTTGAACCAGGGAGGCGGGGGTTGCAGTGATCAGAGATGGCACCACTGCACTCCAGCCTGGGTGATGGAGGGAGACTCCATCTCAAAAACAAAACAAACAAACAAACAAAAAAAACAAAAAACCAAGAACATATGTAATTACAGAAAAATATTAGGGAAATTGCAAAATAATTTATTAGCCTTATTCAGATCTAGAGATGATCAAGTATAAGCTCAGCCTACTCAAGCAGAGATAACATCTGTGTGGAAACGCTAAATGCTTAGTCTGCTTCTATCTTGTGTTTGAAGGAGAATCCTGTTAAAAATGAAGCCACTATCGTGGTTAACAGGATTTGAAATCTAAGATCAGGAGTGACTGCTTTCCATGAATACAAGTTTCTAAGACTAGAAGATGGACATTCTAAAGTTCAGAAAAAGTCATTTTTCAAATCACTAAGTTATGTTGATTCTTCCGTCACAATGTTGACCAAGAATCCCTTCAGCCCTTTTCTTGTTATCATTGCAGTCAAACATTGATTATCATGCACTTTAATAAAATAATAGCCAAATTGTTATTTCATTTCTCTGCCTCAAATCTGTTCTTTTCTCAGTTCACATTGCATACTGCTTGGCTTGGGCCATTCCTTGGTTCAGAAATCTTAAATTGTTCCCCATTTTCCTACAGATTAAAGATTATTTTCCTTAACCTAGCCCTTCATTGCTCCTCCAAATTTCCTCATCTCACAAACCATCTTTCTAGCATCATTTCCCATCATTTCCAATAAAGTTGTTACTTTATTTCATTTTTTTTTTGAGTAGAGTAATTCATTAAATGGATCACTAAATCTAACTGGATTATTTTACTTTTGAATGAATGTTTCGACAGTGCTTGCCATTACCTGCCGGTGAAGGACCCAAGTTTCCTGAAAACTTTCCTTCCCTTCTGTCCCCTTGATATTTCTGAGAGTGACTTGGAAGATTCTCCCATCTTTGTGGTTCCACCAAAGTCTTCAGCTTTATCAAAGGAGCCATCCTCCTTGTGCAAAGGGCCTAGAGAGTGGTATCAGTCACAGTTTGAACTATGTTCTCTGCTCTACGATGTCACAGCTTATCCCAAATCGTGGGCGAATCAGAAGAACATTTATCTCATTATCAATCTCATATCACTTAGTTTGTAATACTCGTGTGGCACTTATTATTATCTGTTTGCTAGTTTAATCATCTGGCTTGGCTGGATTATCTGCTATTAGCACAGCATCATAATTGCTTTCTTTATCACAGAAATAAGATTGGAACTATATTTTTCAAAATTGCCTTTTCTGTAAGGCACCAGGTTAGAGTTTATCAACATGAAACACTTGACTGAAATTTAGAATGTGAAGAGCAGTGGCTGTTATTCTTCTCAGGAAGAAGCAGCCAGACACATGGACAGATGTTACTCGCCCTGCAGCTTGGCTGATTGTCTTAGTTTGCTCCGACTGTCAGAACAAAATGTCATAGACTGGGTGGCTTAAACAACAGCCATTTATTTCACATAATTCTGGAAGCTAGGATGTCCAAGATCAAGCTACCTTCATGATCAAGCTCTGGAGAGGGCCCTCTTCCTGGCTTACAGATGGCTGCCTTCTTACTCTGTCCTCACTTGAAGGAGAGGCAGAAAGCTGTGTTGTCTTAGAAGGACACTAATCCCATCATGTGGGCCACACTCTCATATCTCATTTAAACCTAATTATCTCCCAAAGGCCCCACATTAAAAACCATCACATTGCGGGGTTAAGGCTTCAACATGTGAATTTTGAGGGCACACCCCGAATCCACAGCAGCTGAAATGAGTGAGAACATTCCAGAGAGTCTTGAGAATTACACCACCCTTTGGAAGAGTTTTTGAGAACCACACCTTTGGTGCTTTAGTTTGAGATTGAATGTACCAATTTTCCTGACCTTAGCTCCCCACCCTTCCCAATGATTGTTTAAATCTTTAGTTTCCTTTACTGTAATCCTTCGAACTTAGAATGCAAGGGGTAACTTCTGTTTTTATTAACTGAACTCTGATGGCTACACGAATCTTTCGTAATTTAGAACTAGGAAGTCCTATTGAAGTAACTAGTTCTGTTGAATTTACAGCTTGTTCTTTCCCAGCCGCTAGCCAACCCACAACTTCTCGTTGTACCTCCTCTCTCTAAGCAGATTGTTACCACATTTGCTGCTGGGTAAGGCAATCAAAGTCAATTTAACCTTGAGAACATCTGACACTTTGGCTGGAATCTCTCAACAGTGGTTAAACATGTGTTGGCCTTCAATGTACAGAAGAGACTCCACTACTGTGATTTGTACTATAGATAACATTTGTGTCCGGAATTGGTGGATTCTTGGTCTCACTGACTTAAAGAATGAAACTGCAGACCCTCGTGGTGAGTGTCACAGTTCTTAAAGATGGTGTGTCCGGAGTCTGTTCCTTCAGATGTGTCCACAGTTTCTTTCTTCTGGTGAGTTCGTTGTCTCACTGACTTCAGGAGTGAAGCGGTACCCCTTCATGGTGTTACAGCTCTCAGCTCTTAAAGGCAGCACGTCTGGAGTTGCTAGTTCTTCCTGGTGGGTTCATGGTCTCACTGGCTTCAGGAGTGAAGCTGCAGACCTTCGTTGTGTTACAGCTTGTAAAGGAGGTGTGGACCCAAAGAGTGAGCAGCAGCAATATTTATCATAAAGAGAGAAAGAACAAAGCTTCCACAGTATGCTGGAAGCTTGGGCAGCCTGCCTCTATTCCCTTATCTGACCCCACCCACATCCTGCTGATTGGTCCATTTTGCAGAGAGCGAATTGGTCCATTTTACAGAGAGCTGATTGGTCCATTTTCACAGAGTGCTGATTGGTGTGTTTACAATATCTGAGCTAGACAAAGAGCGCTGATTGGTGCCTTTACAATCCTTTAGCTAGACACAGAGTGTTCCACAGAAAAGTTCTCCAAGTCCCCACTAGATTAGCTAGATACAAAGTACTGATTGGTGTATTTACAAACCCTGAGCTAGACACAGGGTGCTGATTGGTGTGTTTACAAACCTTGAGCTAGACACAGAGTGCTGATTGGTGTATTTACAATCCCTTAGCTAGACACAAAGATTCAAGTCCCCACTAGCCTCAGGAGCACAGCTGGCTTCACCTGCTGGATCCGGCACTGGCAGCAGGCGGAGTTGCCCACCAGTCCAGCACCATTTGCCTGCACTCCTCAGCCCTTGGGCAGTGGATGGGACCAGGTGCTGTGGGGCAGGAGATGGTGCTCCTTCGGGAGGCTCTGCTGAGCAGGAGCCCACAGCATGGGGGAGGCTTGGGCATGGCAGGGTGCAGATCCCAAGCCCTGCCCCATGGGGAGGCAGCTGAGGTCCGCGAGAATTCTAGCACTGCAGGTGGTGGGCCCTCACTGCTGGGGGACCTAGCACAACCTCCACAGCTGCTGGCCCCCATGCTAAGCCCCTCACTGCCCGGGGCCGGGGGTGCTGGGCCTCCACTCTGAGTGCGGCCCGCCGAGCCCATGCACACCGGGAACTCACGCTGTCCCACAAGCACGGTGCGCAGCCCTGGTTCCCGCCCGTGTCTCTCCCTTCACACCTCCCTGCAAGCAGAGGCAGCCGGCTCCGGCCTCGGCCAGCCCAGAGAGGGGCTCCCTCAGTGCAGTGGTGGGCTGAAGGGCTCTGCAAGCACGGCCAGAGTGGATGCCAAGACCAAGGAGGCCCCGAGAGCAAGGGCTGCTAGCATGTTGTCACCTCTCACACTGTGTCTTCTGTATTTTCTACTCAGCAATCAGCACCCCATTTCATAGCTAGCACCCTGAAATATGTCCATTGCAAAATGGATTTTTCCCTTGCCCGAGAAGGGAATCTCCGTATAAGAACCTGAAGATACCTGGATGGATTGAAAGCAGATGGAAAAAATATTGAAAGGAGAAATACTGGACGTCTTGCTTCAGTCAAAACATATTTCTAGCATCGCACTCTGGATCCTGACTGATGTTGTGGGAATGTCCTTCATAGACCTCTTGGACTCCTCCTGCATGTCTTGCCAGTATGCCATGAATGGAAGGCACTGACTGCTCTTTAAGGGAACCATTTCCCAAGGCTGTGTTTACAGACAGCATCTTCAGGGGATTAGGTAATGTCTTCATGACAAGCAGCAGGCTTGCTTACTGCTTACTATGAAAATTGTAGATCTCCTAGGCGCAGTATTCCTCCCCTGTAACAAAATCCACTGTGCATCTATCCGGGCATTCTGCACCACCCCCATGGACTTGGGAGGGGGCAGCAAGAGAAATCGACTCAAACATGTTGATGCTCATGCTGCTTGCTGTGCCATGCATGATTAATGAAGTTCTTTGTCTCGAAACCAGGAGTCTCCTGTCTCCTGCCAGTATCTATGAAGCAGAAACAGGCAAACTTATTAGTTTTAAGCAGGATAAAATCAAATTCCAGACCTGATAACTGGGGCACACAATTTGCATCTCACATACTAAAAAGGGGCTCCCAGTTCCATGCTTTCTTTTTCTGTTAGGTGATGAGCTTCAAGAAGATAGAAACTTCGATTTTATTTTATTCAATTTTGTAGCCCAATAGCTTTATATATTTTGCAACTGTATCAGCACTCATTAAATATTTACTGAATAAGTTAATGAAAGGTATGAATACATCTTGCTTTCAACACCTCAAAACATTCATTAGAATACCACAAAATCTCTGTGGAAATATAGATTAACATCCTTTATCTTTGAAATTCTGATTTAGCAATTTTGACTTTTTTAAATGTGAGAATTAAAGTTACTTTGTGAAGTAACTTGTAAGTTACAGGTTCTCAATATTAATCACCTACTTCTCCATCCCATATTTCCAAATAATTCATTTTTTAAAACAGACTATAAGCAATCTCTGCTGTCTGGATTTTTTTTTTCATGTTAATAATTTCAACTTAATAATGCTCACAAATAACTGCAGTTTCCTTAAAAGATTCTGACTGTCCTGGTAAAATCTCTGTGGAATAAAATCAGGCGTTTATGAGTTCAAGGAACTGTTACTTCTCTTGCTTTCTTAAAGTAAAAGCATCATTGCTGTCAACTACTATTGGCTGAGAACTTTATATCTTGAATGGCATAGATGCTACCTCTTCTTTACCACTTCTGCATTATCATGCCTGTTGGAATACAACTATCTCTAACTTTGTAAGTAATGATTCTTACAGTAACCATGTACGTTGTGAGTTTTCAGACTTATTTTTTTTTCCCCCAGACAGCCCAAGGACCCCTGTAATTATCCCCAGAAATTCAGCAATTACGTATCACTGGAAGCTCCTGGTGCCCTCTGAAGCCTAATTAACACCCAGTCTCTGATTCCACAGCTGAGAGACATGGTTTCGTGGTTCTGCCTTGGAGAGGCTGGCAGTAAGCCAGTAAAAGTAAACCAGTAGGTAGGTAAGAGTCAAGTGAAATGCGCCAACATGGTGGAGTTTGCCAGCCTCTGAAGTAAGAGCTTAGCTCTTTGGTTTTGGAATGGCAGAATACATTTTGGTTTTAATTTGCTAATTTGTGGTTCAAAATGCCTCAAGATTTAGTCAAGGATTAATCCTGTGGTTTAACTTCCTTTTTCCTGGGGGTATGAAATGTTTGAGTCAAGCCACCAACCCATATCCCAGCAAATGAAACCTATTTGCATTTCTCATGTGTGTAAGCCTAGTAAATGTTGATTGCTTCCAGCTCACTGACACAGCAGCAGTGTGCTTTCCATTTTGTTACCAAATAATAAAACCTCAAACAGAGGCACTGTCTCTGGGCTTAACAGGAAGCATGACTCACACCTCCAACCATGAGAAGGGGAAATAGCAGTGATGCACTTAACTTGTTTAAAATGCTTGTTAGCATCAACTTTGTAACATACGTTAGAAACGGTGGTCTTCCCAGCACAGTCTCTCCTGCTGAGCGTGGTTAGGGGCTGAAGGGTAATTTTACTTCAATAAGAGAGTGTGTGAAATAACATACTGTGTTCTAATGGGCCCAGCAGAAGAACCCCACCATAAGGATTTTATAATTATAGATTTATTTTTCTGCATCTCTGCTTATGTATCAGGATTTGTTTCTAGTCGAAATGCAAGAAAATCCCACAACCAAACAAAAACCACCACCACAACCACCACAAAAACATATCTCACGTCAGCTTAAACAATAAAGCTAATATTTGGTTAGTGGACTTTAGGCAGTATTTGAAGATCAGGCTTGTGCTCTGTATTCTCTAATTTTTTCAGGCATTTCTCCCTCCCTTCCTTCCTTCCGTCTCTTCTTTTCTTTTCTTTTCTTTTGCTGTTGTAGTTTGCTTGTTTTGTCATAGTAAGAAAATGGCTGCAGTGGTGTCAGGGTGCCTATCTCTAACCACAAGATCTGGAATAATAGAGCTTTTTATCTTTATTCAACTGCTGAATAAAAGTATTAGGCTTTACTGATTAGACAAAATTAGGTCATTCATATCCCTGCCTCTGAACCAACTACTAATCACTGTGGACAATGTAGGGCTTAGGCCTGTATCCCTGACCATCCTGAACCTGTGAAAGCAAAAGCAGTTTACTGGATGAGGCCGCTTAGCCCTTTCCCATCATCCCCCAGAGATAAGAGAGGGCGTGTCCTGCCAAAGTCAGCTAAATCCAGGACACAACAGCATGGCAGTTACATGGTGCTTCCAGGGAGGAAATTCACAATGTCACTATAGTGTGCAACCCAGTATTGGCCTAAATTGTGGAACTTTATGTTGCTGACCTCAGTGTTAGCAAAATTATCTTTGTGATTTTGCCAAATCTCCTAATCCGATCCCTCAGTTGTACATCCATTTTCCTTTTACAGTGGATGTTTCCTACAGAACTACTCCTGGGCTTTAGCTGTGTGCGTGTGTGTGTGTGTCTGTTTTAAATTTGAATCTAGTTTATGCAACCTCATTCCAACACCAAAAATAATTCAGTCACTTAAGTGCCATATGGAATAAATAAATGTTTCAAAACAAATCAAACTTAATTCCCTGTAAAAATCCTCAGCATTGGTTACTCTGATTAAATATGTAAGGCCAGCAAAGGCCCAGGCTATTGGCAGGCATGTAAAGGAGAAATGAAAGGAATTAGAAAGCAAGAGACTAAAGTCACTTTATGAATTCATGAAGTGATGGCAGGATTGTTATTTTTATAATTTCTGAGAATAAAAAAAAATATGGGTTTGCTGCTGAAAATTGGCTGATGATCAGAGCCTGCCGAGTCACGCCAGGGCACATGCACTGTGTATATGAGGGAGTAGATCATCCAGACTCTCACATTAGAAAATAACCAAAATTGGAGGGAAATCTTACCACTCAGTTCTATTGAATTCAAGAAACAAATATTGATTAAGCACTCTGGGAAAAGGGAGAGATTGAGTCTGTCATCAAGGAGCTTACTATGTTTTAAAGAAATGATATAATTATCTAACAGTTAAAAAAATTTAAAAACACAAGTCACAAGTCTCATTTTAGAAGGAGGGGTTGATAGAGGTTGTCAGTAGTGATATCTACCCTGTATAAGAAAATTAATCAAATAAGATGTCTGTGATTTTATGTTCTCAAAAGAAATAAAAGTGCAAACTGTGAGTTAAACTTTATAGTTTTAAGTTTACTGATAAAGTCAAAGAAGAGAAAGAATTATTTATATTTCTCAAAATCTCTGTTCCTAAGTGCACAGCTGACATAAAAAGTGGAGTTTTATATGAAACTAAAATATGTCACTTTTTCCTACATCATGTGGCTTCCTTAGGTATCTTCTCTGGGTTAAGAGTTTGAACATCTTGGTCAAACATTAAAGTCAGATAGAAGTGAAGGAAAACTAAAGTTGTCGCCTCCTGGGAGATGCCATTATGGAATCAATCTCTGGCCAGATTTTAATAACTCAAGAACAAGAAATCCATGTTTATAAATCGTATACATACAATTTTGTTTTTTCCTGTACCATCCTACAGGGAAAGAAATTAATCAATTTCTATGTCAAGATAGAAAGGGAGATCATTCAATATTTCTCCTGTAAACAATTGTTAGCTTTGTGTTAGTCATCAGAGAAATGAAGTTCACTAAGACACAGTTTCTATCCTCAGGTATTTTATAATCAAATACTGTAAACAAATTTATAATCAATTAAAAGACAATGGGGAAAGTACTATAAAACAAATATTTATAATTCCTGTGAGAACAGGGAAGAAATGGAAGAGACGGAGATTGCCGGATCACGGAGATCCACAGATGGTTATATTGAGGATTGAAGGAAGTACTCAGCTGAAAAGAGAAGGTAGAAGAGAATTCAGGCTGGAAACACTCCACAAAGATATAGAAAGAGCATGTCACCTTGGCTAAATTTAAGCACACAGTGGGTTGAGGTAAGATTTAATTTGGCTATTTTTTTTCTGCATGTCAATTATGAAACGCATCTAAACATTTTTGAATGTGCATACCCAAGATATGTGTATTTCTGTAGTTATCACTGCTGTTACAGTCGTAAATACAGGCAAAACTCAACCTGTGTCTAATTAAAAAGTGAACAACAGCAATAATAATAGTAATAACAATAATTGCTACCATTTATTGATCAAGGAACTTTCTTCCAAACTATTTTAAATGTTTTTGTGAAGTAACTTAAATACCCTTTGAAACAACCATATGGAACAGATACTACTATTAATCCTTTTTTATTAATGAGAAAAATACAGGTGTAAATACACATATTAAATTTTTCTACCCACACTCCATAGATCATCTTGCATACAAGAACTCTCTGCAGTAGATGTTATAGAGATCAGGTGCAATTATTATAGAGACAAGGTATGGTAGTGAAACTCAGGGCCCTGGTTGAGTATCTTGATGAATATTAGAGGTGTGTGAAAGTGCATGTGTTTGTGTGTGTATACATGTGTATTTTAGCGTGGCAAGAGTCAATATTAAATGTCAATGAACATTCTTTCCTGCCTTTGGTTTTTCATAAAATGGTTTTTATTTTCAGTCCTATAATTAAACAGGTAACCTCTCTGGATCTCTGTTATCTCTTTACTAACTTTCACCTTTATCTACTGCAGAATAAGGATGGTATTAAGGAGAAGACATTTACTGGGTGCCAGAAACTGCAAGGGATAAAAAAGTAATTTCTTTTTCACCCATTGCTAGGTTCATGTGAAAAAAGCATGTGAATTTATTTAACGTAAGTTTTACATGGCATGGGAGCCTTTGTAAATGAAGACCCAAGGAAACAGGGAAACCTATATATTTTTATGCGAGGTTTGATGAAGCGTGAATAGTTGCTTAGAAGTATAAATGAACAAAGTATGATCTAATGGTAATAAAGTAGGGGAACTTCGCAAGATCTTTTGCTTCAGATTCTTCTTCATGTCTCTGTGTCCTCAGAGATAAAGATACTACTTTTCTCTGGGAATAAAGAGGGCATCTCTGGAATGAGGATCTTATGATCCACTCAGAGGAAGGTTAGATAATAATAATTACTTTTTTGAGATGAAGTTTCACTCTTTTTGCCCAGGCTGGAGTGCAATGGCATGATCTTGGCTCACTGCAACCTCCGCCTCTCGGGTTCAAATGATTCTCCTGCCTCAGCCTCCTGAGTAGCTGGGATTACAGGTGTGCACCACCACACCAGACTAATTTTGTATTTTTAGTAGAGATGGTTTTTCACCATGTTGGCCATGCTGGTCTTGAATCCTGACCTCAGGCGATCAGCCCACCTCGGCCTCCCAAAGTGCTGGGATTACAGGCCACCGCATTCAGCCAGATAATTCTTTCATGGCTTGCATCAGGGGACAAGTGTGGGAGAAGGTGAGAGTGGCCTTTCTGCTTCTGCTGTTTTCTCAAATGCTGAGGTATCATGTTTGGGGTATCGTGTCTGGAACCCCATCAATAATAACACAGTTTCCTCATTATCTAAAACCAATGTTCTGTTCTGGTGCTTAAGATAATTTATATGGTATTTCTTAAAACCAATGACTTCAAAAAGCTTCTAAAGTTGCAATTAACTGGGCAACTGTGTTGTTTTTCTTATCTTTCAAATCAAATATTTGTGACATTTTCAATGTAGAAAATTTGAGGAAAAAGAAAAATGTGATGAGAAGATCATGACTGTACATTCCCTCATCCAAAGCAAATATTTTTGACATGACGTACTTCCGTTATTAGTTATAGTATTGTTATCATTTCTAGACCGGTTTAGTCATTCAATTAAGACCTCCTTCTATCTCCTTATCCCTTCTATAGCTGCACACATTTTCTTTATATATGGCAATTTGGTTTAATCTTTGCCAGCTTTAAATACATTAATGTAGCCAGATTTCACTTAAGACTACTTATTGATATCTAAATAAGTGAAAATTTCCAGCCCTTTGTAAGAAAATTTCTCATAATTTCCTTTGAAAGTCAACATATTTATGGGAGCACTTTCCTATAAATCTCCTTCTTTAATATCTTTTAAATTAAACCTACACTGTGTGTTGAAATCTTTGAAAGTTATAAAAATTATTATTATCTCACTCATTCCACTGTAAAACATGACTGCACCTGAGAAAGAGAAACCAGTTATACAGACATTTAAGTGGAATAAAATGCACTAATGCTCTCACAAAAATAAGAAGGGCTCTAGTACTGAGATTAGTATTGGAGACAGAGAGACCACCAAAAGGGTATGCATAGGTCAAGCAGATGTAAAATGCATTGTCTGATAAGTTTGTAAATGTCAACACTACACGCAATTTACTACTGGTGCTTCTAGGGAGTGGCCATGTGGGAGTAGAGTTAGATCAGAGGAAGGCAGAGAGCAAAAGTAGAGACAAGTAACTTAGGGTGGGGGAAGTGTATGTTCTCAATGTCGCATAAAGAACTTAAGATTTTAAATATAGGCATCAGCAGACAAACTTGGATTTAAATTCAAATTAATTAACTTACCTGTAATTTCTTTATCTGGAATAATAAATACTGTTAAGATTTATTGCCTAGAGTTGCATAGCCAACAGGTAGCTCAGTCATATTCAAACCTCGGCGTTTTAACATCAGAGACCATGAACCTGAAAATAACTGTATTATCGGGTTACCATGATAATAACTTTCCAAATAGTGGTAGAATAATATAGTGTAAATTATAAAGTTAGGAGCATAAGTTCTGGAAGGAAAGTGTTATTTAAAAAGCATGGAATAGCTTTAAGAATGGAGTCCTGGCCGGGCACGGTGGCTCACGCCTGTAATCCCAGCACTTTGGGAGGCCGAGGCGGGCGGATCACGAGGTCAGGAGATGGAGAACATCCTGGCTGACACGGTGAAACCCCGTCTCTACTAAAAATACAAAAAATTAGCCGGGCGTGGTGGCGGCATCTGTAGTCCCAGCTACTGGGGAGGCTGAGGCAGGAGAATGACGTAAACCCGGGAGGCGGAGCTTGCAGCGAGCCGAGATCGCGCCACTGCACTCCAGCCTGGGCGGCAGAGCGAGACTCCACCTCAAAAAAAAAAAAAAAAAAAAAAAGGAGTCCTGACCTGGCGCGGTGCCTCATGCCTAATCCCAGACACTTGGGAGGCTGAGGCAGGAGAATTGCTTGAACCTGGGAGGCAGACGTTGCAGTGAGCCAAGTTCGTGCCTCTGCACTCCAACCTGGGTGACAGGGAGAGACTCCGTCTACCAAAAAAAAAAAAAAAAAAAAAAAAGAGAGAGAGAGACAGACAGAGAGATAATGGAGTCCTTAAGGTGACCAAGTGGTCCTGAAGATCCTTCTAGGAAGTTTGCAAAGTTGAAAATGTTTGATTAATACTACCAGAAAGTTACCTGTTTCAGTACTAGAAAGGTATCTGCTTATTTCCTCTGTGTTAAAATTTGCATTCATGTTGCAAAAGCAATAGTGGATAACTTTCCTGGTGCCTTAACACAAATAAAGGCAATGGCACCAAACTTACTGGCAGCCATTGTGTTTTACCACCATTCATTCACAGAGAGGGGGAAAAGACATACAAATTTTTTATGAAATCTGAATCTTTGAGTTCATGCCTATTTAATAGTGTTTGTGAAGAAACAAGAAGTACTCATAAAGAACATCTACTAAATATCAAGATAGGATAGTTATTCCAAGTAAATGCACTAGTACGATTGTTTCAGTTGCATTATTATTATGCACATTATTATTATTATTTTAGGAAACTGGTTTTACTTAAAAGAATAGCTAACAGACAAAAATTATGACTATTTACACTTGGGTAGTAGACAGATTTTCTTGAAAATTGAGGAAGTGAGTTTGTAACTTCAGGGAAAATAATTGGCAGGTATTTGTCAATAATAAAATATAAATGTTCAAGAGATAATAATATTTTGTAATACTTGTATCCACCACTTTTTGGTACTTAAAGTCTTTTCTGATAAGATTGGAAGTGATATTGGTAAATGTGATTTCTAAAATGTATACTGAACTGTGTCAGTATTTGAAAGATCTGTTTAATTCAACAAATTAGTATGATCCAACTGGTCAATAAATGATGTTACAAAGGCTTGAGTGGATAATAAATATATTTATAAAGCATGATAAACAAATAAATGTTAGTGTAACACATTCCCAAAAGTTCGATATGATTTCTGATGCAGCATTGTAACAAATTTTTAAGAAGCTACTGCATGTTGAGTTTTGCTCTGCTATCAGAGAATATTGACAATCATCTGAAAAGGTTATTAAGATACTCTTCCATTTGTAATTATATAACAGTATGAAGCTAGGTTTTCTTTATTCATTTCAACCAGTACAACATATTATATCAGATTAAATGCAGAAGCAGATATGAGAATATGATTGTATTAAGCCAGACATTAAAGAGATTCACAAACATTTAAAACAATAGCACTGTACTCATTAAATATTTCTGTTTTAGAAAATTTAGTTATATTTCATTAAAAATCTTATTAGCAAAATATGGGGCTACTGTTTTGTTTAATGATAAAATTTAAGTCAACACATGTAATTTTAGAATTTCCAGGTATTCTCAAGTATGACCCAAATAAGCCAAAGCATGTATAGGTCCTTAATGACTTTTAAGAGTATAAAAGTGTCCTAAAGCAATATAGTAAAGAACCATTTAGTTAGATTTAGAGCTTCGCTGAGATGCTTAGTTGCTGTGTATATTTTGGGGAAGTTGCTGGACCCCATTTAGTCTCAGTTTCCTACTCTAAAGATGACCATAAGATTAATAACTACTTTTAAGGATAAAATGAGAAAAACTACCATTCCAGAAATAACAATAAAGTAGGAGACAAAATCTGGAGCAATTCCTGATTGATTATATGAAGATACGGGAAGAGCGTAGACTGTGATGTGAATGGCAGTTTTCTGAATGTGATGACTTTAAAAATGACCTTCCATTTTATCATGGTAAGAAATAGGAGGAATATATTTGGGCGCTGTTGTGGGGAGTATGATTTCTGGTTTGGACATGTTGATTTTGTACTTACAGAAGATACCCATTTGGTGATCTTGATTTGGATGTTGAAAATATGATTACCCAGAGAAGTGGACTGGGCAGGGGATATGAATTTGGTGGGCATTAGTAGCTTCAGATATAAATTAATGGAACAGGTAAAATTCCCAGGATAAACATATATAGAGATAAAAGAAGAAAATGGAGAATGGGTCTATCATTCTCAGAACAGGTAGGACAAGAAAAGTTTGAAAAGAATACTAAGAATGAATTATCAGAGAGGTGGAAATAAAAGAGGATGTTTGGGAGACTATGTGAGGAAATTTTCAAGGAATCAGTTTTAAACGCTGCACAAAGTTAAATAAAGACCGGGGGTGTTTCATTAGTTTAGGACAGTAGTTCTTTTATGGTAGTTGAAGACAATAGTTCTCCAATTTTAGCCGGCATCAGAATGAGCTAACAGGGCTAGTTAAAACAGATGATTGAGCCTCAGTCCTAGATTTTCAGTAGGCCTATGATAGGGACCCAGAATGTGCATTTCTAACAAATTCCCAGGTGGTTCTGATGCTGCAAGGACCACATTTGGAGAACCATTGGTTTAGTCAGAAGATCCCTGCCAATATTTACAGAGAAGCACAGTAGGGATGTGGAACTAGAGTTCAGGGAGGTTATTGAGAAGTGAGAAAGTGAACCTGGCAGTTTATTATTTAAGAAATTCATTTATTAATATAGGACCATAGTTGCAAAAGATGAAGAATATGAGAAGAAATATTTGAAACTAAAGTGAATAAATGGATAAATTAAATGGTTGAGACTTAAAATTATCTGTAACTGACGTTGAAGTAGACAGGAAATTGTTTAATGGTGCAAGAACTTGTGGAAACAGGTTTCAGAGTTCAGGTATGGGGATTAACACTGAACAACAGATAATGTTGGTACAGTGAGGGCTACAACACATTACAGGTTTTCTAGCAAATGTTAAATACTCACTTGTACAGTTAATATTTCAATAACCCTATAAGGTAGATGGTAGGGAGAAGAGGAGACATTTCTGTAAGATTCATGGGAAGGAGGAAAGAACGGATTATTTATAGGTAGGTTAATTGATTTCAGGTTTAAACTGAAAAATTGTTAAAATTCAGAGAAGAGGGATGCCTTGGAATGAATTAATGGAGAAAAGTTTGACTATGGTTTAAGGAGCTAGGGTAAGCAGCCTTTAGGATGGTCCTCAGTGATCTTCATCTCATGATATTTATTGCCTTGTTTAGTTCCCTTCCTTTGAGTGCGGGAAGAACCTAATGACTTCTTTCTATTGAACATCACAGACATGCTGGGGTGCTACTTCTAGGGTTAGATTTTAAAAGACAGTCATTTCCACCTTGGGCTCTCTCTCTTGCTGTTTTTCAGATTGCTTGCCCAACTAGAGGAAGATGTCAGGCATTTACTACCAGCCTGTGCTGTGGCCAGCTCTTGGCCTCACTGACTTAAACTTCTACACGTATGTAATGCTGTTTTTCTCCATAACGTAAAAAGCAAACAAACAAACAAAAACAAAAACAGAAAGAAAGAAAGAAAGAAAGAAACCCAGTTATTAGATTGTGAGATTTCTTTTTGAATACACAAATGTAAGTTTTTAAGAACAAATTCTTTTATATACACTGTCTTAAGGGAGTATATTTGCTGTTTTGCTATTTACATTTAAGATTATGATAAATTTTATGAAATGTACCTGCTTATCTCTTTTTGGATACAATTGATACATACAATTCTGTATGCAGTTATGGTGAAGATATTCTTAGCATGTTTTTCATCCCATAGATTCAGAGGTTTGAGTCAACTAATCTGATGGATTATAACTATGTATTTGTCTCCTTCTTTCTGCACAGCCAGATAAGAAGATACTTATGATTTGAAGAGGACTGCTTTTTACCACATAACGAGATTTTTCCTGTACCTTTTAATTAAGGTTTAGACAGAATAAAGTTTAATGTATCTTCTATCCAGTCATCCATCCATCCATCTATCTGTTTGCTCAACATATATGTAGTTATTGGATGTCAACTGAATCCAAGTGCAATTGTAAATGGACAGGTCCTCCTTTGCAGTCATCTCTCTAACAGCACCATACTAAAAGATAGAAGAAAAAATAGATTTTTAACAAAGGGTAAATAATAGGTCTTAACATTATGAATTCAATAGTATTTAAACTCCATGGTTATTGGCAAATTTCCATAGAAAATAAACATCAGTGAGCTCTCTCTATTTTCTTCCCTTGTCCCTTCCTCCTTTCTTTTCTCCTCTTTCCTTTCTTTTGAAAAATGTATGCATCCTTGAGAAATAGACATGCAATAATGGGTTTACACTGGGTGTGTAGGTGTGTGTGTGTATTTGTATACACTTGCTTTTTTAAGACCTGCCCAATGCAAGGAGTTACTAATCATCACATTACAAACATGTTCCTGAATCAAATATTCATAAGAAAATAAAGATAGATACTTTTCTAGCAAATGAAAAAGGGTGCTATTCAGATGTTGGTAGCACTAAAAATAACACACATCTAAATTATTTGAATAAGGAAATAAACAAAAGTTCATTGTCACTCCACTGACTCTTTCAAAACAATGAAATTTGTTAACTGAATTTTTATTTCTTTCATCAGTTCTTAAAGGATTAAAATATTGGAAAATCAAGTATTTTGGTAACTAATGAGTAATTTGGATGTAGGAAAAAGGGACACTTTCCATGTTCAATATCACTAAAAAACTGAACAGAGGGCTACATGTGAAAAGCAGTTTCTCAGTAAACAGATTTGCAAGGAGCCTCAACAACAATCAACAATACTGTTAATTTTTTAGATAGCATGTCAAATTTAGGGTAAATTATGCTAAAAATATGTTAAAATAGTCCCTAGTCTCTGCTCTTATAAAAAAATGATCATAGCAGTTCTTTCTTACCATCAAAGCAGATGGCTCTAATGATTTTTCAAGCCATAGTTAATTCATTTGCAAACAACAGAGATCGGTTGGCAAATGTGTACTAAGAGTGAGACATTACTGTTCATAAATGCTCCTAAAGTTTGTTTTGTCCTATCATTACTGGAAAATGGTGTTTACTTAAGTTAAATTATTTGTGTGAACCATTCCTGAGACAGTGCTGCAGTTTAATAAATTACCTGTAAAGTAAGTGAACATCACTTGGTTAATGTGGTTGTGGTAGTACAATTGACCTCATGGAGTGAGTGAGTGCATCTGTGTTCTTTAAGTTAAAATTTTATAAAAGAAACATTATGTCTTTTTCTATTTTGGAAATACATTTACTTGGATATGTTTAATGTCTCCTCCAAGACATAGGAAGTAGTATATGTATTATCAATAAATTTTGAATTAGAAATGTTATCATGTAATTAATAAAAGTTGTTTAATAGTATAAATATCAAATAAGAAATTATTGAAAACTTCTATCACATGTTATTCAGGATAAAGCCAAGCAAGCTAATTCATTAAGACTTTTGAAATATACTAAAACATATTACAGAAATTTATTGGGCATTTTATCTCAAGTTGTTCATAAGCTGTAATTTTAACCAGATAATAAACTATAAATAGAATACGTATGTTTACGTTTTTGGTAATACAAGCAATCGTTTGAACCTGAAATTGAGTTTTTTTTTGACAACTTTTATTTTCACAAAAGCCTTCAGTTGCTTTTATCAATATCTTTATGGCCTGAAGTTAGAAGGTGATTGGAGATTTTAATCTTGTCCATGTTATACATTACAGACAGATCTGGGGGATAAATATTCTTTCCCAGAACAAGCATTTATCACTTATTGATGTGAGTAATGTTTCCAATTAGGCCACACAAGCCTTGTTTTTCTTTCTTAACTGATCTTACTTGAGCTAAAATATGTTTCATGATTTGTGATTGATGGTTTGCCAGATAAACCATTTAAAAGATAGCAAAGATAGACAAAGGTGTTGGGATGCCTCTGACTATAATAAATAACATGAGATACGTGTTAAGAAAACTGTGAAATTAGATATTGAAGAGCATTGATGCTTGGGGTAGTAGATGCCTTGATTCAAACTTGAATTATAAGTAAAAGAAAGTTGCATTCTAAATTGCTTAAATCAAAGAAAGTTACAGGTGGTATTGGTGATGGCCTGCCATCTGTTTTCCATGTTGCAATAGTATAACAAGTATTCAACTAAGTTTCTCCACCCCAGAAGATTTACTACACTTGCACTTTAATAAACACTTTGAATTGAAATGTCTGTAGTCCAGACTCCTAAAGAATCTGATATGTAACAGCAAAAATAGTATTCTCAATTTTCTTTGTGTATTAAAAACATATTTGTACTATATAAAATAAAATGTACTATCCTAGCATGTGTACCATGATTAAATAAATTAAAAGTCTTTTACTGCACAAATAATCCTGTGATACTTGAGCATCCATATCTACTTTTGGAAATATGTTTTATTTTTATCCCTAATCCTCTTTTCTAAAAGAGAGTATATTTTCTCATTAGTTAAGTTCACAAATTTTTTTTTGTAATATTTTAGATTCTTTAACCAAACATTTGTGACATTGTTTTCAGAGAAATCATAGAAAACAAGTGCTCTACCTGTGAATTTTGAAGAGTATTATTGGTTATTAAATAGTAATTTGGAAGTATGGTTGTTTGAATAAAGAAATCAGTTTTTTTTATTGTTTTGTTGGTATCTATATTTTCATCTTGAATATGACTCTCTGGGAAAAAAATCTCCTTGTATTTTAAGTATCTTAGCAAGAGAATGTGTTTGTTCTGAGCTTTTTTCCAACTTTTATCATTAATTAACTTATTTTAAAATATTTACCAAACGTCCCATGTGAGCCAGGCATTGTGTTAGGTTCTGAGAATAAAATGCTGAACAAGAAAAGGTCCTGAAGAAATGTAGCTCAAACTCCTTTGGACTACAAATCTTTTACACTACCACTTAACTTGCAAAGGTGTATGAGGTTTTGAAAGTTATCAAATCCCTTTACTTAGCATAGCAAGTGAGGCATGACCTGCCATGCCCAATTACTGCATGTGACCAAAAGTGATTGTTTTAATGTCAAGACTACCAGAGGAAATATGACGTATGAAAATTCCATTCTTTAAAAACGTGTTATCATACCTTATGTAAAGAAAAGACATAACCCTACAGAGAGAGCAAACTCTCTCTGTAGGGAAATGTTTAAAAGAGTGAGAGGAACTCAATATCAATTTAATATCATGTTGTGATACTGAACCAATATTTTTAAATCTTGACTTTAACACCCACAGTGAAAATTGTAGTTAGTACCTAGGTGGTAACAGCTAGGAATCCTTGGCTCTTGGAATTAAGGTTTCCCTCTGAGAATGAAATTAGAACAATTGTCATGAAACCACTGAGATCAGCCATCTATAGAAATAACTGAACTAAAGTAATAATCCATGGCTGAAGAGTCTAGAAACATCTAATAATACATTTCCATGACTAGGGTGTTGGCTGGTTACCATAGCATGGCTAAGGCTATCATATACTCAATTTTGTTTGACCCTTTCTATAAAAAAAGTAGGTTATTAGAAGAGAACCTAGAAAAACCAAGAGTGACAGGAAAATCTCTGGTTGTGAAGCAAGGCTAGTTTTGAATGTCCTCATTTTGGCCTGAAGAGTCCATCCTGTTTATTTTTTCTTGCTTACCAAGGAGTTGCCTGACTATTTGCTTACCTTTGTATCCTGGTTAAGACAGGCTATGACCATGACTAGACTGCATCTCTAATAAGTGTTCTCTAATATTTTTAAAGGTTGGATTAAGAGTAAATTTTGGATGAGGAAGGGGATTTGTGGCTTTTGGTCAAACTGGAGAGAGGAAGCTCTGCCTAGATAGGCATCAAACGGGACATATCTGTGGGCCAAACTCAGTGTATAATCTCTGATGGATACTTTTAAACTGAAACAAGAATTTGTTGAGAATAACATTAGTTAAAGAAGACTTTAGGATTTCCCTCCTGCTTCTGTATAAAGGGAGAAAAAAGTTATGTGATGATTAAAGTGTGTGTGTGTGTATATATATATATGTATGCATATATATATATGTAGATGTGAATATGTGTGTGTGTGTGTGTTCCTATTTATATGTTCCCTGGGTAACAACTTTTTTAAAAAAACAGGAATATAGTTTACTCTCTTATTCTAAAGATGATACTAATTTTTATTTTATATCTGGATTTTTATCAAATCAGTTCCTCAAGATAGTTTCTTCAACAGGGAATTTTTGAGCTTGTAAACTTTTCAGGAGATTTTGTACTTTGAAGGTAATAAAATATTATAGGTTAATTTGTGATTCTATTTCAAGTGTTCTCTGAACACTGAACAGAAGCTTTTCGGTTCCTCAGTTCTGAGAGAGCTCATTGATAAAGGTGAGGTTTGCATAATCTTAAAGCCAGGCGACTTCACCAAAGGCAAGCCTTGGACAGACCCTCTAAGGAGTAAAATATGCTTTAGTAGTTGTTGAGAGTATAGATCCTGGGATTTTTCTTACATTTCCTTCCCATCAATCCCCCTTGCAAAGTAAGAACGAAGTGGGGGTAGGAAAGAGGAGACCCTGAGCCCATGCCACCTACAATTGTATCCTGAGTGACCTCATCAGGATAATTTCCTTCTTCCTACCGCAATGATTGTTTCACAGAATTTACCTCTGAGGCTTGCTTCCCAGGATGTTCTTCTACCAATGGAATTGACTTAGGAATCGGCATTCTTGGACAAAGAAACTTAGCTGGATGTCGCTGAGTGAATGGAGAGGGTTCTCCACTCCTCTAAGACAGCTGGCTACAACCAGCTATTTCTATCTTTCTGAAAGAGATGGTATGTGGGTATGGATTTTGAAACTATGGGGTCATTTAGGCAGTCTTAGAATGAAGGTGATGCTATGCAAATCAATGTACTAAGGGGAAAATAAGTATCTTAAATGACACCCTTGAGCTGTTGAGTCAACCCAATATGTAAGGCCCGATCTACCTCTGCATCATCCACATATATAAGCTCATCTCTTTTTGCTTAAGCCAGTTTGATTTTCATTCTCTGTTTCTTAAAGGAAAAAAAACAGTAAAATGTAAACTAGTCTCCAGATATTAATGTGGTCTTTTTCTACCATTTTATATTCGGATGAGTGTAGACTGCTTTGCATACATTGAACCTGTGCCCAAATGCCCTTTCCTGTTGTTTAACTTTGGTGAAGAATGGTAATACTTGCTCTCTGTCTTTGTCTTAACGTTATAAGACAATGAAGGTGATTAGGTGTTTAAAGTTAAAAAAGTAAACATCATGAAATCCTTCCATTTGTGACAAAAGGGTTATAAAATATGTTCAAAAGAATACAAGTAACTTCAGCATACCAATAATTGACACTGAAGACTGGTTGAAAATCATTCATAGAGATAGATATTTGTAAGCGGATTGCCTACAACACAGCGACTTTTGTCTCACCTTGAGTATAAACTATTAATTCCTATTTCTTTGTGATTCTTTGAACTATATCATTCTCATTATGAGAAATGTCGTGGAAAAAAAAAAAAAAAAGGCAGCAAGCCTCTGCATGAAGAACTGTGAAATCCATTCGTGAGTAACAGCAATCAACTCGTTCATCTAACACAGTGCCCACAAGAATGATGCAAAAGTACAAAATGCAGGGAAAACAAGAAAATCTAAAACAGGCCTGGAGGGGATATGCCTTCTAACTTAGAGGTCAGAGTGGTGCGTCTGGCACTATGACACCAGCAATGGTTTTAGTGGGGATAATTTAGTCTGAGTCTTCATGTCTGGTGCCAGAAAAGCAGCTGGCATCATGAAGGAAATCTATTCTAATGAAGTAGGATAGGAGATATGGTGCCATTTAGCACAGAAAGGTATTGGTTTGCAGTTTCACTATGGAATGAATGCTATGTGGCACCAGCATGCTGTCTGGCACCCAAATGTTGGCTTCTGATTTAAAACAGCTCTTTGTGTCCCTGTCAACAGGGAATTTCAGCGAGAAAAGCCAGAACAACTACGGTGAAATAAAAGCTTAGGAGAGGCAATCAGTTCATACAACTGACATTTCATTGACTAAGGTATGAAAATTCTTATATAAGAGGAGCAGAACATGCAAACATTTGACAAGTTACATTCTACTGTTGGGAAAACCTTAGTAGCGTCTCCTATCTGACTATATAGTCAGGCAGGGCTCCTTGGGAACCATAGTCTCTGGCCAACTTATAGGTGATTGTTCTATTTTTTCCCACGTTCCCTTCTCCTTCATACCACTATCTCAAGGCAATGGTTTCGTGTATAAAAGAAAACTCTGAAATATTTCACACATTGTATTTACATGCCAAAAAATGGAGTTTTAACAGCTTATTGTAGAATGTTTACAAGTCCAGGATATACACTGAAACAATGAGGAAAAACAAAAGCCAGGGAAAGAAATAATAAGGTTTAGAATTATAAGCTAACCAATTCACAAATATAGCCTATCTTTAAACAGAAAAGAAGTGTAAATTATCCTTCCAAGGATTCAATTTTATTTGCATATTACACTTTGATTTCTGTTCATTCATTCTCATTTTAACTAATCTCCTCTCTCTGGATGAATTATTGTTCTTAGCTGTTTTACCTACTTTTCTCTCTGTTGTTTTCAATAGGCTTGTATTTAGATGTTGATTTCAGGCTGGACACAGTGGCTCAGGCCTGTAATCCCGGCTGGGAGGCCGAGGAGGGTGGATCACGAGGTCAGGAGTTTGACATCAGCCTGGCCAACATAGTGAAACCCCATCTGTACTGAAAATACAAAAAATTTGCCAGGCGTGGTGACAGGCGCCTATAATCCCAGCTACTTGGGAGGCTGAGGCAGGAGAATTGCTTAAACCCGGAAGGCGGAGGTTGCAGTGAGCCGAGATCATGCCACTGTACTCCAGCCTGGATGACAGTGTGAGACTCCATCTCAAAAGACCAAAAAAAAAAAAAAAAAAAAAGTTGATTTCAATAATGAAAAGGTACCGTAAGGTAGCTCCAAGTCCCTGGAAGTTGCTGAGAAGATATCAGTTTAAGTTTAGTAATTTATTTCTTTAAAAGTAATAAGTAATTTCTGGCCGGGTGCGGTGGCTCACTCCTGTAATCCCAGCACTTTGGGAGGCCAAGGCTGGCAGATAACAAGGTCAGGAGATCGAGACCATCCTGGCTAACACAGTGAAACCCCATCTCTACTAAAAATACAAAAAAAAAAAACTTAGCCGGGCGTGGTGGCACACACCTGTAGTCCCAACTAGTCTGTAGGCTGAGGCAGGAGAATCGTTTCAATCCAGGAGCCGGAGGTCGCAGTGAGTCGAGATCGCACCACTGCACTCCAGCCTGGGAGACAGAGTGAGACTTCATCTCAAAAAAAAAAAAAAAGTAATAAGTAATTTCTAATAACTAAAAAGGACGTGACGAAAGAAAATATTCTTGTTTCTAAAACACGCTGAAAAAAATAATTTATCAGTGATACTGTCTGGCCTTGAAAGATCTAGACTGGAGAAGAAAAAATATAGAAATTAAGACAATTGAATTTATGGAAATAATCAACTGCTAATACAAAGTGGGGTTCAGAAAAAGTAATATTTTTCATTTTATAATTCATATAAATATATTATTTAGACCTTTAATAGAATGTCACAGTACACCTTTAAATTAGGTTATATGGTTATTATTATCTCAATGTTACTGATGGGAAAACTATTTGAACAAGCCTAAATAGTTCTGTCTAGAATAAAGTCGACATATTTATGTGCTTCTGTTAATGTGTCATGAATTATGCCACCTTTATGTTATCTGATTTGATACTTATAAAAACAACCTCTGAAACCCAGTGGCTTAATCCAATAGAAGATATTTCTTATTTGCATTACATACCCAAAATGGGGTAGTGGGGAAGACTCTGCACATATTCAGAGACCTAGACTGATGGAGGTCCTCATCTTCACATGAGCTGCAACAATCACAGCAGAGACAGAGAACAGAGAATTGTCCACTGCCCCTCAGTTGTCCATCCAGTATTGACACATGTCATTGGCCAAACCACATGGCCACACGTAACTTTAAAGGAGGCAGGGAATTACAATCTTACTGTGTGTTAAGAGGAAAAAAAGCGATAATGTATTTGGAAAAGTCCTAATGATCACCACAATCCACCACAATCTTTATTATCCTCAGATTACTGATAAAGAGGTTAGGTAACTCAGCAAAGACTATTTACACCTTCCCTGATTTTTCTCTGTGATTCTTATCCCTACAGGTCTCTTATGTCTTATTGATAGATGAGAAACATAACTTGATGCAGGTAGGGTTTGAAAACTCTACAACTAATTGCCACATAGGGTTTGTTTGCTTGTTTAAGTGACTTATAATTAAAGACTTAAAATAAATAATAACAACAGCACATAGGCACTTTTATTATATTATCTCTTTCAACCTTTATTCTGTAATTACTTTTTACATGCTGGGATTTGAGACTTGGTGATTTTAACTCATAATTTTTATATCCCTGTTACCCTTAGTTGCAAAGAATAATATAAGCGAATGAAAAACTGTCATCAATAAGCTTAAATATGTAACACACATAAGGAATTTGGAAACAAGCAGTTAAAGAGTTAAAAAGTTAAAGGAATTACAGTTTTCCCTCGCTCTCTGTGGGCAGTTGATTACAGGCATTCCAGCAGATACCAAAATCTTTGGATTTTTAATTCCTTTATAGAAAATGTAGTATTTACATATAACCTATGCACATCTTCTTGTATACTTTAAGTCATTTCTAGATTAATTGTAATACCTAATACTATGGAAGCAATTGTTAAATGTATTATTTAGAGAATAATGTCAAAGAAAAAATGTGTATACATGGAAACATTCACTTTTTTTGAACATTTTTGATCTGGGGTTGATGGAATGCAAAGATGCATTCAATGAATGAAAGGCAGGGCCAACTGTATATTGCTAGAGAAATCCCAAGGCTGACAATCAAAGTATGTTGTTATTCTGCATTTGAAGCAAAATTCATGACTTATCCCAACAGAATCTGGTCTGCTGAAGGACTCAAACCCTCAGAAAGAAAATCTTTCTCCAATGCACAACTCATATTTGGTCAAGAAGAATAAAGGTCAAGGAAGATTTACTAGATAACAGAATTTTGAGAAACTCAGTTAATTGACTGAGCAACTTTTTCATTGTCAGTTCAGAGAGTCAATGCTCTTCTCAGCCCTGGATACTGCTGTGCTTTGAGCCTTGCTATAGTCTGAATGTTTGTGCCAATGTGATAGTATTGCAAGGCAGGAATTTTGAGAGGTGATTAGGTCATGAGAGTAGAGCTCTCATACATAGGATTAGTGTCCTTACAAAAGAGGACCCTCGCCCCTTCCACCATGTGAAAACACCACAAAAACATACTATTTATCAGAAAATGGGCCCTCACCAGACACCATATCTTCTGGCACCATGATCTTCGACTCAGGACTGTGAGAAATAACTTTCTCAGTTTCTTTTGTTTATAAGCCACCCCGTTCAGGAGATTTTAGTATAGCCACCCAAGCAGATTAAGATAGATTCATAATTATTGTTGCCCTTTGTCCCCTTTTTCAGATGGGTGTTTCCAAACTTATCCTGTTTACCCTCTCCCATGGTATATTGATTGTGTTGAGGGAGTTTCATTATTTTTCATGGTTTATTGGATACTAGGATGTAGCAACTGAACAAAATTTTGAATTATTTCTTGATGGGATGGAGACTTTTTTGGTTGTATATGGGATTGTGGCATCATGTAAGGCCAGGCGGTTTTGCATGTTTATTTCGGGAGACTAGTGTGAGTGGATGTTAGCAACCAAGGAGCAGAACATAATACAAACATATTTTTATTCTGGGCTGCTGCCCAGAATCTCTGTGGGGAAAACTCCTTCCCTATTCTTAGTGCATGTGATTTTGATAGACTGGCAAACCCCCCTATCCTCCAGTTTCAAACATGGGCAAAAGACCTAGGCTTGGCCAGGGAAAGTGTGCCATCCTCCTGACATAGTACTTGGTTCAAGGATGGATGTCAACACCTAAAGAGCGTGACTACAGTTATCTCTGGGTAATTGGAGGCAACTCTTGGAAAAACATGCTCATTTCTATGAAATTGTCACCAATAAGGACAATGTAAGGCTTGAACTGTTGGTGGCTTTTTCTATTTTTATTCTAAAGGTTAAGATTTTTGACTTTGTAATAGTCCACGTAAAATATCATTTCTATTCTATAAGATTGTTATGAAGATTAAATGAAATGCTGTTTATGTAAACATCAATCCATGGCATTGTCTAGCTTAAAATACGTAAACATAAATGTTCGGTAAAGCTATAATATAAAAAAATAGAAAGAAGGTAAAGATTTGAAGTATACAATGGATTATATCTCTATAAAATAGTGCCTATATTGTAATATTCACTGCTTTGTTATTTTCAATTATGGCTATGTTTTGATGACTCAGTATTGAACTAATCACTACAAAAATATTCTTTTCATGACATATAAAACGCATGACAAATACAATAAATTTTGTACATCAGTAGAGATGCATTGTACATGATCATGATGACTCTAGGGCTTGCAAGTTATAAAAGTTATTCAACATAACTTTAGTGTTGAGTGTGTTTTATTCCATCCAGATGCTTTGAAATCACTTCACCATCAGTAGAATACATGTCATTGTAAAATTGGTATTGTATAACAAGAACACTCTATCCCCTTGTATAGTGTTGGTATCTTTATGCATTTCAAAATTTCACCAGTGAGATTCATTAGGAAGTGTTAACATACTCTGTGCAGAGGCCCGTTTTAGAAGAATAATTCATCTCTGTGCAGCTTTAACTTTATTCTCAGCAGTCTCTTGAAACACCACTGCCCTAATTTCCAGTCACTAAAAAAGACAGGTAGCAGATTAGGTGCTGGTAATAATTATCAAATGCCAAGACACCTGCTGTTAAACTCAAACTACAGTCTCAGCTACCTGGGCAACATTTCTGATATAAAGCTGCTTTCTTCATTATTCTCCAAGAAGGAGACAGAGTAAGTCTCCACTCAGTCCAGGAGTGACAATTTTACGTTGAGAATAGTAATTTAAACTGTGATCCGAAGCTACTGGGACTTTCAGGATAGAAATACAGAATTAGATATTTTCATTGAAAAAAATTTCAGGAACTGGTGATTGGTATTGCAAACTAGAAAATTCATTAAGTAGACATTCACTAGAATTCTTCTTTCTGTAATTTACACACAATGACTGGACTCTGAAAAGTGAACATGCTGCTTTTGAGAGTCTTTTTTTTTTTTTTTTTTTTTCCTATGCAACCTATGAATTCCATGTAAACATTCAGATCAAGAACTTTTCGCATCTATAGATAGACCATCCTAAAATTCGGTCCCATTATGATTAAGGACTCAGGCTTTTTGTTTTGTAAAGTTAGAAATAAAAGGGAAGGCCAGGTGCGGTGGCTCACGCTTGTAATCCCAGCGCTTTTGGAGGCCGAGTGGGGTGGATCACCTGAGATCAGGAGCTTGAGACCAACCTGACCAACATGATGAAACCTTGTCTCTACTAAAAATACAAAAATTAGCTGGGCGTGGAGATGTGTGCCTGTAATCTCAGCTACTCGGGAGGCTGAGGCAGAAGAATCCCTTGAACCTGGGAGGTGGAGGTTGCAGTGAGCAGAGATTACGCCATTGCACTCCAGCCTGGGCAACAAGAGCAAAACTTCATCTCAAAAATAAATAAATAAATAGAAATAAAGGGGGAAAAGAGTAAATAGATATCCTAAATACTAAAACCCAGACTTTCAAATGCCACAAACAGAAACCTTCTTTTCTCCCAATGTGAAACAAATAAGTTTCTGTAAAAACATTTTTAGATGGCATGCATGTTTTCATAAGGGCTGATTTTGTTTCTGACTGTACAAAACTGCATCATACACCCACAAAGAGGGCATGATGAGAGAAGAGAGGGAGGGGAAAGTAGAAAACAGAGATAAGATTTTTAATGGATGGTTCTTTTGCAGACAATTTTTTTTCTGTTTTCTCTTTGAGTTAGTCATTTAAGGATCCAAATAATGACATTAGAATTCCCTTCAGAATAGTCTAATTTGGATCATCAAAGCCACTGGACTCATGAAGTCTTGGAGATTAGCTAAGAGAAGCATTCCCCAAACACCTTTGACTTGAAAAACTTTTTGGTCCAATATACAGCTCCACACAGTCTGTAGAATTTTAATTTTTAAAATAATTTTTGGGTGACAGGTCATAAATATATTTTAAGTAAGTAAATATATAGATACAGTTTTGGGTAAATGAATTATTTAAAAATATAAAATACTTAAGTGCAACCTTAAGAACAAATAATACATAAAAATATAAATTTCCACCTTGTCCATTAAAAATCAGTTTCTAAAAAATTTTATTTTATTTTATTTTAAAGGGCAAAATCTGTTGAAAAAGAAACAATAGTGTGGCATATTTGGTTTTGTGAATAAATAGCAATTGAAATATACATTTTAAAAATGCATGTCATAATATGAAAAAAAAAGCTGCTAAATTATGACCAGATGTGTAGAATTCTTGCTCCATACTTAAAAAAAAAATGGACTGTTTTGCTTTCATGATTATCATGTTTTGTTTCTGACTGCGTAGATAAGAAGATATTCAAATTGTTATTTGAAATGTCTGCAAATAACACATTGTATGCTGGTTAACTTTTTTATTTCTCATTATTCAAAGCCGTGTTTAATAATCATTACATTAGTTTATGCTTTTCAAATGGATTTTTGAAGTACTAAATACACACAAGAATTTTGATCTGATGAAGAGAAAATGAACAAAATTTGCAGAATTATATTATTATGTCCCTAGTTTCCTTATTGCATTTCAACATCAGTGTTCCCTGTGCTTCCTGTCTTTAACAAATGGTCAATTATGGATATAAATTAAACAACATTTGACCGAGAATTTAAAAAAGCAATGTGCTGTTTAAAACTAATGTACTAGCTAGGAGTTATCAACTGAGTCAGAAACGGTAACTGAGTCATAAGCCAGCTCATCTAACTTCTCAGAGGACCATAAACTAGACTGCTCTAAAGCAAACATCTCCTACATAATTATTTGCTTTTTAATTTAAGTAATGGACGTTGCAATAGGTAAATTAATATTATCTTTAGTTATACAAACTGCTAGACCTGAGGATCAATGGTTGGGAAAAACTATTGTAATCTAAGCTCTTCAGTTTCCCCAAAAGGAACTTGAGGCCCAGAGAGTTGATGACTTCACTAAGTGTTTAGGGGTAGTGTGATGTTTAGCACAGAATAGCAATTTATCAATATTTGTTTGATGTTGTTATTATTGGTATTTATGTTTTTAAAATCATTATTTATTTTTATTCATTTTGGTATTACATTTTTGTTTCATAGTATACCTTTTATTGTTGTTACATTGGAATAAAAAATAAAATTCGGTTTCTCTTCTTAGAATAATTATGCCGTTATCACAGATATCAAAGGTCAAGCAAAGTGGGATTACTGGCATTTTCTGTTTATAAAGATTTGATAGTGTTTATTTTCTTCTTTGGTATTGTGCTAGTTGTTGTGTATAGCCTTTACATCCTAATTATTTGATTGTTGTGTAACAGCCTATATATTTTTAAAAATCTCGGAATTTCTGACACTGATGTTTCAAAAAATACATTAATAATTTGGACTCAAAAGCTGATCTTAAAGTATGAAACAAATGTGAAAGAAGAAATGAGATAATTATTAGTAATTTCTAACTACTCAATTATTTGCACAAAGAAGATCCCAGATTTAGACAAGGTTTACATTTTCCATTCTTAATTTTATTTGTCTGATATATGTAGTGTATCAAAGTCAAATAGGAAAGTAGAAATCACAAATTATTTTAAACAGAGGGAATTAAATGCCTAGAATGGGTTGTGCATTTGATGAAAGATCTGAGGAACCAAACAGAGGTTGTTTAGATAACCCAGAGATTCGTATCAGCAGGAAGCTGCTGACATTCTGTAGTATGGAGGATCTCTTGGTATGGAGGTGATGTGGAATCTAGAAACCTGCCAGGAGGCTTGGCCTGTGCCAGAGTTAAGGAGGAGACTTAGCCACTGCTGAAGACGCTATCCAAGGAAATGAGAGAAGGACAGAGACACTTTGGCTTCTATCTTCCTCTGTCCTCCAATTTTCCACTAGTGCCCAACTTGACCCACGCTCAAACAGAATCACCATTGATTTCTTCTCCCTGTTTCTCCTCTTCTGCATTGGGAAGTATTCTTGTGATACAATGCAGACATGAGGAAGGTTCATAAAACACCCTGATTTATTTATTTATTTTATTAATGGACTATGGAGACAATGTTAGCTCCTTCTTGTTCTGCCATCACAACATATTTACATAAAATATTTTCACACATTTCATGTGACATACGTTACTCACTTGAAGATGTACCTTCCTCAATAAGTTTTGATCTTCCTCATTAAAGAAGCCACCCTTTCATTTTCAATGCCTGGGAAATCATCTTGTGTATATCATGCACCATGTATGAACAGAGCTGTGGAACGTTAGCCCACCAACTCCTATAATTAAATGATGCCCAAATGACAAAAGCTAGAAATAGATGAGTAGATGTCCATGGTAATAACACATATGCCTCATAGCTACATACCTTCAGATTCTGCTTCCCCTCAGAGCGTTTTTGCTAATGTCACTACTGCCCTCACTATCAAGAAGTCTACTGTATTCCTTAATAAACTCAACCTCAACACCCAAACATTGACCCTAAAGGTAAAAATCTCTATATGGGCCATGATCAGGTTATAAAGGATGGCTGCTACTTCACATACACACATACAAATAAAAACGTCTTCGTCATTGCTAAATTTAGTATATTTGATTTGATTTGATTATCTGAGCCAAGAGTTAGTTAACTGCCTGCTAAATTAACGTGGTTTAACAAAGGACAAATATTATCTCACACCTGCCTTATGTTTGTTAGAGTCATGGCCTTTACTAGGCATCAGTAGATTATAAACCAAAGTATATTGAGTTTTCCTCTCTCCCTCAGTCTCAGAAAATATTTGTAAAGCATTAGAAACAAAGGGGGGTTCGAAGGCGTACCTTGGTGTACCCTTTCCTCACTGGTGTGCCTGGCTTTGACAGGTATATAGAAGGCTGACATTGAGGCCATTATTGAAGTATCTGTTCTGTTGACTCTGGCTACGGATTTAGAGGAAGAGCCATAATCACTTTAAATCACATTTCCAACAAATGTGTCCTAAGTAATCTCTGTAAATGAACATTGGGGCACATAGTTTTTCTTCCACGCATTTGTTTATTCTGCAAATGTTTATTCGGTGCCTGCCCTTGCCTTATATAATACGCTGAGAATACAAAGATGAAAAAAACCCTTGTGTTTGGTCCTCAAGAAGCACAGGTTGTTCAGTCTCACTGAAACTAAGACACAAAAACATTCATTTAAGTAGACAATATACAGACTATTCTGCTATAGGTATACATAAAATGCACAGTGAAAGGGTTGATGAAGAACTCAAACAGAAGGTTGTCTTTGGGCTAATGGGGTGAGAAACATATTCTAGGCAAAGAGAAGATTTGCAAAGCCATGCAAGCACAGGAGAGCATGAGGTTGTCAAGGAGCTAAAATTACTGCTTTTATGGGATCGGGTTGGGAGGAAGTAATGGAGATGAGACTGAATGGGTAAACTGAGGCCGAGACAAAGTTCTTTGTGTGCCAGCCTAAGGTGTTTGAATTTTTGTCTTGTAAGTCATGAAAAGCCATTGAACATTTTTGAGTATGGTAAAAATATTTCAAAGATCTGCCTGTTAACAGTGGGGGAAAATGGACTGACGTGAAGATTAAGTTTAAAACCTGGAAATCTAGTTAGAAATATATTTTACTAACCAATGAGGAGTCTTTTACTTAAAATTCACTAAATAGATATTACATTAAGAGATAGCCAGGGCCAGGTGCCGTGTCTCACGTCTGTAATCTCAGCACTTTGGGAGGTTGAGGAGGGTGGATCACTAGATCAGGAGTTCAAGACCAGCGCGGCCAAGATGGTGAAACCCCATTTCTGCTAAAAATAAAAAAATTAGCTGGGCATGGTGGCACGTGCTTGTAATCCGAGCTACTTGGGAGGCTGAGGCAGAGAATTGCTTGAACCCAGGAGGTGGAGGTTGCAGTGAGCTGAGATCGTGCCACTGCACTCCAGCCTGGGTGACAGAGAGAGACTCGGTCTCAAAATTAATAATAATAATAATAATAATAATAATAAAGACAGCCAGTATGAGGTCGGTCAGTGGGCCTATGTAGAGGAAAGAAAATGGTCATAGGCCCTACCCTTGTGGAATCACGGTTCGGTGATGAAGTAAGATACTGCAAAGGCAGTTGCAGTGGAGCTGGAGAGAAAGAGTTGAACATTAGAGAAGTGTGAAGGTGGATGAAACCGAACTTTAAGACAATAGTACATGGAAAGATGGATACATCTAAGATGTTTTATGGGTTGAGTTGTGTTCCCCATAAAAAAAATTAATAAATTGAAGTCCTAACTCCTACTATTTCAGAATGTGTTTCTATTTGGAAAAGGGTAGTTGTAGATGCAATTAAGATAAAGCCATACTGGAGTAGGGTGGGTCTCTATTCCGATACGACTGGTGTTCTTATTAAAAAAACAAAAAAGACAATTGGTGTATTAGTCAGTGTTCTCCAGAGGGACAGGACTAAGAGGATAGATCTATACGTAAAGGGGAGTTTATTAGGAGACATGACTCACACAATCACAAGGTGAAGTCCCACAATAGGCCGTCTGTAAGCTGAGAAACCAGGAAGCCAGCCCGAGTCCCAAAACCTCAAAAGTAGCGAAGCCGACAGTGCAACCTTCAGTCTGTGGCCAAAAGCCTTCAAGCCCCTGTCACACCACCGGTATAGGTCCAAGAGTCCAAAAGCTGAAGAATTTGGAGTTCGAGGGCAGTAAGCATCCAGCGCAGGGGAAAGATGGAGGCCAAAAGACTTAGCCAGTCTAGTCTTTCCACGTTCTTCTGCCTGCTTTTATCCTAGCTACCCGGGCAGATGATTAGATGGTGCCCACCCGGATTGAGGGTGGATCTGCCTCTCCCAGTCCACTTACTCGAGTGTTACTCTCCTTTGGCAACACCTTCCCAGAGACACCCAAGAGCAATACTTTGCTTCCTTCAATCTAGTCAAGTTGACATGTAATATTAACCATCACAATTGGATACATGCATGCAGGGAGTATGGAATGTGAATATGAAGACAGAGATTGGGGTGACATGTCCACAAATCAAGGAATGCCAAAGATTGGCAGTAAATCACCAGAAGCCAGGGGAGAGACATGGAACAGATTCTACTTCTCAACTCTCAGCAGGAACCAACCCTGCCAACACTTCGATAGTGAACTTCTAACATCTAGAACCATTTGACAAATTTCTGGGTGGCTTAAAAAATCCAGTTGGCGATTTGTTATGGCACCCATAGAGAAATGACACACATGATCTTCAGGTTCCCAGCTTGGGCAATTTTATTTCAGAGTGAGAAACATAATAGGACCTTGATTTCTTCCCTTTATGTGTCATTAAAAAGGGAGATCCCTTTTTTTTTCTTGCTTTCCTGATAAGTCCTGAGATTTTTGCTTTCATTAGTGAATTTTTGCAATTCTTATTAATTGTATTTGAACTTGAAAAAGGACGGACTTATGATTTCTGATGCCAACACTGATTCTTGTTTCAAACATTACTGGTTTACTGCAGTCAAACAATGAATCACTTGCAGAATTTTGGTAAAAAATCAGACAAAAATTAAGAAAAGCTCTTCTGATTGTTCAGATTGTTCAGTCTGTTCTGATTGAACTGACTGTGGGCCACACAGTTCTGGAACTAATAAAAATAAAGTATATTCCTTGCTCATATAGTTATATGAACAACCTACCTGTATAAACTGTCAAGCAATTTGATGGTTTATTTCTTTATAATACTTTAAACTCCACCTTTATAAAAACCATAGCCTGTTAGCACTTTCTCTTGATCTTTGCAGAATACTATGAAAATAATAATAAACCTCTTGGTGGAATAAACAATCTGCCTGTGACAATTGCCCAAGTGCCTTCTGGCAAGTCTAGTCCTTTCTGCTCTCTTTAAAGTTTTAAAGTGCAAATTGCTTTGCAGCAGCAATATATTCTGGTCAAAGTGAGGGAAAAGTATGAGTCTCACTTAAAACTTGAGGTCGATGATTGAATCTTCTGAACTTCATCAGTGGTTTTGTGAAATTGTTTCTTTTCTAGGGAAGCCGTTTTTGCCTATGAATCAGATTTTAAGCTACTATTGTCTTCTACTACTCTTCAATAAAAAACGGAAATAGGTAGAAAATATGGTGACTCACAATTTATGGTCATGTTTTAGAGAACACATTTGCTCAGCATATAATGTGGCTTGATAATGTTACATGACCCCAAAGCAAGCCATGTGCTGTCCTTCATCTAGTATATAAACATGAGACATTTTCTACTAACATGAGGATGGATAGAAATCGGCCCTTTGTGAGAATGTCCTCATGGAGAATTGTTTTCAAAGGACTTAAAAATTGTAGTGTGCCATTAACTACTTTTCACATCCTAAATCTACCTTGTTTATTTTTCCTTTCTACTCCTATTATTCTTAGGTACTGTTTCTATCATGCAGCAATATTGTCTGCCTTTTAATGTTGGTATTACTCCATCTTTTAAAATTTGTTCTATTGGTTGGGCACAGTGGCTCACACCTGTAATCCCAGCACTTTGGGAGGCCAAGACGGGTGGATCACAAAGTCAGGAGATCAAGACCCCCCTGACCAACTTAGTGAAATCCCGTCTCTACTAAAAATACAAAAAGTAGACGGGCATGGTGACGTGCGCCTGTAATCCCAGCTACTCTGGAGGCTGAGGCAGGAAAATCGCTTGAACCCAGGAGGCGGAGGTTGCAGTGAGCTGAGATCACGCCACTGCACTCCAACCAGGGCAACAGAGCGAGACTCTGTCTCAAAGAAAAAAAAAAATTGGTCTATTACAATCTAATGCACATTAAGGATAGAGTCAGAGATTTAGAAAAATTGTCATATAGTACTAGGTCCCTGATGAAATAACAAAAATTAGTATTGGGTTTTATTTTCTTATTATTGATATTTGAGAACGTGCCCCATTATTTTGCCTGACCATAGTAACACATTCACCTTTTATTTATTTATTTTTCCACTATAATATGGCTTCTAATTGTTTCTAATAGCTAACTGAGGCCTTTCCTAGTCTTTTTTTTTCCTAGTCTTCTCTGCTGTATTTGCCATGTGGGTTAATCCTTCACTTGGCTTTTGTGATACGGCATTTTCCTGGGTCTTACATCTTTCTTACTGTTTTTTCTTTGTCTCTATCTTCTTTTCATCCACCCCAGTTTCTCATGCTCACTGGGTTATCTAATCTACTCACATAGTTGCATCTTCTAAGCTTAAATGCATGGTCCAAACCCCTCCCCAGATATATATCCTACAGTCTACTGGACGTCAACCAATGATTGTCCCATAGAAAATTTACAAGCAATATGTTGAAAAGCAAAATTATCTTTCCCTACCAAATTTCTTTCCTCATCCTATATTTTCTATCTCAGTTGATAGAATCATGGCCAGGAACTGTGGATAGAAATTTGTAATAAAGTTACCCCTCCCTTGTATATACCAACCATATATAATTAATCACAGAATATAGATAATTTTAAAATCCTAATCCATCCTTTCTAATCCATCCCTAAAGTCATCAGCCTAGTTTACATTCTCATTATCCCTTATCCATCTGCTGCTTCTTCATTAGTTTATTAATCGGTCTTATTTTCCCTTTCTTGTCCCAGTCAAATCCATCTTCAACCCAGCTGCTGGAATGATTCTTCAGAAATGCAGATTTAAACACATGGAACCCTGTGCTTAAAGTCTTTGAATGTCTTCTTGTAATTTAGGAGATATATCCCAAACTGCTTAACTCAGAGCAAAAGCTCTCTTCTCTGATCCTTGCCTGTATCTTCAGCGGCACCTCCAGCTAGCTGCTCCCTTACATTTTATGCCTTAGTAATGCCAAACTGCTTGCATTTTTGTCAGACACCATTAGCTCTTCTGCACTGCGTCTTTGCTTCTGCTATTTTGAAGACTTTCCTTTCCCCCCACTGACCTAGCTAACTTTTAAGAACTCACTCAGGTGTCACTTTTTTCCAGAGACACCTTTCATTGCAAACCATCTTCTGTTCTCCACAGGGTATAGCAAGTATTCAGTAAATATTTGTTGAAGGAATGACTCCACTTCGTTTTGTTGATCTAAGTGGTGAACAATCTAAAAACATATCAACATAACATTAGAACTACTAATACTAATTTTCAGGTCAATGTAAAATGTGTATCCCCTGCATTGACTTATTCCATGTGGAACTATGAAAGTGGAACTATGAAAGTGCAACTGAGCTCTTCTCTACTTTTGGAAAAATTGTTCTCTTAACCTTTGTATAATTATTTTCTCTTTATAACATCATAGTTTCTCTTTATGGCATTATGTGCTATTATTTGAGTAAGCAGAAAATATTTGTAAAAAATTTCTATAAAATATACAAATTATATGTATTTGTTTAGAATTGGGGAATCAAATATTCAACTCTGTCTAGAAGCTATAATCTAAATGTTTATTCCTCAGTTTTGACAGGCACGTTAATAGCATTTCCAGCAGGCTCAGTGTTAAGACAAAATTATAATGTGTCATGGAGGTAGTGATAGAGATACTAATAGCTCTTTCCACTAACTCCTAATTATATTGATAACAGTATATTTTCTTACCATGGAAGACAATACCGGTGGGACATTTGAATTATAATTAACCCTATTTAGTTTACCTATTGGATTGTATCACTGAAGTTCTTAGATCTAAGAAGACCTACCTGAAAGGTTCAGAGATTGAGATTCTCCTAAGAACAAAAGCAAAGACTATGGCCACTTCAGCGAGGATAGTGATGCTGAAGTAATTCCCTGAGATTTCTTCCTGCCATTTCAATTAGATCAATAAGTTAACAGAGTCAGGGGTAGGTCTTTCCCATCATGTGATGATTTGAGAATCATCACTTCTCAAAGGATTTTTAAAAACAATTATGTCTTTTCACTATTTTTAATGGAATGGAATATTAGATACACAAAGGAATACATGCAATATATACATGTAAGTCATGGAGCATATTACTAAAGTGATAATCACTGACAGAGTGATTCTCATTGGTAAGAAAATCCTCTTAATGGAAACTAAATGTTGGGTACTCATGAACATAAAGATGGCCTCTTAGTCTGTTTTCTTGCTACTGCTGAAGACATACCTAAGACCGGGCAATTTACAAAAGAAGGAGTTTTAGTAGACTTACAGTTCCACATTGCTGGGGAAACCTCACAATCGTGGCAGAAGGAAAGGAGGAGCAAAGAGAAAAATCTTACATGGATGGCAGAAGGCAAAGAGACAGCTTGTGCAGGAAAACTCTGCCTTATAAAGCCATCAGATATCATGAGACATGTTCACTACCACGAGAACAGCACAGGAAAGACCTGTCCCCATGATTAAATTACCTCCCACCAGGTCCCTCCCACAACATGTGGGAATTCCAAGTGAAATTTGGGTGGGGACAGAGCCAAAACATATAATTCCACTTCTGGCCCCACTCAAATCTCATGTCCTCACATTTCAAAACCAATCATGCCTTCCTAACAGTCCCACAAAGACTTAACTCATTTCACCATTAACTCAAAGTCCACAATCCAAAGTCTCATCTGAGACAAGGTAAGTCTTAGTCTTTAAAGTCAAAAGCAAGTTAGTTACCTCCTAGATACAATGGGAGTATAGGCATTGGGTAAATACAGCCATTCCAAACAGAAGAGATTAGCTGAAACAAAGGGGCTACAGGCTCCATGCAAGTCCAAAATCCAACAAGGTAGTCAAATCTTAAAGCTCCAAAATAATCTCCTTCGACTTCATGTCTCACATCCAGGTCACACTGATGCAAGAGGTGGGTTCCCATGGCCTTGGGCAGCTCTGCCTCTGTGGCTTTGCAGGCTATAGCATCCCTCCTGGCTGCTTTCATGGGCTGGCATTGTCTGCTTTCACATCTGTAGCTTTTCCAGGGGCACAGTGCAAGCTGTCAGTGAATCTGCCATTCTGGAATCTGGAGGATGGTGGTCCTCTTCTCACAGTTCCAATAGGTGGTGCTCCAGTAAGGTCTCTGTGTGGGGGCTCTCACCCCACACTTCTCTTCTGCACTGCCCTAGCAGAGGTTCTACATGAAAGCCCCACACCTGCAGCAAACTTCTGCCTGGTAATCCAGGCATTTCCACACATCCTCTGAAATCTAAGTGGAGGTTCCCAAACCCCAATTCTTGACTTCTGTGCACTGGCAGGCTCAACACCATGTGGAACCTGCCAAGGCTTGTGGCTTGCACCCTCTGAAGCCATGGCCAGAACTCTACGTTGGCCTCTTTCAGTCACAGCTGAAGCAGCTGGGATGTAAGGCACCAAGTCCTTTGGCTGCATACAGCATGGGGACCCTGGGCCGAGCCGACGAAACCACTTTTTCCTCCTAGGCCTCCGGGCCTGTGATAAGAGGGGCTGCCATGAAGACCTCTGACATGCCCTTGGGACATTTTCCCCATTTTCTTGGGATTAACATTGGGCTCCTCATTACTTATGTAAATTTCTGCAGCTGGCTTGAATTTCTCCTCAGAAAATGGGATTTTCTTTTTTACCCCATTGTCTGGTTGCAAACTTACCAAACTTTTGTGTTCAGCTTTCCTTATAAAACTGAATGCCTTTAACATCACCCAAGTAACCTCTTGAATGCTTTGCTGCTTAGAAATTTCTTCCATCAGATACCCTAAATCATCTCTCTCAAGTTCAAAGTTCCACATATCTCTAGGGCAGGGGCAAAATGCCACCAGTCTCTCTGCTAAAACATAACAACAATCACCTTTGCTCCAGTTCCTAACAAGTTTCTCATCTCCATCTGAGACCACCTCAGCCTGGATTTAATTGTGCATACCATTATCAGCAGTTTGGTCAAAGCCATTTAACAAGTCTAGGGAGTTCCAAACTTTCCCATATTTTCCTGTCTTCTTCTGAGCCCTCCAAACTGTTCCAACCCCTGCCTGTTACCCAGTTCCAAAGTCATTTCCACATTTTCAGGTATCTGTGCAGCAGCGCCCCACTCTACTGGTACCAATTTACTGTATTAGTCCATTTTCATGCTGCTGATAAAGACATACCCAAGACTGGGCAATTTACAAAAGAAATAAGCTTAATGGACTTACAGTTTCACATGGCTGGGGAAGCATCACAATCGTTGTCAGGGGTAAGGAGGAGCAAGTTATGTCTTACATGGATGGCAGCAGGCAAAGAGAGGGAGAGAGCTTCTGCAGGGAAACTCTGCCTTATAAAGCCATTAGATCTCATGAGACTTATTCACTATCACAAGAACAGTATGGGAAAGACCTGCCCCCATGATTCAATTACCTCCCACCAGGTCCCTTCCACAACATTTGGGAATTCAAGATGAGATTTGGGTGGGGACACAGCCAAACCATATCAGATAGCCACCATAGAGACTGGGGACCACTATCAGGGGAAGGAGAGAAAGGAGCAGTGGTTGAAAAACTAACTCTTGGGTACTATGTTCAGAACTTGGGTGACAGGATCATTCATACCCCAAACTTCAGCAACAAACAATATACCCAGGTAGCAGACCTGCACATCTACCCCTGGAATCTAAAATAAAAGTTGAAAATAATAATAATAAATTAAAATAATAATAATCAAAATAACAACAACAACATAAAAATCCCCAAAGGGTACTTGTGACGGCTGGCTTTATGCATCAAGTTGCCCAAGCTATGGTACCTGGTTTATCCAATCAAACACTTATTTAGGGGTTGCCATTAAGGCATTTGATAGATGTGATTAACATCTATAATCAGTCCACTTTAAATTAAGAAGATTGCACATGATGATGTGGGTGGGCCTCATCCAATTAGTTGAAGGACATAAGAGCAGAACTGAAGTTTCCAGGAGAGGAAATTCTGACTCAAGACTGCAGCATCAACACCTGCCTGAGATTTCAGCCTCCTGGTCTGTCCTACAGATTTCAGACCCGCAGTCCCAACAATCATGGGACCCAGTTCCTTAAAAAAAAATCTCAATGTCTCTCTCTAAAAAATAAACATAAAGGCAAAATAACAATAAAAGCTCATAAAAAAGAAAACCCTCTTAATACCAATTCTAATTCCACAGAAGCAGTACAGTGAGCCACTTCAATTAATATTGAAACTGTAAAAGAGTCTCAGTGGGAGAAAGTCAGAGAGTAGACATTTTTTTCACTGACATTTGTCTTCTTTTTATCTTGTATGAGTAACACTAAACTGGCAGAGAGAAATATGTGTGCAAATCATTTAATTAATTTCTTACTTTTTCTTTGTCCTGCTGAATAAAGGTTTTTAAAAATTATTATACTCTAAGTGCCATGGTGGTTTGCTGCACCCATCAACCCGTCACCTACAATAGGTATTTCTCCTAATGCCATCCCTCCCTTTGCCCTCCATTCCCTGACAGGCCCTGATGTGTGATGTTCCCCTGTCTGTGTCCATGTGTTCTCATCGTTCAACTCCCAATTATGAGTGAGAACAAGCAGTGTTTGGTGTTCTGTTCCTGTGTTAGTTTACTGAGAATGGTTTCTAGCTTCATCCATGTCCCTGCAAAGGACATGAACTCATCCTTTTTTAAGGCTGCATATTATTTCATGGTGTTTATGTGCCACATTTTCTTTATCCAGTCTATCATTGATGCACATTTCGGTTGGTTCCAACTCTTTGCTATTGTGAACAGTGCTGCAATAAACATACATGTGCATGTGTCTTTAGAGGAGAATGGTTTATAATCCTTTGGGTATATACCCAGTAATGGGATTGATGGGTCAAATGATATTTCCGTTTCTAGATCCTTGAGGAATTGCCACACTGTCTTCCATAATGGTTGAACTAATTTACACTCCCACCAACAGGGTAAAAGTGTTCCTATTTCTATACATCCTCTACAGCATCTGTTGTTTCCTGACTTTTTAATGATCGCCATTCCAACTGACGTGAGATGGTATCTCATTGTGATTTTGAGCTTTTCTTCATATGTTTGTTGGCCACATAAATGTCTTCTTTTGAGAAGTGTCTATTCATATCCTTCAGCCACTTTCTGATGGGGTTGTTTTTTTCATGTAATTTTGTTTAAGTTCCCTGTAGATTCTGGATATTATCCTTTTGTCAGATGGATAGATTGCAAAAATGTTCTCCCATTCTATAGGTTGCCTGTTGACTCTGCTGATAGTTTCTTTTGCTGTGCCAAAGTTCTTTAGTTTAGTTAGATCCCATTTGTCAATGTTTGCTTTTGTTGCCATTGCTTGTGGGGTTTTAGTCATGAAGTCTTTGCCCATGACTATGTCCTGAATGGTATTGCCTAGGTTTTCTTCTAGGGTTTTTATGGTTTTAGGTCTTACATTTATGTCTTTAATCCATCCTGAGTTAATTTTTGTATAAGGTGTAAGGAAGGGGTCCAGTTTCAGTTTTCTGCATATGGCTAGCCAGTTTTCCCAACACCATTTATTAAATAGGGAGTCCTTTCCCCATTGTTTGTTTTTGTAAGGTTTGTCAAAGATCAGATGGTTGTAGATGTGTGGTGTTATTTCTGAGGCCTCTGTTCTGTTCTATTGGTCTATATGTCTATTTTGGTACCCATACCATGCTGTTTTGGTTACTGTAGCCTTGTAGGATAGTTTGAAGTCAGGTAGTGTGATGCCTCCAGTTTTGTTCTTTTGGCTTAGGATTGTCTTGGCTATATGGACTCTTTTTTTGGTTCCATATGAAATTTAAAGTAGTTTTTTCTAATTCTGTAAAGAAAGTCAATGGTAGTTTGATGGGCATAGACTTGAATCTACAAATTACTTTGGACAGAATAGTCATTTTTACAATATTGATTATTCCTATCCATGAGCATGGAATGTTTTTCCATTTGTTTGTGTTTTCTCTTATTTCCTTGAGCAGTGGTTGGTAGTTCTCCTTGAAGAGGTCCTTCACATCCCTTGTAAGTTGTATTCCTAGGTATTTTATTCTCTTTGTAGCAATTGTGAGTGGGAGTTCACTTATGGTTTGTCTATTATTGGTGTATAGAAATGGTTATGATTTTTGCATACTGGTTTTGTATTCTGAGACTTTGCCAAAGTGGCTTTTCAACTTAAGGAGATTTTGGGCTGAGACAATAGGGTTTTCTAAATATACAATCATGTCATCTGCAAACGGAGACAATTTGACTTCCTCTCTTCCTATTTGAATACCATTTATTTCTTTCTCTTGCCTGATTGCCCTGGCCAGAACTTCCAATACTACGCTGAATAGGAGTTGTGAGAGAGGGCATCCTTGTCCTGTGCTGGTTTTCAAAGAGAATGCTTCCAACTTTTGCCCATTCAGTATGATATTGGCTGTGGGTTTGTCATAAACAGCTCTTATTATTTTGAGGTACGTTCCATCAATACCTAGTTTATTGAGAGTTTTTTAGCATGAAGTGGTGTTGAATTTTATCAAAGGCCTTTTCTGCATCTATGGAGACAATCATGTGGTTTTTGTCATTGGTTCTGTTTATGTGACCGATTACATTTTTTGATTTGCATATGTTGAACCGGCCTTGCATCCCAAGGAGGAAGCTGACTTGACCATGGTGGATAAGCATTTTAATGTGCTGCTAGATTCAGTTTGCCAGTATTATACTGAAGATTTTTTCACTGATGTTCAGGGATATTGACCTGAAATTGTGTGGTTTTTTTTTTTTTTTTTTTTTTTTTTTTTTTTTTTTTTTTGCTGTGTCTCTGCCAGGTTTTGGTATTAGGATGATGCTGGCCTCATAAAATAAGTTGGGGGGATTCCCTTTTTTTCTATTGTTGGAATCATTTCAGAAAGAATGGTACCAGCTCGTCTTTGTACCTCTGAGAGAATTCAGCTGTGAATCCATGTGGTCCTAAGCTTTTTTGTTTGGTAGGTTATTAATTACTGCCTCAATTTCAGAACTTGCTATTTATCTATTCATGGATTTGATTTCTTCCTGGTTTAGTCTTGGGAGGGTGTATGTGTCCAGGAATTTATCCATTTCTTCTAGATTTTCTAGTTTATTTGTGTAGAGGTGTTTATAGTATTGTCTGATGGTAATTTGTATTTCTGTGGGATCAGTGGTGATATCCCCTTTATCATTTTTTATTCTGTCTATTTGATTCTTCTCTCTTTTCTTCTTTATTTGTCTGGCCAGTGGTTTATCTATTTTGTTAATTTTTTCAAAAAGTCAGCTCCTGGATTCATTGATTTTTTGAGGGGTTTTTCATGTCTCTATCTCCTTCAGTTCTGCTCCCATCTTAGTTATTTCTTGTATTCTGCTAGCTTTTGAATATGCTTGCTCCTGCTTCTCTAGTTCTTTTAATTGTGATGTTAAGGTGTCGATTTTAGATCTTTCCCACTTTCTCATGTGTAGCAATTCCTCAAAAATCTAGCCTTTGAATTTGTTTGCTCTTGCTTCTCTAGATCTTTCCTGCTTTCTCCTGTGGGAATTTAGTGCTATAAATTTCCCTCTAACCACTGCTTTAGTTGTGTCCCAGAGACTCTAGTATGTTGTATCTTTGTTCTCATTTGTTTCAAAGAACTTATTTATTTCTACCTTAATTCTGTTATTTACCCAGTAGTCATTCAGGAGCAGGATGTTCAGTTTCCATGTAGTCGTGTGTTTCTTAATCCTGAGTTCTAATTTGATTGCACTGTGGCCTGAGAGACTGTTTGTTATGAGTTCTGTTATTTTGCATTTGCTGAGGAGTGTTGTACTTCCAATTATGTGGTCAATTTTAGAATAAGTATGATGTGGTGGTGAGAAGAATGTATATTCTGTTGCTTTGGGGTGGAGAGTTCTGTAGATGTCTATTAGGTCTGCTTGGTGCAGAGTTGAGGTCAAGTCCTGAATATCCTTGTTAATTTTCTGTCTCGTTGATCTGTCTAATATTGTCAGTGGGGTGTTAAAGTCTCCCACGATCATTGTGTGGGAGTCTCGGTCTCTTTGTAGGTCTCTAAGAACTTGCTTTATGAATTTAAGTGCTCCTGTATTGGGTGCATCTATATTTAGGATAGTTAGCTTTTCTTGTTGCATTGATTCCTTTACCATTATGTAATGCCCTTTTTTGTCCTTTTTGATCTTTGTTGGTTTAAAGTCTGTTTATAGAGACTAGGATTGCAAATACTGCTTTTTTTTTTTTTTTTTTTTTGCTTTCCATTTTCTTGGAAAATATTCCTTCATCCCTTTATTTTGAGCCTATGTGTGTCTTTGCATGTGAAATGGGTGTCCTCAATACAGCACAACTATGGGTCTTTATGCAGTTTGCAATTTTATGCAATATGACTCTTTATGCAATTTGCCAGTCTGTGTCTTTTAACAGGGGCATTGAGCCCATTTACATTTAAAGTTAATATTTCTATGTGTGAATTTGATCCTGCCATTATCACGCTAGCCGGTTATATTGCCTGTTAGTTGTTGTTGTGGCAGGCTCCACCCAGCTCGAGCTTCCAGGAGGCTTGTTTTTTTTTTTTACACTGTGAGGATAAAACGACCTACTCGAGTCTCAGTAATGGCAGATGCCCCTCCCCTCACCAGTCTCGAGCATCCTAGGTTGACTTCAGATTGCTGAGTTGGCATGAGAATTTCAAGCCAGAGGATCTTAGCTTGCTGGGCTCTGTGGGGGTAGGACTCACCGAGCTAGACCACTTGGCTCTTGGCCTCAGCCCCCTTTCCAGGGGAGTGAACGGTTATGTCTCGTTGGCATTCCAGGTGCCACTGGGGTATGAAAAAAAAAAAAAAAACACTCCTGCAGCTAGGTCTGTGTCTGCCCAAATAGCCGCCCAGTTTTGTTCTTGAAACCCAGGGCCCTGGTGGTGTAGGCACCTGTGGGAATCTCCGGTCTGTGGGTGGCAAAGACCATGGGAAAAGTGTAGTATCTGGCCTGGAATGCCCCCTTCCTCACGACGCAGTGTCTCAGGGCTTTCCTTGGTCAGGGGAGGGAGTTCCCCAACCCCTTGTGCTTCCTGGGTGAGGCAACACCCCACACTGCTTTGGCTCACCCTCCATGGACTGCATCCACTGCCTAACCAGTCCCAATGAGATGAGACAGGGATCTCAGTTGGAAATGCAGAAACTACCTGCCTTCTGCGTTGATCTCTCTGGGAGCTGCAGACCAGAGCTCTTTCTATTCACTCATCTTGCCAGCCACACCTGTATAAAGGGTTTAATGTAGACTGAAGGTGTCCTCAATGTTTCCAACAAGTCATCCATTTGTCTACTGTGATCGTGTTCTTTTGGGAGTAAAGTGTCTTTTAGGTTGGGGCAAAATTAGTTTTTGGCAAGGAAGGTGGTGTTTTTATTGTCAATGCAATAATGGAAAAAGGACAGTTAGAAAAGTTATCCCTCTGTCTTGTGGCTGTCACTGTAGCTGATACTGATTTAAAACCTAAAATAGGTGCAGCACTGACCTGCTTCAGAATGATGCCTGAAGTGGCAGATGGTGGGATTCAGTTTAAACCAGATTGTTCATGCCCAATCTCATGCCCTTGTGCATTTCAGCTGCTATTTTTCATTTGTTATAAAAATGCCATTATCTTGACCAGTAATGCAGTTTCTCAGATAGTTTGAAATCCTTAAATCCTTATTTTGTAGAGAGTCTGTGCTGGAACACCACCGACTGTGCCTCGTGTGCATCATATTAGGCTAATGTAGGGTGGAAATAGCAAATTGACTTTGATAACGGATTTTCAAGTGTGCTCTTTGTGGATGAAATGCTGTTTCACTTGTTATGATTTTTTCAGGCAGTAATTTATTTGTAAATGTCTTGACCGTACTTTAATGCCACTCTGTCTCTGGGGGTGAGTCTCTGTTACAACCAGTTATAGAGATAACAAGATTAGGAATATGTCCTCACGTGGTATTTGTCTAGGGCCTGAAACTTTTTTTGTTGTGACAGTCTGACAGGAACAAATGATTCGAAAAGATTTAGCAGCAGAAGGGTAGGGGGGCTACAAATTAGCATATAGTTGCCCACAGTCGTTATATATGTAGGGTTTTATTTTTTTAATAAGAAAGTCAGAAGCTGGCATCTGAACATTAAGAAACCATTTAAATATCTTTTCTGCTAACACTGCTGTGAACTTGGTGATGCTGGCTGATGCTGGGTGGGGAAGCCAGAAACTGTTTTCTTTCCAAAAGGTGAAGAATGTGAGTCAAGTATGTTAGATACTGTTATTATAGGAGTTCTCACTGACTTCTCAGATTGAGTGAAAGTTCATGTTCATATGTCAATTGTAAGAGGGCGATATGTTCTAGCCCAGGGTTCAGTATGCTTTTTCTGTTCAAGATCATAAATATTTCAATGTCCTTGGCCATATGATCTCTTATAATGACTCATCTCTGCTAATGCAGTGCAAAATCAGCCATATACAATGCACAAGTTGAAGAACATGACTGTATTCCAATAAAACTTTATTTATAAAAACAGGCTGTTAGCCACATTTGGTCCATAGGTAGGCCATAGGTTGCCAACTCTTGTTCTAGGTTAAGTGAAGAATGGTGTTTGAAATGCTTACACAATGCACTTGCCACTCTTAAAAATAGCTGTGAAGATAACTTACCCCATATAATCTAAGTTATTTTGTCCTAGGCCCCTTCTCCACAGCTTTGTTAAAATTAGAAATTTCATACATTTATCACTATCGACCTCTACTTGTGTGCATTACAAGTGATTTGAATTTAAAACACTTCTTGAAGAACATCGGAAAAATCTTTTAGTGCTGACAAATTCAAGTAAAGTCCTTTGGAGAGAAAGTTAGTTATTACTGTCTTAGACAAAGGTTTGCGATGGAAGTTGATTGTATATTCAGATAATAACCTTAAGGGTTAAAGGTTTTGTTTTCCAAGCAGGTGGACTTATTTTGCTCTTTCTTTGCTTTTTTCTTTTTTTAAAAAAAATTTATGTCTCCCCTCCTCTCTCCCTTTGCCACTTGACTGTATCATACTGTGCTACTGGTTGAGAAGGTGCTGCGTCACCTTCTGTATTGTTGCTTGATCTTTGATTTCCTGTGAAGCACAATGAATCTTACATTAGACTCTTCTGAGTCAGGTGGTGCACCATCTGTTCCCAGGCCTGGAAAACATGAGTAACAGAGAGCAACAGAAAGCAACAGCTACCCCAGATTTAGCAGAATATTCATATTTACATAGCAAGAGAGAGGCAGACAATTCTGATTTCAGGCAGGGTAGAGGTTTATTTTCCTCACACTCATTGAATACATTTAACATAAAACCTTTCTAAAAAATTATTTTATACATTAGTATACTCATAGGCTAGAACAGGTGTGAACCTACTTGCCTTTGTTGTTCTGGGGTGATGTTAGTTTTCAGTGGTTGGGAATGGTTGCGTAATTGTACATAAGAGCTGCATTGCATGAGGCTACCCAGAATACACGAGAGCAGCTGGCAAACCTAGGTATTGAAGCTGATAGCAGGTAGCCTATAACAAATCGAAAGAATGAAGGCCAACCAGCGTCTGGCTGCCAACCTGTGATAGCATTTAGAAGGTTGAACTAACCGTCTGTTAAGAACATGAGAAGCCCATTACCACACAGCTTTAAATCCCCGATCTAAATAATTAACTATAGATAAAACTCTTTTAACTATACATTGCCCTGGTAGTACTTTCTTCCAATTAAAAGCAAATCACTTTCATAATACACTCATCAGTTTAAAGGCATGGTACATACTAACATTATTAAAACATATGTCTGTCATGAATTAAAGCATTAAAGGCCCACCTCATTAGGGTCACACAGGTCCTCAATATGCCATAATGACTTCCCTAAATACATTATGTTGATTATAGAAAAAAATAGGATACTTTTAGAAACTATTTAAAATAATTCATTGATCATCCTGCACTGCTTTAGTTCTTACCAGCTATTTTTAAGAACTGGCATTCAACAGGAATCTAAAACACTGCCAAGAAATTGTAAAAAACTGAGGAACCTATAAAAATAAATGACACAGAAAGCTACTTAGGTTAACTCTATAAACTGCTGGTTACCCCTTCCGAAGTCTGTGGAATCACTAGGGAATGGAAAGTTCTCTTTTATTCAATTGCTGAAGGCGCCTCCTTTTGGTATTGTCCCTGGCACATCTGGTATCATTCTTGATGACAAAACTTAACAATTTCAGTTCATATTTGAAAGAGTATCAAGCAATGGTGGTTTATTCAACTGCAGGAGATTATGAGAGGGTAGACACTGTTGAGGACATAGATGAATAGGTGTCTAGTCATCAGAGACGGTTTTATAGATTTTCTTGGCTTCAGGAAGAGATATTTTGAGGCAAAAATTGGACTATTCGGGGCAGCGAGAGGTAGAGAAAATGTGATGTCATGTTAGGGAAAAAGGAGATGGAATGAGTTAATGGAGCACTGCCACTTTTAAAAAATATTATTTTAGTATGATTGATCATAGCCTTATCATATTTTTCTACTTTGCCTGTTCATAACTGGAATTAATGCAGATGCAGTTCAAACTCAGCAAAAAACATTTCTGATAACAGGAACAGCTCTACTTCTGGAACCCCAAATGTAATCTTGACACGTTTATAATCACCTTTAAGAACTACAGAACAACAACCTAGTGTTGCTATAAACAGCATGCTATTTATTTTCAGAACTGAAAGTTTAGTGTGGAGCATGTTAAAATCCATTCTGCCTGTGTCGAAGGTATTTTTAGACTTCCAAAATTCATGTTGAAATTTTGTGTGATTAAAAAAATATCTAAACACTTTCATTTCCATCTTTGCCCTAATATGTGGTCCTTTTGAGGGACTTCTGAACTGAAGGCCTTTGACTGCTCTCTATGCAGTCTTTATGTCAAAAATATATGTGGTTCTTGGACCAGGGGGTTTTTCACAACATTAAAATAAAAATAGGTTTTCCAAACTTTGATCTACTCCCTGGTCTACACAGCTGTGTTTTTCATGGATCCAAGATCCACATTGCCAATTGGAGCAGCTTGTAAGGCACTTCCAACCAATTCCAGGAGAACACATTGCAGATTTTGCTTCCTGATTCCGCTCATGTTTCCATTTGCTTGACATTAGTGGAATTCAAGGACTCCAAAATGTACACAACACTCACGAATGTTGTGCATAAAGATTCAAAAATGAAGAACTGAAGCAATTTTCAAGCAAGTCAAACAGCAAAACAACTGTGACCTCAGGATTCATGCCTCAGTACATCCTAAGATGATTTTTGACTTCTTGTGGGTCTCTACCGGTTTTTTGAATTTCTTTGCATCTGTTTTAGTGTTGAGATGAAGAATTCACCATCCAGACCTAGTAAGTACCACGATGCGTGTATTTGCCTAACTGTACCTGACAAGTACATACTGCTTCTTAGTCTATCTTCTTGGAGATGGATTTGCTTTGGGTATAATTGCATTTCATTGTTGAATCATGCTAGATTTAGTAGTGTATAGCCAGAATTTTTTATCCTTTGTAAAAATCATCTGTAATTCCTTTATGCATACTTCCCCAAACTTATTACAGATAAATTTAATTTGGACAATTTCACAGTTGGAATGATTGGACTAGCTCTACAGAGCAGTTAGAGCAAATCTCTGTGCCCCTTAGTCAGTAGCTCCAGCCTGCCTGTTGGTGCCTCTATCTCTTCTTACCAGGAACCTCATCTTTTCTTCATTTCTTTTTGGTCCAGTTTGAATTCTATGGTCCACACTCTGAGTAACTCTTCTCCAGAGACATAAACTCTCTTGCCTTTTCATTATATTCAGGCAAATAATCAACTGACCTTTTTATCTGTGCCAGTTTCTGGGTAGCACAGCATAGCTAAAGAAAATAATGCAAGATAATAGACTGATATGGTATGGTTATACCTCCTTATACCTTCCACGATTTCCATCCACTACCATATTCCATCAGTTTAACATGGTAATTATCTCTTGCATCCATTTATATTCATATGTGCAATCACTATTCTAGTTAAAACCACCATTTCTTTTTCTATTCCTACAATTGTCAGCAGATGATATTCCAAGATCTACTCTTAACCCACTCTGATTCTTTTTCTCTAATACTCTTTTAAAATTCATGTATGTTTAAGTCCCTCCTCTACTGTTAACCCTTGAAAGCTGCCCAATCCTCTTAGGATTAAAACCAAAATTTTTGACCTGACCTCTATGATTTTGCACAATCTACCACTTCTCGGACTCTCTGTACTGCACGGACTGGCATCATCTTCTCATGATCTTTGGTGAGCAGAGACCTCTTTGCTACCTTGAATGTTCTTGCTCCTTTTCTTTTCCAAGGTAAATGCTATAAAACCTTCAGATTTTAACTTGGATAGCATTAAAAAAAACTTGCTTCCTCCTGTCACCCCCACTCTATCTGGTGGCCTCACCCAATGACTAAATGATCAGGATTACAAAAGGGACATGTCCTGGTCTCAATGTGGCATAATTCAGTGATATAATTCATGTTCTCCAGAGCTCCCCATGGGGTCAAGTTCAAGTCAGTTTCCAGTTGAGACCACATTCTTGCTTAGCTTTCTTCATTGCTTATCCTGATTTCCTGAGAACACTTCCTCAATTACTTACTCACAGAAGAATCCTGATTTCAGCCTGTTTCTAGAGACCCCGACGTAAGGCAGCACTCTACATTTTTCCTTATTATACTATTCAGGCCTTTATATGTATATTTGTGTCTTTGATTATTATGTTTGCCTGTAGATTATAAGCTCATAAGGGAAGGAATTATGTGTGTGTTTGCCCTCTTTATATATACAGTACCTCACTGAGTGCCATGCACATGGTGTTCAATATATAATGTTCAATGAATCTAAGTATCATTATCCTGCCTTAGTGAGGGACAGGGTTGAACTGTATGTTTCTGACCAATTTCTGGCCATGATGAGTACTTGTAGGCACAGGGATGCTCACTTTAGGAAGAAAGTAAAATTAAAGGTCATGTTTTATTCTTTGGTCTTTTTGACCTCTGAATCCTGTCTACCATGAGTTTAACATGGACACACCGAATCATGATTTTACCTTATTTTGGCTAATTCTTGCCTAGCTATATCAATATATATGTCCAATCCCTCGATCTTAGCTAAACTCAAGACCTTTTCCCATTCTTATTGTCAATCCATCATCCAAACCAGTTCATTGATCAAACTGTGACATATTCTTCGTGTCTGGAAGTATATGGAAATATTTATAGTTCCACAATTTAGAAAATAGAGATAATAGGTCAACAGAAATATGTTTATTTCTACAGAAAATTTAGCTTACCTAGATCATTTCTGTAATTTTTTTAATCCTAAATTTTCCATTTTTGTTAGTGCTACTCTTTCAAATTAAAAAATGTACCTATGAGCATATCTTTTATTAACTATTTTATTAAAACACTAAATAATTTCGATCCACGGTTATTCTCTCTGTATTTCTGATTATAGTATTTTCTCAGATTTTATATTTAGCATTAAAAAATTGGGGTTCTACTTAAATTACATTCCTCAAATATAATTATATTTAATTTTTTATGTGTTTCTCTGTATGTAAAGGGGAGAACACTAAAGTTAGACCTTAGTTAATATGAGCAAATTCCTTTCAGTAAAGACGTTTTCTGAAGGAATAAAGAACTGCTAGAGTTCCTGTGCCACCATCTATAGTTTCCCTAGTAAAGTTCCTTTTAACAGTGCAATTGCTCACTAGAGTGAATTATTGGGCATTGATTGAGAGAATAGTTATCAGAAGTCACAATCTGGCATGTGGTGAGAAAAATTTTTATGAGAAAATGTTTGTAAAAATTATACGAGAAATACCTTCTCTTAAGTATGTCTCCAAGGTTGGTTAGGAGTTTCATTATGCCATTGAAAAGAGAACCAAAGTTTCCATAGAACCATAGAATTCAGCAATCAAATGAAACAAGTTTTAGACTGTGAAACACGTGCGTTAAACTCAGTCAATGCTTCATCTCACTGAAGTCACTTTTAGAAGCAATTGTTGTATGATTTTTGGAAGGAAAATTTCATAGTTGGTCATTGAAAAGAGAAGAGAACAAACTCTGACTGATCTGTTTTTCAGAGGTTCCTCGTTGCAGTAATCCTTACGTTATGAATACTCCTGCATGGTAATTCGTCTTTACTTCTGCTCTTGTTCACATTATAATCAATTAGCAGGCAATAGTAGAGCTGCCGATTAATTTCAGAAAAAAAGGTTTTAATAATTCTTGGATTCTAATTACTAAAAGGTAGTTAGGACTGGCATCAATTTCCACCTCCCTGGCATCGTTTAGAAATACTTTTGCAAAATTAAATATATATCATTAGAAAGAAAAAGTAGAATAGAAGTCTTAAAGAAAAATAATAATATTTTTATAAAGTACTTTACATTTAAAATATAATTTTCAATAATTTAAATATATTAAAAATTTACATTTTAAAATATATTTAAAATATAATTTTAAATAATCTTTATAATTTTATAAGTATATTTATACTTACAATTTAATAAGTACCAACATAAAACTCTACTTATTTCAGCTTCAACTTTAAACAATTCCTAAATTACCTAAAATGTGATGGAGTGCTCATTAAGTTAACTAAAATCATAAAAGTATCCTCAGTAATTGGTTGACGACTTTATCAAGTATTTGTCTCATACAAAATCAGAAATAAGACAACTAATTTCAATTTTGGTAGGAAAATATAGTAAATATTTAATTCTAAAATTTACATCTAAAAACGACCTACAGAAAGTTTCAAACAAGTTTTCATTAACAGATAATGGGGAAGGAAAGGGGAGTTCTATTGTGGAAAAGGACAAAACATGTTTAATACAGATCTTGTTGCTTGCATTTTTACATCGTGGACTTTAGCAAGGCCTTTTCTTTCTTTTTTCCTTTTCTTTTTTTTTTTTTTTTTTTTTGACGGAGTTTTGCTCTTGTTGTCCAAACTGGAGTGCAATGGCACAATCTCTGCTCACTTCCACCTCCTGGTTCAAGTGATTCTCTTGCCTCAGTCTCCCAAGTAGCTGGAATTACAGGTGCCCGCCACCATGCCCAGCTAATTTTTGTATTTTCTTTTATTTTTTTTTTCTAAGTAGAGACGAGGTTTCACCATGTTAGCCAGGCTGGTCTTGAACTCCTGACCTCAGGTGATTCGTCTGCCTTGGCCTCCCAAAGTGTTGGAGCGAATAAAACTATGGACCTGTCTTAACTATGTTTTGTAATTTGTTGTGGAGTTTTTTCCACTTTGGTAAAATTTCATTTGTATTACTTTTAGTGTCTGTTATAAAATATTTAGATTTCATTATTTTATTTCTAAACAATTTCATGTTACATTTAAAACGATTGAACCATTAAACCTGAAGTTTCAAGTCAAACCCCTGAGATATGATTATAAAAATAATTCAAGCATAGTAAAATTAGAAAAGTTTAGGAAATTGATGGAAAAGATTGAAAATAGTTTTTGAATAAGAGGTAGAATTAGTTTTCGATTAACATTGCTTTCACAAATAATATTTATTAATTAACTCTCCTCTTTTTCCTTTAAGCATTCAAAGCACAACAGATTGTCTCCAAACATATTACTTAACAATCTTCCTTACCATGCCTAATCGCCAATTCTATATTCCCAAAACAAGTCTTCCAATATCCTGAAACACACAGATTATTTTTACTTCAACTAGACTGTGATAGAAAGTGAATTAACATTGCGGGCAATCTATAAGTTGATCCTAAATTTCAAAGTCATCTTTTAAGGGCTAAAAGAACAGGAAATCATGGAGAAGAAATACGTGCTCTCAAATACGTGAATACATCTGGAAGGATTTTTAGAACTGTTACCTGACATGCACGTCTATGTGCTATGATATGAATTCCCCAAGCTACGATGTTCATAAAACATCACTGATAGCTAATTCCTCTCTTCTAGCACCTCTAGCAGTATTGAAAATATAAAGCCCATCATAATCTTGAAAGACACATCTCGAACACCATAATCCAGAATACTGAAATTCCAAAAGATCAAAATCCCAAGAAGACTGTTTGTTCTTGGAAAAAATAATGTTAAAAAAAATTTAAAGAATATTTATTTATGTTTTTACAAGGAGATTTATTAGAGAAACATAAAAAAACATGACAGAACACTTCATAAGCCACTTTATGCAATAAAATAGGCAACAATAACATATGTACTTTTATGCATAGGCACTCAGGTATACTAACAGCAGTCACATGGGCATAACAGTTATGAGCTCTTTATTCATAAAGAAATAGATCAAAAAGGGAAATGTATAAATGAATATTACTATGGTTGATAATTGTGCACAACCCAGCTTAAAACTGTGGTCATCTGAAATACCATAACTAACAACCTAAGCCTTTTGAGATTGATCAGAAATGGCAATCAGCCAGCACTGCATATGGAGTCACCTAATGAGCCTCTTGATCTTGATATAGTTTATCTTTCATAAATGCATATGTACAAAAGGACATTCTTCATTGATTAAGGACATTTTAATGTACATATACAATGATTACAAACAAAGTCAATGTTGTAGTAATGCATTTTTATGGAGTCAGATTTGCAAAAGATGCATAAACTCAGAACTCTTTAAAAGTTTCTGTACAATTTATACCTCCAGTTTTGAAAATGATTCAAATATAAAATTCATAGCATAGTGAATGGTAAAAAAAATAATGCTGACAATTTAAGCGAGTGGGAAAAAAAACTTAAAAAAGAAAACAAAACAAAAACAAAAATCTAAAAAAATTCTACCTATGAAAACGTGAATTACAGGGATAGATTATGGGCAATTGCACAGAGTTAGTCCATAAGAGCTGGCTGCTTTTACAGCCATGAACTACATATTGAATTCTTGCATCACAATGAAGAGCTGCTTTTTTTCTTTTAGGACACTACTCTACTTGGAGGATGCATTCACATTCTTTTTTTTTTTTTTTTTTTTTTTTTTTTGACGAAGTCTTGCTATGTTGCAAGGCTGGAGTACAGTGGCACAATCTCGGCTCACTGTAACCTCCACCTCCAGGGTTCATGAGATTTTCCTGCCTCAGTCTCCCAAGTAGCTGGGACTACAGGTGTGTGCCACCGCGCCCAGGTAATTTTTGTATTTTTAGTAGAGACAGGGTTTCACTATGTTGGCCAGGATGGTGTCAGTCTCTTTACCTTGTGATCCGCCCACATCGGCCTCCCAAAGTGTTGGGATACAGGCCTGAGCCACTGTGCCCAGCCCACGTTCATTTTCTATGTGGCACTGTTCTTTTTGAAATTCTTCTATGATTCTATATGCACTGACATAGCATTCTTTATTAAATTTTCCCACCTCCTGTGCCTGTGCTATGCTGTTTCAGGTATATGGAAGACAATTTCAAACACACTAGTATACTGACCACAAAATTGGTAGAAACGATACTAGTGATCAAACAGCAACACTGCTGTGTGACTTCTGATGCTACCATGAACATAATTTTCCAACCAGTCAGTAACTTCACTGGTTTCTTCAGGCAAATGAAGCTTTAATTCATTAAAAGCTACCTGAATGTCGGCCAGGTGCAGTGGCTCACGCCTGTAATCCCAGCACTTTGGGAGGCTGAGGCAGGCAGATCACAAGGTCAGGAAATCGAGACCATCCTGGCTAACATGGTGAAACCCCGTCTCTACTAAAAATACAAAAAAAAAAAAAAAAAAAAAAAAAGCTACCAGAACGTCATCCGTCATCAACTGGAAGGAACACTAATTTAGGCAAATGATGTATTTTAAAACTAAAGTTTTTATTGTTGCTGTATTACATGGCCAATCTACTCATCTAAATTTTTCACCAAATGGATTGCGTTGAGAGGAAAACAGACAAACTTTACTGGTAATACTTTGAAATTCATTTTTAAAAGCCTTGATTGCACTTAATTCCAAATCTGTCCTTATGGTTTGGGGATTCAGTTGAAATCCATTTTCTTCTGTAAAGTCCACCAAATCTTCAAATAAGTGTTTATAGAGTGCTTCACTTTTTTCAGTCATTAATACGTAGAGGAGATAAGTTCTAGAATTTTTGAAACCAACAGGGGTATGAATTGTATATAGTTGGTGAAAACAGTAGGGACAATTTTGAAAGTGTCATCCATTAGCCAAAGTGAAACATTTGCTAGTTTTTCCATGTTAGACTTAGTGGTAAATTTAAGAAGGATATTTTCTTTGACAGTCAAATCTCCAATCAAGAATACTTCACTATTTAATGTGTTTTATAACACTGGAGAAAGTTCAATATCAGCAAGTGTCTTTGGTTCAGAAAATTACTGAGTTTGTCCTACTGTTTTTCTTCTCCAAAGAAGGGCATTTTTGAGGGCAAGCATGACACTATGCATGAAGTGGCAGAAGTTGAATACGATTGAATAATTTGTCAGGGGAGGATTTCTTGTATATTTCTCCTGACTTTTCACTTCTGTGATCTTCAAAACACTAGCTGCACTTGTATTTGGAGGGTGGTTCTGCCTTACCAATTTTTTAAGGATATGCTGTCTCTGTGTGATGGTTAATACCGAATGTCAACTTGATTGGATTGAAGGATACAAAGTACTGATCCTGGGTGTGTCTGTGAGGGCGTTGCCAAAAGAGATTAATATTTGAGTCAGTGGGCTGGGGAAGGCAGATCCACCCTCAATCTGGTGGGCACAATCTAATCAGCTGCCAGAGAATATAAAGCAGGTAGAGAAACGTGAAAAGGAGAGACTGGCCTAGACTCCCAGCCTACATCATTCTCCTGTGCTGGATGCTTCCTGCTCTCAAACACTGGCTCCAGGTTCTTCAGTTTTGGGAGTCAGACTGGCTCTCCTTGCTCCTCAGCCTGCAGACAGCCTATTGTGGCACACCTTGTGATCGTGTAAGTTAATATTTAATAAACTCCCCTTTATCTGTATAGTTTTGTCCCTCTAGAGAACACTAGTATACCCTATGAAAGTCTGGTTATTGCTTGGCTGATGCAATTAAGCAATTTTCTGCCTTCCCAGCACCAATAATTATCTTTTAAACTTTTGTATTTCACTGTTAAGTAGCCTTGTACACTTATCATAGCCTTTTTGCAAGGGAACGATTTCATAAATCTCTCCATTGTGTTGTAAGAAATACAATCAAGAGTGATATTCAGCTTCCCCAACACCAAATCTGTATTAGATAGGGTTCCCCAGAGAGACAGAACCAATAGGACATATACACATAAATACATGGGATAAGACTTATTGGGGGAATTGGTTCACACAATTATGGTAGCGACAATATATTAAGCCCATGACAAGTCATCTTCAAGCTGGAGACTCTGGGGATGCCAGGAGGGTGGCTCAGGTCTAAAGTCTTGGAATCTGGGCAGCTACTGGTGTAGCTGTTTTGGAGTCTGAAGCCTCATGAACTTGCAGTTCTGATGTCCAAGGCAGCAGGAAAAAAGTCTGTCCTGGCTCTCAGAGAGGATCAAATTCATCTTCTGTGTTTGTTCTTTCTAGGACCTGGTGGACTGAATGATACCGTCCCTCCAACATTGAGGACAGATCTTCCTCACACATTCCACTCAGACTCACACGCTAATCTCTGGAAACACTCTCACAGACACACCCAAAATAATGCTTTATCAGATTTGGAGGTATCCTTCAACCCAATTGACACCTAAAATTAAGTCCACAAAGCCACCCCTTTTCAATTTAGCACCCATACGCATCTCCTCAAACCACACTTAACTTCCAAATACAGACTATCACAAGGCAATAGTTCCACCTAATACGATGCTACTATAATGTGATTATGATTTTCAGGATTTTAGACTTTAGAAATTTTACACTTTAGGGATTTTGATTTTTTAGAATTTCAAGACTCAGGATTATGGCATTCAGGATTGTGTCTTTTGTGATTACGATTCACACTGGAAAACGTAGAAAACACTTGTCAGAGAGCATCTTAACAGAAATAATAACCTACAGATCACATTTGGCAGGTTTCCAAATTAACCACATGGCGATGGTCTTGTGATTAATAGCTGACATCCTTTCCTGAGTAAAAAATCTTATTGTGAGTCCCTCAAACGGTTATAATACTGATGAATACGTAACCTACTGACATAGAATATGACACTGGTTTTTTTCTGAATCATGAAGTTTTGCTGATTATCTTGCACGTGCAATATTTTAGCCTGTATGTTGTCATCTGTAGCCAATGACTGTCACCTCTGTATTGTGCCTTCCAATAAAAAAGGACAACTTTGGTATGAGGAGTCCCCCTTCCTTCTCCTAAACTTTCTTATAAAAACATAACAACTTGCAACAGACTTTGGAATACGCCTGACTTTGTTGGTGTGTCTTCCTGGTTTGATCTTCACATTTGGCTAAGCTTTTATCAAATTTTTTCGGCCTCAACAGCCTTAATTTTGGTCCACAGAAACTTTCTCTTGTTTCTCTTCTGTCTTAGTGTTTCTGTGACTCCCGCATTTCCCCATGGTGTATCATTTTATTGTAATTGAAACACAGTGATTGGTTTTTGGTGTTTGCAGGTACAATCTTTGGGGCAGAAAATTCCAACAAATAAAATTCCAAAACCCTGTGATACTGTCAAATATATTGGGTAAATGGTGAACAGTTTATTCTTGATTTATACACTCTTTGGTGAGGACTTTTTGTGATATTGCAAGAGATGATTGAAAATAGCAAAAAATAATCAGTTAGCAATTCAACTTACTCTTGGTTATAAGTATGTTTTTACATTGATCTGTTAAATCAATTGCTAGGGATTTCAGTATTCAACTGATAAACATATACATACTGGTCACTGTGTATGTGCTATGTGATTAGAGAGATATAAAAGAAATAAAGAAAACATAGGGTGCCTGATCACTGGTAACTTGAAATTCCTGCCAGAAGACAAAACTAGCATAGATAAGACAATAACAGAACAATAATTTGCCAAAGGGAAAATATATATTCTGATTTAGTTAGAAAAGGCTTTAATTATTTCTGTAGGCAGACAGGAAAGAGGAAAACCCTCTATGTTTGGGAGAGCAGAAGTATGTAGTGGTGAAGAACTGTAAAGACAGTTTAAGCAGTAGGACAAACAGGCAGTCACCCTGGGGACCTTTGCATAAGTGGAGCTGAAACAACACTCAGGAGGAAAAACACCATTGAAATACAAAAAGATGGAGAAAACTGTTTTTTCTAGACTTTCTTTTGGAGAGAACAAACACTCCATGTTCCTGGAAGAGTACTTTAATAAGAACTGGAGTTGCTATGAATGATCCTTAAACTTAGTTCTTCAAAGGATAGATTTAGTAGGTGTCAGGGCTTGTTTGTAGGAGGGGGATTGTAAGTTTGAGACAGAGCTAAGTTGCTTGGGACAATAGAAAAGAATGTTTTTCCACCCTTCTCTGAAAGTGCACCTGGTTTCTGCTCTGGATAAAAGTCACAATCTACTATTTTATGAGGTTATTAAATTTCTAGCATGATTGGGGCAACCACAGTTTGTCATTGTGCATGCTTTGGTCTTGATGCTATTCTGGATGAATGTGGCAGGCCACTATTGTAAAGACCAAGACTATTAAGGGAGAAGGAATGTATGACACAGAACTTAAAAGCTGGGCAAAATGAGTTGTTGGTATTTGTCATATTAAGAATGATGATAGGCACTTGGAAGGAGAGTAGAGTAGTAGTTTTAAAAAGAACATGGGCAGAGGGAATGCCAAGACAGAGAATAGCTATAAAGAGATTGGTTTTAAATTATATCATTTATTTAGATGTAAGATGATAAAATATTTGACAAAAATAATGACTATTAGAATGAAATGGGAGAGATAAACACAAAACATTGTTCAACTGATAAGTAGTAGGGCCCAGAAACAGTGCATACAAATAGAGCGAGGAATTGAAGATAATTTTTTTTTCAAGTTTGGTTAAGAAGATTCACAGAAATATTTGGAAAAAGAGAAAATTTGGTGAGAAATTAATGCTACACTTTGAATATATGTAATTTTAGGTTGAAAAGGGAATATTTATGCTGTTTTTTCTAATGTCTACTAATTTGTTATAATACTTACATAATTTGGCAATTGTACAATTTAAGAAAAGAATGATACCTCACAAGTGAAAAGTAGTTGTAGATAAATTCTAGGATAAATTGAACATGAAGTAGTAGTGTTGTATAACTGTTTTTAAATTCAACTTAGTATAATTGTTTTAAATTTCTATCTTGAAAAATGATAAACTTTAAATGATTATAGAAAGAGTTAAAATCATGATAGCTATTCACCATTTGATGACTGTTCTGTTTATGTCCCTATTTTTTAAACTGGTAAGGAAACCACAGTAAATAAAAATAAGATGTAAATAAAGATGATTAAATTATATCTAATTTATTTTATATAAATATATTATGCTTAATTATTACTATAAATACAGCAACAAATTACTTGTAAACTGGTACATTTATATCTGTGTGATGAATCCTCAAAAGAAGATTTGCTGGCTCAAAATGTGTGTCTTTTTAATTTTAGAAGACTACATAATCTTACCCACAGAATGTGAATACTTATTTCCATATGTAGCCTATTAAAGCGTTTTCTTTCTGCCTATGCAAATTTGATGTGTGCAAAATGACACATCACTGCATTTCTTTGACAACTAGCTATGATAAGCATTCTTTTATGTTTATTGTCTATTTGCCATTTCTGTTTTTCAAAAGACCTGCTTATATTCTGTGTTTTTTTTTTTTTTTGGAGGTTTGTCTTGTCCTCATCTTATCATGAATATTAATATTTTTATTTTCATACTGTTAAAACAATTTTCTTTTAGTCTATTTCTTGTCTTTGACTTTGATACTTGTGTTTTTTACTTGATTTTTTAAAAGAGTCAAATTTATAATTTTCATGTCTTTCAGTTTTTGTTTTTCTGTCTGGCAAAAGTTTATGTTCAACTTAATGTTAAGCAAATATTTTCCTATTTTTTTTTAATTTTACAATTAACTTTTTTCATCATTTAGAACTTTATTTCATTTAGAATTTATGTTTGTTTATATTGTGAAGAAGTGACCCATATATTTTATTTTGGGGTGGATGGCAATTACATAAAACTATTCAAAAAATTAAAGATCTTCTTAGTACTCATTAAAATGCCAAATATATAATATATTAACTTCTCAGATAAGTCTATTTCTCTAAAATCTGTTTCTAGAATTTCTAGTATGTTCACTAATTTAGCTATTTATTCTTGGATTAATTCCATATAGTTTTGAATAAAGATTTATAATACATGCTACCATATTGTAGAGTTAATTATACCTCATTTTTTTCAAAACTTTAAAGCAATTTTTCAAATATACTTGCTTATAACAAATGTAGAATCAATTTTTGAAACTCCTTTCCCTGGAATTTCTCTAAGGATTTTGATGAAAATTGCATGAAATTTATGTAATAGTTAGAAAAGAACATATTTTTCATTTATTCTAAGTTTCCCATTCAAATCCATTTTATATTATATTTTTATGAGTTTTTATATGTATTATATCTATCTTCTTACATTTACACTTATGAATTTTATAATTTTGGTCATGAGATACAGAACAACAGATTTTGCATCAGACACAGGACCACCTACTAACAGCCATAGATTAATAGGATTAAAACTAAGACTGTCTATCAAGGTGACTTTACTATTTGATCATCTGCACTAACAGAACACTATTATTCCAGGAAATTTTTGCTCAAGATAATAACATTGAGAATAATTATGTTATTTGTTTCAGAGATTTCCAGAAATTTCATTTGTTCAAATTCTATGCAACTTGGTCTCATTAGGATAAACAGCCTCCTTTTCAGAAACATTAGTTGTTTACTTAGTTGAGTTTTACTGTTTACGATTTGCTTCAAAACTGTTATTTTGCTTTTTCCATCAATTCTAAACTATTATATGATGAGTCTACTAAGAGTCTATGGAGGTTGTGGTCTCCCTTAATGCAGTAAACAATTAACTTGGCTTTACTTGATGAAAATTATTTTAACAGACTCGTTGGCCAGTTGACAGTCAACAGTTATTGTGGTTTTCTTTCCTATTTCCATTTTTAACTGCCTAATAAGAATATTTTAAAAAGTTATTGGGTTATTCACCTACAGTGCTAATCTCTTCTATTAAGTCTAAAATTTTCGGAAGAATCTGCTGGATTTTTTTTCCAAAGCTAATCATATAATTGAGAAATAAAAATACTGTTTTTTTTTTCTCAATTTCATATATTTATGCTTATTCAAAAAGAAATCCTGCCCTTATTTTATTACAAGCAAGGTGAATGAATACAGTGGTAGTAATCATCTTCATATTATTTCTGATTTTCTTTGGATTGTCTTTATCGTTTCATAGTGTAAAAAATATTTAATATTAATTTTTATAGTTTTTGCATCTTAGTTTTTTCCTTAGTCTTATTTTTCTTAGAGGTTTTGCTAGAAATGGTAAATAAATTTTAGCAAATGTATTTTGGCATCTATTAATATAATCTTATGGTTTTAAAAAATCTTTTCTTTTTCAAATAATGTTAAACCTTCCCCAATGTTGAATAATGCTTGCTTTACTAGAATTATAATTCAGTGATGTGTTTGATTTAATTTTTAAAGATTTTAATAACTTTATTTTGACATTCTTGAAGTTGCCAATATTTGACTACTTTTGACCTAAACATGACGATTTTATATGGTTCAACCTAAATAGTAAGTATGAAATAACCATTAGATATGATGAGTCTCTTTTCCTGTATTTGACCTTGAATTGCTCTCTACCTGATGTTAATATTGTACTCCATTTTCCTTTTGTTTGTACTTGTATGATTTGTTCATTTTCTTGTTTTCAATCGGTCTTTGATACATTATTTTACATGTGAGACTTCTAAATGAATGCTGCTTGAGTTCCTTACTTTATTCAATCTTACAGTATTTGCCATTGCCTAAATAAATTCAACTCTTTATATTCACTGTGATAAATAATACTTAAAATATTTTTATTATATTTTAAGCTGATTATTGAGTGAATTTTGTTTTATTCCCTTCATTTCCAACTTGTTTTTCCTATGCTGACTTAAGTTTCTTTCTGTTCCTCCTTTTCTCCCTGTTTTAACTTAGAAATACTATTGTATTGCACATTCTATTACCAGTTACATTCCCATTGTAACCACATATGTAAATATATATCCACCATCTGAGCAGCATTCAATAATTACTAGCCTGCACAAGACATTTCACATAACCAAAATCTCTACTGAGGAAGATGTTTGGGATGCATTTATTTAATACTACCACGATTCCTAGGTTTAAGGAATTTTTATTTTTGAACTATGAAAAGTCTTTATTTTGAGAATCGTTATTTAATACTTTGTTATAATTCTCAGTCACACAGGTTTATATATATATACACACACTCAAATTTAAATATATATAGTATATATACACATATGTGTGTGTATACGTGTGTGTATACACATATACACATTACACATTGCTATATACACATATAAATATATACACATTGCTCGCCACTCTTTTTTTTTTTTTTTTTTTTTGAGACGGAGTCTGGCTTTGTCGCCCGGGCTGGAGTGCAGTGGCCGGATCTCAGCTCACTGCAAGCTCCGCCCCCCGGGTTTACGCCATTCTCCTGCCTCAGCCTCCCGATTAGCTGGGACTACAGGCGCCCGCCACCTCGCCCGGCTAATTTTTTGTATTTTTTAGTAGAGACGGGGTTTCACCGTGTTAGCCAGGATGGTCTCGATCTCCTGACCTAGTGATCCGCCCGTCTCGGCCTCCCAAAGTGCTGGGATTACAGGCTTGAGCCACCGCGCCCGTCCACTCTTTCATTTAATTTTTTTTCTTTTACTCTGAAACTTTGTTCTTATTAATTTGTCATTTGGTAGGAGCATGTCTAGTATTTTCCTCAAGAGTTATGAATAATTACAGAAAGTATGCACTTTATTTCCTGCATGACAGAATGTTTTTTTTTTTCTTTTTTGACCTAAAAAACAGCTTTATTTGACTTTTTGTTTTGTTTCGTTTTTGTTCGAGACGGAATCTCGCTCTGTCGCCCAGGCTGGAGAGCAGCGGCGCGATTTCGCTCACTGCAAGCTCCGCCTCCCGGGTTCACGCCATTCTCCTGCCTGAACCTCCCGAGTGGCTGCGACTGCAGGCGCCCGCCACCACGCCCGGCTAATTTTTTGTATTTTCAGTAGAGACGGGGTTTCACCATATTAGCCAGGATAGTCTCCATCTCCTGACCTCATGATCCGCCCACCTCAGCCTCCCAAAGTGCTGGGATTACTGGCATGAGTCACTGTGCCCGGCCCTTTGACTTTTTATAAAAAATACAGTGATTATTGAGAAAATAAAACACAACCTTTTCCTCCTTTGTCTTTAGATTTTATAGCATATTAAAGAAATATGAACAGAAGTATAAATCTTAGGGTGAATAGGTAAAAGTTGTACTACTGATAAAAATGAGATCTGGGAAGCAAGGATGGGAACTGAGCTGAGGTTTTAAAAAAATTCTGAAACTTTAGAAATAGTTATCCTTATGATAAGAATTGTAAAGCCTCTATCTTTATAGTAATAAGAAAAATAAAAGAATAACATCTCTGTTTGGAGATGAAGGGATAAAGTTAAACACAGCAGAAAAGGCAGACCCATTTGATTTTTTTTTTTTTTTCCTATCATCTTTTCCTTCATGGAAAACAGTCTTCAAATGATATAATTTGCCAGGCGCGGTGGCTCACACCTGTAATTCCAGCACTTTGAGAGGCCGAAGTAGGCGGATCACTTAAGGTCAGGAGTTTGAGACCAGCCTGGCCAACATGGTGAAACCCCATCTATGCTGCAAATACAAAAATTAGCCGGCCGCGGTGGCAGGCACCTGTAATCCCAGCTACTGGAGAGGGTGAGGCAGGAGACTCACTTGAACGTGGGAGGTGGGGAGGTGGAGGTTGCAGTGAGCAGATATTGCATCACTGCACTCCAACCTGGGAAACAAAGCGAGACTCTGTCTCAAAAAAAAAAAAAAAAAAAAAAAAAAAAAAGGTATGAAGATATAATTTGATATTTACTTGCTTAAAGTTAAATTGAGACTCAAGTTCGCCAAGGAGTAATTATGAAGTCATTTAGCAGCTCTCACTGCTTTCTTGTTTCAGGCCTAGACACTGTTTAACTTTGTGTACTGGTATAACTACATGTGATAACAGAATCACTTCAATAATTACCAACTTAATGTGAAGTCTTGGAGACATGCCAAAGCACATACGTCTATAATAAAGAAACTATAGACAAATACATCTGAAATTTCTTGTAAACAAAAACTTCTAAAGCGGATTGCTAGAATATAGTTTTTTAATATTTAGAAAAAGAAATTGATCATGACTAGGGAGCAGGAAAGACTTATGAAACATTATAATAATCAACCTCATTTAAAAATTTTAATTGTATTATCAGGTGTCTGTAGGGAGAATGCTTTTTGTATGAATATTGTATATACATAATAATGTATGCTAATTTGTAGTTTTAACATATCTCTGTATTTTGCTTTTATGTAAGAGTTATATCTTTGCTAAGAGTAGGATTTGAAATTAAGTTTTTTCCTCGCAATAGAATATAAATGTAAATATTTTGCTACTTAGAGTTGAAGATAAGATGAGAAATCGGCTTCTAGTCTAACTCCCCTGTCTTTGTTTTTAGTTCTTTGTGTCTGAAAGCCTGTAAAATCAGCTTTATCTTTAGAGTTCAGGTATTTTATAAGTTGTGTCTAGATGTATTTTTTTATTTATTATAATTTGGATTTGGTAATTTTTTTCCAAATTGAAAACTCGACTTGATACTCAGCTACGCTGAGGTCTTACTGTAGTCTTCTTACATCAAATAAAATATTTAAAGCATATAGAAATATAGAAAAAATTAGTAAAATTTTGAATATATAATTTTGCTTTATTTTCTTCCTCCTGTTTTGGCTTGTTTAGAAGTAAAACATTAGAGACTCGGTAGCAACACTAAGTTATTTTCTTCCCCTTTTGAGAGAAGAAATTGTTATCCTCAATTTGTTTGTTATTCCTATGTGGGATTAATCTGTCTGTATATTATGTATGTTATGTATACACAATAAAAATATAATATTTTATGGTTAAAAAATTTGTGTGCATAGTATGATCATATATTTATAATCCATATACTTGCTTTTTTCATATAATATTAGGTTTTTGAGATTTATCCATGTTGATTCATGTGTCAGTATTTCATTCATTTTAATTCAGTATTGAGTTACATGAATAAATAGCAATTTAAAAATAGGCTGTTCAAATTTTTTCTGCAATTCTGAAATACATATTCCTGAACATGTCTCTTTATAGATATGTGCATGGATTTTTCTTACGTGAGTATTTCTGTATTGCTTTTCTGTAATCTTTGCCCACCTTTTGTATTAACTTTTTCTTTGGGTTTAACTTTTTCTTCTTGTTTTGTAAATGTTCTTTATATTTTTAGTTACTAGTCCTTCATTATTTAATGGAATATTTTTTCTTCTAGTTAATGTGTTTATGGTGTTTACATCAATGATTCGTGATTTTTCTTTGCCTGCCCGTAGGTATAATTAATCTCAGCATAGCACAGATAGGTTTTGGAAACTTTCAGGCTGTGAGAGCTTTCTGGAGAGCTTTCTGTAGGTTGGTCAGGTAGGAAAAACAGAATATTCTACTGGGCAATAGTGAAAAACTCCTCTTGGTTTAGTCATCTTCAGTACTAAGCAGAAGAGATATGACTCTTCTTGACCAATGGGTCACAAATAAGTCAGTTTATGAGTACACCTTCTTCAAGATTTTGCTTATTAGCTAAATAGGCTCCTCCCAGAGAAAAGCAAAGTGCAAAAACCATTTTCCCCCTCCACAACAGATTCCATCAGTGTCTGCCACCAAAGCTCTCAGCGGCCTTAACCCAAAGTCCGTTGGTCTATTGATTGCCTCCCAGGCATTACCAAAATGAAATACCTAACTGTGCTTTTCTCTGGAGTATTTACCAGCAAGATTAATTTATTTGTTAAACCTCTTTAACAAGGAGCTGAGGAGGATGGGGCTGGGGATGTGAGCTCAGGTGGCCATTTTCCCAGAACCCTCTACTCCATATCCTGATTTCAACTTTTTAAGAAATAAATATGTATTAAAGGTGCCTAGAAATATTTTATCTCATTATCTTCAGGCTCATTATCTGCTTTCCTCTGACTTCTGAGCTTTCCCAATTTGCAGTAATGAGATAGAAATTAATCCCAAACTAGCCATCTTTGTTTTTTCTTATGATTGTACCCCATTAAAAGGTTTGAATTTTAATGAGGTTGCCATTTTTGACACAATAGTGTTCTGATTCACCTGTGGGTTCCTGTTACCTATAGTGACACTCTATGCGATTACCCTGGAGACATGAAGTGATGAGCTATAGGAGGATGTTTCTTAAAATAAGAGAAAAAGAGTAGGAGAGATTGGATTCTAATTCCATGCTTCCCCAGTTCTATTGTGCATATGAATCACTAAAACCATCCTTTTTAAAAAATGCATATTTTGGGATACCGTTTTTGTAGGGTTAAGAAATTCACAATTTTTAATGAGCATCCAAAGAGTTTTGATATAGATGATTTGTAGATTAAAGTTTGAGAATCACTGCTTTGAGGAATGGCATTGAGCTTTGTTTGAAGAGTTCAAAATTTTATAAAAGAAAAAGAGATCTGAGCAATGGAAACATTAGGTCATACAGATGCAAAATTTCTCCATCCAATTTGTATACAGGCACTCCTGAGTCTGAGAATCACTGTACATATGTATAGGGTACATTCTAAACTACTCATATAAGTATAAAAAACATATTCCTATTTCTTCTATAAGATGTTTATGTACATATTTCTATGTCTTCTATAAGATCTTTATGTAAAGTTGGTTTCTTCTTGCATATGGTCTATATTGTTCACTCATTCACTTATTCATTATTTACCTTGGAATTACCTTTGAGCGCCTCTGCGATGATGACAGAATAAGAGATAGCGCAGTGCTAAACACACATTTCTCCTTATTCCCATCGTTTCCCAGCCAATTCTTTCTGCAAAATCCTACTCTTTTAATAGGTCTCAAGGAGGAAAGGGGAATTTTAAGGCCGTGTAAATTTGGCAAGCATTATATATTCTCTTCTGCTCTGACATATTCACAATGCATATCAGCATGTTAAAAGGCTCTGAGAAACACTGTTGTAGAATATCTGATCCTTTGTCACCATACTTTCATTCTGATTAATTTAACTTAAAAATACACTTTTAGGAAACATTTGTGTTTAATGGGTGTTATGGTCTCAATGTGTCCCCCTAAATTCGTATGTTGAAAACGTAATCTCCAATGCAACAGTGTTGGCAGGTGGGGCCTTTCGGGAGGTGTTTAAGTCACAAGGGTCTTCCCTCATGATGGAGTAATGCCATTATAAAAGGGCTTTTTGCCCCTCCACGTACTGCTATGGGAGAACACAATGCCCCTCCAGAGAATGTAGCATTCAAAGGCCATCATGGATACAGAGAGCAGCCCTCACCAGACACTGAACTGCTGGTATCTTGATCTTGAACTGCCCAGCCTCTAGAGCTGTGAGAACTAAATTTCTGTCCTTTACAAATTACCCAGTTTCAGGTATTCACTTACAGCAACATACAATGCACTAGGACAACGGGTCTTTTACTTAATTCAAATGAGTTTGGTGATGGTAAGAAGAGTGCCAGCTCTACAGGCTCAGATTTTGTTTTATTTTTGTCTTCTCAGTGTTCAATTCAGCATTTAGCTCATAGTAATCAAACAAAAAATTTCCTTAACAACCATTTGTTGAATAAATGAATATATCACATTTGTGTGGGGGATGTACACTACCTTGAAAAGAATGTAAAATCCGTAAGTGGCAAAAGGAAAGAAAGTGGCAGTACTTAACTCCATCACATGGAATCAGCTAGTGTTTGCTTGAACAATTCTGTGGATGGGAGTTCTGCTATTGGCTAATGTCATTTTCGTTAAAGAGAATAATCTTCATATTACAGTACAGTGAAAAACTTATATAAAAATAGCTTTTATGATTGTTTACCACTGGGAATTATCTTTTGGAAACCATTAGTAACCTGGTGTCAAAGTTGAAATCTTGCAAATATCAAAGAGCAGAAAAACTCCAAGTCATAGAATTGACGTGTGAGCATGACAAACTCTGGTCAAGTTCTTAAATGGATTAATAAACAGACACTTTATGAATCTAAGAAAAGAATGCAGTGATTATAGTATAAATTTACTAGAAACTAATGCCAGATCAGACTCAGTTCCTTTTTAGGCAGTGTTTATTTGACTAGAAAATCTGGGGAATGCTCTACTCTAGATATATTATAGCTTGATTTTGGAAAAGGATTATTTACTATTCTTATCGTTAAACCTTAAACAAGCTCCTCCATCTCTCCCACTTCCTTCTGGCCCTTCTTCACCTCCCCCTTCATTACCTCATTTTGCTCCTTTTAATTCTTCTTGTCACATTTCCATGTGGAATGGAAATCCTGTTTGGAATTACTTCCCTTTAGATCTTCCCAGGTAACTCAGATTTGTGAAATCTAAAATGGAAAGAGTAAACTTCACTCTTTGATACATTGGAAATTAGAGACTTTCAAATGCATTATAAGACAAGTTCTGTAATTTTGAAAAAGTGTTTAACAGTTCACTTAATTGCTGTTAAATTAGCCAACAAAGTGAAACATTTTTTGGAGTGTTATTCACAATAGTTAAATTAACCGTTCAATTATTTGAGCTAGAGTAAATACATAAAAATATATCAGCATATCAATTTTCATAAATATGTTTGCACATAGAATTATATTTCCTTGCCCTCTATGAGCAGAGTTAATTACACATATGTGAGTTCTAGTTGAAGAAAGCCCAATGCACCAGAACGTCAGAGATTGCTGATTTGGGAGTTCTATTCTTACACTACTAATGCATCTGAATATCCCTTTTTAATCATTCATAGTTTTTGCATATAAAATTTTTAGAAGTAATTTAATACCTTATTCACTTAATAAAGATATTTTGTATTATCATTTTAAATAGGTAGTTAAGAGTCACTATAACTATATCAAAATATGATTCAACTTATAATTGCCTTATCATGTCACCTCTCAGGGAGGATTTGACTTCCTGGAGTGAACTAGGAAGCTGCCCTTGCAATCGTATCAGTTTATTTGCTCCCATCACACTCTCTAAACTCTCCTTTGGTTCCAAGTAGCTCCTGCATATTTTGAGATAGCATAGAACACTAGTTAAGATTCACAGTGGACTCCAACAGATTTGAAGTCATACTTTATGTATGTCACTTACTGTAATAGTGGATTTTATGCGTTAACCTCACAGGACCATGGGCACCCAGACATTTGGTTGAACTTTATTCTTAGTATGTCTTTGAGGATGTTTCTGTATGAGAATAACACCTGAATCTATAGACTGAGTAAAACAGATTATCCTCCTCCGTGTAGGTGTGCCTCATTTAATCTGTTGAAGGCCTGAATAGAACAAGACAGGCTAAGAAAGAATTCTGTCTGCCTCTATGGGAGCTGGGATATCTCTCTTCACATGCCTTCAGACTAGGACTCTGACCAGAACTTATGCCACTGGCTCTGTTGCATTTTAGACCTTCACACTCATATTGGAATTATATTGGCTCTCCTAAGACTAAAATTCTTAGCTTCCATAATTGCATAAGCCAATTCCCTATAATAAATCAATACTCTATCTAGCTACCTATCAATCAATCATTTACTCATTCATCCACATATCCTAATGGCTTTGTTTCTCTGGAGAACATTGACTAATACAATGACTATTTATTTTATTTGTGGCATGTGGCTTTTTCTTTAGTCTTCAGTTTTTTGAATCATAAATATGGGGTATACCACTCAAAATCTGCCTAGCACTCTGCCCACACTCCAGAACTGAAGTTCTTATCCCGAAATTGCCTGGCAGGGTGGCTGCTGCTGACTCACAGCTGAGTCCCCTTCTGGAGACTGCCTCTGACCTCGCCCAAGGCCTCAACCCTTCTCTGGTGCCACCCACATCCACTACCTACCAATGAGGGTGTATACGTCCTCAGCCACTTTGCCACAATTTGCACAACTCTGCAGGGTTCTCCCAGCTCCAGTGCTCCATTCAACTAGAAAGAGCTGAGACTTGTGATCATACCACAGTACAACTCTTTCTTATCTTGCTAACCCCCTTCCATTACAGATGTTAATCTGGAGTGCTCTTCCCAATAAACTTCCTGCATTCTAATATCTGTCTCGAACTTTACTTCCCGGGGAACCTGATCTGTCGCAGTACTTCTCTCACAGGGATAGCTGTGAGGTTTAAATAAGGGAAAATCTTAATAAATGTTACCTGCTAATATCAGCATTATTAATAAGGATGTATTGAGCTGTACTTTCAGCCCAAATACTTTTATAGTTACAGTCAGATGCTCAATCTTAGTATCAGATTGGTGAGGTTTGAAATCTGATTCTATCACTTATTGGCCATGTCAAAACTTGCTTTACTTTCCTGTGTCTCCGTTTCTTCATTTGGAAATGAATAAAGGTAATTCCACATTACGAAGTTATTTTGTGGGTTCAATGAGACAACTACATGTAAAGGGCTTAGAACAGTGCCTGGATCACGGGAAATTCAATAAATGCTAACTGTTATTATAACTCCTATAATCATTATTCTCTACTTAGCCCCAATGATGTAACAAGATGTCTCTGCCAGAGAAGTCACTTCAGGACACCTAGAGTTTGAGACATCAACTCCAGAAACTACCCTAGATTCTTTCTTTTTTTTTTTTTTTTTTTTTTTTTTTGAGACAGAGTCTTGCTCTGTCACCCAGGCTGGAGTGCAGTGGTGCGATCTAGGCTTATTGCAAGCTCCGCCTCACAGGTTCATGCTATTCTCTTGCCTCAGCCTCCTGAGTAGCTAGGACTACAGGCGTCTGCCACCACGCCCAGTTTTTTTGTATTTTTAGTAGAGACAGGGTTTCACCAAGTTAGTCAGGATGGTCGCGATCTCCTGACCTCGTGATCTGCCCACCTCGGCCTCCCAAAGTGCTGGGATTACAGGTGTGAGCCACCATGCCTGGCAGATAGGTTATTTCTGATTCAAAATGAAATGCCACAAAGGCAGAACTAATTAAGCAAGAAAAAAAAAAAGTGAGAATTTGAGGGGAAAAAGGTAGTTATAAAGACCATCCTTATTCCACAAACTTTTATGTTTCTTGGTTTTTGTTGATTTTTGTAATATTACCTGCTAATTTTAAGCAGGTAATTTAATCTTGTTCTTTTTTCCAGATAATTTTGACTTCAATAAAATTAATGGTATGGTGGCTCAGGAAAGGTCAGTTTGAGTATTTTTCTTTTTCGTTTTTTTTTTTTTTTTTTTTTTTTTGAGACGGAGTCTCGCTCTGTCACCCAGGCTGGAGTGCAGTGGTGCGATCTCAGCTCTCTGTAACCTCCACCTCTCTGGTTCAGGTAATTCCCCTGCCTCAGCCTCCCAAGTAGCTGGAATTACAGATGCACACCATCATACCTGGCGAGTTTTTTTTTTTGTATTTTTAGTAGAGACAGGGTTTCACCATGTTGGCCAGACTGGTCTCGAACTCCTGACCTCAGGTAATCCGCCCACCTCGGCCTCCCAAAGTGATGAGATTACAGGCATGAGCTACCACGCCCTGCCAGTTTGAGTAGATTCTAAGTCCTGGGACAGAATAGTATGCTTGGAGGAAATAGGGGAAGAGAACTCAGGACCGCAAAACTTGCATCTAAAGTTGACTCTCTCAGGCATGTGTCTTTCATTAAAAACTTTGGTTTAGAAAATTTGTTTTACTTATTTTTAAATAAACTTTTTATTTTGGAATAATTTTTGGTTTACAGAAAAGTCACAAGTACAGAGTGCCCAAGTTCCCTTCACTCTGTTTTATTCTAGTGTTCATAACCACAGTACATTTGTCAAAAGTAAAAAATTAAGTTTTCCACAATACTAGAGACATTATTCATATTTCACCAGTTATTCCACTCTTGTCCTTTTTAGTTCCAAGATCCAATTAAGAATACAATATTGCACTTAGTCAATTGTCTTGTCTTCTTACTCTTTAGATTTGTATTAGCTTCTCAGTCTCTACTGGTTTTTCATGAGCTTTAAAGTTTTGAAGAATACTTTTTAGTTATTTTCTAGAATGTCCCTCCATTGGGGTTGAAACGATGGGTTTTTGGGAAGAAAATCAGAGAGAAGAGATGTCCCCCTCATTGCATCATATCAGGTGGCACATGACATCAATATGACATCCTGGTGATGTGAAATTTGTCACTTGATAAAGGTGATGTAGTTGTTCCCTATTTCTGCTGTAACAAATTACCACAAGTTGAATGGTTTAAAATGACACACATTTATTATCTGATAGTTCTATAGGTTAGAAGTACAACATGGCTATCACATGGCTAAAATCAAGGTGTCAGCACAGCTGTGTTCCCTTTTGTGGGCTCTGTTTCTTTGCCTTTCCTAGTTTCTAGAGGCTGCCTGCATTTCATTAGCTCATTTACCTCCATCTTCAAAGCCAGATTCAAAACTTCTTCAAATGTATCCCTAATTGATCTCTTCATCCACCTCCCTCTTCCTCTTTAAGAACCTTTGTGATTCTATTGGGCCCACCTGGCTAATCCAAGATAATCTCCCTATTTTAAGGTTATCTGATTAGCAACCTTAATTCTTCTTTGCCAAGTAACATAATATAATCACAGGTCTAGGGATTAGGACGTGAGCATCTTAGGGGAGAATTGGTCTGCCAACCACAGGTAGTGTCTGCAAGGTTTTTCTACAGTAAAGTAACTATTTTTCTCACACGTATTTTTGATTCTCAGTTTCCTTATCTGTGGAAAAGAGGTGATAATCATGTTTGCCTCATCCAGACTGCTTGGAGGTTTAAATGACTGTAGTGAAAGTATCTGGCATGTGGTCTCCCAAATGGCAGCTGAAGCTGAATCTAATGGCTATCACTCTCTTTCTATACCTTCTTCCTCCAAGGCAGGAATATGATTATTCTCAACTGCGAAATAAGTGTTCTTAATTTTGTATCACTTTTATTTGGGTACAAAATGTGTGATATCCTCATTGGAACCAGGGAGGAGAGCACATTTTTCAAACTGTATCTAAAATATAGTAAGCTCTTTACTAACAATTCTGATGTAATCAAGGGGCTATTTACTCGTTTGTAAATAATTTTTATTTATATGAATATTCATTTATCCTGCATAGGGAAACGGAAAAGGTAATATTAAATAAAGACTACTTATTAATGATGCACTTTGGGTAAAAACAAATATAGAATTCACCATGAAACAGGAAAGTCCTTATCTAATAATGAAATGCTTTCATTTTTATCTACGATTTTACAATGTACAAGTTATTTCCCTGAAAATATTCTAAGATTTCACTATTTGCTAGAGTGGAAGACAGAAAAATACAGTGCACTCATTAGTACTGCACTTAGAAGCAAAAACTGTTCACTTGTTCTTGGTTGGCAAAACTAATGGAGCTCCTTTACAATACTCAAACTGGACTTTAGTTTGTGGGCAGTGCGATACAATGATGAGTTGGTATTGGGGCTCAAGTGCCTATTCTTTCTATTCAATAACGTAAAGATAAACACTAAGTATTAAAAATAAACTTGAAAATTTTAAATATTAAAACACTAACTATGTATGTAAACTGTTAGACTTAAAGAAAGGACTGAATTTTCTTTTCAGATAAAGGAGGTGGGAAAGGAAAATGGATTTTTATTTGTCTTAATAAACACTCAGTGGCAAATGAGGTTTAGAACTTTGTAAAAAGGCTACATCTGTCCTGCTATGTATCTTTGTAACATTAGGAGTCCTGCTCCTTCAGGGAGGAACATGCCTAGGTAGGACCTACTTGATGGTGACAGTTGTTTAATAAATACTTGTTGATGAACTGAATAAGTACAGGTGCTAAGGCATTTTTTGATTTACGGGGTGCTGTCCAGCCATTTGTGGTTGCAGACACCACCCTTACCCTCCCTATTGAAAGTCTCAGGATGTTGTAGGAGGCAAAAGCCCAAGTTAGTGGATAGAGAAGGGAGTTACATTTCTGCTTTGTCACTTTCAGTTACATGAACTTGAACAAACCACCTTACTTCTCTGGGTCTGTTTTAATAATTCTTAATACAGCTGGACAAGATTAGTGATGTTCAAACCTTTATAACAATGTTTTTTCAGGCTGACCCTTTTTAGAAAATGGATTTTTTTTTTTTTTTTTCTGAAAATCCCTGTATTGAACACATGTGGTCCAGTAGAAGTAGAGCAGAATGCTGGCCTTTCTTTTCAGACAGACTTTGGATTTCTTCCTGAAAACCAGGGCATCCACAAAACAGTTTTAACACCACTGAAATGAAAAGCTTCTAACAGTACTTTCATCTCTAGAGTTGATCACCAGTCACCCAGGCCAGCAATTCTTACACATGGAATTGTGACTCTTTGCTGAATCAGTTGTATTACTAGTTGTGTTTATTGGCAAAAGAAAATCCAGTTGCTGAATCAACTTAATAATCTCAGTGGATTAATGCAATGGATCAGTTCTCTATTGCTGATTATTCAGCCACTCCAAGTTCAGTGACTTACCAGAGAAATTTGTTATTTTTCACGATTCAGCGGTCTGCTGGGCAGTTAATCTGGTCTGCAGTGGCATGGCTGATTTCTTTTCTTTCTTTCTTTTCTTTTCTTTTTCTTCTTTTTTTTTTTTGAGACCGAGTCTTGCTCTGTTGCCCAGGCTGGAGTGCAGTGGCGCGATCTCGGCTCACTGCAACCTCCGCCTCTCGGGTTCACACCATTCTCCTGCCTCAGCCTCCCGAGTAGCTGGAACTACAGGCGCTCCCTACCAAGCCCCGCTAATTTTTTGTATTTTTTTTTTTAAGTAGAAACGGGGTTTCACCGTGTTAGCCAGGATTGTCTCCATCTCCTGACCTCGTGATCCACCTGCCTCGGACTCCCAAAGTGCTAGGATTACAGGCGTGATCCACCGCGCCTGGCTGGCATGGCTGATTTCTGCAGCAAGCTGCGTGTCAAGGTCAAAATTAGAGTCACGCAGAAGAAGGACAAGTCCAGAGTTACCATTAAGAGCAGCATGGCTTCCGACTGGTAATCAATACTTTGCTGTAATGTAAGTATTACACCTAAAGGTTACTTCATACATAATGAACTGTAACCTAACTTGTTGTGTAAAGTAGTTGACTATAACCCTCTCTTGTAATGAGTAGCCGAGTCTCAGCCAATCACAACAGCCAAACTTCAGTCAACCACTCCCAAGAAGCCAGCTGTTCAAAGCAAGATCAAATAAGACAAATGCCCAGCTGTAACTAATAGAGCTGTTTCTGTACCATACTTCCGTTTTCTACACAACACTTTCCTTTCCCATCCGTAAATATTATCCAACCATGTGGCAGCCTTGGAGTTGCTCTGAACCTATTCTGGTTCTGAGGTCTGCCCCATTCTGGAATTGGTTTTTGATCAAATCAAAGTTAATTTGTCTAGAGTTTTTCATTTAACAGATGGCATCAGAAGTGGGATTCAAAGTAGAGCTTCGGGGGACCTCAGGAGCACTGACTGACCAAGCGAGACACCTTCCAGGGTCATCGTGTCCATTGGTCACTTGCAGCGACTGGGGATCATGGGTAAGTTATTTCTCCGATTCTGAAGTTTCATGGACCTGTGTTTTGAGCTGAGTTTGTTTAGGCAAATTTTTGATCTAAATTGAGTTCAGAAGTTGGCATAAAAACTGGAATGGGTCCAGGATTGGATCAGATACAATAACTTACTAGATTGGATCCCGTTAGAGGCCTCAAATGTCTGACCAGACCAGGCAGAAACAGGCAGTAAATGGCAATCACTGCAGAGGGTACGAACTCTGCTTTTGCAAATTTGCGGGAATTTTGTGTTCGATTCTCTTTGTTTTTTTTTTTCACTTGCAAGTCTAGCTAGAGAAAAATCACTGACAATGTTGATCAAGGGGATCTCAGAACCAGTGCCAAGGTTCAGCATAAAAATGGGATCCAGAATTTCTGAAGAACTGAGTGCTCCACCTTCCAGCTAAGCCTACCTTTAGGTGTACAGTTATTAGGCCTCAGAAGCAGAGAATACTTACAAAAATGGCATAATCTTACTAAAGAAAATAATTTAAAATTACAGTGGAACATTCAGAATGAACAGCACTGTACTTTAACAAGTGCATTTAAAAATGAGGGCTCCCAAATTAGGCTCACCAAGGGACTGCTACTGACGTGCAGAAACTTCTACAAAAATTTCAGTATTTTTATTGCCTCCTTTAAAAATTGCTTCAAAAGAAAAATAAAAAGCTTAAATGACTACTTGTTAAAAAAATAAACTCTGCTAACATTTGGCTTAGCTACTATCCCATCCCAAAGGTGAAAAGAAAACTGCATACAGTATTTATAAAACGTGGCTCTCAGGTAAAGTAGGCTTTCTTCTTTTTCAGAGGTGTCCATGCTGAGTCCAGGCACAGAAGACACTTTTTGGTCCTATTTGTTAATGGCCTCCACCCTGAACTATGTAATTTTAGTTAAGAAATAAAAGCTAAGTCAAAAAGCTCTCCTACTGAACTAAATCAGTCATCAAAATACAGTCATGCACTGCTTAACAATAGGGATACATTTTGAGAAATGTGTCATAGACAATTCTGTCCTTGGGTGAACATCATAGAATGTGCTTACACAAACCTGGATGGTATAGCTTACTACACACCTACGCTGTATAGTGTAGCCTATTACTCCTTGGCTACAAACCTGTATAGCATGCTATTGTTCTGATGCAATACAATGCTGAGTATTTGTGTATCTACGTATAGAAAAGGTACAGTTAAAATATGGTATCATAATATTATGGAACCACCATCATACATGCAATCCATCATTGACCAAAATATCCTTATATGGCATTGTACATTGTCCTTACATACACTGTCCTTCTGTAGAATTGTACAACTTTCTGGCATTTAGCTGGCTATTTTGAAACCCTTTTGTAAAAAAAAAAATTACATCTATAAAGAAAATATCTATTTGTAAGAGTTTATATCTCTGTGCATTAGGAAGAGAGGAATGATTGAGTAACTAGAAACTCTTACAGTGGAAAAGGCATTGGTTTAAATTTACATAACAAGCCTTATCCTTGTTTAAGTTGCTTTTCGTGGCATCTTATTTTAACTAGGTCTTTTCCTATGCCCTCCTTCCTTGGCTTTGGCAAATGATGGTATTTAGGCTTTAGGTAGAAAGTGGTGTTTGGAAAAGATGAATGGGCCCTTAGAAAAATGGGTGATGGTTTGTGACAATATCTGTCTGGTTATGACAAAGTCTCCTTTCCAGCGATAAAAGTTAATCTTCCTTCATTGCTGGATCTCCCTGGAAAGAGAATTAATGACAATTGAGTTTCTTGGGAAAATCTGACAGGTGCAGGGAATTTAAAAAGCCTTGCTTTGCTTACCTGTATTCATAGCAATAGCATGATAAAATGACATTATTTTAGGGTGGTATTTCCAGAACTTTTTCAATGACTAGCTTAGCTTAATGAGCAATCCTCGCATAATTCTTAAGAATGAGTAAATTATCCGAATGTAAATGGCATAATAGTTTATAAATGAACATGTCATAGTTTCAAAAATATTTTTTCAGCAACGTAAAATCTTCAAGTCATGTTAAATTAACTCATTAAATATCTGAGTCATATCTAAGTCTAAGTTAAAATATTGAAACATTAATTATTAAGAACAATTTTAAGTTTATATATTTTAACATGTTTTTATATGGTATAGAGAAGCTAAATATATTTGGGTTTATTAATCAACATAAAACACTGATTAAACATATATTTCTCAAAATTATATAATGGCTTTGATCTACAAATACTGTTACAAAACAGTTCAAAATTGCTTATATTCTAGGTTCTTCACTGGAAATTAAAGTTACTAAGAGTTAAAATTTTAATTAATGTATATAATTAAAACTGCTAAAAATAAGGGTAACAATTCTGTATGCAAAATATATAATAAAAAAGGAAAAATATGTTTTTGGTGAGACAGGTTATAAAGGAAATATAAAAGTGTATTTTCTTTTAAAGTAATTTTATCTCACTTAGACATTATTTAAACATTGCCTCAAAATAAACAAATAAAAAAGTGATATAGATAAAATTGAATGGACATAGAAAGTTTGAGAAAGAAAAAAATAGTTAAAATCTTGTGTGGTTAAACTAAGAATAAATAAATTTGTTATAAGAGTTTTAAAAATTGAGTCTTAAGAGAAGACTAATATGAAAATAAAATTTAGCTTTCTGTTTTAAGCAAGATTTTTGTGTTGTATTAATAAGAGATAATAAAAGATTTTTATTCACCTTTTGAGTAAACTGCAAAAACAGAGAGAAAGAGAGAATGAAAGAGAAAGAGAAACAAATATTCTGTGCTTTATTCTGACTTTATTAGGTCTTTTGATTATTTGGAAAACCGAGTCTCCTCTTTATCAAAGAGTAAAAGTTTTTATTTTTCAAGATGTTTTAATTATCATTTTGGTTAAATGACTATTATTTTACAGCAACATGTGATCCTATTTTGGTTAGGTATTTTAAACCCTTAATATATTTGGTAGACTTCCAAAAATCAAATTTTAAAATCAAAATTAAGTCTTTTTGATCTCAAATTAACTTTGAGATGTTCCAGAGGGCCCCTGAAACATCCAAAAGAGATATATGAAAACCACTTATATGCTATGTTAACTTATATGGAAAGTATTATTAAATAAGAAATCATACTTAACCTTTTTAGCTTGAGTTATGGTTGTATAGATATGTTATTAATACATGTTCCAAAATTGTATAAGCTTGGGATATGTTATCAGTCATTATAGTTATTACATTAAATTACTGTGGGCCATAGAAATAACCAAATTTCCTTGCCAATTGCCTCTTTAACCATAACCATTTCAAGTCTTACTGTCTATAGTTAATTGTTAATTCTGATTTTTTTTCAGAAAGCTCTTTATAAGCAGTTATAGTCTTAAAGTTTTATGTCTTCAAGGAGGTTCATGGAAAGACTGGAAATGACTCTGGCAAGCACAGGTTGCTGATAACCTTAAGATCATACCACTGGACTCAGTAAGAATTCCCAGAACTCTAATGAAGAGACTGACTGGCTCATAAAACTGCTAACTCAAGCAGTACAAGAACTAATTAAATACCAAGGAAATACTTTGGCAGATTTTCATGCTAAGTCAGCCAGTACTAAAATTGCTAAGACATGCAATTTGAATGAACTCCATGATCACGTCAAATTACCTGTGTTAACCCATTTAATAAACAGTGCTATGAACCTGAATTACAGAAACAATGTTGATATTTTAGAGAATATAAATCCAGTGTTAAGCATGGATTCATGGAGAGCCTGGACAGCCACCTGGTCCCTTCTGAGTACTTAAAACTTCCATTATTAAAAACTATGTACTTCATGATTCATCATAAAGAGACAAAATGATCAAAATTATATTAAAAAATATGGTGTGGTGACTGTTCTAAAATTGGCAAAATTACTTATGACTAATATTTGTTTAGTCAAACCCTTAATTTTGTGAAGACATTCACAAGTTCAGGTACATTTCTGCTGCCTAATGGTCTATTTGAACATTTATAGAAGAATTTTTTTCAATTGTGATTTTCAATCCATGTTTTCTGGTTGGATAGAAGCTTTTCCATGAAAGAAGGCTAATGGTATAACAACAGGTAAAATGGTTATTAGAAAATGTGTTTCCCTCATGGGACATTCTTGGAGAAATTTCCAGTAATAGAGGTACTTATTTTACTGGACAAGTTGGAAAACAATTAAATAAGGTATTACAGATACAACAGCATTAGGTAATGCTAACTGAATCAACAAGATTGTCTAGGTCAAAGGCACTTCCGATTGATGACAATAAGATGCACTTTCAGTAGAACATATAAGTTGACCCCTGATGACATAGTCATTGAAAGGCCCATGCTTCTAATAATAGAACCTAATGTATTTCCTGATTTCCTAAACTCTAAAATCATGAAATGCTACAAGACTTTAATACATTATTCTAATGTGTGCTTTCACAAGGTAACGTACCCTTTTCCTGATCCAACAACTGAGGAAAATCAAACCCTTCATGATCTAGAACCCAGAGATTGGGTCATCTAAAAACATATTCAGAGAAAGACTGCTCTTGCCACCCACACTGCAGCAAAATGTCAGGGCCTCAAACCTTCAGTGCACATCTCACAAGCCAAAAGGCCCTCTCTAGACTGTAGGAACTGTACACTCACTGAAGACCTTAAGATAAAGCTAGTCAGGGAAGTTTCCAGAAGCAGAGGCAGCTTAGGCATGAGGAGCTGTCCCAAGATCATGGATCAAGACTTCTCTGCTATCATGAAACTCTTACTTCTCTTAATTTTTAATTTTTTCCTTATGCCTACCTCTTGTGCTTGGCAGGTATCTTAGTCCATTTAGTGTTGCTATAGAGACATACCTGGTACTTGGTAATTTGTAAAGAAAGAAGGTTTATTTGGCTCATGGCTCTATAGGCCGTACAGGAAGCATGGCACCAGCATCTGCTCCTGTTGAGGGCCTCAGGCTGCTTCCACTCATGGCAGAAGGTGAAGGGGAATCATCATGAGCAGAGATTGCATGGTGAGAGAGTAAGCAAAAGAGAAGAGGGTAGGTTCCAGGCTCTTTCTAACAACCAACTCTCACAGGAACTAACAGAGTGAGAACTTACTCATCCCCTCCCCTCCAAAGAGAACCTTAATCTATTCATGAGTGATCCACTCCCAAGACCATCTCCAACACTGAGGATCAAATTTTGACATGAGATTTGAAGGGGACAAACATCTAAACTGTAGCATTTTGCTCCTTGGCCCCTAAATCTCATGCCTTTCTCACATTGCAAAATGCAATCAGCCTTTCCCAATAGTCCCCTAAAGTCTTAACTTGTTCCATAATCAACTCTAAGTCCAGAGTCTTATCTGAGACTCGATGCAAGTTTCTTCCTGCTATGAGCCAGGAAAATAAAAAACAGGCTATTTACTACTAAGATATAATGGTTGCACAGGCACTGAATAAACATTTCTATCTTGAAACAGAGAGATCAGTGAAAAGAAAGGTATAACAAGCCCCACACAAGTCCAAAAATTAGCAGGGCAGACATTAAACTGTAAAGCTCCAAAATAGTCTTCACTGACTTCATATCCTGCATCTTGGGCCCACTGGGGTGTGAGGGGTAGGTTTTTAAGGCTTCTGGAAGCCCTGCCCATACCTTTGCTGGGCATAGTCTATGTGGCTGTTCTAATGGTTTGGAGCCTGGTGTCTACAGCTTTCCTAGGCTAGGATTTTATGCTGTCAGTGGTTCTATAATTCTGGGATCTGAAGGGTGACAGTACTGCTCTCATTACCCTACTAGGCACTGCCCTAGTAGGGACTCTCTTTGGTTGCTCTGACGTGGTACCAGGCTTCTTCTAGTGTATCCAGGCCTTTCAATATATCCCTTAAGCTACCAAGCCAATGCAAGAATGGCTCTTGTATTATGGGCACCTGAAGACTTTGCAACACATGGTTGCTGCCAAGGCTACTGCTTGCATTCTCCAGAATGTCAACCAGAGCAGAAGCTGGGGCTGTCCAAGTTGTGGCTGGAGCCAGAGTTGTTGGGATGCAGGAGCAGCATCTGAGGTGACACAGGGCAGTAGTGTCCCAGGCCTGTCCCAGGCATATCTTCTGTACTCCTAGGCCTTTGGGCCTGTGATGGAAGGGGTGGCCTTCATAATTCAGAAGATTTGTGAAATGTCTTTGGGGCCTTTTCCCCCCGTCTTGATTATTAGCACCTGGCTCCCTTTTATCCACAGTAAGCTCTCTAGAAAGTGGTTGCTCTACAGCACCCTTGGGTTCTTCCCTTGAAGATGCCCCTTTCTTCTTTACCACATGGCCAGGCTGCAAATTTTCCAAATTTTTTTTTTCTCTGCTTTGCTTTTAATTGTAAATTTCACCTTTAACACATTTCTTTCCTACCATATCTAATTGGAAGCTCTTAAAAGCAGCCACACCACTTCTTGAACACTTTGCTGCTTAGAAATGTCATCCACCAGACATCCTCGGTCATCACTCTTAAGTTCCAGCCTTCCACAAAGGTCTACAGCATGGACACAATGCAGTCAGGTTCTTTGCGATGGCATAAGAAGGGTGACTTTTGCTCCAGTTCCCATTTTCTCATTTCTGTCTGAGATCTTCTCAGCACTCTCTTTCCCATCTATATTTCTATCAGCCCTTTGATCACAATCAGTTACCCAATCTCTAAGAAGTGCCAAACTTTTTCTTTTCTTCTGAGCCCTCCGAGCTCTTCCAACCTCTGCCCATTACCCAGTTCTAAAGCTGCTTCCACATTTTCAGGTATCTTTATTTAAATACCCCACTACAGGTATCAATTTTCTGTCTTAGTCCATTTTGTGTTGCTATAAAAAATACCCAAGACTGAGTAATTTATAAATAAAAATTGTTTATTTGACTTACAGTTCTGCAGGCTGGAGAGAAAGCATGACACCAGCATCTGTTCCTGGTGAAGGCCTCGAGCTGCTTCCATTCATGGCAGAAAGTGAAGTAGAGCATGTGCAGGGATCACATGGCAAGACAGGATGCTGGACAGAGTAGAGGGGAGGTGCCAGGCTTTTTTTTCCTTTAGTTTTAGTTTTTGTTTTTAACAATCAGAACTCATGAGAAAAAAATAGAACAATAACTCAGTCACACTTCTCCCTCCCATACCCTCTGAGAGGACATTAATCTATTCATGAGAGATCCACTCCTATGACCCAAAAACCTCCCATTAGGTGCACATCCAATGTTGGAGATTAAATTTCAATATGAGATTTGAAGGGGACAATCATCCAAATCAAAGCAGCAGAAGAATGCTGTAATTAAAATTTCACCATTAGTAATATCTGTGAATAACTTGACAGAGTGTTGAATCTGTCATATCAAACCCAGGTCTTCATATGACTTAAGGGATCCTGTAATTTACTTTGTGGGTTACTTTAGTAACATCCTTAATGTAACTGTTGTCCGAATTGTAGCAGTGGTAAGATTTCTCAACCAACTTGTTGGTATTCTCTGTTTTAATGGTATGCAGAGCCAGACCAATGAGTATATTACAAAACAGACTTACTCAAATGGAGTTTTTTGCAAATTAACTATATGCCGCGGTACCACAATGTTATTTTAACCTGTAGTAATTCTGTCTCAGACTCTTGGCCAGAAACTGTTATAATGTATATGGGAGCAATAGGTCTTTGTGTTCACCCAAGGGTTATAGTTTTATTTATAGAGGATTTCACAGCCCATCTAATCCATGGCAACATTATGTCTTGTTGGATTGAAGATGAAGGGCCAATGTGGGCTTCAAATTCTTCGCTGCTGCTCCAAATCAGTAGAAACAGAGCACGGGTCCACTCCTCTTACCTTACATCATACATTAAAGAGAAAATTGTCAGGAGCTCTTCACCCTTCTAGATGTGCATCATTTGTTAGGCCCCCTTTTCCAGAGCTTGGAGTAAATATATAATAGAAGAGGCAATAATTAGAGATGTATCCTTCATAATAGGCTCTATAGTAGATTCTATTGCAAAGGCTGTAATTGCAGAGCAGATTTCTTTACATTCTCTTGTTAAAGTTGTACTAAATAATAGAACTGCTCTAAATTACCTGTTAGCTGAACAGGAAAGAATCTGCAATTGCTCACACTTCTTGTTACACATGGAGGAATACGTCAGGTATTAGAGACTTGGTTGCAAGGGATTAACAAACAGGCTGCTTGATTAAAATAGGTACACTTTTCATCTGGCACATTCTTTCATCTATTTAATTTTAGTTGTTTTGGTTTATGGGGACCCTGGCTAAGCAGCATATTTGGTATTGTCCTTTTGATAGTCATAATAATAGTCTTTCTGGTGAACTGTATTCTCTCAAAAGTTTTAAATGTTTGCATGCAGACATCTGTAGAATGTTAAATAGACTTTCTTTGATTGGAAGACAAAATGTTAAAGAAATTTGCATTCATGAGGACACCATAACCTATGAATGATATAGTGAGACTGGCGAGCTAAAATGATGGTAACTGAGAATAATGCTAATGCCCTAAGTTTTGGTCACATGCACACCTAGATGAGATCCTGATCGAAAGGGAGAAATTTCTAAACAAAATTATTGGAGGTCACTGTTTTGGACTGAGCTCCGGCACTAGGTCCCAACAGACTAGACCAAATAAAAATGAAGTCACTCATGTTAAATGCCACATAATAAAACTAAAACTTTAAGGAAATAAATCTCAAAACAGGCCCATTTTTGTTTTCCTCTCTCAAACAGGAGATTTTAGGATAATAGGGAAGCCTCCTCTGCTCTCTTACAAAAAAGAAATCTGAAGAGACCTGATGCTCCCCAGCATTTTTTCCTGCTGTTCGGTTTCCTTGTTCCCACCTACAAAACCCACTGTTCTGCCATTCTCCAAAGGGATTTGAGACCAAATAAGTCCATTTACAATGATGACAGAGTGACCTCAATGCCTAAGATTTTCTTTAATCGTTTTCAATTAAGAAGTTGACAAAAGGGGAAATGGTTAAATTACACTTGGCCAAAAGGTTTTTCCATACACAATAAACTGTAACCCAACTTGATGTGTAAACAGATTGCAACCTACTCTTGTCACAAGTAGCTGAGCCTCAGCCAATCACTGCAGCTGAACTTGAGTCAACTACAGGCAGCCAACTATACAAACCAGGCTCAACTAAAGCAAACACCCACATGTAGCCAATCCAGATGTTTCTGTACATTGCTCCTACTTTGTGTATGTTACTTTCCTTTTTCCGTCTGTAAATGTCATTCAATCATGTGGCGACCCCGGAGTCACTTTGAGCCTATTCTGGTTCCGTGGGCTACCCCATTTTCAAATTGTTCTTTGCTCAGTGAATCTCTGTTAAATTTAATTTGTCTAAAGTTTTTTTTTTTTTTTTTTTAACCAAAGATAATATTCAACAAATTTGTAGGTCTCTTTGGTGAAAAGATTACACGCACACACACACAAATATACACATATACACACAATAAATAATATGTATATCTAAATATATGTACTCCAGTAAATGTATATGATGCTGTATATGTGTCTTTGTGTGTGTGTGTGTGTGTGTGTATATATATATATATATACACACACATTTCTAAAATTTTCATCCAAATGATTAAGATATTCACTGAATATTATCTTGTGGAATAAAAGTTGACTCTACTTTGCATATGGAAAAACTTAAACCATTATGTTCATCTTGTTTTTGAACAAAGTAGATATAAAGCTATACTTTTAACCAGCTATTTTTTTCCAATAAAGAAGATAATAAATAGTATATTGGTAAGGCTCTTTCCTCCTACTATGTCCTTGCATTCCTCATGAAATCAGGAGATTTCAATCAGGAGATTTCATGAGGAATGCAAGGAAATTTAGAGATTTCACTTTCTTTGCTTCAGTCTTAAAAGAAGAAACATGTATCTGACTTTCTTAGCTCTTTTTGAGTTCTGAAACATGAAAAATAAAATCAAAGCATATTGTCACTATGTCGTTACATGTTAGAATTGGACATAGCAAAATTACAATATTTTCTGACTCATCAAATGATAAATCCTAGTTTCAGAATGTTGGGAAAAACTAGTTAGAAAAGGATTTTTTTCCTAATTGTTGAAGGAAAATTCAGAAGCTAAAGTTGAAAATCCTAGTGATGGGCAAAAATTACACAGGCTTGATTTGATAGCTTTAATTAGTGATCTTGTAATTGGGTATTATGTCAGTTGTCATGTAGCTGGCAGCATTCACTGAGAACACATCTAAATCCCTATTCTTCCACTCCCTCTCAAACATTGTCATTCATTTGGGTGACAATTCACGCATAATATAATAGCCCTGGGGTACAATTAATTTTAGCAGTTGCACAACTTAGTAAGGAAAAAAAAGCATCACTGGTATTATGTGTGCCTTGAAGGTCAGATGATGCCACAATTTGCACCTTTGTTGTGAGACATGAAAATTAGCAATTAGCATAAATATATTGATTAACATATGGGTAGTTTAGCCTGATATACTAATAAAACTAATCATATTTTACCAGCTATAAGCATCCTTTGCACTCTCTATAATGCAACATATGATAATTCTCTAAAATGTGTGAACTGAGATAAATTTTGGACTAATAACGATTATTGTATGAAGTATGCACTAGAGCAAATAAGATGAGTTCCTGCTCTGGAAAGCTTTAAAAATAACAATATAATTGAATTTATTTGGTACCACCCATGTTATATTAGCAATATGCTTGTGTAGTCTGTCCCTTTTGTTCTTCTCATATTTCTCCCATTCTTTCCATAATTAAGGCCGCTGCCTGCATTTAGATCCTCATCATCTTTCTTTTTGATTGTTGCCATAATTTTATATTTTTTATGAGATTTATTTTGTGTTGTTGTTCAAATGCCACCAGAGAAATGTTTCTGAGTTATTCATTTGACTCCTGCCACTCTGTTACAACTTTAGAATACAGAACTAAATTGAACGTTTGGTTAAGATAGTACCACGAATTAGGTTGTTGACATTTATTGGTGGTTTAATTTACTCTTTTCTTACTCTTGCAAGGTAGGCAAGTTTTCGTGTTGAATAGACAGCACACATTTTTTTAAAATAAGTATTATTTAAGGTGTTAATAACTAACATCTATTGAGCACTTATGGTATCTCAATTATTGTTTAAAAACTTTTCATGTATTGTCTCATTTAATCCTCTACATAGTTTTCTCAGAAAGTTACTGTAATTGCTATTTCCATTTTATAGATAAGGAATCTGAGGCACGGACAGGTTATTTAGCCAACGGCCACACAATTATTCAGCAACGGAGCTGGGATTTGTACTTACACAAGCTGAATTAAAGCTTACACTTTTTCCAGTAAGTATGAAGAAAGAAAGAGAGCAAGTAATGGAAAAACCCAGCAGTCCCCTTTTGGCATTTTGTTCCCTGTAAATGTTTGTTGTACTAGAAGTTGTAGGCTAACTCTTGCTTTGGTATTTAGCTAATAGAGACTTTCTTTGTTTTACTGCAATGTCTTTATTTTTTGAAGTTAGTTAAAAACTGAAGGGCATTATCTGCTGTAAACCAACATACATAAGTATAGGTCACTTTGCAGTCAAAGCAAATGACAAATGTAATTTAAGGGTTAAAGTCAGTCATTGTTGTATACTGTAACAGAGATGTTACATGCACCATCTAACTTCTCTTAAGTAAATAGATACTATGGCTCATCTTTTCTTTTTCAAAGTTATGTGTAAGAATATTGTGCTTTGAAAAATAAAAGCTGAAGCTGAAGTGGACAGATTTGGAAAGATTTGTTGTAAAGAATGCATCGTTAAGTAGTATTCAGTAGTTATGCATTTCTTTACAAGTTGGCATCAGTTTTCCAATGGTTAAACTCTCTAATTGTAAGTCATGTGATGTTTGTTCCCTAGGCCATCAGCCTGGATTGTAAGTATTGTTTTTACTTGATCTGTCCAGTGGTGACACCAAATAAAACATCTGGCTAGAAGAGAACGAATTACAAGAGATTACAATTGCACAACTTTTGTTGATGAGGCACAACTGCCATGGTTGTACTGTTTTGGGGGGAATAGGGCAATTTTCTATGTTTTACTTTGTATCTTTTTGTTGCTGCTCTGGAAAGGGAGAAGAAGAAAAAACAGGGGAGAGGATAGGGAGAAGGACAGGAAATGTTGGGATGGATTTGTTGGTAATGAGTAAAATGCGGAGAAGTAGTGATATTGTTGGGTGTTGATCTTATTGAACACTCTTCTGAGGGCTATAAAATCCTCAGGTCACACAGCTAAGAAAGAACGGAGCAATAATTTAAGCTCAAGCAATAGCAGCTAATATTGTGATCTTTATTTTAATACCCCAACTCCTAATCTGCAGGATATTGAACATTTGGGAATTTCCAGGATGTGAAGTATTTCCTAATTTCCAGGAAATAACATTTGGCTAGGCATTTCACATGTATGATTTCATTACATCTTTACACCTGCCTTTCAGTTTTATTACCATTATATAAATAAGAAACCTAAGATTTAAAAGAATCATGAAGACTTTAAAACACTTAATGATTTGCCCAATATTTCACAACTGTTTATTATCAAAGCCAAAAAATCTGATTTCAAGGGCTTATTAAAGCATCTCCTTGTACCATCACTAGCAAGAATACTCTAAAGACTTTTATTGTAGATCGCCTATTCTGTGGAAGTCCTGCCTCCAGAGAGCTGCGATGAAAGTCAACCCAAATACAGTGTTCTAGTTAGTTCAACTCTGAAAACTATCTTTTACTATTAATTTTTATTACAGTTGCCTATTGCCTGTATCTAGATTACCACGAAATTTAGAAGCAAAATAATACCCCACAAGCAAACACTTTTTGATTTGTTATTTTTGACTGATTACATTAAGAGAAAATACAACAGAATAATATAGTCATTCATTGAACCATGTTCTAAATAGTAAACAGATTTTATTTTATTGTAACCTCAGAATCTATCAATAAAAATAGGTAGGATGGCATATAGGATGGCAGTTACCTGAAAAAAATAAGCTATCAATAAATCCCAGATGTGTTTCACATACACACAAGCAGCATTTGATGTCTTTGAAGCAATATGCACACTGGAAGACACTTTAACTTACATGCAATATATTTTTTTCAAACTAGCTTCACAAATACTCAAGCAATAAATGTGCCCCATAAAGAACACTAAAAGTGAAATATTAACAGATGAGATCATAATTATGGAATGAAATTTGTTTATCATTTTTAAGTAAACACTGAGAGCATTATAAACCCATTGATACGTTTGAATAACACCTTTCACAGTGGTTCCTATGATAGTGGCTTTACAGGGATGCTAGGTTAGACAAACTACTGGGCAACTGAAAAAATATAACGGCTATGAATCAAGTCGAGCTTCAACATCTGCGAGTTTTGGAAAAGTTTGAACTCTCCCACTCTCTCTCTAAATGTGTGCATAATGTTTACTGTTTGTATACTTTTGTAAATTATTTCAATAATCAATATATTAGTCAAGGAACTTCCTTCTATTACACATTGAGTAAAATGATTATGATATATTTAACTATTGGGCTGTAGAATCAAAATGTCTGCATTGAAGTCTGGCTCTATAAGGTGGCAATTTACTTTACCTCAGTACCTCAGTTTATAGCTTAATCTGAAAAATGGGATGAAGATAGTAGTTACCTGAAAGGGTTGTTGTGAGGATTAAATTAGTATCTGTAAAACATATTTTACCTGCTCAGTAAATGTGAGCTTCGGTGATATTGATGATGATTATATTGCATGGATAATGATGTGTTCTGCTTTTCTGAACATTGCAGAGACAAGAAAATAAAATTTGGGCTATTTAAACATTAGATATTATTTAAAAATCCCTTCTCAGCTTCTTAATAAAAATAACAGGAAAAACATTGAACACAACTAAAAATTATTTGAAATTAGCATAATACTAAGAAAGACTTTGACAAATACCTGATTACTATTGCAAACCTAAACAGCCAGATCAGAAAATCGAAATTTAAATTAAAAACAAAAAGTAAATAGACTGCCTTGATAGTGGAACCTGGTGCTCTAAAGCTTCCTTTGTTTTTTATATCATGAGAATTGTCAAGTGGCAAACTGCTGTGGGTAAACCTGGGCAAGTGATAGGATCAAACTTTTAACTGCTTGCCTTGTGGATCCACAGAAATGGCCAGCACTGCATAGGCACTAAAAGATTAAATGGTGAAGAATGTTCCAAGGCGAAGGGGGCTCCAAAAACGACCATTTAGACTCTGACCAAATGGACAGAATTTAAAACATAGATACAGTGAGTGTTTTCAAAATGGCCTGGAAAACACATTAAAAACAAAAGGAAAGATGTTATGAACATTTGAAACTAGATCTAAGGTTAGTTAAATTAATGTCTGTAATTGCTGTTACATGATATGGCTACCAGTGAAAATGGTACAGTGTATATCTTTTGTTTATTAATATTATAAAAATGGCCAAGCCAGGTGCAGTGGTGCATTCCTATAGTCCCAACTATTCTGGAGGCTGAGGTGGAAGGATCTCTTTGGGCCAGAAGTTCAAGGCCAGTCTGCACAACATAGCAGTTCCCCCATCTGTTTAAGAGAAACAAAACACAGGCTAAATCAAGAGGGGACATATGAAACAGAAGGAGAATCCATGTAATTTTAAACCCAGGGCTTTATGTGATCAAAGTAGCATTCTAATTTTCTATTGACTATATTATTGTGAAAATTAGATATAATTTGGCATACATTTATCTCAAGTCTAATCATTTTTACCTAGTTTTCAAAGCTTACTACCAAGGCATCTACTTCATTTCAGCCAATTAATTTCTTACATTGTTTTATTAACTGTAGTCACCATGTATAATAGATCTCTCGAACTTAGCCAATTAATTTCATTTCCCCTTTTGTCTGATGGCTTCTTCCCTCTAAGTTCCCCACCTCCCAGCTTCTCCTCTCCAGCATGAGGGATAGTCATGGACCCATCTCTAGAATCAGACAGCCTTGGTTTGAATTCTGACTTCTCTACTTACTACTCTAGCATCCTTGGACAATTACGTAACTTTCTGTAGTTCAGTTTCTTCTACTTTAAATGAAGCTAATAGGAGATCTTGCATCATAGGATTGTCAAGAGGATTATATTAGTAAATACATGTGAAGTACATAAACGCATGCCTGGGATAGAATAAGTGCTCAATAAATAATAGTCATTATTATTTTTCTGTCAGACGCATCTTCCTGGGGCCCACCAGTTTTCATTCTGATCCAGAAATTTGCACCAAGACCTGCAATTCATTGAACTGGGGGGACTGAATTAGCTGTTTTTGTAGCGCTATATGTTGTCAGTTGTTTGGAGAGTAAATAAGTTGCCCAGCAGTTCATGTCACAGAGTAAGCATTCGATGACTTGGCAATTATTAGAAATTGTTAACATAACTCCAAAGAAAGTTCAGAAATTCTGGTAAAAATTTTCCTTTTTCTGTAAGATACAGTATTGTTTGATGGCTTTCAGATTTTTAAGCTTCTGAGAGAAGAGTCAAGTATGTTAGATATATTTTATTTTCCTTTTGCAGTGCCTGGAAGAGGGTCGAACAAGTAATTGGGGTTTAATAAAGATTGCCCATCTGCACAAACGTACACCAAAATGCATTCACACATCGCTGAATAGTTTTCCTAGATATTTTAGCAATTTGAATTTGAATAGGAACATATCTGTGTGTACTTTTACAGTTTATTTATTATTACCTATTTCTTTTTGCTAATTATTAGATTTTTAGAATAAAAATACCTGGCTTTAAAAAGTAATGGTGATTATTGATCTTTGGATAAGCAACATAAAAACTGATAAAAATAACCTGAAAGGCCTTTTTTGTCTTCTGGTAGCTTTATATAGACATGATTTCGTTACTTTTCTTCCTTATCAATGTACAGCACCATTAAAAATAAATTATTTGGAGAAACTGGTGAAATTCTAATAATGTCTGGAGTTTAATGTTAATATTGCTGTCCCAATGTTGTTTTTTTCTTTTCAGCTTTGACAAAAGAACCCTGAAAATGTAATATGATAATATTAGGAGTAACTGAAGTTCAGGTGAGGAGTGGATAGGGAGGTCTTTCTACTATCTTTGCCATTTTTCTATAAATTCAAAATCATTCCCAAACAAAAATTTTATTTTTAAAACACGAGGAAGGAAATTCAATTATTGACAAGTCTGTTATTTATAAAAGCTAAATGATAAACAATATGAAAAAGCGATCATTTAATTTCTAGTGGCATATTCACTTAATAGAATATAATACAGTCATTAAAAAGCATCATTGTGAAAAATGAGCAAAATGTAAAACGCTTTTGATAGTAAGTAGAAAAAAGATTCAGACAGCAACATAATATGATTACAACCATATAAAATATGAGAATGAAAGCAAGTATATCAAAGTAGTTGTGCTGGGGCAGTGGGATTCTAACTCACATTTTCTTTTTGTCACAATTTTCTAAATTTCTATAGCTTTTACTCTGAATAATCCTCAAAGGTGAAATAGAAGCTCCAAATGACTAATTATACTACTAAGGATATGAATTATGCCATATTAAAGAAAAAACGATATCTTACCATGACTTCCCAAATTTTAATGAAAAAGTTTTTAATCACCGATTTTAGCAGGTATCTTAAGGATAACCTTATTCAGCCAATATCTTAGTCTTTTGTCTTGGATACTATATTTGCTTCGTTCTTGCCAATCATGAATACTTTCATCTTCCAAATGTCACCTCATGCAAAATTGATTAATTTTACCTGTGCTCAGCTGGATGCTCTAAAAACTCTGTCAAAACTTGTTACCTGGACACTCTTACATAGGAGCAGAAAAGCAACTTATGCAAATTCAAAGTACCACCGTGGTTTAAGATTCCAAAGAGCAAATTGCTACCAAAAAACAAAGGCAACTGAATGGGAGGCACACTGTGGTTCTGGAAGTGACTTTGAGACAATACTGATGGCTTTACTCTTTCCTCGAGCATATGTATTCTGACATTATTGACATTAGCACTTTTGGGTCTATCCAGAGTCTAAGTTCTCTCACTATGATCTTAGGACACTTGCAAACCCTCCTTTGTGTCCAGCGACTCTATCTCAAGTTCAATTTTTAACGTATGGTGTATAATTTCATAATTTTCCTTTCCTATTCCATTTTTTAGTATTTGACTAATTTCATTTAGAAAAGTAAGGAATAAGTAGAAACTACTTATAGAAATATAAGTAGAAAATTATATAAAATATAAACATTATAATGGATAGTTCATAATATTCTGCTCTATGTGGATAAATACTATATTATTTATCTGGTATTTAAAATGCATTAGAGTACTTGAAACATAAATGCAACTTTAAAATAAAAGCAATAAGATTGGGAGTTATGTCTTATTGGCAAAATTTTTTCATATCCTTAAGGCTCCTATTTGGAAATATATTTGTAGTAAAAACAGGGACATGTCTATGATATCTGTGTAAGTGTGAAGGGATGCTTGACAGAAAGAGATCTCGGAATATTCCCATTCCTCAAGGCTGAAGGAAAATATATAAATATATATACATGCGTATATATGTGTGTATACACACACACACACACACCCAAAGACAGAATTCAACATCAAATAATAGGCAAGATGTGCCCTTGAAAATCACGACAATAAGTTGCTTCTTCCTTGGAGGTGTTCTTCCATCCTTAAAAAGTGAAAACAATATTATATTGGATCTTTTGTCATTGCTTGGATAGAACTTGGGCAAGGTTTAGAAAATGGGCCTAATTTCAGAAACCCCTCTCTCCATGTTCAATGGAGAAAACATTTGATCGAAACTCACCACTTAAAAAGGGTGTGTGTGAAGGGATCCTTGGAAGATTTTCAACATTTGATGACATAGCTCCTTGGATGATTTTCAAGACCTGGAGGGGTCCATAATGAAGAATCATGCTGCTTCCATTAGTGTATTTTTCCTCTACATGTTTGCAGACAAAGCTGAGAATCTGTCCAATTTCTTGTTTGGCTAAGGTAGTCTTTATTTTAATAGAAAGGCTAGTCGACTTGGCACATTTGCAAATGACAAGAGCAAATGAAAGCTAGTAACATTTAGATAATTCTCATAGCCAATGGGAGATAACTTTGTGTATGTGACAGCTGTCCTTTTTTCCCACAATAGTTTACCAAAAGGAGTAATATATCCTGAAAACGATGAAAAAGTTTTGTCTTGTTTTAGAGTTGTTAATCACCATATGATTTTATAGCCATATTGTGAAAGAAATTTAGTTGGGATATGTGCATTTAAAAGGAGAATTGTACCTTTATATAGTTCATGCATCTTAACTAATATGCTACTTTTCTTTTCAATGCTTTTGATATATTTAATTACTAATTAGGTTGATGGGTGAAGTATTAGTTTTGGAAATTCCACCAGCAATAATTGATTTATTCCTAATTTAAAAACTGGAGAGTCTTGATATATCTTAATAACCAGATTTCATTTTCTCTTGAGACAATAAATATAGTATTACAACCTGTACCAAATGTATTTAGGTATAACTGTTTTGAGAGTTAGAATGCTATCATTTACTAAAATCTGATGAATTTGTTTAAACTTTGTTGCTATAATTATGAAAAGAGATATTATTCCTTATTAACAACAATAAGAACAAAAAAAGTCCTGCAGAACTAAAAGAAAAAAAATCACAAATTTAAAAAGTCACCTTTAAGGCTATATGATTTGTGGGGATTGATATAAAACTATAATGCTTCTTGATATTATTCTGTGACTCAGAATGTATCTAAAGGTCTTAGTTTGCATTAAAATACATGCTTAAAAAAGTGTTTATTATATTAATAATTATTAGGAAATGTATATTAATTGATGATCTCTTAAAGTATTTTAATGAAAATATTTATCATTCATACCCAGTGAAATGTAATGTACTAGTATTGATTTGTAAGAGAAACAAGTATAGGAGTGCAAATTTTAAGCTGATAATATTCAGGCCAAACATTTAAAAACTGTCTTTGTAGTTGATATTAACTTTAAGCCTCTATTATCACCCAAGACCAAAACATTTAGCTTCAGCATCATGATCAGAATAAAACCAATTACACATGAAAGATTTATCATAAAAATGAAAGATTGCTTTGGTAGTTGTTATGAATTCATATATTCAAGGCAGACAAGAAACCAACAATATAAAGTCTCAAAAGCCAGAACCTCTGCAAATAGCTTATTTAAGACTACAACTGGTGAACATCCTTGAACCAAAGGATGGGTTCTGTGCAATCAATGAAGTTATGGCTGTCAGTATAACTCTGTTATGAAAGCTAGTAACATTTAGATAATTCTCATAGCCAATGGGAAATAACTTTGTGTATGTTCAGTAGGGCAGTTCTAGTGAAACTATTCTCAATTTAAAATAGATTTCTACAGATTCCAAAAAGTGGAAAAATTACTTCTAAATAATTGTTAAGTCAGAAAGGACCTCCCAGGTTCTATTTAACAGAAATTATATGCCTGCTTCCACAGAATGGATTTTCTATTTAGGTAAGTCATTCAGCTGAAAAATGGAATGGGCCATAATAGCATTTTTACTGCTTAAAATTTCATTTCAATGGCTCCCATTCTACTTTTCCCAGCGGAATGTGAATCCTTATACTCAAAAGCCAAAACAGTGTGGGGGAGGGGAATCTGTTTTATGGCTTTAGAAGTTATCATTTTAAGTGCTGGCTCTAAGGTAGAGTTACAGTGGAATATTCCTTTAGCCAGTGGCACAGACGGGTATTTCTGGATGAGATTCTGCCCCCTTGTTGTGGAACGTGATGTACATTTTGATTCCCTGGCATGCCTACACTAACACCCATCTGTTATGATGGCATTGTTCCTAAAAAAAAGGTGGTTTGCCAGGTTCCAGAAGTCCTAGGTGTCTGGCATATGTATACATTTCTAAAGGTATTTTCCAGAACTAAAAACAACAACAACAACAACAACAACACAAACTAAAAACAAACCATGAGAGCTTAGTTAGGGTGCTTTCTTTTAGAGTATAATTTCATTGGTGGGCTATTCCAAGCAATTATGTCACTAATGCATACATTTAGGAATAAGCACCCTTTCTTATGTTTAACATTGGAAAATCTCCATGTGGAAAGAAATTCACTGGGACTTTGAATAATAACTCATCTTACATATAAACAATCCTCATTCATTGTAGCTGCTCTTATTCGTGAATACTTATATTGTTTCATTCATGTTATTTTGATCAGTTCTACTAAGTATTCCATAAGATGGTTTGTTAGAGACTAGAACCTCCAGAAGGACTGCTGTGACCAATTTTGAGATGGAAATTCATACCCCATAAACTTGACAAGATAGGGTTGATTGCCGAGGTTAAAAAGCCCAGAAATGGCTTAAGTTAAAGTCAAACGATGGAAATCCTATAGAGCTCTGGGGCCCACAGGGGGTGATTGGATAATTTGGTTACCGAAGAGAAGACATCCCGTTGCTTAGCTACAGGATTCTGGGTGGCAGCTCTTTTCCCTCTCACATTTCCTGGCGTTTTGTTTTTGTAAATGTAGTTTCTTGCAAATGAGAGTGTCTGCATGCAGATGTCCACATTGCAATTGTTTTGATTTGTAAAATGAAACAGTATTAGAGGAAGAAAAATACTTGGAGAGGTAAAATTTGGAAAGGAACTTCCCCCATGTGCTTCACTGTTTAAATAGATTAAATCAAGTAATATAAAACATTGTAGAAACTTAAAATTGTGATATGCACTTTGCAAGATGCAGTATTTTGACTGCAGCACTGAAATCAGAGTTTCATTAATCTCTATAAGAATAATAGCACAAACACTTGTTGCATACATGTGATTAAAAGCCTCTAATATTCAATCTACTTATGGAAAGGAAGATTTTTTCAAAAAAATCAATGCTAAAGATTTTATAGACATACTTATGTATGTTATTTATTTATTTCATCTTTGGGTACATTTAAGTTAAATTATCACATTTTACTTTGTATGCTGGTTTCTGTTTTAAATTTCTTAGCACTAAAGTGTGAGGTATAAACTGTAATAATTTCTATAATTATTATGCCATCATCATCTTATTAAAATAAGTTATCTGTTTATTTTGTGGTATTAAAAGGTTATTGAATTATTTAGATTAAAATAGCAAGGGGTTTTTAATACAGTTCCATGGAAAACATACATGGCTATATTTAGAAAATCATTGATGAGTTGTGAAGCCAATTCAAAAGTGTATAAAGCTTGTATTCTTATAAGGTTAGTGAGGCAATTCAAAAGAGTCATTATGCTCTTCTTTCAGATTGTCCTTATTTGGGGCAGACTAAATACATAACGTCTTTGAATTTGTTTTTCTACTGTTTATTATGTATAGCACTGGATAAAGAGCACTAAAACAATGGTGATAGAAACCTGTTAGGCTAAGAAAGCCAATAAAGTTTTGCATGATAGATTTAAACTATATGTTACCACATAACTTAAACTTTGTAATTGATTTGGTTGGAAAAAAGAGATTTTTTAAAAAATTTTTGAAAATAAAAAAAAAACCCTACAAGTAGAAATTAGTCATTCTATGGGCAAATAAACCTAAGAATGTGAAGCTGAGAAAGGATACAATAAATTAAGAGCCTAGAAGAAAACTCTGAAATTGTCATCGTGGCATTAATAGTGATGTTGTCAGGGTCCTTACCACATGCAACATGCTAGGAAGCCAAAAGACAAAACAAAACGACAACAAAAATACACACACACACACGCACACACAACACACACACACACAAATCAAGATGTCACAGGAAACTAGGACAATGCTTAAAGAAAGATTTTATGGAGGATATGTGACTTAAATTGAGTTTTGACAGAATGTTATGATTTTTGAGTAGAGAAATGAAGACAGATATTCCAATAAGAAAAATAAGAAAACTTCAGTTAGAAAATAATGATAAAGAACTATTGAATCAATACTCTACTATTAACATTTTCTTTTGAATCACTGAAATATGCATCAATTTCATTAAAGGATAAAGTTGTTGAACATGGTAAAGATAAGTTGCCCATCCAGAGACAAAACTAACAGAGTTCTTTGGACACATTGGATCAAGCAGATATATACAGACAGATACATATACTTGTGATTTATGTTCCATTAAGATCATATATCTTTTTTCAGAAAATTTACAGAAAAGAAAACACTAGAAGAATATTCACTAACACCTATATTTTGTATTTTATGGAGCCTTTTTCTGTTATCCTTTTGGTCATCTATTCTTTTTAAATCCCCAGCAATAAACATGTATATATTGTACAACAGTGTGCCTTTTTTACTTTTTACTTTTAATGCTGTTACATTTATCTAGGTTCGTGGAAAGGAGTGAAACCAGCATTTGTATTTTGCTATAAAGTACTTACTTTTCTACTTAACTTGCTACCTGTGATTAAGAAGTCTAAGTATAGACGTCCAGAAGGCTACTGTACTATATTAAAGTTGGGTCATATTTTCAAATGTGATAAACATTCTTAATGCACTCTCTTTTTTAAATTTAACTTGCCTGGGTAAATTTGCATAACTAATGAAGGTTATACAGCCCACAACACAGCTCCCTATACCCTAGGTATTTCTACAAATACCTTTAAAGCTGTTTATGTTGAATAATATTTATGAATAATGAATGCTTTTTCTCTCTTCCTTGTTTTCTCTAGCCCACTCTTATACTGCAAGGCACTGTTGAAATAGCCTGCATACTCAATAAATGGATTCTGTACAACAGCTTAGTAGAAAAAAAACAAATAAACAAAAACCCGGTGAAGAGATGACAGATGTTTTTCCTAGTTTCTTCCTCCAAACAAGAATATTAGGTACAGGGCTTTTTCCAGGAGATCTCTGTGGAAAACCAATTATTGTATTTTATCTTGTGAACATACCATTGAAAAATGTTATAGAAGCAAAAATTGACAGTAATTACTGTGGTATAAAGTTTAAAATCATTTTCATCAATAGGCTAAAAAATTCATTCTGCTTTTTATGTTTTAAAAAAATTTTAAACAAGTAAATTAAAGTCATATGCTCTATGAATGCTAATTCTGTAAGAATTTAGTATAAAGAAAGGTTATTGCTTTCAGTTTCTACTCACAAAAACTTTATTTAAATATCATCCATTATGTGTTATTGTTAAAAAGAATGCTAGAAAGGTCAAGTTTATGATATTAGATATATAAATGAGAATCTCTTAAGATACTTCTTATAATAAATGCTTAGGGACTAATATTTAATACATCTATTTAAATATATTTTATAAGCTAGAATTATTAAAAACCTAAACACAATAAATGTATGTAGAAAGAAGCATTAAGATTTAAAGGGTGTGGATATAAAGGAAGATAATGGGAAACTACTAGCAGTCATTTTTTATTTATTTCCTCATGATATTATTTATTTATTTAGTTTTTGTTTAGCTTCATTTCATTTCTTTCTTTTTAACAGTAGGATATGCATGTTGTAATATCTGGAAATGTTTTCATTGTTTAAAAATGTCAAATATATTTTTCATTAACACTTTGAATGTTTTTAAAGTAAAAATGTATATCATTATTAAAACCTACTTTCCTACATTCTTCTAAAGATTAAGACATTCTGAGTTGGCTGTATGTATCTGGGCTAGACCAAGTAGTTTTTGCAGAGAAGGGCATTCCGGTCCCAACTTATTTACACCCTGCTCTTTCACAGCAGCACAAGACAAATTAAGAGGTTTTAATCAACACAGAAAAGTTATTTCCAAATCCAAACAGCTGGTCTGAATAATTTATTCCCTTTTTATTTAAACAACCTGCTCTCATTTTTTTCTCATGTGTTATTTCTATTCTAAAAACTACAATGCCCCATCTCCAGGTTGAGAAATATGAGCCTGAATTCTCTAGCAGAGGGAAATGTGACATGAAATGAATGTGTTTGCATGTAACAAATGAGAAGCAATTCAATGTTATTAAACTAATGGGTAAAATCAAATGTCTATGGAGAGTCCCAGTACAATTCAAGACACACACACAGTAAAAGGACTAGCTGCAGGTTTTGCTAATGTTTCGGCTCAAGGGTGTATATTTTCATGTTTCTTTTTTCAGTAGGTTAGGTGACAATCAGAAAGTAGAAGACTCCATGATATGGAGATATACCCTTTATTCTGAATTAATTTGGGAGAAAAAAAATGACAGCTATTTCCATTACAACGTTCTTAGCAACAACCTTGGATAACATGTTGAATACAGCTCCCCAAGCATCTGTTGGTTTTAAGGATCATGGTGCGTTGAGTGGAGTAAAAGTCTAGTATTATGATAGACTATCTACTCGAGTGAATCACTTTGCCTCCCTCACTATTATTTCAAGTGGATAATTCATTTTTCACTGTCCATCTGAAAACATAGTGGTGTAGAGTGGACAGGCAAAGAAGAGCAATGAAGCTGCTTTTCAGTTAAGATGGGGCTTGTTCTATATATCCAATGTGGGGCAAAATGCAATGTGATATTTTCTTTTAAAGCTGATAAAATGGCTTAGAGTCAATTGCCCTTCCAAAACATCGGGAAAATTGGAAAAGTAAGTGCTTAGACTTTCAGGATGATGATTTGGTAGGCTGTCACTCACGTGGATGAAGATATTCTGATGTCCACTTTCCCCCTTGTCCCTAGTGTGCCACATTTTATAATCTCATAGCTAGAGACTGTATCAGGGTACACAGTCTAAGCAAGGGGTACTGTACAGTGGTGGTGGGAGAGAGCACAGGCACTGAATCACACCATTTTGATTTGAATCCAGGGTCTGTCACTTACTAGCTGTGGGATCTTCAGCAAGTTAAGTTACTATCTATAAGCCTCAATTACCTCTTCAAAACAGTGGGACAGTAACAGCGCCCAACAAATAGTACCAAATGAAATCACAATTATGAAGTGCTTGACCATGTACCTGGCATAGCATAAGCACATAATAAATCTTATTTTACCAAGCTATTTTTCTGGAGAAATGCAACTTCAACTCTCATAAAGACTTTGTTACAGAACTTTATAAATATCTTTCCCCCAGTTTAAGATTTAAACTTAAAGCTGATCTAAACATACACACACAGATACACAGACACACACATGTCGTTTCTCTGTGTCTGCTTCTGTAGTGCTCTCTTTCTCCTTCTTGTATACGTACATGCACATATACACACATATACATATTCACTATATAAGTGAATATAGTGTGTATTCTACATACATAGATACATTTTTGACTCTCAGATAAATGTCTATGACTTCACAAAATTTGGATTTATGAGATTGTTAAAAGGAACCACAGGACAACATTGAAGTAAGGAGAGAAAAGAAAGACATTAGTGTGAAATCAGTGTCACAAATCAAAACATTGGAGTGCAGTCAAGAAAGTTGCGTATGAAACTTGTTATTCTGTCTTCTCCCTGGAAAGCTTTACTTTTTCTGAGAGAACTTAATATCACCTAGGAATTATTATATTTTTCCACAGTCTCCCCTGTTAACTAATTCCCTTGTTGCACACATAGAGGTACAACAGTTTAATAAAACAAAGACTGACTTGACATTGCCAGCACGAGGTTGTTTGTATTCACCTGTGACATTTACAAGTGAAGACATACAGAACCTTCTTTTGTTTCCTGGATAATCGTTCAGGTGTTAAAGAAGAAGTTGATTCAGTTTTAAATGGCATGATTTTCTCAAGCCTTGGGAAAATAATTGATGGATTTTCTTCTTCTTTTTTCATAGTTCAAGTATACTAACTGCAAAGTTGTGTCTAACTGTTTAATTTTACAAGACTGAAAATATTGAATTTAAAGCTTACGCTTTAGTTTAGGTTTATTCCTGGTGTTCAACATTGTCTAAACTTTCACAGGCAAATCGGAAATGAAACACAATTGAAAGTAAACCATGCTTTTTCTGCCTGAAAGGGGCCTTAATATTTCATTTTATGTTTTCAAATGGAATCTAATGAGAACGTGATTTTATACAGATACCTTGTGTCAATTATTCCCTGTATTCCTTCTAAAGCGATCTGTGCATTCATCTTGAAGCTTCATTAAGGATCAAGCCAAGTAGTCTTTAAAAAGTACAGGGTTTTGGTGATAGACAGATGGTGGCTTTCATGATGTCAGGAAGTGTCAGATATTATCGTTGGCTGCGGGATGGTGGCTACTATCCAAACAGATTGGGAAACAGACAGAAAGAGCAAGAACACCATTTGTTTTATTTAGATACATTGTGAACAGAAGGAAGCAAGACAGAGCATACTTTTACACATCTTTTTTCCACTCCTTGTGAAAACAGTTTAGGATTTGTTATGTTATATTAGCCCTTTCATTATGCAAAAACATGTGAAAGCCAGAGACACTGGTAAAAGAATTTGTCTCATTGTGATTTTCTATGAAGTTTGTTTATTTTTATTCTTACAGAACATGATTTTTTTTTAAATTTCCTTTCCTTGGCAATGTTGAGTGCTAGAAACAGAAAGAGCTGAGATGATGCCCTTTAGAAGTGCTATACTGTTAAGAGAGTATGAAGTGGGTATTGACTTCATGATCCAGAATGAGGGCTTCTCTGAGAACCTTATCAAAGATTCAGTTCCAAAACTGAGCTTGCTTGTTTGTGATGAAGCTTAGCTACTTCTGTAATGATTTAATTCACATTGGCAGCCAGAGGGCAGTCTCAGCTCCAGACAAACATACTGGTCCAGTTACACCAGCAAAGCTGAGTATTTACTCGGCAGTAGACCTAGGCATCAGGGCACTGTCCTAATCTTCATTTAAATGAAAGGGAAAATTTGCTAGAATATTCAGTAGATAAAATATCTTCAAACTTTGCTTTCTGAGAGTTACTTGTATTTCCCTCTTACCATAATCTTCTACTTCATCCCATAAGAGGTAACCACATTTTTGACATTTTGATGGATCTAAGATCTGGTGCCACAATCTGCTGTACAGTTGTGTTCCCAAACCAGAGTGAATATATTGGAAATTTGGTTCCTAATGTAGCTCCCATATATTTGAATGTGAGGGGCCATACTAAATAAGGAAGGTTATGTTGCTCCAAAAAAAAAAAAAAAAAAATACAAAAAAACAGTAGTATGGTGTTATATAGAATCCAAATATTTAGGACCAGGAAGGACTTATTTTAGATTAGTGGTTTTCATGCAGTGCTTCAGAAAGTTCCAAAGTTTCATGCAGTCCCTTTATGGGCTATGCTAGAGGGTGAGTAAAAGGTCAAGACTCCACTCCAGTATCTCCGCTTCATCTCAACAGCTGTGTCAGTGATGTGACTTTCTAGCCTAGGGACAAACAAGGATTGGAATCTTGGCTTAAGAGATGAGCATTCCTGTAGTAGAAAAGTGTAAAGCATTTGGCTGGGGCTGAGTTGGCATGACTGTATTTTAATTGCTCCCTAAGTTCAAACAGGAGTCAAATTCCAGAAGGAGGTTTGGGATAACTATGTTATAAGGTAGAATAACCTCTCTCTCACCTCCTTCCACATCCCACCGATATTTGAGGCCTGAACATGATCAATATACCCAGAGGTTTTAAACAGAAAGGAGAGCCTGAAAAACAGTAATCTTAGCCACCTTCCTAGGATCCCCTAAAATTGCACAAGGCTGTACTTCAGTTAATGCTATCTAAAGCACTACAGACACCTCTTTTGTAAATGAGCTACTCCACAGCAGCATAAGAAATGTTGTGAATTATTTATTGGGGGAGTCTTGAAATCACAATATACATACTGAATAATAACTAATAGTTTAATCATGTGTTCATTACAAGGCAAAACAAAACTCTCAAATACTTTCCTTTGGTTCTTGAGACAAGCCCATGTATAAAGGGGAGTACATCCTGAGACACCTGGTGGAAAGCTGGTCTCTGGATTGTGGGAGGGACTGAAGTAGATTGAAAAGAAGGGTAGCATAGACCCTTCATGCTAAGGGCATCTCTGATTCAAGAGTCAGTCAGTGAATCTCATAGAATTTCTACAAAGTTTTGGTTTATGCAGTAAATTTTATTGCCTTAAATGAAATTAATCCTTGTTCTATGTTGCAAAGAATCTGAAGCATTTGACAGGTTAAAATTATGCTTCTCCAGAGCATGAATGTAATATCAGCCCTGGTTAGAAGTCATCAACTGTTGCAAGAACTCTTGTAAAGAGAAATGTAATGTTAGAAAATATGCTGTAACCATTAATTTATATCATGGAATGAAAATATCTGGGAGTCACCTTAAATCTCACGTGGACTTTCAGACATAGTACACATTGAATCTACATTTTGGTGGGCTATCAGAAGAGAAAACATTTGATACATAATGTATTGCTCAAATGTTATGTTATTACTAGGTTTCAAACAGCTAAATGGAGAATTATGTGTAAATTAAGATGTCATTGCATTAACAGTTCCACTTCTTATTTAAAAACAATGTTGGGGCTTTGTTTCAGTGTACTTTTCTATGAAGTTTATTTTTATTTTTACAGAATGTATTTAAAAATTTCCTCTCACTGAAAAATATTGAAAGCTTCGAACAGAGAACTAATTTTAAGCTCTGCAAAATATTATTTCCTTCTAATTTTAGGAACAGGAAAAATAAAAACCTCCTTACTTTACATAAGTGGACAAAAATTACTTGCCTAAGCTGCTTGGTGTTAATCTCACAGTTTCTAGAGCTGCAACCTCTGACCGAGTATTCATTTTTCAAAATCACATAGATAATTCTGTATGTCACCATCCAACCCTCAATAAATTTATACACACTCACTAGTTTAAAACAACATTTTCAAACACGTGGTCTGTTGTCATAACCCACCTCTACATATATGTACATATATATGTGTATATATATGTAAATATATATCTATATACTTATTTTATTTTTGTAACACCAACTTCGTCTTGAAGTACTTATAACTTCAACCATAAAATTTATGCCTTTTTAGAAACAGAGGGAGAATTATAGATGCTGACACTCATTTTTGGATCTCCCCAGTTTCTGAGAGAAAGAGTTAAACTGAACCACAGTATATTGAGAAGGAAGAAAATCCTGAAATTCATTCTTAATGTAATATGCAAAGAAGACATATTAACTCTTATAGCAAAAGGAAAATTCATCTACATTCTTATCATTCAAAACAGCCTAAATTGACATTTTAACACATTTCCTTATGGTCTATTTCTGGTTTTGGCAGAAGCGTGCGTCTGTTTTTTTAAAAAAATAGTTATATCATACTCTTATATACAATTTAAAATACTATTTTCACATTGGACTTTTAACTGTATTCTTGAGTAATGGGGTTTGTACTAATTTTTATGCTTTTCATTGTTATTTCTTCAATATTCAATTTCCCCCTAATTTTATATTTATCTTATAGTCAGAAGAAATGTTTAAAAATAATGAAAATAAGAAAGTCAATATGGCTGCAGTTTTCTAGGTAGATTTGTTAGAAAAGTAAGGAAACATAAAGCTATTTGGGATAGTGACTCTTGGTAGGAACTTGGAGAGAATGAACATCTTCAAATTGTAATCTCCCGCTGATAAAGGGTTCAAGTGATGTCAGTAGGATCTAGCCCCCTTGGTTACATTTTGTCTTGACTTTCTTCTCAGACTTGATGGAGGAAAGTTACATGCTTCAGGCTCACAGAACTGCAACACCAGTTCAGAACAATCTATTTCCCCAGTAACTCAGAATTCTGTAATTGAATTATGCTGACACCGATGGACTTGACTTGAGTCCTGTGCCCACTCTTAAGCCAGGAGGGAATGAGCTTGTAGACATGTCTTGTAGACAGGAGAGAATGAGCTGACTGGTTTTGCCTATTTCACATATTCAAATCCAATAGGTTTTCATGTATTCAACTTCATGTTTCATGTATTCAACTTCAATAGGTTTTGCCTATTTCATGTATTCAACTCCTAGACCCTAGGGGTGAAGTTTGAAAAGCATGATTGAGAATGGAATGAAGAGTTTACTCATATCAAAGTTCATCTAGTAACACCATAAGAAGAAGAAATGAATTCTGGGAATAAAAACCAACAAATTCCACTAGAACTCTTATGACAACACACTCTCCTTAATGTCTTCCTATCTCATCTACATACCCTCATGTACTTCTTATCTCTTCCTATGACTTCAGTGGTTTTAAATACATGGCTATGTTTTCAGTGCACTCCCTCTCTTTTTGTCTCTGTTTATCTGACTATATCCCTTAGGCAGCTTGATCCACTTTGAATGCCTCAATCAGAATATATATGTATCAAATATTTATTTCTATCCCAGCGTTCTCTCCTCAGGAGGAGCCCTGTCTATGTATCTAACAGACATCTCTATTTGGATGTCCTGCCCTAAAACTTCACAAGTTCCATAGTGAAAATCTTATCTACCTTTATGAATCTGTGTTTTTCCTGTTCACCTTCTCTTAGGGAGTGGCACCTTCTTCCCCATTCTTCCAAGACCATTACATTTTAAGTCCTACTGCCTTGTTATCCTTTGATATTGTCAATGTCTCTCCATCTCCCTTGCCACTATTCTATTTTGCCCATGCTGCAGTACTGGTTTTCCAGCAGACTTAGCTGAGGCTGGTCCATCTTTCCCTTCTGCCAAAATTAACTTACTAAAATCTGATCAGGTCAGTTCCTTTTGAAACCCACAAATGATTTTCCATTGCTCTCGGAGGAAGACCTATTCATATTGTTTACAAGAGACTCTAGTCTCTCCTTATGTCTCTAGCCTCATCTCTCTTCATACAGGCCCTGAATTAATGGGCCACATAGGACAACTTGCAGTGGCTTGAGTGTGTTGCTTTTTTCTTTAATTGCCTCCAAGCATTTGCATGTATTATCACTTCTGCCTGGCAGACCAGCATATTAGCCTGATATATTTTCTGTTCTGAGGTCATTTCCTATGGATAAGCTTTTCCAGTCACCTTTCACACCTATTCTAAATGCAAGGTTATATGCTCCCTGTCACCTACCCTGCCCCATTGTGGGAGAGTTTTTTTTTTTTTTTTTTTGAGACGGAGTCTCGCTCTGTCGCCCAGGCTGGAGTGCAGTGGTGCAATCTCAGCTCACTGCAAGCTCCACCTCCCAGGTTGACGCCATTCTCCTGCCTCAGTCTCCTGAGTAGCTAGGACTACAGGCATCCTCCACCACGCCCGGCTAATTGTGTGTGTGTGTGTGTGTGTGTGTGTGTGTGTGTGTGTGTGTGTTTAGTGGAGACGGGGTTTTACCTTGTTAGCCAGGATGGTCTCGATCTCCTGACCTTGTGATTCATCCACGTCGACCTCCCAAAGTGCTGGGATTACAGGCATGAGCCACCGCACCCGGCCTGTGGAAGAGTTTTGAAACCTTTTTGTAATTTCTTCCTTACTTGGCTATTTTCTCCAGTGGATTAAAATTCCCTGAAGATAGTGCCTTAGTTAAAGTTATATTTTCAGCATTTAGATGGTGCCTTGTGCTTAATTGTCTCCCAAAATAATGTTTATTGAGTGGATAAGGCAGTTGTTACCCCATGTTACAAACAACAACCTTAGTCACAGAGAAGTTGTGGCTTTTAAAATTCAGACAATCAGTGGTTTAATGTGAATGTGGCTACAGACAAGTATTTTAGCTTTATAGTCAGCCTGTTAAATTTCTCTCTGCAAATTTTTGGGGCAAAGTCAATCAGAGTGGTCCTGCCGAAGAGGATTGTATTCTTTATCTTCAGGAGTTTATTGGCATCAAAATGAGGTAGTTTTTTTTTTATTTTTTAAAGTATGTATGTAACATCAGTTCAATAATGACAGATTGATTAGGTTTCATCCCTGAAGGGAGTTGATAGACTAACATGAGGGCAGGAATCATTACCTTTAGCTTGTCATTAATCCTTATGAAATATCTTTTCCTATAGTAGTAATTGCTCTTATAAATTGAAAGTGGAAATATATTTATGCAAGGCTGAAGATTTCTGTTTTCTGCTATTTCAGGTATATGTGCAAGGTATTTCTAGAGACTTAATGTTCTGTACTTAGGCTTATCAGATTGCTTAATACAGGTTTCCACATTCAGTCTGTGTAGTGGATAAGATTTCCTCCTTCATCACTTCTAACCCCGTGATCAAAGCAACAATCAAAACCCACTTTGTGTAAATGTTTTTCTGAAGAACATTTGTACATTTTGCAACAGCCATTCTGCCTCATTGCAACATAACTTGGTTGAAATTTCTGGTTATCTGTGTATATATTGTGAAGTTTTCTTATAAGAGGATTTTTATTCTTATGGATGCAAAGACATGTAATGAGAGGAAAAAATATATTCTAAATTAAGCATTTACTTAATAGTTTGAGGGGTATTTCATTTACTGATTTTAACACCATCATTTTTATTTGATATAAAGGTGAGTGGTGATTAATTTTTATGAGCAAATGTAATGAAATTAACAGATATATGTTTAAGAGACTATCCATAATTGCTAGCTTAAATGATTAGGGTTTCTACAGATGTGTTATTAGAATTTCTTTCATGTGTAATGGCAAATAACTGAAGGCTACATATTTTAAATATTATTTGTGACCAACTAGACTCTCCTATCTAACCCTACTTGTGGTCAAGTGTGACTTGTGTCACACTTGACACAGCTGGTGACACAGCTGGTCACCTAATAAGCTGTGCAAGAGAAAACTTGATGGGTGGATGAATGATTAGATACTTAATTTGGTCACATTTGCAATAAGTTCTAAGCAATTGAACAAATATTCTTAGATTATAGAACTTGAGTTATGTGAATTTCTGTGGACAGGGACAACATTTTCTTTGGAAATCTTTCTTTGTGAGTGGCCTCCATGTTACAGAAAGCACATTCCCTATAGGTGCCTTTCTTTTCCTTTATACTCAAGTAGAAGAGGGAATAGAGTTGATGGGCCTGTCACAAAGACTAATATTAATGCCACATAGGATAGGAAAATAAACCAACTTACTCCATCTCTGTCTCACATTTGGTATACTACTATACTTGAAGGAAATATAGAGGTTTCTAGATGTCCCACTTTGAGAACTATTAACATAAGTTTGAATTTCAATTATACAGGTATGCTATTCCCCACAGTCATTAAGCCAACTCACTTGACTTATGAGTAAGTTAAACTATTGCTCCTTTCCATCAAGCCAGCCATGCTAACATGTGACTCAGTCAGCCATTATTAATTTTTACCAAAAAATTACCTATGTACAAATCATTTTCTTTTATGTTTTGTTTTCAATTAATTTCCAATTGGTTTACTGAATGTGTTGAGTGATTTTTAGATTATAATGTAGGGGTGATTACTTTGGATTCTTATAATCTCAAAAGAACTTCTGAAAGTCATATGCATTTTTAGAAAATATCAGTGATGATGATAAGAAGAACACTTGAAACAGTACTAGGTATGAAGTCAGACAACTTGGGTTTGAATCGTGACTCTCCCAGAGTTTAGCTACTTGTTTTCATACAAATTACTTAATCATTCTAGGATTTAGTTCTCAGAAATAATAGAAACAGCTTTAGAGGAGAACCATGAGTATGAAGTTTATGTGAAAATCCTTATTAAAATGTCTTGCTCCTGGTAGATGGGCAACAAAAACATATTTTTGAGTTAATTATTAAATTAATAACTAAATTAAAGAAAATAGGCATTATTGTAAAAGACTAATGTAAAAAAAAAAAAAACCATGCACTGAGGATTAAACTGCAGTTGAAGTTAGTGTAAATGAACCTGAAATAGTGGAGTTACACAGAGTTCAATTTTAAATTAAGATCAAACTACTCTGAATTCCAGAGGTTTTATTAAACCTTTCCACTGATGTTAGCCTTAATAAGTAGATTTTTGTACCATATTGAGGAACAGAATTTAAATTTTCAACACACTTAATAAGTTGGAAAAATAAAATGTCAGAAATTACAAACTGAATTTTTTAATAATAAACTTATTTGTACAGCAGGTACTATAGAGAGAAAACCTAAGTATTAATAATGATAAGACAAAATAAGACCCCTTGGTTATGGTATTCTTTCTGTAAGTTACTGATATTATTATAATGGCTTTTTATGTGGGGTATTGCAGAGGGATATGAAGCAACAAAAGCACTTATGAGAATCTGTCATTATAAATTACCAGTTCACACGTTTTTTATACAGTTTTTGCTTTTCTAAATACTGAGAACCCACTATGTGTCACACACTGTTCTCAGTTCTGGAAATATGAAAGCAAAGGCAAAAACTATTTGTTGACCTACCAAAACTATAATCCAGGGAAAAAGAGAGCTATTAAAAATATTTTACAAATACAGTAAGTTTTATGGAAAGAAAACAGTACCAACAGTACAAGTAAGAGACCAAAGACTTGGGATGAAGTTCCCTGTAGCCTGACACCTAAAGACCTCAAGAGAGAGTAGGTATCAGTAAGTGTGAATCATGTGTGTACATATATATATGCACGTGTGTGTGTGTGTATGTGTGTGTTAGAGAGAGACAGACGAGGGTTCCATGAGAAAGTAAAGTATATTTTCAGAGGCATGGAGATGAGAGCATATGTCTGTGGTCTGGAGTGGAGAGCTGGAGATCAGGTTAAAAAGTAATCAGAAACAGACCGGGCACAGTGGATCATGCCTATAATCCCAGCAATTTGGGAGGCCAAGGTGAGCGGATCACCTGAGGTCGGGAGTCAAGACCAGCCTGACCAACATGGAGAACCCCACCTCTACCAAAAATACGAAAAACTAGCCAGGTGTGGTGGTGCATCCCTGCAATCCCAGCTACTCAGGAGGCTGAGGTAGGAGAATCGCTTGAACCGAGGGAGCAGAGGTTGTGGTGAGCCGAGATCGCGCCATTGCATTCCAGCCTGGGTGACAGAGCGGGACTCCATTTCAAAAAACAAAAAGAAAAGAAAAGAAAAAAGGAAATCAGAAGCAGATATTGGTGGGAACTTTAAGCCTTCAAAAGCATTAAACATATGTGTAAGGAGATGCTACTCATGCATTTTAAGGACATAATATTGTCATTTTTTGTTGTTGTTGTTATCGCTGTTAAATTCAGTCTTGATCCTTCACGGTTTGTTAAAGAAACATCTGTAAAGACCACACAAATAACAAACGGAAAGCAGCACATAGAGAAGGTAAAAAAAGAGCATTGCATATCATTTAATAAGTTAAAAATATTTTTAAAGAAAATATATAATGTGGGAAAGAGGCCACCATGCTCTAAGATGGTGGTTCTCAAACTATCTGAGGTGGAGGACTAGTTTTCTTTTTCTTCTGTCTGTTGCTTCCAGTCTCTCACAGACTGACACTTTTATGAAATATGAGGAAGATGAATTACTAAAAAATAAACTTTAAAAGAACAGATATACAAAATACGAACCTCATTTTTTTATAATTAGATTCAACAAACACAAAATTGCATTTTCATAAACGCAATCAGAAAAAAAAAAAACAACAGAGGAAAAGAGACAAGAGTCTCAAAACCTGTACATGTTTCTCATTGAAGGTATGTGTGGAGGTGATTAAAATTTCTGTGCTTACCTCATTGCAGACCAATAAAAAATGAGACAAGGATCACACTTTTAGAGATTTTTGCTTTAGGAATTACTTTACATAGCACTAATGATATTAACTTTGTCTCCAAATTTGTTAAGAGTAAGAAAGCAAGAAAATTAGTATTAACAACTCGGATTTGGATACTATGTAGAAAGATGTGAAACTAAGAAGAAAAAACGGAAAAGAAAATTCTAAGATTTTTGCCTATATGGCTCCTTTATTATCAAGGGATATTAAACTTATTTTTAAAATAAAAATGGCTTTGATGCCATTTTTCCTGTCATACAACCCTCCCAGGCTAAGGGGCATTAATTACATTGACAAATTTGTATTGGCAGCAAAAAACCAATGGGTTTGACTTTTATCATTTTCTAGAAAATTACATTATAGTAACCATTTTGTATAGTCTAATATTTCTCAGTTTACAGCAACATTCTGCATCCTGAGAAACTTCACTTGGAAAAAGAGTGATTTAAATATTTAAGTAATATTTGCTTTTAATATTTTGAATAATAGGAAGCAGGAAAGAGATTTTCAAATGAGCAGATAAATAGATATATGAATGGCAAATAAAGTTAGAAATTAATTAAATTTATATGTAAATAGTAATTGAAATGAAAACATTAAATTCATAGTATCAGTAAAATGCATTAATTCAAAACTATTCTATTTTTCCTTATTAATTTCTTTATCTGTTAATTCAGCTCATCTTTATCGAGAATCTAATATAAGCCTACAATTGTGTTGGGAGCTGTGATTATTAAAGATATGAACCCCTACGTGAAAAGTGCTCATAATATAAGGAAGAGTGGAAAAAAACATATAAGTGATTGCAATCTAATGGAATAACCATGAAGAAGCAGTATCTGTAATAGAAGTTTAGTTTCAGGAAAGGTTCTTGAACACTTCCATATGCTCTTCTAAAGACTAGGCAGATGTTATCATGGAAGTCTGAGTCTCTGCAATATAAAATGATCAACATATGTATTTTAGGGCTCTCACACAATTTCCCAAGTTCATATCATTTTCGCCAGCCAGCATTCTTAGACTGGGCCCATACAAATTTTCACTTTACTTTTTTTCCTACTGGGACATTAGAATTCAGTAATAACCAACTAGTTATAATAAACTAGTAATAAATATAATGATAATGTTCATAAAAATAACTGTGATTTATTGATTGTCTATTTTGGACCAATCACTTGACAATTTTTATTTAATCCATTCAAAACAGAGATATTATATCCATTTTAGAGATGAGGAAAGTAAGGTAATCGGCCTAAGATTATACAGCAGTTCTGTGGCAAGGTGAGAAGTCAAACCTAGACAAATTTGCTGCAGCTTTCTCCAGTGTAAATCCCTCACTGAGTTTTCTATAGAATTCCTCCTCCCTGAGGCCCAAATCCTTTGTATTGGTGACTAAGTACATTCCAATCCTTTGCCACAATAGAACAATATACATTTATGACTCTTCCTTTTTTCTTAGTGTTGTCTGGTTTCTCCACAAAGACTCAGTCTACTACATTATGTTGTAGAACAGATGAGCTAGGTCTGAGAGATTATTTCTGAAAATTGTAATTCATTCAAACCTATTTTTGAAAGAAGGTAAAACCTGAACCTTGAATATACCCATTTTACTTATTTTTGTAATCATTAAGAGAACATAACAAATAAAACTCATGTTTTCTCATTGTTCTTCCACAAAACATTGAAGAAAAATGCTTAAAAAACATTAGTTAATCCCTAGTTTGCCTAATATATTTGTATGAACACTTGTATTCTCAATGTTATGTTTGGCAAGCATTGGACATTTTAAATTAATGAATTTCCCAACCACTTAGGGAGAAGATTTAAAACAAAGTTTACTCTCAAGATGTAACTTGAGACTGAGTTATACCACTGTTTTATTATTCCTAATGGCACTGAGTCAATCCACAGATATTTCATCCTGCAATTTTCTACTGTTATGAAAATGCATAATATTAATCATTGTAATACTTTACAAACTGACCATAAACCAATGTTTATAGTCAGTTAATCATTGTATTACTTTGCTTTAGGTAATTTAGTACATTACCATAATGTAGCAATCTACTTAATACAAATTTTAGAGTGAACACAATAAAGTTGTATAGCATTAATATATTATGCATTCTAACCTGAAATTTTGAAATACAACCGAAGTTTGGATAGAGTTCAGATGTTCTACGACTTTGGTTTCCTCTAGCTTTGCTGAGAAAACAGTAAAGACTTAATGAAGGTCATCAGTAAACTATTATTCTACTTCTAACTATGCATCCTTTCTCAACCTGCTTTAGGCCACAATTTAAGAATCTACAACTACTTATTTTTAAAATACTAATAACTCCAGTTAAGGGAAGCCTACTCAAAGTTTTAAAAAATCAGTAAGTCTGGGAGTAGGTGACAATAATGTCAATAAAGTGAGATAGTGCTTCTCTTTTAAATGACTTCATGGAATTTTTTATAAGCACTGTTAAAATTAACATAGTCATTTCAAGAGAGTGAAATTGGACATCATCTTTGTTTTGAGAACTAACATTTACTGAGTGGCTACTATGTCTCAGTAACAGTGCTAAGAACTCTTTTTTTCATTATTACCTTTAATCCTCATTATAGGCCTGAGATAAAGATTGCGTTTTGGGGACATAAAACTTGGAAATCTTTTATTAATGCCAAGCTGTGGTATTAGTTGGGATTTTTAGAAGTGAGTAAAGAAATCTGTATAAATGTAGATCTTTCCTCCACTGTTCATATGATATAAAGAATATGAATCTTATGGACATATTAATGCCTCTGAACTGTGAAAGTCTCAGCATAGGTATTGCATGGTGTTCACACAGATGGGAGTAGATGGTAGATTCAAGGAATAGACAAAGTATTCATATGAATCAGAGAGAGAATGGCTGCATCTATGAAGCTGTCTGACACCTCCAATGTTGATGAAAATCAGACAAGTAGTTTCTAGACATCAAATGAAGAAATAGACTCACTTCAATGACATTTGCAAAAGAAATTGTTGGTGTGTATAAGAAAAAGTATGAAGGGATTCTTCTCTGGTCACTGCAGTTACTGTGGTTCACTTGCGTTTAAAAAATATTTTCACTGTTTTCAAGTGATTAAGTTCTCTCAAGATCATTATTGCTGAAGAGAGACACTTAGAATTTTAATCATTGTTCTATCAGGTGAACAATCTTTTAACTTTTTTTTTTTTTGAGACAGAGTCTCACTCTATCACCCAGGCTGGAGTGCAGTGGCGCAATCTCGGTTCACTGCAACCTCTGCATCCCAGGTTCAAGCAATTCTCATGCCTCAGCCTCCCGAGTAGCTGGGACTACAGGCACATGCCATCATGGCAGCTACTTTTTTTTTTTTTTTTTTTGAGATGGAGTCTTGCTCTGTCATCCAGGCTGGAATGCAGTGGCACAATCTTGGCTTACTGCAACGTCTGCTCCTGGGTTCAAGAAATTCTCCTGCCTCAGCCTCCTGAGTAGCTGGGATTACAGGTGTGTGCCACCACACCGAGCACATTTTTGAATTTTTAGTAAAGACAGGGTTTCACCATATTGTAGGCTGGTCTTGAACTCCTGACCTTGTGATCCACCTGCCTCGGCCTCCCAAAGTATTGGGATTACAGGTGTCAGCCACCATGCCCGGCCTACTTTTTGCATTTTTAGTAGAGCCTGGTTTTCACCATGGTGGCCAAGCTGGCCTCAAACTCCTGACCTCAAGTAATCCACAGGCCTCGACCTCCCAAAGTGCTGGGATTACAGGCATGAGGAGCCACCATGCCTGGCCTCTTTTAACATTTTTTAAAGCAGAATCTGTGCTCTGTATCTTTCTAAAAAATTTTCTTCATCAGTCCCTATCAGAATGTGTTGAACACTGGAGAAGTGGAACACATTAATTTAATTAATTGATTGAAAAAAGGTGTTTTCTTTGGTGTGTTTTCATTTTCTGTTATAAAATAAAAGTTTCTGTAATGAATGTACTTGTTCTTAGAGAAAATTAACGGAACAGGTAGAAATTGCTTGAGCACTAAGAAAAGAAACATAGTGAGGAAGCTCATCCAGTGCTTCCGAAACTTGCTGCACACTAGAATCACCAGGAAGTCTTTAGGAAAGGTCAAAGCCAAGACCATAATGCAGACACTGGAACGATAATCTAGCCGGTGGGCGGGTAGTGAGTCAAAGGTGTCAGTATTTGTTGAAGTTCCCCCATGATTGCAACAAGCAGGCAAGTTAGGAACCCACTGAACTATTTTATCCTATGTAATGGGCATCACTTTCAAACTTGGCTTTACTCTGTTTGAAATAAATCCTTCTTAGATTAAATATTTTTATGTAATAGTCTTGTCCAAATATATACATAACAGTGACTGAGTAGAGATTATATCATACTGTGTATCTTATGAATGAATGTTATAGGTCTAGGTTCTGAGACTTAAATTTCTCTCACTATACATTAGGGAAAAGAAGACAAAAATAGAGAATTTGCAGAAACATATCTTATTTCAAATGATAAGATTTATCATAAAAAATACTGAGTTCAAAATAGAATATTTAATGTGTTTTCAATAATGGCAATACTCTGTTAGACTTCAGCACTAATGTTTTCCAACTGTTAGTTTTGATTGTATTTTCAAAAGAAGCTGATTGAGAATACCCAGAAAAAGCAAAATTGGTAAACACGGAATCAAACTATTTTTTCTCTTTGTTATATATTTCATTCCAGTGTTTTGGTTAACAAAAGTATATACTGAGTTAATAAAATAATACAAATATTAATAATATAATAATACAAATAATAATAGTGATAATCACCAATACACTGGCCATTTATTGAACATCTATTTTAGGTTCTTTTTATAGATTATTGCCAATCTTGAAATTGGCTGTATCAGTCCATTTTCATGCTACTGATAAAGGCATACCAGAGACCGGGAAGAAAAATGGACTCCACAGTTCCATGTGACTGGGGAGGCCTCACAATCATAGCAGAAGACAAAGAGGAACAAGTCACATCTTAAATGGATGGCAGCAGGCAAAAAAAGGGCTTGTGCAGGGAAACTACCCCTTATAAAACCATCAGATCTCATGGGACTTATTCACTATCATGAGAACAGCATGGGAAAGACCTGCCCCCATTACTTAATTACCTCCCACCTGGTTCCTCCCACAAAACGTGAAAATTCAAGATGAGATTTGGGTGCGGACAGTCAAGTCATATCATTGACCTTGATATTCACCCCTTATATTGAAAAGAAAATGGACATCCAGAGCCACTGACTTACACAGCATGTAAGTGGCAAAGCTGGGACACCAACCTAGAGGGCTTCACCTCAAAAGCATATGATTTTTGGCTTAATGAATCTTGTGTCTCTAGTCACAATAGCTAAATTTGTTCTGATTTCATCCACATTTACACTTTCCTTATACTATCTGTGCCACTTTATTTTCTCAGTAGACTAGGAAGGTGGAGTTCTAGGAGGCATTACTTCTGGCCCAAATGAGATCATATCAAAATCAAGAAAATCAGGAAGAGGGGTGTGTGTGTGTATGTGTGTGTGTGTGAGAGAGAGAGAGAGAGAGAAAGATTCGTTAAGTGTGCAAATTTTGAGTCCAGTTTTACACATAGAAGGGTGAGATACAAACAAACATTGCATGCCAGTGGGGATTAAAACTGTAGAGCTTTTGGAAATTGGCTCATCCCTGTGTTTGCCAAAACCAGTCTGGTGCTTTGTGTCACACTTCCCTGTCATATGCAGGCACGCTGGCTCTTTTCCTAGGGAAACTGTTTATTTTAAAACCCACCCGAAAGACACTATTGAGTAACAGTGGTTATCTCTGTTTTCTGCCATACAAGAACCTAATATTTTGTAATTGTACAGTCTAATGGCTTCCTGTGTTCAAGTGACAAAAATCCAACTCAAACTAGCTCAAAGTAAAACAACCGCAGCAAAAACAAAACCCAACAAACAACAAGTTCACTGGAAGAATTCCTGGGTAGCTGAGACACTGAAGGAAGTTCTGAAGAAATAACACTGCTTTAGAGCTCTTAGCTAGATCAAGTGAAAGTCTCAAGGCTTTTTATTTTCTGTTAGTTCTCATTTCTTGTAGCCATGTGCATTCATCTCTTTCCCTTCTGTTCCTCAGGTACTGAGGAGTGCATATGGAGGGTTCTGGCAAGAGGCCCAGGGGTTGAGTGAAGCTTCATGCCTATATCATTTCAACTTGGAGATCTGAAGGACTGAGCTCTCACCACCCTTCTTCCGAGAAGGGTAAAGAATACCAGGGAATGCCTTTGCTTGTTCTGGCTTAGGTCCCCTGCTGTCTCCTGGTCATGTCACGGTGGCCAGGCCTGCACTACATGCCCAATCCCCAGAGTTCGGGATTGGCATTCCCTCCAGAGTTGAAGCAGAAGAAAGCCAACCCCGAGTGTAAGGGAAAGAGTTTGCTCCAGAAGAGAAGGAAGAAAGAGGGCCTAATGAACTAAACAATCAGTGACAATTACATTGTTGTTTGATTTCTCCTTAGTACTTTGCCTCTCTTGGAACCTGATAGATAAGTAACAGATCTGGCTTATAAGGCTGGTGCTTTCCCTTCCAATTCAAAGCTGATTGAGGATGTAATTATGTTGTTGAACAGAAAAACTACAAGTGATTAGAGTGTCTAGCAGCCATTTTAGTTTTGAATGGTAGATAAAAGTATAAAAATTGGAGTTAAAATTGGGGTCAAGCCAAGGCCACTCACTTGTATTGATGTGTCACAACTTCTCTGAGCTGCATATGCTTCAGAAAATAAATGGGAGAATAATGGTACCCATTAGGTAGTACTTTACATAGACTCAACAAAATCATTTTATTTTATTTTGTTACAGAAGGGGTTTCATGATGTTGCACAGGTTGACCTCAAACTCCTGGACTCAAGTGTTCCACCCACTTTAGCCTCTGGATTTGCTGGGACTACAGGTGCTTACCACTATCCCCAGCCTAAAGAGATTATTTATAAGAGCTTTTAATCAAAAACCTGCCATACAGTATATATTCAATATGTGTTAAATAACAACAAAAACAGTTAACAGAACCAAATAACAACAAAAAGAATTCTACAGTTTAATCAAGAGGTAGAGATTAGAATGAAATGGTCAGTTTTAATATACTCACAACAGACCACATTTTATATGTGTGTATTGTAGATACAGATATATACACACATTCAATATACTAGTTTAGAAGGTGAGCAGCTTATTTTAAGTCATGTGAACAAGGTATGTAGAACTTCAACAATTGCTATTAATGTCAGTTCTGTTTTGATGTTTCACATATCACTGGCCAGAACTTGAACTTTTGTAGTTAAGGCTTTGCATTTAAGTCTTTCCTTTTAAAATTATCTTCCATATCCGTGTATATTTATGGAATCCTGGACCTTGTTCCCAAAGCTTCCCCTTTATGAAGAATATTCTATAAAAATCACTTGCTTTATTTTAAAAAGCATAAAACTCACATATTATAAAATTTTCAAGGATATATTTGTATTTTTCTCAACTCCTTGAATGATTTAAATTACTTCTTGGTAAATAAATGAACAATATGAAAAGAAGAATCCATTTTATATTTGTAAAAAATGAGTGGAATGTACAGTGAAAACAATATATTTTAAAAGTTTCATGCCCAGAATTTATTTGACTAAGCCTATGAGAGTACAGAATTAGTGCCTTTGTAAAAAATAATTCTACTGGGTTGGGGGGGCGGGGGGAAGACCTTACCAAATTTTAAAATAATACAGTACTTTATTTTATAATAAAAAATTATTTTATTTTTAAGAAAAATTATAATTGTTCACCACCAGATGGCTCCCATATTTTTAAAAATTCAGCAGAAAGACTGGAAACTGTTCAAAATAAACAAAGATTTCAAAGAAACAAAGGTAAAGAAAATGATACAACCTGTGAAAGTTTTAACTACATATAAAAATAATTTAAGTAACATAATTTTTAGAATTATCTTTCTCTTAAAAAGACATATGAATTACTTACGAACAGCACGGCACAATATACCCTTCAGGTTTTTATGCCAATCTTTGAAAATACTATTTTTCTGTGTAAACTACTACCCCATAGGTGCTATTATTCCCCCCCATTTGTCCGCCTCCTCTTTTTATATAAGTATCATTCCACCAGACACGTAACAATAACGTCACATTACAAATCAAAGTTCTCCATAAAAGCAAAGTAATTTTGACCTGTGTCAACAATGGAGCCAATTCATGATGTGGGATGCATTATGCATCACAGCTCAACTACGATGTTGCTGGTGTCATGGACAAAGTTCTAAAGGATGTGTTTTACTCATCTTAATATGTAAGCTATTAAGATAATAGACCCTGCACTTGTCACTCTGACAGCTTTTTTAAAGGCTAAGCTGCCCAATTTGTCTTTCATTAAAAGCTCTAGCGCCGTTTTGTGATATGCAGTCGCTGAGCCATTGAGCTTTCAGAGTGTACAATTCTATTTTGAGAAAAAATTTTGTCAATAAAAAAGGCATATGTTTCAATGAGTCATCTTAACAGAGCAAACTCATAAGAAGTGGTTGACCTGCACTTCCACCCGTTACTGAGTTTTCCCTACCTTTTCTTGTTAGCACAAAGCTTGCCCCGGTGCCTCGTGCCACAGGGAAACCAGAAATGTAGAGACAAGGTCTCCTTAGCCCATATGGTTTTATTTGCGTTCTGCTGGCACAGTTATAGTCATACAGTAACCAACATAAATTTTTAGTTTTATTATCACCTCTAAAAAGAGACAGAAATGTGAAAATTGAAGCCAGAAGGTTTGTATCACAGGATTAATTAGGCAGGGCCAAGTGGAGTCTCACTCCTCCTGGCAGCGAGCGCCTCAAGAAGGTGCCTGCCTTCAATTATGGAGCACACAAAGCAATTAAAAACCCTGTTTCTTTTTCCTGAGGTGTTACTTGTTACTTGATAAATCTCTTTTTTAAAATTCTCTAGGGATCTGAATTGGCTAGAGGTGCAATCTACCGGGGTAGATATTCATGAAAAATTGATTTAGCTCTAGTCTAAGTGCAATAGGTTTAAAATAAACCTGAAAGGAATGAACAGTGTGTTTCTTGGCTGACATTTTATTGGCCATTTTTTTAATGCACAAAAGACTAGATAATTAAGAATTGAGACATTATGGATCTCCACTAGGAGATATGAATCGAATTGGTCAGCCATCCCAGGCATTTTATCCTAAGTCACAGTGCACATTTGATTAACCTTTCTTACAGGGTTATTTGTACATTCTGTGGACAACACTGTGGTGTGCGTAAGTCAGATTAAGTGCAAGCCTCCCAGAACCCACATTCCCTTTCTAATAGAGAATTGGCTTGGTATGAAATTATATCTTTTTACCTGATTTATGGCCTAGCCCAGTGGGATTTGAAACTTGGATCTATTGTTTTATTTCTCCAAAAGGAACTTTTCTTGCTTTTCACTGTTATTTTTGAGAATTACATTATTATCCTAACTCTGGAATGATTTATAAATATTCAGGAGTAAGCTTCAATTGTCTTCTGTACAGCTAGTTTTGTGGACTGGGATTTTACCAGTAGTACGTAAATCACCTAGCTAACTCTTTCCTCTGAAATATAAATAATTTAAAATATGCAATGTGTACAGTGTATAACTGGTACAAAGACTAGTGCTCTATCAAGACATATGAGCTTAAGCTTTATCTGTGATCTCATGCTTCCTGTTGAAAAGAGAAGCAAAATTTTTTTTTTAATCGATAGACCAAAAACCATCATTGTAAATATAGGGATGAGACTCTACTTTCACTTAAAAAGTATATTAGGTGCAATTTAATAAAACAATAAAGGTAGCAAAAGATTTTAGTTTATGTTATTTTCTATGATGTGTATTTCTAAATTAAAAATGTTAATTTATTTCAGAAAATTAATTATGATAAAAATAATATTTTATCCTCTCCTTACTTTCTTTTTTCATTGTATTCTTTCTTTTTCTTAAGTTTAAACATAATGTAAAGGTTAAACAAATTGTTTTAAAAGGAAAATTTAATAAATGCCAAATAAGAAAAAAATTTAAATGGTGATTATATTTAGATTATAATTAGAAAAATTTTGCAATGTTTTAGTGAAGACAATTTTGATAAAATATAACCTTGGAAATCTAGATTCTAGTTATTATAAGTTTAATTTTATTGAACTTTTTACTTATGGATGATTATTTATCCATCTTTTTCCATTTCTTAAGAAAAGCATGTTATTTTTTCAGGCTTGTGACAATGTATTTTTACTCTGTTGTGCTGTGACAATGGGATGTCTACTGGAAGAGAATGCTAGAATGGCATTATGTTAAGAAAGTGGAACAGGTGCCAGAAAATAATGCTTATGTTTTTGTATGTTTACTTTAAACCTGGATTAAAAGTTTCAGCAATAGGTACCTAAATGAAACTATGATACATTTTACCATCGGTCTTAGTAAAATTGATTAATTTGTCTTTTAGTTAAAATAGTGTGAAGAATTCAGTCAGTGACATTTTTGTTGAGATAGTGGTCTTGGGTTGGCCTTTGGGAGCTAGGATAATTGTGGGTTTAAAGTTCTTTCATTATATTAATATTTTCTCCTCTCCTTTCAGCTCTCTACTATGTATATCCCTTTCTTTAAAGTTCCCCAGTATGGTTTCTTGAGTCCCCAGATGTCCTTGTGATTCCCTTCCCCTGGTATCGAAGCCTTTGTGTAATCCCATGCCCTTGGGTGGAGGTGGGATTTGTGACCATAACAAGTGTTACTCCAGTGCTTAGATTATAAGACAAAGGTGATGGGATTTTGCAGATGCAATTAAGTTTCCTAATCAGTTAACTTGAGTTAATTAAAATAAAGATTATTCTAGATAGGTCTATTCTAATCAGGAGAGCCCTTTAAAAGGGGATCTACAGGTCAGAAACTTAAAGTCACAGAGATTCTCTCTCTGGGCTTGAAGAAGCAAGCCCTGAGAGTCCTACAGCAACAAGGAAATGAATTGTGCCAACAACCAGTTGAGCTTGGAAGACAGTCTTCCAAGCTGCAGTCCTCACTGATTTCATGATTTCAGCCTTTTACCATGAGCAGTAAACCCAGATAAGCTAAGCCATGCCTGGACTCCTGACCCTGGAAAACTCTGATATAATAAAATTTACTGCATGGCAACAGATAACTAATATACTCAATGATACTATTCATGCCCTACACATCTAGTTCCCAAGTTTTACTCAGGGTATTAATATCACAGTATGTCAATTAATGTTACAGATCACACTGGGCAAATGAGCAAATTTGTGACTTTCTATAACTAGTTAAATCAGTTTCTCAAAGACTTTTCTAATATGCATGGTGAACCTCAAAGAAGGATCAATATAGGCAGTATGTCCTGCACTTCTTAAAAGTTTGAACCATTTTTTTCTCCCATGTGGCTACTTCAGAAAATAGTATTCCATAGAATCTACTTTAGGAAAGAAAATTTTGTGTCAATTCATCATACTAGTTTAAAAATCATTACCCTGTCTCTCTAAATGAGATATCTGATACTAGAGCTGATTAAAGAAATTAATTCAAGTTAAGATTTTAATAGCTGTTGGTAGAACAGTGTGCTAAACATTTTGGAATATTTTTACTTTAACATTGAAGCAACAGGGCCTTGACTAGAAGAAATTAATCTCCAATAATGGAGATTTTAATAAATTTCAAAAAAATTATTTTATTGTAAAAGTGTTACAATTCAAAAATATAACTTGAATTAAAGTGCTGTACTCTGATTTCTTCCATGCTAAAGTCCCGTGTGTATTAACGTTTGGATTCCTAAAGTAGGTGTCTGCCAATGAGAAAACACATAGGTCATCCATGTTGTTCCCAAGATTCTAGGTGTGGTGTTTTCTCTTAATGAAAAGGATGGAAAATGGAAGATGTTGCCAGGGAAGATTTTCCTTCTCTTCAGCAGCAGGGCTATTCTTTAAACCTGGCTGCCTCTTACCTGATGAAGTTTCCAGTGAGTCCATTTGCTTCCCTTACCTCTTAAATTTGCTGGTTCCCACTGCGCCATTTGAGATCATTGCCCTGAAATCAATGTGAAGAATTTCAACAACCTTTTCTACCTTTTTTCTGCCTGGAAACTAAGTCTGAATGGTTGCAAAAACAGAATTAATGGAAACGAGTATCAATTAAATTTAACTGAATTAATTTAAATATACATCTTTTACTTTAATCTCTATTATTAATGTCTTTTAGCCTAATATCTAAACTATCAGTGTAATATTATTAGGCTCATTGATAGAAATCTAGAGTCAGTTTGTTGACAAGTACCTCTATGTCTTACTTGGTATTTATATAAGAAAATTAATTACTTAAAACACTTGGAAATTTTTTTGTAAACTCAGAATCTTGGAGAGTTTATCCCTATTTTAAAGCATTTAAAAATTTCAAATTTATCTAAAAGATTAAGTTGTACAAAGATTCCAGTGCCTTAGACACTTCCGTTTCACTTACATTCTTAATGATGTGGTATTATTTTCAGTTATACAATAGTAATTCTCTTCATCTCTGAAAACCATAATGGATTAGAAAATACATTTCTTCCTACATAGTGATGCTATGATTTTAACATTATAAACCAGAGGGTGCTGCCTAAATAAAGGAAAAGAAATTGGACTTTATGATAACTCCAACTCAGGATTTCTAAAATCTGGCAGCATTGACATTTTGTGCCAATAATTCTTTGTTGTAGGGGGCTGGCCTAGGTATAAAAGGATGTTTAGCAGCATCCCTGATCTCTACCCACTAGACACCAGTAGCACCCCCTCCTTCATTTGTGACAAACAAAATGTCTTTAGATATTAACAAATGTGCCTTGGAAAACAAAATCTCTCCCAGTTGAGTTTAACTGATTTAATTTTACAATCTTTACAATTTGTGGATTGATTGGCTTTCTTTTAATTTGGGGAAATTTTGATTAACATTTTGAAAAATTTTATTGTTATTAGTGATTTGGTGCTAAGTTGGCCAGATAGCACAACTAGTATTCCAATTGTGTTTTTATTTGTTGGTTTTAATCCATGTTAACAATTAGTGTACAAAACTAAAATCTTTTAGCACTTGGTGAAAAGTGTTCAAATATTGCTATCTGGCAGATTTTTTTTGATGCATCTATTTTAACTTTGAAAGTATTTACAATTATTGTAAAAGTATTGAGGATGATTAGGGAGTTTGGTAATTGGTAGGAGTTGAGCCAACACAGACATTCTGTATTTTGGAAACTCATTTAACTTGCAGAAACTTCCTGATTTGCTCTGGTTTGGCTAGCAATAAATGAATGGACATTTGATAACTAGAAATAATTACTTTGTCAGTGTTCCCTTTTGCTTACTTTAACTGCAGCAGTTGGAATTGAGTAAGTGTTGCTTATGCATTTTGAAAAAAAAAATCTGCTCTGGCTTGTGCTTTAGCCTTCTAAGATTATTTTAGAAACAAATTATTTTACATGTTCTTGTTAACTGGTCCTAGAATCTTACTTATTTCATCCTTCATGGTTTCCTGAAAATTCAAAGTTCAAAGTTCTGAAAGTAGGGAAAGACTAGGATGAAAATTCTCAGCTTTGCTAATTTTTGAAAGGAATAAGTTCAATAATGGAGACAATGGATTACCAAAAAAATTCAGAACAAGGGGAAATTAGGAACTTATAGTAGAGGAGGGATATAGGAAAAAAAAATTGGCCAGTGGCCTGACTCACCCAAGTTGGAACATAATGATTTCCTCAAATACAAGATTGCCAGGAACAAGGAAGGATGCATCTCCTTTTTTGAAGCTTTCTGTAGGAAAACTGCCTTCACTCTGAAGAATGACTTACTAGTTTTGGTGTAACATATCTGTCACTTCACACCCTCTGGGTCATTTTTCCAAGGTCCCTCCCCACAGTACCAGGGCACCTGGATCAGGATGGCTTCTTGCATCAAACCACACAGTGTGCACAGGAAGGTATTCTCTCGAATCATCCTATCCTGTGTTGATCCCAAATCACTAGTCTAGAATCTTTCCCTGTCTTGTTTGCCTTTTTGGTGCTATTTTTCTTTGCTATTCCCTGATCTTTCATCAAACATGCTTCCATATCTTTGAAACACTCAGAGACAGAGTCAGGTACAAGCCATTCTGCTCCCAGCAAGCTATTATGCTTCCAGGAGCAGATATAAATTCACTCTTGGGCAGACGCATTTGGGAAGGGCATTATCTGATATTGCCCACAATCTTACAGAGCCCTCAGAAGCTTGTCAAGCAAACATTTTTGTATACTCTCATATCAGCAAGTAGAAATTTCCTAATTCTTAATATTACTCAAGCAACACTTCCAAAAATAAGTCATGTTCTACCCAAAAGGTAAATACTATTGTTCACCTTAGAAGAAATAAACTGCCTAAAAATGTAAAATACAGATTTTTTTGAGCTATAAAACCTTAAGATTAAATTTTTATTATAGACTCGATTACATGCATTTAAACCAGGCCATTTTGATATGTCAAGAAATAAATTCCTTTGAATCCATGATTATTCAGCTCACTTATTACAAAGTCTGCTTGAGAGCAAGTGTTATTTTGAGGTTACTATATGTTTGAACAACAGCCATAGTGCCTAAATGGATGTTCTTTGGTTTGAGGATCCTTTCTGGAAAGAGGTAAATATTACTCATAGATTTCTCTTACCTTAACTTTTATATTTCTTTCCTTCTCACTGTCATTTAATGATAATTTTAATGTTTCAAGATTTCTGTCTCTTATTACTTCTCCCCAACACACACACACACACACACACACACACACACACACACACACACACACACACACAGTGAGAATGAGAACCAGAGAGAAAGAGATATTGAGCTTCTTCATGCCAACTTTCCTGGCTCTTCAAAAAAACCTATACTCTCTGTTCCTTTCTACTCATTCCCTGTCATTCTTCAGCTACCTCTCTAATTCCAGTCTGGCTTCCTCTCTAACAGTTTGAAATTCTATTTTTGCTAAGGCCACCTTTATCTTCTATGTCATTTAATAGAACAAGTAACCATCACCTATATCTCATTTGATCTCTCATTGGCACTCACCTCTGTGGTTTCTCTCTTCCACTGGCTCACAGGTCACTGACTGTCTGGATTTCTTTTTACTTTGATGAACATATTTTACAGATTCTGTAGCTGTCTTCTTTTTCTCTGTCTGGCAATTTTGGAATTCCTAGGATTCTATTCTAATCTTCTGCTATGGTTTGAATGTTTGTCTCCACTGGAACTCATGTTGAGATTTAATTGCCATTGTAAAAGTATTAAGATGTGGGGTCTTTAATAGGTTATCAAATCATAAGCACCACCCTTATGAATGGATTAAGGTCCTATCATCAGAGTTGCTAGTTATCTCAAGAGAAAGTTGTAATAAAGCCAGCTCAGCACCTGATACATTCCCTTTTGCATGTGCTCACTTGTCCCTCCACTCTTCTGCCATGAGATTACACAGCAAGAAGACCTCACCAGAGGCTGGCACCATACGCTTGGACTTATCAGCCTCTAGAACTGTAAGAAATAAATACATTTATTTTCTTTATAAATTACTCAGCCTATGGAATTCAGGTAACAGAAAACAGACTAAGATAGCCTTTTTTCTTTCATGTCACGTATTTATTGTCTTAACCATCTCATGGCTTCATTAACCTCTATACACAGATGACTCCTATTTTAATTATCTATTATTTTCTATAACAAACCACTCCAAAATTTGCTGGCTTAACTATGTTATTATTTCTCACTATTCTTAGTGTTGACTGTACTAAACGAGGTTGCTTTTTTCATATAAAATTGGATTTGGCTGCATCATCTATAGACTCAATTGTGCTGGGACAGTCAAGATTTCTCATTCACCTGGCAGCATTTGATGCTGGTTATTGGCAAAGGGTTCACTTGAGACTGTCAATTGGATAATCAACATGTGTCCTATACATGTGGCTTGGGTTTCTCACAGTATGATGGCTGAGTTCCAAGAATTGTTCCAAGAGTGAGAAACACTAGAGGGGGACATGGACGCTTCAATCCTCTTAAAAAGTGTGTCTGTAACTGGTATATCATCACTTCCACCATGTTCTATCTGTTAAGCTATCACAGGGCCAACCCAGATTCAAGGAGGAATGAAAATAAATGCCACATGTTGATGGAAAGAGTAATAAAACGTGTTTGGTCATTTTTAGCCCACAACAGTGAGCCCTCAGTCATAAACTATTTAAATTAATTCTACATGCAAAATACCCTGACCATTCCCTATGACCCTCAAATTCTCAGTTTGTGAGGGAATTAGGTTCAATGTCCATCATTCCATTATCTAAACCAGGTCCAGGTGTGAATAAGGCACCTCAGGCTCCTCTTGAGATGAAGAGCTATGAACTTGAAAACAAGTTATCTGGCCCCCTCAAACTCAATATGTAATAGTGAGACAAGGACAGTAGAATATGATAGACACACACATTCCAAAAGTACAGTAGCAAATAGCAGTCACTGGTTCATGAACATCCTGAAATTTAGGTGAGCAGATGTGAGTTCCTTGGTTAGGGTTTCTTCCAGCTTTCCTGGGTTGATTCTGCCTCTTCGCTTTTTCCTCTGGGCTCCTGACTCTTCCATATGGGTCTCCCTTTTCCCTAAGAAACAGCCCACATGTGTAGCTGAGTGACTTTCTCAGGCTGTGTTCTTTTTGTTGAAAATTGAGTATCTCAAAGATCTCTTAATTTTGAACTGTCACTGTTTTTGTTTTTTTGCTTAGTACAAATTGGTATACTTCCTATAGATTCTTTGTGGTTTTCCTGAGTATAAAAATATAAGCCATTTTCCTAGACAAAAGTGACACCAAAATTTCTTTGTAAAAGGCCTTTTCCTACTTTGAACAGAGAGTTTTAGAAGCCTCATTGTCTAGAAGAAAGTTTCAAAGAGGCACACCTGAGTTTTTAACAAATGTCAAATCCTTCTGAGTTTTTAACAAAAAGTTCTTATAGCCACATATCTGAGATCTTGACTTTGAAACTGCACTTTTACTGACAGTGCCTTGGATTTGATCTTTGTCCTAAAGTAATTTCTTACTTTGAGAGACTTTTGTTGAAAGAGACAGGGAATAAGAACAATTCCCAACAAGACTTGCTTAAGAAATACTCCCTCTAGATCCTGTTTGAAAACTATTTTTTTTTAATTTCCTCTCTCTATGTATACCTTATTTTATTCAGGAAAAGCAGTTGGCACTTTCAGTATTCTGCTGCTAAGCTATTCAATAAAATATAAAAATTTTCATTTGCTTTATTTTCTATTTTTTGTGTTTCCACAAAAAACATAAGCCCTCTTCCTCCTTTCCAGCATCAAATAACATTTTTCTCTATATTGTTCCATTTTTTCACTAGCAGTCTGCTTTACACTACCTTCTACCTGCTTTCTAGGTCCAAAGCCAATGACAAACATTTTAGCTTTTTGTTGTTTCAGCACCTCACTGATTTATGTTTTGGTTATTATTGCTGTGTATTACTGCAAAATTCATGGCCTAAAACAACAACTATTTCATTATCTCTCATGGTTCTGTGGATATACTAGGTTCAGCTGGGTGGTTCTTCTGCTCAATTGCACTCGAACATCTAAATGGCTCACTCATATGGCTGATACTTGATGCTGCCTATTTGCTGGGACAGCTGGGGCTGTCATCTAAAAGTGAACATCGATTTAGCCTCTGGGTTCTGGAGGAAAGTGTCCCAAGTGTAAGCATTTCAAGAGAGAAGAAGCAGTGCTTTTAAAGGCTGGGCCTAGAACTACCACAACATCACTTTCACATCATTGTATTGATTAAACCATCATAGGGCCAGCTCACATTCAAAGAGGAAGATAAATAAACCCCATTTCTTGATTTTTTAGAGTGACAATTTATGGCCATCTTTAATCTGTCACAACTTGCAAATGTCTGTAACAAGATATTTCTCTTGAGCTACAGACTTGTATACTCTGCTACCCACTTGACATATATACCTGGATGCTTCATAGGCACGAGGACTGACTTCATGGCATGTGACATGTGCAGTCACACAGGACCTCAGATTTTGGGTATCACACACTTAGTTTAATGATCTGCTATTGCAGTCTTAAATTTCATAATAATTGTTGAATAAGGACCTCTGATTTTTATTTTGCACTAGGTAGCCAATCCTGACTGCTATCTTAAAGGCAGCCTCTACCTTCTTCACTGTTCCTTATCTAATTAAATAGGAATAAATCTCCTTAATATAAAATTCAAGACCAAATTTGACTTCTTAACTTTTGCTTGCAAAGCACTTAGAGCACTCTTTGTTATTGCATTTATCACACATAGAATTACTTGTTCAAAATTTTCCTTCATTTCTAGAGTATAGATTTATCATCTCATGAGGCAAAGGACCTCTTTATTCATGTCATATTTCCAGCATTTATAAAGAACCTGGCAATATAAAAATCTTAGTATGTATTGAATGAATGTAGAAACAAATGAATTAAAAATGTATCAGGTTTTAAGTAAGGGGAGATTACCCTTGGGATAAAAACACAAGTCATATAGATTGTATAATTTAAGTAAGTTTGTGTTTTTTTTCAGAAATAATAACAGCAGTATCTATCAGATTTTATGACACAGAAGCACTGGTGGCTCTTCCTTCCCTTCCCCCTTCCCTCCCTCCCTCTGTCTTCACCTTCTTTCTGTCTCTCTCTATTTCTATCTCGCTTTCTCTCTGTTTTACTTTCTTTCTTTCTTCCTTTGGATACATGCTTCCTTTGGATATCATGATAAACAAAATATTTTTATCTACTATTTGATCAAAATTCAATGTGCAAAATGTTAACAAAATAACCTTTAGAAATATGACATTCCTAATCACATTCCATAGCACTGAGATTCCAAGTGATTTTAATCAACTAAGCAACATCAAAGTGAAAGTAACAGATTAAATGGAAATTAGAATGCTTTAATGTAAAGAACTTTTGAAGTTACAAATAAATAGACCTATGAGAAAGGAAAAGAGGCAAAGAGGGAAAACAAACAGCTGCCATACCTAATTTTAGGGAATAAAAAATTACCTACTAGAGTAACCTCAAATATTTTAATTTATGGTAAGACTTGAACTATATGAAAAGTACCATATAATTTACCTGATCTCTAATATTCTTTCTATATGTAACAGTTAATTTTAGACTTTTCTTTAAAAACTCTAAACACCTCCAGCTGGTTTTGTAACTGGTCAGTAATTTGGTTAGCAACAGTGATAGGCTGGCTGAAGCTGTCACCTGTTGGATCTAATCATGAACATCTCTCCCCCACGTTGTATACAGTATAACGGTCATCATGGGAATATTTACACCATGGATATAAGCAAAACCTATAAATAAGGCTTCTCTGCAACTCCAGAGAGACAAGTATAATACATTTACCATCATTAGAATTGACTAGCGGGTACAATAGATGCATACTCTATCAATGAAAGTAAAATATAGTATCTTTGTTATGCTTAGAATCTTTCAAAGTACATTCAAATGAAATTTATAGCAAGATATTGGTAGAACCTTCTCACTCAATGATGGCTGGAGAAAACCAAACAAAACAAGGCCAGTACTCAAGCAATGGAGAGAACAATTCTCTAGATTTTAAAAATATTTTATCAAAAATTGTCTTAGGCACCTCTACACTTCTTTCCTTGTGCACACAAACAATGCCACGTTTTAAAGTTTCTAAAGAGAAATAAGTTTGTTAACGGTTTCATATTGCAGAATTAAGATTTAAGGCTTACTGATAACCTTAAATTCAGTAGCAATAGGGATGTCATTTCCAACAACTTTGGCTATATAATAGAAATAAAGGTCTAACATAGGTGATCTATGAAAACTATATAGTTCTGAAGCTATATATGCTTTGTTCAGGAAAAAAAGCTTTGAAATTTTCTTAAGTGTAGTAAGTTTTGTATATTGATAGCAGTATTCATTTAGTTCTATGACTATGTGGATCCTTTGAGCTACGTGCAGTGTGTTTGGATGCTTTTTGGCATTCACTTCCTCATGTGTGGTATGTGTTGTGTTTGTGTTTGTGTTTGTGTGTATGGTTTGGTTAAAAGTTTTTCCTGTGGGAGTAGCCTTCTATAATTCATTAATTATAATGTTAAAATTTCTATATTCATGCTTAATTGAAGAATGTGTTAATGCATCCATGCCAAATAGCCAGAATTAAATTGTCCATAGAAAACGGCATACTCCTCTGTGGTAGTTAAATCTTTCCTTTTGATTTATGAGTATAAACCTATGACTTTGACACTATAATATTTCAAAGTTGCTTGTTGTATAGTTTTGTCTAATTTTAAAAACTATTGACCTATATAGTCACAAGTTTTCAGGTAATGGGAAAGCATCATTCAGAATTCTGAAACATAAAATCATTTGTGGAAGTGCAAATTGGTAGACAATTACATATGAGTAACTGCAAATGTATGCCTGCCATAGAAATGCATTCTTAGAAAATATCAGTGATTGACATAATAATTTATGCATAAAATGTTTTTAAAAGCATTGTGAGGCAAGTAAAAGAAATAAGGAGATAAGCTAAATATCCAAAAGTGGAAATTAGTTAGATTTTAAAATTTATATGGTAGAAAACTGTGGAGTCATGTTTTAAAAATGGAGGTAAGGTAAAGATGGCTTTAGAATGTTGACTCTGGAGATAAACATAGGTTTGAACTCAAACTTCATCATCTTATGACTTTGACCTTCAGCAAGTCAATTCAAAGCTTTAGATCCCTGAAGTATAAAACAGATTGTTTAGATGAGTAAGAAAAAAATATGTGTGTGTGTGTGTGTGTGTGTATATATATATATATATAAAGACATATAAAAATATGTCTTTAACATGATTCACTAAATGCATATCATAAACATTTAATGAACAAGAGGTGTTATATAGCTTATTTTTAATATTTAATATATAATTAAAGGCTATTAAATATTATGAAAAATGTTATAAATATAAACACAAGCTATAAAATGATAAGCATGGTATGATGCAAATGTTTTCATTTAATAATGTGTACATATGCTTTATTTCAGAAGGCATACTATTCAAATATGTTTCTAAAGGATGGGAAAATATTTACAAAAATGGTAGTAGAAAAATTAATTGAATTTTTTCTTCTTAAACACTTCTTTACTTTCTATGCTTGACAATGAACAGTACTATATAATGAAAAAGTACAAATCTTCAAGAAAAAGATAGTTTTCTGATGTATGTATTCCAACTTTCTTTGGTAGATTTTTTTAGAGGAGGACTTGATTTGAATACATAAGCAAAAATTCTAGTAATTAGTAACAGCTTGAAAATAAACAAAACATTTGTTGTCAAATTCTTAAGATGTGATTTTTAAAATCCTCCAAATTGTAGAAACTTTATGACAAAAGCTGCTTGATATTTTATACTTATACAGGTTTGGCCTTAGCTAAAGTTATAAATATTGTTTGTCACATACTTAACACAAACTTTTTCTTGTTATAAAGATTTATTATTTTATTTTACACATTCTTGTTAAATTCACCCTTTCTAATCCAGTCTGAAGTGTTGGAGAAAGCAATGGCATAAGATGAATGAGAAACCGTAATCACGTGTTCACCAATGACTCACGAGCCTGGGCAGATGACTTACTATAGTTGGATTTGCCTTTATCAAGAATGAAAATAGGACATTTGATAAAATAATTGCATACATCTTCAAGGATATTTTTCTTCTCATTCAAGTTAACATGTCATCTGAAAATGACCATCTAGAGTGTGCATCCTAATTTCCAAAAAGTGGAAACAGGTTTCTGAGGCAAGGTTTTCAGAGTAACTTCAATGTTTTTATGTTACTGGTAGAGGAACATTTTTCAGTGACAAACTGTTATAATTTATCAAATTATTGAATTTTCTAATGAAACAATTTTAGTATGAAATCCAAATGTCTCACTTTACAGATGAGGAAATGGAGACCCAGGGTGATAAAATGGCCTACCCAAGGATGTACAGCTAATCTTGCAAGGGCCTGGGGCTACCCAGAAGCTAAGGCCTGTTTTTTTGTTGTTGTTGTTAGTTTGTTTTTTCATTTTCTGTCCCAAGTACATCACACATTTTTCTAATTAAATCTTTATTTTTAAAGTCCAGGTGTCATCTAACATAAGGTATAGCTAACAAAGACATTTAAACTGTTTACTTAAGAGTTTTTGCAAATGCAAACTTAAAACAAATAGCAATGCAACAACTTGGAAATGAGTTTATCCTTTAACTTAAACATTCAGCTGCACAGCTGAACTCTGAACTTCTATAAGTGGATTTTGCACATGTAGGTCCTAGGTTCAAATCCAACCAGCTTACTCTTCAAGTATCACCCAGTTGAGCTTTTTAGTAAAGATCTTTTTAAAAACTTTATTAGTATTCACCACCTGCCTAGTAATACTTTTGGATTCTGGTTGCCTGTTATTTAACTTAGATAAGCTGATTTTTTAAGGAAAATTGTATATCAGTAATTATATAATATTTAGATGTTTAATTCTAATAAGCATACATTTAAGATTTGAGGATATTTTAAAGTGTTACTGACAAAAATGAATATATAAATGTTATTACTAATACTTCAGTCATGTATTTAGTAACTGTAATATAAAAACATAACTAGATATAGTTAATAATGTTTAAAAAACAAGGTTTTTAAAAAGTGGCCAGTGAAACTTCTTTATATTGTGTGTATTTAAATATAAATAATTTTCTTATATAGTAATGGATTTTCTGTGCAGCATACTTAGAAAAGATAGATAAACAAAAACGAAGAAAATTCCCTGTAATTGCACTGCCCAGTGAATTAATAGGAATATATAGCTTACTTAAAACAGATACTTCTGCTCAAAAGTCTTGAAATAATTATAGTGATTATGTATATGCATATACTTATAATTTATCTCCCATATATGTTTTCATAGTGGTAGATAAATTAGAACTATTTCACTAATAAGAATAGTGATATATTTCCTCATTAGAATATTTTTAAATTATTGCTATTGCTATTTTAAATCTTAGACACAATATTTTGTGATTTAATGTGTATAAGTTTTTGGCATTTCTGTATTTTCTAGATAATGAAGATGATTACTATTTCTGATGCTCTATTTTCTAGCCACTTAGTCCAAGTGATATTTTGTAACTTTGAGCTAAATGAGAGTCAACTCTTTAAACATCAAATATGATATTAAACTGTAGAAGGCAATCTGTTCTAATGTCTTTGTCAATATATTATCTATCTTATTTTTAGTGTAAGCTTTTTTCCTCAGATAAAACCACCCCACACAAATATATATCCTTTAATGGAAGTATCTGTCAGATGCATTAGAGCCAGTCTTGTAAATATTTATCAAAGCTACTTTTAAAGTATGGTACTTTTTTAAACCACTACTCATAACCATTTGAAACTGATATGGTATATTGAGTAAATAGAGAGTTCAATCTATTTTAAATGGTATGTTAGTTGCCTAACAAACTGTAAAAGCAGTTTTAGAGTAGTAAGAACCTTGAGTGAATTGTGAAAAATGACATAAAATCTTCAACAGTCTTTTTTTTTTTTTTTTTTTGACATGGAGTCTTGCTCTGTCTCCCAGGCTGAAGTGCAGTGGCGTGATCTCAGCTCACTACAACCTCCGTCTCCCGGGTTCAAGCCATTCTCCTGCCTCAGCCTCCTGAATATCTGGGATTACAGGCACCCACCAATATGCCCGGCTAACTTGTGTATCTTTGTAGAGACGAGGTTTCACTATGTTGGCCAGGGTGGTCTTGAACTCCTGACCTCAGGTGATCCACCCGCCTCGGCCTCCCAAAGTGCTGGGATTACAGGCGTGAGCCACCACGCCCGGCCCAACAGTCTTTTTTCTGAACTTGAAATATTTTACTTATAACTTAGATGGTTTATCAATGATAATATTAAAAATCATTCAAAACTATAAAAGTAATTTGAAATAATCTCCCAGAGTGACATTTTAATGTTGGTTGGATAAATACTGTGCTTCTTCAAATGGTCTTTCAAATTTAATTCTTGCTACAGAGAAAAGAATAAGATATTAGTTAATTTAATAACATTACATGCCATGTTAAAAAAATGAATTAAAAGAACAGTAAAGCTTCAACATTCTTCATTTTTCAAACATTCTTATTCTATTGAAAATTAAAGTTTGTTCAAATTGCATCAAATTATTTATAAGAAGTCTCCTGTTAGATGTTACTTATTTTTATAAGAATGCATATTATCTACTATGTATATTTTGCTATCTAATTCAACAATCTATTGCCTTTTATGTACTTACAGTCCATCTGTAATGCCATAGCTGATTTTTATATCTTAACAAGAAATACTACTTCTGCAAATAAATTAACATGCTATTTACTTAACTATTTCTTTTCCTCTAATTTTGTACTTGCTCTATTTTCTTATTTCTTAATTATTCATCTATCACTCTTCATTTAATAAATAATTATTAGCATATTATTGTATGCAGAAAAGCATGGTAAACAAGAATAAATATTCAAGGTCCTCTCCCTTAATGAACTTACATTTTAATAATAAAGATATGATATGTAGTTGACATACACATTTTATTACTGAAGTAATAAATGTGAGTGTATTATAAAAATTTTTGTACTTTAAGATTTTTAAGCCTGCTAACTCATATCACTTTTTTTCAACCTGCCACCAAGAACACTTGGAAGACTTAAAATGCTAATCAGCAAAGTGTGTGTTATTCTTTTCTAAGCGGGAATACCAGCATAGGTTTGTATCTTTGCAGAGACAGGGTTTCACTCTGTTGGCCAGGGTGGTCTTGAACTCCTGACCTCAGGTGATCCACTGGCCTAGGCCTCCCAAAGTGCTGGGATTACAGGTGTGAGCCACCACATCCAGCCCAACAGTTTTTTTTCTAAACTTGAAATATTTTACTTATAACTTAGATGGTTTGGATCTTGACAGAAACTCACCATACTTTTGGGGTCAGGAATACTATCTAAGAAGTACAAAAGGGCTGGATATACATTAGCATCATAACTCACAAAATTATATTAAAGCATTATTTCACAAAGAATGATATGTCTATCATTGGTGATGTGCGATATATCTAGATCATGGATCTAAAATATATAGCCCATGGGCCACATCTAGCCTGTTTTTATAAATAAAGTTTTATTGGAACACAACCATGACCATCCATTTATTTGTCTGTGGCTGTTGTACTAGAACAGCAGAGTTGAGTAGCTGTGACATAAATACTCTGGGTCTTAAAAAACCCTAAATCATTTATTGCCAGGCTCTTTACAGAAAAAGTTTGTTGATCCCTGACTCAAGTAACACATATTTATGACTATATATTAATTTTATTGTTTAATGGAATCTCTCTGTGTGTGTATCTCACACATACATACGTAATACCAAACTGTGACTTCAATTTATTATTGTTTGGGATAAGGCTAAATATATTTAAGAATAAATGTCAGTTGAAAACATACATAATAATACATTTGATACATAGATATAACAAGTATGAAATAAGATTAGATGGAGACACATGTCTTAGGAATAAACTTTCTGTAGCATAAAATCGCTTGATTTTACATTAGTTAAAAACTTGTCAGCAGACAACAGGAAAACCACAGAATTATAATTTGAAGACCAAAATTTCCTCTTGAGGGGAAATCTGGAATTTAAACTATCCACACCAGATACACCTCTCCTCCTTCTTCCCTCCTTCCTCCTCCATTCCCACACAAGTGACTAGACGCAAGAATACACATGCAGATGGTTTCTGACTTGTGATAGTATGACTTACAATATTTTGACTTTATGGTAAGTTTGGATGTGACCCATCATGGAGCATCTGTATATAAATACTGAAGAATACACTAGATATAGAAAAAAAGAAGAAAAGAAGGAAGGCGGGAAAGTGGGAAGGAGGGAAAGTGGGAAACGAGGAAGGGAGGGAGGAAGGAAAAACAAAACAAATTTGTCAGTAATATATAAGTATTATTTTGTGTAAGAAAATGTTTTTTTTTCTGAACACACATAGTTTCAGCATTATATATTTTTATAAATATCCTATGCTATACTCTCAACCCTATTCTGTGGGCAATATAACATTTTAAAGGTATTGCCTGATCTGCTTAGAATTTCTAAGCTAAGATATATTTACATCAATAAAGAACAGAAAGTCAAATATATGCAACTTTTTATTAAAACCTATGTCTATATTAAGCAATATAAGACTGAGTTAAGCTTAAACCTCAATTTTATCATTCATAAACACTCATAATCCCCATCTCGGGTCCAGTTAACTTGACCTTTGATCACCATCTATGGTAGGAGTCACTGTTCTTTAGTATAACCAGAAGTGAGGAAAAGGACTTTGTCTTCCTACTTCAGTATTCCTAGCACCTAACACAAAGTTGGCACATGGTGGCACTCGGAACATTTGCTAAGTGGGTGCATCAGGATGCTTCCATTTTTCTTGTCTTCTTTTTCTTTTCAACAGATTATTTAACTAGAAAGAAAACCAGTTTCTTCTAGACCTCAAAGTTTATTATGAGCAAATTAGTTAATGGCTTTTCAAAGATACTTTAGAAATATAGGGCGATATTTCATCAAATGTAAATACTTAAGCTTTTTGAAAATAAGAATTATAGACATGGATGCAAAAAAGGAAAAGTCAAAAATGTTTGACCTGCAAAACTATATAATTTGAGGTTTGGCTGATACAGTAACATTATTCTATTTCTTCCCAACTGATTCGGCCCTCTCTGCTCTTCCAGGTTGCTGGAGTAAATGCATCCTTGACCCAAAATGAAATGTTTCATCTACTTATTTAAAGGCTTTTTTAAAAATGTCTTTGCTTTTAGCAGTCAGTGTTCCCCTCTGAAATACTCTGCTGATTCACAAAGCTGTCTGAGAAATTCATGATGTGGCTGCAATATCAGCCTGAATGAGGATAAAGTATCCATTTGGAGATCAGAAAATTTACTTTATTGGCTAAAGGGGTACTCCCCTTTGGTATAAAGAAAGGCATTAGAAAATCTATTAAGGCTGAGTTATGTTCTGCAGTCACCGTCGTTTCTTGTTACAATTAGTATTTCATTTTAATTGTGCTGCTATATAATTTCTAATGAAAAGATACTCAGTGTGAACTCTGAACAAGACTTTTTTTTGCTACAAGAGACCATTTTTCCATGGACACTTTTCTGCTCTTCCTTAGGTTATGAAGTGAAGTACAGGGATTTTTTTCTTTTTACTTTATATGTTATAAAGGGCATATTTTAATTGTTTCTGCTCATATCCACCTCTTTGGTAGTTTTTCTTGTTGTTACACCAGGAAAATGACATATGCATCCTTTCCAGTCAAACTGTATTTTGTAATGCCTAGTAAATTAGATTTGCATTGTCTGCCATTTATGTGGCCATTTCATCTAGGTGGTCAGAGGAAGCATATTCTTAGCTTCTTTTTATAAAATGAAGATAGTTTCTCCTTTTTGAGAAAAATAATAGCTTTTGTACTTGTTTAGGACATACTCTATTTTTCACCTTTCTTTGCCTAACACACATTTTTAAGAACCCTTCTACATAACCTCTCTCATTTTCTCACAGTATGTTCATTTATTGATAGAGAGATTACTGAGCACTTACTATATGAAAGGGCTTCACCTTTGTTGTTTTGGCTATGTTAGGTAAAATATGAACAAACATTCTTTGCCTTAACAAGCTCAGAATATTTGATAAAGACAGACAAGTCAGCAACTAACTTAAGGAATTTGGGGAATGATTTCTTCCCCCTGTCACAGAAACCCTGGAAATTAGAAGTGAGCCTTGAGAGACAAGACATTGCAGCTGAAGAAACAGTATTAGCAGAAGTATCATGTCATAAAAATAAAAGCATGGAAAATTAAGCCCTAACCCTCAATGTGACACTATTTGAAGATGCTTTAGGGAAGAAATTAAGGCAAAGTGAGGTAATAAAAGGAGACCCCAATCTAATAGGACCACTGTCCTTATAAGAAGAGGAAGAGACAGCACAGATGCTTTTCTTATGTATGGTCAAAGGAAAGACCACGTGAGGATACAGCAAGAAGGTGGTCATCTATAAGCCAAGAAGAGAGGCATCTTCAGAAACCAAACCTGATGGCACCTTGATCTTGGATTTCTAGCCTCCAGAAGAGTGAGAAAATTAATTTCTGCTGTTTAAGCCACCCAACCTGTGGTATCTCATTATGACAGTCAGAGCAAACTAATAGGCCTGGAGTAAAATCCTCTCGTCATCGAGTTCCATATGCCCTCTTTATTCTCTCTTAGGGATTTGGCTCTCCAAGTTTGTGGTCTGAGAAATTAGGAAGGTTCTATTAGAATATCATTCCCTCAACTTCTCATAGTAGTGGTGATGAAAGTGAGGAGGAATTTAAAGAGATATTTGTGCAGACAGAAATAATTGGATTTGGCGTGTGATTGGCTTTAGAGATAAGGGAGTGAGACTTGGTAAAGACAACACCTCTTATTTCATCTGTACTGCTTAATCTTCATGATTATTTGCTGAAAACATCCTCTTGAATATAACGAAGCACCTGTGTATTGGTCAATGAGGTGTGTGGTTTTTCTATCATGGACCTAGCATCTATTAGGCTTGGTGTCTCTGGCTTCTGTGATTGCACTGTCCTATTTCTCTTTCAAATCTTGGGCATTGCCTTCCCCCACCACCACTTTTTTTTTTTTTTTTTTCATCTGACTCCTTTTATTTTAGCTTAAATATTTTTATTACCTTACTAATACTTCATATTGGTTTCATTTCAATGGATGATAGCTAACTGTGTAAACAAAGTAGAATTGGTCATTAACAGAGAAAATAGATACAAATCTTATAAATTTTTGTTTAATAAAAGACATCTGTAATATCCTGTGATTGTGTATGACGTCCCCTGGAGTATACTGGTCTTTTATCTTTGCTCCCTAGTCAAATGATTAAGCTTTATTGACTCACTACTCTGTGTTAGTTGTTCTGTGTATTTTGTTTATTTTATTTTATTTTTTAAATTTTAGATGCAGAGGGTATGTGTCATTTTTTGTTACATGGGTATTACATGAGAAGTCGTGGGGGATGGACTTCTGGTCTACCCATCACCTGAATATTGAATATTGTGCCCCATAGGTAATTTTTCAACCATCACACCCCTCCCTCCCTCCCTGATTGGGAGTCCCCAGATTCTGTTTTCCCCAAGTTTATGTCCATATGTACCCTTTGTTTAGCTTCCACTTGTAAACGAGAACATGGAATATTTGATTTTCTGCGTCTGTGTTAGTTCACTTAGGACAATGACCTCCAGCTCCATTTATGTTGCTGCAAAAGACATAATTTCAGCCTTTTTATGGCTGCATACTATTCCATAAAGTATATATACCAAACTTTCCTTATCCAATCAGCTATTGGTGGACACTTAGGTTGGGTCCATTACTTTGCAATTGCAAATAGTACCGCACTAAGCATACAAATTCTGGTGTCTTCTGATATAATGATTTATTTTCCTCTGGGTAGATACCCAGTATGGGGATTATTGGGTCAAACGGTAGTTCTCTTTTTAGTTCTTTGAGATATCGCCATACTTTTATCTCATAGAGGTTGAGCTAATTTACATTCCCACCAACAGCATATGAGCATTCACTTTCTTTGCATTCATGCCAAGATCTGTTGTTTTTTGACTTTTTAGTAAAAGCCATCCTGAATGTTGTAAGATGGTATCTCATTGTGGTTTTAATTTGCATTTCTCTGATAATTAGTGATGTTCAGAATTTTTTTCATGTGTTTTTTGGCAGCTTGTATTTCTTCTTTATAGAAATACTTGTTCATATGCTTTGCCCAGGTTTTAATGGGGTTGTTTGCTTTTCTTGTTGAGTTGTTTCAGTTCCTTATAGATTGTCAAAATTAATCCTTTGTCAGAGGCATAATTTGTAAATCTTTACTCCCATTTTGCCTTGTTCCTGTTCTTAGAGGAAATGCTTTCAATTTTTCCCCATTCAGTGTGATGTTGGCTGTGGGTTTGTCAGAGATGACTCTCATTATTCTGAGGTATGTTCTCTCTATGCCTAGCCTGTTGAGGGTTTTATCATGAAGCAATGTTGGATTTTATCAAATATTTTCTCTGCATCTATTGAGATGATAATATGGTTTTTGTTCTTAGTTCTGTTTATGCAGTGGATTACATTTATTGATTTGCATATGTCAAACCATCCTTGCATCCCTGGAATAAAGACCACTTGATCACGGCAAATTGTCTTTTTGATGCGCTAGGAAAGGTCATTTGCTTCTAAGATTTTTATTAAAATTCTTTTTTTTTTTTTAAACTGCAATGTATAAATCTACAGTCCTATACACTCAAGTTACACTTACACAAATGCCCTCTGGATTTTTTTAGTTAAATGTCTTTGCAGCAATGTAATTCATTGTGTAACTTTCTATAGTTGACAAAGTATCTTCATATATACACTATACAGTTTTTCCACCCAATACTATAAGGTTGGTGGTATTATTTCCATTTCACGTGTAGGATGCTGATCCTCAAAGAGGTTAATTTTTCAAGCCATGAAATTAGGTATGGAAGCAAGAAATATTCAGATATCAACCACAGAGCTATTTAAACTTGTTCAGAACTTTTCCAAGCAAGTCCAAAACCGGTCAAGACACTTTTCAAATGGAATTTGGGGTGTTATCAATGTTACCTGCCAATGGTCTCCTTTTCTCAAATTTCTCAATTAACAGGGCTATTATTTTCCTAGTCAGCCTTTCATCAAGTCCAATATCTGGAAATTAATCAGTAGTTGCTGAGAGTGTGGTGAAGTGAATAAATAAATGGTTTTCTTAAAGTTGATTCTCTCATTTAATGCCTATATAAAATCACATACAAAGTCATTAATCAATATGATTCTTCATTCCCACTGCAGCCACCCAAGATACTAGAAAGAACAAACAAGGGAATTGGCATAAAGAAAGATGGATTTTTGTATCCCTGTTCAGTAAGGAATATCCTATATATTTTTAAATCCAGTGGCAAATTGTTTCAAGTACTTAAATTTAGTTCTTAGGTAATGTAATAAAAATAAAATCTTAATTTTTGATCCTATGCTGTTTTCTATTTACAAGTCTGTTAATTATCACACAAACAGCAATATTTGTAATGTGGTCTCTCATATTTGTATTGGTCTTTCTACCAATTAAACTTAAGTTTTAAAAAAGACACAATAATAATTTAAATTAATATATTTATGTTTTCTTAAAGATTTAGAAAGTAATACTGGTGACTAGTGACAATGATATAAGGAAGACTAAACATTTCTTAATCACAATAAATGTTTACTCTGGTCTGGAGACCATTTCTTATTTGATCATCCTCGGAAAATATAAAATTTCAGGGCCATTATTTTTTATTAACTGGATCTGGCATGGACATAAATAGTAAATTGAACTATCTTTTTTGTGGTGGGAATTGAGAGAAACTTAGGTTGAAAAAATATTCAGACATATATTTATATTACATACAGGTACTCATAGATGGGTGAAATTGATTTTAATATATTTTTATTTTATAAATGAAAATCTCAGGTAATTTTGGTAAAACACAAATAACCTGTCTTGTCACAAAAGGAATAGTTTGTATGTCTGGCTCATCACAATTTTAATTGTAAATCTCAGGAAATGCAGAATATGACAATTAAGTTAGGAAGTGCTCAATGGATTGCAGAGTAGTAAATTTTATTAAATTTCTTCATAAAATAACATTGACAAATAATCTAATACAGAACTGTTTGTGCATTGCTGGGTATTGCTGAAGGAAAAAATAGGCAGTTCCAAATTCACTCAGAAGATGAGTTCTACTAGTTCATTCTCAGTCATTTACATGCTATTCTGTGACATAATTTTTAAAATTATTTGGTTCTTTCTACAAAAAAAGCAGATCTTTATAAGAAGCAACATATTTAACAGAAGAAAGTTAGTATTTCAGTACATTGTAGGACATCAAATATAAATCCATTTATAGAAAACATTAGCTTAATATTTTAATATACATTATAAAATGTATTTTAATGGAAGATACTCATAGAATATAGGAATAATTTGATGTAAAATGTAAACTAGAAGATTTTGAAAAAATAAAGTGAAGACTTTTGGGATTATTTCCTTTTTCTTTAGCTGGCCTGATTTTTGGTGGTGTTAAAAGTTTCAAACAATGTCTTCTTTGTATGATGCGCTGAAAGAGCATTATCTATGGCATGTGTACATGTCTTTTAACATGTCAACAGTGTCCCCAGGAAAGCAACATCCAACCTCAGCTCCACTAAAAACCAGAGTCATATTGTACTATATATTAGATTTAATAATTCAGGCTCAATAATATAGTGTCTTATGCCAAATATTATCCACTAATATCCAAAAAGTAACCTAAACCACAAACCAGTCTGAGCTCTCGCTCTTCACATTACTTCCTATCACTATCATTAGATATCCACAACATAGGAAAAATCACTTTGACGTAGTTACTCTAATACTAAGACAGCCATAATGCACTGGTTTTACACAAGACTCACCCAAGTTGTACTATGGAGTAGCTATCACAGGTTTTAGAATACTGTGGTGCATACTTGCTGCACAAGCCTAGGAGCTGGAGAGAGTAAATGTGAATCCCAAAGTTGCATATCTTCCATTCATATCAGACCTGCGACTTTCCTTATCATTTAAATGGACATGGATATGATAATATGTTTATATTTGCTCCCAGAAAGTATATAAACTGTGATTCTAAAAGTTGGATGACTACCCCAATGGCACCAAACTAAAAACACATTTAAGTTATGAATTTTTCATAAATTCAACTTAAAGTATAAATGTATGTGTGTCATGACTGTTGAAAGTAATGTTGCCTCTTCAGGATTTCTGCAGCAGTCCCTGATTATAATATTTATTCATTTGGGACACTTATTTACCAAAATTATTCTTTACAGTTTTATGTTTTCACGTGTCACTCTTGATTAGATAATAAGCATGAAGCTGGCTAACAAGCTTAACCATAGCCTTACTTGATTGATATCCTTCTTTGAGTTTGTCACACAGGTTAGGCACATTGTAGGTCTCAATAAGACGTTAATTTCTCCAATTTTTTTAGAATAAAAAAGTTGAAAATGTCTCATCAGCTTTCCCTTCTTTCTTGCTAAAAAAAAATCACAAAATAAATGTGCAAACAGTATTCCACAGGTGAAAAAAATTTGAGTATAGTAGGAGTAAGACAAACAGAATTGCATTATCAGAAAAGAACAGAGAAGACTGAAAAAGTACAATTTAATGCATATAAGTAAAATATATGTTTAAAAACATTTGTATTATTGGTTACATTTTTTACCTCTTACTTTTTATTTTTGACCTTTCATAGATGTAGTCAAAATGAACTTTGATGAATAGGAAAAAAAATCAGAACAAGAATTTTATTTATTTTTGTAGTCTTTATAGAAGATTTTAATCATATCTTACAATGCACAGCATTTCATATAGATACTCTAACTTACATTTTTGTTCTTTGCAATTCTTCCTTGGTTAATAGCCATAAGGATCATTTATGTACTTATGTAGTGTTTTACTGTTTCTATATACTACCCAACCTTGCTGGTTTCCCCCTATCCCTTTAGATTTTCCCCTATCCATTTGGATTTTTCCCATTACTTCAAAATTTTCAACACTTTATCTTGCAGAATCATTTGGTTTTGTCATAATTTCTAAATAACTGAATCCAGGTGGAATAGAGTTCTTGAGGTAACAGAAATCATCCTCTGTAGAAGCAGTTTCTATTGATTTATTAGTTTTTCTTTGCTATCTCCCTTTTGCTTGGGTTAAATATGTATCTTGTAAACATATTTATTGTTAGCACAGTGGTTTCCCATGACAAGCCCCATACTATCAATACATTCCTTTCCATGTCCACCGCACATAACTTAGCATTTCCAAAATGGATATAAAATGAAATCATTTTAGAATACACTTCAGTCACCCAGACAAAATTGATTTAGACTAGTATCTCTGACTATATAAAATACATTTATTATTATTCCAACATTCATTAAAAGCTTAGAACTATGTGATAAGGAAGATGAAGAGAAAGAGAATGAGGAACAGGATTGGGAGGAGGAGATGAGGGCATGGGGAGAAGGAGAGTAAGAAGAAAAAGAAGTTGAAAGAAAAAGACAGTTATATGTGTGTGTCTTCAGTTCATAACAAGGTTAGTTTCAAAATGGTATTTAAATCCATTGTTTAAAATGTGGACACCTTTCTCCATAAAAGTAAAAGTATGGGCAGAAGGTATCACACTTATTCAGATTAGGGTAAGGCTTCGTTTGACAGGAAAGAATCAGACTTGTAGGATCAGGGGCTGTGGCATGAGTTCTTTTATGACTCTTGAGGAGCGGGAGGGATGCAGGGAGGTAGAAGGTAGAAGTTTTGGTTGGGTTGGGGGCACAAACTCCCACAGGGGTGGGAGTGGTGAATGAAAGACAGCATATTTGGGGCATGCAGAGTAGTCTTTAGTAATGAGTCTAATATGACAATGGATTAGAAAAAAACAGATCATTGTTGTGTCAAGTATGGGATTTGTAAATTGGAGATTAATTTCTGTACACTACCAGGGAAGTGGTATTTTTGTAACCTAAAAACTGAGGACTTCTGATTCAGATAGACTTGGGTTTTAGTTTAAGCATTGATTTTTTTGTTCAATATGTATTCATAAGTAAGTCAAACTCTCCAAGCTTCAGTTGCCTGATCAGCAAATTAAATATCAAATTTACCAGTTTATTGTTATAGCTTAGTCATGTTCTTACCATCCCTGATATCTGTCTAATATTTATTAGGTATTCTTTCTATTATTATATCTCTAAAACATATCGTTTTTGAAAAATTTGTATATACTTTATGTACTTTGAATAAAATTTAGTTCACTAGTTCCTCTAAATAGGTAACAGTTTTAACATGAAAAAAAAGTCACTAAACTTCTTTCTATTCTCTGTATTTATTTGTGATTAATTTTTAAAGTCTTTTTTGCCTAGAGAATAGATTCTATTAAAAATAATTCCATTTACCTCTCTTAGGGGGTAAGAGGCCATTTATACTTCAGGGTATGATCTTTCAAGACAAAGGTTCATTAATTTTAGTTGCAAGGGGAGAGAAAAAAGGCCCAAACCTAGTCCGTGGAACCCAACAGATCATTTTCTTGATGGCCAATTCTTAACCACTCTCAACCCAGTTTCCCTGACTCTAAAAGGGTATTTACCATCCTTTTAGGCAGGATATAAAGATTAATTAGTTAAGATTGCAAAGTGCTTTAAGCATGAAATGTTGTATGAGATAATAGGATAAATATTAATAATATCCTGCTAGAAGTACAGAGACAGCCATAGTTAGGTAACTAAGAAAAATAAATTGCAATGCTTGGTATGAAATTGAAAATCACTAATGGAATGAAAGTTTGTTCATACTGGGAGCAGTGTTGCATCATGTATAATGTAATACCAGGTCATTTTCAATTGTTTTAATTGCCATGAGCAACTGATCTTTAGAGCTGTTCCTGACAAGCTTTAGCACGGCCCTAATGATCGTAAAACAGTGCCAAAGACCAGCATTATCCCCTATCGAACATTAAATGGTATCGACCCTCTTCTCTGGGTCCATCACTCAACAGACTCCTTAAAGTAATTCACGACACAATTAACATTAATTAACTTTACGAAAACCCCTCAAACTCTCTGCCGTTTTAAGACTTCAGACGTTGGAGAAAGTAAAGAGCAACTAACAAAAAAGTTATGAATCCTCTTGTGAGAGCCATCAATTAGGGTAAGTAAAAGATTCCTAAATTTTTATAACCCTCATTTATCACTTGCCACTCCTGATGAGTTTATCCTGTGCAAAGATATCTTTAAAGCCATTCAGTTCAAAAAGAACCATTCATCTCTGTACTTCACATCCACTTTAAAACGGAGAGTGCAGGCTTCCAAATTCATGTCAGAGTAAACCAAGCATCACAAGTGATTACTGGGCTCTACAGAAATGCTACCCAAGTATCTCTCATGTATGCAAGGGAAGAATTTAGCCTTGATCTTCTCATCTCCATTTCTAGAGAACTCTCCTACGGGGATTGTGTATTAGTTAGGGTTCTCTAGAGAAACAGAACTAATAGGATAGATGTATACATGAAAGGGAGTTTATTAAGGACAATTGACTCACATGATCATAAGGGGAAGTCCCACAATAGACCCTCTGCAAGCTGAGGAGCAACGAAGCCAGTTTGATTCCCAAAACCTCAAAAGTAGTGAAACTGATAGTAGAGCCTTCAGACTGTGGCCAAAGGCCTAAGAGCCCCTGGCAAACCACTGGTGTAGTCCAAGAGTCCAAAAGCTGAAGTACTTGGAGTCCAATGTTCGATGGCAGGAAGAGTCCAACATGGGAGAAAGATGGAGGCTGGTAGACTCAGCGAGTCTAGTCCTTCCATGTTTGCCTGCTTTATTCTAGCCACACTGGCAGCTGATTAGAGGGTGCCCATCAAGATTGAGGGTGGGTCTGCCTCTTCTAGTCCACTGACTGAAATGTTAATCTCCTTTGGCAGCATCCTCACAGACACACCCAGGAACAATACTGTGCATCCTTCAATCCAATCAAGTTGACACTCAATATTAACCATCACAGATTGTATTCCTGCTCTATGTTCAAAGTGATGAACAAAAACCTTCTCTAGAATATCAACAAAAACAAGAATCTACCATTCCTTAGGTGTGTGACTCTTTATATGCATTCTCCATTTAGTCTATACAAACCTATAAAATAGACATTCCCATAATTTTAGTTAAACTTGATAACATTATAATAAAATTTGCTTTCATTCCAACCATCTAAACACAATTGTTCATTGATGATAGAGCCAGGGCTTAAATCCAGGTCGTTTTAAACCTGAATCTATACCCTTTTTGTTTTAAAGATACCAAAGATAAGCATTCACTGTATTCAAAGCATGGGAGTAACTGCATCTGGAGCAAGATCTGAAATACATCACACAACACTAACCTTCAAAGAGAAAATAAGCTGGTTTTCTTTGCTAGGTAAGAGCCTAAGAGGTAAAAGGGTCAGCGAAAGCTGAAATATCTATTTAGAAAATGTAAATTCACTGCCAGATCCACTAGCTAGCTCAAAACTATCCTGGAAGAGATCTTATTCCTCTTAGTTGGAAAGAAAGCAGCTCCTTATTTTGTATACCCCATTCATACGCCACCAAGAACTTTAGAACAGTGGGATCTTGTATTCATGCACTCATAGTATTCCTGTGGTGCTTCACACATGTCTTTCAATTCTAGGTCATTACTTTTTTGGAATCTTCCAAGAGGATTATACAAGCACAAACTCCCTGCATTATTCTGTTGGCTCTATAGCCCCAAAGGTATCAAGTCCATGTCATTTTCATTTCTCAAGAATATTCAGTATTAAAATATATATATACTTCTAGCTGCACTCGTAGAAACTATTTATCTGTCGTAAGACTCTTGTTCTCCAAAAGTAAGTTAGCCTTTCTGTTACAGCCAAATTTCTCTGTAAAGCCCAAGTGTGGTATATAAACAGCTCCAAAAGGTTATTCTAGATGTTAGAGAACCCCAGTTTTTTTTAAAACTTAGAAATAAAAATAGAAACTAAACTGTGCACCCAGTCCAAAATAATAATGTAGCAAACTGTAAAAGTATTTCTGGGTCTGTGACTTTGTTTCAGATTTTAAAAAAGGAGTATGGCTTACACATTGTGAGTTTTTCCCTATTATACATTTTCTTCATATGTTATTATTTTTAATATTTCTGTTCCTAATGACAGAGTGTCTTAACCCTGCTCAAGCACTCTAGTCAATACCTGAGAATATAACTAACATGCTTGTGCAGATCCTGATGATAAAAATTTTATCTCTTACGTTTAGGAATTCTAATTTCCTAAATGTTTTTAAAATCCTAGATATTGGCAAAGAGTATAGAAAACTTCTTATGAAAATTTAGCTAGGTAGATTTTATAATCCCTGGTCCATAAGCTTAAATTTTATAATACTGATTGATTGATTCTTTCATCCAACACATATTGATGAATGCTGATAATTTTTCTGGAGCTCTGTTAGGAAGTCACCATAAATGAGGACCAAGATCCAGCCTCTTTTGAGAAACTCACAACCTATAAACAACAATTAGAATACAAAGTAATAAGTATAGTGATAGCAGTGTGAATGAATATCGTGATGGCAGAGCGACACAAAGAGATTACTTTCCTTGAGAGCCCAGGGTGGTCAAGGAAAGCTTTCTACTGGAGTTGTGCCTCAATTTCAAAGGCAAATGGAAAGGCATAGGGACTTTTACAGTTTCCTGCTCCAAGAATAAGGGGATTATCAGCATACTTGAAGATTTATATTCTTTTGAGTAATTTCTTATTCAAATAGAATTGGTAACCATGACCATATCCAATAATTTACTAGGAATTTCTACTTCTTAGGAATATTTACTTCCCTTCAAACCAAACGATGTCTGGATGTTTCGGGGGTCATGGTCTGATGCCGGTCATTATCCTTTCTTCTATCACTACTTTCCAAGTCAGCAAAATGCCAGTCATCAGTGTTACATAAAGCTTCTTCTAGGCAGAGGATGGGCACACACTCAGGGACTCTGTTTTTTTCACTTCATGGTGTTAAAATGGAATGAGAAACCAAGTCACACTTCCCTCCCACGTTTCAAAGTCCAAATCATAAGAGTAAGCATTATCCACCCTTTTGTGTTTGAACGGTGATACAAAAGATATAAAAAGATAGTGACTTACCTTAGGAAAATCATAGCCCAATGGAACAGATAGACACACACAGAGATAATAATGCATTGCAAATCATCTCTTGGTGTAGACATTTACAAAAGGCTACGTTCACATACTTTTCTAGGTATTAGAGAGGGCTACTTTGAGGAGATAACAGCCCGCTTGGGTCTCCAAAAATGGGCCATAAGTTTTTGATGAGGGATGGGAAGAGAATTTTAGGCATACAGATCAGTCAAATTAAAAAGCCTGAGGTGTTAAAATGTACAGTTCCTTCAGAAAACTTGGAATATAATGTATACAGAAGGGAAGTTTATAGTGGGAAATTAAGCTGTAAATATCATTTGGGACTAAGTTTCGAAGGCTCTTTTATGCCATCATAAAAAGATTACATTTTATCCTGAGGGCAATGAAGAATGAATAAGTTTTAAAACAGAAAGTGAAAATGTTAGATTTGCCTTTTAAAAAATCTCCTGGGAAGAGGATGGAGGTGGGATGGAGAGCAATGTGAAGCCGATTGCACTAGAGCTTTGCAAATTGTAAAATTCTAAACAAGCATTAGGGGCTGCCCAACTCTGACATTGTCAACTCTGTACCGAGTGTAGAGTATCAAGGAGGACCCCAAAATCATGCTTAAATCGATGAGAAAATTGTTCAGTCATGTATTCAATTCAACAGTATTTCATTGGATCAAATACACACAGATAACTTCTCAAAATTAGTAAGTATTTTTAATATTTGTAAAAGATATTCTATTTCCTCCCGCCTCTGAACACTGACACCAAGCAGATATGTAAACATATACATATTTGCTTTGGTAACATTGAAATTTTTTCTTATCACTGTTTTCCTTCTAAGTATTTTACTCACCCATTACTTAGTGGTATCTCATTTGAACAGCTTTTCTATTCTTTATGTATCCTAGACAGTCCAACTCTGTCTAGCCCTCTGTTCATTTTCCCAAAGGTTTACAGTAAATGATGAACTTATTAATTTGAATTTTTTTGAAGAATACAATTTGTTGTACATGTTACCATATGACCTAGAACTAAAAAATGTCAATGGTAAAATTATTCCATTTCTTACGAGATTTCAGAAAGTGCTGGAGAAAGTATATGTACAAGTGTCAGAATAGCCATCATCTGACAATAACAAATTAAAAATATAGAGGGGCAAAATGTTGCATAGGAGATAGTATCTAGGACTAGAAAATCAATGGAAATTGAAACAACCATATAAAAACAAATAAAGTAACAATAAAACACCACAACGCAAAGTCACAAAATAGAATATATTTTTGGGAAGGATTACTAAGTGTTGTAAGAATGTTACTTTTGCACAGATTAATTTACTAAATAGAATATATTTTTGGGTAGGGTTACTAAGTGTTTTAAGAATGTTCCTTTTGCACATATTAATTTATAAATTCAATACAACATATATGGGTTTTTTGGGTATAACTTGACAGTTTGAGTTTAAAGTTCATATAAGTTAAAATGCATAATAGCCAATATTTTGTTAAAAAGATAGATTACTGTATAATTTCTCACTAGATAAGAAAAACTTACTTTAAAGACACAGCAATTAAGGCAATACGTTTTTGGCAAAAGAAGGCAAAGAGGATCTATTAATAACCAAAAATAGCCCAGAAACAGCCCCTTGTAAGTGAAATTTAGTGTATACTAATGGTGGCTTTTCAAGTCATGGTGCATAGAAAGGGCTATTCAATTACTTCATTGAGGGCATCTAGCAATATTGTTAGACAAGATAGGATAGTTCAGGATACACTGTGGTAGAAAATTATCCCTAATATCTTAGGTACTCTAATCAACTCTGTTGGGGCCCAGCTTAGGTATTCTTTCCAATAATGTGCTCTTCCCCTGATGCTGTGAATGTTGGCTGCTTAACGGCTCTCAACTGCACCTTCTCAGCAGATAGGAGGCACCTTGGATGTTTCCATTCACCATATCAAGCTAAGGGTATATGTAAATTAACTGCATCTTTCCTCAGGTGACTTCTCTATGCTATCCTTCCTTCCCTCTCTTAGAGTTTTCACTCCAAGGCACTCACTCAGTAATCTCTTCTACAAGCATCCTCACTAAAGGCTCTGATTCTCAAGAACCTGACCTAAAATGGCCTAATCTAGTGAGAGGTTATTTCTCACTTATAAAATGCCAAATGTGATTTGACAGAGGCTCATTTCTATTTAGTGCCTCCGGAATTCAGGTTTCCACCAATCTGTGACAACACTATCTTAACTGACTAACATTAAGTCATAACATGACTTATAAGTCCCTGTATTGGAGAGAAAAAAACAAACAGGAGTGCATAGAGGACCTCCACTTACTAGCTCTAAGTAACAGGACTAAATAACATGCCATTTTTTCTCATTGTCTATTGACCAAAACTGAATGCATAGAGACTGGAAAGTACAGCACAGGACAGAAAATATTTAAGCCCCACTGTCTCTGCCATAGCAGTCCTTTTTAAAAAGTAAGTTAAAGCTTTGTGTGTGTGCACATGTGCATGCATACATGCATGTGTGTTCTAAAATCCTGGTGAACTAAAAGCTTATCAATTATTAAAGTAATTACAGTCAGATGTCACTTAACAATGGGGATACAATCTGAGAAATGTGTCATTAGGCAATTCCATCATTCTGCGAACACTGTAGAGTGTACTTACAGAAACTAACACACGCCTAGTCTATATGGTAGGGCCAATTGCTTCTTGGCTACAAACCTAGACAGCATGTTACTATACTGTATAATATATTGTAGGTAACTGTAACACTACAGTAAACATTTGTATATCTAAACATGGGAAAGGTAAAGTTAAAATAAGATTAAAAATGGTATACCTGTATAGGGCACTTACGATTAATAGCGCTTGCAGGATTGTAAGTTGCTCTGGGTGAGTCAGTGAGTGAGTGGTGAGTGAATGTGCAGGCCTAGGACATTACTGCACACTACTGTAGACTTTATAAACACTGTACACTTAGGCTAAGCTAAATTTATCAAACTTATTTTCTTTCCTCAAAGAAATATCCTAATGCTTGTGTGTGCATGCATACATGCATGTGTGTGTGTTCTAAAATCCTGGTGAACTAAAAATGATCAATTAATAAAGTGACTACAGTCAGGTGTCACTTAATAATGGGGATACAATCTGAGAAATGTGTCACTAGGCAATTACATCATTCTGTGAACATTGTAGAGTGTACTTATGGACTTACCTGAGGCTGTTTTATAGTTAAAACATTTTTTAAAAGTAAGTAGATGCTACATACTCTAAAATAGTGATTAAAGTTATAGTATACTAAATATTGGGTGATAGGAATTTTTCAGCTGCGTCTAAATCTTAGGGAACCACTATCTGGTGTGCAGTCCCTCATTGACCAGAACCATCATTATGTGGCACATGACTATATATGTAAACAAAGGAGAATGTTTTCAGAATTTTGATGTCAGGACAACATTCTTAAGTAAAGTATGAACTCTGAAGACTTTCAGGTAAAAAAAATTTGGATTTCATGAAAATATTTATGAAAAGACAGACATGAACATCTGAATTTTATAACATACAATTCATGGAGCATGTAAATATTTTATGCAAAATATTAGAGCAAAAAGGCTAATGATTCCATATAAAAATAGGCAAAGGGTCTGGCTATTTCTTGTTTGTGCCAGATTCATTCCTTGTCTTTCTGCTGCAAACTATGCTTCCCATGCTCCCTTATATCAGGATAATATATAGGTACGTTGACTAATCCAGGGCACTGGTAGAAGATTGATGATGAGAAGAGATGAAGGCTTCAGATATTCCTCCTTCTTTAGTGTTTTCCATTAAAAGGTGCATCTCCACTTCTCTTGAGAGGTAGCTTACATCCTGATTGAAGCTGCTGATAGATAGCCCTGGCTTCTGTATATAGTAGTCTCCCATAATGCACTGGGGATGCATTCTAAGACCCCTGGAGGATGCCTGAAACCATGGGTAGTACCGAACCCTATAAACACCATGTTTTTTGTGATCTGTTAAGCTTCCCAGCTACTAAGTGACTAACGGGCAGGGAGCCTCTACAGTAGATACACTGGACAAGAGGAGTATTCAGGATTTGGGTGGTGTGAGATACCCTCATGCTACTCAGAACAGTGAACAATTTGAAACTTACCAATTGTTTATTTCTGGAGTTTTCCACTTAATATTTTTGGACCATGGTTGACTACAGGTAACTGAAACCACAGAAAGGGAAACAGCAGGAAATGGGGGACTACTGTACTGCTACCAGATACATTGATGGGCCATCAACATAGGGAAATAAACTCAACCTCAGTAACAGGCAGGAAACCTCAAATAAAATATTTCAAATCCAGTTCAGTTGTCCCACATCCATATTATTAATACACGTGTTAAAATGCACACTTAAATATGCTTTGCTTCATTTTCTGTATAGTGTACAGTGTTAGTCTAGGATCTCTGAGAAGCAGAGGTCATAATAAGATTAAACACATAAAGGTTATATTAGGGAAAATACTTGTGTGTGGAAAAAATGGGCAGTCTCTGAGTAAGGTTGCGAGTGTTGTCAAACCACTATACATGTCTGACTCTGAATCACATGGGGAAGAAAGCAAGGTTAGGTGCTATACTAGTTTCCTAGGACTGTCATGACAAATTATCACAAACTGAGTGTCTTAAAACAGCAAAATATATTCTCTTCCAGTTCTGGGGGCTTGAAGTCCAGAACAAAGGTATCAGCAGGGCCATGCTCTCTCTGAAGGCTGTAGGTACAGCTCTTCCTAGCTTTGGGTGGTTGTTGGCAATCTTTGACAGTCCTTGGTTTATAGCTGCAGCACTCTAATTTCTGTCTCCATCATCACGTGATTGTCTTTCCCTTGTGTGTGTCAGTGTGTCCAAAAATCTGTCTCTCTTTATAAGGACACCTCTAATTGCAGTTCTGGTACACTGTAATGAGCATTACCTCATCTTAACTTGATGCATCAGCATAAAATCTATTTCCAAATAAGGTCACATTAACAGGTATCCAGGGATAGAAACTCAACATATCTTTTGGGGGGATGCAATCCAAACAAAGAGAAGTGGCAAGGTAGTCACTGAGTAATTCTTGAGCCGAATCCAGCAGCTGAGATCCTGGTTCTTCCAAGCACAGATGTCCGTGAGAGTCCCTACTGCATTCAATCTCTGGCCAGTGAGCAGCCTGTGGGAAGTCTGGCCTCTGCGCTAACCTGGTGATGAATTTCAGAGCATGGCAGCTGGACCCTTGGTAAATTATGTTCTCTGTAATTGGCTATCTGCTGCATACATTCTCATGGCCACCATATGTACCTTTCTGCAGAACTGTGTATTTTTAAACATCTACAACAGATTATTGTCAAATAATATCAGAAACTTTATTTTCAAGAAGTTTCTTTTAAGGTATCTGCAAAGTTAATTGGTACATCAATTGGCAGGTGCGAGTTAATTTTATGGGTACTTAATTACTAATTTCCTATGCAAATCAATATTTGAACTTTTAATTCTCAATTGAGCATGCATCAAAAGGGTATTTTAACTGCTCAAAGTAACTGCAAAATTTCTAAGTGTATTTTCATGCCTCTGTATAAGCTCCCTCGGGTCCTGTAACTGTGGTCTTTGGCTTAGAAGCCTCACGTTGGTAACACCGTTTGATAGGTAAATATGTTAAAATCAGAGGTTCTCTTTTTTTCTGAAAATATGATCTTCTTGACAGGCTCCAAAATATGTTTATTTCTTTAAAAATTATAAAAACATACATTGGGCTGGGCACGGTGGCTCACACCTGTAATCCCAGCACTTTGGGAGGCCAAGGTAGGGGGATCACGAGCTCAGGAGTTCGAGACCAGCCTGGCCAACATAGCGAAACCTCATCTCTAATAAAAATACAAAAATTAGCCGAGTGTGGTGGCACACGACTGTAGTCCCAGCTACTCGGGAGGCTAAGGCAGGAGAATTGCTTGAACCCAGGGGGCAGAGGTTGCAGTGAGCCAAAACTGTGCCATTGCACCCCAGCCTGGATAACAGACTCCGTCTCAAAAACAAAACAAAACAAAACAAAACCAAACATACATTGTCTAAAAATTCCAAAGCTGATAAATAGAAGGTGAACATTAAAATCACATATGAAATTACTCCACACCCACATACATACACATATGTATACATAATATATATGATATATAACTATCTCTACCTATCATCTGTATACTGTTATGTTGTATCTGTCTTTACAGAAACATGCATATATGTGTAAATTTATATGTATTCCTTCATCTCTATATAATTGGAGGCCATAATACATTCTGTTTTGGCTCTGTGGTAGTTACAATTCTAGGATAACCCTCAAGATTTTTGCCACTGGTACATATGCCTTTCAGATATTCAGTAAAATACTCATTTAGCTACTGCTGTGAAGGGGTTTTGTAGATGTAAGTAAGGTCCCAAATCAGTTGATCTTAAGGTAGGGAATTTATCCTAATCATATCCCTTTAAATCTGAATCCAGAAGTCAGAGATGGGAGAAGTCAGAGATTCAAAACATTGCTGCAAGATTGAAGGGCTCCTTCCAGGAGCTGAGAGTGTCCCCAGCAAAACAGAGGACTCAGTGCTTCAGTCACAAAAAACTGAATTCTGCTACTAACAAAAATGAGTTTGGAAATATAGTAAGTAGTTCCTTAGAGCCTCCAGCCAACACTCTGATATCAGGCTAATCCAGTGACACTCTGCCAGATTTCTGACCTACAAAATCCTGAGCCAATAAATGGACACTGTTTTAAGTTGCTAAATTTGTGATATTTGTCACATAGTTATAGAAAACTAATACAGTATATTGTTTTTAATGCAATAATTTCTAGTTTTCTACTTTATACCTCTGCTACATTATTGTTAAAAGTTTCATATCATCCTTTGTAAGTCTCAATGAAATTTCTTTTAATGAACAATTTCTATAAATGAAATTACTTGAGTAGAAATGTATCCATAAAAATTTTAAGGTTTTCTATTCAAATTGCCACAATTGCTTAAAAAATGTACTTACATTAATATCTATATCAGAATAATTTAAACATGCTCATTTTTCTTTTCTATTTGTCAACTGCACAAATTACAATTTTTTTTGCTCAGCTGAAAAATGATATTTCATTTTCTTGGCTTATATTTGTTTGATGACTAAAAGTATATTACACACATCTATTAATTATTGGTATTTCTTATTTTGTGTCTTACTGATTCATTTTACTTTTTTTATTCATATGATTAATTTTAAAAACTATTTAGAAGTAATATTTACTTTTTCACTGTAACATATGTTGACAATATTTTCTGTCAGTGTGTCATTTGCCTTTGACATTTATTCTTTTTTTAAAAAATTTAATGATAAGAACATTTTAAACAACTCATAGTGAAAAAATGTTTATCAGTCTTTCCTATACAATTTTTGCTTTTGGAGCTCTTTTAATTCCTAATTATTAAACAAAAATTCATACTGAATTTATAACAAAATACTTAACAAAAATTGTACTTACATTGTGCTTACATTTTTTACATGTTAAAAATTTCTTGATACAAGAATGTTTCCATAATACATTTTTAAAAATTAAGGATAACTTTTTAGAGCAGTTTCTGGTCCACAGTATAATTGAAAGGAAGGTACAAAGATTTTTCATATACCTCCTGCCCCCACAGATGCATAGCCTCCCCCATTATCAACATCCCCCATCAGAGTGGCACATTTGTTTCAACTGATGAACTTCCATTGAGACTTCATTATCACCCAGTCCATAGTTTACATTAAGATTCATCCTTGGTGCTGAACATTCTATGGGTTTGGACAAACATGTAATGACATGCATCTACCATTCTGGTATCTTACAGAGTAGTTTCACTTTTCTAAAAATCCTCTGTGCTCTACCTATTTAGAAACTTCTCCTTAAGTCTTGAAATCATTGTTATTTTTATTCTCTTTGAAATTTTGCCTTTTCCAGAATGTCAAATAGTAGAAATCATCCAGTAGGTAGCCTTTTCTGATTGGTTTCTGTATTAGTCCATTCCTACGCTGCTGTAATGAACTGCCCAAGACTGGGTGATTTATAAAGGAAAGAGGTTTAATTGATCCATTAAAGTCCTTTTCCACATGGCTGGGGAGACCTCAGGAAACTTAGAATCATGGCATAATGGGAAAGAAACCTGCCCTTCTTCACAGGATGGCAGGAAGGGGAAGTGCTGAGCAAAGAGGGAAATGCCCCTTGTAAAATCAACAGATCTCGTGAGAACTCATTCACTTTCACAAGAACAGCAGCATGGGGGTAACCGCACCTCCCACCAGGTCCCTCCCATGACAAGTGGTAATTATGGGAACTACAATTCAAGATGAGGTTTGGATGGGGACAGAGCCAAACCATATCAGGTTCTTTGACTTAATGATATGCATTAAAGGTTCCTCCATGTCTTTTTATATAATAACTTGATAGCTAATTGTTTTTAGTGCTGAATATTATTTCATTGTCTGGATATACTACTGTTTATTTATCTCTTCATGTACTGAAAAACATCTTGGTAATTATGAATAAAGCTGCAATAAATATCCATTTATAGGTTTTTGTGTGAATATAAATATTCAACCATTTGGGTTTCTACCAAAGGGCATGATTGCTGCATTGTATAGTAAGAGTATGTTAATTTTATTAGAAACTGCCAAGGTATTTTCCTAAGTGACTATCACATTTTTGTATTCCCACTAGCTTTATATTTAAAGTTGGTTTCTTCTAGAAAATATGTTGCAGAGTCTTGTTTTTTGATGAACTCTATTAGTCTCTGCTTTTTAGTTGGTGTTTTTAGACTATCAATGTTCAAAGTGCATATTGATGTAGTTGGATTAACAGTTACCATATTTGTTGCTGTGTTCTATTTGATGCCCTTGTTTTTACCTATTTTTGTTTTTCAATCCTTTTTTTCCTTTGTGGTTTCAACTGATCATTTTATATTGTTCTGTTTTCTCTCTTTTCTTAGCATATCAGTTATATATATATATATATATATATATATATATTTCTTGATTTAGTGGTTGCCCTAGAGTTTGCAATATACATTTACAACTAATTCAAATCTACTTTCAGGTAACACTAAATTGCTTCACACGTAGTGTGAGGTTCTTGTGATAATAAAACAATCCTAATTCCTCCCTCTGGCTCTTTGTATTATTGCTGTCATTCATTTCATAAGCGTACATAAGGATACTATATACATATAATATATACTTAAGCATACACAATCAAATACATTGTGCCTATGATTTTGAACAAACTGTTATCTGTTACATCAATTAAGAGTAAGAAAAATATTTTTTTTACCTTCACTTATTTTTTCTTTAATGCTCTCTATTTTTTTTATATATATATCCAAGTTCTTTACCTATAGTATTTTTCTCTTCTCTGAAGAACTACTTTTAACATTTTTCGCCAGGTGGGTCTACTGGCAAAAATTTTCCTCTATTTTTGTTTGTTTGAGGAAGTCTTTATTTTCCCTTTACTTCTGGAAGATAATTTCATAGGGTATAGAATTCCAGTCACTTTTTATTTCTCTGAACACTTTAAATATTTTACTCCACTCTCTCTTGGCTACCATGGTTTCTGAAAAAAAAGTTGTACATAATTCTTATCTTTGCTCCTCTGTAAATAAGTTTCTCCACCCATCCCACCCTCCAGGCTGTTTCAGGATTTTTTCTTTACTTTTAATTTTCTGTAGCTGGAATATGATATTCCTAGGTGTAACATTTCTGGGTTTCGGTCATTTATTCTGTTTGGTATTCTCTGTGCTTCCTAGATCTGTGGTTTGATGTCTGACATTGATTTGGGAAAATTCTCATTGATGATTGTTTCAAATTATTTCTTCTGTGTCTTTCTCTCTTCTTCTTTATTCATCCCCATTATGCATATGTTACACCTTTTGCAGTTGTTCCAGGCAATTTTTTTTTTTCAGTCTTTGTTTTCTTTGTTTTCCAGTTTGGGAGATCTCTATTGATATATCCTCAAGCTCAGAGATCCTCAGCCATGTTCAGTCTACTGATAAGCATTCTTCATTTTTGTTACAGTGATTTTTATTTCTAGCAACTTTTTTTTGTTTTGTTTTGTTTTGTTTTTTTCTTCAGAGGGGAGTTCTTTCTTAGGATTATCCTCTTTCTGCTTGCATTGCCCAACTGTTATTTGCATGCTATCTGCTTTATCATTTAGATCCTTTGGCATAGTTGTTTTAAACTCCTAGTCTGATAATTTCAGCATCTCTGCCATGTCTGGTTTTGCTCCTTATTCTGCCTCTTCATACTGTAGGTTTTGTTTTTGTTTTTGCCATTTAATGTGCCTTGTAAATTTTTTTTTTTTTTTGGTAGCAAGACATTATGTTAATGGACTTTAGTAATGTGATAGTAGATTGTAGCCTGAGGTGAAGCATTCTATAGACCTATGATTAGGTCTCAGTCTTTAGTGAGTCTATGCCTCTGGACTGTGAACTTCACAAGTGCTTCTCACCACTTCCCTCCACCCTGAGGTGGGACAGGATGGCTAGATTGGACTGAAGTGAGTATTTTCCTTCCCTCTTGTGTGCCATGCTCTGATAAAACCCAAGGAGGTTAGGCTCTGGTAAAATAGGTTCTTCTGGGGGCAGGCATTATTAAGAAGAATAGAATTCCTCAATATTTTAATGTTCTGTAATACAGATGAAAGTAGATGTTTGTCCAAGAATTAAAATAACTATTATGGTGCTTGGAGGAAGAGTTAATTTTTTTAAGAAGCTGATGAGAATTTCCATTTTTATAATTCTGTTTTGCTTGCAGAATAAGATTGGGGTTGCTAAAAGTCTTTTGTATTTTTTGTTTTATAAGATGGCATTCTCATCAGAGAATGAACCCAGGTGACTGATAGGGCTTCTTACAGAATCAAGGAAAGTTTTATTTTTATTTTTTAAATGCAGCTACTGTTTGGTTAGCTGGTTATAAAAACTGCAGGCCAATTTCTCTCATGATTCCCTCCACTCAATCCAAAATAACTAGGTGGATCCAGTAACATGGAAAGGGAAATAGCAACACATCACCAGTTCGGTCTTTCCCAGAAATGTAAAGTTTGTTTTACATTTGAAAATAAATCAATGTAATTCACTCTACTTACAGAATAAAGGAGAAAAATCATATGGTAAATGTAAATGTAAAGCTCAACTTTCATCAGATAAAAATTCTAGGGAAAGAGGGGAACATCTTTAATCTGAAAAAGTATCTACAAAAGTACCACAGAAAACACCCTACTTAAGTAATGAAAATTTGAAAAATTTCCCTTGGACTAGGAACAATACAAGGATGACCTCTCTTGTCACTTATATTCAACATTGTAGTGGTGCTTGTAGCTGGTACTAGGCAAGAAAGTAAATAAAAAGTATAAATGTAGGAAGGAAGGAATATAACTATCATTATTCAGATGAATGTGATTGTGTAAGTAGAAAGTCCAGAAAAACCTATATATACATATATATATATCTATATATGTTTTTTATATATATCTATATATCTTTTTTATATATATTCACTCGAAGCAAATTTATCAGGTTAACATACAAAAACCACTTTTATATTTACATTTCTTGCTATAAATAGGTTGAAAATAATATTTTTAAATGACGGCATTTTTAATAATGTTAAAAATATTATTTTGAATAAAATTTAGAAGACTCACAAGATTTCTATAAAACATATTGAGAAAAATTGATGATTATGCAAATAAATGGAGGAATATACCATTATCACAGATTTAAACTCAGTTTTGAAAAGATGTCAGTACTGTTTAAATTGGTTCTTAGGTTCAGCAAAATCCCAATAAAAATATTAGAAAGCTTTCTTTTTGAAGTTAACAAGTTGATTCTAAAATGTATATGGAAATGAAAAGCACAAGTGAAATCATCAAGAAGATAAAGAAAGGGGGAGGACACGCATGGCCATTTATTAAACTTGTAAAACTACAATGACGAAGAAAGTGTGACACAGCACTGACTATACTAATAAACCAATGAAAGAGAAGTAGATCTGTATTTACACTCTCTCTTATTTAGAATAAAGCTGGCACCGTAATGCAGTGAGGGTACAGATGGTCTGTTTAATAAATGGTGCAATGTCAACTGGATACACATATGACAAAAATAAAATCTTGATTCTTCTCTCATCCCATAAACGAAATCAGTTTTAGATGGATTACAGTCTAAAGCTGAAAGGTAAAACAATAGAGATTTTAGAATAAAAAAAAAAGATAACTGACCTTTGAATATGGAAAGATGTTTTAGAATCAGAAACAAATAGCATTAATCGTAAAGAAAAAATGGACAAATTGGACTGTATTAAGATATAAACTTTTGTTATCAAGATACTTTTAAAGAGTGAAACAACACACCACATTGTGGAAGAAAATATGGTAAATACATATAGTTGATAACTCTTAAAAATATGAAGAATTCCTGTAAATAAATAACAACAAGTTTTAAAAAATTCTATTCAGTTGTCTGTTTAATCTGATGATTTCTTCTTTTTAGTTTAATTAGGTTCTGTTTGTTTATTTTTGCTTTTGTTGCATTTGCTTTGCAGTCTTAGTCATGAAATCTTTGCTTATGCAAATATTGAGAAGAATGTCTAAGGTTATCTTCTCGAATTTTTGTGGTTTCAGGTATTAAGATTTCAGTCTTTGATCCATCTTCAGTTGATTTTCGTATAAGGTGAGATATAGGGATTCAGTTTCATTCTTCTACATGTGGCTTGCTGGTTTTCCCAGCATCATTTGTTAAATAGAGTGTCCTTTCCCCAGGTTATGTTTTTGTATGCTTTGTCAAAGATCAGTTGGCTGTATTTGGCTTTATTTCTGAGTTCTCTATTCTCTTCTGTTGGTCTATGTGCCTACTTTTATACCAGTACCATGCTGTTTTGGCAACTATAGACTTGTACTATAATTTGAATTCTGGTAATGTGATGCCACCATATTTGTTCTTTGTGCTTGGGATTGGTTTGGCTATTTGGGCTCTTTTCTGGTTCTATATGAATTTTAAAATTGTTTTTTCTAATTCTGTAAAAAATGATGTTTGTATTTTGATTGGAATTTTTTTGAATCTGTACATTGGTTTTGGGATATTTCCTTTTTCATGTGTTCCTGGATGTATGCTCATTTTCACAATATTGATTCTTCTAATCCACGAGCGTGGAATGTATTTCCATTTGTTTGTGTCATCTGTAATATCTTTTAGTAGCATTTTGTAGTTACCCTAGTAGAGATCTTTTACCTCCTTAGTTAAATATATTTGCAAACTATGCATTCAACAAAGGACTAGTATCCAGAATCTACAAGGAACTCAATAAACTCAGCCAGAAAAAGACAAACAACTTCTTCAAAAAATGGGCAAAGGACATGAATAGACATTTCACAAAAGAAGATATACAAATGGCCAAGAGACATTTAAAAATCATCAAAACATCACTAATCATCAGGGAAATGCAAATTAAAACCACAATAAGACACCATCATCTTATTCCGACAAGAATGACCATTATTAAAAAGTCAAAAAATAATAGATGTTGGCATGGATGTAGTGAAAAAGAAATACCTATACACTGCTAGTTGGAATGTAAATTAGTGCCACCTGTGTGGGAAACAGTATGGAGATTTTTTTAGGAATTAAAAGGAGACCTACAATTCAATCCAGTAATCTCATTACTCGATATCTACCCAAAGGAAAAGAAGGTGTTATATGAAAAAAGATACATGGACATGTATGTTTAGAGCAGCATGATTCATGATTGCAAAGATATGGAACCAACCTAATTGCCCATTGACCCATGAATGGATAAAGAAAATATGGCATATATGCACCATGGAATATTACTCAGCCATAAAAAGAAACAAAATTATATTCTTTTGCAGCAATTTTGATAGCTGGAGACCATTATTCTAATTGAAGTAACTCAGGAATGGAAAACCAAAAACTGTACATTCGCCCTTATAAGTGGGATGATTGAATAGAAACAGCTCTGGTCTGCAACTCCCAGTGAGATCAACACACAAGGTAGGTGATTTCTGTATTTCCAACTGAGGTACCTGGCTCATCTCATTGGGACTGTTAGACAGTGGGTGCAGCCCACAGAGGGCAAGCCGAAGCAGGTGGGGTGTTGCATCACTGGGAAGTGCAAGGGGTCAGGCAACTCCCTCCCCAGTCAAAGGAAGCTGTGAGGGACTGTGCTATGAGGGATGGTGCATTCTAGCCCAGATACTAAGAATTTCCCATGGTCTTTGCAACCCACAGACCATGAGATTCCCGTAGGTGTATACACCACCAGGGCTCTGGGTTTCAAGCGGAAAACTGGGCAGACATTTGGACAGACACCAAGCTAGCTACAGGAGTTTTTTTTTTCATACCCCAGTGGCACCTGGAATGCCAGTGAGACAAAACTGTTCGCTCCTGTGGAAAGGGGACTGAAGCCAGGGAGTCAAGTGGTCTAGCTCAGTGGATCCCACCCCCATGGAGTCCAGCAAGCTAAGATCCACTGACTTGAAATTCTTGCTGCCAGCACAGCAGTGTGAAGCCTACCTGGGATGCTCGAGCTTGGTGGGGGGAGGAGCATCCACCATTACTGAGGCTTGAGTAGGTGGTATTCCCCTCACAGTGTAAACAAAGCTGCCAGGAAGTTTGAACTGGGCGGGGCCCACCACAGCTCAGCAAAGCTGCTGTAGCCAGACTGCCTCTCTAGATTCCTCATGTCTGGGCAAGGCATCTCTGAAAGAAAGGCAGCAGCCCCAGTCAGGGGCTTACAGATAAAACTCCTATCTCCCTGGGATAGAGCACCTGGGGGAAGGGGTGGCTGTGGGCACAGCTTCAGCAGACTTAAATGTTCCTGCCTGCCAGCTCTGAAGAGAGCAGTGCATCTCACATCACAGCACTTGAGCTCTGCTAAGGGACAGACTTCCTCCTCAAGTGGCTCCCTGACCACTGTACTTCCTGATTGGGAGACACCTCCTGGCAGGGGTCGACAGATACCTCATACAGGAGAGCTCTGGCTGGCATCTGGTGAGTGTCCCTCTGGGAAGAAACTTCCAGAGGAATGAGCAGGCAGCAATCTTTGCTGTTCTGCAGCGTCTGCTGGTGATACCCAGGCAAACGAGGTCTGGAGTGGACCTCCAGCAAACTCCAACAGACCTGCAGCAGAGGGGCCTGACTGTTAGAAGGAAAACTAACAAATGGAAAGGAATAGCATCAACATAAACAAAAAGGACATCCACACAAAAACCCCATCCAAAGGTCACCAACATCAAATACCAAAGGTAGATAAATCTATAGAGATGAGGAAAAACCAGCACAAAAAGGCTGAAAATTCCAAAAACCAGAACACCTCTTCTCCTCCAAAGGATCACAACTCCTCTCCAGCAAGGGAACAAAACTGGATGGAGAATGAGTTTGACGAATTGACAGAAGGGCTTCAGAAGGTGGGTAATAACAAACTCCTCCAAGCTAAAGAAGCGTGTTCTAACCAAATACAAGGAAGCTAAGAACCTTGAAAAAAGGTTAGAGGAATTGCTAACTAGAATAACCAGTGTAGAGAAGAACATAAATGACCTGATGGAGCTGAAAAACACAGCACGAGAACTTCGTGATGAATACACAAGAATCAATAGCCAAATTGATAAAGTGGAAGAAAGGATATCAGAGATTGAAGATCAATTTAATGAAATAGAGTGTGAAGACAAGATTAGAGAAAAAAGAATGAAAAGGAACGATCAAAGCCTCCAAGAAATACAGGACTAGGTGAAAAGACCAAACCTATGTTTGATTGTTGTACCTGAAAGTGACGGGGAGAATAGAACCAATTGGAAAACACTCTTCAGGATATTATCAAGGAGAACTTCCCCAACCTAGCAAGACAGGCCAACATTCAAATTCAGAAAATACAGAGACCACCACAAAGATACTCCTTGAGAAGAGCAATGCCAAGACACATAATCATCAGATTCACCAAGGTTGAAATGAAGGAAAAAAATGTTAAGTGCAGCCAGAGAGAAAGGTCAGGTTACCCACAAAGGGAAGCCCATCAGACTAATAGCAGATCTGTCTGCAGAAACCCTACAAGCCAGAAGAGAGTGGGGGCTAATATTCAACATTCTTAAATAAAAGAATTTTCAAGCTTGATAAATGAAGGAGAAATAAAATCATTTACAAACGAGCAAATGCTGAGAGATTTTTGTCACCACCAGGCCTGCCTTACAAGAGCTCCTGAAGGAAACACTAAATATGGAAAGGAAAAACCAGTATCAGATACTGTACAAACATACCAAATTCTAATGACCATCAATGCTATGAAGGAACTGCATCAACTAATGGGCAAAATAACCAGCTAGCATCAAAATGACAGGATCAAATTCACACATAATAAAATTAACCTTAAATGTAAATGGGCTAAATGCCCCAGTTAAAAGACACAGACTGGCAAATTGGATAAAGAGTCAAGACCCATCAGTTTGCTGTATTCAGGAGACCCATCTCACTTGCAAAGACACACATAGGCTAAGGAATATTTTCCAAGAAAATGGAAAGCAGAAAAAAAAAGCAGGGGTTGCAATCATAGTCTCTGATAAAACAGACTTTAAACAAACAAAGATCAAAAAAGACAAAAAGGGCATTACATAATGGCAAAGTGATCAATACAACAAGAAGAGCTAACTCTCCTAAATATATATGCAACCAATACAGGAGCACTCAGATTCATAAAGCAAGTTCTTAGAGACCTACAAAGAGATTTAGACTCCCACACAGTAATAATGGGAGACTTTAACACCACACTGTCAACATTAGACAGATCAATGAGACAGAAAAATTAACAAGGATATTCAGGACTTGAACTCAGCTCTGGACCAAGTGGACTTACTAGACATCTACAGAACTCGCCATCCCAAATCAACAGAATATACATTCTTCTCAGCACTACATCACACTTAATCTAAAATTGACCACATAATTGGAGTAAAGCACTCTTCAACAAATGCAAAAGAATGAAAATCATAACAGTCTCTCAGACCACAGTGCAATCAAATTAGAACTCACGATTATGAAACTCACTCAAAACTGCACAACTACATGGAAACTGAAAAATCTGCTCCTAAATGACTACTGAGTTAATAATGAAATTAAGGAAGAAATAAATAAGTTATCTGAAACCAGTGAGAACAAAGACACAATGTACAAGAATCTCTGGGACACAGCTGAAGTAGTGTTTACAGGGAAATTTATAGCATTAAATACCCAGAGGAGAAAGGGGGAAAGATGTAAAACTGACACCCTAACATCACAACTAAAAGAATTAGAGAAGCAACAGCAAACAAATTCAACAGCTAGCAGAAGACAAGAAATAACTAAGATCAGAGCAGAACTGAAGACATGAAAAACCCTTCAAAAAATTAATGAATCCAGGAGCTGTTTTTTTAAAGATAAACAAAATAGACCACTATCCATACTAATAAAGAAGAAAAGAGAGAAGAATCAAATAGAAACAATAAAAAAATGATAAAGGGGATATCACCCCTGATCCTAAAGAAATACATACTACCATCAGAAAATACTATAAACACCTCTACACGAGTAAAATGGAAAATATAAAAGAAATTGATAAATTCCTGGACAAATAAACCTTCTCAAGACTAAACCAGGAAGAATTTGAATCCATGAATAGGCCAATAACAAGTTCTGAAATTGAGGCAGTAATTAATAGCCTACCAGCCATCAAAAGTCCAAGACAAGACAGATTCACAGCCGAATTCTACCAGAGGTACAAAGGGGAGCTGGTATCATTCCTTCTGAAACTATTCCAAACAATAGCAAAAGAGGGAATCCTCCCTAACTCATTTTATGAGGCCAACATCAAGCTGATATCAAAACCTGACAGAGACACAACAAATAGAGACAATTTCAGGCCAATATCATGATGAACATCGATGTGAAAATCCTCAATAAAATACTGGCAAACTGAATCCAGCAGCATAGCAAAAAGCTTATCCACCACAATCAAGTTGGCTTCATCTCTGTGAGGCAAGGCTGGTTCAATATACACAAATCAATAACCACAATCCATCACATAAACAGAACCAATGACAAGAATCACATGATTATCTCAATAGATGCAGAGAAGGCCTTTGAGAAAATTCAACACCCCTTCATGTTAAAAACTCTGAATAAACTAGGTATTGATGGAATGTATCTCAAGAAGAGCTATTTATGACAAACCCACAGTCAATATCATACTGAATGGGTAAAAGCTGGAAGCATTCCCTTTGAAAACCAGCACAAGACAAGGATGCCCTCTCTCACCACTCTTATTCAACATAATATTGTAAGTTTGGCCAGGGCAATCAGGTGAGAGAAAAGAATAAAGGGCATTCAAATAGGAAGAGAGGAAGCCAAATTGTCTCTGTTTGCAGATGATATGATTGTACATTTAGAACACCCCATCATCTCTCCCCCAAATCTCCTTAAGCTGATAAGCAACTTCAGCAAAGTCTCATAATACAAAATCAGTGTGCAAAAATCACAAGGATTCCTATGCACCGATAATAGACAGAGAGCCAAATCATGAGTGAACTCCCATTCAGAATTGCTACAAAGAGAATAAAATACCTAGGAATATAACTTACAAGGGATGTGAAGGCCCTCTTCAAGGAGAACTACAAACCACTGCTCAAGGAAATAAGAGAGGACACAAACAAATGGAAAAACACTCCACGCTCTTGGATAGGAAGAATCAATATCGTGAAAATGGCCATACTGCCCAAAGTAATTTATAGATTCAATGCTATTCCCATCAAGCTACCACTGACCTTCATCACATAATAAGAAAAAACTACTTTAAATTTCATATGGAACCAAAAAAGGGCCTGTATAGCCAAAACAATCCTCAGCAAAAGGAACAAATCTTGAAGTATCACATCACCTGACTTCAAACTATGCTACAAGGCTACAGTAACCAAAACAGCATGATGCTAGTACCAGAACAGATATATAGAACAATGGAACAGAACAGAGGTCTCAGAAATAATGCCACACTTTTACAACCATCTGATCTTTGACAAACCTGACACAAACAAGCAAAGGGGAAAGGATTCCCTATTTAATAAATGGTGTTGGGAAAACTGGCTAGTCATATGCAGAAAACTGAAACTGGACCCCTTCCTTACACCTTATACAAAAATTAACTCAAGACGGATTAAAGACATAAACATAAGACCTAAAACAATAAAAACCCTAGAAGAAAACCTAAGCAATACCATTCAGGACATAGGCATGAGCAAAGTCTTCACGACTAAAACACCAAAAGCACTGGCAATAGAAGCCAAAATTGACAAATTGGATCTAATTAAACCAAAGAGCTTCTGCCCAGCAAAATAGACTATCATCAGAGTGAACAGGCAACCTACAGAATGGGAGAAAATTTTTGCAATCTATCTGACAAAAGGGCTAATATCCAGAATCTACAAGCAAAATTACAAGAAAAAAAGCAAACAACTCCGTCAAAAAGTGGGCTAAGGATATGAACAGACACTTCTCAATAGAAGATATTTATGCAGCCAGCAAACATGAGAAAAAGCTCATAATCACTGGTCATTAGAGAAATGAAATTAAAACCACAATGAGATACCATCTCGCAACAGTTAGAATGGTGATCATTAAAAAGTCAGGAAACAACAGATGCTGGAGAGGATTTGGAGAAACAGGAACTCCTTTACACTGTTGGTGGGCGTGTAAATTAGTTCAACCATTGTGGAAGACAGTGTGGTGATTCCTCAAGGATCTATAACCTGAAATACCATTTAACCCAGCAATCTCATTACTGCGTATTTACACAAAGGATTATAAATCTTTCTATTGTAAAGACACATGCACACGTATGTTTATTACAGCACTGTTCACGATAGCAAAGACTTGGAACCAACCCAAATATCCATCAATGATAGACTGGATAAAGAAAATGTAGCACATATACACCATGGAATACTATGCAGCCAGAATAAGGGATGATCTCATGTCCTTTTCAGGGACGTAGATGAAGCTGGAAACCATCATTCTCAGCAAACTAACACAGTAATAGAAAATCAAACACCACCTGTTCTCACTCATAAGTGGGAGTTGAACAATGAGAACACTTGGACACAGGGAGGGCAACATCACACACCATACTGCCCAAAGTAATTTATAGATTCAATGCTATCCCCACCAAGCTAACACTACCTTGTTGGGGGCTGGGGGGCTAGAGAAGGGATAGGATTAGGAGAAATACCTAATGTAGATGATGGGTTGATAGGTGCAGCAAACCATCATGGCATGTGTATAGCTATACAACAAACCTGCACGTTCTGTACATGTATCCCAGAACTTAAACTATAATTTAAAAATATACATATTGGGCATAATGTACACTACCAGGTGATGAGTTCACTAAAATATCAGAATTCACCACTACATAATTCATCCATGTAATAAAAAAAACTCTTGTACCCAAAAGCTATTAAAATTAAAAAGAAAGAGAAGTGTTTGTTACGATCAGCCGTTAAAAAAAAGAGATATAAAAAATGCACTCAATTTTGGATTTTGCTTGTTCAAATCCAAAACACTAGAGTTGGCATTCCATAAAAGAGGTTTTCTAAATAACCAATAAACAAGAAAATATGCTCAAAATAATTTGTCATCAGAGAAATGTACATTAAAGCCACAAGTACAGTACATTTATCTGAAAAACTAATACAAGTATTTTTTATAAATTCTCTATTTCTATTGATCCAATACTCAGAACTGTGACTTCTAGAATTAACTGCAATGCATTATAAGGAAATTTTATAAAACTTCAGTGTTGGTTTACATATTATACTTTTCCAGATTCAAAGCACTACATTGTGAGGTGTTGTAAGAAAAGATCTAATTAGGAGTTGTGGGTGATAAATGTCTGGGTTAATTGCAGCTTACTGCCTATGGTCTACTTTTGAATGACAAGTTATATAGTTGCAGTAGTTGTAACATTTCTTTCCAGTTTTAATTTGTAATTTAAATTCTTAATTTTGTGGGGCATGCAAGTGTTAGCTTTGATTTACTGTATTCTATTGTTTTGAATGAATCAAACATAGTACTCCATAAAACAAAACAGAACACCACCAACACCACAATTAGATACAACTATAAATGTACCAGAATGAATAAAATTAAAAACACGGAAAATACCAGTAATTGTTGGTCAGCGTATGGAGAAAATTAAAACTATCATATGTTGCTAAATGAAATCTACATTGCTGCAGCCAAGATATGGAAACAACACAAGTGCCCATGAATGGATGAATGGATAAAGAAAATGTGGCACATATACACAGTGGAATACTACTCAGCATTTAAAAGGAAGAAAATTTTGTCATTTAAAACATGTATGAATCTCGAGAACATTATGCTAAGTGAAATAAGTCAGGCCCAGAAAGACACAATTACTGCATGATTTCACTTATATGTGGAATCAAAAAGATTGGAACTTTTAGAAGTAGACAGTAGAATGTTGGTGCCCAGGGACTAGAGTATGGGTTGTGCGGGAAGAAAACTGTGGGGAGAAGGACAGGAAGGGGGAGATATTAGTCAAAGTGTAGGAAGTTTCAGTTGGATGGGGGGAATAAGTTCCAGTGATTTATTTGCACAACATGATGACTATAGTTAATAATAATGTAGTACATATTTCCAAATTGCTAAAAGAGTTGATTTAAAATGTTCTCACTAGAAAGTATAAGTAGGTGAGGTGATGGATATGCTAATTATCTTGATTTAATCTTCTGCAATGTATACGTGCATCATAACATCACATTTTATCGCATAAAATATTTGCAATTATTATTTATTAATTAAAGTAAATAAATAGATAAATAGATAAACTGTTGCAGCCATTTGGAAATCTATTTGATAATGTTTATAAAACCAAGCATACAACGAACTCTGTTTCTCCAGCAACTTTCATCCTGGGTGCGTAACCAAGGAGCATTATTTGCTTATAGCCAAAAGCTGAAAACGATTCACACATTCATCAACAATGGAGTGAATAAATTGTAGTATATGCATATGATGAAATGCTATACAGCATATGAATTTCACACAGCTAATGTTGAGTGAAAAAAGCCAGAGACAAAATAATACTTATACAAATCTATTTGGTTTTTTTTTTGTTTTTTTTTTTTTTTTTTTTTTTTTTTTTTTTTTTTTTTGAGACGGAGTCTCGCTGTGTCTCCCAGGCTGGAGTGCAGTGGCGTGATCTCGGCTCACTGCAAGCTCCGCCTCCCGGGTTCACGCCATTCTCCCACCTCAGCCTCCCAAGTAGCTGGGACTACAGGCGCCCGCCACCACGCCCGGCTAGTTTTTTGTATTTTTAGTAGAGACGGGGTTTCACCATGTTAGCCAGGATAGTCTCGATCTCCTGACCTCGTGATCCACCCGCCTTGGCCTCCCAAAGTGCTGGGAGTACAGGCTTTAGCCACCGCGCCCGGCCAAATCTATTTGTGTAAAGTTTAAAAAATGGCAAATTCATTAATGGTGTTAGAAATCAGGATGATAATTACCACTTCCAAGGTAGTAATGACTGAGAGCAAGCCTGAGGTGTTTTCTTGCATACTAGTAATATTATAATTCTTGACTTAAATTCTGTGTTTTCAAGTGCATTCACCTAGTAAAAAAAATTACTGAGATAAATGCAATTTGTATTTCTTTCTGTAAGTCTATTATTCTTCAATTAAAAAGTAGTTTTTAAAAATCATGTCTCAAGTAAATTAGTACCAAAAAGAAAGTATCACAATATGCTACTTGCCTTGGGTGTGTAATGTTTACACAGGCATAACAAAAGGAATTTTCAATATTTAACCAAAATTTTTAAATTTCCTGATTGTATGGCAAAGTGGGGAAGTATAGTGTGTGTGTGTGTGTGTGTGTGTGTGTGTGTGTGTTTGTGTGTGTGTGTGTGTTTGGGGGTAATTTAGCACAGTGGTCTTCACATTGGCATATTCACATCTTGTTGTATACAAACTTTTAACAACCTTTGTGTGACACCCTAGGGACTCCCAGTAATAACTGGGTGAGATTTTAAGGCAAGTGGATGTCCAGCGTTATGTACCTGGAAGAATGTCCCATTAAAACATTTGATTTAGGCTGAGAAAAACCCTCAGTTGTATTAAATTATATATCAATCAAGTAGAAACTTTTGTTTTTACATTACTAACCAAATTTAACAGGGAACTTCAGTATACTGTACAGATATTACACTTATTTATAAAGTGATAGAGCATAAGAATAGAAGAAAATATGGGTAATTGGAAAACAGCATTGGTTTACGAGCATTCATTTCTAGTGGTAGTTCTGTCAGAGGTGAGTATACCTTATCTGTCAAATGAATAATTTCTAATTAAATCATCTGTGGGTCCCTTCCAAGGCTAATGTGCTATGATTGATATACACAGAACTTTGACTGTGTGTCCCTTCCAAGGCTAATATGCTATGACTGATATATACAGAGAACTTTGACAAGAGCAGTAAGTTTTAACAGAGGCTTCTATTTAAGTGTTCACTCTGTGGGAGATAATGCCAAAATAATTAATACTCATTTAACTGATTATAATGTGATAATTATATAGGAAAAAACTCTTTAGCTGACATATGATAGTACTTTAAGATAAATAAATTGATCTATAGGACTAATTTGATTGATAGTTTTAAAGATAAACTAAAGAAAATAGAACTGTTCTATATATTTAGATGCAATCTGTTTTGGATTACATAAACTTAAAATAGAATACCATTAGGTGAAATTACAACTGTGCATGCACACTTACTTGTAAACATTCAGAAGGGACAAAAGGAATGGGGAATCATACAGGAAATTTAGTATTGTCCATGCTATTTGTTTAATCTTGCTTTATTTCAAAAATGGTTTGAGGTCTTTATTAGGAAAGATGAACATAGTAAATGAACTAAATGTGAATTGGGGAAAGTTTAACATGTTTTATTCATACATACATATTTTTACCAAGTATTTAGGGTATATTTAAATGATTAAATTAATAATTATTTTAATAAACACTAGATTGACAATTATAAGAAGGTCTTAGTGCTTGATGGAAATAAATATAAGCCAGTATATTTGAGAACATATATTTATACTTTGGAATGCAAACAATAGTCTATTAAAATTCTCATTTATATACTCAAGCAGGTTTCTGAGCTGGATAGATATTTTTTTATTTGTTTCACAATGGTTAATTTTATGTTCTACAATTTCCTTTGCATTTTGATAATGTATGTATAATGCTTTGAAATCACATGTACATGATGACATTATGGATCAAAAGTGAGACCACCAGGTATGGTAGATTGTGGCTGGCTGAGGACACCCTGTTTACATACCCTTCTCCAAAGTGATTTCTGCTCAATCTCTGAAATAATCTGCTTTGTTTTAACTAAGAAGGGGATTTTTTATATCATATGTTCTTAACTATGACTTTATTTAAAACATTTGAAATGTACAAGACTCTAAAGCACCACTCTTAAATTCTACATTTTCGATGCTGCTGACCTGTCATGCAGGGTGTGTGGCCAAGGCCTCTGTCCTTCAACATATTCTACCATCCAGGCCCCAAGGGAGTGGAGTAAACCCAAATCACAGCTGATCCTGGGACTTCTGAGCATCTGGAAAGAAGCATTTTTTTCTTTCACAATGGATCGATCTGGAAAGTTGTGAGGTGTTATTGCAGCCATCTTATGACTATGAGAAATGAAGGAAAGAGGGGATGAAGACATTGATGGAAGAAACAGAGCCTGGTATCAGCTTTTAAAGTTCTCCTTAATCTGTACATGGAGCAGAGCCTATTGTGGATTTTTTTGTTGTATGAACAAATGTTCTCCATTTTTAAAAATAGTCTAGATAAGATTTTTTTTTACTTTCAGCTGAAAATAAGTCTGATTTTATCCAACATAATTTTCTTCTGCACATTAATTTATTAATGAATGAATATTTATTGGAATATTTACCATGCTAAAGGCACCATTATGGTTTCTTGGATTAGTCAGTCAACAAAAATAGACAAAATTTTATTCCCTTGTGGATTTTTAGTACATGGGGCAAGGTAGGCAATAAACAATAAAAATGATACATAAAGAAATAATTTAATGAAATGGAGAATAATACCTGTCATGGTAAAACAAGAAGCTGAGGAAGGTGGATTGAGAATGCTGTATGACAGTGGAGGCAGCAAGTTATCAGGTTGTAATTTTATAGAGTGGTCAAAGTAATTATTTTTCTTCATTTGAAGGTTTTTCTGAAAAAAAATCTAAAGTCAGAGTTATTGATACATGATTTAAAGATTGTATTGCTGTCTATCTTATTCCTCACCTCTAGTAGAAATTGTTTTATAAATTTGAGAGCTCCAGTATTAAGTGCATATATGTTTAGGATTGTGTTATTTCCCTGTTGGACTTGGACTAATCCTTTTATCATTTTATAATGTCCCACTTTGTCTTTTTAAACTGTTGTTGCTTTAAAGTCTTTTTTGTCTGATATAAGAATAGCTATTCCTGCTTGCTTTTGGTTTCCATTTGCATGGAATATCTTTTTCTACCTCTTTACCTTATGTTTACGTGAGTCCTTATGTTTTAGATAAGTCTCCTAAAGACAGCAGATACTTGGCTGGTGGATTTTTATTCATTCTGCTATACTCTATCTTTTAAGTGAAGCGTTTAGGCCATTTACATTCAACAGTAATATTGAGATGTGAGGTACCATTGCATTCATCATGTTAGTAGTTGCCTGAATACCTTGTTTTTTAAAAATTGTATTATTGTTTTATAGGCCCTGTGAGATTTATGCTTTCAGGAGATTCTATTGTAGCATGTTTTGAGGTTTCATTTTAATATTTAGAACTCCCTTTAGCACTTCTTGTAGTGCTGGCTTGGTAGTGGCAAATTCTCAGCGTTTGTCTGAAAAAGACTTTATCTCTCCTTCATTTATGAAGCTTAGTCTCACTGGATAAAAAAATTCTTGACTGGCAATTATTTTGTTTGAAAAGGTTAAAGATAGGACCCCAATCCCTCTGGCTTGTAGGGTTTCTGCCCTGAAATCTGCTGTTAATCTGATAGATTTTCCTTTGTATGTTGCCTGATGCTTTTGTCTTACAGGTCTTAAGTTTTTTGCTTTTGTCTTCATTTTAAATAACCTGATGACTATGTGCCTTGGTGATGATCTTTTGCGGTGGATTTCTCAGAAAAAAAAGTGTAAATTCAGTCTTTTTAATGCACAATTTGACAAACATACATAGTTTTGTAAGTGCCATCAAATTAAAGATCTAGAACACATCGATCATTGTGCCTTTTTGTAGTCCACTTCTGCTCCACTCTCTGCCCTGAGAACCTCTAACTTATGTTGTTTTAAAGTTTTTATTGTAGTAAAACACACGTAACATAAAATTTAACATCTTAACAATTGTTAAATGTATAGTTCGTTGGTATTAAATACATTCATAATGTTGTGCAATCAGCACCACCATTCATCTCCATAACCCTTTTCATCTGGTAAAACTGAAACTCTATGCCTATAATAACTCATTTTCCTCTCCTCTCAGCCCCTGGCAATCATCATTCTACTTTCTGTCTTTATAATTTTAATGACTGTATGTACATCATGTAAATAAAATCACACAGTATGTGTCTTTTTCTGACTAGCTTATTTCACTTAGCACAATGTCCTCAAGTATTATCCATGTAATAGCATATCAAAATGTTCTTCCTTTTTTAAATTTTAGAATTATATTCCATTATATAATGTACATACCACATTTTGTATGTACACTCTTCCTTTTTTTTTTTTTTTTTTTTTTTGAGACAGAGTCTCGCTCTGTTGCCCAGGCCAAAGTGCAATCGCATGATCTCGGTTCACTGCAAGCTCCACCTCCCGGGTTCTTGCCATTCTCCTACCTCAGCCTCCTGAGTAGCTGGGACTACAGGCGCCCGCCACAACACCTGGCTAATTTTTTGTATTTTTAGCAGAGACAGGGTTTCACCATGTTAGCCAGGATGGTCTCAATCTCCTGACTCTATGATCCACCGGCCTCAGCCTCCCAAAGTGCTGGTATTACAGGTATGAGCCACCACGCCCAGCCCACTCATTTTTTAATAAATACCTGGGGGCGACTTTCACATTTTGGCTACTGTAATATATGGGTCTACATATATCTCTTCAAGTCCCTGCTTTCAATTATTTTGGGTAGTACTTAGAAGTGGAATTACTGGATCATATAGTAATTTTATTTTTAATATTTTGAGGAATGACCCTATTGTTTTCTACAGTGACTTTACATTCCCACTAACAGTTCTCAAGGGTTCCAGTTTCTCCACATTTTGGTAACTCTTGTTATTTTCTGTTTTTGTTTGTTTGTTTGTTTTGATGGTAGTTATCGAGAATGTGAGGTGATATCTCTTTGAAGCTTTGATATGCATTGCCCTAATAATTAGTGATGTTGAGCATCTTTTCATGTGCTTATTTGTTTTTTGCATATCTTTTTTGGAGAAAGGTCTATTCAAGCTTTTTGTCCATTATTGAATTAGGTTGTTCTTTTTTTGTTGAGTTTTAGGTGTTCTCTATATATTCTGGATATTAATCCCTTATCAGTTATATCATTTTCAAATATTTCCTCTTATTCCATGGGTTGCTTTTTTTTTTTTTTTTTTTTAACTCGGTTGACATTATCTTTTAGTGTACAAATTTTTAAAGTTTTTATGGAGTTCATGTTGTCTATTTCGTGTTTAGTTGCCTGTGATTTTGGTGTCACTTCTAATAAATCATTGCAAAATCCAATGTTCTAAAGTTTTTGTCCTATGTCTTCTTCTAAGAGTTGCATAGTTTGAGGCCTTAAAGGTAGATCTTTGATTCAGTTTGAGTTATTTTTTGTATATGATGTTAGGTAAGAGTCTAACTTATTTTACATGTGGCAGTCCAGTTTTCTAAACACCATATGTTGAAATGTCTCTCCTTTCTCCATTGAATGATCTTGTCACTCTTGTCAAAAATCATTTGACCATATATGTAAGCATTTATTTGTATGCTTCCTATTCTATTTCATTGGTATATATTTCTGTGTTTATGCTTGTATCACAGTTTTGTTCTGTTTCACTGGTATGTATGTTTGTGTTTATGCCAGTACCACAGTTTGGCTAACTTTGCAGTTAAATTTTAAAATCAGGAAATATGAGCCCTCCAGTCTTGTTCTTTTTAAAGAATGTTTCAGCTATTTGGAGTCCCTTGGGATTCCATGTGAATTTTAGGATAGGTTTTTCTATTTCTACAAACAAAAGTCATTGGGATTTTGATAGGGATTACATTATTTTGTAGATTACTTTAGATAATATGGGTATCTTAATAATATTAAGTCTTCCAATCCTTGAACATGAGAAATGTTGTCATGAATTTATGTATTTAATTTCTTTCTGCAATGTTTTGTAGTTTTCATTGTAAAATATTTCACTTCTTGGTTATTTCCTAGGTTTTTTTTTTTTTTGATGCTATGGTAAATTGAATTGTTTTTATATTTGCTTTTTCAGATTGTTTAATGTTAGTGTATAGAAATGCAACTTATTTTATGAGTTCATTTGATGTCCTGCCACTTTGCTGAATTCACTTATTAGTTCTAACAGTTTTTATTGTGGAATCTTCAGGGTTTTCAACATATGGGATTATGTCATCTGTGAACAGAGATACTTTCACTACCGTCTTTTAAATTTGGGATAGTTTTATTTCTTTTTCTTACCTAACTGCTTTGACTAGAATTTCCAATACTATGTTGAATAGGAGTGGTGAAAGTGGGCATTCTTGCTTTTTTTTTCTTTGAGGAAAAGCTTACAGTCTTTCACCGTTATGTTATTCACTGTGTATTTTTCATACATGCCTTTTATTCTCATAGTTTATAAACTATGAGATAGTTTTCTTCTATTCCTAGTTTGCTGAGTGTTTTTTTATCATGGAAGATAGTTGAATTTTTCAAATCCTTCTTTTACCACAATTAATATACTCATGACTTTTTTCTTCCTTTTGTAAACATTATGTATTATATTGATCAATATCTATATATTGAACCATCCTGTCTCTCTCTCTCCATATATATATATTAACATATATATATATGTTAATATTTCCTCTGCATTTCTGCATTCCATAGAACCTATCAAGAGAGGCACCCTGGCACCCCCTTGTGAGCATGGAATTGAACATGATTTCTAAAATCTACCATGACTTTCCCATGTTAATATCAATATCTCAAGGCTTAACTTAATTCCAATAGCTACCACCAACATTTACTTCCAGAATATTTAAGTAAATGTCTAAAGTATGGGGAAAATACTAATGCTTTTTGTATTCGTCCATTTTCATGCTGCTGATAACGCCTTAACCAAGACTGGATAATTTACAAAAGAGAGAGGTTTAATAGAGAACTCACAGTTCCATGTGGCTGGGGAAGCCTCACAATATGGTGGAAGGCAAGGAGCAACAAGTCACATCTTATGTAGATAGTGGCAGGCAAAGAGAGAGAGCTTGTGCAGAGAAACTCTTGTTTTTAAAACCATCAGATCTTGTGAAACTTATTCACTATCACAAGAACAGCACAGGAAAGGCCTGCCTGCCTCATGATTCAATTACATCTCACCAGGTTTCTCCCATAACCTGTAGAAACTGTGGAAAGTACAATTCAAGATGAGATTTGGGTGGAGACACAGCCAAGTCATATCACTATTAAAATTATGTTTAAGTTTTCTTAAGTTTCAGCACATATATATATATATATATGCTGAATTTATATATATATATATATATATGTATATATATATATATATATGCTGAATTTGGTTTGCTAGTATTTTAATGAGGATTTTTTTTTGCATCAGTGTGCTTAATAGATACTGGTCTGTAGTTTCCTTTGCTTATAGTATCTTTTTCTGGCTTTGGTATCTGGGTAGTGCTAGCCTCATAGAATTACTTAACAAGTATTTCTTTCTCTTAATTTTTTCTGGAAAAGTTTGAGAAGAATTTGTGTTAGTTTTTAAAATAGTTGCTATAATTTGCTTGTGAAGCTGTTACATCAAGACTTTTCTTTGTTGAGAGATTTTTGATTACTGACTTAATCTCTTTGCTAGTCATAATTCTAAACAGATTTTCTATTACTTCATAATTTAATATTCACAGGTTTGTTTTCCTAGAAATTTATTTCATTCAAGTTATCCAATTTGGATATAATTTGTACTATACAAATTGTACAATTTTTCATAGTGCTCTGTAGAGTCAATAGCAATGCTCCACCCACACACAGTTTAATTTCTTATTTTACCAGTTTGTATCTCTGTCTTTTTTTGCGGTTCATCTAGTTAAAGGTTCATCAGTTTCGTTAATCATTTTAAAGAACCAACTTTTGGGTTCATTGATTTTTCTCTATTGTTTTTCTGCTCTCTATTTTTAAGAATCTCTGCTCTATTCTTTATTTTTTTATTTTTTACTCTTTATTTTTTCTATTCTTTATTTTTTTCTTTCTTCTGCTAGCTTTAGGTTTAGTTTTTTCTTCTTTTTCTACTTTCTTACATTCTAAACATGAGTTGATGATTTGAGCTTTTTCTTGTTTTTATTTAAAGAATATAATTTATGTAAATATTTTTATTCCTTATATTTTGTTTCTAATATTTTTCCTAAAAGATCTCTATGAATCTCATATTTTTTGCAATGTTTTTCTGCATAGTTCTACTGATGGCTTTCTAGGAAGTTTACTTAGGATAAACCACTTTCTTGTAGTACATACAGAAGAGGTATTGGTATTTGTTGATCTTTGTTAGAGAAGCTCATTGAAAAACATGATTATCTTCATTGAGGAGACCATATCTCACCTGCTCAGTGTATTGGGCATGCTTCAGCAGCTGCTGTAGGTCTCTCAAATCATGACCTCATACTGTCTTGCCTTTAGCCACAATACTTTACTATTCCTTCAAAATTTCGATCAGTTAGGCTAGTAGGGTTTCTGGCTCATGGCCACTTGCTGGGACTTCTTGCAGAAGTAAGACTCACATCAAAGAAAATGGTACTGTGGTTCTCAGTGGATGTTGCCTCCACAGCTCAAAGAAGCCAGGTAACATAATGGAGGAGTGTGGTGAGTTAACACCCAGTGATAACTTTCATCAGTGAAAGATCAGCAATAGAAGGGTGAGTTAAATACATGCTCCCTCTTTCTTGCCTAACAGACAATTATGAGAATCAGCAGCTTTTCCATACCACCTTACTGTAGACATCAGCGTAATGGAGCAGCCAACTGTGCTTTCTGAGGAAGCTGTGGTCAGCTTCTTGATGTTTCATTTTGTATTTGTTTTTCTTCATTTCCCTTTTCTTCCATCTTTGTTTCTCTGAGGTTACAAATTCCCCATAAAAGTATTTGATTTTTGCCTCAGGATTTGGGGGAACTGGGCTAAGATACAATTACTGTATATAACATGGAGAAAAAAAAACAATTATATCCAAAAAATGTATATCTTAAATTTTCATGATTCATATTTTGCCATTTCTACATTTTCACATCTCTAAACAGTAACTCTGGAAGATGCAGTTTTCCTAAATACAAACTAATTTTGTGAAGTGTCACTCTTCAAAAACATGCAAGAAAACTTAAATATAATTTTAATAGTGATATGACTTGGCTGTGTCCCCATCCAAATCTCATCTTGAATTGTACTTTCCACAGTTTCCACAGGTTATGGGAGAAACCTGGTGAGATGTAATTGAATCATGAGGCAGGCCTTTCCTGTGCTGTTCTTGTGATAGTGAATAAGTTTCACAAGATCTGATGGTTTTAAAAACAAGAGTTTCTCTGCACAAGCTCTCTCTCTTTGCCTGCCACTATCCACATAAGATGTGACTTGCTGCTCCTTGCCTTCCACCATATTGTGAGGCTTCCCCAGCCACATGGAACTGTGAGTTCTCCATTAAACCTCTCTCTTTTGTAAATTATCCAGTCTTGGTTAAGGCGTTATCAGCAGCATGAAAATGGACGAATACAAAAAGCATTAGTGTTTTCCCCATACTTTAGACATTTACTTAAATATTCTGGAAGTAAATGTTGGTGGTAGCTATTGGAATTAAGTTAAGCCTTGAGATATTGATATTAACATGGGAAAGTCATGGTAGATTTTAGAAATCATGTTCAATTCCATGCTCACAAGGGGGTGCCGGGTGCCTCTCTCGGAAGGTTCTACGGAATGCAGAAATGCAGAGTAAATATCTGCTACTGGAACTAAGGAATATTTAGAGATGAGAGTTCCAGGTAGCTAAAGTTAGTAGATGGTAGAAGATATAAAACATCTAGGTCCCAAAAGAAAGAACCAACCAACCAACCAAAAAAAAAACAAAAAAGCACTTTGGGAGGCCGAGACGGGCGGATCACGAGGTCAGGAGATCGAGACCATCCTGGCTAACACGGTGAAACCCCGTCTCTACTAAAAAATACAAAAAAAAAACTAGCCGGGCGAGGTGGCAGGCGCCTGTAGTCCCGGCTACTCGGGAGGCTGAGGCAGGAGAATGGCGGGAACCCGGGAGGCGGAGCTTGCAGTGAGCTGAGATCCGGCCACAGCACTCCAGCCTGGGTGACAGAGCGAGACTCCGTCTCAAAAAAAAAAAAAAAAAAAAAAAAAAAAAAAAAAAAAAAAAAAAAACACAAAAAAGACAAAAAGAAAAGAAAACCCTACTTTAAGGTCATGAGATTTAAGACTCTTAAGATGTATGGGGATAATGATTTGAGCAAGAAAGTAGAATGTGGTATGAGGAAATATAGGAAACTGGATTTGCTGCTTTTATGTGTAAGATTAGATTCGATCCTTCAGAGATGAATTATATCCATAATCAAGAAACATTCTTCTTTACTTTTTATGGGTAAGCTATTAATTCTCAGATATTCACCAGTGGGTAATATATCTATAACTTTGTGATTCTAGATTATTTCTATGCCTACAGTTGAGTTTAATTGAAATCACAAACTTGCTTTCAACACTACCCTATCTCTCCCTTAATTCTCCCCTGTCTCCATGCCTTCAATTCCTACATTTTAATTATTGTCATTCTTTTGTTGTTTTGCTTCACAAGGTTTAGAAGTGTGCTGGTATAGAGCTTCAAACAGCATACAATTCACCATAGGATTCAATCTAATGTTATAAATTTATTACCGACAAAGCCGATCCGGCAAAATAAGGTATTTACTTTTCCATGACATGAAGCCAAAATGCAAAACCAAAAATGAGCATCAAGTAGTACAGGCTTTATGTGATGGCCATGGAACTGAGAAGCAGTAACATGGCTGGCAAACCAAGGGGGAGGAGTTTAAAATATAGGGTTTCTCTAATGAAGGGGATGGACCTTAGAAGTGAGGGGAGGAATATTTATGTGTTTCCTGGGACAGGCAGTGAACTTTCCAAAGCCAGTAGTGCCACCTTTCTTTTTTGTCCTTTTATGACTTCTTTCAGTCATTATCATAGTGATTGTCAACGCAGCACTGGCAAGCGTGTCATTTAGCATGGAAAAGAGATTGTAATGAAGTCCGAAGTCTTTTTGCAGTCCTTTGGTTGGGTATCTTCGTTCTAACCAATCTCAGCTGGTCAGATTTTACAAAGGAAACATTTTATAGGAAGCATCCTGTTTTTACAGATAAGCAGAGTTAGGGTGGGCTAGAAATTCAGCCATGATACATAGGCAATACACCAGGTAACAAATGAATAATGGTGTCACTTAAGAATTAATTTCTGGATGTATTACTTCGGTTAATTTTGCTGATGAGTTATTGGGGTCTACAAAAATCTCCCAACATTTTTGGCCTATGTATCCGCCATAATCAAGCTGATACAAAGAGTGGGTTATTTTCTTGGAATTAGAAGTCAGCCTTTTGTCACCGCGGAACTCTTCTTGTCATACGAAAGTTGACAGCTACCATAGCCACATGTGCTTAGATCTGTACCATATACAGGCAGACTTAGAATGAGATGCTCAAATTTGTTTTATTAGATGTAGGAATTACTGAGCATTTGGGGCTTAATATTTAAAGCATAACTTGAGTCTTCTGGGTCTTTTGTTACTCTTGGCTTAGAATAATGACTTCCTCTTTTTCAAAAACAATATTTTAATAGCTAATTGAAAAACAATTTACAAAGTCTATTTCAAAAGATATTTGAATTATAAACTCATGACTCTTTCAAATATAGTTTGATGAATGAAATACAATTGACAATTAGTCACATATGGAAGACATTTTCCTCAGAATACATAAAAGATCAACATTTCAGAGTAAATAAAAAGTAAAGCAAACTATGTCAACTCCATTGTTTTTAGAATTCATGTCAAGATTCAGACTGTACCCACAACATTTTTATTTCTCTCTTTAAAACATACACAGTGGAGAAATTACTTCATATTATGGGTCATTGAAATGAGAACTTTGCAAGCATTTGAGACTTGGTTAGTGAGTTTTTTACAAAGTACTCCACAAAGTTCAATGCCTTTCTTTTCATCTATCAGTCATTCAGCTGAGCTTAATGTTATATGGAAAATTTTTCTGGGCTTGAAAAAAAAATATCCTGAGACCCAAAGGAGACTTTCATATTTGGAAAATATGCAGATAAGTGAGAAAGCATGATGATATGGAAGCAGTAATGACTACAAAATAAAGAAAAATAAAATTAAATCACAGTTCTCTCTTTACATTTCCTTTTTCTGTATTCTTTATACCACATTGCTATTTTGGGTGACATTAGAATCAAGGATGCAATATTTATAGAAGGATGTTACTCTAGTGATAACATATTACAAAAAACTTTGGCAACAATCTGAGACACAGCAGGGGAGCTGCAAGAGAACTATTTTTGTGATGTTTAAAATTATACTAAATTAAAAAAAAATGTGCTTCAAGCTTTAAATAGCACAGTGTAGTCTAACTGATCAGAGCATCAGATTCTGATAATTTATTACATGGAATGCAGAACATGTTGACAAATAATATTTATAGATAAAAAGCAATTTTAGGCCATTTTAATGTAATTCAACATCAAAGTCATTTTTCAATGGATTGTAGTCTAAAAATAAAGGGCTATAAAATGAAACTCTATATTAATAACAGCAAATCAAAGTATTGGACTTCTGGAAAACAACAGCTAAATTAAACACGTGTGTGTGTGCACGCACACACATGCACACACACAGTCACACACACACATACAATCTCTGGTGCAACATTCATTCAATCCTCTGAGATATTCCTATAAATCAGACTTGGATTATACTGCTGTTATGTAACTTTCTTTTTTCTTATTTTTTAAAACATTTTTAACAGCTCTATTGAGATATTATTCATATAACATGCAATTCATCTGTTTAAAGTTAATTTAATGGTTTTTAGTATATTCACAGATATGTGTGATCATCACCACAGTCAAATTCATTTTTGTTACCTGAAAAAGAAACCCCATCCCCTATTGCCCATCCTCATCCACCAACCCTAAACATCAACTAGCCTGCTTTGTACTTTCTGCCTCTATAGATTCTCTATTCTTAACATTCATATTAATGCAATCCTATATGTGGTCTTTTGAAAGAGGTCTTTTACTTAATGTTTTCAAGACAGCATGCATTAGTACTTCATTCCTTTCCATGGCCAAATAATATTCCATTCTACGGATAAGCCACATTTGTTCATTCATTCATCGGTTGGTAAACATTTGGGTTGTTTCCACATTTTGGCTATTGTGATTAACGCTGCTATCAACATTACTATACATGTTTTTGTGTATGCTTATGTTTTTACTTCTCTTGAAACTCATTCTCTTTTCAAACTAAATTTTGTGGGAAAAAGAAAGAATCTTGCATTCTATGTGAAACTTTTGTATACATGAATGACAAAAATCAAAAACCTGTTTTCTTACATAAATTTATTTCCAGGAGACTACCATCAACAGGCAGTTACTTAAACTTTATTTGCTAGAATTGCAAGATACTTGTTGTTACATCTCCCCCAAAATATAGTTGGCTAAAATTTCCAATGAAGAGACCAATTTCCCTTGGTAAAATCTTTCTACCCTTTCTCTTCGTGGGATTCATCTCTTACTCAAGGAATTCTGAAGGAATCCCAAGACAGCAAAAAAAAAAAAAAAAAAAAAAAAAAGGAAAATATTTCCAAAACAAAAAATGTTGATATTTATGATATTTTGACCTCTATAATAAATTCCATTTGCCTTTGAGAGCTCAGTGTAAAATAGAAAGATGGTCATGGAATAGTTTTTGGTGACATCTATTGCTTAGTTCAAATTGTACTTAGCTAAATGTTTTATTTCCCTAGACAATTATATCATTTTGTGTGTGTATGGTCCTCTACATTAAATTTTTTTGGTAATAAATCTGTTAGATGTTCAGATTTAATTAAAGTAACTGTAAATTCTTTGTTTAAATTCAAGGGCAGAACTTGGCCCTTAGCATGTAATTAGTATTTACTTTACATATTGGAAGTTATAATTAGAATCTTTGCTAGAGCAAGATGATCTGACTCTGACCATAGCACCAGAGGAGATTTAAAATGAAGTGAAAGAAAACTCAAAGAAAACTTTAAATAGAAAGCAAACTTATATTCTAATGTTGTCTGGTGGAAAAAATAGTGATGTGTGTTAAATGTCCACTTGTTTTACTATTATATTTAATATTTTTCAGAACTTAATGTTATATTATTTACTGGAAACAAGACACTTAATATATTTTTTTCAATGTTTTTGTGCCAATAATAATGATATCAAAGATCAATCATGTCTTATAAAATAGTAAGAATTATTAACCTTGAAAAACAGAGTAAACAGCTGTACTTTAAAGAGGATTTTGTAAATTTGGGGTCCTGAATGAATTCTTTTCCAGTTTTTTTCTTAATTTTCTAAATAATGGTTATATATAAATATATACACACATATAATATATACATATAATACTGCATATATTAATATGATCATAATAATATATAATGAATAATGTATGTGTGTATTTAACTTAAGATGTAAATTTCTTCTCTATTTCTATTCCTACTTCTCAGAATTCTTTATGTTTTTGACTGTCAATAGATAAGGACCTACAGGTGAGCAAGGGAAAATAATAATTTTGAGGCTTGTCTGCCATGAAAAGAGTCAAACCTGGCATCCTCTATGTGAAATATATTAATTCACTTTGAAAAGAAATGTTGGTTACTGTTGCTGCAAATACATACAAATGCACACACACTCACACACAATTTTCAATATATGTGTGAAAATTACATTTATAATGTTATGAAATAAAGAAGTATTAATTCCTAAATTATTGAAGAAATTAGTGATTGTTCCACAAATTCAATTTAAATATAACAGAGTAAGACTAAACTTTATCTAATTATTTCTATGTACTGGGTAATATTTATGTATTTTCTATCTATTGATTTAATTATATATAAACATACATACCCATTAAATTTTATTTAATATTGGAAATCATTTTTATTTTATAGATTTTTTAAGTGAATAAAAACTTGCAGATAAAAATGTTAAAACTGAATAAATTATGATGATCGTTGCACTCATTGTTATTAAAATCATGGACTCATTTGAGATGGGTAAATTTTATGTGTATAAAATATACAGCAACAAAGTTGTTTTTAGAAACTGAATTGGTAATCATTATGACAATAATTCTCATCTATTTTTTGTAGATAATTTCCCAGAAACTGTGATAAATACCGTTTATGAATCATCTTATAAATTACTCATAATAATCTCTAAGGTAGGTGATATGATTTGGCTGTGTCCCCACCCAAATCTCATCTTGAATTGTAGTTCCTGTAATACCCATGTGTTGTGGGAGGGACCCGGTGAAAAGTAAATGAATCATGGGGGCAGTTACTTCCATGCTATACTCATGATAAAGAGTGAGTCTCGGGGGGCGGAGCAAGATGGCCGAATAGGAGCAGCTCCAGTCTCCAACTCCCAGCGCGAGCGACACAGAAGACCGGTGATTTCTGCATTTTCAACTGAGGTACTGGGTTCATCTCACTGCGGAGTGCCGGACGATCGGTGCTGGTCAGCTGCTGCAGCCTGACCAGCGAGAGCTGAAGCAGGGCGAGGCATTGCCTCACCTGGGAAGCGCAAGGGGGAAGGGAGTCCCTTTTCCTAGCCAGGGGAACTGAGACACACAACACCTGGAAAATCGGGTAACTCCCACCCCAATACTGCGCTTTAAGCAAACAGGCACACCAGGAGATCATATCCCACACCTGGCCGGGAGGGTCCCACACCCACGGAGCCTCCCTCATTGCTAGCGCAGCAGTCAGTGATCTACCGGCAAGGCAGCAGCGAGGCTGGGGGAGGGGCGCCCGCCATTGCTGAGGCTTAAGTAGGTAAACAAAGCCGCTGGGAAGCTCGAACTGGGTGGAGCTCACAGCAGCTCAAGGAAACCTGCCTGTCTCTGTAGACTCCACCTCTGGGGACAGGGCACAGTAAACTAAACAAACGCAGCAGACACCTCTGCAGACGCAAACGACTCTGTCTGACAGCTTTGAAGAGAGCAGTGGATCTCCCAACACGGAGGTTGAGATCTGAGAAGGGACAGACTCCCTGCTCAAGTGGGTCCCTGACCCCTGAGTAGCCTAACTGGGAGACATCCCCCACTAGGGGCAGTCTGACACCCCAGACCTCACAGGGAGGAGTACACCCCTGAGAGGAAGCTTCCAAAGCAAGAATCAGACAGGTACACTCGCTGTTCAGAAATATTCTATCTTCTGCAGCCTCTGCTGCTGATACCCAGGCAAACAGGGTCTGGAGTGGACCTCAAGCAATCTCCAACAGACCTACAGCTGAGGGTCCTGACTGTTAGAAGGAAAACTATCAAACAGGAAGGACACCTACACCAAAACCCCATCAGTACATCACCATCATCAAAGACCAGAGGCAGATAAAACCACAAAGATGGGGAAAAGGCAGGGCAGAAAAGCTGGAAATTCAAAAAATAAGAGCGCATCTCCCCCAGCAAAGGAGCGCAGCTCATCGCCAGCAACGGATCAAAGCTGGACGGAGAATGACTTTGACGAGATGAGAGAAAAAGGCTTCAGTCCATCAAATTTCTCAGAGCTAAAGGAGGAATTACGAACCCAGAGCAAAGAAACTAAAAATCTTGAAAAAAAAGTGGAAGAATTGATAGCTAGAGTAATTAATGCAGAGAAGGTCCTAAACGAAATGAAAGAGATGAAAACCATGACACGAGAAATACATGACAAATGCACAAGCTTCAGTAACCGACTCGATCAACTGGAAGAAAGAGTATCAGCGATTGAGGATCAAATGAATGAAATGAAGCGAGAAGAGAAACCAAAAGAAAAAAGAAGAAAAAGAAATGAACAAAGCCTGCAAGAAGTATGGGATTATGTAAAAAGACCAAATCTACGTCTGATTGGGGTGCCTGAAAGTGAGGGGGAAAATGGAACCAAGTTGGAAAACACTCTTCAGGATATCATCCAGGAGAACTTCCCCAACCTAGTAGGGCAGGCCAACATTCAAATCCAGGAAATACAGAGAACGCCACAAAGATACTCCTCGAGAAGAGCAACTCCAAGACACATAATTGCCAGATTCACCAAAGTTGAAATGAAGGAAAAAATCTTAAGGGCAGCCAGAGAGAAAGGTCGGGTTACTCACAAAGGGAAGCCCATCAGACTAACAGCAGATCTCTCAGCAGAAACTCTACAAGCCAGAAGAGAGTGGGGGCCAATATTCAACATTCTTAAAGAAAAGAATTTTAAACTCAGAATTTCATATCCAGCCAAACTAAGTTTCATAAGTGAAGGAGAAATAAAATCCTTTACAGATAAGCAAATGCTTAGAGATTTTGTCACCACTAGGCCTGCCTTACAAGAGACCCTGAAGGAAGCACTAAACATGGAAAGGAACAACCGGTACCAGCCATTGCAAAAACATGCCAAAATGTAAAGACCATTGAGGCTAGGAAGAAACTGCATCAACTAACGAGCAAAATAACCAGTTAATATCATAATGGCAGGATCAAGTTCACACATAACAATATTAACCTTAAATGTAAATGGACTAAATGCTCCAATTAAAAGACACAGACTGGCAAACTGGATAAAGAGTCAAGACCCATCAGTCTGCTGTATTCAGGAGACCCATCTCACACGCAGAGACATACATAGGCTCAAAATAAAGGGATGGAGGAAGATTTACCAAGCAAATGGAGAACAAAAAAAAGCAGGGGTTGCAATACTAGTCTCTGATAAAACAGACTTTAAACCATCAAAGATCAAAAGAGACAAAGAAGGCCATTACATAATGGTAAAGGGATCAATTCAACAGGAAGAGCTAACTATCCTAAATATATATGCACCCAATACAGGAGTACCCAGATTCATAAAGCAAGTCCTTAGAGACTTAACAAAGAGACTTAGACTCCCATACAATAATAATGGGAGACTTCAACACTCCACTGTCAACATTAGACAGATCAACGAGACAGAAAGTTAACAAGGATATCCAGGAATTGAACTCATCTCTGCAGCAAGCAGACCTAATAGACATCTAGAGAACTCTCCACCTCATATCAACAGAATATACATTCTTCTCAGCACCACATCATACTTACTCCAAAATTGACCACGTAATTGGAAGTAAAGCACTCCTCAGCAAATGTACAAGAACAGAAATTATAACAAACTGTCTCTCAGACCACAGTGCAATCAAACTAGAACTCAGGACTAAGAAACTCAATCCAAACCGCTCAACTACATGGAAACTGAACAACCTGCTCCTGAATGACTACTGGGTACATAACGAAATGAAGGCAGAAATAAAGATGTTCTTTGAAACCAATGAGAACAAAGATACAACATACCAGAATCTCTGGGACACATTTAAAGCAGTGTGTAGAGGGAAATTTATAGCACTAAATGCCCACAAGAGAAAGCAGGAAAGATCTAAAATTGACACTCTAACATCGCAATTAAAAGAACTAGAGAAGCAAGAGCAAACACATTCGAAAGCTAGCAGAAGGCAAGAAATAACTAAGATCAGAGAAGAACTGAAGGAGATAGAGACACAAAAAACCCTCCAAAAAATCAATGAATCCAGGAGTTGGTTTTTTGAAAAGATCAACAAAATTGACAGCCCACTAGCCAGACTAATAAAGAAGAAAAGAGAGAAGAATCAAATCGACGCAATTAAAAATGATAAAGGGGATATCACCACCGACCCCACAGAAATACAAACTACCATCAGAGAATACTATAAACACCTCTACGCAAATAGACTGGAAAATCTAGAAGAAATGGATAATTTCCTGGACACTTACACTCTTCCAAGACTAAACTAGGAAGAAGTTGAATCCCTGAATAGACCAATAGCAGGCTCTGAAATTGAGGCAACAATTAATAGCCTACCAACCAAAAAAAGTCCAGGACCAGATGGATTCACAGCTGAATTCTACCAGAGGTACAAGGAGGAGTTGGTACCATTCCTTCTGAAACTATTCCAATGAATAGAAAAAGAGGGAATCCTCCCTAACTCATTTTACGAGACCAACATCAGCCTGATACCAAAGCCTGGCAGAGACACAACAAAAAAAGAGAATTTTAGACCAATATCCATGATGAACATCGATGCAAAAATCCTCAATAAAATACTGGCAAACCGGATTCAGCAACACATCAAAAAGCTTATCCACCATGATCAAGTGGGCTTCATCCCTGGGATGCAAGGCTGGTTCAACATTCGCAAATCAATAAACATAATCCAGTATATAAACAGAACCAAAGACAAGAACCACATGATTATCTCAATTGATGCAGAAAAGGCTTTTGACAAAATTCAACAGCCCTTCATGCTAAAAACGCTCAATAAATTCGGTATTGATGGAACGTACCTCAAAATAATAAGAGCTATTTATGACAAACCCACAGCCAATATCATACTGAATGGGCAAAAACTGGAAAAATTCCCTTTGAAAACTGGCACAAGACAGGGATGCCCTCTCTCACCACTCCTATTCAACATAGTGTTGGAAGTTCTGGCTAGGGCAATCAGGCAAGAGAAAGAAATCAAGGGTATTCAGTTAGGAAAAGAAGAAGTCAAAATGTCCCTGTTTGCAGATGACATGATTGTATATTTAGAAAACCCCATTGTCTCAGCCCAAAATCTCCTTAAGCTGATAAGCAACTTCAGCAAAGTCTCAGGATACAAAATTAATGTGCAAAAATCACAAGCATTCTTATACACCAGTAACAGACAAACAGAGAGCCAAATCAGGAATGAACTTCCATTCACAATTGCTTCAAAGAGAATAAAATACCTAGGAATCCAACTTACAAGGGATGTAAAGGACCTCTTCAAGGAGAACTACAAACCACTGCTCAGTGAAATAAAAGAGCACACAAACAAATGGAAGAACATACCATGCTCATGGATAGGAAGAATCAATATCGTGAAAATGGCCATACTGCCCAAGGTAATTTATAGATTCAATGCCATCCCCATCAAGCTACCAATGAGTTTCTTCACAGAATTGGAAAAAACTGCTTTAAAGTTCATATGGAATGAAAAAAGAGCCCGCATCTCCAAGACAATCCTAAGTCAAAAGAACAAAGCTGGAGGCATCACGCTACCTGACTTCAAACTATACTACAAGGCTACAGTAACCAAAACAGCATGGTACTGGTACCAAAACAGAGATATAGACCAATGGAACAGAACAGAGTCCTCAGAAATAATACCACACATCTACAGCCATCTGATCTTTGACAAACCTGAGAGAAACAAGAAATGGGGAAAGGATTCCCTATTTAATAAATGGTGCTGGGAAAATTGGCTAGCCATAAGTAGAAAGCTGAAACTGTATCCTTTCCTTACTCCTTATACGAAAATTAATTCAAGATGGATTAGAGACTTAAATGTTAGACCTAATACCATAAAAATCCTAGAGGAAAACCTAGGTAGTACCATTCAGGACATAGGCATGGGCAAAGACTTCATGTCTAAAACACCAAAAGCAATGGCAGCAAAATCCAAAATTGACAAATGGGATCTCATTAAACTAAAGAGCTTCTGCACAGCAAAAGAAACTACCATCAGAGTGAACAGGCAACCTACAGAATGGGAGAAAATTTTTGCAATCTACTCATCTGACAAAGGGCTAATATCCAGAACCTACAAAGAACTCAAACAAATTTACAAGAAAAAAACAAACAACCCCATCAAAAAGTGGGCAAACGATATGAACAGACATTTCTCAAAAGAAGACATTCATACAGCCAACAGACACATGAAAAAATGCTCATCATCACTGGCCATCAGAGAAATGCAAATCGAAACCACAATGAGATACCATCTCACACCAGTTAGAATGGCAATCATTAAAAAGTCAGGAAACAACAGGTGCTGGAGAGGATGTGGAGAAATAGGAACACTTTTACACTGTTGGTGGGATTGTAAACTAGTTCAACCATTATGGAAAACAGTATGGCGATTCCTCAAGCATCTAGAACCAGATGTACCATATGACCCAGCCATCCCATTACTGGGTATATACCCAAAGGATTATAAATTATGCTGCTATAAAGACACATGCACACGTATGTTTATTGCAGCACTATTCACAATAGCAAAGACTTGGAATCAACCCAAATGTCCATCAGTGACAGATTGGATTAAGAAAATGTGGCACATATACACCATGGAATACTATGCAGCCATAAAAAAGGATGAGTTTGAGTTCTTTGTAGGGACTTGGATGCAGCTGGAATCCATCATTCTTAGCAAACTATCACAAGAACAGAAAACCAAACACCGCATGTTCTCACTCATAGGTGGGAACTGAACAATGAGATCACTCGGACTCAGGAAGGGGAACATCACACACCAGGGCCTATCATGGGGAGGGGGGAGGGGGGAGTGATTGCATTGGGAGTTATACCTGATGTAAATGACGAGTTGATGGGTGCAGCACAGCAACATGGCACAAGTATACATATGTAACAAACCTGCACGTTATGCACATGTACCCTACAACTTAAAGTATAATAATAATAAATAAATCAAAAAAAAAAAAAAAAAGAGTGAGTCTCACAGGTCTGATGGTATTATAAGCATCTGCCATTTCCCCTGCTGGCACTCATCTCTCTCCTGCCGCCATGTGAAGAAGGATGTGTTTGCTTCCCCTTCCACCATGACTGAAAGTTTCCTGAGGCCTCCCCAGCCTTGTGGAACTATGAGTCAATTAAACCTCTTTTCTTTATAAATTACCCAGCCTCAGGTATTTCTTCATAGCAGTGTGAGAATGGACTAATATAATAGGTACTGTTAGTTTTTAGAGATGAAGAAAGTAATAGATAGAAAGTTTATGCAAATTTCCCAATGTCATACAAATACTCAGTGATATAGCTAAGAATGTATATCCTTCCTAAATGTGTGGTCCCTTATACCACATAGAAATTACTCAAACTAAATTATAACATTCAATTAAAGTCAAAGTAAAATAATTTTCCAATGTTTCTTAGTAACACCTTTGAGCAGCTGATTGTATAATACCTGTAGCTCCATTAAAAACCATCCTCTGGACATTCTGGTATGTAATAGTATATTTCCTTTCATTTAAAAAAAGCAATTTAAGTTGGTGATTCTGTGAATTTCTGCTAAAACCATCCTATCTGGTACTATGCAGTTTTTATCAATGGTGAAAATTCTTCCAGTATTTAGATTAAATAGAACAATAAGATCTGTTATTTCTGTTAAATTATATGTTTGGTGTTTCAGTGATCTAATGGAAGTTTAGCTATCGATAGTTCCAGCAAGCATTCGTGAAATGACTTTGTTACATAATTAATAATTACCTTTAGGGTAACCATGTTTAGCATGGTTTAAGGAGAGTGGACTTTCTCACTACTTTCTTCAGGGAGACAAAAAAAAAAAACAAAAAAAATGAAGTGAATAATAAGAAGGAAGAGGGGGAGGACAATGAAGAGGAAGGAAGGAGGAGGAGGAGAAAAAAACAAACACATTGCAAAGAACAAAGGTTTAATCTCCTATACTGGAGCTGGTATACGTATACAACAGAAAAATACAAAACTGGGTTGGAATAGCTACTATTTATCAGCCCTTAAGACACAGAGTCGTCATTTGTGAAACAGGACTGCAAATATCTATCTGGGTGATTTGTTTCAAGGTTAAGTAAACAATAAGAATCATCAAGATTAGTGCTGGTATAATAGTAGGTACTCATTCATACTTATTAATTATTAGAATACATTTGAATATATTTGGATTCTCCTATGCATCTATAGGAGTGTGTGCATGCCTCTGTGTGTGTGTGTGTATGTGTGTGTGTGTGTAAGTAAGGTTATTTGCCTCACATGAACAGATAATCTTGGAAAGACAGAATTTTAATTTTTAAACTATTTTTTGGCCAGGTGAGGTGGGTCATGCCTGTAATCCCAGCACTTTGGGAGGCTGAGGTGGGTGGATCACAAAGTCAGGAGTTCAAGACTAGCCTGGCCAACATAGTGAAACCCTGTCTCTACTAAAAATACAAGAAAAATTAGCTGGACCTGGTGGCAGGTGCCTGTAGTCCAAGATACTTGGGAGGCTGAGGCAGGAGAACCACTTGATCCTGGGAGGCAGAGGTTGCTGTGAGCCGAGATAGTGCCACTGCACTCCAGCCTGGGTGACACAGCGAGACTCTGTCTCAAAAAAAAAAAAAAAAAAAAATCTTGAATTGTACTAATAAATAACATTTCAGTATTGAGTTTTTAAACAGTAATGCCCCTGTAAGGAGAAACGAATATAAAATTTTGTTTTTACATTTAAAATTGTTCTTATTCTTTATACACTGTGGCCACATATGCTGGGAAATCAAAATAGAGATGTCACATAAATGAATAAACATTCTCTAAGGATAAACAGAAATAATAAAGATACTCTTTCCAAGAGGGCAACATGAACTGACTCTGATCCATTGGAAGGTAGGCAGAGAACATTTGTTCACTCCTTTTCCTCATCATGGGGTGGGTTCATCTGCCAGTTTTCATTTGCTTACTTATTAAAGAATACACAGTGTCTGCAAAAGTTTTAAACAGAAAGGAAGACAAGGTGAAAGTCACTGGCATTCTTCTTGAGTTGTCTGATATAATATGACCTGAAGTTACATAAAATGGTGAAGTGATGCAAGAAGAAAAGATGTCAACCTTCCGAAGGACGTGTGCTTTTTTTCTATTTATTAAAAAAGGGAAATTGTGAGAGTAACATGATTGCTGGGATGAATCTGTTTTCTGCTCTTGACAAGATATGTGTGACCTTTGGCAAATTACTTACCTGTTTGGGCTTCATTCCATTTCTTCACATTTAAAACGGAAGCATCTGTTTTACAGGGTGGCTATAAGAGCTCATTCATTCATTTATTTAGCAGATATTTATTGATCATCTGTCAAGTGCTAGGCTTTGTGTTAAGCCTGGGGAAGAATACATGAATAAAAAAGAAACAAAGTCTATGCCCTTGTGAGTCTGTACTATATTGGAAAGAAACATTCATATACAAGTGAATAAATCAACATAGAAGATAGCTATTATAGAATGTGGTAAGTTCCATGAAGGAAATACGAGAAGGGGAGATCAATTCTAGTTAGGGTTCAGCGTCAACCTCTAAGCAAAGGTAACATTTGACCTAAGACTAGAATGATAACGGCCATTCACATGAAGCCCTTCAGGAGGAATTCTTTAGGCAGAGGGATCTGCAAGTGTAGGGCCCTGGTGGCTGAGAAAGCCTTTCTAGATTGGAGGAAGTAAACTGTTGCTTTTGGAATAAAGAAACTTGAAAACATATGCCTGTCTGGAGGTGAGAATTGCTACGAACTAGTGGTTACTCGATGCTTTTTATTACATCTTCTTTAGAATTCAGTGTTACTGAGCTTACATTCTTTTTGTTTCTCGTTGTATGTTTGGTGCGTGAGAGGCAGATAACTTGTCTTTTAAATTCACAAGTCTCTTGATCAAGAGGAGCCACAGGGAGGAATGGTACCTGAGGATGTTCATCCTCATTCAGACCTGATTCAGAACACAAGAGTCTAACCATGGAGGTTAATGCCATAATCGGATAAAAAGTGACCGGAGACTGTATACTAAAGGAAAAGAGTGTATTTTGCGAATGGATTGGACACAAATTGCTTTGCACAACAGGCAGACTGTGACAGATTGTTTTGAAAATGGCAGTAACAACCATCCCATGCTCCTTTCTAATCGGACTTTACCATTGTTATTCAGAGGTAGGGCCTATTTCCCCTTCTCTTGAATTTGGGTTGGCCTTGTGACTTGTTTTAATGAATAAATGTGCAGAAGTGACTGAAACTGCCTTGCGAAGATGAGAGGCCACATAGAAAAAAGAACCTGGATGATAAAAGAAAAAAGAGAGAGAGCAGGGAAAGAGAAAACCCGCTAGTCTCGAGCAACTTCAAAAATTACACCTGCAGCACTAGACATGTGAGTGAGGCCATCTGGGATCCTCCCACCACAGCTGAGCTGTCAGATGACTGCAGCTTCATAAAGGTTCAAGAAAAGACTAGCAGGAGAGATTGCCAACCCAAATGAAAACATAAGAAATAATAAATTGTTGTTTTGAGCCATCAGGTTTTGAGGTTTATAACTTGGCAATGAATAAATGAAATAATAAGTAAAGAATCACCCCCCAAAATTGTAAGGAATACTGATATTCAAATGTAAGTGACAACTGGATTTACATAAAAGTTCAAGAAATTACACTTCTGTAGGGGTGAGTCAGAGTCATTATTATAATTTCATTTTGTTAAAATTCAAAAATGTGTAAAAATACAGATAAAATACTGGCTATGTAAATTCCAAATTAAAATACTTACTACTGATTATTCACGGTCATATGAGCCAATAATTTTACAACTATTTTATAGAAATTAAAGTAGAACAAATATGAACAATTTAGAGGAAAATAACTTATTATTTTATTGAATATTTCATTACTTAGCACCTATCATATGGCTGGCACTGTTCTAAGTGCCTTCCATGGATTAACTTATTTAATCTAATAAAGTTATATTAAGTGTATAATATAACTCCAATTAAGAAACTGAGTAACTGAGACAGTAACTGATTCCCCAAGTTTACCAGTTAATATGTGAAGGTGCCATAATTTTAACCCAGGAAGCCTAATGTCAGAGTCTGGCTCTCACCCTCTGTGCTATGGTAAGGGTATTGAATTTTATCACCAGTATTACCAGTGACAGTAAATGCTTAAGATAGAAATGGGGTCTGCTGGTATCACTACTCTCACTAAATTCCATGAATCTGAACTTTGGCTTGCCATAGTGTCTAATGTGACATATACTCTTATCATATATTATTTGAGGTTTTTCTACAATAACACTGAAAATTGCTTTGACGGGTTGACCACAAAGGTTCACTTTGCTGATAGGCTACTTAATATTTAAACTAAAAGATTATCATGGCCTAGATTACAATATTAACAAAAATATTGAGGAAGGGATTTTTTGGCTTTTCTAAAAGTGAAACAAAGAAGATTTAGCAACAGATGCAGTTACTAGAGAGGATTGTTTCCTTTGCTCTTCTTACGTTGCCAGCTTGGAATTGCACCTGTAAAGTCCCCCAATAACTTCAACATATTTCATCACTAGAACTTCATTAAATTATCACTGGCTTAATACTAGAATATCAGGCTCTGAAAAATGGATTTGCCTACTTTTTCAACTTTATTAATTGTAAATGATTGTTATGTCTTTGGGAAACAGAAAGGTTTGATTTAATAAAATGATTAATTTCTTGATACTTCAGTAAAGTTACAACATAGTGTTCTTTAAGTAGGGTTAGGTTATGTCTTCTGCTATGCTTCACAGAATACTGGTTTATAACAATTAAGATCATAATCACATTTTTATATTTAATGGGCATAAGTAATCAAGCCATTGGTTAATTCTATATTAGTTCACTGATAGTGGAAAACTGAATATAAATCAATTTGAAATTGAACAATTCAGTGTTGGCAAGCTGGAGATTGGTTTATGGTTCCTATTTACTATAACTGGGAAATTCTGATTCTTAAAAATAAGGTTTCAACATTTATGGAAGAAAATTTTAGAAAATACAAAGTATTGTTACCATAGGTGACTGATGAAACAGCCATTAATTCTAAAGTACCTCACCAAATTTCAGTGTAACAACAAAAAAAATCTAGTTCATTTATTTGCTAGATAAATATACTAAAACTTTTTCTGGAGATTTTTAATAAAGTATACACAAATCACAGTTTAAGTGTTACTTTACCATCCAATTTGCCAGCCATGTAAACCTACTAGTATTTCCCTGCTTCTAAACATTTTTGACTATCCATAATCAATGCTTTTAAAGTGTCTTTATAATGTGTCCTTTCCCTAGCATAAATTTCTGATTTGCAGGGCTATGCATTTACTCAGAAAATCTAAGAAATCTAAGTTAATCTTTGTCTTTTTGCCTCATACCTGATAACACCTTCTTGATACTTTTACACTAAAAAAGAAGAAAAGCAAATATGGAACCAATTGGTAACAAAGGTGATATTTCACACAATCATCAATACAGGTTATTGATGTTCCTTGAGTGTACGCTTGCCAATTTTTTAGAAATTCAGAAATCATTTATGGAACAAATAATGAGCAACACTTATGCCAGACACTGAGGTTAACAGAAGAAAAAGATCCAACTGTCATGCTATTTCCAGTGTACTATGATAAAACTAGCTTTCTTTGTATGTTTACATCTCATTGTGTTGAGACCAGTTCTGTATATGGAGAATATATATGAGTTTACTCCAGACTACTTCAGACACTTCCATTCTATAAGATGATAGTCCAGTTTCAGGACAGAAATTTTATAATTTATTTTCAGCTGCCTTTCTTTTTTTCTCAGGATAGTTACCATGCTCTGGATTGGAGTCGAGGTTAAATACAAAGTAAGATTGTAGAAGAGTTACTCAAAACCAAAGAAAATATTAAAGGTCGTATAATGTTAAATTTTTATGTCATTGGCTAAGAAATTGATTAATAAGTGGTCATACTACTTCAGTCTTTAGTACATTTAATATGAGGGCCATCAAAGAAATATCTTTTCACATATCTACAACTTAATAGCTACAAATATCAGAACCATTTAATTTTATTAGACAGCTAATTTCTTCTTTATGCAGTTTCCATTAAAATTAGAAAGTATGGTTAGAAAATCTGTACATATTTCCTTGAATACTATTGATAAAGGAAATTGTAAGATCTTCCATTTCAATATTCTAATGAGATTGTTACATATTATAAAATACCAGGTAATTATTGCATAAAAGTTTATTTTTAAAGCCCTTTATAAAAATCTAATTGTTTAGATGTGGATTCTGATCATACTAAACAAATGTTATTCTTTCCCCATCAGATTACAAGCTTCATTAAAAAGAATGTATGCTACTCTTTTTTTTTGAGACAGAGTCAGGCTCTGTCACCAGGCTGGAGTGCAGTGGCCGGATCTCGGCTTACGGCAATCTCCGCCTCCCGGGTTCAAGCGATTCTCCTGCCTCAGCCTCCCGAGTAGCTGGGATTACAGGCGTGCCCCATCACACCCAGCTAATTTTTGTGTTTTTAGTACAGACGGAGTTTCACCATGTTGGCCAGGATGGTCTCGATCTCCTGACCTTGTGATTCCCCTGCCTTGGCCTCCCAAAGTTACAGGCGTGAGCCACCGCGCCCGGCCGCTACTCTTTATTTCCTCCTGTAACACGTTTAAGGCCAAGAATAGAGTAGATAACTGTCCTGGACAGTAATCTAATTGCCTATCACTTTTTCTCTAAAAACAACCTGTCTTTTTCAAAGTGGTCAATTCTTGGCTTCTTTTTTCTTCCTTGGCACAATTTCCCCTGGCTACAATGGATGAGTCGGTCTCAGGGAGAGGGAGGACATGTAACCCAGACTGGACTAATCAGCAATTCTCTTTAAGACGATGGCTGAGACAGATAAAAGATGAAATTCTCTTCAGAGAGAACAAATGGTCGCAAGTGAATCCAGGCACTCATGGTAGTCACGTTTTCTCACCGTGTGGTGGGATAGTAGAGGAAACTCACCTGCAGAGAATTAAAGGACATGCACAGATGAGCAGGGCTGGGAGATCAAGCGTCCTGGCGTTCCTGAGTTTTTGGTTCCAAACATGTCTTGAGGATAAACTGCATTCCTGAACTTGAGTTCCGGGAGATATTATGTTACTCAATTAATAAATTCCCTCTTTAGCTCCTCAACTGGGATTTTTATATCATCAAAACAATTATTCCTATACACCATTTCATAAATATTTACGAGCGACGATTTTTTTGTTTTCACTTTTCCTGATAATACAGATGTTTATGACTAGTTAACCAAGATATGGCAATGTTTTAGTAATTTTAATATTATAGAAAATTGTGAGGATTTATTGTAAAAAATGAATGCATAAAATGAGATGACTTTTTTAAATAAATAAAATAAATCTGCGATTTAATTATTAGAATAGATATGCTTAATGTAGGAAGTCTCGCTAGGAGGCAAGATATTTATTCTGATGGTATAGTAATTGCTCCAAACATTTATGAAAATACCTTTCTATTTTTTTCTTAAAATTAAGTTTACTTCAGAAGAAAAGCAATGTACTTTTTCTCTAGCCTATTTTTAAAACTTTAATTTTTTTAAAAAAAATTTTAGAGGTGGAGCCTCACTCTGTCACCCAGGCTGGAGTGCAGTGACACGATCTCAGCTCAATGCAACCTCCGCCTCCAGGGTTCAATCAATTCTCCTGCCTCAGCCTCCCAAGTAGCTGGGACTACAGGCGCACGCTGCCACGCCCAGCTTATAGCAGAGACGGGGGGTTCACTGTGTTGGTTAGGCTGGTCTTAAACTCCTGAGCTCAGGGAATTCATTCGCCTTGGCCTCTCAAAGTGCTAAGATTACAGGCATGAGCCACTGCACTCGGCCTTTTCTGACCTAATTTTTAACACCAAACAATGTTGTTTGCTTCTTTGTCTAATTTACTCACAAGAATTTATACTCATATTTGTCTCTTGGGTTGGGTAAATGGAGTCATCACTCTGAAACTATTTTTTTTTTTGTAGGAATGAAGACTTTAGCTTTCTTTTTTTGAACATATCATTAACATTAATTTTGAAATTTCCATCTTTAAAATTATCTCAAGAAGCATATGAAATATTCCACAAAAGTGATCTCTTTTACATAAGATTTTGTTGGGCAAACTACGCATTACCCAACTCCACTCCCCATTAGCTGAGTTGCACTAAACCTCTATACTCTGTCTAGATATAGCTTAATCTGGTTTCACATTATAATACAGTTTGAAGAAATGTAGATATGCCCCATTGATTAATTTCCAATGTGCTACCATTTTTAGAGAAAAGGTTGGAAATGGAATTTTAAAAAATGCATTTACATAACAGAATCATATTATTGTCAATAATTTGGGCAAAAATAACTTCTTTATTCATCTCTCAAAGTGATAATCAATCAATGGTTTACTTGTTTAAAACCAGAAACTTTGGTAAATCTAAATGATAGTATAGGATAATATAAATTAAATCATTTTTATCATCGTCCTTTTATCAAGAAGAATTTATTTTTAAGAAGTACTTACTATATAAGGATCCATAAGCTGCAGATAGTTACATTAGCCATTCAAATTATTTTAAGCTAGTGATCACATTGTTTTTAATTATGTCAAAAGAGTGATGCTTATTAAAACTGTTCAAAACAGAAGTAAATAATAAGAAGCAACTTGTTTTTCTGGATATATTAAAAATAATGCATAAAGCTAAAGTAAATAAAACAGTAGGAAAACAGAAATTGAATAAATAGACCAATTAAACTAAAGTAGAATGGAAATTGATTCTATATCATAGAAAAATGTCCAGGGTAAGTTACTGCTGAGTGCAAAAAGTTATAGAATATTAGATATTCTATAATACCTGTAGAAATATATATGGAACCCTTTGTGTACATATAGTAAGTGTTCTAGATGTTTGACCACTCACGTATTATGTTAATAAACTCTGGGGAGTGGGATTCCAAGTTGGTGGAATTTCAAGTGTTTACTTTTATCATTTCCTGTGTATTGGTTAGTTATTATTATTGTTATTATTAGAGATGTAGTCTTAAACTCTTAGACTCAAATGATCCTCCTACTTCAGCATTGGTTAGTTGGTTTTTATCTTGAGAGTCAGAGGGAAACAACTGAGAATTTGTAAAAAGAAAGAAAAGAAGAAAGAGAGAAAAAAGAAAGAAAGAAGGAAAGAAAGAGAAAGAAAGAAGAAACAGAGAGAGACAGGAGGGCTGGAACAACAATTCAGAAGAAATTTTGGCCCTCTAGCATTTCTGTTCTTTGTCAGAGTCAAAGTGAGGATATAGAAGATGTTCTCAATTTTGCCATGTGTGTGTTTAATTTTATAAAACTTAATTTGCCACAGTAAATTACTTTAAGGATTTGAACCTATTGATCTTCAAGTTACTTTAAATTCCATTTTCCTCTTTTGCACTTGGTTTCTAAACATCTGTATCATATATCTCTTTGAACTCTCACAGTAAATTCTAAATTTGAAAATTGATTTCCATTTAATTTATTGAAAGACTAGATAAAAATGAGAGAGGGATTGTTATAACCTTTTGACTTTCAATGGTTGTAACCTGTCAAGCATTGTTTTTATTTACTAAACTTCACTAGGCATTTTAGGAACCGAATGCTCTGATATGTATCTGGAGTGATTTCCTGTTTACTCTGGCACAGCGATATCTGAGCAATTCAGACTTCAGTGGGGAAACATCGCAGGCTGTGTGATCTAACAGCTTCTTCCCTGTTCTCATACTCTTGCCAACAGTGAAGCTGATGCCATGTTTACTGCTCAGCATTTGAGCTGTGACACAGTGTACAAACTGTGGCATCACATTGGCCATCTGAGTTTTCTCTTGCGAATTGCAATAATCTTTTTATGGCTATTTAATCATATTGAGTATATTAAAAAATCTGTTTTTTGTCCACCTGAGTGAGTTGCACCCAGCACTTGTCATTGTCATTAATATTTTTTAAATGATATTATGGTGCATGGTTTGGGCATGTGCCACAAAGCAACTCACTTTACCTAATAGAAATTACAACCACTCAGAACAAAATTTTCCACATTAGCTGTGAAACTATGGTACTAGAACCTTAAGAAAAAAAATGTAGTTTATAAAATTTTGAGTTTCTGAATTTTTTGAGTGCCCAAAATAATAGTATATGTATATGTGTGTTGATGAAAGCTGTTTGGATATAAATTAATATTTTCTATTACCTCATAAATTTTTTAAGAAGGCACACTAGATGACCATTTGCTAGCCAAGATTTTAGACAAGCTCCTAGTTTCATTACCAGAATTTAGGCACTTCTATCTCCAGTATTAAAAATAACTAAAATTTTATGATGGAAGTTTTATGACATTGTGTACAGACTAGGCCCTGTGCTAAAGTGCAAATACCCCAGAAAAGCACAAAATCCAAATTGTTATTAGTAATTTACTCTCTAGAGTGAATCACATCATTCTGTCCTTTATGAGTGAAGGTTCTGACAGAAACGGAAGGTAGAGAGACTATGAGAACCCAGAGTGTCTATTAAGAAGTGAAAGGATGTCAAGAAAAATAGGAGTGGGATAAGTGGGCCAGGAAGATTGGAGGAGGAGGAAAGAAATGGAAGAAAGGGCGTTTCTTTCTTTAAAAAAAAAAAAAAAAAAAAGAATAAGTATTTTATTTATGGTTTCCCCAGAAAGAGACTCTGAGGTAACAATTGACGTGCAAGTAGTTGATTTGATAGGCAATAATTTGGGAGGCACTGGAAGGAAAGTGGGGTGGGAGAAAGGGGAGAAGAGGCATTTAAGACAGCAAAGTGAGAAACTAAGACATGCTTGCAGGTTTTTTATTGGAGAAGTGATCATAGGTAACAGGAGTGAAGGACATTGGGTGTGAAAGAGGAAGGTGGAAAAAACCAATACAACCATTGATTAAGGTGGCCATGGTTATGAATGGCTAGGACTCAATACCTCAGGACCTTCTGAGGACCCTTCCGAAACACATCTCAGAACTGTCCATTTATCTTTCTAGGAAAACAAATGGATAAACATCGATTCATTAACCTAGCACACAACACAGTGTATGGGGAAAGTATATCTCAGTTTTGGAATCAAATGCACCTGCTTTTGTATCTTGGTACTGCCTACTCACTAGCTACATGGGATCATTGTAAAACCTCCCTGAAAATTTTATCTTATATCTGTAAATTAGGGAGTAATATTGCCTATTTTCTGGTAAAAACCCTGATAAATTACCTCAGAATTTTTCAGTAATTCTTCCAAATTTTTATCTCAAATTATTTTTGTCTAAAAACAGCAAAGAGAAAAATCTTTTGAGACTCAAACCTCTCTCTTGTGAGATAAAACTGAAATTCAATTGTTGAACACAGCTACTGTTTTACTAGTTTATCTTATATATCTTTAATAGAAGCAGGAATGCAAAGGAAAGCATTGAAATATGGCATTAAATAATTATATTTAACCGCAATGGTATAAGCTGGATTTATTTTCAACATGTACATGGATTCGTAAATATAAACATAGATAGTATTTTATTACTTCTTTAAATATATTTGAATTACTCTGTGAATGAGTTTGTGAAATCTTTTTTCTCATTTGCCACTTCTGAGATGATAGAATGGAATTATGGCCTGAAGTATCATGTATGTACAGCCTTGAAAGATACTGAGGTGGTCAGAAATCAACACTGATCTTTAAGTAACATGTAAATGAAATCACTAAATCATAATGAAAAAAATTTTTGATCAATAAAGTGTTTTACATTTATTATATTGGTCTCTCTGTTTTTAATATGAAGGATTTCAATTATGTGTAAATAGATGCTCACCCATTTTATCGGAACTTAGTGGCAAAGGTGAGAGTTAAAAGTTTTTCATGGTAATTACTCCTTTTTTCGCATCTCACAGTAGGGAGGAAAAGTCCACTCCCAAAGGGCACAACACCTTCCCTCCACTGTCTCACTCACTGGGGAGAGTTTGTGGGATCACAAAGACCTTTGCTCCAGGGTGAAGCAGCTGTTCTGGGTGCTTGCCAACTGAAGTGATGGTCTAGCGAAATCTGTCAACAAGGAAAACATGCCACATCCTCATACTCATGTGGCTGCCTTCTCTTTTCCTATTTGGCATATCCCTTGGGACACTGCCTTATACAAAAGGCCAAGACAGGTGACATACGTGTGAACATATGGCACTGCCCTCCTGGGGTAATATACACGAAAACATATGGTGCTGCTCTCCTACTCGTCAGCAAACACAGGAAGGACTTTGTCATAGTTACATTGTTTATTTTCCATAAGGTTCTGAATTGTCCCTGGAAGGGGATAATGTGCGTTCTTTCTAGATATAAGGAAATATCCCAACTATATTAAAGAGTAGATGGTTGTCTGATCCTTGAGAAATACATATGTATATAATATTTTCTATCTATATTTTATAAATATTTTTCTGTATATTTAGAACTATATGTTCTAAATGTATTTTTAAAGAAGTAAATGACTATAATCATATATGCATATATATACATATATGTCATATAAATAAAATAACACATATACGTTCTTAGTAAAAAGATTATCTTTTTTCTCTTATAAGTGCTTCATTTTTAAGTGTTTCATTCTGATATATATTATAAAAGAATTTTCATTTCGTTGGTCTTTTTTATGTTTTTACATCCAAGTATTTTCATTCTCTCTGGCTAACTCATTCCTAGTCTGTTGATTTTAGTTTAAAACTCTTCTTTCAGGAAGTCCAGTATCCTAAGTTAAGAGTAAATTTCTCTTTTGGGGCCTTCTAAAACCTGGCTCTTCCTTTTCATTGTACTCACCATTGCTTAAACACTTGACATTATTACCCACAACACATAAATGTGGGGAAGAGATGCTCTCCCTTTTTTTACCAGGATGTTTCTCCCATGATGAGAATGGGTTCTAGAAAGAGGTAGGTGGTTAATAAGTATTGAATGAATAAATTTAAAAATGCATCCATATAGTTAGGAAATTATAAAGACAGGAAAAGGCAAGAGTTGTAGGGAGAAGAAATTTAGCAGTAGAAAAGTCAGTATCTACTAAGTGACTGGATGTGGCAATTAAATAACAAAGCAGAATCAGGAAGGAATCTGAGATATTCTTGGTAAGGGTGGAGAAAGGAGAGAGGTTAACAGTTTCCTTGGCCTGCTGTTTTCAATGACCCAATCTGATTACCTCCTTTGTTCCCAATATTTGGGATGAATTAGATCATGTTATTATAAGAAAAACATGTTTTGTTACCACCCCATTTTTCCCCACCTATCTGATGATCTGTGGTCCCTTGATGACCTGCTCCAATGCCAATTCATTATCTGCTGTTGACAAACCAAATGTAACATTAGCACCCTGAAGACCACACAGTTGAGACTCTCCACTGAGGCATAAAGATTTTTCTATCTCTGGAAGATAGTGTTCTTTCAACTTCATGGAGCTGCCCTAGAAAGTTACTCAGAATAACATCATTCTTGTCGCCAAAGCCTCCTCTTTCTTTGCCTTTGCTTAGACTCTGCCTCTGGCAAACTATTCATTATTTGTTGAAGGAAGTTATTTCAAATCCCAACATAAGTATTTCCTAGAAATACACACTCTGTACCACTTTAATTATGTCCAATGGTATTTAAAATACTTCATTTAAATGTTACGATTTTGTGAAAATGCCAGACGCAATTCCTAGCACATAACTGGCACTTTATACACATTAGTGTCCTGCCTACATTGTTTGAGAATTATTATCCATGTACCCTAATAATGCCTTCAAGTTCTTTATAGAATAGAGGTGGACAAGCTCTTTTTGTTAATTTCCAAATAGAAAATATTTTCAGCTTTGAGGACCTTGCAGTCTCTTTCATTGCAAAAATAAAGATGGATAATATGTAAAGAAATGAATGTAGTTGTGCTCCAATAAAACTTTATCTACAAAAACAGTCAATAGTCTGTATTGGCCCATGGACTATAATTTGTTGATCACTGTTATAAATGCTTTGATATCCCAGGTAAAAGCATGTAACATTTGATACATTGTTAGGCCCCTAAGAGACTTTAACTAGACAGCTAAGCAGTTATTTGTTTGTGTGTGGGACTGGATGAGGAGTGTGAAATAGGATTGATGAGTGTATTTTCTCATGTTTTCCAGGCAGTATTACAATTCATTGATAGGTTTTTCTTTTTGTTTTTATTTGTTTCTTATGGATAGCTGAGCTGTATTATACAGTTTAATAGCAGTAGTTGATGGGGTGTGAGCTGTCAATTATATTTAAAAAACCCACAACATTGTCATCAAGGAATAAGTGCCTTATTGAAAGCTTGCTATCCTTGACTTCTTTAAATCAATTTTATTAAAGATGAGTGGCATTTTATATTTACATACAGTAAAATGAACCCATTTTAATTGCACTGTTTGATAAGTTTTGACATATTTACACAAGTGATCATTGCCAAATCACAATACATACCATATTTCCATTACTCCAAAATGTTCCCTTTATGCTCCTTCCAAACCCTGGTTTAAAACATGCATGGATCTTCTTTCTGGTACTGTAGATTAGACTTGGCTTTTCTATAACTTCATAAGAATGAAATCATATAGTATTAATTGTTTCATGTCTTGTTTCTTTTACCTGGTATAGTATTTTTGACAAGAATACATGTATGTATATATCATTTCTTCCCTTTTAATACTTAGCAGTATCCAAATGTATTAATGTTATCAGAATTTACTTAGGCACTATATTAGTCAGTTCTGCATTGATATAAAGAACTATCTAAGACTAGATAATTTGTAAAGAAAAGGGGTTTAATTGACTCACAGTTCTGCAGGCTATACAGGAGGCATGACATAGGAGGCCTCAGGAAACTTACAATCATGGCAGAAGGCAAACGGGAAGCAAGCACATCTTCACATGGCAGCAGGAAACAGAGAGAGTGAAGGGAGAACACACTTTCAAACAACCAGATCTTGTGAGAACTCACTCACTATCATGAGAACAGCAAGAAGAAAATCTAATCACCTCCCACCACATCCCTCCCCCAACACTGGAGATTACAATTCAAAATGAGATTTGGATGGGGACACAGAGCCAAATCATATCAGGCATTCAGCTACTGATAAACATGTGGATTGTCTCCAGTTTGAGGTTATTATGAATAAATCTATAAACATTCATGTACAAACCTAGAAGTGGAATTATTTGGTTATATGGTAAGTTATGTTAAACTTTTAAAGAAATTTCCAAACTGCTTTCCACAGTAGTTTTATCATTACATTACCATCAGCAGTGTATGACAATTTCAATTGGTCCAGTCTCACCAAAGCTTGATTATCAACCTTTTTACTTTTAGTCATTTCTAATCATTGTGTAGTGTTAACTTATTGTGATTTTAATTTACATTTCCCTGATGATAAAAAATAGTGAACCATCTCATGTGGTTATTTGCCATTGATATGTTTCTTTTTGTGACATCTCTGTATTTTTTGTTCAATTTTTGATTGAGTAGTTTGCCTTTTTATTATTGAGCTGTAAGAATGTTTGAAATATTCTAAACTCAAGTCCTTTCTCAGGTTTATACATTTCAAATATTTTCCCTCAGTGTGTGTCTTGCTTTTTCAATCACTTAATGTATTCTCTAAAAAAGGCAGTTTTTAATTTTTATGGAGTCTAATTTATAAAAATATTTTTATCTTTAAAAGTTTTTGAATCTTTTTAATAAATCTTTGCCTATACCAACATTGCAAGATTTACTCCCAATTTTTTTACAAGTTTTATAGTTTTAGCTTTCAAGGTTAAATCTATGGCCTATCTCAAGTTAACTTATGTGCAGGTTGTGGTATCATTTCACAACTCATTTTCAAGTAGATATTCACTTGTTCCAGCACCATTTCTAGAAAACAGTATTATTCCCCTATTTAGTTGTCATGGCACCTCTGTTAAACATGAATTGATGATGTATGTGTGGGTCTTTATGTGATCATTTTGTTGCACTAATCTATATATCTATATGTAAACAGCACATTGTATTGATTGCTATAGCTTTAAAGTTATGGCATAAGGTAGTGTTTTTCAACTTTATTGTTTAAAAATGTCTTTTGACTATTATAGATCAATTTCCTCTCAAATAAGTTGCAGAAATAGTTTGTCAGTTTCCACAAAATTGCCTTCAAAGATTTCAACTGAGAGAAGATTGAATATGTAGAGTAACTTGGGAAAATTAACATATTATAAAAGATGAGTGCTCCGTCAATGAACATAATGTGTTTCCATTAATTTAGACTTCACTTTTGACCAGTAATGATTTGTAGGTTCTTTGCAGATATTGTACCAATGTTCCTAATTGTATTCCTAAATATTTCATGCTTTTGCTTCTTTTTGTGAATTACATAATTATTGTAAATTAAGTTCAATTTTCAATAATTAATTGCTATTATATAGGAATATAATTTATTTTTACATATTGCCTTTTTATACTTCAGTCTGCTTAACTCATTTACTAATTCTAGTATTGTTATTGTAGATTCCCTACCATTTTTAATGTATGGTCTCATTGTAGAAAAAAGACAGTTTCAGTTTTTAAATTTTTTTTCTTCTAGAAGTTTTATGGTTCAGCATGTACATTTATGTCTATGACCCATTTAAATGTAATTAATATGTATGCCGTTGAGCACCATTGAAGTTACTTTCTTCCCTTTTATTTATTTTTATTTTTTGCCTTATTGCAATGATAAGGATCTTCAATGTGATGATGAATAGAAGTGGCAAGAATGGGCATCCTTGTCTTATTTTCAATCTTAGGACTTTTACCATTAAGCATAATGTGATATGTAGGTAATTTATAGATGTCCACAATCAGGTTGAATATGTTCTTTTATTCCCATATTGCTGACAATTATTTTCATGAATTGATAATGAATTTAGTCACATGTGGTAATCATATGGTTTTCCTTTTATTCTCTTAATATCATGAATTATATTGATTGGTCTGAAGATATTCCACATATCATGCTTTTGCTGATTTCTGCTTATTTTGTTGATAAATCGTTCATTAGTCCTGTGTTGACAACTGATAGCTCTTTCAGTTGACTCCTGTATCCCTTTGACATATCCCCTGGTTTTTGTTGTTATTCTTTATCCATTTGTGGCACTTTCTGTGTATGTGTGCTCTTTCTGGCACTCCAGGCTCATCTAGTATAATTTTGTGCTCTGGCTCTACCATCAGCTATTTCTCCAATGCATCCTGGTTTCTTTTGTTGGATAAGAGTAATAGAAAGCAAGATCTGAACACTAGGTATGCTTATTGCTACTGGGTATCATTGCTTCTAGGTCCTTTCAGCTGACATTTCAGATGTCTGTATTAAATATATGTATATATGCTAACCCACAGATATGCACATATCAATAAATATTTCTAGATGTAACCATCTATCTTTGTGTCTGTATTGAACTACCCAAGTCCATATTTATGTCTCCAACTCTAATCCATTACCACATGGTTCTTCCTGGTCTCCTCTTGTTGCTTATCTATAAATTCCCACTCCAACAGTGAGAAACCTGACTCATGCCCTCTGACAACCATTTACTCTTTGCTTAATTCTGATATACATGCATAGTGTTTCTACAATTATTAAACCTTGTCTGAAAGGGAAACAATGTTATCAATTAAAGTACAGTGTTTACATAAAAATGCTTTTGTCTACAGTGTTGCAAGCTATACTTATTTCCAAGGTAACTGAAATCTGTACCCTAATACCCTAATCTTTTTTTGAGCATGTTTCATACAGTTGTAATATATTTAGATTATTTTGTCAAATTCTGCATTCTGTCTGGGATTTCTGGACCTCTTTAACAATTCTCAGGAAAAAATTGCATTCATTAAGATTTAATCTTTGTTCTGTGATGCTCTATGGATTTTGAAAAATGGGTGGTTATCAGGTATATACTATTACACTATCATACAGAAAAATTTCATTGTCCTAAAATAATCCTCTATGTTTCACCTACTAAAACCTCCTTTCCTTCCCTTGAGCTCTAGCAACCACTGATGTTTTACATCTCTGTAGACTTTCCATTTACAGAAGGTTATTAATTAGAATTATATATAGCCTTATGTCTTTTCATGGCTTGATTTTTTTTTCTTCCTTTCTTTTTTTAAATTCCTTTGTTTCCTATTGTACTGGCTAGAACTTTTAGTACAATGTTGAATAGGAGTGGTGAGAGGGGACATCTTTGCCTTATTCTGATTTTAAAAATCATCCAGTTTTTCACAATTAGCTGTAAGTTTTTGTTGTCATTCTTTATCCATTTGAAAATGTTTCCTCTCTGTTCCTTGAGATTAAGAGTTATCTTAAATGAGTGTTAAACTTTATCAAATGCTTTTTCTGCATCAAAAGACATGATCATATGATGTTTCTTTTGTTTGGTATTGATGTGGTGAGTGCACTGATCTATTTTCAAATATTGAACAAGCCCCGAAGACATGGAATAAATTCTACTTGGTTATGTGTATATGTATGTTTTTATACAATGTTGGAATCAATTTGCTAAAATTTGTTAAGAATTTTTACATCTATTTTCAAAAGAGAGAATGGTCTACACAGTTTTTCTTTATGTAATGTTTTTATTTGGTTTGGATATTAGGGTATTGCTGGCTTCATAGAATGAGATAGGAAGGGTTATCTTTGCTTCTATTTTCTGAAAGAGATTGTGGAGAACTGATATCATTTCTCTCTTAAATGTTTTGGTAACATTTTCTTGTGAAACCATCAAGGACTGATCCCTCACCACCCACTTTTTAGTAGCAAATAATAAGTGGGAGGAGAATGTATAATCTTGTGATAAAATCTCAATCTTTTAATGGATTTGTATTTCTGGCTTGTGACCTGTACTAGTATTTCTTCTTACACAGCTTTCTCCACTCGTTAGGTGAAACAAGAAGGGTAGAGGTGGCTGGAGTCAGAAAATAAAATTCCCTCATGGCTTTGGGACAAGGCTCTGGTGTGGCCTTTCCTACTGAAGAGTAGGCATTTTCTGATGGAGAAGTCTCTGTGCATATTTCACAATGATTACCTTTCCTCTCTTCCTGCTAGAGTCATGAAGGGATCTTTCTTGGCTCTTCAATATGAGAATCTGATGATGAAGTTACTGTATACAAATTCTTCTGAGAACTTCAGCCCCCAGGAGTTTCTCATACTCTCTCTAGTGCACTCTTACTTTCCAGCAATTCATCAACATCTCTATTTAATTATTTGTATTAGTCAGGGTTTTCCAGATAAAGAGAAATGAAAGGAGATGTAGATATACAATTGGCCCTTGAACAACAAAAGTTTGAACTGCATGGGTCCACTTATACATGGATTTGTTTGAATAAATACATTGTAATAGTTTTGGACATTTGTAACAATTTGAAAAAATTTGTAGATAAACCATATAGCCTAGAAATATCAATAAAATTAAGAAAAAGGTAGGTATGAAAAACATATGTTGTGAATGAATAAACTATATGTGGGTGGTAGTTTTTTGTCATTTACTATTATAAAATGTATATAAATTTATTATAAAAAGTTAAAATGTATCAAAACTTACACACATACAATTACAGATCAAATATGGCATCATTTGTAGTATAAGCAAATGTAAAGGTGTAATATTAAATAATAACTGCATTAACAGTAGTACATACTGTACTACTGTTATAACTTGGTTGCCGCCTCCTATTGCTACTGTAGTGAGCTTAAGTGTTGTAAGTATCTGCTAAAACCATATGTTGCTAATTATCTCCACTTGAGCAATTCATGTCTGTAGTAAATGAAATATGGCAGTAAAAAGTAATCTCTCATGGTTCTCATATATTTTTATCATATTTAGTGCAAAATCATAAACTTTGAATAACACCAAGAGATACATACTAAATGCCAGTAGTGATTCTGAAAGTACTTCCAAGAAGCAGATGAAAGTTGAAATACAATAAAAAAATGAATTTATTGATATGTACTCTAGATCGAGTTCTACAGCTGTGGTTGCCTGCTATTTCAAGACAACAGTTGTTAATAAAAGGACTATTGTAAAAAAAAATGAAAGAAAGAAAAGAAAATTAATGCAGCTACACCAGCAGGCATGAGAAGCTTGCACTTTTTGATAAACACTTTTTAATCATATTGAAAATGCAGCTTTTATATGAGTGCAGGATTGATGTAAGAAAGGCATACCTGTAGACTCAAAGGTGATTCCAGAAACAACAAAGTCATTACATGACAAAACAAAAGGAAGGTAAGGATCTAAAGCTGAAAAATGTAACACCAGCAAAGGATGGTTTGATGATTTGAGAAAAAAGTTTGGTTTAAAAAATATCAAGATAACAGGAGAGGCAGCTTCTACCAACCAAGAGGCAACAGACAAGTTCCCAGATGCCATTAAGAAAACCATTGAGGAGAAAGAGTATCTGCCTGAACAGGTTTTTAATGTAGACAAAAGTGCCCTAAAAATTACAGCCAATTTATCCTGTCCAAACTGTAGCATATGTCTCCTGAAATACATAAAAGTTCTATGTTCTGTTTGGACTCTAGTTTCTATGAAAGAGTTCAGAAATTGTCTCCAGGCAGAAAGCCAGGATGAAAAATTTTCTAGTTTCTATATGTTTATTTAGGAAAATTGATGTTGGAACTTAAACTCCAATGTATAGTATTAAAAGGTGGGACCTTTAGCACATGTTAAATAGTGAGGATAGAGCCCTCATTAAGGGGATTAGCGACCTTATAAAAGGGCTCGAGGGAACTAGCTAGGCCTTTTCTGCCCTTTCCTTCCTCCACATGAGGACAAAGCAATAATCCTCTCGTCAGGCACTAAGCCTGCTAAGATATCTCAATCTTGTACCTAGCCTCTAGAACTGAGAGAAATAATTTTGTATTATTTATTAATTACTCAATCTGTGGCTCTTAAATAGCAGCGCACCTCATCTTTGACTTTAATGCAATGGTGTACAGTGACAAGTGTCACCCACATTATGTCTACTAAACACTAATACTGTGAGGGGTCCCATTATATAGATAATGTTGCTTTGCTAAATAGGTGTGGATATAATGCATTCTGTAACTTCACTTTGGGGTGTCATTGATTATTAAAGAGACTTTTAAATCTGGTTTAACCCAGAGGTTCCCAAATTTACTCGGTCAAAGTCCCCATTGTGAAACTTCCACTCAGATAAGAATAATTAGAATGTTTAAATAACGGTAAGTAGGAAAGTAGACGAAAGACAGTCTAATTGATCTATTCCTTTGAGGAAGTAATTTTTTTTTTTTTTTTTTTTGAGACGGAGTCTGGCTCTGTTGCCCAGGCTGGAGTGCAGTGGCGCGATCTCGGCTCACTGCAAGCACCGCCTCCCGGGTTTACGCCATTCTCCTGCCTCAGCCTCCCGAGTAGCTGGGACTACAGGCGCCCGCCACCTTGCCCGGCTAGTTTTTTGTATTTTTTAGTAGAGACGGGGTTTCACCCTGTTAGCCAGGATGGTCTCGATCTCCTGACCTCGTGATCCGCCCGTCTCGGCCTCCCAAAGTGCTGGGATTACAGGCTTGAGCCACCGCGCCCGGCCAAGGAAGTAATTTTTTAAAAGTCAAAATAGGACTTCACTTCTAGGCCATGAATTTCAGAGGGGACACAAACATTGAAACCATAGAATGCACACCCTGACCCCCTAAAATTTATATCCTTTTCACATGCAAAATACATGTATTTCATCTTAATAGCCTGAACAGTCTTAGCTCATTCCAGCATCAACTCATATTGGAAACGATTTAGAAAAAAGTTTCATTTAAAAAATGATTTTAGAAAAAAGTTTGGTTTGAAAAATATCAAGATAACAGAAGAGGCAGCTTCTGCCAACCAAGAGGCAACAGACAAGTTCTCAGATGCCATTAAGAAAACCATTGAGGAGAATGAGTATCTGCCTGAACAGGTTTTTAATGCAGATAAAAGTGCCCTAAAAATTATAGCCAATTTATCCTGTCCAAACTGTAGTATATGTCTCCTGAAATACATAAAAGTGCTATGTTCTGTTTGGACTCTAGTTTCTATGAAGAGTTCAGAAATTGTCTCCATGCAGAAAAGTCTAAAAAGCTCAATATGTCATTTAAATATCACCTAAATCAGATATAAGTGAGACTCAAAGTTGTGGCATCCTGAGACCAATTCCCTCCAGCTGTGAGGCTATGAAATCAAACAACTTATGTGCTTCCAAAATAAAATGCTATAATAGGCACAAGATAGACATTCCTATTCTGAAAGAGCAACAGGAAAGAAGAAAGTGGCTAACAGGTCCCAAGTAATTCCAAAACCCAAGAAAGCAAACTTTAAATCTTGGGACTTGAGAACAATCTTTGACTCTATGCCCTGCTTTCCAAGACCTCAGGTGGCTCCACTCCAATGGGTTTGCTGGACACAGCCCACACAGCAGCACTTCCTGATGGGAGTTTTATGCTTGGGGCTCTCTCAGCCTGATGTTGCATGCTGGTGGCTCTGTGATCTCAGGGGAAGAATGCTGAGTAATGCAGGAACTTCCTGGGGCAGGTAGATTACATTGGACCACTTTCATCCTGGAAGGAGTCACATTTTATTCTTATGGGAATAGACACTTTATCTGGATATGGATTTCCCTTCTCTGCATTCAATGCTTCTGTCTACACCACCATCTGTGAAGTTACAGATGATTTATCCACCATCATGGTATTCCACATAGCGTTGCTTTTGATTAAGAAACTCACTTCACAGTCAAAGAAGTAAAACAAAGAATCATGCTCATAAAATTTACCAATATTTCCATGTTTCCTCACTATTCTGAAGTAGTGGGCTCCCTAGAATGGTAAAATGGCTTTTTGAAGGTGCAAATACCATACCAGGTAGGTGACAATACCATGCAGGGCTGGGACAGTGTTCTCCAGAAGGCTGTATATGCTGTGAATCATCATCCAATAGATGGTACTATTTCTCCTATTGCCAGGATTCACAAGTCCAGAAATGAAGAGTGGTATCACTCACCCTTACCCATAGTAACCCTCTAGCAAATATTTTGTTTCTTGTTTTGTGACTTTATGCTCTTCTAGCCTAGATATCTTAGTCCCAGAGGGAAGAATGATTTACCAGGAAACACAACAATGATCCCATTAAATGGAATTTGAGACTTCCACCTGGCAACTTTGGCCTCCATGCGTCTGAGTCAAAAGGCCAGGAAAGGAGTTACCATGTTGGCTGGGATGATCTGGGCTACCAAGGGGAAACGGAATTACTACCTCATAACATAAGCAAGAAAAAAGTATGTCTGGAATACAGGTGATCCCTTAGGCAATCTGTTAGCATTACCCTGCTCTGTGATTAAGGTCAGTGGGAAACTACAACTCAATCCAGAAAGGACTGTTAATAGTCCAGAGTTTTCCAGGAATGAAGGTTTGGGTCACTTTTCCAGGTGAAGAATCATGACCAGCTGAGGTGCTTTCTGAAGGCAAAGGGAATATAGAATGGAGAGAGGAAGGTAAACTCTAGCTAAGAACATGTAACCGGTTACTGAAATAAAGACTGTTCTTGTCATTAGCATTTTCTCCTTATTTTGTTAAGAATATGTTTCAGTGTGTATATACATGTATTAAGCATACATCTTTGTTTCCTTTCTTCTCCTTTTTTAAATCAGGTAACATAAGATGTATTGAGTTTATATCACTATTTAATTGCTGTTGATTTTATGTCTTCATATTTGTTACAGGACACTAGGTTAAGAGTAAACATGACCCATGGACTTCATGTACTCTTCTGGGGAAGAGATTTAAAGTATTTGGGGTTGTATGCAGAATAGTGGTGGTATGCTAGGCAGGACTACGACCTTGTTATTGTCTTTATTTGGTGATTGTGTATGATTTAAGGAGATGCATATGGGAGCCAAGTTGACAAGGAGAAGACTTGTGATAGTTAATTATTGGTGTCAACTTGCCTGGCTGAAGGGATACACAGATAGCTGGGTATGTCTGTGAGGGTGTATGCAGAAGAGACTGGGGTTTGAATCAGTGGACTGAATAAGGAAGCTCTATCTTCATCTGATGTGGAAGGGAGGGCCTGGATAGAATGAAAAGGCAAAGAAATGACCAATCTCTCTCTCTGTCTCTCTCTCTCTCCCCCCGCCGCCCCGCCCCTTCTGTCCTCTAGCTGGGACATCCTTCTTCATTTGCCCTTGGACATCAGAATCCAGATTCTTTGGCCTTTGGACTCTGGGTTTACTGGTGGTCCCCTAGTTTCTCAAACCTTCAGTCTCAGACTGAAGGATAAATCATCAGTTTCCCTTGTTCTGAGGCTTTTAGACTTGGACTGAGCCATGCTAACACCTTTCCTGGTTCTCCAGCTTGAAGATAGCCTGTCATGGGACTTCTTAGGCTCCATATATCATTTGAGCCAACTTCCTTAATACAGGTCTGTCTATGTATGTATGTATGTATGTATGTATGTATGTATGTATCTATCTATCTATCTATCTATCTATCTATCTATCTATCTATCTATCTATCATCTATCTGTCTGTCTGTTTGTATGTGTATCTATTCATTTATCTATTATCTGCTACTAGTTGTTTCTCTCTGGAGAAGCCTTACTAATGCAGGAAGATTCCTTAAACTTTAAACATATGATTTCAAGAATTGGAAATTAAGTTTAGAGTATGTTTAGTAAAATATCCTTAAAATTTTATTGCTCTTTTTGTAAAGAAAATTTGGGGAATCAAATCTGCCTTTATTTCCTTCTGTTTTTTTCATCGTACATGCTATTTTTCATGTACAAAAGTTATAGACATCTGTATTCGTTTTTCCTCTTTCACTCTTTCTGCCTCTCTACATTTTTTTAACTTGCATGGGTAAGCCAATTCATATTTCTAAACTCTCTTTCTTTATCTCTACAAGGTCAAAAACTCTATTTTGATAAAGCTTACCCCTTTGACTGTTTTTCTTTCTCTATCCATTCTCCTTTGTGTTGAACTATTACAGTACATATGCTTTTGTTTAATTGACCCTAAAATGCTATCTTTCCCTTGATGTATTCAAGTATCAGGCAACTTAAATGTTACTTAGATATATATTTATGACAGATGTTTGATAGCTCACTGTCTCCTCATTGGCCTTTCCATACTCTCAGACACAAAACTCTGTGAAAGTACTGTATTTACCAGAATATTGTCTCACATTTGTATTCATTTATTCTTGACCCTAGAGCTAAGTTAGTTGACTCGTAATGGTTTGGTATCTCTTTAACATACAACTATATCCTTTTTAGTAGTGATTTCATTTCTAAATAATACTTAAGTGGTCTTTATTCTTGGCCTGCTGACTGGTATAACTGCAAAGCCAGAGAATATCACAATATTCTCCAGCAAGCTTTTTTAAAAATAAATCAGAAGTGGCTGCAAACCTAAAGCACACATAATGTTCTTTTGTTGCTTATATCTGAATAACCATCCAACACATCAATTCCCAACCTCTTTTAAATCATAGTTCCAAAAACACACAGGCAGTTTTTACTGAATTTGCCTTCATATTTGATTCTCATAATGGATTGGTTCCTTACTGGACTGGCCCTGAGCTCAATTGCAATGCACATTTAGTTTATCTTGGGTACACCTGCCTTCCCCTTTTCTTTTCTTTTTTTTTTTTTTTTAATTACACTTTAAGTTCTGGGTACATGTGCACAACGTGCAGGTTTGTTACATAAGTATATATGGGCCATGTTGGTGTGCTGAACCCATTAACTCATCATTTAAATTAGGTATTTCTCCTAAGGCTATCCCTTTCCCTTCCCCCATCCCATGACAGGCCCCAGTGTGATATACCATCTCACACCAGTTAGAATGGTGATCATTAAAAAGTCAGGAAACAACAGGTGCTGGAGAGGATGTGGAGAAATATGAACACTTTTACACTGTTGGTGGGACTGTAAACTAGTTCAACCATTCTGGAAAACAGTGTGGCGATTCCTCAAGGATCTAGAACTAGAAATACCATTTGACCCAGTGATCCCATTACTGGGTATATACCCAAAGGATTATAAATCATGCTACTATAAAGCACATGCACACCCATATGTTTATTGTGGCACTATTCACAATAGCAAAGACTTGGAACCAACCCAAATGTCCATCAATGACAGACTGGATTAAGAAAATGTGGCATGGCGGAGCAAGATGGCCGAATAGGAAGAGCTCCAGTCTCCAACTGCCAGCGCGAGCGACACAGAAGACCGGTGATTTCTGCATTTTCAACTGAGGTACTGGGTTCATCTCACTAGGGAGTGCCGGACAATCAGTGCTGGTCAGCTGCTGCAGCCTGACCAGCGAGAGCTGAAGCAGGGCGAGGCATCGCCTCACCTGGGAAGCACAAGGGGAAAGGGAATCCCTTTTCCTAGCCAGGGGAACTGAGACACACAACACCTGGAAAATCGGGTAACTCCCACCCCAATACTGCGCTTTAAGCAAACGGGCACACCTGGAGATTATATCCCACACCTGGCTGGGAGGGTCCCACGCCCACGGAGCCTCCCTCATTGCTAGCACAGCAGTCTGCAATCTAACCGCAAGGCAGCAGCGAGGCTGGGGGAGGGGCGCCCGCCATTGCTGAGGCTTAAGTAGGTAAACAAAGCCGCTGGGAAGCTCGAACTGGGTGGAGCTCACAGCAGCTCAAGGAAACCTGCCTGTCTCTGTAGACTCCACCTCTGGGGACAGGGCACAGTAAACAACAACAAAAGCAGCAGAAACCTCTGCAGATGCAAACGACTCTGTCTGACAGCTTTGAAGAGAGCAGTGGATCTCCCAACACGGAGGTTGAGATCTGAGAAGGGACAGACTCCCTGCTCAAGTGGGTCCCTGACCCCTGAGTAGCCTAACTGGGAGACATCCCCCACTAGGGGCAGTCTGACACCCCACACCTCACAGGGTGGAGTACACCCCTGAGAGGAAGCTTCCAAAGCAAGAATCAGACAGGTACACTCGCTGTTCAGCAATATTCTATCTTCTACAGCCTCTGCTGCTGATACCCAGGCAAACAGGGTCTGGAGTGGACCTCAAGCAATCTCCAACAGACCTACAGCTGAGGGTCCTGACTGTTAGAAGGAAAACTATCAAACAGGAAGGACACCTACACCAAAACCCCATCAGTACGTCACCATCATCAAAGACCAGAGGCAGATAAAACCACACAGACGGGGAAAAAGCAGGGCAGAAAAGCTGGAAATTCAAAAAATAAGAGCGCATCTCCCCGGGCAAAAGAGCGCAGCTCATCGCCAGCAACGGATCAAAGCTGGATGGAGAATGACTTTGATGAGATGAGAGAAGAAGGCTTCAGTCCATCAAACTTCTCAGAGCTAAAGGAGGAATTACGTACCCAGCGCAAAGAAACTAAAAATCTTGAAAAAGAAGTGGAAGAATTGATAGCTAGAGTAATTAATGCAGAGAAGGTCATAAACGAAATGAAAGACATGAAAACCATGACACGAGAAATACGTGACAAATGCACAAGCTTCAGTAACCGACTCGATCAACTGGAAGAAAGAGTATCAGCGATTGAGGATCAAATGAATGAAATGAAGCGAGAAGAGAAACCAAAAGAAAAAAGAAGAAAAAGAAATGAACAAAGCCTGCAAGAAGTATGGGATTATGTAAAAAGACCAAATCTACGTCTGATTGGGGTGCCTGAAAGTGAGGGGGAAAATGGAACCAAGTTGGAAAACACTCTTCAGGATATCATCCAGGAGAACTTCCCCAACCTAGTAGGGCAGGCCAACATTCAAATCCAGGAAATACAGAGAACGCCACAAAGATACTCCTCGAGAAGACAACTCCAAGACCCATAATTGCCAGATTCACCAAAGTTGAAATGAAGGAAAAAATCTTAAGGGCAGCCAGAGAGAAAGGTCGGGTTGCCCACAAAGGGAAGCCCATCAGACTAACAGCAGATCTCTCAGCAGAAACTCTACAAGCCAGAAGAGAGTGGGGGCCAATATTCAATATTCTTAAAGAAAAGAATTTTAAACTCAGAATTTCATATCCAGCCAAACTAAGTTTCATAAGTGAAGGAGAAATAAAATCCTTTACAGATAAGCAAATGCTTAGAGATTTTGTCACCACTAGGCCTGCCTTACAAGAGACCCTGAAGGAAGCACTAAACATGGAAAGGAACAACCGGCACCAGCCATTGCAAAAACATGCCAAAATGTAAAGACCATCGAGGCTAGGAAGAAACTGCATCAACTAACGAGCAAAATAACCAGTTAATATCATAATGGCAGGATCAAGTTCACACATAACAATATTAACCTTAAATGTAAATGGACTAAATGCTCCAATTAAAAGACACTGACTGGCAAACTGGATAAAGAGTCAAGACCCATCAGTCTGCTGTATTCAGGAGACCCATCTCACATGCAGAAACATACATAGGCTCAAAATAAAGGGATGGAGAAAGATTTACCAAGCAAATGGAGAACAAAAAAAAAGCAGGGGTTGCAATACTAGTCTCTGATAAAACAGACTTTAAACCATCAAAGATCAAAAGAGACAAAGAAGGCCATTACATAATGGTAAAGGGATCAATTCAACAGGAAGAGCTAACTATCCTAAATATATATGCACCCAATACAGGAGCACCCAGATTCATCAAGCAAGTCCTTAGAGACTTACAAAGAGACTTAGACTCCCATACATTAATAATGGGAGGCTTCAACACTCCACTGTCAACATTAGACAGATCAACGAGACAGAAAGTTAACAAGGATATCCAGGAATTGAACTCATCTCTGCAGCAAGCAGACCTAATAGACATCTAGAGAACTCTCCACCTCATATCAACAGAATATACATTTTTCTCAGCACCACATCACACTTACTCCAAAATTGACCACATAATTGGAAGTAAAGCACTCCTCAGCAAATGTACAAGAACAGAAATTATAACAAACTGTCTCTCAGACCACAGTGCAATCAAACTAGAACTCAGGACTAAGAAACTCAATCAAAACCACTCAACTACATGGAAACTGAACAACCTGCTCCTGAATGACTACTGGGTACATAACAAAATGAAGGCAGAAATAAAGATGTTCTTTGAAATCAATGAGAACAAAGATACAACATACCAGAATCTCTGGGACACATTTAAAGCAGTGTGTAGAGGGAAATTTATAGCACTAAATGCCCACAAGAGAAAGCAGGAAAGATCTAAAATTGACACTCTAACATCACAATTAAAAGAACTAAAGAAGAAAGAGCAAACACATTCGAAAGCTAGCAGAAGGCAAGAAATAACTAAGATCAGAGCAGAACTGAAGGAGATAGAGACACAAAAAACCCTCCAAAAAATCAATGAATCCAGGAGTTGGTTTTTTGAAAGAATCAACAAAATTGACGGACCGCTAGCAGGACTAATAAAGAAGAAAAGAGAGAAGAATCAAATCGACGCAATTAAAAATGATAAAGGGGATATCACCACCGACCCCACAGAAATACAAACTACCATCAGAGAATACTATAAACACCTCTACGCAAATAGACTGGAAAATCTAGAAGAAATGGATAATTTCCTGGACACTTACACTCTTCCAAGACTAAACCAGGAAGAAGTTGAATCCCTGAATAGACCAATAGCAGGCTCTGAAATTGAGGCAATAATTAATAGCCTACCAACCAAAAAAAGTCCAGGACCAGATGGAGTCACAGCTGAATTCTACCAGAGGTACAAGGAGGAGCTGGTACCATTCCTTCTGAAACTATTCCAACCAATAGAAAAAGAGGAAATCCTCCCTAACTCATTTTATGAGGCCAACATCAGCCTGATACCAAAGCCTGGCAGAGACACAACAAAAAAAGAGAATTTTAGACCAATATCCCTGATGAACATCAATGCAAAAATCCTCAATAAAATACTGGCAAACCGGATTCAGCAACACATCAAAAAGCTTATCCACCATGATCAAGTGGGCTTCATCCCTGGGATGCAAGGCTGGTTCAACATTCGCAAATCAATAAACATAATCCAGCATATAAACAGAACCAAAGACAAGAACCACATGATTATCTCAATAGATGCAGAAAAGGCTTTTGACAAAATTCAACAGCCCTTCATGCTAAAAACGCTCAATAAATTCGGTATTGATGGAACGTACCTCAAAATAATAAGAGCTATTTATGACAAATCCACAGCCAATATCATACTGAATGGGCAAAAACTGGAAAAATTCCCTTTGAAAACTGGCACAAGACAGGGATGCCCTCTCTCACCACTCTTATTCAACATAGTGTTGGAAGTTCTGGCTAGGGCAATCAGGCAAGAGAAAGAAATCAAGAGTATTCAGTTAGGAAAAGAAGAAGTCAAATTGTCCCTGTTTGCAGATGACATGATTGTATATTTAGAAAACCCCATTGTCTCAGCCCAAAATCTCCTTAAGCTGATAAGCAACTTCAGCAAAGTCTCAGGATACAAAATTAATGTGCAAAAATCACAAGCATTTTATACACCAGTAACAGACAAACAGAGAGCCAAATCAGGAATGAACTTCCATTCACAATTGCTTCAAAGAGAATAAAATACCTAGGAATCCAACTGACAAGTGATGTAAAGGACCTCTTCAAGGAGAACTACAAACCACTGCTCAGTGAAATAAAAGAGCACACAAACAAATGGAAGAACATACCATGCTCATGGATAGGAAGAATCAATATCGTGAAAATGGCCATACTGCCCAAGGTTATTTATAGATTCAATGCCATACCCATCAAGCTACCAATGCGTTTCTTCACAGAATTGGAAAAAACTGCTTTAAAGTTCATATGGAACCAAAAAAGAGCCTGCATTGCCAAGACAATCCTAAGTCAAAAGAACAAAGCTGGAGGCATCACGCTACCTGACTTCAAACTATACTACAAGGCTACAGTAACCAAAACAGCATGGTACTGGTACCAAAACAGAGATATAGACCAATGGAACAGAACAGAGTCCTCAGAAATAATACCACACATCTACAGCCATCTGATCTTTGACAAACCTGAGAAAAACAAGAAATGGGGAAAGGATTCCCTATTTAATAAATGGTGCTGGGAGAATTGGCTAGCCATAAATAGAAAGCTGAAACTGTATCCTTTCCTTACTCCTTATACGAAAATTAATTCAAGATGGATTAGAGACTTAAATGTTAGACCTAATACCATAAAAATCCTAGAGGAAAACCTAGGTAGTACCATTCAGGACATAGGCATGGGCAAAGACTTCATGTCTAAAACACCAAAAGCAATGGCAGCAAAATCCAAAATTGACAAATGGGATCTCATTAAACTAAAGAGCTTCTGCACAGCAAAAGAAACTACCATCAGAGTGAACAGGCAACCTACAGAATGGGAGAAAATTTTTGCAATCTACTCATCTGACAAAGGGCTAATATCCAGAACCTACAAAGAACTCAAACAAATTTACAAGAAAAAAACAAACAACCCCATCAAAAAGTGGGCAAACGATATGAACAGACATTTCTCAAAAGAAGACATTCATACAGCCAACAGACACATGAAAAAATGCTCATCATCACTGGCCATCAGAGAAATGCAAATCGAAACCACAATGAGATACCATCTCACACCAGTTAGAATGGCAATCATTAAAAAGTCAGGAAACAACAGGTGCTGGAGAGGATGTGGAGAAATAGGAACACTTTTACACTGTTGGTGGGATTGTAAACTAGTTCAACCATTATGGAAAACAGTATGGCGATTCCTCAAGCATCTAGAACCAGATGTACCATATGACCCAGCCATCCCATTACTGGGTATATACCCAAAGGATTATAAATTATGCTGCTATAAAGACACATGCACACGTATGTTTATTGCAGCACTATTCACAATAGCAAAGACTTGGAATCAACCCAAATGTCCATCAGTGACAGATTGGATTAAGAAAATGTGGCACATATACACCATGGAATACTATGCAGCCATCAAAAAGGATGAGTTTGTGTCCTTTGTAGGGACATGGTTGCAGCTGGAAACCATCATTCTTAGCAAACTATCACAAGAACAGAAAACCAAACACCGCATGTTCTCACTCATAGGTGGGAACTGAACAATGAGATCACTTGGACTCGGGAAGGGGAACATCACACTCCGGGGCCTATCATGGGGAGGGGGGAGGGGGGAGGGATTGCATTGGGAGTTATACCTGATGTAAATGACGAGTTGATGGGTGCTGACAAGTTGATGGGTGCAGCACAGCAACATGGCACAAGTATACATATGTAACAAACCTGCACGTTTTGCACATGTACCCTAGAACTTAAAGTATAATAATAATAATAATAATAATAATAAAGAAAATGTGGCACATTTACACCATGGAATACTATGCAGACATAAAAAAGGATGAGTTCATGTCCTCTGTAGGAACATGCATTAAGCTGGAAACCATCATTCTGAGCAAACTATCACAAGGACAGAAAACCAAACACCACATGTTCTCACTCATAGGTGGGAATTGAACAATGAGAACACTGCCTTCCCCTTTTCTTATTCTACTTCCCCATCTATGGGTGTAGCCCTCTCTCTGTGTTTACTCCTTGCTCCTCATTGTTCATCATAATCCGCTTTCTGGAAAAGAGTTCTTCTATTTATTTTTTAAAGTATATTTAGTTCAATGCATTATATATAATGGGGGCTCTTGCATTGAAAACAATGATTGCCTTTAGTGGTACTATGAGTAGCTTTGTTCCAGGCCATAGCAGTTGTGGTAAAAGTGGAATCAGTGTTTGAAAAGGTGAACCAAATGTGAGGCTTCTGAATACCCTAATACATCATTTCTGCAGCAGTGTTTGGCTTGATTCCAAGTAATTCAGTAACGTATTTGCCTAAAAAACCTGAAATGATATCTTCCTTTTGTTCCACAGTACCTTTTCTATTCAAAGTGACAATACCAAAATTCTAGTGAGAATACTTTCTTAGGAAGGACATATGCTATTGTTAAGATCATAGATTCTAAATTCAGTTGACTTAAATTTCTGCTATGGCTCTGCTCTTTTCCAGATGCACATTTTTTCGTATGCTATTTAACTTTCATAACCTGCACTTTCCTCACCCAAAAATGGGACAAATTATTGGAGATGTCCCATAGAGTTATTTGAGAATTAAATAATTCATGTGAAACAGTTAGCAAAACATTTCATAATAAATGCTTGACAGATGATAGCTATTGTTATTTGAATTCACATATTAATAACTTTTTTCATTGAAAAATGAATTCCAAGTGTTCAACTAACACTGAGTCGGCTTTGATTAACCCCCATTACTGTGAGTAATTGGAGATAAATTTTTGCCCTTTGTATTTTTTTCTTCATATCATGATGCTGATGGTTCCATATTTATTGACAACACCTAAATTTATGCTCAGCCTTTTTTGGAAAATGGGCTAGTCATGATAATGGTGTAATTTCAACTGAACCAGTAACTCTCATACAGAATTATCATTGGAAATCTCATACAAAATTATTGTTATCTTCCAATCATAAAATTGATTTCTGAAAGATCACAATAGATACATAGATTTGTCAACATTTCTATTTATAAGAAACTTCTAAATCCCAGTTGAGGGATGTCAACCCTACAAGAAAAAGGTACTTGGTTAAATGGCATAATTAGTTAGTGCCTGATGTTTTATGACTAGGAAACAGATGTCATAAATCCAGGTCAGTATTATACCTGGCCTAATATTCTTTTGATTAAGTTTCTAAATTTATGTTACTTGGGTCTTGAGAAAGATAACATGTTTATTGTTATTAATTATTTCCCTGTTGTGGGGACACTAGAAACCAATTAGGAATACAAAGAGCTACAACTAATACATCTTAGACTAATAACAGCAAGGAGGGTCAGTTTCACACTTTGCTTAAGTCCTCTCCTATTTATGGCCTTCTTTTTCTTTACCTCCCTTTTTACTTCTTAACACTCTTTGTTCCCTTTACAATGCTTTCTTTCTTCTCCAAACACATATCCATGCCATGACATAATTGTTCTTGTTTTTTAAATTTTTTAATTGACAAATAATAATTGCATATATTTATGGGGTGGAATGTGATGTTTCCATGTATGCATGCAGTGTGAAATGATCAAATCAGGCTAATTAGCACATCTATCACCTCAAATACCAATCATTTCTTTGTGATGAGAATATTTAAAATCAACTTATTTAGCTATTTTGAGATATACATTATTATTATTAACAATGGTAACCATGCTGTGCAATAGATCACCTAGACTTTCATTCCTCTCATCTAAAAGAAACTTTGTACTCTTTGACCAATATTTCCGCTTTCCCTGCCAACTCTCTCCCCCAGCCCCTGGTAACCACCATTCTACTCTCTACTTCTGTGAGTTTGACTTTTTTAGATTCCACATATAAGCAAGATCATGCAGCGTTTGTCTCTTTGTGCCTGGCTTATTTCATTAGGTTGCCCTCTAGGTTAACCTATGTTGTTGCGACTGACAGAATATCCTGCATTTTAAAAGCTGAATAATATTATATTGTGTATATATTCCACATTTTTACAAATCTATTCATCCATTCATGGGCACTTTGGTAATTTTAATATCTTGGCTATTGTGAATAGTGCTGCAATGAACAAAGAAGTGCAGATATCTTTTTGGCATATTGATTTCAATTTCTTTGGATATATAGCCAGAAGTGAAATTGCTGGTTCATACAGTTGTTCTATTTTTAGATCTTCAAGGAAATTTTATACTGTTTTCCCAAATAGATATACTAATTTACAATACCACCAAAAGTGTGCAAGGGTTCCCTTTCCTCCACATGTTTAGGTCTTAGTATTATTTTCTCTTAATCACCTCCCGAGTTCGAGCTCCTTTTATGAAAGTATCAATATCTTCTGTTTCTTTGAGGTTGTTATGGTGGGATGGGGCTGGGTGTGTGTATATGTTTGTTTGTGTGTGTATATGTAAGTAGATATATGTGGACTGCAGGAGACTGTTTTTCCAGCAATCTAAAAACAAATTGCTTTCAGGGAACTACTCTTCATATTTATTTTCAAAACTAAGTTTGATGAAGAACTATTTGAGAAAGTAGAGAGAAGTGAGCGATACTCCACTGTATTTTATCTTTATTGTTTAGGTTGAGTAACTTCTATTGTTGTCTCTTCAAATTCACCAAGTCTTTCTTTTGTTCTCTTCATTCTGCTATTTAGCTTTTCCTTTGAGTTTTTAATTTTGGTTATTGTGTTTTTGAATTCTAAAAGTTCTAGTTGGTTCTTCTGTATATCTCACATTTTTTTTTTCTGAGACTTCTTATTCATTTAATTGTTTTAATAATATTTGATTGATTATTGAAGACTTTTTATAATGCCTGCTCTAAAATCTTTGTCAGATAATTCCAAAATCTAGCCATGTTACTGGTGCTATATTTTATTGTTGTTTCTTACAGAAGTTGTGATTTTTCTAATTTTTGGTGTAATGAATGATTTTTTATTGTATCTTGGGGATATTGGGAGAATTTTGTTATGGGATTCTGGATCCTCTGTTTAAACAGGATGATTCTGTCATCACCCCGGTTAAAAAAAGATGCCATTGCCTCATTAATGCTCAATGGGAGTAAAAATCCGGTTTCCCCAGTTAGTCTCCATTGATACTCTGTAGAGGAGTGTGTAACTCATCACTAGTTTTTATACGGCCTCCACTACTAAGGAGGCCTCATTACTTTCAGGAAGGGACAGAAGACCCATCTCTCCGCCAGCCTTCTCTGACACCTCTTTTGCAAACAGAAAGTGCGTCTCATTACAACTGGGGGAGGTTGGAAGACTAGGTTCTCCATTTGTCTTTTGCTAGCAGAGATGAGTTTGAGGGCTGCAGTATTGTCCACGGTGTTGCTGAGAGTACAGAATTTATTATGTATTGCTAGACTGCCTCTTTCCTTGTGCATTGACTCAAAAGACCAGGATTTCTTGGGACTTATTTGTTTTTCTCTTATTCCTGTTTGTTTGTTTGTTTGTTTTTGTTTGTTTGTTTGTTTTTTTTTTAGATGGTCTTGCTCTGTTGCTCAAGCTGGAGTGCAATGGTGCAATCTCAGCCCACTGAAACCTCTGCCTCCTAGGTTAAAGCTATTCTCCTGCCTCAGCTTCCTGAGTAGCTGGGATTACAGGTGCCTGCCACCATGCCCAGCTAGTTTTTGTATTTTTAGTAGAGATGGGGTTTCACCATGCTGGCCAGGCTGGTATGAAACTCCCAACCTCAGGTGATCTGCCCACCTTGGCCTCCCACAGTGCTGGGATTACAGTCATGAGCCACTGTACCTAGCCCTTACTGGTGTTTTTGACTTGCTAGTCTTTTGAATACCCAGTTCAGGGTATATATGGTCAACAAACAAACAAACAAACCAAAAACCAAAAAAACCCTGTGAAACCACCATGCCATTTCTTGCGTTTGTGTTATTTAGCTAGTATTATGTCTTCTGTCTAATTTTCAGAGTCTTCTTATACTTGTTTTATGTATAATGTCCAGGATTTTTAGCTTTTCTTAGCTAAAGGAGAAACAGGGAAGAATGTGTTAAACATATTTTGCCTAGAACTGGGAGTCCCCAGTGTCTACTTTTGTATATCCCCTAAGTTAAGAATAGTTTTTACATTTTAAAATACTAGTAAAAATGGAAATAAGAATAGCATTTTATGATATAAAAATTATATAAAATTCAAATTTCAGTACTCATAATTGAATGTGTATTAGAAGCTGACAATCAAAAAGAAAATTTTGGGAATGTTGAATGCAGTACTCAGAAATGTCTTATCTGAAGAGTAGGGAAAAAACAAACTTAAACCAAAAGCCCTTCTGGTTCTTCCTTTAAAAAAAAAAAGATTGGGAAAGAACAAAATATTTCTGAGTAACAACCCCATTGCCTCAAAAAATTCAAGTATATTTAAAGAAATACAAAATTAGCAAGTGTCCCACAGGATAAAATTCAACATGACATAAATGAGTGACAGATATAAAAAATATATGGGTGACAGATATAAAAAAGTTTTAAAAAAATTATAAAGATGAAACAACGACAATATCTCTGATTATATATACACTGGATAGAATTAAAGGCAGATTAGACTTTGCAGAAGAAAAAAATATGATCTGGAAAATATAGCAATAGAAATAATCCAGAATAAAGCATAAAAAAGAATTAAAAATGCAAAACATTTAAACCATTATGTTAATGGGAATAAATAATACCAAATATATAAAACATTTTTCCAGAAAATTTAGGAAGAGATTAGTTTATACTTACTATATAAATCTGACCATATTCTGATACCAAGATTAAAGACGTGGACAGAAAACTTCAGACCATTGTGTATCTAAAACAGTGATACAAAATTTCCTAAAAATATTTTAGCAAATTAAATTCACACACACACACACAGAGATTAATACACCATGGGGTTTAATATAAAAATACAATACTGGATCAACATTCAAAAATGTATGGAACATTTTTTTTAACATTCAAAAATGTTAATATGGAAGCTTCCATATTAACAGAGTAAATTTTTAATCCAACATTAATTCCAAGAAAAACTCTCAGCAAACTAAGAATACGGGACGCTTCCCCAACGTGATAAGGTACATGAACAAAAGTCCTACAGGTATCATCATATTTAATGACAAAAGACACATTGCTTTCCCCGTAACATGAGGACTAAGATAAGATTATCTGTTCTCCCCACTCTGTTCAATATTTCACTGAAGTTTCTAGGCTGTGTCATGGGCAAGTAAAAAAAAAAGTATCTGAATTGGATAGGAAAAGTAAAACTGTCTTATTTTTAGAGCAATATGATCATTTCTGTAAAAAATCTGCTTGAATCTATTAAAAAAACAACTTAAACATATACATTTCAACTTTCAGCAAAGTTGAAGGATATAAGATTAATGTATAAAAAATTAATTGCATTTTTACATACTAGCAATAGGAATTGGAAATTAAAATTGGGAAACAGTACCATGAAAACCTAAAATACCTCAGGAAAATACGAGTGAAGGTGCAAGCTGTACATTGAAACCAAAAATATTTATGGGAATATAAAGAAAAATAAATGAAGAGATATACTGTGTTTGTAGGTAGAAAGACAAAATATTGTTTATGTCATTTCTCCCCAAATTGATACATGAATTCAGCTGATTTTTATTCAAGTCTCAGGAGGGTTTTTTGTAGATATTGACGAACTCATAGTAAAATCAATAGGAAAATAAAATGGACCTAAAATAGCAAAAAACAATCTTGAAAAACAAAGTAGGTTTGGAAAACTTGAAATATTTAATTTGAAGACATTTCAAAGTTACAATATTCAAAACATTGTAGTGTCAGCATGGAGATAGATAAGTTGGTCAATAGCTCAGAATACAGTGTTGAGAAATAAACACGCACATATATAGTCTATTGATTTTCATCAAATATTCAAAGCTAATTTGATGAAAAAAAGAAATATTTTTTCTCAGTAAAATTTATTATGAAATAGTTATATTTTTGTAAGTATAAAAATAAGGTTTGCTTCATACCTTACAGAATGTACAAAAATTCATTAAATCACTCATTGATCTAAGTGTAAAATCTAAAGCCAAAATATATATATATATAGAGAGAGAGAGAAGCAAACAGAAAATCTATTTGATTATCAGCCAATCCCAAAACCACAATCTATAAAACAAAATGTAATGAATCGGGCTACAACAAAATTTAAAAATTTTTCTTTTCATTAGTGTATTTGTTCATTTTCATGCTGCTGATACAGACATAACCAAGACTGGGCAATTTACAAAAGAAAGAGTTTTAACAGTTCCATTTGGCTGGGGAGGCCTCACAATCATGGTGGAAGGCAAGGAGGAGCAAGTCATGTCTTACATGGATGGCAGCAGGCAAAGAGAGAGAGTTTGTGTACAAGAACTCTTCTTTATAAAAACACTAGGTCTCATGAGACTTATTCACCGTCATGAGAATGACATGGGAAAGACTTGCCCCCATGACTCAATTACCTCCCACTGGGTCCCTCCCACAACACGTGGAAATTCAAGATAAGATTTGAGTGGAGACACAGCCAAACAATATCAGTTACAAGCAGCTAATAGAATGAAAGGACAAGTGAGACTAGGAGAAGATAGTAGCAAATCACATACTTGATAAAGACTTTATTCAGAATACATAACAGGTGATCAAAACTTCATAATAAGAAAACAAACACTGCATAATAAAATGAACAAAAGATTTGAACATATTTTTCACCAGGGAAGATACAAAGATATCACATAAGCTCAAGAAAGGATGTTCAACCTCACTAGTCATTAGGAAAACACAAAGTAAAACCACCTTGGACACTTCTTCATATCTATTAGCATGTCTAAAATAAAAACAGTGATGAAACCAAGTGTTGGTGAGAATGCTGAGCAATTCAGCCCTTGAAAATTGCTGATAGGAATGCAAAGTAGTACATCGACATGGGAAAACAGACATTGTTCAGTCGTGTTTTAGAGTGAAACATAAATCTACCATATGACCCAGGTATTTTACTAGTACATGTTTACCGAGATAAATGAAAGCATGCATCCATAGGTACAAAGACTTTTATAAGAATATTTATAGCAGTTTATTTGTAATAGTAAAACAACTGGCTAATAATCTAAATTTTCATCAATAGGTAAATGTGGAATACAATGCAGCAATAAAAATGAATCAACTATTTATACATGAAGCAAAATTCGTGGAAAGAGCTGGACAAAAGGATATGAATGGCTTGGGTCCATTAATTTTAGAAAGTGTAAACTAATCTATAGTGACAGAAAGTAGATCAGTCTTCCATGTACCATCAGGAGTAGGTGGATGGGGATAATAGAGAGAAATTAACAGTGGGAATGAAGAAACTTCTTTTGAGAGTGATGTTCATTGATTTGATTGTGTTGATGATTACATGGGCTGTATTTATGTCAAAACATAGCAGACTGTACACTTTAAATATATGCAACCACTTTTTAAATTATACCTCACTAAAATTCATTTAAAGCAAATAAAACACCAATTGAAAATGACGATTCAGAACATAATTGATAGAACAAAAATAATGTGTTTCTCTCAGAAATTGAGGGATTTCATTTACATGCAGAGGAGGATATGTTAGCGTTGTGTAGGGATGCTAGCCAAAATAACAGAAATATTAAAAAAATGCATCTGGCAACTCTTCTGTGATAACCTCACTCAGGTAGAAACAGACTTCTCAGTTACATCTAGTTGAGCACAAAACTCCATTTATGAATATTTAATACTAGCAATCTACACTATTAACTTATTTTAGCATGTTAGTATTAGATAGGCTTTTTGAGTAAGTGAAGAGTAAAAAGCTATGGCATTTTGTGTCATTAAGCTTCAAGAAAATCAAGTTCTATGAAACAAGTTTTCAGGACATTAGGAAACTGCAACCTGACCTCATTCTATACTGTTTCCTTTTTAAATTTTATCTTATAGTAAATTAATATTTGTATATATCTATGGGGTACAAAGTGATATTATATTTATGAACGTGATGTGTAATAAACAAATGAAACCAGTCAATATATTCATCACCTCAAATGCTTATTTTTTGTGTGGTGAAAATACTTGAAATTTGCTGTCTCAGCAATTTGGAAATTTTTAATACAATATTATTAACTGTATTCACCACTCTGTGCAATAGAACTAAAAAAAAAAAAAAAAGAAAGAAAGAAAAAAAGAAAACCCTTCTTCCTATAACTGAGATTTTGTTACCTTTGACCATCATGTCCCAATTTTCCCCAACCCTTAACTTCTGCAACTACCATTCTACTCTCTCTTTTATGAGGTTGTTTTAGATTCTACATGGAAATAGGAATATTTGTCTTTCCATGGCTGGTTTTCTTTTAGAACAAGGCTTTTCAATTCCATCCATGTTGTTACAACTGACAGTATTTCCTTAAGACCGTATAACATTTCTTTGTGTGTGTGTGTGTGTTATATACATATATATTACATCGTTTTCTTTAATCATTCATCTGGACGGACACTTAGGTTGATTGGACGCTTGAGTTGATTCCATAACTTGGCTATCGTAAATGGTGCTGCAATGAATATGGGAATTTAAATATCTCTTCAACAAAATTAGTTTAAAATCTATTGGTAAATATTGAGTAGAGGGATTGCTGGATCAGATGATAACTCTATTTTTCAGTTTTTTGAGAAACTTGCATACTGTGTATAAGGGTTTCTTTTTCTCTGCATTCAGCCCCAATGTTTCCTCTTTTGATAATAACCATTCTGAGAGGTGAGAGATATATCCTATCGAGATTTAAATTTGCATTTTCCTAATAAGTAGTGACATTTTTCATCTCTCTTTTGGCCATTTGTATGTCTTCTTTTGAGAAATATCTATTTAAACCCCTTCATTTTTCAATCGGGTTATGTGTTTTCTTGCTGTTGTTTGAGTTCCTTATACACTTTGGTTATTACCCCCTTATCATATGTATGGCTTGCAAATATTTTCTCCCAATCTATAGGTTGTTTCTTTACACTGCTGTTTCCTTTGCTGTGTAGATTTTTTGTTTGATCATTTCATCCTTTTAGAATCTCCTTTCTACAGGGTAGTGGTTAAGGGCATTTGCTTGGAATGAGAACATGCTCAAATACTAGCTGTGTGATGTGGAGGAAAGTTGTTTCACCTCTGTTTTTCAATTCCTCCATATGTATTCTGGGTGTCATATGTCATGTTAAATGCTTTTGTTAATACTGATAATATAGAAGTGTTTATTCAGTATCTGACTTATACTGAACACAGTGTGTGACAGTTATTCTATTATTACTCCAACAGAAATAATATGCCACAGTAATATTTCCAGTGCTTCAGTAATACACACATACCACAGTCTTTGACAGGCATTGTTCTCATTCATTATTTTCTTACTCTTTAACTTTCACTGCAAATTAGAAAATTATTTCTTATATAGAAATATAGACATATAAGTTCTCTTGAACACTAGAGCACAAAAAAGGATTATTCACTACAAAGAAATTGAAATTAGCTTCAAATAATGACAGATAATTATGTCATTTTTTGCTAATTAGTTTGCCTTTTTTTACTTTAATAAAGCTTTTCTACATAACCTACTTTCAATATTATGAGAAAAAAACACATACAGGTATAGGTACTTGGTATTAGTTTTTCTCTCTGTAGCCTATTAAATCTTTTATTTTTTTGTAGAGATTTTTTGTTATTACAGTGGTTACCTGAGTAGAATCTGAAAAATTAAATAATTCCTAAATTATGCTTTTTATACCTGTGGTTCACTTCCTGCTCTCTAGTCTGTTTAAAACAACAAGCATAAAAACTTCCCATTGAGGTGAACTAAGTTTATAAATGTTAAGTTTGAAGATTCATCTTTTTTATGATTCAAATATTTTGAAATTTCAGTAGTCTCTAAGTTTCCACCATGATGTAATGAAGGTCATGTCATAATTTCCACAGCTATAGTAACAGTCTTAGAAATTAGTTTGGATATATAAAAGTAAGCAAAAATAGAATAGGCTCAAATTTCATGATGGACTAATCAAGCTTACCTCCTTGTGGACTTGTCAGGTTTTTATTTTTATTTTCTGTAATGGCAATGTCAAATATGCATAGAGCTATTTGTAATTTGAAAAGACATAGTCACCATGAATTTGTTTAAATTTTTTTTTTTATTTGTATAAATTTATGATTGGGGCCGGGCACGGTGGCTCACGCCTGTAATTCTAGCACTTTGGGAGGCCAGGCGGGCGGATCACAATGTCAAGAGATCGAGACCATCCTGGCTAACATGGTGAAAACCCATCTCTACTAAAAATACAAAAAATTAGCCGGGCGTAGTGGCGGGCACCTGTAGTCCCAGCTACTGGGGAGGCTGAGACAGGAGAATGGCGTGAACCCGGGAGGCAGAGCTTGCAGTGAGCTGAGATCAGCCATTGCACTCCAGCCTGGGTGACAGAGCGAGACTCTATCTCAAAAATAAAATAAATAAATAAATAAAAATTATGATGGTACCATGGAATTTTGTTATAGGCATAGGTTGCATAGTGGTCAAGTCAGAATTCTTAGGGTATCTACCACCTGAATAATACCTATTAAGTAATTTCTCATCATCACTTCCCTCACGTCTTCACCCTTCTAAATCTCCATTTTCTATCATTCCAATCTGTATCTCCATGTGTAAACATTTTTTTTAGCACCCACTTATGAGTCAGAACATGTGATATGTGATTTTCTGGGTCTGACTTGTTTTACTTAAGATAATGATATCCAGTTTCATCCATGTTGCTGGAAAAGACATAATAGTTTCTCTCTCTTTCTTTCTTGCTTGCTTGCTTGGTTGCTTTCCAAAGTCTTGGTCCATCACCTAGGCTGGAGTGCAGTGTTTCTCATTGCAGCCTCAACCTCCTGGGCTCCAGCAATCCTCCCACCTCAGCCTCTTGAGTAGCTGGGACTACATGTGCATACCACCACACCCAGTTCATTTTGTTTGTTTTTTGTAGAGATGAGGTTTCACTATGTTGCCCAGGCTGGTCTTGAACTCCTGGGTTCAAGCAATCCTCCTACCTCAGCTTCCCATAATGCTGGGACTACAGTGTGAACCACCATGCCTGGTCAATTTCAGTCTTTTGAGTGCTGGTATCACAGCTTGAGCCACCATGCCTGGTCAATTTTGATATTTTTTATGGCTGAACGGTATATCACTGTGTATATATACCACATTTTCTTTATATAATCAACCATTGATAGACAATTAGGTCAGACACCTGAATTTTTTTTTTTGAAGGTTATTACTTTTAATTTTTAAATTTCTTTTTTCTTTTTTCTTTTTTTTTTTTTTGCAGAACGTGCAGGTTTGTTACATAGGTATATGGGTGCTGTGGTGGTTTGCTGCAGCTTTTGACCCATCCTCTAAGTTCCCTCCCCTCACCCTCCACTCCTAACAGACTGTTGTGTGTGTTGTTCCCCTCTCTGTGTCCATGTGTTCTCAATATCACCATGAATTTGATGGCCTTTAGCTGTTATTAGGAATTTGACATATGCTCTAATCACATTAGCTATAATAATGATCACTAAACTCAAATATTATTGGATTGCAATAATGAATTTTCTTATATAATACTCAAATATTATATAAATCTGAGTGGATGTCATTCAATCCAAAACATGAAACTCAATAACACCACATTAGATAAGAAACAACCTCACTAAAGCTGTGATGTCATAGATTATAGAACATCTTTACATACAACACATTATTTATTCCTTTGGCTTAAAAAAGGGGATGATACAGATTTTTTCCAAATTCAAGAAATGTGAAAACTTAATACCTTAATGTCTGGTTATGGATAAATATGTCAACATTAAGGAGATGATTTTTTGAGATCTAATTACAGCTTTTATAATTCTGTAGTTTTTAAGATTACAGTTTCTAAAATGCGTTTTTCAAATGTATAGCATAATTACAAGTAGGAATAAGAAAGCTAACCTTAATCTACCTAAATCTTCTCTATTTAATGACTTATGTAAATGTTTCTAATTATAGTGAAATACAGTGTATCATTTCATAACTTTGCACAAATATATTTTATATATCTTTCAGAACTGAATTTTATTATTTAATAACTAAGGAATAGATTGTTTTTAGCTGAAATGTATCTCAGCTTAAGAGGTTGTGTTTTCAATTACCCTAAATAATTGTTTTAATATATGTATATACACATATATAAAACATGTAATATATAATGATGTAACACATAAATAATGCTATATGGTCGGGCGCGGTGGCTCACACCTGTAATCCCAGCACTTTGGGAAGCCGAGGTGGGCAGATCACAAGGTCAGAAGAACGAGATCATCCTGGCTAACACGGTGAAACCCCGTCTCTGCTAAAAATACAAAGAATTAGCCAGGCATGGTGGTGGGCGCCTGTAGTCCCAGCTACTCGGGAGGCTGAGACAGGAGAATGGCGTGAAACAGGGAGGCGAAGCTTGCAGTGAGCCTGAGATCATGCCACTGCACTCCAGGCTGGGTGACAGAGCAAGACTCTGTCTCAAAAAAAATAAAAAATAAAAAATAATGTTATATTCATATAATGTTACATTACCATATTAGTTGTATAATGTATTAATTTATAATATATATTTAAAGGGTATTTAATATGTATATACAGTATGATCAAATAAAAGTACAATTTAGGCCAGACATGGTGGCTCACACCTGTAATCTCAGCACTTTGGGAGGCTGAGGCAGGAGAATTACCTGAGGTCGGGAGTTGGAGACCAGCCTGACCAACATGGAGAAACCCCATCTCTACCAAAAGTACAAAATTAGCCGGGCATGGTGGCACATGCCTGTAATCCCAGCTACTCGGGAGGCTGATGCAGGAGAATCGCTTGAACCCGGAAAGCGGAGGTTGCGGTGAGCCGAGATGGCGCCATTGCACTCCAGCCTGGGCAACAAGAGCAAAACTCCATCTCAAAAAAAAAAAAAAAAAAAAAAAAAAAATATATATATATATATATATATATATATATATAGTGCAATTTAATGCTGCTTCAGTGTCAATAAATTAATTTTGACATGGCAACATATTTAACTGAAGAGATCAGTGAAAGGGAATAATTAATGAGACCAATACTATCAATAATAATATCATCAACTAAATTTTGATTGAATAAATCTTCTGAAATTTAAATGAACTTAGTAATATATCATAAATATATGTGTTTCAGTAGTCTTGACAATAACAAAGGTAAATTACCTACTGGTAACCTTTAAGAGACGATGCAGACTGAATTAATAACGGATTATATATATTTAAAAATGTAGACTTGGCCGGGCGCAGTGGCTCATGCCTGTAATCCCAGCACTTTGGGAGGCCAAGGCGGGCAGATCACAAGGTCAGCCGTTTGAGACCAGCCTGGCCAACATGGTGAAACCCTGTCTCTACTAAAAATATAAAAATTAACCGGGTGTGGTGGTGGGTGCCTGTAATCCCAGCTACTCAGGAGGCTGAGGCAGGAGAATTGCTTGAACCCGGGAGGCAGAGGCTGCAGTGAGCTGAGATCATGCCACTGCACCCCAGCCTGAGTGACAGAGCAAGACTCTTATCTCAGAAAAAAAAAATGTAGACTTCTACTGAATAGAAATCAACATATAAGTTGAATAAGAATCTACATTTATAATAAAATCTTTCTAGGTAAGTCATGTGATTACCATGTTTTATTAAATGAGGAAAAGTGGAAATGAGATAAATAAATACATGTAAAATGCAGATGACTGGTAGTCCAGTAAGAGAGCACTTCCTAATCCACAGTGAGTACAAATGGACAAGGTTTCAGTGTCATTGTCACATGCAATATCAGATACTGTATTACCTGAATAATATAATGTCTTGCCTAGGAACATCATGATGCAGTAATAATATTTTATGCTTAGTTAACATTATAGTCTAATTATACTTTTAACAGTAGGAGATTTTAAGCGTAAAAATCAGTAAGAATATAGGAAGCAAACATATTTTTTTTTCAGGTAGTTAGCATTTTATGACAGGAAACAATGATAGCATATTGTAAACATCTTTTGCCTACCTTTGTATTTTAATAGTTCAATATAACCACATTTCTCCAAAGGCTCATTCTATTATTGAAAGGTAATGGTGGGAACCAACTTAAGAACATGTAAAATGCAAGATTTTTTAATCAATGAGAAGCTATTAATTTAACCAACCCTTCCTGTAATAATATTGAGACAGACTGTCTGCCTGTTTTTACATTACAGCTAGCTTTGCAACCTGTGTAGAATTTAATGAGGTGTGTAATTTTTGTGAACTTATTGATTCTGAGAGATTCAAAAATTTTAATGCTACTGAACTTTGGTATTTTCACCTTTCATTTATCTTAGATAAAGAGAATTATATTTTAGTGCCAGCTGTTGATCCCTTTGTACTGCTCTTATTATACATGAAGTACTTTTCTCTAATGTACATGGAAAATATCTTTGGAAGATTATACAATGGAGTTTGCTCCTCTCCCTGTTAAAACTCTTCCCCATACTTCTATCTTCAGATATTTCATAGTTCCAATTACTTTTTTGTTTTGAGTTACATCATTGAGTACTCCTAGATTTGCGTTTAGATCATTATGTCTTATTTTTGCTGTGCAAGAACCACATATCTTGCCTCTTGACAGTATTTTTGTGTTCTGGAACGTTAAGAGAGTTTCTGAGCCATTTAAGATGCACCCAACTAAACAGAACAAACCATTATACTCTATTAGTTTTGGTAATCTAAGAGGTCTGATATAGTGGAATATGTCAATAAATTATATTAAAAATAAATATCTCATGTAATCTCAAAACAGTTATAGAGCACTGCATATTGTAAATTGTAATAAGCAACAGCACAGTATTTAATGGTAATTTATCCAATGCAAACTATATTATTTTGGTAGCATTGGCTTTGTTTTATAACAGATATTTGAATGTAGGAAGATAATATCTATGATATTTTCATATCTATAACACCCATGAATATATATATACTTAAATTATTTGAGGAAAGGCTACACAAATTCTTATTCACAGGCTATCCAAAATTAAACTTAGTGGCTGCATAGCACCCACTTATTTTGAAAGGTTTGAAAACCTTTGGATTTGCAAATATTGATACCTATTTTTATTCCTTGGGGATCCATAAATTAAAGCCAGAGTAAGAAGTCCAGAATGCATACTTAGATACAGATGGCCAGCAAACTGAAAACCCCACATGTGCTTAATGGAGAGTTGATGGTTTTTATGTTTGTTTCCTACTTATAACCAAACATTGCCCTCTATTTCATATTGACTCAGTATGATCAATAACCGTTAGTCTAGGATCTCATCTAAGGTATTTTAAAAGTCAGAGAAAATTGCAGCTACTTTTCATTCTTCATGTGTCCAACTGTACAATTTTTCAATATTCTTTAAGTATATTTTTTTCTTAAAGGAATTAGATTATATATTTTCTTAAAAAGAATTACGTACTCTTACTTATCATTGTTTAATGAACTCATAGTTCCACATGGCTGAGGAGGCCTCACAATCATGGCAGAAAATAAAGGACCAAAAGCACATCTTACAACGCGGCAGGCAAGAGAGCATGTGCAGGGAAACGGCCCTTTATAAAACCATCAGATCTCATGAGATTTATTCACTAATTCCCAAGAACAGCACAGGAAAAACCCACCCCTATGATTCAATTGGTTACCATCAGATTCCTCACACAGCACGTGGGGGTTATGGGAGCTACAATTTAAGATGAGTGTTGGGTGAGGACACAGGTAAATCATATTGTTTCACCTCTGGCCCCTATCAAATCTCATGTCCTCACATCTCAAAACCAATCATGCCTTCCCAACATTCCCCAAAAATCTTAACTCATTTCAGAATTAACTCAAAAGTCCATAGTCCAAAGTCTCATTTGTGACAAGGCAAGTTCCTTCCACCTATGAGCCTATAAAATTAAAAGCAAATTTGTTACTTTCTAGATACAAAGGTGGTACAGGTATTGGTACATACAGCCATTCTCAATGGGAGAAATTGGCCAAAACAAAGGAGCTATAGGCGCTATGCAAGTCCAAACTCTGGCAGGGCAGTCAAATATTAAAGCTCCAAACTAATCTCCTTTGATTACATGTCTCAAATCTAAGTCATGCTAATGCAAGAGTTGGGCTCCCAAAGCCTTGGAAATCTCCACCCCTGTGGCTGTGCAGGGTACAGCCCCCCTCCCAGCTTCCTTTGCAGGCTGGCATTGAGTGTCTGAGGCTTTTCCAGGTGCACTGTGCAAGCTGTTGGTGGATCTACCATTTAGGGTCTGGAGGACAGTGGCACTCTTCTCACAGCTTCACTAGGCAGTGCCCCAGTGAGGACTCTGTGTGGGGGTTCACACCCCACATTTTCCTTCAGCACTGCCCAAGCAAAGGTTCTTCATGAGGGCTTCACCCCTGCAGTGAACTTCTGCTTGGACATCCAGGTGTTTCCATACATCATCTGAAAGCTAGGCAGAGGATGCCAAACCAAAATTCCTGACTTCTCTGCACCTGCATGCTCAACACCACGTGGAAGCTGCCAAGACTTTGGGCTTGCATCCTCAGAAGCCAAGGCCCAAGCTGTACCTTGGCCCCTTTTAGCCACAGCTGGGATGCAGAGCACCAAGTCCTAAGACTGCACAAAATATCAAGACCATGGGCCTGGCCAACGAAACTATTTTTTCCTCCTAGGCCTCTGAACATTCATGGCTGCCATGAAGACCTCTGATTTCCTCTGAGACATTTTCCTCATTGTCTTGGCGATTAACGTTTGGCTTGAAACTTATGCAAATTTCTACAGCTGGCTTTAATTTCTTCTCAGGAAATGGGTTTTTCTTTTCTATCACATTGTCAGGCTCCAAATTTTCCTGACTTTTATGCTCTGCTTGCTTTTTAAACTTAAGTTTCAATTCCAAACCATATATTTGTGAATGAATAAAACTGAATGTTTTTAAGAGAACCCAAGTCATGCTTTGTTGGTTAGAAATTTCTTCTGCCAGATACCATAAACTACCTCTCTCAAGTTCAAAGTTCCACAGATTCCTAGTGCAGGGGCAAAATACTGCCAGTCTCTTCGCTAAACATAGCAAGAATCACCTTTTCTCCAGTTCTCAATAAGCTCCTCATCTCCATCTGAGACCACTTCAGCCTGGACTTTATTGTCCATATCACTATCAGCATTTTGGTCAAAGCCATTCAATAAGTCTCTAGGAAGTTCCAAACTGTCCCACATTTTCCTGTATTATTCTGAGCCCTCCAACCTGTTCCATCCTCTTCCTGTTACCCAGTTCCAAAGTTGCTTCCACATTTTCAGGTATCTTTACAGGAGCACCCCAATCTACTAGCACCAATTTTCCATATTCATTTGTTCGCACACTGCTAGTAAAGATATACCTGAGAGTGGGTCATTTATAAGGAAAAAGAAGTTTAATGTACTCACAGTTGCACATGGCTGAGAAGGCCTTACAATCATGGCACAAGGCAAAGGAGGAGGAAAGGCATGTCTTACATGGTGGCAGATAAGAAAGCATGTACAGGGGAACTGTCCTTTATAAAACCATCAGATCTCGTGAGACTTTCTATCATGAGAACAGCACAGGAAAAACCTGCACCCCATGATTCAATTACCTCTGACTGGGTGCCTTCCACAACACATGGAGATTATGGGAGATACAATCCAAGATGAGATTTGGGTAGAGACACAGTCACACCACATCAGATGTCTTTAGTCACCTAGATTCTTCTGGGAAACTGATAGGTTAGAATTCACCATGACTACTCATATGTATCATGTATAGTGTATCATATTGTTGCAAAATTTGTTTTATTTTAATGATGTAAAAAAAGATGAATACACAAGAGCTCTGAATTGGTTATTTTGATTTTGGGAAACCAGAGAATGCTTCATGGAGGGGGTAGCCCATTAATGTTTAATTTAGTTTATCTTACCCTAAATGAAACCGATCATGATATGAAAAGCAGTAGTTCTAATCTTTATGCATCGGAATTCCCTAGAGGGCTTTTGAGAACAAAGATTACTGGGCTATACTCCTAGAATTTGTTATTCAGCAGGTTTGGAGTAGAAATCTAATACTTTACTTTTTTATCAGTTTTCCAAATGATGCTCATACTGAACATCTCGCTGCCACACTTTGAGGACCATTAGCATAAAGATAGACAATGAAGTCTATCTTTTATATATTTTAGACTATATTATCCAATTTTAATTCCTAGGAAAATTTAGGCTTAATATTCTCAAATGGTCTCCTAATTCATTTGTATTTTTCTCCCCTGTCATATCCAGAAAACCAAGTCTTTACTTGAATTCTCTTGAATTGTGACATTAGTCATTAGACATCTCTTGAATCTTTTGGTTTTGTTTTCCAGTTTACTCAAATATTTTTGTTATTTTTTTCTAATGACAGTTAGTATTACTTGTATCATGTCATAATATTTTCTTAACTATAGGTTCCTAGATGCTAAGCTAAGAAGAAAAAATTGTTATTTTTTTGGTATCAAATCAAAGGAAAGACCTACACTTTTTCATTACAACTGTAATATATACTTGTCTTGGCCTGGTTTGCTAAGAAAGCAGAGCCTGAAGCAAGAGAAAGTGTTACTCCTTCATTACGGAACACCAGAATGCTGCCCCAGGAGCAGAAAAGGGGGAAAAAGTAAATGTGGCCCATAATGGGGAGAGCAAGTTAAGAGAATATGTTTTCATCCTGACCACCACGTGGGTATCAAGCACAAATTCTCAGTCTCCTGGCACCATCTTCTGAGAGGTATCATACATGACTAATTTTCAGGGAAGTCAAGAAAAAAGCAGAGGAAGGAAAAATAATATAATCATCAGCTCCTTTCTGCCACTGGTCGAAATAAGCCCACAGGGAATTAAGTTCCTCTGCACTCCCTAATTGTGCACATGGGAGCACCAAAGGTTTCAGTGATCGTGTGCTATTGTCAGTAAGGAAACCCCAGGCCCCAGGACTGTTCTTTGTGCCACAGAAAGCTCGTGGAGAAATAGATTATTCCTAATGGCTGATAAGAATACAAATGGCCAAATGCCCAACAGACAGTTTAGGCCAAAAGAATCTGAAGTGGTTAATAACAGGGGTTATAATACTGTTCACTGTAGAATATTCATGTAGTCAGGATGATAATTTTTTAAAATTTCTAGAATCTGTTTAGTTCCTTCCACCCTCATTACCACAGCCTATGTGAGTCACCATCATGTTCAAATGGGATTACTGCCAGAGACTTCTAATTGAATGACTTTCTTTTAGAGTCCTTCTTTCTTTTCCATTTTTGAGGGGACTCGCTCTCTTGCCCAGGCTGGAATGCAGAATGCAGTGACATAATCATAACTCATTACAATATTGAATTGCTGGGTTCAAGCAATCCTCTTACCTCAGACTCCTGAGTAGCTGGGACTATAGGTGGGGGTTACCATGCCCAGCTAATTATTTCGTGTGTGTGTGTGTGTGTGTGTGTGTGTGTGTGTGTGTGTGTGTATATTAATTTATTTTTTAGAGATGGGGTCATGGTATGTTGCCCAGGATTGTCTGGAACTCATGGCCTCAACCTATCCCCCTCCCTTGGCCTCCCAAAGTGCTGGGATTATGGGTATGAGCCACTTCACCTGGCCTAGGATCCCTTCTTACTCTAATTCTAAACATTCTTCAATTGTTCCCCATGGCCTTAAGGAAGAAGAGCAAACCTGCAAACCTTTCGACCTGTGTTTACATTTGTTTTTCGCTTAATTATTTATCTCATTCATCCACCATTCCCAGAGAGTTGTTCTGAGCCGCAATCAAATTAAATGATATTCAATTCCCTGAATCTACCACACTCTGACTCACCTTCAGGTCTTTGTGATTCCTTTTGCATGAACCAACATGAACTTCACTCTTTACCACACTCGTGGTTATTGATTCTTTAAGATCCATTTTATTTTTTAAACAGGTCCCACCTTAACTGTCCCATGTCCAGCTCAGATTTGTTATTCATTCTTCTTGCATTTTTCTGTTGTTTTAATTTGTTTGCCTACATTGCACTGTGCCTACAATAATCAAAGAAGACAGCTAGGTAGTCTGTATTCTAATCTGCTATTTATTGTGCATAATTCTCATTTAAACTATGAAATCCTCGATGACTGGAGCAGCCTTGTATGTATATTCAGGTTCATAAGTGGCCAATATGTATCTGAATAAGCTAATAACTTAATAGTCACATTCACTGACCAATTAATTTGCTACATATATTGGATGAGTTATTGCATATTATTTCCTTTTTTGGCTGAAGAAACTGAGGCTCAGAGAGTATAAATAATTTGTCCAAAGCCAAACAGCTAGTAGGTGACACAGCCAGATTCAGCATCAGGCATAGCTACTTCCAGAATATTTGTCTTTACTATAGAGCTATATTAAAAGTGTAAGAATTCAAATTCCAACTCTGTCTCTTGCCAAAATAAGGCTTTATTTGACTCCTCTTAAAAGCTGTGTCTCAATCTGCTGAAATGGATGGCAATACAGTGCATGTGATGTGATTTTTTTTTAAGATAAAATGCGCAAACGTATCCTTCCAGCTTGTAGTTTTTAAAAAACATTTGTCATTATTCTTATTATTTTACTTATTTACTTAAACATCAGAAAGAAAACATGAGAAGCATAAAATGTAGACCACCTGGGATATCATGAATAGACATAAAAATTAATATTTCATCAGGATTTAACAGAACAATAATCCTCTACTTTCCTAACAATGTGGTAAGTGAATACAATTGTATCATGAAATACTATATGCATTAGAGATATTTTATTTGAAATTTATAGGAAATTACTGTGGAAAAATAATACTAAAGTGGAGAATCTTCAAAGACAGTGGATCTTTTTCTTGTAACTCAACACTTACAGATGAACTGACAAAAACAAAATTGTGTTACATTTACCTGGGTTGAACACCAAGGGGGGGCAGTAAAATAACATTTAACATGGAAAGCCTGAGGAAAACCACCTAAGGCTGCCTTGCACTTTTTGGCATGCATGTTAGTCTTTATTCTTGATATGTTTTTCTTAGGAGGGCGAAGAGTAATACATTGTACTGTTAGTGATTTTCAACAATAGTCTTCTCTTGAAGGATTAAGTATACATATATATGAACCATCCAACAACATATGATAAGTTAAACATATTTAACAAGCCTAATTTTCTTTCTGATTTAATAAGACACAATAAATGGAAACTGTGCAGTCAGAATAATGAAAAGAGGACATAATTTATCTCATTCTGTTGGTGTCCTTTCTATGTTCTTTTGTCCTTTGATTGCACTGGTGGATAATATTATTTTGTTCCCAAGGAAATATGTCCCTTTGATTAGGTTGTAGATATTCTCTCATTTGTCACTGTTCTATCAAGCTATGCCATGTAACAGCAGGAACTCTTGATTATTTAATTGCTTGTAAGAACTCATTAAATCTGACTATCAATCATGGGACATATGGTAAACATCACCCAATAGCGTGAGAGGTTGTAGCAATGATCTGTCACTAGGGCAAACCTTTTTTACAGCAATGCAGACTTTGGTTTAGTTGTCTGATGGTGATTATTTTTAATTGATATTGATTTACAAGGGAGGGTTCATCTATAGTAGTCTTAATCCACACTTTCAAGTTAATAATATAAGCATTTATAATTTTATTAGAAACATACTCAAATGAATCTTTTCTGCTTTGTACCTGATTTTCTTCTGTAATAATTGAATTTATTCTTTTATAAACAGTGCATAACAAATTTTGAAATCTATATTTTCTCTTGATAGAATTCAAATAGTACTCCTTAATAAATAGAATTTACAAAGTTAATATCAATACCTGGATATCATCAGTTGTGGGGAAACAATATCTATACAAATTATTTCTGAAATGGTCCTTTTCAAATTAGAGAAAATCAAAACAGCTATGTTGCTAGGAACAAAGTTGTGTGGTTTAAACTATTCTATCTTCTATTAAATGAAAATAATTTTTAATAATGTGGATTTACAGTGAATCATCTAGCAATCCATTGTATTGTCTTCAGAAACTAGGTATAAAGCTAAATTTAAAATTACATTCTGTATCATTAGTCTGTTTCTTAGAAACTCATGCATCTGATGGTTATCTAAATCAGCTGCATGTAGGGGTGAGAAAAAATAAAGCTTCAATCTTCCTGTTTAGATGAATTAATACACTTTGAAGCCATCAGAAATTATAACTCTAGCAGCCTTCAGAATTACCTCCCAAAAAGAGAGACATGTAGGACCCAGTTTGGATTCAGTTTTGAACGTCCTCAAGACCTCCTTCAGCAAATCTCTCTGATTGCTACTTAAATTGCAGGAACAGTTCAGTGTGGTTTATCAGACCCTTCTAGGGAATTAAAAAGCTTAGAAGACATTATAATTCTTTGTCCAGGCATTCTGGCATAGAACTGATTACCGTGGAGGTGAATTTGGTGCAACGGTATTGATAGGCCCATAATATCAGAATAATATATACAACAGCTACTTATGTTTTTTCCACACTGGAAATGATTATACGTAAATTGGTTAAAATTGTGGGACTAAGGTTCTATGAGCATAGAAGCACCACAAGGGCAAAAATTTGGCCAAAATTTCACCCACAGTATTTAGAAAGATAATATAGTAAGTATTTAATAAATATTTATAGCATAAATGGATAAATGAGTGAATTATTCTCATATCACTACGCCTATACCTAAAAGTTTTTCCTTGGGAGAAGAAGGATATTTGTTTTTTAATTTCTGTACATAATACTAATCGACTATTAATCATTTTTCTTTATAGTAGGCCAACACTTTAGGAACCATATCTCATTTAATCTAGTCAATATTGATAGAGTGATTACATGTGCCAGGTACTGTTGTAAATACTTTCTCTGTGTTATCTCATTTAATTATTACTATAAGCATATGTGGAGTATGTACAATGATTTTTTTCTGTTTTACAGGAAAGGAAACAGTGGTTTTGTGAGATCAAGCAATTTATTTAAAGAAGCACAACTAACAAGTGACAGAGTCCAGGCTGGAATCCGAGTCTGCCCGACTCTGAAATCTTCACTCACAGTTTCTTTTCTAGAGAAAGTAAATGTGGGGCCCTTGCACTGCTACTCTCCTCTTTCACTCATTGCAGATTGGTTATGCCACATGTCCGCAGAGTCCTTTTCAACACAGGGCTCCAGGTAGGCAATAACCTTTGTATTGTGAGTAAAACCATTTTGCCATCTGTATGTTATTCTCCATCACCCTTAACCTCTAACAATACAGGCACAGCTGCATTCATCAATAAGACCTGCATAGAAAAAACACAATTATAAAGTAAACGTGATAAACAAAGATAGTTAATCAAAGTAATGTGTGCAAAAACATGAGTGGCTGGACTTCGTCCACTTTCTTTGTAACATTGGGATCCCTGAATATACAGGACACGTAATAACCATTTCTCAGTTCACATCAGTTAAGGGCTGAGCCTACAGAAGAATTCTCAACCGTGAAGGACATTTTGTCTTAACCAATTTTTGTTAGTGAGTTGTGACTAAACACATCCCCGTGTCTGAAAGAGCTTATTTTATTCCCTTTCTCTGATTGCTGGGAAAAGCATTAGGCTTTTCCTTTGAGGAGAATAATACTTATGCTCTATTTTTTGTTTTTCCCTTTACATTGATCCATGTGTCACCTTATCAGTTATACTAGAAAATTTACTGTTATTTATCTATAAAGTTAGTTCCAGCGTTAATAAGAGTTTCTCATTTTGTGTCCTTACAAAATGAGACTTCTTTTCTTGTCACAATGATATTATTTAATCTTCTATTATAATTTATACCTTTGTATGTCTGTTGCCCCTAGTAGCCACTGAACTTCCTGAGGATAAAAAAACAAAAATCAAAAAACATGTCTTGCCCATATTTGTACAAGTTGAAAAATCTAAATTTCATTTTGTAAATTCTAATATTCTTTGATTAAATGAATCAATTAGTGGCACAACCTGGTGTATGCCTATATTCTATGACAGTCCATTTTCCACTTGTCCATTTTCCACTTTCTATTTCAGTTCTCTAAATAACAGTTTACATGTCACCATCCTATCTTTAGATTTTACATCACATATACACATATATATAAATAAAACAACAAGCAAATGTTCTTTAAATTAAATGAAAACTATTTTTTGATCATTGATCCAAATATTGAATCTGTCAAACTTCTGGATGAGTTATTTAAGTCAAATATGCAAGTCCCCCCACAATTCCCAGATACCTTTTGGTTGACTGCACAGAACTATTCTGTAGTTATAACTAAGAGCATTTGAATTGCTTGGGGTAACTGGTATTCTTACTAGAACTAAGTAGTACAGTCTAATAAATCTGTATAAGTTCTCTGTCTGAAACAAACTTACATTTTACAGTATCAAGAAACAAATGCTGCCATATGGAACAAGTGAAAATGACAGAAAGAATACAAGGAAGTCCTGTATTCATAGCACAGTTACTCTGTGATGTACTTGTCTTTTTATGATTAATTTAGGCATTTTCACTAATAGATTCAAAGATAATTGCCAGATAAACAGCTGTGCTATCCCTGTAACAGGAGAGGAAATGAGTAAGGGATATTAAATAAGGAAAAATGTTTCTCAGGTGCATTAATCTGGAAAATGGAGCTCATTGTAAGATGTTCTGTCTTCCTTGGTATTTGGATTTGAAAATTGGAGTATTAAGGTTTAAGGACATGATAGGGCACCATAAGAAGGAATAATCTCCTTAAGAAACCAAGTGATTATAATAATATGATTATTTATGAGTAAAATATTTTTGCCTTTTAATTATTCAGTCGTTTACTAAAACCCATGTTATACGTAAGAGGAAAAGTTTAAAATAATTTTTCTGGAAGTGTATAAATCCTGAATCAAAACATGTTTTAGAAAATATTAGGAATACAGAACAATAAAAATAGAACACTCATAGTGTCCTCATGCATTTTAACTCACTGTTTTCATTAATCTTAATTCTTTTTAAAATTTGAGGTAGAAATATTTTTGGTTGACTAAGTATAAAGTGCTGAAACCATCAATAACTTCAAAATAGTTTATTTTATAATCTTTAATTTTTTTCAATCAAACTCCCATAAAATACATCCTGTTTGTAAATCTGGAAGAAGCAGTCTGTACCATCAAATTTTTAAAAGTTGATTTGATGCCAAATGCAACTAGACAATTAAATTCAGTAGTTGCCTTAATAGATTCAGTAAGAACTTAGATACTTTGTTAACATCTATATATAACTGTTTTCCAGTTGTAGCTGTTTGCTTCACTTTTCACGAGTGTAGTGAATCACTGTACTTTTAACAATCTTTGCTCATGTAAACTACTAACTCAGGTCCTTAAAGACTTAGTGTATTGATGGGAACTGCATTATACTAATTTTATGGCTTTCAGATAGGCTAGTGCCAGGGAGGTCAGCTCAAGAGTAATGAATGCCATTTTAAAATACCAAGAAGCATGATTATTTTCACACTGATACTGCCGTGGAAAAATACTAAAGAGGCTGTGAGATTATGCCACAAAGTACAGAAACTATTCCAGGAAGTAAGTACATAAACTCGGCTGTGCAAGTGTACAGAAAAACCCATTAAAACCCATTAAAAGGACCCAAACTGTAGACAGAAGATAAAAAAGGATTGATCAGTTGCATACATGAAGGCAATAGATTGTCCATTTATTAATTAAAAGTACATTTTATATATTGTGATGTGATAAATAGTTTGACCGTATAGGTTAATTCCCTCAGATCTGTGCCGAGGGCTATTAGCATTGATAAATTATGCACTATGACATTTAACATTTCTGATAGATGGTCTTAAGGAGTGCTCTACCTGCAGATCTGCATCTGGTATTTACACAGCAATTTAGTCCAGCTATAGCTATCTGTGAAGCATTTTGAATACAAGTGGGACTATACCTTAAATAAGCGTGTGCTCTTGTGGTTGGGTGATTATAATTCTAGAACCAAAATTAAGTCTCTTGAACCATAACTGTCTTGATCACCACAAAACACAGAGTACTTCTACCTTACATAAACATTATTGAGTCTCATTGGAATAATGAATTTAAATATCCCAACATATCTTGAATCCATATGCATAATATAGAAACCTATTTTGTATTTTTATAGTAATAGGGTGACAATATCAATTTATTTTTATAAATTACCATAAGGGCATTATTTTAAAAGTTTTTCTGCATTTTTGTACTGTCTAGATTATTTTTTAATATATGCTTCTTTATTAACTTTAGAAAGATGCTTGGAAAATTTTCTGTTAAGTAAAGTTTTAAAAATCTGTCAAAAGATTTATCTCTAAGGGACTTTCTTCAAAGGCTTTCTATGTACAAATGGCCCATTTGGGAAAAATGGAACACACAGTGAAGTGTAACTTAAAACAGAACCAAATAAAACATCACCAGGCAAAATTTGAGCGTTAATATCACATATATGTAATGCTTTCCAATTTACAAAAGAACTTTCACCTTTGATATCTTAATCTTGCCAACAATTCCATAAGATATAAAGGAAAAATGTTTCTGCCATCATTGAGTGGATTAGAAGAACAAGACTTCAGTAGTTTCAATGGCTCACCAGTACTGATAGGTTGGAAACCAATAACCAGAATTCAGGTTATTCAAGTCCTGTTTGTGCCTGTTCCCATTACAAAACAATGTCTTTTTTAATTCAAGGATACATTGAAGAAGATGAAAGGTTAATACTAGTTATTGAGTTTTAAATGTACATCAGGAACTTTATATAGCCTCTTTTATTTAATCTCATAAAGGCCAGATTCATTTAATTAACTATATAAATTATCCCAGTCCATTAAAACTCACTGTTGGACATCTGAAAGAGTGGTTCAACCCTGGCTACTCAATAAGACACTTATGGAAAATATAAAGTGTAAACATGTGGTGATATACACTTATGGTAAAGATAGAATAACAGGGCCTGGATTACTCCTCCTGTCTGTAACATCTGTAATATAGGACAAAATATATTTTAAAAATAGTTTTCAAGGAATTGGACATCAGACGATTAAGAAAAATGATCCCTGAAATAAAGGACACAAATGGGGATGTTCCAGCTTAATACCCTCAGAGGTTTCCTGACAAAGAGGGGGATCCAGGCAGAGTCTGGTGGACTCTCTGAGTTGAACTGATGATGCTAAAAGTTCTGCAAAGATAGCTAATGTTCACAGGACAGAGTACCAGACAGGAGAGAAATGCATATAGAAAGAATTCCAGGGATTTGGAAAAGGCCCCTTGATCAGGGCATATATGTATGAAAGGCTGGGTAAAGAATCACTCAAAGGATTAGACAGAACAACACTAGGAGTTTCTACAGGGCTGAAAACAACAGCTTTTCTTATTAGCCACACTAAAAAAACATAATTCATGAAGCACTGGATAAGGAGCCAAAAGAGTCCCTCAGTAGTAGCCATGGATTAATGCTCTGATTCTATCATTAAAAAAATCTTAAAAACAAGGCACTAAAGAATCGAATTATTTCCAAGTAACTTAACTATGTCTTACAAAATGGATCAATGATTTTTTTTAGAAGTTCAAAACTATTCAGCAGCTATTAATAACAAGGTAAAATTTGCCATGGCTGTTATAATAAAAAATCAAGGGTCATGCAAAGAAGTAAGAAAATATGACCCACAATGAAAAGATATTATGATAGGAACGATCCAAAATGAAACACATTACGAGAGCATCAGTAAGCAGTAGGAAAGTTTTATGTGGCCTGATATGGTATTTGGAGTCCTTGGAAGACAGAAGATCAAAAGGCAACAGAAAAGTATTTGAAATGGTAATTGCTGAAAATTTTCCAATTTTGGTAAAACCTACAAACACACAGATTGAAAAGCTCAATGAACCTCAATCACAAGAAACATGAAAAGTACAGGAAAAGAAGTCATTATCAAATTGTATAAAACAAGCATTAAAGAGAGAAATCATAAAAGCAGCCAGAGTGATGTGTGTAATAAGATGCATTATATAGAGAGGAACAAATTTCTCATCAAAGCAATGCAAGTTTTTAGCAACATTTTTAAAGTACTAAAAAAAAAGGGGGGTTGTGAACCTACAATTTGTTATCCAGCAATAATATCTTTAAAAATAAAGATAAAGTATTTATCAGACACACAAAAACGGAAAGAATTCATAAACAGCAGAAATGTATTATATAAAATATAAATGGAAGCCCTTCAAGCAGGAAGAAAATTGATACATAGATCGAGAAAAGGAATGATGAACATAAAAATAGTAATCACATGGGGAAAATTATGATACTTAAAATATATATAAATTTTTTAGTAGATAATTGGCTACTTTTAAAAAAAAGACAATGTGGCATGGGGTTTATAACATGTAGAAGTAAAATGTATGACAATGCAAAAACTAGGAGAGGAAAACAAAGAATGTAATTTTAAGGGGCTTATGTCAGACATAATATAATATTGCTTGAAAGTAGACTGTAATAAGGTAAAGATGTGTGCTACAAATTCTAAAATAATTGCTAAGATAACCAAGTAAGAAGCTTTAGCTAACAAGCAAACATAGGGAGAAAACTAACAATAAATAAACTCAATAAATTCTAACTGAGCAGAAAGAGAGGAAAAAAGGAAGAAAAGGCCAAAAAATTAAAAAAAACAAAAACAAATAGCAAGTTGACAGATTTAACCCTAATCATATCAGTAATCACATTAAATGTAAATGCTCTAAATTCTCAAAATTAAAATATAGAGATTGTCAGATAGAATAAAGAAGCAACACCCAATAATAGGATGCTTAAAAAGAAAAAAAATGAAATACAAAGACACAAAGAGGTTAAAAGTAAAAGGAAGGAAAAAGAAATACTGAGCTAACACTAACAGAAGAAAAATAGAAAAATTCTAACATCACACAAAGTAAACTTTAGAGCAAAGATTATCACTAGGAACAAAAGGGTCATTTTATGATGATAAAGGGATCAATTAATCAAAGGAATATACAAATTTTAAGCATTTATGTATGTATCAAACAAAAATCTTCAAGATACAGAAAGCAAACACTGACAGAACTGCAAGAAGAATAGACAAAATCACAATTATAGCTGATTAATTAATAGCTCTCTCTCATAAATGATAAAAATAGACAAAAAATCAGTAAGGATATGAAGAAACTGAACATCACTGTCAATCAATTTGACCTAATGGACATTTTTAGAAGAGTTTACTCAACAACCGCAGAACACTCATTTTTGGAAAGAGAACATGGACAATTTACTAAGATAAGCTGTACTGTAAGACGTGAAACTAGTCTCATATTTCAGAACAATCAAGTTATATAAAGAATGCTCTGTAGTTATAATGAAATTAAACTAGAAATTAAAAATAGAATGATATCTAAAAAGTTCCAAATACTGGAAACTAAATACACTTAAATCTGTAAGTTAAAGAGGAAAATTAAAAAGGTTTTTGTAAGTAAATGAAAATGAAATTATAATACATAAAAATTTGTGGAATGCAACAAAAGTAGTACTTACAGGAAAATTTAAAACACTTAATGCCAATAATAGAAAAGAAGGAAGGTCTCAAATCAAGAGCTCCAGCTTCCACCTTAAAAAACTAGAGAAAGAACAAATGAACTCAAAATAAAGCAAACAAAGAACATAATATCAGAATAACATTAATAAAATAGAAAGCAGAAAGACAATAGAAAAAATAAATCAAATATTGGTTCTTAATGAAATTAATAGAATTTGTACACCTCTAGCCAGACTGCTGAGAAGAAAATGAAAAGAAGACACAACATACCAATATAAGATATGAGAGAGATTATGACGTCACTACAGATTCTATAGATATGAGGAGAATTAAAAAATTACAAATAATTTTACATAAAGAAAATCTCCAGTTTAGCTGAAATACACAAATTCCTTGAAATACACATACTACTATAGCCTACTGAAGATAAAATGGATAACCTGAGTAGCCCTACAACTACTAAAGAGATTAAGTTTATGGTTAGAAATACTACAATGGCAACTCTAGGCCCAGGTACTTTAACTGACAAATTCTAGCAAATATTTTAAAAAGAAATAATACTGAATATGTGTAAAATCTTTCAGAAAACTGTGAAAAAATTGTTTCCTAACTTATTCTATAAATCAGTACTATCCTGATACCAAAATCTGAAGAAGACTTCATAAGAAAAGACAACCATAGACCAATAACCTTCTGAACATAGATGTACTAATTGTGCACAAATTTTAAACAACTCAAATCCAACAATAGATGAAAGAAATAATACATGGTGGCTAGGTGAGTTTTCTGTCAGGAATGCGGATTGGGTTTAACACTTAAAAATCAATGTGATTCACAATATTAACAAATGATTTAATATTGTGAAATAAAGTTCACCTAAAAAATGTAAACAACTCCACATCCTGTTAATATAACAGGATGTTATATTATACAATGAAATACTCCTCCCTAATAAGAAATAAACACTTAATTCATACATGAATATTAAAATAAACATGCTGAATTAAAGAAAACTTCCTAAAAGAGAACATATCCTATGTGATTTTATTTACCAAACATTTGGAAAATGCAAACTTATGTATAGTGGCAGAACGTATATTATTGGTTTCATTTGGAAAAGTTGGGATGGGGGCATGGGGGGTTCGGAAAGAGCTTGGAGGAATAGATTGCAAATGGGCACAGGGAAACTTTTGGAAGTGATGAATACGTTCATTATCTTGGTTTTGGTGATTGTTTCATAGGTGCATGCACATAAATATTACCATATATGCTGTTCCTTACATATTCACTGTATTTCAATAAAGCTGTTTTTTGTTTGTTTGTTTGTTTGTTTTTTAAGAGACAACTATAGAATTGCAACGTCTGTCTGACATGCAGTATCAGAATTTCCAAAATCATGGTATGGACCTCAGTGTTAGCCCCATCTGGCTGAAGGGAGTCAGTCTTTAGCACTTACCCCTCCTGCCCACCAATTTCCAATTGTCTTATCTGATTCTGAGAGGGGAATAAATTTTATTTTCTCAACTTATTTAAATAGCTGTGAGAGTCAAGCTTCAAAACAATCCTTCATGCTTCCTTTGACTCAACTGTTGCACACAAAAATTACAGAAATTCAAGAAGCACAAACTGACTAATAAATATTTATTTAAAAACTGTATGGGAGTGTAGGCACGGTGGCTCATGCCAGTAATCCCAGCATTTTGGGAGGTCGAGGCAGGCGGATCACGAGGTCAGGAGATGGAGACCATCCTGTCTAACACGGTGAAACCCCATCTCTACTAAAAATACAAAAAAATTAGCTTAGCTGGGGGTGGTGGCAGGCACCTGTAGTCCCAGCTACTCGGGAGGCTGAGGAAGGAGAATGGTGTGAACTTGGGAGGTGGAGCTTCCAGTGAGCTGAGATTGAGCCACTGCACTCCAGACTGGGTGACAGAGCAAGACTCAGTCTCAAAACAAAACAAAACAAAAAACTTTATGGGAAATTCTGGATTGATACAGTGTCAAAGTAATTTCACTCAACACAAATATGTGGACATGGCACTAAAAGAAATGTACAATCATTATCATAGTAGCGCCAAACTGTAACCAATGTGTCCATTATGTAGCATTGGTAAATAATAATGTATTTATGCAATAAATTCAGTATGGTAATAAAATACTGTATAGCCACTCACAACAAAATGGATGAAATTTACAAATATAATTTTGACGGTAATAAGCCAGCAAAAATGGCATATAACATATGGTTTCCTTTTACATATATTTCAAAAATGAGCAAAATCATATAATAATGTTAAAAATCGAGAGAGTATAAGAAGAAAGAGGCTTTAGCAAGCCAAGATGGCTGATTCGAAGCAAGGGTGGCCCATGATGCTCACCAGTAACAAAAATAGCAAGTGAATTGAGTGAATTCTACACCTTCAACTGAAATATCCAGGTTCTCACATTGGAACTGACTAGGTGGTTGGCGGGACCAACGGAGAGTGAGGAAAAGCAGGTTGGGGTGATGGCCCATCCAGAAGCAGCATGGAGCCAGGGGAGCCCCTATCCTCAGTCAAGGGAGGCAGCAAGTGATTGTGCGATCCTGCTCAGGAAAGCACTCTTTTCCTATGGATCTTTGCAACCCACAGATCAGGAGATCCCCTTAGGAGCCCACACCATCAGGGCCTTGGGTCCAAAGCACAGAGCTCTGCGGACTCTGGGCAGCCACACAGGCATGGATGAAACCCAGGAGTTTTTTACATACTCCGGCCTTGGGAATTCCTGTGAGGCAGGATATCTATCCATTTCCCTAGAAGAGGGGGTGAAGCCTGGGAGCCAAGTGGCGAGCTTCAGTAGGCCCCACTCCCATGGCACCTCACAAGTTAAGGCTCACTGACCTGGAATTCCAGCCTGCCGGTGGTAGCAGACTGGAGACTGCCTGAGATGACTGACTTCCCAGGTGGGAGGGGTGGCCACCACCTCAGCAGCTCAAGTCAGTACCAGGGAGTCTGGGTGTTCCAGACCAGGAGGAATTCCCCACAGTGCAGCACAGCTGCTATGGCAGATCATGGCCAGACTGCTTCTTTAAGCGGGACCCTAATCTATCTCTCCTCACTGGGCAGGGCCTCCTCATGGGAATTTCAGCAACTCTAGCCAGGGGTTTAGGAACAGAACTCTGATCTCCCTGGGACAGAGTTCCTGCGAGGTGCAGTGGCCTTGGTCCCTGAGGTTCAGCTGACTTAGTCTTTCCTGCCTGCTGGCTCTGGAGAGTCCAGGGGGTCAATGAGGGGGGTTCCCCCCAGCACAATGCACCTGCTCCAGAAAGGGGCAGCCAGACTGCTTCTTCAAGTGGGTCCCTGAACCCGTTCCTACTGACTAGGTACGATCTTCCAACAGGGGTCTCTAGACATTTCCTAAGGAGTGTTTGGGCCAGCATATGTTTAACATTCTTAAAGAAAAGAAATTCCAGTCCAGAATTTCATATCCGGACAAACTAAACTTCATAAGTGAAGGAGAAATAAAATTCCTTTCAGAGAAGCCAATGCTAAGGGATTTCATCACCACCAGGCCTGCATTGAAAGAGCTCCTGGAGGAAGCATTAAACACAGAAAGAAAAAACTGTTATCACCTACTACAAAACACACCTACTACAAAACAGACCAATGACACTATGAAGCAACTATAATAACAAGTCTGCAAAATTAACCAGTCAGGATCACAATGATAAGACCAAATCTACACATAATAATATTAACCTTAAATGTAATGGCTAAATGCCTCGATTAAAAGACAGAATGGAAAGCTGGGTAAAAAGACAAGGCTTACTGGTATGCTGTATTCAAGAGACCCATCTCATGTGCAAAGACACACATAGGCTCAAATAAAGGGATGAAGGAAAAATTTCCAAGCAAATGGAAAGCAGAAAAAAGTAGGGGTTGCAATCCTAGTTTCTGACAAAATAAACTTTAAACCAACAAAGGTAAAAAAAAGACAAAGAAGGGTATTACATAATGGTAAAGGGTTCAATTAAACAAGAAGAGCTATTTAAAATATATATGCACCCAATACAGGAGCACCAGATTCATAAAACAAGTTCATAAAGACCTACAAAGAGATTTAGAGCCCCACACAATAATAGTGGGTTACTTTGATAACCCACTGTCAACATTAGACAGATAATTGAGACAGAAAATTAACACAGACATTCAGGACTTGAATTCAGCTCTGAACCAAGTGTATTTGATAGATATTTGCAGAACTGTCCACCCCCAAAACAACAGAATATACATTTTTCTCATCAAAACATGGCACCTAGTCTAAAATTGATCACACAATTGGAAGTAAAACACTCCTCATCAAATGCAAAATACTGAAATCATAACAGTCCCTCAGACCACAGTGCAATCAAATTAGAACTCAAGATTAAGAAACTCACTGAAAGTCGGGTGTGATGGCTCATGCCTGTAATCCTAGCACTTTGGGAGGCCAAGGCAGGTGGATTGTCTGAGCTCAGGAGTTTGAGACCAACCTTGGCAACATGGTGAAACTCCATCTCTACTAAAATACAAAAAGAAATTAGCCGGGTCTGGTGGCGTGTGCCTGTAGTCCCAGCTACTCAGGAGGCTGAGGCAGGATAATTGCTTGAACCTGGGAGGTGGATGTTGCAGTGAGCCAAGATTGCACCACTGTACTCTAGCCTGGGTGACAGAGTGAGATTCCATCTCTATTAAAGAAAGAAAGAGAAAGAAAGAAAGAAGGAAAGAAAGAAAGAAAGAAAGAAAGAAAGAAAGAAAGAAAGAAAGAAAGAAAGAAAGAAAGAAAGAAAGAAAGAGAAAGAAAGAAACTCACTCACTCAAAACCACACAAACTACATAGAAATTGAGCAACCTGCTCTTGAATGGCTCCTGGGTAAATAATGAAATTAAGTCATAAATCAAGAAGTTATTTGAAACTAATGAGAACAAATAGACAATGTAGTAGAATCTCTGGAATGCAGCTGAAGCAGTGTTAAGAGGAAAATTTATAGTACTAAATCAAACCCTAAAGCCAGCAGGAGACAAGAAATAATGAAGCTCAGAGCAGAACTTAAGGAGATAGACACACACACACACACACACACACACACACACACACACACACCCTTAAAAAAATCAACAAATCCAGGAGCTGTTTTTTTCAAAAAAATCAATAAAATAGATAGACCACTAGCTAGACTAATAAAGAAGAAAAGAGGCCGGGTGTGGTGGCTCAAGCCTGTAATCCCAGCACTTTGGGAGGCCGAGGCAGGTGGATCACAAGGTCAGGAGATGGAGACCATCTTGGCTAACATGGTGAAACCCCGTCTCTACTAAAAATACAAAAAAAATTAGCCAGTCGCGGTGGCCGGTGCCTGTAGTCCCAGCTACTCGGGAGGCTGAGGCAGGAGAATGGCATGAACCCAGGAGGCGGATCTTGCAGAGAGCTGAGAATGTGCCACTGCACTCCAGCCTGGGTGACAGAGCGAGATTCCATCTAAAAAAAAAAAAGAAAAAAGAAAAAAAAAGAAGAAGAAGAAGAAAAGAGAGAAGATTCAAATAAACACAATCAGAAAAGATAAGGGGGATACCATCACTGACCCAATAGAAATACAAACAACCATCAGAGAATACTATAAAACCTCTTGCAAATAAACTAGAAAATATGGAAGAGATTGGTAAGTTCCTGGACACATACACCTTCCCAAGACTGAACCAGGAAAAAGTTGAATCCCTGAATAGACCAATAACCACTTCTGAAATGGAGGCAGTATTAAATAGCCTACTAATTAGGCAAGAAAAAGAAATAAAGGTTATTCAAATGGGAAAAGAGAAAGTCAAATTGTCTTTGTTTTTAGATGACATAATCCTATATCTAGAAAACACCATCAGTCTCAGCCCAAAAGCTTCTTAAGCTGATAAGCAACTTTAGCAAAGTCTCGGGATGCAAATTCAGTGTGCAGGAATCACAAGCATTTCTATACACCAACAGAGAAGCAGAGAGCCAAATCATGAATGAACGTTCATTCACAATTGCTACAAAGAGAATAAAATACCTAGGAATACAGCTAACAAGGGAAGTGAAGGACCTCTTCAAGCAGAAATACAAACCAGTGCTCAAGGAAATCAGAGGGGACACAAACAGATGGAAAAACATTCCATGCTCATGGATAGGAGGAATAAATATCATGAAAATTGCCATACTGCCCAAAGAAATTTATAGATTCAATGCTATACCCATAAAACTACCATCGATATTCTTCACAGAATTAGAAAAAAACTATTTTAAAATTCATATGGAACAACAACAACAACAACAACAACAACAAACAGCTTGTATAGCCAGGATAATCCTGAGCAAAAGGAACAAAGCGAGAGGCATCACGCTACCCAACTTCAAATTATACTACAAGTCTACAATAACCAAAACAGCATGGTACTGGTACAAAAACAGGCACATAGAACAATGGAACAGAATAGAGACCTCAGAAGTAAAACCACACATCTACATTCATCTGATCTTTGACAAACCTGACAAAAACAAGCAATTGGGATAGGATTCTCTATTCAGTAAATGGTGCTGGGAGAACTGGCTAGCCATGTGCAGAAATTGAAAGTGGACCTTTTCTTTACACCTTATACAAAAATTGACTCAAGATGGATTAAAGACTTAAATGTAAAACCCCAAACTATAAAAAACCTAGAAGAAAATCTAGGCAATACCATTCTGGACATAGGCATGGGAAAAGATTTTGTGATGCAATCACCAAAAGCAATTTGCAGCAAAAGTAAAAATTGACAAATGGGATCTAATCAAACTAAAGAATTTCTGCACAGCAAAAGAAACTATCATCAGAGCAAACAGACAACCTACAGAATGGGAGAAAATTTTTACAATCTATCCATCTGACATAGGTCTATTATCTAGAATCTACAAGGAACTTAAACACATTTACAAGAAAGAAACCAAACAATCCCATTAAAAAGTGGACAAAGGACACGAACAGACATTTCTCAAAGAAGATATACATGTGGCCAAAAAACATATGAAAAAAGCTCAATATCATTGATTATTAGAGAAATGCAAATCAAAACCACAATGAGATACCATCTCATGCCAGTCAGAACAGCAATTATTAAAAAGTCATGAATGAACTCCCACTCACAATTGCTACAAAGAAAATAAAATACCTACGAGTACAGCTAACAAAGGAAGTGAAAGACTTCTTCAAGGATAACTACAAAGCACTGCCTAATGAATTCAGAGAGGACACAAACAAATGGAAAAGCATTCCATGCTCATGGATAGGAAGAATCAATATTGTGAGATGGTCATACTTCCCAATTTATACATTCAATGCTATTCCCATTAAACTACCATTGACATTCTTCACAGAATTATTGCTCTCCACCTGGGAATAACTTGTCTGACTTACAAGCCAAGCATCTTGTTGTAAACTGAAAATCTGTCATAGAGTAAAGATTATGGGCGTTGGTTTTTCATGATCACTACAATGTCTAAATAACAGTTTTATCATTGGCATTCATTATTTGTATATAAACAACTACATAACACCTTTTTTTGCCTTCTCCTGTCATTTTTTCCCATTCTACTAACCTCTAGAAAGTTTAAAAGATAAAAAAAGAACTGTTTTTTTAAAAACTGACACATTTTTCAGTAAGTATAACTTAATATTTTGAAAAACACATGCTCAAGGTTACATGAAGTTTTTGTAACCTTCATGAATCAAACTGACTGACTTATGTACACTTTTTTGATGTAACATTGAGTTTGTGAAAAAAATTAATGTGGAATAATGTTCAGTAAACTATTTTAAATAATCAGCTTGTTTTTTAATAAAGCAGTGTCTTGAAGCAAAATTCCAATAACTACATAAATAATATATACAGTGAAACTATCATGATAATGCTCTCTTCTGAGGGATATGGTCTGGATCATCACTGGTCAATTCATACAGTTGAATATCTCATGCACTCCTCTGAGAATTTAGATGTTATTCTGAAGTATTATTTATCATCAGTTAGCTAACTTTTTCACTGTTAGCAATGAATCATGTCAAAGTTTCATTAGATCCTGGTTGGTTAGATTCCAAGGTTCAGACTCAATTTAGCTATTTTTAGAAAAATAACTTTTTTTTTTTATTTTAAGACAAAAATTACTGACTTTGACCCTATTTTTTCATTGAGCTACAGTTCAGAAAACAATTCTAGATTTTAAAAACTTACTTTCTTGTCATTGGAAATGTCTGAGCATATTGGGTTTCCTATACTGCTTTAATCTGTTCTTTACATTTTAGTGCCTTGAAGAGTGGGTCACACTTCAAGGGTGGCCTTGAAGGTAGTGGTAACGATGGGTTAAAATGTCCAGAGTACTACATTAGGAATCAGTCTCAACACTGTTACTTATACAACAGGCAGCTCATTTCATTCATATAACCTTCAGTTTTCTTACCCATGAAAGTAGAAATAAAATGAGACAAAAGTAAGCTCCTTTCTAGCTGAAAAGTATGAAGTGTTATCTGATTGATATTGTTCCACTGCTCTGAGATTCCTTTGGTGATGAATTTATTGCTGTGCTAGTTAAGTAATGGATGTTGATCCTAAGGCTATGGAGAAATGCTTTTTGTCTTTATCCCTGTTCATTTTATTGCATTTATTGGGTTTCAAATAGCTCTCTGGGATGTCAAGACAATAAACTGAGCACCTTTCCCTACATGTCTCAGGGCTCAACCATGCGCATATTCAACACTAAAATATGCTACATTAGTGCTAAGCACAAAAGAAATCTGGTTGTCCTTATTTTTAAGTCTATGAAAGCCTTTGATGCTGACGATAACATTTTGACAGTTTTACCTCCTTTGCCTATCTCCATTTTATCTGTTCTTTATTTGGTACATTCTAGCTCCATTTCTTAGTGACTCAACTTCTTATAGCTTTATATGACTCCACTTTAAAATGAGGATTACAACATCATTTTCAGAGGATTATTGCATGGACTATATATAGTCACATATAAATTACCCTGTAAAATAACTGGCAAATAATAGTCACTTAGGCCGGGCGCAGTTGCTCACGCCTGTAATTCCAGCACTTTGGGAGGCCAAGGCTGGTGGATCACTGAAGTCAGGAGTTTGAGACCAGCCTGGCCAACATGGTTAAACCCCATCTCCACTAAAAATACAAAAACTAACCTGGCGTGGTGGCGCATGCCTATAATCCCAGCTACTTGGCAAGCTGAGGTAAGAGAATCTGTTGAACCTAAGAGGTGGAGGTTGCCGTGAGCCAAGATAGTGCCTGTGCACTCCAGCCTAGGTGACAGAGCGAGATCCCATCTCAAATAATAATAATAGTAATAGTCACTTAGTAAATGCTTAGAACTTCTGAAGATTGAAGGAGGCATAGGAGAGAGAAGGAAAGAGAAGAAGGGGATGTGGGAATAGTAACAAAACGGATTATTATTCTAGGATCACAACAGTTTGTCTTTTTAACTAAGTTGATTTTGAAGGGAAAATTCTTTGTGCAAAAATTCTTTGTGCTAACACCATGTTAAAATATCCAGAATGTAATATTTAAAATACATGCACAAATGCTCCTTCTCACATGTCACAAAATTCATTTTTAAGTTGATTTTAAAATGTATCTCAAAATACATTTAGGATTTTAGTCTATCTTTTAACCTATCTAATAGGAAAATGATATGAAATTGTTACATTGGTAGGGGCAATGTAGGTAAGTGATGAGTAGAACTTAACAAAATAGTACTTTATATAAAGCTAACTTTTTTGGCAAAAAGCTATAGGCATTAAAAAGGGTGAAATAAGAAGAAAAGGGAGTAGGAGAAGGAAGAGAAGTAACAATGAAAGGCAGCAACGTTCAAGAGAGCATCCCAGCTTCTATAACAGAAAGAAGTTCTGAAAATCTTGATTTTTGATCACTCTCCTTTTCACAAGCTCTTCCTTTTTTGTTGATAAGCCAAGTGCATTAACTCCATTTGATTTTTATACGAAACTTGATGAAAAAGTGTTTCATTGATAAGCCAGGAAGATATAGCTAAATATACGCTGGTTCTCTTAAGAGTCTACACCTGAGTTATTATATGATATGTCTTGATGTCCATGAAGTGTGTCCTGCTTTGGTTTTATCATAAAGTTCCCATGAAAACTCATCACATCTGTTGCTATTCCTCCAGTTTTAGTATTTATTGTAAAAGTGAAAAATCCACTGAGCTATATGGATTCTATTTTAATTTTAGATAAAAAGTTTTATTGGAGAATATGAACTTCACAAACCTATATACAGTAGGTAGATGCAACTCTTCAGTTTTGTAATATTTGATAAATTTGATATTAAAGCATGTAGTCTCAAATAGAGTTCCCTTAAGAATCTGTTTGCTGAAACTAGATGTTGTAAGTCTTTCTACTTTTGAAACTGAGAGGATGTATTAAAAATAAAGAACAAAAAAAGAGAACATAAGTTTTTAGCAGCTAAAATGAGCTTGGATTTACATGTTTCATATCTTCTTCCAGAAAAGCAACACAAAGCTACGTATACAGATTCCATCTTTAAATAGTGGAATATTAATGAAACACAGGACTTATTACATTCAAAAATATACATGAAATAAAAACATATATTAGAATTTTAACTAAGAATACATGGATAAAATCACAACTAGGTGAAATAAAAATAGATAAATGTTATTATCCAGAAAATTTAAAAAGTAAGTAACAAATGTAACATACAGATGTTCTTGCTTAATGGTAAATTTCTCTTAGTTTGTACCTTACTTTAAATGTTGTTCTCCTATGTAGTATGATTCACCATTTCTATGCAGTATTTCAAAAATTGACCAGTTTAAAGTATGGTACTGGTATACTAGAAACTTTTATATACAATGTTTTTATTCTATATTTCTAAATTATAATGAGTTTTGGACAGTAAGGTGTGATATCATTCAACATTGTGCTATTCTACCAAATATTTATGTGCAGTATCCAATATGTGGTTTTGTTAAAATTAAGTGTGAATCTCCTGTAGTGGTTACTTATCTGTTTCTAAAAAGAAACAAGCACAATTAGGAAACTTAATAACCCCCCTTTTTAACCTTGTTAAATTATAATGAAATATATACATAGAGAAAAAGCCTATAGTATTTGTAAATTCTTACTTTATGACTTTTAACTGTGTGAACTTGATCCCAGAGTCTTTCATTTCTAAAATGAGGTTAACAGTATCAAACTTGCAGGTTTTTCTACAGAGTAAAAGAGGCATCATGACAATGCCTAAGAATGAAAATGGTCGAATGATGAAAAGTCTTAGATTTCTAAATTACATTACTTTTTGAGTAATTCCTCAAAATTGGCTTCTGGCATATCCTTACTATAGCTTATTCCTAAAGTCTTGCTACAAAAACTCCTTCCATGGGAGATCCCAGGCTGCGTGTGGATTATGACAGCATTTGATAACCATCAGGCTAACTGCTATTAAAATATGTGGGAGTGTGAGTCTAATAGAGCTGGAAAGAGTAAAAGAGAGTGAATCAGCCTTAGAGTGAGTATTAGGACAAAGACCCTGATAAAGAGGACACTAAAAGCTAGCATTTTTCATATGCAGTGTAAGTAACTGAAATAAATATTAGAGTTTTATTTGGCACATTTTTGGCACTATTTCTCCATTCTCTATCCCTAATGGGTACAGAGCATGGCCCTATTAGAATACCATAAGATGTTTTCATAGCACCGGGATGGAGCTCAAGTAGGATTTGAATGTGAGTGAGGAGTGTTGTCAGTCAAAAAACAAAATGAAGAATTTATTTTCTGTGCATTCATCAAGGAGTTAAAAATAGATCAACATTTACCTTTAAAATTCTTAGTTAATTTTTGGGGGTTCCTTTCATATTCCTTGTTTGGGATAATATCATTTAAAATGACATCACTACTTTTGATCAGGATAATACATGATATTAAGAAAACTAGATAAAATTCTAATATGTTACAGCTAATAAGTTTTAAATTGTATTATTTTAATATAATTAGTTATATTTACTTCTGGTAATGTGAGATAAATGAAGAGTTTTCACAGTCATCAACTAACATTACAATATTAACAATAATTTTTGTTAGTCTTAATCGAGTAGCATTTAGAATTTAATATGTGCAAAATTTTATTGCATATTAAATGTCTGCTTGGAACTGTTTTTTCAAGATCTTGATGTTTAAAACTGTATAAAAATATAACCTAGTATTGCACACTACATTATATTAATGTCTTTAGAGACATCTTCAGAATTTTATATTGATTGAAAACTTAACAAATATTTATTCATTCGCTCTAGAGTATGATGTGATAAACAATGATAATCAAACCTCAAACCTTAAATCTGTTACATAATAATTTCACTTTAATTTTTGAACCTTTATAGTTTTATTTCTTTATTTTAGTTGATAAATTAAAATTGCATATACTCATAGTATACAACATACATATGTTACATAATTTGTTGAGAAAGGAAATCTGCAAAAAGAGAAGTGGAGGAAAAGGAAAGAGGGAGAAATAGTATTTTGGGTTTTTTTTTTTTTTTTTTTTTGGTGGTCCCTAGGAGTCTGCATTCAGATGAATCCTAGGAGTATAGTAGAAGCAAGTTTACATTATTGATACTGATTTTAATTTAATCTTCCTTTTTTTCTATTGCATTTAAGTGTACATTCAAATCAAGAAAATCCAGAAATTATTTCATAACTAGGAAATATCTATAATAACTGATTATCAGTATTGCAAATACGACTCTGGAAATTACATATAGGAACACAAAACTTGGTAGAAATACGTCCACATATATTAACAGAGTGAGTACTTCAAACTTTGTTAAAACTTTCATTTTGACTTAAGATCGTGACATAAAATTGAATATTCTAATATTCTCTGTATCAGTATTGGCAGATGTAACATTTTATAAAACAAAATCATGACAATTCAAAACTGCAAGTAGTAAAAAATCCAGTGGAATAATTTGATATATAAATAGTCAATGAATGCTTCATAGTGAAAAATTCACTGTATAATTTTAGAAGTTGAAATTTCTTAACAATGATTTTTTAATCTAAATTATTTCATGCTATTCCAATATTTCTGATCAATGAAAATAAGTTCCTATATATTACCAACATATAAAGACTACTTTTGCATATATGTGAACATATGTGTTTCTATCAGTTTCAATACAGGATATTTGTTGGGTATGAAATTTGATTTTATCTTACTTATAGACTAGTAAGTTAGCCTGTAACTATTTCATGTATGCTGATAGAGACACAAAACTTCAGGCTAAGAAACAAATATTTTATTATTCATGGCACTGAAGTCAGCATGATCATCAACATATTTGCATTGGTTCTTCTTGTCTCAAGTTCCACATGGGTAACATGATATGGCCCAGATGAATACTACACGCACAGTGGATTTCTGTTATAACTCACGGAACACTAAGCTTGGGACATCTATCCCTTCAATTATGAAATAGAAAAGCCTGATCTTTGTTGGTGGGGAGGGATTGTGGAAGGAGATGTTCATATATTTTTTAAGGTTACCAGCTACATGGACCTCTTCAGAAGAGGCCTGGGTTAAAAAGTAGTCATTCTACTTCTACCAGTTCACAAGAGCCAAATGTGCAAATTTGTACCAAATCCACATTCAGTGAGATTATCTCAGTGGCTTGAGATGAGCCATGGTGAGAGTATTTACACCAGGGAAACCATTAACATTAAATATCAGAGTGTTCTTATTATTCCCAGAGAACTGGTTGTTAAACATTTACCAGCATACCACTATACTACTATATGTGTTATTGTTTTTTTAAGACAGTAGTTTAGGGAAGGATGTATTTAATAATAGGTACCAATTCTAACCGATTTTTAAAGACTCTCTGTGAGTGTGTGTGTGTGTGTGAGAGAGAAAGAGCCAGAGAAAGAATAAAGGAAGGGAAGTTCCAGTCAAACAACTTAACAACTAACACAAAACTGCATCTCAGAGGGTCTCAAGGAATATTCTGTAGGCTGAACCAAAAGAACAAAGACTTTGAATGGAATAGTTTCTTAGAAAGCAACGAACTGCTTTGGAAGCTGAGAAAAACAAAAATGTTATTTTCAGAATATATACATATATATATTATAGAACTAAAATTTAGATATATATATTATACATATATAGATATATTATACATATATATTTAGATGTATATATATATTATACATATATATATACGTTATAGAACTAAAATTTAGAAAGACCAAATTGAAAAGAAAGCAATGAAGAAAACTGGCAACTCTGTAGGTCGTATGGTTTAATGCTGTCACTAACACTCACAGGTAGATAGATCCTCAGGCTCCATTAACTCTTGAAGACATTTTTGGAAGAGTCCCTAATAGTAGAAACTGAATTTTAACAAATCACATTATTCTTTTGCTAAAAGATGTGGTTTCAATACCCATGTTAAGCAAAAAGTCAGCATTATCCTCTAAATTACGTTAAGAAGAGGCATTCATCAACAAACTATTCTGAAGAGCTAAAGAGATTATTTAAATTTTTTCTTTTCACTACTCTCAACCATCTATCTATCTGTCTATCCCTTGTGTAACCCTATTTCAATTCCTTACCAAAACCTTTAGGATCTCTGTTTTACTAACTACACCCCATTTAACTATTTACATTACTTCAATGAATTCTGGATTCTCCTAAGAAAACCATTCCGCTTTCTTCAGACCATGTATCAGAATGCACCAAATCAAAGTGAGTTTTATTTTGTGTCTTGGCTGACCACATTGCTAGCAGTTTGCAACTCAAGAAAGACAGAAATTTTATTTAAAAACTTTCACTTTTTAAAGAAAAAGATAGTTTAGCGGTGTGTGGTATTAAGTAACATAATTGTAGTAGAAACTTGACTTTCTTAACACAAAAGCTAGCGCCTCTTTGCTTTCAGTACAATTCTTTGAAGGCCAGCTTGAACTTCTGAGATTGTGGGGCTGTGAGTATGTGGACAGCAGCTTGCTGGGTTTTATTTTCAAAATCAATATTATCTCAAATTATGAAGGGTTCAAGAAAATAAATTTCCAAGTGTGACCTGTTTCACTCTCTTGAAAGAGTTTGAATTTTCATAAATTCTACAATGAGTCACTAAGCGTAAACAATCCCTGACATCTATTGGTCATGGTTTTGGAAAAAGGGGGATCCCCTAAGCAAATCCCCATTCTTTAGAATGCATTAATAAATGTAAACAGGATGTTTCAGCACAGAAAGCATAAAATTGCCTGAACTATGCAAGGCATATCTTTAATGATGTTTAAAAAGGAGCTAAACATCTCCCTGGGAATTCTGAAAACATTTATCTTTTAAGCAGTTATTTAGCTTCACAAGACTTTGTTGTTTAACAAGCTGGAGAAAATAGGTCAGCTAATGTTATATTAATCAGTAAATTAATATTTTAATTTGACTTCTTTCTAGTTAAAATGCTTGCAGCTTTTCCCTTTTGTTTTTCCTACTTCAGCACTGATGTTAAGTGATATCATTATCATATTGTACCTTGGGGTTGTGAGATAACAGGGTCCAGCAATAGCTTTATTCTTAGAAGAGTGAGAGTTTTATCATATCACTTCCATATTTAAAATGACACTCCATGGCTTTTGTGCAACAAAGTGTCTTAGAGCTGAGTCATAGAATTCTCCAAATTATGCTTTTGAATTCACATTCTAAAATCATACCTTTCAAATCTGTGTAGATAATATGTTTTTATTAGTAAAAATCCTGTCTTTATCGTAGGAAAAAGAAGTCTTATTGAAATTACTTGAACAATATAAATGTAAATTTCAGTTTCTATTTTCTTGTATCAACCAATAATTCAACCGTAAGTTAGATTCAAAGGGCTTGATGGCCTATTATCTGTACCTTAACAAAGATCCACTAAAGTTTTACAGTAGATATTTAATGTAGACTAGGTATTATTCTATTATATTTCTCAAAAACAAAACACAGAAAACTCTATTCATGTTTTTGTTTACTTACTGTACTTCTTGAAGAATTAAAACATACTAGCAGTTGCATAATTTTGTATGATATTATTTCTGTGGTGAACTTAATTTTCCTTTTATAGCTGTTGCTGTGAAATTTTGAATCCAGATCTGGCATGATTAATGGAGAGATTGGCCATGCTGCCTCAAGACAGATTAGTTGCAGTCAGTGATGGAGGATGTGGCTGAGGTATATACTGTAGTATACTCTAGCATTCTTCTTAAAGAAAGATACAATACTCAATTATCCTGTGCTTTGCTGTAATTCAGCTGGAGTTTATTTAAAAAACAGAATGTTAAGTAATTATATGGTGCTGAAAATACATATGTATTAAAATATATGTAAGAGCAGTGAAATAAAATGTAAACATATAGCTAGGAGGTATAGTAAAACATATCAACAGGAAAATCATCTAGGATTGATGTTTCCATCTTAGCCTTTATTTTCATGGACGTATAAAATTGTGAATCCTAGATATGGAGATCTACAAAGTTGTTAATATGAGCTTTAGCATAACCTAATTGCAGAAAATTGTACCCCAGTTAGAAAAAATATGCTTAATTGGTTTAAATTATTACTAAATGCATTATTTCCACTTTGTCCATATTTGCTCCGTGGTTCTCTGGTGTATACTAAGAAGAAAAGTTCCAATCACTTTGCCAATGTGAAAAAAGTCACATAAAATTCTCAAAGAAATATTCAAGCTTATAATCTAAGAGGAAGTATAGTCATTTAACCCACATAAACCTGTTATATAGAGTTATAATATTTTAAACATTATTATTATTGTTTACATCATTAATGTAGACAAATGTTAGAAATTACATGAACAGAATGTTGAATATGTAGAATCTATATGAAGTTCATATGGTCAGATGTTCTCTTTAGTCTGGTTCATCTGCTACATCTGGTTTTCATAGGAAAGTTTTAAATAAAAACAGTAAGTTAATGGAGATATAGAAAATCAAAGATCGATATTTAAAAAGCATATATGTATAGATTCATAAACATTTACCAACAATGGTAATTAGCTCTGAGAGGGGAAGAGAAATTTACTTAATTATGGACCACGTCTTCTGCTAGACACTTGATACGTATAACCATAATCATAACAAAATACCTAATATTTATTGAATGCTTACTATGTGTTGGTTCCTGTTTCAAGCATTTCATGTTTTAAGCAAGTAGTTCTCACAATTCAGTGGTTAGAATGTTATTTATTATCCCTTTATGCCTATGAAGAAACCAAAGGAAAGGGGTTAAATTACTTGTCTAAAATTCAGTGTATGGTGTAGCTGGGATTAGATGCAAGTTCTTGCTGTGATCTACATGATGTTAAATCGAGTTTAGTCTAAAGTTAACTCCTTATATATTTTAAGTTTCTCTGAAAATAGTGAACTATAACCTAAATGGAAGTGTAAACAGACTGTAACTTACCTTTGTGCCAATCACCGAGTTTTGGCCAATCAAAGGGGGCCAACTGCTCAAACTACGTTCAAATAAGGCAAACGCTGAGCTGTAACCCATCCGGCTGTTTCTGTACCTCACTTCTGTTTTCTGTACGTTGCTTTCCTTTTTCTGTCTATAAATCTTTTTCAACTATATGGCTGTGGTGGAGTCTCTCTGAGCCTACTCTGGCTGGGGAGGCTGTTCAATTTGTGACTCATTCTTTGCTCAATTAAACTATGTTAAATTTAATTTCACTGAGGATTTTATTTTAATAATGATTAATCAGTAGACTTTCACTTAATCTTTTTTTTCTTTTTTTGAAAATGATGATGAATAAATAGAATAGATGTTAATTTAAAAATGTGACAGTTTATTCCTGAATAATTACAATTCCCTTTGCACTTTTCAGAATTTCTCTGCATCCAAATTTCTGTTTTATCATAAATAGAATGTGATTCCTAGGCTCACGCTATGTGTCCATAATTGAGTGAGCCACTCAAATGTGATGAAGGGATAGATTACATGATCTCATGGACTATCTCTCTGGGGGCTCTGCTAAGGCAGGATTACTAAGAACTGGGTCCAGGTGGAGAAAATTATTAAAATTTCTTATACCGAGGGTTTAAAGGAGTTTGGAGAGTTTCAGAAAAGAATTCATGGAAATAACATGTGAAATGAATGTTAGAGAATAAATATCATTTTATAATTCACATATTCACATAAGTAAAACTACACAGAAAGACAGAGTTCCTAAACTTATATTGGCTAATAATCTATATGTGAAAGTAATTTAAACTGTGCCACATACAACTAAGTAAATTGCAGAATAATAAAAAGTCTTGCCTAATCTTGGTCTTAGGGAAGCCTTCCCTAAAGAAGTTGCAGAAAAAAATCTTATTTATGGCAAATGAAAACCAGGGATATGACACTAAGGAAAAGTATTTTAAAACATATGTTTGACATGGTAAGGAAGCTAAGTTTATTAGTCCATTCTCACGTTGCTATAAAAAAAAATTCCTGAGACTGGGTAATTTATAAAGATAAGAGGCCGAATTGGCTCACAGTTCTGCAGGCTGCACAGAAGCATGGTGGCATCAGCTTCTGCGGAGCCCTCAGGAAACTCACAATCATGGAGGAAGACAAAGAGGAAGCAGTCCTGTCTTACATGGCAGGAGCAGGAGGAAGAGAGGGAGGGGAGGTGCCACACACTTTTAAACAACCAGATCTCTAGAGAATGCCCTATTCAGTAACAAGGGGGGAGGGTGCTAAACCATTTATAAGAACTCCACCCCCATAATCCATTCACATTCCACCAGGCCCCACCTCCAACACTGGGGATTACAATTTGGCAAAGCATAAGGCCCCAAGCCACATAAGTGAGAGTTAGCAACCTTCTTCAAGCTGTACATCCAAACATACGAATCATGTGGACAGTTTGAATTATCGAATACAGAAAATAGCATAAATATATTTTTATTTATAAGTAAAGAAATAAAAGGAGGCATTGGTAGTGTTATGAAAGGCAAGTGATTATCAAAAATATACCAGATTTAAAAGAACCATTTATAAAACCCCAAATGAAAAAAAATATAATCATTGAAATCCAAAAGATGAGTTAAACCACAGATAAGACACTACTGAAAAAAAGATTTGGTGGACTTTGAATAAATTATCTGAATAGGACCTTAAACAAAAATTACAGTAGCTTTGATTAAAACACACACACACACATTTAAGGAATTTCTGGGCTTGAAATAAGTAAGAAAATCTCCCAAACTATCTCAACTATACAAAATCCTGAGCTGACACTAGAATATAGATGTAGAGCTGTGAGTAGATGTGCAAGGCAAGGCTGCTGGAGAGAAGAGCCCATGCAAGCATTGCAACATGGAGAGTCCACCTTGATTCAGCTGTAAAAAATAAGATACATCCTTTTCCAGATAAACAAATGCTGAGAGAATTTGCCACTACCAAGCCAGCACTACAAGAATGGCTAAAATGACTCTAAATCTTGAAACAAATCCTTGAAATACACCAAAATAGAAACTCCTTATAGGATAAATGTCACAGGACCTATATAACAATAACACAATTAAAAAAACAAAACAAAACAAAACAAAAAAACCCACAAGGTATTCAGGCAAGAAATAGCATGATGAATAGGATAGTACCTAACATCACAATACTAACATTGAATGTCAATGGCCTAAATGCTATACTTAAAAGATATAGAATGGCAGAATGGATAAGAATTAACCCACTAACTTTCTGCAGTTTTAAGGAGACTTGCCTAGTACATAAAAAAAACACATAAACTTAAGGTAAAGGAGTGGAAAAAGATATTCCATGTGAATGCACACTAAAAGCGAGCAGGAGTAGCTATTATTTTATCAGATAAAACAAACTTTAAAACAACACCGGTTAAAAAAGACAAAGAGGGACATCATATAATGATAGAAGGACTAGTCCAACAGGAAAATATCACAATTCTAAATATATACACACCTAACACTGGAGCTCCAAATTTATAAAACAATTACGCTATAACTAAGAAATGAGACAGATAGCAACAGAATAATAGTGGGGGACTTCAATATGCCACTGACAGCACTAGACAGGTCATCAAGACAGAAAGTCAACAAAGAAACAGTGGACTTAAACTATACCCACAAGTGGACTTAACAGATATTTACAGAACATTTTACCCAACTGCAGAACATGCATTCTTTTCATCAGCATATGGAACATTCTCCAAGATAGACCATATGATAGACCACAAAACAAATATCAGTAAATTTAAGAAAACTGAAATTATATAAAGTACTCTCTGAGCCCACAGTGGAATTAAATTGGAAATCAACTCCAAAAGGAACCCTAAAAACCATGCAAATGCATGGAAATTAAATAACTTGCTCCTGAATGATTATTGGGTCAATAATGAAATCAAGATGGAAATTAAAAAATTATTTGAATTGAACAATAATAGTGACACAACCTATCAAAAGCACTGGGATACAGCAAAAGTGGTGCTAAAAGGAAAGTTTATAGCATTAAATTCCTACATCAGAAAACTGGAAAAACACAAATAGACAATCTAAGATCACACCTCACAGAACTGGAAAAACAAGAACAATCCAAACCCAAATGCAGTGGGAGTGAAGAAATAATGAAGATCAGAGCAGAACTAAATGAAATAGAAACAAACAAACCAACAAACAAAAAATGAAACAAAAGATAAATGAAACAAAAAGATGATTTTTCTTTGATAAAATAAATAAAATTGATAGACCACTAATGAGATTAACCAAGAAGAGAGAAGATTCAAATAAGCTCAATTACAAACGGAATAGTAGATACTACTGTTGATACCACAGAAATACAAAAGATGATTCAAGGCTACTATAAACACCTTTATGCACATAAACTAGAAAACCTAGAGGAGATGGATAAATTTCTGGAAATATATAACCATCTTAGATTAAATCAGGAAGATACAGAATCTCTGAACAGACCAATAACAGGCAGTGAGATTGAAATGGCAGGAACACAATTGTCAACAAAAAAGGTCAAGGACCAGACGGATTCACAGTTGAATTCTATCGGTCCTTCAAAGAAGAATTGAACCAATTCTATTGACACTATTCCAAAAGATAAAGAGGGAATCCTCCCTAAATCATTCTATGAAGCCAGTATCACCCTAATACCAAAACCAGGGCAGGACATAACAACAAAAAAAGAAAACTACAGACCAATATTCCTGATGAACATAGATGCAAAAATCCTCAACAAAATACTAGTGAACCAAATCCAACAGCATATCAAAAAGATAATCCACCATGATCAACTGGGTTTCATACCAGGGAGGGATGTTTTAATATACACAAGTCAATAAATGTGGTACACCACACAAATAAAATTAAAAACAAAAATCAAGTGGTCATCTCAATAGATGCAGAAATAGCATTTGACAAAAGCCAGCATCCATTTATGTTAAAACCCTCAGCAAAACCGGTATAAAAGGGACATACCTTAAATTTATAAACTCCATCTACAACACACCTAGAGCCAACATCATACTAAATGGGGAAAAGTGGAAAGCATTTCCCCTGAGAACTAGAGAAGGACAAAGATGACCACTTTTATCACTACTATTCAGCGTGATACTGGAGATCCTAATCAGATCAATCAGAAAAGAGAAAGAAATAAAAGGCATCCAAATTAGTAAAGAGGAGGTCAAACAGTTGCATTTGCCGATGATACAATCATATACCTAGAAAACCCTAAAGAATCCTCCAATAAGCTGCTAGAACTAGTAAATAAATTCAGCAAAGTTTCAGGATACAAATATGATGTACACAAATCAGTAGCTCTGCTACACAACACAGTGACCAAGCTGAGAATCAAATTAAAACTTAACCCCTTTCACAATAGCTGCAAAAAATAAAATACTTAGGAGTATACCAGATGTGAAAGACCTCTACAAGGAAAACTACAAAACACTGCTGAAGGAAGTCATAGATAACACAAACAAATGGAAACAGAGTTCATGACCACGGAAGGGTAGAATCAATATTGTGAAAATTACCATGCTGCCAAAAGCAATCTACAAATTATAATGCAATTCCCATCAAAATAACACCATCATTCTTCACAGAACTATTTTAAAAATCCTAAAATTTATATGGAACCATAAAAGAGCCCAGATAGCCAAAGCAGGACTAAGCAAAAAGAACAAATCTGGAGACATCGCATTACTCCACATCAAACTATAAGGCCATAGTCACCAAAACAGCTTGATATTGGTATAAAAATACACACATAGACCAATGGAACAGAATAGAGAACCCAGAAATAAAGCCAAATACTTACAGCCAACTGATCTTCCACAAAGCAAACAAAACATAAAGTGGGAAAAAGACACCCTATTTAGCAAATGGTACTGGGATAATTGGCAAGCCACATATAGAAGAATGAAACTGGATCATCATCTCTCACCTTATATAAAAATCAACTCAAGATGAATCAAATACTTACATCTCATACCTGAAACCATGAAGATTCTAGAAGATAACACCAGAAAAACCATTCCAAGACATTGGCTTAGGCAAAGATTTCATTACTACAAATCCAAAAGCAAACACAACACAAAGATAAATAGATGGGACTTAATTAAGCTAAAAAGCTTCTGCACAGCAAAAGAAATAATCAGCAGAGTTAACAGAAAACCCACAGAGTCGGAAAAAATCTTCACTCACTATCTATCTATCTATCTATCTATCTATCTATCTATCTATCTATCTATCTAAACTAATATCCAGAGTCTACAAATAAACAAATCAGCAAGAAACAAACAGTCCCCTGAAAACATGGGCCAAGGACATTAATAGACAATTTTCAAAAGAAGATATACAAATGGCCAAAAAGCATATAGAAAAATGCTCAACATCACTAATTATTAGAGAAATAAAAATCAAAACCACGGTGTGATACCACGTCATTCCTACAAGTATGACTATAATAAAAAAAATGTAAAAAAATAGATGTTAATGTAGATGTGATGATAGAGGAATACTTTTACATTGTTAGTGGGAATGTAAACTAGTACAGCCACTGTGGAAAACAGTGTGGAGAGTCCTTAAAGTACTAAAAGTAGATCTACCATGTGATCCAGCTATCCCACTACTAGTTACTACCCACAGAAAAGAAGTCAAAGTCACTGTATGAAAAAGATACTTGCACATGCACATTTATAGCAGCACAATTTGCAATTGCAAAATATGGAACCAGCCCAAATGCCCATCAAACTGTGGTATATAAAGAAACTGTGGTATATATGTAAGACGGAATACTACTCAGCCATAAAAAGGAATGAAGTAACATCATTTACAGCAACTTGGATGAAATTGGAGACTATTATTCTAAGTGAAGTAACTCAGGACTGGAAAACCAAACACTGCATATTCTCATTCATATGAGAGCTAAGCTGTGAGGATGAAAAGGCATAAGAATGATATATTGGACTTTAGGGACTTGGGGGAAAGGGTGCAGGGTGGCAAGGGATAAAAGACTACACGCTGGGTACAGTGTACACTGCTTGGGTGATGGGTACACCAAAATCTCAGAAATCACCACTAAAGAACTTATTCATGTAACAAAACACCACCAGTTCTCCAAAAACCTATTGAAATAAAAATAAAAGAGAATTTTTTTTTTTTTTTTAAAGAAGAGCTAAAGTGAGATACCTACAGCAAGCCATTTCCCTGGAAGAGAGCCAGAATGTTCCCAAATCGGCAATATCCTTTTGGTTCCTGACAGAGGAAATGCAAGTCCTTTCTTCAAGAAAGGCATTCCTAATTTGCCTTTAGAATTTCTGAGGATTTAAACAAACATACAAACATACATAAATAATTAAAAGCTCATATTAAAACATCAGAAAACACACAAAAAGGTCAGTAGCTGCAAGAGATTAGCAAGGAGAGAGGATTAAATAGCCAAAACAGAGGATTTGGGGGCAGTCAAAATACTCTGTATGATGCTATTTATAACATGTAATTAAACATTTGTCTAAACCTATAGAATTTACAATGCTGATGAGCTTGAATCCTAATGTAAACTATGAACTTTCGATGATAATCGTGTGTCAAAGTAGGTTCATCAGTTGTAACAAAGGTACCACTCTGGTAGGGGATGTTGATAATAAGGGAGGCTATGCATTTGTACGGGGCAGAGGGAGGATGGGAATTCTCTGTACTTCTGCTCAATTTTGCTGTGAACCTAAAACTGCTCTAAAAAAATAAAATTTATTTAAAAAATTAGCAAACACACAGTAAGGATATAGTAGTTATACCCTTAAAGGTTTCATATGCTGAAATGAACACATAATAGAAAACATAATGTCTAAGTAGAAGTTGAACTTAGTGGTGCGTGCCTGAAGTCCCAGCTGCTCAGGAGGCTGAGGCAGGAGGATTCCTTGAGCCCAGTATTTTGAGAACAACCTGGGCAACAAAGCAAGACCCCATCTCTAAAATAAATAAATAAATAAATAAATAAATAAATAAATATTTTAAAATATAAGATAGAGTCACAAAAATGAACAACAAAAAATGGTGATATATAAAATGACCAGGCAGATTTGAAGTGGAATGATTTCAAACTTTTAGAATAGAAAATGCAATTTTTATAGCAGTTATTTAACAATTGAAAAAAAGTCTTAAAATAAGATCAGCTGCAGATCAGACAGCTGAAAAGAAAATCAAAATCAAGAGTTACAATGTGTTGGCACATAACCAAAGGGAAATCAAGAATGAGAAGGACTAACATATTCATCGTCATCATTCTGAAGGAGATAGTAGAGTCAGTGGAGGAGGAAGGACAGTAGACTATTTGAAGAAATAACCATTAACACTTTTCCAGATGTTAACAAAATATGTCACAGATATAGTATGCAAAATATTCAAGATGATTAATAAAAGGAATTCATTCATGGATACCTTGTAGTAAAACTACAGAAATCTTTAAGATAAAAAAAGAGAAAAATATTAGAACTGTCAAGAAAGAATAAAGAGATGACTAGAAAGGAGTTACAAGCAAATTTACAGAATACTTCTCAGTAGCAGCAATGGAAACCATTTGGCAATGGAAAAATCTCTCCACAGACCTTAGAGAAAAGTATCAATATAAAATTATATATAAAGTAAAATCATGTTTAAGTAAAATTAAAAAACGCAAATATAAACTAAATAATTATGAACTTATAGAAATTTCTCAATGATGTATTTCAACAAAAAATGAGTGCAGGAAAGTATCAGATGGAAGAGGGAATACTAAGCAAATAAATGTTAAGCTGTGAAATTTAACTATTGGTTGTAACATAATAACTACATGTTTATCTTGTTCAGTTAAAACTGAGATCTAAAAATCTTGAAATAGTACAATCTGAAGCAGAAAATTCCATTAGATTACACTAAAGTCCTTAGAGGAGGGTAAAGGTTTATTTGATTAAAATGACCACCTTATAATTTCTAGGGAAATTAGTAAGAACATAGAAATAGATTGCCGAACTTCGTACCTAATACAGAGGGGAAAATCTAGTAAGGAAAAGAAACGTGAATGAGTAAAACCAAAATTTAAGTGGGGAAAATATAGAAAGTAATGACAATCATTTTTTTAAAAATAAAATATTGACTTTAAAGATTGTCAGTTTGCTTTCAAATATTTGATTATATTTTGTTTATAATACATACATTTACAAAATAGGCAGGCTGAAAGAAGTGTGTGAAAAATAAAGGCCAGGCTAATTAATACAATTACTGGTGTAGCAATTAGACAAAAAGATTTTACAGCTAAAACAGCATGACAAAAGGGTATTAATATATATTAATGGAAGCTCAAATTCATTGAGAAGATATAACAATTCTAAACTGGTATGTGCCTAATAACATAGGTTCAAATCATATAAAAAAGTGACAAATAATCAAAAGAAGAAAGATTTCAATATTGGAAATATTAATCTTAATCCAAAAGTCCCATATAGACCCTGCACTCAACAAATGGAGAATATATTTCTTTTTCTTTTTTTTTTTTTGAGACGGAGTCTCGCTCTGTCGCCCAAACTGGAGTGCAGTGGCCGGATCTCAGCTCACTGCAAGCTCCGCCTCCCAGGTTTACGCCATTCTCCTGCCTCAGCCTCCCGAGTAGCTGGGACTACAGGCGCCTGCCACCTCGCCCGGCTAGTTTTTTGTATTTTTTAGTAGAGACGGGGTTTCACCGTGTTAGCCAGGATGGTCTTGATCTCCTGACCTCGTGATCCGCCCGTCTCGGCCTCCCAAAGTGCTGGGATTACAGGCTTGAGCCACCGCGCCCCCGAATATATTTCTTAAAACACAGAGTACTTTAGCAACATTGACTGCAGAATAGTCCATAGAGCAAGTCTCGGCAAATTTCAAAGCTGACATTCCTATATTATAGCAAAATTTAATTATAAATCAATAAAATAAAATACTCTAAACATTTGGAAATTTAAACATACAATTCTCAATAAGTCAATAACAAAGAAGAAATTACAGTGGAAATTATTCACAATTATTTAGACCATCAAAATAACGAGACACTACAAATGACCCTCAACCTTGCCCTCTCTCTCTATATATACGTCTATATATATACACACACATATATACATACTCTGTGTCTGTCTCTGTGTGTGTGTGTGTGTGTATATATACACACACACACAAACACATTCACATGCATGCATACATATATAAAACTGACATTTCAGATCATAGGTGAAAAGATGATAATTGTATTAAATAAGAATTAAGGAAAAGGAGCTTCGATGCTTGTTATTTTTTGTTTTTATTTATTTATTTATTTATTTATTTTGAGACAGAGTCTCCCTCTGTTGCCCAGGCTGGAGTGCAGGGGCACTCTCAGCTCACTGCAACCTCTGCCTCCTGAGCTCAGGCAGTCCTCCCTCCTCAGCCTCCCAAGTAGCTGGGACCACAGGCACACACCACCACTCTCAGCTAATGTTTTGTACGTTTGGTAGAGACAGGGTTTCCCCATGTTGCCCAGGTTGATCTCGAACTCATGAACTCAGGCAATCTGCTTGCCTCAGCCTCCCAAAGTGTTGGGTTTACAGGCATGAACCACCATGCGTGGCAGGCACTTGTTACTGTTGTTTATCCTTCTTGAAAAAATAAACCAATAAAAAGGAAACTGGATCCTTGTATCGTACCATAGAAAAATCTTCAAAATATTAAGCACATCTATGTGGAAATTAGTACAAGAGAATATATGAGAGGATCTTTATGACATTAAGATAGGAAGTATGTTTTTAAAAAGATACAAAAAATCCCAATTCATAAAGCAAAAGGTTGGTGCTGTATATTGACTAAATAAAATCTGTACATATTAGTTAAGCTCATAACTAATTGAAAGGTACGATGAAGAGAATAAAAGAGAAGCCACCACTTAGAAGATATTCTTTATAGTAATCAACAAAAGATTAGTATCTAGAACATGTAAAGATTTCCCAACAACCAATAGGAAAATAAATTTTTTAAAAAACCTAAAAGTATATTGGTCAAAAGACACAAATAGGAAACTTGAAGAAATATGAATGATAAATAATTTTAGGAATGCCATTCAAATCTAATTTTTAGAAATCAGAGAAATGCAAATAAAAACTGCAATATATTAGCATTACATACCCACCTGTTTTGAAAACCTTAATTTGGACACTATAAACTGTTGACAAGGACATGAATAAATAAGGATTCTGATACATTGCTAGTGGGGATATAAATTTGTACAACCACTTTGTCAAGTATATATTCAATGTTATCTACATTGGTGTTTGTATTATTGTTAAATTATTTATTACATAAGTGTGTATTATTCACTCTTTTTTCTATGGTATATTTTACAATGTGAGCTAAGATATTGAAGGATAAGCAGGAGTTAGCTAAATGAAAGTTGGAGCCACACTTGTAAACAAATATTTGCAATAAACAAACCCAATGATTGAAATATGTTATAAACTTTTTAATAATATATGAGCTGTATAAAAATATAAATAATATTTTTTATACAGCTCATATATTACATCACTTAATCTTTTCAGCAGCCCAAAGAGGCAGGTAATAGTTTACTTACATTCCCAGATGAGGTAACAGAAGCAAAGAAAGATCAAGTAACTTGCCTAGGAATATACCACATTTAGGTAGTAAAACAAGAATGAGAACTCAGGTGGTCTGATTCCAGAGTCTAATCTGTTCACCTCCTCTTTTTGCCTCTCAAAGGAGTGCTCAGTCCCTATGCTACCAAAGTTTTCAATAGCTACACTAGAGAATGTAGAGTGAGTGTGAGCCATAGTGCATGCTTGGACAGTTCTTCTGACTCTCTACCTGGAATATTTCTCTGCATCACAGGTTTATGGTTCTTTTCCAACTAATGTCACAAAAATCTCTCTGTGTAAGACAACACTGACTATATAAATATATAATTTCAGTGTCTAGGATTTTTTTGTGGCTAAAGTGTCTGCTTTCCAGTTTTATGATACCTTGGAAGATAATTAGTAATTACGTGGCCGTTTGGTGATCATGAAATCAGAGTGAATGTAGATAGATATTATTGAGGGACACTCCATCCATGCCATCAATGAGTAGGTGAAAGATCTACTGATAGAGAACATCACTCTATTCACTGCAGTGCTTTTCAAAGTATCTGTGTATTGACAGAATTTTAGCTTCAAGGTCAAGTAGTGAAAGAAACATTTGCTTATACTCAAGGTTACATTTTCTGACTGTTCATTCTCTGTCTCTAGGACACAACATAGAGCCTAGCATATGGTAGGTACTCCATAAATATGAACAAACACCCATGCTCTTCCTCTTTTGTCATTCTATGGAGTTTTGGATTTAATGGAGACTTGTCTCTCCATCTCTTCATCTATTGTTCTTTCTTTCAATAACACATTTTTTTTTTCCTAGTGGGAACCAAATCTTGATGATCAGCTTTAATCTTTTTTTATAACAATCAAAATCCTGTTTTGCTTCCAGGTGCTCTGCCACTATTACCTTGCATAGTCGTACATGTAGCTGTCCTCCAAGCTTCCCAAGAACACACTAATGAATTTTCTTTTAAGATTTGGTTATTATCATTCACCAAGTGGCCATTTTTTTCAAAGCTGTGCCTTAAAAATCATCCTATCCCTTTGGCAGCCAGAGTCATAGTGCTCCTTAGAGAACTGAAGAGGAAATGGAAAGGACTTTCATGGGCCAAGAAAAAAGTTTGACAGAATGGCCATGGGTAGTTGAGAACACAGGGGACGAGATCAATGTGAGGTCTGGCTGGAAGCAGTAGAGCAGAGCTATGCACTCCGAAGAGAAATGGTGTTGAACCAGACAAACAGACATTTCCGGAAGCTTGGGGGCCCAGTTCTAGATCAGAGAGACTTTAGAAGCATTGTTAATACAATGCTTACTTCCTAATTGACCTTCACAAATATTTGTCTCAAAAATTCATGTTTTGATATGAATTGGAAAGTTAGACATGAAAGAAAGTGCATCACAATCAGGCAGAAACAGTTAGAGGCATGGGGAAGCAGAGGAAAATGACACAGCATTTGACTCAGAGAATGCCCAAAATACCAAGAGTTGAAAAGTATGTTGTACATTATATAGAATGAAATATAGTTCACTGGTACTTGTGGTTGGTAATGTGTGGTTACTTGACATCACAGGCAACCTGACCGACGCATAATGGGAACTAACTTCACAAGATCAACCACAGGTCAACAGTGTAGTTTCATCTTCTAGGTTCCCAAACTTGTTCTTAGACAAAAGGGACACTTGTGTCTAAATTCTACATTGACTCTTTGATCTGAATCAGGCTATTCTCAGCAGGTCCTTGCACCCCTACTATGAGAAAATGTATCCTTTACTGTGTTTGAATTCAAAGCAAAGTGAAATTTGAGTGATAAAAAATAAAAAGACCCTTCCAGTCCCACAGTGATTTGAGATTCCTACTTTTCAGGCTACTACATGCCATAACTAAGTCAATATGTGATAAAACACATGGGCAAAATTCTTAAAAATATCTATTGTGCAAAGATGTTAACAAGAAAGATAAATGATCTACTTAAGACAACTGTGGCTAATCTATTAATAAAAATAAAGTTGGAAATTATTTTGATATAATTTTTGTTCTTAAACAAGAGATGTACCGTTGTGTTTGCCATTTAAAAAAACATTTATTAAAGTTGATACTAAAATCCCCTATTTCCTGGCTTCTGCATCACTCCTAAACAATATAAAAAATAATATCCTTGTACTTTAATTTGTGGTTGAAAAAACTGTTTGACTCACTAAGGTTGAATGTCAGGCAATTTCATTTAATGTTCACTTTTAAAAGAGGAAAGGTGGAGAAAGATTTAGATGAAAAGTAGAGTGTGTGACCTTAGAAATGTATTTATAAGGTCTGACTGCAGCAGCCAAAAATAATAACCATTGAACTTAGTGAATAATTTAAGGCGAATGAGCTAACAGTGATCTTTGCAATGGGATATTAATACGTAAATATTTTAGTCAGCTTTTTCACACCCAGCATAAAAATGCCTTGTATTTTATCTACAATCTCATTCTAAGTGAAATTTCTGGGAGACTTTGTGTTCTCACTGAAGCCTTTATATACACATTCACACATTATAATTAAATGATTTTACTACGCAAATACATTCAAGAAAAAAGATTATATTTTCTAAAATATGCAGTGATGATACCTAAGGCCATGTTTCATTTCACACATTGGGACACTGTGATGACTAAATTTAGTTCCTTTATCTGGGTCTATTTGCTGTGACAGTGTAATTTGTCGAACATTAGAACCATTTGCTTTTTAACCAACACCTAGCCTTAAAGAAATATTTCTAAAGTTGATCAACAGGTATAAATATTTCTGAACCTGCAAAACCTATTTGCTACTCACACATCCATAGTATACAGATAAATATTCATGTAATTATATCCACATATAAATTAATATGGGTTGTTAATTCCTTTGTGTTTATTTGATATTAATAAACAAAACAATAACTCCAGTTTTCAGGCAAATGATTTATTTTTATCAATGTGTTTACTTGATAGTTACTTTAAGGTAGGAATATTTGATAGAAACTTAAGATGGGTCTCTACTACTGTACATGGGAGAGTGGAAAAACAAACCTAGAAAAAGCATTACTAGGGGAAAGTCTAGAGGTTTAAATTGTGGCCCTGCTCAGTCACAAATGGAGCAAGTTACTTATCTGTCTCAAATCATTTTTATCACCTTAGATGCAAAGATATCTCTGGATAATTCATAAGGCCCTTCAAATTGCAATCATGAATGAATAAACTGTGATGACAACCAAGTTCCCCCGAAAACTGTAAATGAATGGAACTTTGAAAATGCAATCATACTTTAATGGCTATTTAAACATAATGCGATGTAGACTATGAATTTTCATAGGCCATAAACATGGCCATATAGAAAATGCAACTGTCTTTATTTAAATCCATGACCAAATTAAGATCATAGAAGCCCAAGTAGAGGAAATGTTTTTATCAATGTAGTTTCTTCCATCCAACAGGTTTGTCTATGTCCATCCACATTTTTCTTGCCTAAAAGAGAGCCCAGGTACTAGTTCAGAGAAGCACCTGCTGAGTTACCTTAGCTAGAATTGCTCGAGCTATTTACATCAGTTTCCTGGGATCCAGTTATTAGGTCCTTGTAGGTTACTACCTTTTCCTTAGTCTACCCAACCTCTTCATGTCACCAGATCTCTTTGTTCTCTTTTGATTTCTTTCTCAGAGCCACAAATATATACATATATATAATATATATAAATAAAAAAATATATATATATGTATATATTTTCATAGTCTGCAGAGCTGTTTGGAGCTACAGGAAAGCAGCATGTTCTATTTCAATCCACCTCTGATTAGTTACACTATCCCCATGTCAAGTCTATAGCTGTTGTACTCCATTTGAGTCCTGGGAACTCTGTAAGGCTTGTCATGAACCCTAGACTTGTTCTGGAAGTCAAAAAACAAGTTTCATTCCTTTCAGGATCCCAAATATTTGAGGATTCCATTTTCTATCCTCTCTGAAAACTTGAGCCTGGAGGGAAGAGAAAATTAGAGGTCTCTTATCAAGGCCCTGCCATTGTCTAAGTTTTATTCTTCCCTTCAAATAGTCCTTTCTCTCCCAAGATGAGAAAATTTATTCTTTTCTGGTTAAGTGCAGCTTTCCATCTACTGTTTTCCATCTCTTTTTATATCTTTCAGGTCTTAGCCTTTTGAAACTCAAAAGAACTAGGTTCTTGTAAATCAAAGTGTTTCCTCTCAAAGGTATAGTATCTTTCTTGACTTTCAAAGATTGTTTTTGAATCCAAAATCAAATAATTTGACTTCTTCCTTCTCTCTGGATTTCTGTGTGCCTTCCTTCTTTTCCTTTGTCTATGCACAATGCTGAATCACTGGAGGAGTCTGTGATAACCATGATCTGTACTTCACACTTGTGTGACTCAGAAAAAGACATTAACTCTGGGTGGATGCAATAGAAACCACACATCATCTGGGTAGACTGGCCTTCTATGTACAATGATTGGCAAGGGGACACTACCTTTTTTTTTTTAATTATTATAAAAGAGTGAAGGATTTAATTTTTAATAGTTTTAGTTACATATGTCAGGAAATGGAAGGCCACTATTATATTTATTTCATTTTTTAAACATCATAGTATCTATCATTTAGATGAATAAATACATTACCAAAAATGAAAACTTCTATTACTCTGAGAAAATAAGATCTGTGCATTTGCTGCTTAATTTTTAGTAGTCAATTGTTACTTAGAATTAATTTAAAAGTTCATGTAGTCATATATATGAACAAATATTAGTGGTATTCCTTAGCTTTTAGCAAGGAAAAATTCTCTTCCTCTCAGTCATTGTGGCCACAGGAGAGGATTGGTGAGTGACTTGGTGAGTAGGGTAGGGACCAGATTCTAGTCCACTCAGATTCTTCAGTTCCTTTGTACAGGGCCCTATAACACAGACATAAACTGCACTTTCAGAGATAAATATAATGCAAGAGGAAAAGCATTTCTAGTAATATTTTAGAAATTTATCCCACTATCTATATTTGGTGAAAGTAAGGTAAGTTTGTTGTTATTAGAGCCCAGGTAGTAATATACAATTGTGATTTAGAACATGTTGTAAGAAAAGTAAACTATGTCCCACTGAGAAATGAAGCCATAATTTATTTTAATGAATGCTCCCAGAAATAGGAAAATTTATACAAATCTTAAATTGTCAATTATTCAAATACATTAAACAAATGCAGTCAAATTTTTAAGTGGTAGAAATAATATAATTTTCCTATCCTCTCTCATCATCTTCAATTGTTTAAATATTATTCTGGTTTAATTTGGTCGCATTTGCAAAAACACATCTGCCAACACTTACTAGATAAGGAAAACATTTTTGATATCTTTTAGTGTTTGTGGCATTAGTAACTGGGATATATACATCATTAAGAAGGTATCTAATATAATTAAGTAAGGAATTCTGAAGCCAGATGGAAGCAATATTTACAACTCAGTATGAAGTTATACACCACATAAATATATCACAGTCTCCTTTACTTTCATAATGTACAGTTTTGAAAAATGACACATGGGCTTTAGAATATGCTCCTTGAGTGTGTGCCATTAGGAAAAATACTTAAACCAATGTATATAGATCAAAACAATTTGTATAGAATTTTACTTCATTGATTATCAATCTACTTTATTTGAACAGTACTAAGATCAAAATCATTTTGCAAAAATGACTGTAAACCTGATAAAGTAGTAGCACTAGAGCACTGTGTTACATTGAAAGTATATTTAAAAAGTGAAAGTAAATCAATAATAATTATACCTCCCCAAATAAATTATCTATTCTTAATACTGTGATTGTAAAAAATGTAGTATAGATGGATTTTTTAAAGAACACAATAATCCATTAATTAAATTTGTCAGAAGTATGTTATTCCACTAATTTTCAGAAATCAACTTCAATTTTTAATAAGTGAGAGGAGGGCTGTAGATATAAAGCAGAAGACAACAATTAAATAAAAATGAGGGGTTTAAAAAATTATTTTGCTAGTGTTCTAACTTTTTTCACAATTAGTGAATGAATAAAATATGTTAAGCAAGGCATTCATTATAGGATATAAAGATACATCAGCATGTGATTCTATTGAAGACATATTAAATAACTCAAGAAGTGGATTAGTATCTGTAAACTTCTTGAAAATTTCTAAACCATCTATTTCTGCATCCTTACTAGCATTGATCGCAATCAGTTGAATCAGTAGTTTATGTTCATTTCCTTTCATTTGCTATTATTTTACACAGGGGAATATTTGCATTTGCATTGTATTCCTGACATAAGTAAAACCCATTTCAAAATTCATACCTGCTTTAATAGACTAGTATATTTGTATGCAATTACGTCCTCTAATAAGTCGTCTTTGTATAGGAATGTTGACTCTAAGAATCTTATTTTAACAATCCAACAATAGTTATTTTAAAAGAGTAACAGATAAATAAAACAACTAAAAGTGAAACCTGGCAGTTAAAAAGAACTGTATTACTTTTTACCTAAATATTAATCTCTTAGGGAGAAAAAGAAAAATGGAGAAACTATAGATTAAGAAGTGCATTAAGGGATTCATTACAAAGGCATTTAGTGAAACAACCAGAATCTCAAACACAAAACCACTCAATAATTCTAGTCTTGCTGCCTGGTCTAATGTAATGCTGTAGATGAGACTGAGGTGATGGGGAGGAAGTGTCTACACCACATGTTGAGCAAAATGAAAGGACCTAAGCTTCCCTGGCTTTCATTTAGTAACTTCCTGAGCAGAATAGATATTTGTTATTCGAATCAACTGTTTTATTAAAATGATTTTCTTCATAGTTTTTGTTTTTATATCTGATGCAAGTATCATTTTTTGTACATGAAATATAAAGGAGTTAAATGCTTTGTGGCTAAAGTATGTTTGTTGTTTTAGGTTCCTGGAGATAGATTTTTTTTTTTCTTTTTAGTGTCAAAGTGCTATCATAAAGCTATGTTAAAGTTACTCTGTTTTGATGGAAAGTTATTATTTTTAAAGTGCATATATACTGCTAGTGAAAATAAATACATCCTTATTATCCAGTCTAATTTACAACATTGCAATGCTCAGTTCATGTTTTTGAGTTGAACCGGTTCATATACAGAAATTTACTCATCTTTTTTTCAATCCCTGTTTTGTATAGAATTAACAAACATAACAACATTCACACTAGGAGTCTTAAGTAAAAAGCAAGCTATGTACATTTTTCTTTAAAGACTTAGGCAGGGGGAATTTCTATATGTCTATTTTGGATCACAGAGAGACATAGAAGCTTATTATTTCAGTTTGTTTTCTTCTAGGCACTGTCCTTATCCAAATATTTACCTCACCATCCAAAGCATTCACACTTCAAAAATGTTTAACTTAATTGTGTACAAATTTGTTTAAAACCCAGGATTCTTGAAGAGTAAATACCAATGAAAATAATAAAATACATATATACATATCTGGTATAGAATAACTAGAAGGAAGCTAGACAATATTTCAAATATTTCCAAACTTATATTCCATTATTATCTTTAGTACAGGAGGGTACTAGGAAGTTTTCTCATAAAATAAGAATCATAGTAGACAAAGGCTTCCCATTTTTAACTTTTCTTGTAACAAAATTTTCCAACTTGTCTTAGATGGTATGAATGAATTAGCTATTCACATGTGTGCCTACAAAAGTAGACAAAACTTTCATGTTTGTAACCATAGTCCTTTAAGTATTAGGTCTAATTAACTTTAAAATGTTATAATAGTTGTAAAACAAGGCAATTAGGCAATTGAAGATATATTTCAGGTCAGCAAACTTTTTCTGTAAAGAGCCAGATAGTAAATATTTTCCACTCTGTGGGCTATATGGTTTCTGTTGCAACTACTTAACTTTTGTTTGTAGCAAGAAAACAGCCATATATAATACATAATGGAATGGATTGGCTGTTTCCCAATACAGCTTTATTTAAACAAGCAGACAGGGGCTGGAGGTGGTAGGAGGGCCATAGTACATTGATATGGGCCTCAATGCAGCTGATATTGTCATCAGAAAAACGTTTCAACATTTTCAGTATAGCTTCATAGGTATTCTGTTGTACCTGAATACAGTTTAGATTCCATAAGGGGAAATAAAAAATTCATTTTCTGTTCATCATTATGCATTTTGATGTGAATAACCACTTGTCTTAAATGTGAATTGAAATGTGACAACCACACTTTTGTATTTTTAAAATTAAATGGAGTCTATGATGAATGATCTTTTGAAACACAGAGATCAAATTTTGCCTTATCCTTTCTTTAAAACAAATTATTTTTGCTTCATATTTATTCCATTTCCTCTTTTCTGTTCCCAGTAGACTTACTCATTTTCTTATGCATAATAGGGCCAGATAAATAATCATCCTAAAATTATTCATAAACAGATTTTTAAACATTATAATTGATTAAAATGTTTTATTCTGGGGGAGGCAAAATGGTAGCAGATTGGAGTACTTTGATATTCATAGGAACAGTAGTCTTAAGTTTCAATCCCATATTTAATTCTGGAGAACATATATCATTTTATAAGAAATATACTGATGAATTTGATTTTCCTTTCCCACACATAGGTATCGTATTCTTTGAAAAATTACTAAGTATCTATAGCACTCTGCTGTAAATCCTGAGAAAACGGAACATGATTCAGGCAGTTAAAATGCATTAAATATTTAGAAATGTGATTTTAGAGACAAAACAAAGTCAAACTATAGAACAGAAATGCCTGAAAACAAATGTCTAAAGGATATTACTTGTGATGGGGTTATATTTAATGTGGAGATTTTTATCCTGCAAAAGAGTACTGGAAGCCATTTTCTTGTTGAATTATACTCAAGGAAATAAGTTTTCTGCTTTTTGAGTATCACATCTTTTAAAAAGTTATTTACCCATCTTTTGTATTTATTTTTATCTTTCAGGCCAATAAAATTACCATAATTTTTGAATTTCTTTTAGAATATAAAATGCAGTCATAATTCTCTCTAAAGTTTTATGAAAGAGCCATATATTTTTGTGAGTGAACTAATAAATAAAATTTAGTTAGCTTGAATTTTTAAAAGTTTAAAAATTTTGAAAGATTAAAATTTTTTTTTTTCTTTTGGGAGAATGTTCTTTTAAAGTAACCCATACAGGTTCATGAAAATACTGAAGGCTGCTTAAAATCAACTGAATATGGGAGTTCTCTAAAAAATTGAAAAGTAGAACTACCATATGATCTAGCAATCCTACTACTGGATATATACCTAAAGGAAATGAATTAAATATTTTTCAAAGCTATCTGTACTCTTATGTTAATTATAGCATTATTAACAATAGCTAAGACATGGAATCAACCTAAGTGTCCATTGATGGATGAATGAGTAAAGAAAAGGTGGTATGTATACACAATACAATGTTATTCAGGCTAAAACAAAAGGCAGTCTTATCATTTGCCTCAACAAGGATGAACCTGGCAGATACTGCTAAGTGAAATAGGCCAGGAATAACAAGACAAATACCGCACCATCTTACTTATACATGGAATCTAAAAGAATTGAATTCATAGATGTAGAGAGTAGAATGGTGGTTATCAGGGGCTCAGGGGCAAGGGTTGCAGAGTTGGGCTTGGGAAAATGCTGGTCAAAAGATACAAAACTTCAGTCAGATAGGAGGAATAAGTTCAAGAGATCTATTGTACAACTATGGTGACTATAGTTAATAACAATATACTGCATTCTTTAAAAATGCCAAGAGAGTAGATTTGAAGTGTTCTCCTGACAAAAATGCTAACTAATATGGTAATGCATATATTAATCAGCTTGATTTAGCCATTTCTTAATGGCTAAATAATATTTCAAAACATCGTGTTGCATGTGATAAATAAATGCAGTTTTATTTGTCAATTTAAGTAGAATTAAGTTTAAAAAATTAACTGAAATCATCAAAATACTTCAAAATAAACCTAAAAATAACATAAATATGAAGTTCCTGACATGAATGAGAAAAACACAGTAAATAGCAAACTTGTTAAATATATTCTATAAAATATGTTATAAGAACTTGGCTTTGATGAACTAAAATAGAGGAAGAAAATGATGTTGACTTGTTTTGCCATTTATATTTGAATTACTTAGAAAATTGTTATTTTAATAGTAACAAATCATAACATAATAACAGTAGTTTCTTTTTATTTTATGTATTAACTGTCAGGCACTCTACTAAATGCTTTACAAAATTATCTCTGATACTGAGTGAAGTTTAATTTTCCAACTATAATATCATAGTCAAAAGTCCCTATTATTAAAAGACTCCATTTTAATTTTCTAATTATACTTGTCATTTAAGATAAAATAAATACATTTTAATAGCCCAGTAACAAATAGAGCAACATCCAATTTCTCGAGAGATGATATCCAAACTTCTGCAGATAATCTAGAATGTCCTATTGTTTAGAAAACTTCCATCTAAGGATTCTCTTTATTTTTAAATGTACATAATCCAAGTTTCTCTAAGATACTAATATACATTCTTGAATATCAAATATTGTTGAATGGAGGCCATTACCTCAGTGATTCACTCAAAAGAGAATCCCTATAAATCAGTGCAGTGGATTGGCTTGGAGAAAGACTGTTGATTTTAAAATCCTTTCTTCTTTTTATGCAAATGAGATGTTATGTGTTGACTTTGAATACAAAGGTGGTGGAAGGCCGAAGTTGAATTAGGTGTTATTTTAGGGTAATATCAGGGTCTGTAGTCCTTTTTATTATGCTGGCAAATACATGTTTTATACCAAGTGCTAATCCTCATGAATGGGGTTGTTCTTAAACATTTTTTTGTATTATACTATCTGGAAATAACCTCATTTTTAAAAAAGACTAATGACTCAATCAAAAGTTACAGCTGATCCCTCCTGAAATTTCTTAAGTTCTATCACTGTAACAGGACCATTTTTAAACTGGACTCAGACTCAGATGACATATGATCACTGCCAGCTGCATCAAGTAGCAAAGTCTGGGTAAAAATAAGTTATTTGACCAGAACAGCCGAACAAAGCTGAAAATCGTCTGACACCTGATCCCTTCAGCAGCTGTGGAAATCTATTGAAAGGGCTCTCTTTCTAATGCATTTGTCAGAATGCTAATTGGAAAAATGACTTCATGTTATGAGTCATACAGTCACCTCTATGGACCTCATTAGACTTAAATGAGCACACTCAAGTCCAGCACAATCATTCAGTTCAGCCATATGTTGGTAAAGAAGATCTCTCAGTAGTTGGGCTCCTGGCCAACTGTGAATGTTGTCAAGTGAAGAAATGAGGGGAAAATTGAATGGAGATGTTTATGGCAGATATAGATATAAGGCATTATACTTCCCTGAGTAATCCAAAATATGTGTCCGGAACTATAAGAAGTTCAAACAAGCTAAGCCAAAGAAATTAGACCAAATTTTGTGGCACCTAAAACATGCTCTGATGCAGAGGGAAATACAAAATTAACTAAGACAAGGACTTAGGCTCTCACAATTTAGAAGGGCAGATAACCACAAACATAGGTAAATGATAGGAAAGTATGAAAAATGTTTAACAATAATGTGCCACTTAAGTTCCTAGAGGAAAGTCTGGAAGTAAGGGATCAATTATGATTGTGTTAGGTGGGGAGGAGTAGAGGCTGGAGGAATGAGGAAACTTATTAGAGCAGGTAAAATGTGACCTAGGACTGCAAGAATGGAGACAAATTCTGGAAGCTCATGTGGGCATTGGTAGATAAGAAGGAAGCAAATGGGAAGGCCTTTGCAGTAGCAGATACTGCCAGGGAAATGACAGCATTGACAGGGAACAGACGATAGACAATTGTGACTGTTATACAAAGTATAGGTTCAAAGCAGCTTTGTTGTTGATAGGACAATAATGGCAGAAAAGTTTTTAAATGTCAGCCTAAGAAACCTCTAGAATAAAGCTACATCATTGCAAAAGGTTTAACCAATGGTTTTAAATGAAAACCAATTGTCTCTAAATGTATAGAGAATAACATTGTTAGTTTCTCTACAGGTAAAAGAATGCTTACAGTCTCTTCATAGGTATGTATATATGCAATGCAAAATGTACCACATCAACAAATCAATTAAACACTTTGTTATACTCTTTGCTACCAAGAAGGATAACTGTTTATCTAAACTTTTTTTAATTTTTAATTTTTGTGGGTACATAGTAGGTGTATATATTTATGGTTTACATGAGACATTTTGATACAGGCATGTTTAATAATCACATTAGGATAAATGGGGATATTCATCACCTCAAACATTTATCCTTTGTGTTACCAACAATCCAGTTATACTCTTTTAGTTATTTTTAAATGTACAATTAAATTATTTTTGACTATAGTCACACTGTTGTGCTGGCAAATACTAGGTCATATTCATTCTTCCTATTTTTTTTTTTTTTTTCACTCATTAACGGTTCCCACCTTCTTCCTTACCCACCTCACAGCCTCTGGCAAACAGCCTTCTACTCTCTGTCTCCATGAGTTTATTTTAATGTTTAGCTCCCACAAATAAGCAAGAACATGCAAACTTTGTCTTTCTGTGCCTGAATTAACATAATGACCTCCAGTTCCATCCATGTTGTTGCAAATGACATGTCTTATTCTTTCTATGGCTGAGTAGTACTCCATTGTGTATAAGTGCCACATTTTCTTTATCCATTCTTCTGTTGACAAACACGCAGGCTGACATCAAATCTCAGCTATTTTGAATAGTGATGCAATATATATGAAAGTGCATATACCTCTTTAATATACTGATTTCCTTTCTTTTGGGTATATATTCAGCAATGGGATTGCTGGATCATATGGTAGATCTATTCTTAGTATTTTGAGGAACCTCTGAATTGCTCTCCATAGTTATACTAACTTACATTCCCACCAACAGTGTACAAGGGTTCTCTATATCCTTGCTAACATTTGTTACTGCCTGTGTTTTGGATAAAACACATTTTAAATGGGATGATATAATTCACTGTAGTTGCAATTTGCATCTCTCTAATGATCAATGATGTTGAATACCTTGTCATATACTTGTTTGCTGATTTTATGTCTTCTTTTGAGAAATGTCTATTCAGATCTTATACCCATTAATTAATTAGAATTGGATTAGTATATTTTTTTCCTATACAGTTGTTTAAACTCCTTATATATTCTGACTATTAATTCTTTGTTACATAGGTAGTTTGCAAATATTTCCTCCCATTCTGTGGGTTGTCTCTTCACTTTGTTGATTTTTTCCTTTGCCATACGGAAGTTTTTTTAACTTCATGTGATCCCATTTTTGCATTTTGGTTTTGGTTGCCCGTGCTTGTAGAGTATGGCCTCTACAAGGCCAGTCCAATGTCCTGGAGAGTTTCCCCAATTTTTTTTTTAGTAGTTTCATAGTTTTCAGCCTTAGATTTAAGTCTGTAATCCATTATAATTTGATTTTTACATATGGTGAGAGATAAGGGTCTAGTTTCATTCTTTGACATATGAATATCCAGTTTTCCCAGCACCATTTGTTGAAGAAACTGTCCTTTCGCCAATGTACGTTCTTGGCACTTTTGTCAAAAATGAGTTCACCTTAGACGTATAAATTTATTTCTGGGTTCTCTATTCTTTTCCCCTCATCTATGTGTCTATTTTTATGGCATTACCAGGCCTTTTTTTATATTGTTGCTCTGCAGAATAATTTGAAGTCACGTATGTGATTCCTCCAGTTTTATTCTTTTTGCTTAGGATAGTCTTGGCTATTCTGGGTCTCCATATACATTTTTGAATTTTTTTATTTCTGTGAAGAATGTAATTAGTTTTTTGTAGGAATTGCATTGAATCTGTAGATTGCTTTGGGTAGTATGGACATTTAAATATTAATTGTTACAATCCATGAACATGGAATATCTTTCCTTTTTTGTGCCATCTTCAATTTTTGGCATCAATGTTTCATAGTTTTTATTGTGGAGATCTTTCATGTCTTTGGTTCAGTTCATTCCTAGGTATTTTATTTTATTCACAGCTATTGTAAATGGGATTATTTTATTGATTTCTTTGTCAGATCGTTTGCTATTGGAATTTAGAAATGCTACTGATTTATGTTGATTTTATATCCTGCAATTTTACTGAGTTTGTTTATCAGTTTCTACCATTGCTAGGTGGAGTCATAGGATTTTTCCAAATACAAGATCATATCATCTGTAAACAAGGATAATTTGATTTTGTCCTTTCCAGTTCGAATGTCCCTTATTTCTTTCTCATGTCTGATTGGTCTAGCTAAAATTTCCACTACTATGTTGAATAACAGTGATAAAAGTGGGCATCCTTGTTATGTTCCAGATCTTAGAGGACAGGCTTCAGATTTTTCTCATTCAGTATGATACTAGCTATGGGTCTGTTGTATGTGGGTTTTATTACATTGAAATATGTTCTTTCTATATTACGGTTTTTTAGGGTTTTTCTTTATTATTATTATTATTATTATTATTATTTTGTCATGAAGGAATACTGAATTTTCTGCATCAGTTGAAAACATCATATGGATTTTGTTCTTCATTCTGCTGATATGCTCTATCACACTGATTTATGTATGTTGAACTATTCTTGCATGTCTGGGATAAATCCCACTTGTTCATGATGAAGAATTTTTTTAATGTGTTGCTGATTTTGGTTTGCAAGTATTTTGTTGAGGATTTTGCATCAATATTCAACAGTGATATTTATTGGCCTGTAGTTTTCTTTTTGCGATGTATCTTTGTCTGGATTTGGTTTCAGGATAACACTGGCCTCATAGAATAAGGTTGGAGCTATTCCCTCCTCTATTTTTCAGAATAGTTTGAGTACGATTGGTATTAGTTCTTTAAATGTTTGGTAGAATTTAGCAGTGAAGCCATTGAGGCCCAGGCTTTTCTTTGCTGGGAGACTTTTTATTATGCCTTCAATCTTGTTCCTTGTTACTTGTTGTTCAGGTTTTGGATTTCTTCATGGTTCAATCTTGGTAGGTCACATGTGTCTAGGAATTTATCCACTTCTTCTAGGTTTTCCAATTTATTGGTATTTAGTTGCTCATAGTAGCCACTAATAATCCTTTGAATTTCTGTAATATTAGTTGTAATGTCTTCTTTTTCATCTCTGATTTTATTTATTTGGATCTTCACTCTTAGTAAGCCTGACAAAAATTTTAATTTTGTTTATAATTTCAAAGAAACAACCTTTTCCTTTTATTTCGTTAATCTTTTGTTTTGTTTTCTTCATTTCAATTTTACTTGTTTCTGTTCTAATCTTTATTATTTCTTTTCTTCTACTATCTTTGGACTTGGTTTGCTCTTGTTTTTCTAGTTCTTTACAATGCACTGTTTATTTGAAGTTTTTTTCTTTTTTGATGTAGGTGCTTATAACTGTAAACTTTCCTCTTAGTACTGCTTTTGCTGTATCCCATAGGTTTTGGTATGTTGTGTTTCCATTTATCATTTGTTTCAAGAAAATTTTCAATTTCCTTCTTAATTTCTTCATTGACTGGACAGTCAGGAGCATATTGTTTAATTTCCATGTATGTGTATGGTTTCCAAAATTATTCTTGTTATTGACTTTTAGTTTTATTCCATTGTTGTCAGAGAAGATGCTTGATATTATTTCAATTTTATTGAATATTATAAGATTTGTTTTGTGACCTAACATATGATCTGTTATTGGGAATAATCCATGTGATGAGGAAAAGAATGTATTCTGCAGTCATTGGATAAAATGTTCTGTAAATATTAGGTCCATTTTGTCTATAGTGCAGATTAAGACTGATGTTTCTTTTTTGATATTCTGTCTGGAAGACCTTTCCAATTCTGAAAGTGGTGTGTTGAAGTCTCCAGCTATTACTGTATAGTGATCTATCTCTATCTTTAACTCCAGTAATATTTGCTTCATATATTTGGTGCTCCAGTGTTGGGTGCATATATATTTACAATTGTTATATCTTCTTGCTAAATTGACCCCTTTGTCATTATATAATGACCTTTTTTGTCTCCTCTTACAGTTTTTATCTTCAAATTTATGTTTTCTGATATAAGTACAGCTACTTCTGCTTTGTCTTGGTTTCCTTTGGCATGTAATATCTTTCTTCATCTCTGTGTTTTCAGTCTACATGTGTCTTTATAAGTGAAGTGTTTTTCTTGTTGGAAACAGATCATTAGGTCTTATTTTTTGGAATCATTCAACTACTATATGTCATTTGATTGGAGAGTTTATTTCATTTACATTCAGTGTTATTATTGCCATTTTGTTATTTGTTTCCTGGTTGTTTTGAGGTGTTCTCTTTCTTCTTTCCTTTTTTCTTGTCTTTCTTTTTATTGAAGGTGATTTTCTCTGGTGGTATGATTTAATTTCTTGTTTTTTGTTCTTTGTATATTTGTCGTATAATTTTTGATTTGAAGTTATAATGAGGCTTTCACATACAATGTTTTAACTCATTATTTCAGCTTATAACAGCTTAACACTGTTTGGATAAGCGAACAAGCAAATAGAAAGCTAATAGAAACTTTACAACTGAACTTCTTCCTCCTGCTTTTTAACTTTTTATAGTTTCTATTTATATCTCATTTTACTCTCCATGTCTTGAAAAGCTGTGGTTATTATTCTGTATTGGTTCATCTTTTAGTCTTTCTAAGATAAGAGTAGTTTACTCACCACAGTTACAGTGTTATAATATTCTGTGTTTTTCTGTGTACTTACTATTACCAGGGAGTTTTGAACCTACAGATTATTTCTTATTGCTCATTAACCTTTTTATTTTTTTCTTTCTGATTGAAGTATTCCCTTTAGCATTTCTTGTAGGACAGGTCTGGTGTTTATGAAATCCCTCAGCTCTTGTTTGTCTGTGAAAGTCTTTATTTCTCCTTCATGTTTGAAGGATTATTTTCATCAGATATGCTCTTCATTGGTAAAAGGATTTTTTCCTTTAGCACAATAAATATGTTATGCCACTCTCTCCTGACTTATAAAGTTTCCACTGAAAAGTCTGTTGCCAGACGTATTAGATAGGTCTGGACTAAATGCTCCCTCTGTGGGTAGGCATTAGCGGAATTCAGCCTGGTTTTGCTTGTGATAGGACAGCACTGAGTTCAGTGCAGAATCTCACAATTATTACACTCTCCCTCTCTTAAGCACAGAGATTCTCTGTCAGCACCATGTGGCCATTGCCTGTGGATGGGAGAAGGGTACTGTAGGCAATTCAGGACTATCTTTCCTATCCTCTTCAGTGCCTTTTTTAGTGATATAAAGTTAAAACCAAGTAGTGTGAGTGCTCACCTGATTTTTGGTTTTTATGAAGGTGCTTTTGTTTTGTGTAGATTGTTGTTAAATTCAGTGATCCTCCAAGGGAGGGGGGTTGTCAATCAGTGGAGTCTTTTGTTTGGACATCTTGATTTTCCTCTTCTAAGATAGAATACATCAACTACCAAGGGCCCCCAAATTCTAGTAAGAACTGTTATTTCTGTTAATTATAAACAACTCAAATGAGCAAACATTTGTTGAAAGATTATTTTTGTCAAAATTTTGTGTTAGGGACATAATGATGACATAAGAAAGAATACAAACACATAAGGTAACAACTGCTGCCTTGTGTGTTTGTTTTTTGGTCTTTATTGTCCTAAACTATGGTCTAAGTCCAACCTATTAATAAGTCCCAATAAGCTGTCAATTTGGAGAACAATACTACCATCTCTTTCTGATATCCATGGCTGTCACCATTAGTCACAAAGTCATTATGTCCCAGACTATGCCACTTCTTTATCCTGATCCCCTGGCTTTCTGGATATACTGGTCATTTCAGTACTTTTGAGTATGACAATGTTGTTCAGCTACTTTTAGATGGCCTATGTATTACAAGTAAAGGGCTGGCTGGAGGGCAGAGAACTTTACTGCATGTTTAATTTAATTTTTTGGCAGGGTGTGTATATCCACTGTTGTTCTCATGTTCCACTATTTTCTCCTCAACTTGACATTTTTAGAAAAGAAAACTATTTGAATTAGGTATAACATAAGTAAACATAGGTACATAAAGACTGTCACATAGATGAAGTTTCATACGGTGAACAAGACCATGTAACAATCACTCAAATCAGAAAATAGAACATATCTAGTACTGCAGAAGTCCCTCTCCATACTGTCTCCCATCCCTACATTCCACCTTAATTCCTCCACTTTGCTCACAATGTAATTCCAATCCTGACTTCTACAACTATAGTCAAGTTTTCACTTTGTTTGAACTTTCTATTAATATAAATGAGATCCGATATTGTATACACTGTTGTGTCTGGAATATCTTGCTCAAGTTTATGTTTGTAAGATTCATCCACATTTTGTGTATAGCTATCATTTGTTCAGTCTCCTTTCTATATGTACACTATGTAGTCATATGAATATATTATAATTTTGTGTTTTAAATTTTTTTGCTATTATGAACAATGCTATAGTGTACATTCTTGTCTATCATTTTTGATGAACTTATGCAGGCTTCTATATTCACATTTAGAATTATTGAGTGACAAGCCTATGTATTTTGAGCTTTAGTGCTCACTGCAAAACAGAGGACCATCATTACACTCATTTACACTCCCAACAGTATGTTTGAGAATTCCAATTACTGCAAGTCCCCTTCAAATTAAATATTGTCAATCTTTAACTTCAGCAATTCTGATGGGGTGTGGTGATATCTCATTGCAAATATAATGTGCATTTTTCCAATTATTAATAATACTGGACATATTTTTTAGATTTAGATTACTTGGAAGTATGTTGCTTAATTTTTAATTTCTAGTTCTCTTTTTGTTACTGATTTCTAACTTAATTCCTCTGACGTCAAAGAACACAATTTAAATCATATAAAATCTGTTGAGATTTTCTTTATGGCCCAGCATATGGTAAATGCTCCATGTCCATTAGGAAGTATGTGTTTTCTCTAGATGTTAGCTGAGTATTCTATACAGCTTTATGGTCCACGTATTCAATGATGTTCAAATTTTTTACAGCCTTTCTGACTGTTTCCTGTGTCAGTCAGTTATACTTTCAGTTAATGAGAGAAATGTGGGAAAAATCTTCTGGTATAATTATACTTTATCTATTTGATAGATATTTTTTCTCTCTTAAAGATTTTCAAGAATACATTGTTACTTATTACAGTCAACATGTTGCACAGTACATCTCTTGAACTTATTCCTTCTATCAAATTGAAATTTTCTAGCCTCCAACCAATAAGCATGTATCTTTTTACTTGTTTTATATATTTTAAGAGTAATTTAATATCCTGAATTAATTGATGTTTGTGATTGTAAAATACTAATCTTCATCTTCAGAAATCTTTTTAGCTTAAAGTTCACTTTGTTGAATATTAGTGTAGCTACAAGCCCTATGTTGTTTAATTTTTTACATGGTGTATTTTTTCCAGTTTCTCACTTTTATGTGTATGAATTTTTTTTTTAAATTTATTTATTATTATTATACTTTAAGTTGTAGGGTACATGTGCATAACGTGCAGGTTTGTTACATATGTATACTTGTGCCATGTTGCTGTGCTGCACCCATCAACTCGTCATGTACATCAGGTATAACTTCCAATGCAATCCCTCCCCCTCCCCCCTCCCCATGATAGGCCCCGGTGTGTGATGTTCCCCTTCCTGAGTCCGAGTGATCTCATTGTTCAGTTCCCACCTATGAGTGAGAACATGCGGTGTTTGGTTTTCTGTTCTTGTGATAGTTTGCTAAGAATTATGGTTTCCAGCTGCATCCATGTCCCTACAAAGGACACAAACTCATCCTTTTTGATGGCTGCATAGTATTCCATGGTGTATATGTGCCACATTTTCTTAATCCAATCTGTCACTGATGGACATTTGGGTTGATTCCAAGTCTTTGCTATTGTGAATAGTGCTGCAATAAACATACGTGTGCATGTGTCTTTATAGCAGCATAATTTATAATCCTTTGGGTATATACCCAGTAATGGGATGACTGGGTCATATGGTACATCTAGTTCTAGATCCTTGAGGAATCGCCATACTGTTTTCCATAATGGTTGAACTAGTTTACAATCCCACCAACAGTGTAAAAGCGTTCCTATTTCTCCACATCCTCTCCAGCACCTGTTGTTTCCTGACTTTTTAATGCTCGCCATTCTAACTGGTGTGAGATGGTATCTCATTGTGGTTTTGATTTGCATTTCTCTGATGGCCAGTGATGATGAGCATTTTTTCATGTGTCTGTTGGCTGTATGAATGTCTTCTTTTGGGAAATGTCTGTTCATATCGTTTGCCCACTTTTTGATGGGGTTGTTTGTTTTTCTCTTGTAAATTTGTTTGAGTTCTTTGTAGGTTCTGGATATTAGCCCTTTGTCAGATGAGTAGATTGCAAAAATTTTCTCCCATTCTGTAGGTTGCCTGTTCACTCTGATGGTAGTTTCTTTTGCTGTGCAGAAGCTCTTTAGTTTAATTAGATCCCATTTGTCAATTTTGGCTTTTGCTGCTGTTGCTTTTGGGGTTTTAGACATGAAGTCTTTGCCCATGCCTATGTCCTGAATGGTACTACCTGGGTTTTCCTCTAGGATTTTTATGGTATTAGGTCTAACATTTAAGTTTCTAATCCATCTTGAATTAATTTTCGTATAAGGAGTAAGGAAAGGATCCAGTTTCAGCTTTCTACTTATGGCTAGCCAATTTTCCCAGCACCATTTATTAAATAGGGAATCCTTTCCCCATTTCTTGTTTTTGTCAGGTTTGTCAAAGATCAGATGGTTGTAGATGTGTGGTATTATTTCTGAGGACTCTGTTCTGTTCCATTGGTCTATATCTCTGTTTTGGTACCAGTACCATGCTGTTTTGGTTACTGTAGCCTTGTAGTATGGTTTGAAGTCAGGTAGCGTGATGCCTCCAGCTTTGTTCTTTTGACTTAGGATTGTCTTGGAGATGCGGGCTCTTTTTTGGTTCCATATGAACTTTAAAGCAGATTTTTCCAATTCTGTGAAGAAACTCATTGGTAGCTTGATGGGTATGGCATTGAATCTATAAATTACCTTGGGCAGTATGGCCATTTTCACGATATTGATTCTTCCTATCCATGAGCATGGTATGTTCTTCCATTTGTTTGTGTCCTCTTTTATTTCACTGAGCAGTGCTTTGTAGTTCTCCTTCAAGAGGTCCTTTACATCCCTTGTAAGTTGGATTCCTAGGTATTTTATTCTCTTTGAAGCTATTGTGAATGGAAGTTCATTCCTGATTTGGCTCTCTGTTTGTCTGTTACTGGTGTATATGAATGCTTGTGATTTTTGCACATTAATTTTGTATCCTGAGACTTTGCTGAAGTTGCTTATCAGCTTAAGGAGATTTTGGGCTGAGACAATGGGGTTTTTAAATATACAATCATGTCATCTGCAAACAGGGACAATTTGACTTCTTCTTTTCCTAACTGAATACCCTTGATTTCTTTCTCTTGCCTAATTGCCCTAGCCAGAACTTCCAACACTATGTTGAATAGGAGTGGTGAGAGAGGGCATCCCTGTCTTGTGCCAGTTTTCAAAGGGAATTTTTCCAGTTTTTGCCCATTCAGTATGATATTGGCTGTGGGTTTGTCATAAATAGCTCTTATTATTTTGAGGTACGTTCCATCAGTACCGAATTTATTGAGCGTTTTTAGCATGAAGGGCTGTTGAATTTTGTCAAAAGCCTTTTCTGCATCAATTGAGATAATCATGTGGTTCTTGTCTTTGTTCTGTTTATATGCTGGATTATGTTTATTGATTTGCGAATGTTGAACCAGCCTTGCATCCCAGGGATGAAGCCCACTTGATCATGGTGGATAAGCTTTTTGATGTGTTGCTGAATCCGGTTTGCCAGTATTTTATTGAGGATTTTTGCATCGATGTTCATCAGGGATATTGGTCTAAAATTCTCTTTTTTTGTTGTGTCTCTGCCAGGCTTTGGTATCAGGATGATGTTGGCTTCATAAAATGAGTTAGGGAGGATTCCCTCTTTTTCTATTGATTGGAATAGTTTCAGAAGGAATGGTACCAGCTCCTCCTTGTACCTCTGGTAGAATTCAGCTGTGAATCCATCTGGTCCTGGACTTTTTTTGGTTGGTAGGCTATTAATTATTGCCTCAATTTCAGAGCCTGCTATTGGTCTATTCAGGGATTCAACTTCTTCCTGGTTTAGTCTTGGGAAGAGTGTAAGTGTCCAGGAAATTATCCATTTCTTCTAGATTTTCCAGTTTATTTGCGTAGAGGTGTTTATAGTATTCTCTGATGGTAGTTTGTATTTCTGTGGGGTCGGTGGTGATATCCCCTTTATCATTTTTAATTGCGTCGATTTGATTCTTCTCTCTTTTCTTCATTATTAGTCTGGCTAGTGGGCTGTCAATTTTGTTGATCTTTTCAAAAAACCAACTCCTGGATTCATTGATTTTTTGGAGGGTTTTTTGTGTCTCTATCTCCTTCAGTTCTGCTCTGATCTTAGTTATTTCTTGCCTTCTGCTAGCTTTCGAATGTGTTTGCTCTTGCTTCTCTAGTTCTTTTAATTGTGATGTTAGAGTGTCAATTTTAGATCTTTCCTGCTTTCTCTTGTGGGCATTTAGTGCTATAAATTTCCCTCTACACACTGCTTTAAATGTGTCCCAGAGATTCTGGTATGTTGTATGTTTGTTCTCATTGGTTTCAAAGAACATCTTTATTTCTGCCTTCATTTCGTTATGTACCCAGTAGTCATTCAGGAGCAGGTTGTTCAGTTTCCATGTAGTTGAGCGGTTTTGATTGAGTTTCTTAGTCCTGAGTTCTAGTTTGATTGCACTGTGGTCTGAGAGACAGTTTGTTATAATTTCTGTTCTTGTACATTTGCTGAGGAGTGCTTTACTTCCAATTACGTGGTCAATATTGGAGTAAGTGTGATGTGGTGCTGAGAAGACTGTATATTCTGTTGACTTGGGGTGGAGAGTTCTATAGATGTCTATTAGGTCTGCTTGCTGCAGAGATGAGTTCAATTCCTGGATATCCTTGTTAACTTTCTGTCTCGTTGATCTGTCTAATGTTGACAGTGGAGTGTTGAAGTCTCCCATTATTATTGTATGGGAGTCTAAGTCTCTTTGTAAGTCTCTAAGGACTTGCTTTATGAATCTGGGTGCTCCTGTATTGGGTGCATATATATTTAGGATAGTTAGCTCTTCCTGTTGAAATGCTCCCTTTACCATTATGTAATGGCCTTCTTTGTCTCTTTTGATCTTTGATGGTTTAAAGTCTGTTTTATCAGAGACTAGTATTGCAACCCCCGCTTTTTTTTGTTCTCCATTTGCTTGGTAAATCTTCCTCCATCCCTTTATTTTGAGCCTATGTATGTCTCTGCGTGTGAGATGGGTCTCCTGAATATAGCAGACTGATGGGTCTTGACTCTTTATCCAGTTTGCCAGTCTGTGTCTTTTAATTGGAGCATTTAGTCCATTTACATTTAAGGTTAAGATTGTTATGTGTGAACTTGATCCTGCCATTATGATATTAACTGGTTATTTTGCTCATTAGTTGATGCAGTTTCTTCCTAGCCTCCATGGTCTTTACATTTTGGCATGTTTTTGCAATGGCTGGTACCGGTTGCTCCTTTCCATGTTTAGTGCTTCCTTCAGGGTCTCTTGTAAGGCAGGCCTAGTGGTGACAAAATCTCTAAGCATTTGCTTATCTGTAAAGGATTTTATTTCTCCTTCACTTATGAAACTTAGTTTGGCTGGATATGAAATTCTGGGTTGAAAATTCTTTTCTTTAAGAATGTTGAATATTGGCCCCCACTCTCTTCTGGCTTGGAGAGTTTCTGCCGAGAGATCTGCTGTTAGTCTGATGGGCTTCCCTTTGTGGGTAACCCGACCTTTCTCTCTGGCTGCCCTTAAGATTTTTTCCTTCATTTCAACTTTGGTGAATCTGGCAATTATGTGTCTTGGAGTTGCTCTTCTCAAGGAGTATCTTTGTGGCGTTCTCTGTATTTCCTGGATTTGAATGTTGGCCTGCCCTACTAGGTTGGGGAAGTTCTCCTGGATGATATCCTGAAGAGTGTTTTCCAACTTGGTTCCATCTTCCCCCTCACTTTCAGGCACCCCAATCAGACGTAGATTTGGTCTTTTTACATAATCCCATACTTCTTGCAGGCTTTGTTCATTTCTTTTTCTTCTTTTTTCTTTTGGTTTCTCTTCTCGCTTCATTTCATTCATTTGATCCTCAATCGCTGATACTCTTTCTTCCAGTTGATCGAGTCGGTTACTGAAACTTGTGCATTTTTCACGTATTTCTCGTGTCATGGTTTTCATCTCTTTAATTTCGTTTATGACCTTCTCTGCATTAATTACTCTAGCCATCAATTCTTCCACTTTTTTTTAAGATTTTTAGTTTCTTTACGCTGGGTACGTAATTCCTCCTTTAGCTCTGAGAAATTTGATGGACTGAAGCCTTCTTCTCTCATCTCATCAAAGTCATTCTCCGTCCAGCTTTGATCCGTTGCTGGCGATGAGCTGCGCTCCTTTGCCGGGGGAGATGCACTCTTATTTTTTGAATTTCCAGCTTTTCTGCCCTGCCTTTTCCCCATCTTTGTGGTTTTATCTGCCTCTGGTCTTTGATGATGGTGATGTAGTTTTGGTGTAGGTGTCCTTCCTGTTTGATAGTTTTCCTTCTAACAGTCAGGACCCTCAGCTGTAGGTCTGTTGGAGATTACTTGAGGTCCACCCCAGACCCTGTTTGCCTGGGTATCAGCAGCAGAGGCTGCAGAAGATAGAATATTTCTGAACAGCAAGTGTACCTGTCTGATTCTTGCTTTGGAAGCTTCCTCTCAGGGGTGTACTCCACCCTGTGAGGTGTGGGGTGTCAGACTGCCCCTAGTGGGGGATGTCTCCCAGTTAGGCTACTCAGGGGTCAGGGACCCACTTGAGCAGGGAGTCTGTCCCTTCTCAGATCTCAACCTCCGTGTTGGGAGATCCACTGCTCTCTTCAAAGCTGTCAGACAGAGTCGTTTGCGTCTGCAGAGGCTTCTGCTGTGTTTGTTATTGTTTACTGTGCCCTGTCCCCAGAGGTGGAGTCTACAGAGACAGGCAGGTTTCCTTGAGCTGCTGTGAGCTCCACCCAGTTCGAGCTTCCCAGCGGCTTTGTTTACCTACTTAAGCCTCAGCAATGGCGGGCACCCCTCCCCCAGCCTTGTTGCTGCCTTACTGCGATATGGCAGACTGCTGTGCTAGCAATGAGGGAGGCTCCATGGGCGTGGGACCCTCCCGGCCAGGTGTGGGATATGATCTCCTGGTGTGCCTGTTTGCTTAAAGTGCAGTATTGGGGTGGGAGTTACCCGATTTTCCAGGTGTTGTGTGTCTCACTTCCCCTGGCTAGGAATAGGGTTTCCCTTCCCCCTTGCGCTTCCCAGGTGAGGCGATGCCTCGCCCTGCTTCAGCTCTTGCTGGTCGGGCTGCAGCAGCTGACCAGCACCGATCGTCCGGCACTCCCCAGTGAGATGAACCCAGTACCTCAGTTGAAAATGCAGAAATCACCGGTCTTCTGTGTTGCTCGCGCTGGGAGTTGGAGACTGGAGCTGTTCCTATTCGGCCATCTTGCTCCGCCCAACCCTGTATGAATATTTTTGTCTATTTCCTTTCTAAACAAGGTATACACTTTTTCAGTGTGATAATGCTTTATTTGAATTGGATATTTTAAGTCATTCATGTAATGCAAATACTGATAAACTTGTTTTAAATATGTATCTTAGTACACTATTTCTGGAGTTTCTGCTTTGTTTTTATTTCTTTTCCATTATTTCTAGCCTCATTTTATTTGATGATTTTATTATTCTCAATATTCTCTGTTTGCCACTTATGAACTTTTGATGTTTTTTGTGTGTTTACCCTGGAATTACAATATGTGTCACTGACATATAAATGTTTCTTGTTAATTTTCTTAATTGGTACATTTGCCTCTTTTCTGACAATAAGAGATCTTGGAACATTATAATCCATTTCTTTCCTTTAACTTATTACTTATGTTGGGCTTACTTATTTTGATTATATTACGATTATTGCTTGATAAAGCCAATATTTATTCATATTTATGATTACAATTAACATTCTCATTATACCACATTCCTTTCTCAAAGAATATTCAAAATATAACATTTAGTTATATTTTGGGGTTAATTTTTTCTGCTTTTAGAAATAACCCTGGATATCTATTTTCTATTGGCTTTTTAAAACTTAATTAAAGATAATTTTCAGGTTATATTGTTAAGAAGTCAAATCTTTTATGAAAGCAATTTTCCTTTCACTACTTTTTCCATGTCCTTTGTCAATGTATTTTCAGTAGTTCTGGTAAGATGTGCTTAAGTGTGGTTTTCTTTGCATTTACTCTGCTTGGGGCTTGAAGGTTTCCTTGCCAGTGTGGTTTGATGTCTTTCATCAATTTTGGAAATTTTCCAGCCATGTATTTTTTTAAGAATTGTTTTTTGCTCAGATGTCTCCTCTTAGTTTGAGACACCAATCATACACACATGAGATCTTACTTTTTTCTCTGATTGTTTTCTGTTTTTCCTATTCGTTTTATTGCTATGCTAAATTCAGAGTTTTCTTCGATATATTTTGCAGTACATCAACTTTCCCTTCAGCTAATTTAAAACTGTCCTTGAATCCATCTTCTGAGTTCTTATTTCAATTTTGTTTCTTGAATGTATGTTTGGTTTTCTTTCAAATATGCTAAGGTCTTCTCAAAAAATAATCTCCAGTTCTCTAATACAATTATCAGTCTTGCTTATTTCTTTAAATATTTTAAGAATACATTTTCCAGTTTTTGACTGACTCCAATCTTAAAATCTTGTTGGCCTGTGTTTATTATTTGTTTGTTTTTCTAGTTAGTGTTCATGGTGACTGGTCTCCTACTGTGCATAGTATTCTTTTTTTCTACAGTTTTTGTAATGTGAAGTTTTCAAGCTTGGTGTGGTGGCTCATGCCTGTAATGCCAGCACTTTAGGAGGCCGAGGTGGACAGATTACTTGAGGTCAGGTGTTGGAGACCAGCTTGACCAAAATGGTGAAACCCTGTCTCTATCAAAAAAAATAATAAAAATTAGCTGGTCGTTGTGGTGAATGCCTATAGTACCAGCTACTTGGGAGGCTGAGGTGGGAGAATTGCTTGAATCTGGGAGGTGGAGTTTGCAGTGAGCCAAGATTGCGACACCGCACTCCAGCCTGGGCAACAGAGTGAGACCCTGTCTCAAAAAGTAAATAAATAAAAAAATAAAAATAAATAAAGTTTTCAGCACAGGGCATGTTAAAAGTTTGTTACAGTAAATATGCATATACACACTACCTATATTTCACTATTAACATTTTAATATGCTTACTTGATTACTATCACATATCTACCATTTCATACATTCCTCTTATGTCCGTAGCTTATTTACTATCAATTATAAAGTTGAAAATATCAACATTCTACTCCATTATATTTTTGATAAACATAAAGTTAACTATAGTTTGATATTTATTTATAGATTTTATATTCTTTTGGATAAGACTCTAACATAATAAAATAGATTTGAGTTTTTTTTTTAAAGTGTCCCACATAACTCAAGCCCATATCAGGATATGTAACACTATCATCTCCCCAAAGAATGCCTTCATGACCCTTCCAAATCAATTTCTGACCCCATTTTAAAGCTAAAATCATATTTTGTTTTTATTAATAATACATTTGTTATAGTTTTTTGGAACTATGTAAAAATAGAGCCATATCATATGTGTATTTTGTGTTAGAAGGCTTGTATCACTCAGTTTAATGTTTTTGAGTTTCATCCATGTTTTTACATGTATCCGTAGTGTATTCCTTTTTATTACTGAGTAGTATTCCATTGCATAGGTGTATATTAGTTAATCTGCTCTCCTATTGACAGATACCTTTATATAATTAAGGTTTTGGAAATTATGATAAAAATTGCTGTGAACATTTGTCTCAAGTTTTGCTGTGGACATGTTTTCATTTTTCTTGGGTAAATTCCTAGACTTGGAATCATGTGCTTTGGTTTATAAGAAATTACCAAGCCTTTTTCAGAAGAGTTTATACCATTTTGCATTCCCAAAAATGTTATATGAAAATCCTAGTTGCTTCATATCATCACCAACAGTTGGTGTCTACAATCTTTATTTTTATTCATTCCTGTGGATATACTGTGGTATTCAACTGCAGTTTTAATTTGCATTTGCTTGATAACTAACGATGTTAATCACTCTTTCATGTTTTTATTTACAGTATATATGCCATTTTAAAAAATTGTGTGGGTTGTCTTTATTGAGTCATATATTTTATATTCTTCTTGCCAGTCCTCAGTCATACCCTAATATTTATGTTTTGAAAAGTATTTTCTTCAAAAATTGTTGTAGAAATAATTTAATGCCAATGATGATATTACCTTATTACAGACACAATTTCTATTTGTTCTCTATTAATACTTCGGGCTGTTACAATCTGAAAACAATTTAATGTCATTCTATAGAACAAGATGATTCTAAACTGGGCTGCAGTGCCTGCTAGAAATGATCTTTTGTCATTGATGTTGCAGTAGAGGGTTTCAACCTAAACCGAAAGGGTTGCACCACTAAACCCTCTCTAATATTGGACTTCAGCTCTCAGATTTGTGTTACCTACCCTAATCTCTTTCTTTCTTATTCTCCGGGTTGTACTCAGCTTATTAAGGTATTGTCTTCATCTCTATACTCCCTCTTCTAGACTCTGTTTTGTGATATTGAAATTAGAAATCTGCAAAACACATCTCTGCTCTGCTTCCTGGCTCAATAATTGGCTCTTCCCAAAAGATGCTCCAAAGAAAGACTACAAGCCTGGATGAAGAAGAGGGACTTGCTTGTTGCTGTTTTTGTGGCATCCTGTGAGCTCTTTATCTGCTTGTAGCTTTGAGTCACTACAGCAATGTTTCTTCACCCAAGCAGGAAAAATTTCTTCTTACACCAGCGGTTACATCTGGTTTGCCATTTCTCCAACCCTTGCATAATCATTTTCATTTTGTCTCACTCCTAGAGAGACCAACACTAAATAACTTGGTGCCCTATTTTTAGAAGTCAGGATTCCAGGCTTATAAGATTCCAAGATTGGAGACACCAACATTAGCTGTGCAGGACCTCCTTATCAAAGGTTTTCGTCTTGGCTTCTTAGGGTCCTTTCCTATAAACTTTAATAACTTAAATATAATTTCTCTATCCTTTCAACTCCATGGGTGTTAACTATTCTTTGTAATTGCTGTAATTATGATACTTTAGAGATCTCATTTTAGGTTTTCAGAAACCAGTTAACGATTATTTACATTAAGTTTTCTCTTTTCAAATAACTGGTATGGCTTCTGTTTGCTGAATGGACCTAATATAGAAATTGGTATCAGGAGTTGCCCCGACAAAGAGACTCCAATATGAAGTTGTAGGATGTGGTTGTTCATGTGATTGGGCTTGAAAGTGGGTTGAGCTCCTTTCCAAGGGGAAATTGGCTGTTATTTATTCATGGTAGTATTAAACAAACCGCTTCTTGTAGTGGATTGTGCTGAAGTGCCAACTGATGCAGGAGTTTCCGGGAAGTGAGTGGCTCCTATCCCTGAATGTGTTATTCTGTACTGATGAATGTGAAGATTGTTGTGTGTAATGAGTTCTCTGAGTTCTCTAGAATATTTACAAATATAAAATAAAAAGCTTCGGCGTTTAATCTGTGTATTTGTATTGTATATATTAACTATATTCTTTTCCTTCTTCCCTTTTTTATTTAATTCAAGTTAAATTGAAAGCATTGCAATTTGTTCTTTATGTGATAGGATATTTAGATGGGGTCAGGACTGAATTGGGGCAGTAATTAACACAGCTCATTATAATTTATTTTTCTAGCTCATATACTCTAATGTCCCTGTATCAATTGTTTATTGCTACATGACAAAGATGTAATAGCTTCAAATAACAATTTATTAGCTCATGAACTTGCGTTTTGGCAATTTCTGGTGGTTAATGCTAGGTGTCAGTTAGGTCTCTCTCTCTCTCTCTCTCTCTCTCTCTCTCTTTCTCGCTCTCTCTCTCATATATACATGATCTCTCATGCCCTGGTTTTCTACATGGTGGTAGCAGCATTTCAAGAAGGTAAATGAAGAAGCTGTGAGATATCTTGACGCCTAGGTTCAGAAGTTACACAGTATCACTTCCTCTGCATTCAGTTGGCCAAGGCTAGTCACAAGGATAATCCAGATTCAAGAGGTGAAATAGATTCTGCTTTTCATGGGTATGGTAAAAACTCATATTGAAAATGAGTGTGCATACATAGCTGGAAATAATTTATATGGCCATATTTGCAAATAAACTACCACAGTCTCATTCTAAGAAATGATTAACATCAGATTACTCATTTTTTTCACTATTTATTATTTCTCCATCTCCTCACTTCCTTTCTTGTACTTAGATTATAGATTTGTTACTAAAAGCATGCCCTTTGATCCATGTTCAAATGCTTTGTGAATCTCTCCCTCAGGCATACATTCCTAGGAAATCCAAACCCACATTTAACAAGCTCTTTACCTATAGTATGCCTGTATCCAGGAATATTAGTAAAAATATTTCACTACTATTTAATATGATATGACTATTTAGAAAGGATTCCTCTCTATAGAGTTTAAATATTATCCTTGACTTCATTTGAGTAAAGTTGCAAAACACACACATACACGCGCGCGCACACACACACACACACCCCTATGCTTTCTCATCTCATTTTCATTCATGACAGCAAATCCCATGCTGTCTATAAGTGTACTTAGTAATTCTACCATCATTTATTCTTAAACGCTTGAGTTGACTGTTTTGTAGTTGTTTCTTTAACCTTCTGCATCAACCCTTTCAATTTTCCCATTGTCAGCTGATAACTTCACTTTTTTTTTTATTTCAATGATAAAATAGCAGTAATCAGAAGAGACATATCTTATCTCTTCCAACTCCAGTTAAACTTTCCATTCCTCTTGTTATAATGAATAAATTCTTTCTGCTTCTATCTCTAGCCACTCTTGTACTAGATTAAATTTCTTCTTGTCTCATCAAAGATTTTCCTTATCATTTTTTCACCTCTTCCTGTGCTACTAAATTATTTCATCAAAACACAAACATGCTTCAATATATCTTATTACTAAAAAAAAAAAAAAAAACCCACAACACTTTCCTGAACCCATTTGTCTAAATTCTCTCCAGCTCTTGCCCATTTATCTAATCCTCTTTTTAGTAAAACTCCTTAAGAGAATTTTATACACTTCCTATTTACTTATTTTCCATCACTTTCTCCTAAGTTCAGTGAATTGGATTTTCTTCTCCACTACTGTAATAAAATTCCTCCAATATAATTGCAAATTCAACCTGTGTTTCTTCTTACATGACTTAACAGAGGCAGTTCAATTCACTACTTCTTGAAACATGTTTTTGTTGTTATTTTGTTGTCATGTTATATCATACTCTGGTTTTCTTCTGGCTGCAACTTCTTATCTTTTGCTAGACCTTCTTACTAGTTTGGTCACTAAAGGTTGGAGTGCTCCTGTGCTCAGTTCTTGGGTTTTTTTCTCTTCTCTAACTGTATATACTTACTAGTGATCTCATCTGACTTTGAGGCTATAAATACCATCGAATGTCATCATCATTGACTCCAAAGAACACACCTTTAGCTCCAATTTTCCACCCTTAGCTGCAGACTCATACAGCAAATACCTAGTAGGCATAATTTACTCTAGCACCAGTCTTCCTAATCTGGTAAACAGCACTATTCTTCTAGCAGCTCAGGTCAAATTTAGAAGTGATTCTTAATCGCCCTTTCCTTCATCACCCATATATATTACCAAGTCCTGGCAACTACTTTCAAATGATTTCTGACATGTCCATCATCCTTCATCTGTAAGAACTTCCAGGTTCTACATCTATCCCTAGAACTTACTCTTCATATCTCCATATAGTAGCCAGACAAATCTCCAAAAATTCTACTTCAGATCTCATCACTCCTCGCTTTATAAGTCTCCAGTATTTCTCCATTACATTTACAATAAAATCCAAGCTCCTTAACAAGAGCCACAGGAGCCAAAATGAAATCACCCAGCCTACTCTTTGGACCAACTCCCATCAGTCTTTTCTATTCTCATAGTTCTTGAGGTACCGTGGAATTCATATTGTTCCCTAAAAAATCCAAACTAATTCCAACCAAAGGTGCTCATACCTGCGGTTCCACCTGCCTTTCTACTTCTTTATATTTTTCATGTCTCTTCTAAAATATCACTCTACAAAGAAAACTTCCCTGAACGGCCAATATAAATCATATAGAATTGTTCCTACCTTCCATATATTTTCCACAGGGTCCATATTATTGTTATTTAGCTGTTCATTTTCTTGTTTATATTCCATATCTTTCTTAAAATATTTTTCCTCTAAGATTAGTATTCCGTATTTTTTGCTGTGGTACCTATACATTAAATGCTAGCACACAGTAAATGCTAAATTAATATTTTAAATAAATGAAATAAATAAATATCACAGCTTGGAATTACAATTGAAATGTTAAGGAATTTTTAAATAAGCCCCAGTTAACTTTAAGTTAGAGTCACAATATAAACTATTTTCAATTCTCTTTCCCCCTTCTATTTCTGTGTCGTAAAGCTACATGGTCCAGCTTATTTTCCGCAGTACTTTACTGTCAAAACATTATTATTTAGATAGGCATCAGAGTATGCTTACAAATTGACATTTGTAGCATATAAAAGGAGTTTTAAAAATTCAATATAAAGCTAATTTTTTTACAAAAGAGATACTTGCATAAAAAGTGGGAGTAAAGATTAACAATATCCACCCAAATCCATATTACCACAATTTTTAAATAAAATTATTAATTACTTAAAAAATGAAACATTAATTTAACTTAGAACCAAATGTATAACACTTTAACTTAAAGGTTGACTTATTTATTTAACATATTAACATAGGGTCCATTACATTCTATATATATTTGTTGTTACTAGACGAACACTCTACAAAACATATTTAATCCCAATTTTATGGAGTTCCACAGTTAGTTATGAGGAGGCAGACAAACATCAATAAAAATGGATAATTTCAGACATTAAAAAGTGCTATGAAAATAAAAGGGCATCATGTATTAAGATTTTAATTGAGAACATTGGGAAACCTTTAACTTATATTACTGAAAGTCCTTAGTCCTAAGTTCAACTTTTTTGCATTGACATTTTCATATTTTTTTACACATTATGGGAGATTCAAGAACAATCACTTAGATCTGTGATGTGCTGGCTGTAGCTAGTACTACCTCCTAAGACCCAGGTATACGTATCTCCTTCCAATTATAAGGATTTGGTAACTTGAAATTACCTATGGTACAAGTATGTACACCATAGAAACTGGAAAATGACATAAATAATATAAGTCATTAGCCTAAGTAGATGTGGGCACATTGTCAATTATTTTTGCAGAGAGATAGATATCTAATTGTTTTGCTTCTTATTCAGTTTATAGATATTTTCAAGGAAGTTTAATGATTGAGAAGCTGGATTATAATTATTTCACAAAAACCCTGTTCTACTATCCATAGAATAAGAATGCTATTTCATTGACCTGTCATTTCTAACTTTTTGAAGAAACTATAATTATTGCTAAATTAGTGGTAGCTTTTTCTTAAGTACGTTTGACTGTGGTTATTTTGCAGGTAGGGTTGTCTTTATTGATTTGTCTAGGTTCAACCTGTACAAACTTTTTTGAAAAAAATGGAACTATCAAAACTTCTGTTCAGAGAGTATACCCTGAAAACAAATCTTCAGGCCTCAAAGAAAAATAATATAAAGAATAAGTAGCCTGTGAATCACACAGGAATTTTTTTTTTTTTTTGAGACAGGGTCTTGCTCTGTTGCCCAGACTGGAGTGTAGTGGTGTGACTTTGGCTCACTGCAGCCTCTGCCTCCCAGGCTCAAGCAATTCTCCTGCCTCAGCCTCCTGAATAGCTGGGATTACAGGTGTACCCCACTATGCCTAGCTAATTTTTGTATTTTTAGTAGAGATGGGGTCTCACTGTGCTGGCCAGGCTGGTCTCAAACTCCTGACCTCAAGTGATCTGCCTGCTTCGGTCTCCCAAAGTACTTGAAATTTTTTGAATTGATTAATCACAAAAGATATGATAACATCCATGGCAAGCAAGAAAACTACTTCTGGATGGAAAGAACATCTTGCTAGAACGGTTAGCTTCACTTATCTGAGAATATTACTTTGACTTTTATGGAGCCATTCAACAACAGGCTTGCTGATTTTGAATAGTTCCTTCCAATAACATCAGGCAAATGCTTCAGGCATCAGAAACAGAGTTAAGACATGTTAAGACTACACATTTCTGGAAAAGAGAAAAAAAGTAGCTAGGCCAGGGGAGACATTAATAGCTGCAGAACAAACTTGAACATCAAAGCACATCAAATAAAAAGACAAGAACTCTATTGAGTTCGTGCAGAAGCCGACAGTCTTCTATGAGTTGTGGGAACCTTCATAGAAGGCCACACTGATATAGAAAAAAGCTGCCAATTAGGGTGGAATATTTTCACTTTTCCCTTTACTTTAAATATATTATTTTTCTTTCAATTTAAACATGCATAAGTCATGTTAACCATAGTGTTAATTACAGTGTTTCTTTGAAATAGCAAATGTGCGGAACAGTTCTATGCAGATATCGTTGCCTTTGTATTTTACATCTGAAAGTGCAAAAACTACACCTGGAGAACTCTCATACTAAGCTATTTTTCTCCTCCTTCTTCATTATGCCAAGAATCCATAACATGCAAAGGATTATTTGAAATAATTCTATCTGTATGTATGTGTGTATGCTTGCACATGTGTATTTATATATACATATGTGAATATAATGTATACATATGTCTATATTTTAATAGTTATGAAATTCTAATATACCAATAAGTTATAAATTCATTTACTGTAATTTCTTCTATAAACAGCTGTTACTAAATTGTCGCATCTATAATAAATGATATTTTAAAAACAAAGAAAATGTATTATTCCTCTTTCTTTAATGTGTCTTAACCATTCAACTCTTATTTTAGTGACACAGCAATGCAATTATAATTTTATTCTTTGTATTTAAATTTCAAGCATACTAAGGTCATTATTATTATTATTATGGTATCATGTGGTATTTAGGAATATTTTTAAAATGGCTGTTTATTTTGGTTGGCTAGCATATCTGGAGAAATATTTTGATTTTATAAATTTAGAAAGTGCGCATGTTGTAGTAAGTAGGGTTAAACTTTAAATATATTGTGTAAAATAAGAAACACTTATTGAGAGAATTATTTTTGTTTGTGAGAAAGGATTTGACAAGAAATATCTTCTCACCCATTACAAATTTCATGGCTGAGATGCCTATAACGAAAGACATATTAACAAGAGAAAAGCATATGAATTTATTTAGCATAAGTTTTATATAACACGGGAGGCTTTAAAAATGAAAACACCAAAGAAACAGGGAAACCTGTATTTTTATAGATATTTGTGCAACATGATTGGAGGACAATGGTGTGATATAATGGTAATAAATTGCAGGGGCACTTAGGAAGTCTTGTTTGTTGAGATTGTCTTCTCTGTGTCCCAGTGTCTTCAGAGATAAGAGTATTCTTTTCCTCTGAGTATAGAGAGGGCCCCTCTGGGATGAACTATTTCAGAAAAAGGTCAGTCAGTTTTTATTGCCTGCTTCAGGAAAGAAAAGTGGTTGATTGAGAGTGGTGGCTCATGCCTATAATCCCAGCACTTTGGGAGACTGAGGAGGGAGGATCGCTTGAGGTCAGGAGTTGAGACTAGCCTGAGCAATGTAGCAAGAACCCAGCTCAACACAAAAAACTAGGTGAGTGTGATGGTATGTGTCTATACCTCAGCTACTTCGGAGGCTGAGGCGGGAGGATTGCTTGAGCCCAGTGAAGCATGATTGTGCTATGACACTACAGCCTGGGTGACAGAGCCTTGTATCTAAGAAAAAAAATAAAAAGGATAAAAAGGAGAAAAGGATGGAAAAAATGTCAGGAAGACTATCCAGCTTCTGCAGTTTTCTGGACTTCCTTTGGCTTAAAATAGTGTGCTAAGGTATCATATTTTGGGGTAGCATGTCCTAAACCCCATCAGTGGACATTCCTTTTTGAGAAATGATTTCTATAACTATTCAAAAAGCTAACTAGTTTGATCTTCAACAACTACATGTAAAATATTATGAATAAAGCTTCAAAGCTATGTTTTCTCATCTTTATCTATTAGGTCACCCAAGGCACATATTTCCTCCTGTAACTCTGATGTTTATAATGAAGACAGCAGTTTCATAACCAACAAATACTAAAACAGAATCAGGAGAGTAAAATAATAAATGTCTCTATTTTTACTTTGCTTTTCTGAGCCAGTAAGAGAAGTCTTCATACTATAATATGGTTTCCCCTAAAGTCTATTTAGATTATGTTGCCAAACATATAGCACAGAAAACTGTTACTACCAAGTTTATAACTACTTTTAAAATAATTGATCAAGTTAGAATGTCTTTTATGGATTACTACATTTAACATACGACCTAAATAGTGGTTCTATCAAACTAGGACATACTTTTCCTGACTCCTCATAAATGGCAAAATATATTAAACTTTTGAAAATAAGCTTTTCGCGTGTTTCATAATAGCAAATCCCAGCCCATATATATAAAAAAAAGAACGGAGAGAGAGAAGAAAAAGAAAACAATTCCACAAAATTCACAAAACAGTTTGTCTTAAATACTTACTATATTGAAAGAATTGTATTTGCCTAGTATTATGGCTATCTGCAATTCAAGGAATAGAGAGATGAAAGAAATTATCTATTTTCTTAAATACTTACAGAAGAATATTGTACTTTGTCTACTCCACCCCCAAATGCGTGTTGACTCTTCACAGCATTTTTTTGACACTTGATCTTCCTCACAAAGGAACTGTTTTGGCCTAAGGCCAAAAAATGTGTTCACTGCCTTCAGTACTAGGTAGTTTCTCTTTTGTTTCATTTCTGCTTTTATTTCATTTGTATACATTTACAAAGCATAATAAAGCTAACGCCATATATTAACCTTCATTAACATATTTCCATCAGAAAACTCAAACCATGTAATGACAACATTGTATTCTGTCAATTTTAAAAGTTCAGAACTGTAAGAAATTGCCATAGCCCTGCATTAATGTGGGAAATCCTCTTGAGTGCACTTAGCTATTAAACCAAAATTTCAGCTCTATGCATTGAATTAAATGATAAGAGTGATAAATCAATTACCACAGAAGAGCTTTTAGTAGATCACATGACTATGCCGTTTTGAATGAGAAGACAAATCACTGACTTTATAAAGCACTGATCAAACCTGAGATACTTGCAGGGTGAAAAAATGAGAAAGCAAATGTAGGTAGAAATGGGTGGTACATGTAATCCCCTGTCAGATGAAGACCCAAAGTGGAAGATGCAGCAGGTTGGTATTAAATGCAATTTTACATGCTAAGGTTTAAATATGATTATTATGTGAAACACACAGTGCAGTGCTTGAACACAGTAGGTACAATAGCCCCAGTGAATGTGAATAGATGTGATTAGAGAGGAGATCGCATAAAAATCTGATAGAAAGCAAGAGAAAAGTCCAATTTGCCCCACTAGGCCTACTTCAGTGACTTAAATACCAACCATCAGATTAATTCATTGTTTTCAGGGGAAAAAAGGTCAGAATTCAAATGTGCTACCTGGGCTTCAGAACTCTAAGAAATTGCCATAGCCCTATATTAATGCAAACGTTACGTTACCAAGATGACAGGCTTCACCAATGAAGATATCTGCAGAGTTAAAGATGGAGGAAACAATAGAGAAAGGTGCTTGTAAAGGAAACTTCAATAAGAAAAAGCACTCTGTGCATAAAGGCATTCTGTAAACCCATTGCCTTTATAAAGCCCCATGGCCCTTTGTGCTCTGACATGCTGCATCTTCCCATTTGCACATTTTGCTTTCCCTTAAGCTACACTTTCTTATTCCTCCACAAAAGTTATTCTCAAACAGCAATGGAACCTTAGTTTACATGCGAATTGTATGAAATACAAGTAGGAGAAAAGAAAGTGTAAGAGGGGAAATATTAGTAGAGAAAAGAAGGAAGGAGAGGTGGTAGAGGCTGGAGGACAGGCTGACAACTGAACAAGTCAGAAAATGTGTTTGTAGAGCCTAACTCAGCAAAACCTTGTAAAACAATGATTTCCCCCTGTTTTCCTAAAGTCCTACACTGTGTGGCATGCAGCTAAGCACACGCTACTTAACCATCAAAATCCTTTAATAATCTCTGCTTCCCCAGACTTGTTTTTCCCTCATCCTTATTTCTCCTGTCATTTTCTGGAAAATTCTTCTTATAATCCAGTACCCTTAGTGTTACTCATGCCACCCTATATGGCGTTAGTCAATGTAAGAAATCAAACTAACAAAAATTCTCCTTAAAAATAGGAGGAGGAGGCAAGGGAAGGAAGAAGAAAAGAAGCACAAAGAACTATATTAATTTTCATCTTTGTTCTATATTCCCATACCCAACATGATTACCTTCAAATTAATAATAATAATAATAACCACAGTGAAGAGAGTTTTCTAGCTTTTAGTGTGTTTGCATTATTCATTTGGTTGAGGTTCCTAAATTTCTTATTTAGTATGAAAATAGTTTAATGTTTTTGAAGGTGTGATTGTTCGATGGTGAGAAAGAAAATTTGTTATGATTCTATATTTAATTGAAATTATAGTAATCTGTAACAACACAAGAGTTTGGATTAAACAAAAATAATCTGGTTATGACTCATATTTTCCCATCAAAAACTAGTATTATAATTTAGTGCTACTATTAATTTTTAGAAACACAAAGGAGAACAATTAGCAACATTTTTAGTGTTTATTTACATGTATGTGTTTATGTATAATGTGTATGTATATATGTATATGTACATGTACATATATATACTTTTTAAAACTTCTCTTTCTTGTCTAAATTCTCAAATAATTCAGTCTTCTATACACAGAAGGAACTCAAATGTTGGTCTACATAGCATTAGCAAATTTTACTTTCAATAGTCTACATCAAAAGGAACTTTTTATCTAAAAATTAAATCAATTTTTAGGAATGCAAGTTCTGCTTTTAATGTTAAATCCACCGTGTAATAAGTTCAGAAACTATTTAAAGTCATCTGTTTCAAAATTTAACTATCAGTCAAAACTTGTTTTGAACATCAACATTATTTTTAATATATTGCTAACACTACTTAGAATGCTTTGTACAGCACATTATGGATGTATCTCTCATAGTGCATCATCTACCGCACAAAATTGATCGATGAAAGTGGTCTCACTGCTTTAAATATCAATAAAAGTTGACTTTGGTTTAGACATTGTAGAACTGTGAACTTTGATGCAATTTTATTTTTTTAGTTCAATTAAACCATTTGCCTATATTCCCTCATGTGGTATTAACCACTGCTGCACATCATTCCAAGTGCATTTTCATATAGCTATTATTCTAGTTAATTTATCTTGTCTTCTAGACAAGAATTAAATATTTATCCACTTGATATTTCAGTTAACTTGCATTCTCAGAAAGGATATGTAAGGTTATAGCAATGCCTACCTGTTTCTCAGAAATCTCTCATAAACTCTTTCCAGTATTATGCAACAAGTCATAATATATAACCATGTTCTTTTGCCTATGTAATGTTGATAAAGTCTTGACAACTGAATACTTCTTCACAATAATTTTCTGATAATTTTATAACTTTGTAGTTTAATAATGTTGTTTATGTTTTATATAATTTATTATAGTCATGTTTGAATGTATTCTCATTCTTTGTTAGTCAAATTACTCAAATATTAACAGATTTCATGTAATTAAATGTACATTTACCCTTTAAGATGGAATTAATCATGCATGCATTGAAAAGACAGTTCTGCAGATATAAATAGTAATTATTATGTTTTATTAAAAATTTAAGATAAAACTAACAAGATTGTTGTGATATTTATTGTCTCATGATTAGACAACAGAGTTAAATTCAACAAGTATAATGACTATTCAAATTCATGGAGTATTACACTCATAGCCAAAGTCTAGATGCTTTTTGGTTGGAAAATTGCAGCTTCAATATGTGTTCTTGGTATTTGATGAATCCTTGTTTAAGGATCTAAGCCAAATTTACTTTGAAATTCAAAAAATATGAATATATATTGAGAATTGGCAGCATAGATATTCCGAAAGTTTCTCACAATAAGCTTCTTAATTAATGGTAAATTGCTATTTCCAAGGATAAAGATTCAGAATTGGTGGGAGTGGGGAACAATATTCAATACGGCAAGATGTTTACTATTCAGATTGTCCCACACTTAAGCTTCCATTGATAGTTGACTACTAATGTAGAAATCTCCAATAAACCTTGATAAAAAAAAATTAATGAACTCTTTGACTAAAATTTAAGCAAGGTAAGCTCCTGAAATTGGGCATGAGTACTCACAACAGTATGCTAGTGTGTGTCTCCTAGTTATTAAAATCGTACAGGAAACATGTAGCATACCTTTTTGGAGGAAACAATTGCCACTTGACACAAAGCAATTTAAAACATTATTTTAATATGAAAGCATTACTCTTTTATGGAACAGAATAAACTTTGCATAGATTTTAAGATAAAGCAAAGCCCACAGAAATCATAGTTGTTACTTGCCTCTGGTTGCAAGAATGTGTCAGTAGAAAAGTTTGAGGAGCAGTGGTCAAGATTAAGAATATCAAACAGCCAACAATGCTGCCCATAGAAAACAAAAGGTATATTGCTGAATAAGGTTTGATGCAAATTCATTAAGACAATGAACAGATTGAGAAGAAGCTGCTTTCAGCTGAATCTGTAGGGAAAGTAGGCAGTATTCTTTTGTGATTTTAGTGATCTAATGCATGACTTTTGCAGCCATATTATGAACATACAAGATCTTGTATACTGGAAGTCAGACAAAAGAGAAGAAAAATTTATGTCATATGCTATGCTAAAGAAATAGTTCAAACATACAAAAAACAACTAGCAGTCAGCGGCTAACAATTGAGGGACTGAAATTTAGGAGCTAAACAACACGAACTATTAATTTTATGATGGCCCTTCATTTCCTTTAAAGCTTATGTGGTCCACAGCAACACAGGTTTCACTCATAATAGCAAATAAACATTTAGCACTGTGGATGCAGTCACAAGCATTGAGATAATTTTGTTATAAATAAATTTGAATATGCACAGATATATCTTTCTTTTATCATATTATCACAAAGCATGTGTACATTTTATGTGAAAATCATCTTTTCATTAGAGAGTTAATTCTGCAAAACTGAATATCTTTTTTTTCTCATTCAATTATTTTATTTATTTGACACTAATGTTAGTGACCTATCATGTGCCAGGCTCTGAGGACAAAAATAAATAAGTAAATAAAAAATAAACAGAAAAGACTAATCCTTGAATTCAACAACTTTATAGTAGGGATACAGTTAATTAGGCAGAGGGAAATCATACAATTATAATTGTCTTAAAAGGATATGCCAGTAACTGAGAAAAGTTAACAAGTGGTCTTAAATTTCTCATTCTCCTGGCTAGCAGCTGAGGACAGCAACACCTCTTGGTGAACAACAATAGCTCTTAGAAGAAATAAGCAAGCAGACAGCAAGAAAGAAGATCTACACTTGATAATTAAGCATCCTTTGCTCCCTAGTGTTGGAAAATATGTATGAGGTTGTACCTCCGCTACAGCTATTGGGTATCTCAAATGTGAAAAAAAGACATCTTTTTGACTTTGGGAGAAACTATTCTTACATGCAGACAATGACAGGGAAACATGGAAGTACTTAGTCTGAAAAATGTATTCTGTGAAATACTCAGCAAGTTTGAAAATGTGTGTAGTATAAAAATGTCTATTATGAGTTATTTGACAGCTATCTTAACACTGATACAGAAAATTAGTTAAAATCCATAGCTTCCAATCTACTACAATTAAAATTCCCAACAGAAGTTAGAAGATTTGGATTTTAAACCCAAGTTTATTATCAAACTCCCTTCTAATATTTGGTAATTTTTTTAACCTTTTTGGTCTCAAGTCTTCTAATTTTTTGAATTCTAGATTATTATTAAGAAATAATGAGGCCTAGATTCCATAGCTAATATAAGAATGTTTCTGTAAAGATTTGATTACAAAGCCAGTTTTGGAAAGATTTGGTCAATAGTAATAAAGAACCAATGTATCTGATAAAAACATTTTAACTATACCCAAATTCAGAACTTGCCCAAAAACAAGCCTGGAGCCAGGATGAAATCAGGAATTGATACTGTCCAAATTATAATACTTATGAAAATAACTTATCTTTACTAAAATAAGTGGTTGTTAGACTTTAACGTGCATCAGAATCACATAGAGGCTGGTTTAAACACAGATTGCTGGAGACCGTTGTCAGAAATTTTGATTCAGGCCGGTAGGGATGGAGACAGACTGGGAACTAACAAGTTCCCAGGGGTAATGATGTTAATGGTCCAGGATCCACACTTGAGAACCACTGAGTATTATTGGTAGATTCTCAACTTACTTTGTGCAATTAGAAACAAACAAACAAAAAAACTTAGAATACAATTATTATTTGATTTTCTCTATATATATCTATTTGAATACAGGTGCATGTCATATATACATATAGATATACTATATATGTAAGTATACATATTTGTGTTTATAATTTTATATATTGTACTTATTTGTTTCAATTTTAACCACTCAGGGACCAATTCCTCTGAGGTTAAAAAATATACCTTCAGTTAATGTTTGTTGTTAATTAAAATAATTCATGAATGTAAGGGTCATAAGAGATACTTGCTTTCAATGACATGGAACTGCCATGAGATGCCATTCAGTGAGTCAAGAAAACACCAATTCTTATTTCTCATACCGAGAGTTTAAATATAACTTGACTACCTGAAAATATCAACCAGATGGAAGACGAGAAAATTTAAATGCTAGTATTTATGTTTCTGACCTTGGGAATTTCATTTTTTCATAAATCCAATCACCTCTATGCCGATCTAAAAGGCGTGACTTTTAAAGTAACATTGAAATAAACTATTTGTCAAAATGGATCATCTATTATTGATCATTCTGTTAATGACGTTAGAACCTTCAAAGTTTTGTGCATAGAGTTTTTATAGAATGAGACACTCATGTATTGGCTTATTGACATAACAAAATGTTTAATATAATTACAAATTTAGAGTAAGTGCCCAAATTTAGTCATTTTTAAAATTTTTCCTGAGCACTGGCTTAAAAAATCTTATGCTTTAAATTTGTTTGCATGTTTATGCATGTATTTCATATATGAAGTATATATCCATGCATTTACATAATTATACAAACAAATGAAAACAAAAAATAAAAAACATATTTGAAAATCTTTCTAAGAAGTCCATTTAGATTGTAATATAAAACAATGTGTCAGAAGTATCTCCTACCTTTCTAATTTTCTTATGTTTGTACCTTGTCTTATTTTTCATATCAGTAGCTGTGATTTATCCATTTAACATTTTTATGATATTTCTTTTTTGTCATTTATTATATCAGCATATATTGGGGGAATATTTTCTTTGGTCTTTTTTTTTTAATTGACTAGATTTCATCTCGGTTTGTTAAAGAGAACCAGCTGTTTTCTTGAAAGATAATTTTCTGAAGCTGTTGTGTGCCATAATTACACTGCAATTACACAGCAATATTCATAAAAGCAGATGAGGATTCTATGTGTCCTTTTACCTCATTAGAAGTTGCAAAAATGATAGATGCAGCCATCCTAGTTTGACTATTGCCCTCTATTGGCAAAATCAATTTTTGGCATAATCCAAAAGATAGCAGCAATAAAAACAGAGATAGACTTTGTTTGTGTGCTTTTGCTTTGTTTCATTTTCAAACAACAGTAGTATATTGGGTCACAAGTTAACATCATCGAATATTTCAAAAACTTTTTTTTTTTTTTTTACAATTACAATTTAAAACCTAGCTACTTAAAATTACTTAAACTAGTGTTGTGTGAATTGGGGCTTTTTTCCAGCACCAAACTGCATAGCACTAATATTTTCTTCCTCACTGGAAATCTACTTGATCATATCCATCTTTTCAGTAGAGAATCAGTTGGATCTTTTCCTTGTTCCCAGCATGAATCCTCCTCTTTGAAGCAATACTCTCCAAGAAAATTGAGATTTTTTTTTTTTTTTTTTTTTTGTCCTGAGACAGAGTCTAACTCTGTCACCCAAGCTGGAGTGCAGTGGCATGATCTCAGCTCACTGCAACCTCTGCCTCCCAGGTTCAAGCAATTCTCCTACCTCAACCTCCTGAGTAGCTGGGACTACAGGTACCCGCCACTACACCCGGATAATTTTTGTATTTTTAGTAGAGATAGGGTTTTGCCATATTGACCAGGCTGGTCTCGAGCTCCTGACCTTGTGATCCCCCCACCTTAGCCTTCCAAAGTGCTGGGGTTACAGTGGTGAGCCACTGTGCCCTGCTGAAAATTGACATTTTTAAGTCTCTCACTATTTCCAAAATCAGCAATTAATCATACCTTTATTATCACTGTGACAAATAAATATTTGGTCATCTGAGGAAGAAAAATTCAGTTCAAATAAACTGCTGAGAGAAAGAATTTTTATTTTAGGACGGGCAATAATATTTTCCATATTATGATTGAGAAAGAAGATGTGAGAAAACCAGCTTCACAAAGCAGCTGAAACTATCTTGAGTGTTGCATTTAATGTGAGTTCTATGGTGGGAAAGGTGCACATGTACAAATAAACATCATCTTTCATGGATCTTTGATTCTGACTGGCAGATGGGGAATATAGTATTTTAATAACTTTTATTTTGGCAGAAGTAGAAGGAAGTAATCTAGTTTTGTAACCAGTTGGGCAACCAGAAAAAACAAATCTTCTGTGAGTCCTTTTATGACCTTCTAGGAATGAGAACTTTTGAAAGACTTGAACATTTTTAAAAGTAAAAATAAGTTTTTTTTCTAAATTTCACTTTTCACACTTATACCAGGTAGACTGCTGTCTTCCCATGTGACATTCTTAACGTAATTATCGGCTGTGCAGCAAACTTAGATAAGTTTAGTTGCAAAGTTTCTGGATTGATGTCAAATTTAGGAGTTGAGAGAATTAAAATTAGTTCATTTCTTTGCCAACACTAACATAAATCTTGGAGCACACTTCCTCAGATGCACTAAAATGGTGACAGCTTAGTTCACCACTGGGGAAGTTTTCTGTATGAGAGCTCATATTCATTTAACAACCTCAGCTTAGCATGATCCCACCTCAGTTGCCCCTTCCTTTGTGTAATTAATAACATCATTGGCTTTTTTGAGAAGAGGATTTATCTCACAAAACAAACAAATTTCAGGCAGAACCTATCATGCTACAGAAAAGAAAAAGAAAAATTGTATGCCTAGAATGTCATGTCTTGTTTTTTGTTCAACTCTTTTGCCAAATGTCTGTTTGCAACTACACAGTATTTTTGAAGTGGAACATAACTGCATAATTGACAGGCTTTTTTTTTCCTAGCAATTTCAGTCACTGACTGCAAACCGCTGTTGATTAGTCTTTAACAGTTGACAAAACTATGTGCACATTCAGAAAATAACCTGACAAGTACCTCGTAATATATAGAATTGGACTCTTTATTATTTAACCTGTTAGTAGAGAGAAAAAAAATCCCTTTCCTCTCGCTTTCAACTACTTCACTGGCTTATTTTCTTAATGCTAATATTTCTAATCCACATTTCAAGGATTTTTATTTATTCCTGATCACTGTTTCTCTTTATATATTGATATTATGATTAACCAAAAATGTCTCTTGAAAAATATATAATTATTCATTCATAAATAAATATGTATTGAGTACTTACTGTGAGTCAGGCACCATTATACACGCTGTGGATGTACCCCTGCACAAAACAGAAAAGACTTCCTGTCCACAGAGAACTTACTTTCTACTGGAGGTGGTCAGAAAATAAATACTTAAGCATTAAATCCTTACCATGTCAAGTGGTTCTAGCTCTTATAAGGAAAAAATAAAGCAGAGGATATCTGTTAGGACTCAAGCAAGAAAGCAGAACCACTATGAATGATATAGAATCCAGGAGCTTATAATAGGAACTTAACACAATAATTGACCTCATGGAATTGCAGAAGCTGATAAAGAATCTGTTCAAGGCTGCTGCCTTTGCATCTGGTGGTGGGCCTGATGTTTCTGTTGGTCTTCAGTGCTAGCAGTTGAAGAAAATGTGGATTTGAAGCAGGAGGGAGCAAGGACACACTGGAACTCAAAAGAACATACCAGAATTAGAGTTTGTCTCTCAGTGCCTTCAGCCCTGATCACCAGCAGGAGATCACCAGCTGGAGAAGGTCACACTCTTCTCCATGGAACTGTACTCCTGTCTGGCCCAGGACACAAGGAAAATCTAAAAGTCATAGTGACAGGGTAGAAGTCGGGGAGCTAGCTTCAGTGGCCCTGTTTTCTTCTGCAGACAAACAAGATGAGGCAGGGCTATATGAAAAAGGGGTGACAGCCTTTATACTTATAAGGACTGTGTTGCACCACACACAGACCTCACAAATCTCACAAAAATTTCTCTGAGTCCAACCCAAACTCAAAATCATACAGGTAAGGGAATTCTGGGAGGTGTAGCCCTAGTTTAGCTGAATTGATATAGTATAATCCAAAATCACATGTAGGCAGTGATGTCAAGTAGGCAGGTGAGTTTATGAATGTGAACTGTAGCAAAATTGTCTACCTGAACATATAAATGTAGCAGTCTTTAGCATAGAGATAATCTTCTAAGCTATAAGACTGGTTGAGATCATCTATAGTGAGTGGACAATGACAAAAATAATAGAGTCCTTTGTGATATTTCAATGTTTGGCAGTCAGGGAGCTATGAAGGAATTGGTAAAGAGACTCAGAATGGTAACTGAATGGATAAGTGGAAAAATCTGAGAGTAGCTTCAGAAAATAAGAGAAAAAATATGTTTCAAAAAGGAAGGAGAAAGAGAACTTCTTCCAACTGTTGATGATGGGCTGAGTAAAATGAGGGCTGGGCTGGACATCATGATCGGGCAATGTGAAGTTCATTGGTGGTTTCGTAAATGCTCCTTCTGCATATGCTAAAACTGGTTAGGTTGGGTTCAAGAGAGAATGGAAGAAAAGGTAAGTCAAACAGAATTCATAGTCAAGTATTTTGAGGACTTGCTTTTGGTAAAACAAAAGAGAGAAATGAAATAGCAGAGAGAGAAATGGGACCAAAGATTTTGTCTGTATGTCTGTTTTGAGATTGGATAGTTGCATTAAATTGCAATGTTTGCATATTAATGAGGATTTACCAGTAAAGAGAAAAAACATTGATGACATGCAAGAGATGAAGACAATTTTAATGGTAGGATTATTTATTCTAAAAGAATTTTTATGTCAAATGTATAATATTGAGGAAAACAGCATGCATGTTTTAAAAAAAGTAAATTTAGTTTATGTCAGTATTATTTCCAATCCTGGGGGAAACCAGAGAGATATTAAGAGACAGAGACAGAGGGGGAGAGAGACAAAGAGAGAGAGAGGGAGAGAAGGAGAGAGAGCGAAAAAGACACATGGGGGTGAAGGAGAAGGAGGGGGAAAAAGAGAGACAGCATTTAAATGGTGACAATGATGAAGTGCTGAGAAATTCTGTCATGAAAGAGATATTTGGGGGAAGAAGGGTGTCTTATCGAAGAAAAACCAACTGGAGAAAAGGAAGCCTAATAGACAACTTCAATATATGAGGACTGGTACATGGGAAGGAGTACGTGATATGGATACACAGAGAATGAAGCAACCAAAAGTAGGAATCTGAAGAGTGGTGGTCAAAGAAATACCTAGTGATGAGTTAGAGCTCTCTTTTTAGAGCTCTACTATATACTATATACTATATACTATATACTATATACTATATTGCAGCCCTGTACTTCTATCATAATTTGTTTTCTTTTTATTTTTTTTTTTACACAAAGTTCAGGCTTTATTTTTTTACCTTTCCTCAGATAACTATCATGCTAGTACTCCAAGTTGTTTTTCCCTGTCTCCTTCCACATCTCACATGACTGTCGAAGTTTGTTTTTGGAAGCACTGCTCTTATTTTACCATCATTCTGCTACATACTTTTCAGAAAATTTTCTTCCTTTACACCAGAGTCAACAAACTTCTTCTTAAAGGGCTAGATTGTAAAGGTTTTAGGCTGGTGGGCCATATGTCACTGTGACTACTACTAACCTTTAATGCTAGAACCCAACAGCAGCTTAGACAATAGATAAATGAATGGGGTGTCTGTGTTCCAATAAAAATTTAATTAAAAACTGGAGACAATCCACTGGCCATGATTAAACCCTAATTTAATCAATAAAAATTCAAATGACATAGATTCTTATTAAGGCATCGTCATCGGCCAATTTATCTTTTCAACATTACCATTTTACTGCAATATGAAACAATACACAATCACTGATATGAACACCATTTCAAAGACCTGCTGAAATCTATCTCAAATGCAGGATTAGAAATTCTTTACTATTACATAGAATTGACGGGTATCTATTTTTTTTTTCAAAATTGTACAGACATACCATAATAGAAGGATAGTAACAGTCAACATAAAAATCTCCTGTCATTCACATATTGTAGTGCTATTAATATCACCAAAGAAAGACATTTCATATGTAAACACGATATTCCTGGTGTGAAATATATTTGTCCTTGATATGTTGAATTCACAATAAAGAAAAAATAATTAGCAGAGCATGGTGGCTCATGCTTGTAATCTTAGCATTTTGGGAGGCCAAAGCTGGAGAATCACTTGAACTCAGGAGTTTGAGACCAGCCTGGGCAATGTGGCATGATCTCATGTCTACAAAAAAAAAATTAACAATAAAAAATAAACTAGCTGGGCATGGTGGCATGTGCCTGTAGTCTCAGCTACTCAGGAGGCTGAGATGGGAGGAATGCTTGAGTCAGGAGTCTGAGGCTGCAGTAAGCTATAATTGTGCCACTGTACTCCAGCCTGGGCAACAGACCAAAATTCTGACTCAAATTAAAAAAAAAGAAAGAAGAAGGGAAGGAGAAGGAGAAGGAGACGGAAGGAGAAGGAGAAGGAGAAGGAGAAGGAGAAGGAGAAGGAGAAGGAGAAGAAGAAGAAGAAGAAGAAGAAGAAGAAGAAGAAGAAGAAGAAGAAGAAGAAGAAGAAGAAGAAGAAGAAGAAGAAGGAGAGGAGGAGGAGGAGGAAGAAATGTCCCCTCTAGGAGTGTGTGCATGTTTGTATATGTGTGTGTGTAAGCATATTTGTGGTTGGGAAATATTATGGCTCATTAGAGACAATGAGGATTTTTGTAATTGTAGAGACCAAAGCTAGAATCATAATTCTATTACTCTAATTATTTGTGATCTTGGCCAAGTTATTAATCATCATTTAACTTTAGTTTTCTCTCTATGAAATAATATTGTTTTAAAGATTACATGAAGGAATGAATGAATTTATTTTATATGTATTTTGTTAGTTGCATAGTGCATATTATATAATAGATAAATAAATGATATTAATTATATATAGTCAAATGATAAGCATGAACCTTAAAAACGCTGACTTTTATAAAACTTTTATTCAGTGTTTTGATACCATGATTATGTGTAGTATGACTAATCATGTTGAAATCTTTCAAAAATCTTTTCTCAATATGTAATACACTTATCATTAAATATTCTCTTTGGATATTTAGTGACAAATTTATTCTCTCTCTGAAACCTGTACATCAGCTGTTCCTTTGCTATTATTTCCTCTGATAATCAGGGTAATTAATACAAGCTGCTGAAACATGCAAATGTCATAATGCCAGTGACTTTAAACAGCAAATAGGATTCTTCTTGCACAGCTTTCCTCCAATCAGCAACCAGGAACCCTGGGTGACCCCATCTTGCAATCCTGCCATCTCAGAATGCTTCATTTTCAGTCAAATGGACAGGAAAAAGCACACCGTAAAACCACACTGCTGTTGATTGTTTTAGATTTGATATGATGTATCATTTCCCCTCATCTTCTTGAAACTCAGTTACACAATACCAAAGTGTCTACTAGGAAAGCTAAGAAATGTAGTCTTACTGTGTGTCCAGTAAAAGAGAGTTAAGAACACTTAGAATTTGTTATAAAAATGATACATATGTTGAAAATAAAACGTACAAAAGTAAGGAAAACTCATTATAACATAATAGTTGGAAACTTTGTCAAATAAATATGTGAAATTCAGACAGCTGTGTAATCTTGAAGTCTTAAATTTTATAGACAAAAGATTTACAAAATTATTCACACAGAAAAAAAAATGGACTAAAGTAAAAAGCATTTCATTAAAAACCTTACAACATAGAACTAACATAAATATACTTAGAAATCATTCTGTATTAGATTAATTGGGATAGATTCCTAAAAGGCCCAATGGGTCACTTATAGGTCTTTCTGCATACACTTTCATTAAAATATTCTTTAATATTAGTTCTTGATCTCAATATTCTTGATACATTTCTGCTAATCATAAACTACCAATGCCCCAATACAAAAGAGTTTGAGATTATGAGCTTCTTAGTCGTTGAACATGTTTGAAGCTAGATCTGTGGTCTTTCCTTTAGCCTCAGAATATGACCTTTTAGTCTAATGTCCCTTGCAACAGTAACTGATGGAATTTTTAGAAGTGTACAGGATCTAACTTAAATTCTATGTACCAACACCAAATTTGTAACTTAATGCACATATTGGGTTCATTTAATAATCTAATTGACAGATGTATGTTCTCTAGAGAGTAGAAATTAATCATGTACCCCTATGGGACTGTGATAAGCAAGGTATAAAATCTGAAAAGGGCTCTGAACCATGGCTTTCCTGAACTGAGTTGGTCCACATCATTCGGTATCATCTCTCATGACCTTTCACATTTCATGTGAAATGACAAGTTATTTGGAAACTGAGCCTGAGTGACAAGAGACCGTTTCTATCTTATTATTGTACATGACAATTTACCCATCCTCTATTTTTTCCAGAATCTAAGTGAGCATGGTGTTGGGTAAAGCCTGCTGTCTCTTGTGATTTTGAATGCAATATTATTCCTCCTGGTTGAACAGAGTGCGTAGTGAACAGGTCAGTAGGCACAAAAAACAACAAGCAAGATTAAAAAAAAGTAGCATATAGTATCAAGGGCTAAAGAGAACAAACACAGCAGGGAAAGGGAATATGGGAAGTCACAGTGGGGCATTAAACTTTTAGAAGGTAAACAGCAAAAGCCACACTAACAAGAAAGACCTAAAAACAATGAGAGAACAAGCCATGTAAATTGCTGAGAAATTTCTTTCTGGACAAACACAACACAAAGTACAAAGGCCCTAAGGTGGGACCTTGTCTCCTGCTTTTTTGCTTTTGCCTTTTGCCCCTGCTGCTGTTCTTTACTGTCCCAATGCAGTCAGTAGATAATTCTTTAAACGACTGAGAGCAGAGGATTTTTTTTTTTTTTTTTTAAGTTTAGGAAACTTCAGTGGAGTTCAGGGAAGAGCCATGACTTTAACTCTTGGTAGATTTTTAACTTGACACATATACACAAGGCCCTTAGATATTCAGTTCTAAAGACATGAGATTTATGTTACATCTAAACGTTGAAAAAATTCACATTAATTTTACAACAGTCATATGAATAATGTTCATAAACCATTCATCTATAAAACAGTGATTTTCTCTTCAATAGTAGCATCATACTCATCCATAGTAGCAAGTAGTTGTTTGAACTTCTCTTAGCCCACGTATTAATTACCAAGCAATGATATTAAAAATGTGATGGTATATATGAAAGCATTGACTCTAGAGACTTTTTATCCAGGAGCGAAAGCAAAATTAAGTTAACTTCTTAGTCATTTGCATGATGTAGATTTTTAGATCACGTAGGCAAGTCTTTAGGCACCAACAAATGAAATAAAGAAAAAATGGATTCACTGAATAATAGTACATTTCATTTAGAATAATTGAATTTCATTTATACTTGACTGATTTTTTAGGTTTGTTCTGACCTCATTTTTGCCCTTAGACTCTGTATTAGCTTCCAGTTGGTACTGTCACAAATTACTGCAAACTTAGTGTCTTAAAACAACACAAAATTATAATCTTTTATTTCTAGAGGTGAGACGTCCAAAAATGGGTTTTGCTGGGCTAAAATCAAGGTGTTGGGAGAGCTGCTTTGCAACCCTTGTTGGGAGTGATAGGGGAAAATCAGTTTTCTTGCTTTTTCCTCTTTTTTAGAAGCTGCTTGCTTTCCTTGCCTCATCATCTCTATTTCTCTACATTCAAAACTAGCGGGATCAGGCTACATCATATTCATGCTGCTATCTCTCTGGTTTTCTTTCTTCTGTCTTCCTCGTTTTTTTTTTTTTTTCACAATTGTTTATAGCAGTTATATTCATAATAGCCCAAAACTGCAAACAACCAGAATATCCATCAACTGACGAATAAATTGTTGTATATCTATGTAAGAAATACTACCCATAAATAAAACAGTAATAAAATACCGATAAATTCAACAGGATGCTTAGACCTCAAAAGCATTATGCAACATGAAAGAAGCCAGATACAAAAATGGTACAATGTATAAAACTCTCTGGAAAAGGAAAAGTTCTGGCTCTCGGCAGCACTGATTGACATAATCTTACTTGCTCTTTATTATATGAAGGAAGACTCTTTTCATTATTTTTGTTAGATTTATAAAAATTAAAGGGAAAAAACTATAGGGAGAGAAATTGGGTCACTAATTGACAGGAGGTGGGGCTAGGGGCAGGAAATTTATTGAAAAGAAGAACAGGGAGACTTCCTGAGGTTAGGGAAATATTCTTTATCTTGATTGTGGTAGTGGTTAGAGAACTACACACATTTACCAAAACTTATTAAACTCTATTCTTTAAAAGGATGAATTTGACTATGTGCACATTTTGTTAAAGTAAGCTTGACTTTTAAAAAATATTAAACATAGTGGTCTTAAATGAAGGCCATTAAATTGCTGCAACAGATAATATTAAATCAACATTTTCAAAAATAGAAGGTATGGTCAATCCCTATGTCCTAACCAAAAATATTATTGATAATAACATTTTAATTCATCCGTTTTCAATTTCTCTTGTGTGTATGCCTATATATTATCATGTAATATATTAACACATGAGTACATGTGTATAATTTACACACAAATAACTGGCTCTGTAAAGGATATGCATGCAAAAATTTTGTATAAACTTAAGGCATGCACAATCAGATATTTTGGATATCCCTCATAGTTACTTCCAATTTTCTTTATTTTAATAAATAATTCTCAAACTAATATCTCTGTGCTTGGAGGTTTTATCATCATTTTGGATTTTTTTTATATCTATAATTTTTATTTAGAAAGATGAGAGGAACCGGGTGCCAGTTTGGTGCTTTTTGTACATTGACCCAAGACAAGTATTCACGGCTGCATTTGAAGAGCATGTCCTTTTCTTTTCTTTTCTTTTTTCTATTATAGTTTATGTTCTAGGGTACATGTGCACAACGTGCAGGTTTGTTACATATGTATACATGTGCCATGTTGGTGTGCTGCACCCATTAACTCGTCATTTACATTAGGTATATCTCCTAATGCTATTCCTCCCCCCTCCCCCCACCCTACAACAGGCCCCGGTGTGTGATGTTCCCCACGCTGTGTCCAACTGTTCTCCTTGTTCAATTCCCACCTATGAGTGAGAACATGCGGTGTTTGGTTTTCTGTTTTTGCGATAGTTTGCTGAGAATGATGATTTTCAGCTGCATCCATGTCTCTACAAAGGACATGAACTCATCCTTTTTTATGGCTGCATAGTATTCCATGGTGTATATGTGCCACATTTTCTTAATCCAGTCTATCATTGATGGACATTTGGGTTGGTTCCAAGTCTTTGTTATTGTGAATAGTGCCGCAATAAACATACGTGTGCATGTGTCTTTATAGCAGCCTGATTTATAATCCTTTGGGTATATACCCAGTAATGGGATGGCTGGGTCAAATGGTATTTCTAGTTCTAGATCCTTGAGGAATCGCCACACTGTCTTCCACAATGGTTGAACTAGTTTACAGTCCCACCAACAGTATAAGAGTGTTCCTATTTCTCCACATCCTCTCCAGCACCTGTTGTTTCCTGACTTTTTAATGATTGCCATTCTCATTATAGTGTGAGATGGTATCTCATTGTGGTTTTGGTTTGCATTTCTCTGATGGCTAGTGATGATGAGCATTTTTTTATGTGTCTGTTGGCTGGATGAATGTCTTCTTTTGAGAAGTGTCTGTTCATTTCCTTTGCCTACTTTTTGATGGGGTTGTTTTTTCTTGTAAATTTGTTTGAGTTCTTTGTAGGTTCTGGATATTAGTCCTTTGTCAGATAAGTAGATTGCAAAAATGTTCTCCCATTCTGTAGGTTGCCTGTTCACTCTGATGGTAGTTTCTTTTGCTGTGCAGAAGCTCTTCAGTTTAATTAGATCCTATTTGTCAATTTTGGCTTTTGTTGCCATTGCTTTTGGTGTTTTAGACATGAAGTCTTTGCCCATGCCTGTGTCCTGAATGGTATTGCCAAGGTTTTCTTCTAGGCTTTTTATGGTTTTAGATCTAACATTTAAGTTTCTAATTCATCTTGAATTAATTTTTGTATAAGGAGTAAGGAAGGGATCCAGTTTCAGCTTTCTACTTATGGCTAGCCAGTTTTTCCAGCACCATTTATTAAATAGGGAATCATTTCCCCATTTCTTGTTTTTGTCAGGTTTGTTAAAGATCAGATGGTTGTAGATGTGTGGCATTATTTCTGAGGACTCTGTTCTGTTCCATTGGTCTATATCTCTGTTTTGGTTACTATAGCCTTGTAGTATAGTTTGAAGTCAGGTAGCGTGATGCCTCCAACTTTGTTCTTTTGACTTAGGATTGTCTTGGCAATGCAGGCTCTTTTTTGGTTCCGTATGAACTTTAAAGTAGTTTTTCCAATTCTGTGAAGAAAGTAATTGGTATCTTAATTGGGATGGCATATAAACAGAGCCAAAGACAAAAACCACATGATTATCTCCATAGATGCAGAAAAGGCCTTTGACAAAATTCAACAGCCCTTTGACAAAATTCAACAGCCCTTCATGCTAGAAACTCTCAATAAATTCGGTATTGATGGAATGTATCTCAAAATAATAAGAGCTATTTATGACAGACCCACAGCCAATATCATACTGAATGGGCAAAACCTGGAAGCATTCCCCTTAAAAACTGGCACAAGACAGGGATGCCCTCTCTCACCACTCCTATTCAACATAGTGTTGGAAGTTCTGGTCAGGGCAATCAGGCAAGAGAAAGAAATAAATGGTATTCAATTAGGAAAATAAGAAGTCAAATTGTCCCTGTTTGCAGATGACATGATTGTATATTTAGAAAACCCCATCGTCTCAGTCCAAAATCTCCTTAAGCTGATAAGCAACTTCAGCAAAGTCTCAGGATACAAAATCAATGTGCAAAAATCACAAGCATCCTTATACACCAATAACAAACAGAGAGTCAAATCATGAATCAACTCCCATTCACAATTGCTTCAAAGAGAATAAAATACCTAGGAATCCAACTTACAAGGGATGTGAAGGACCTCTTCAAGGAGAACTATAAACCACTGCTCAATGAAATAATAGACGACACAAACAAATGGAAGAACATTCCATGCTCATGGATAGGAAGAATCAATATCATGAAAATGGCCATACTGCCCAAGGTAATTTATAGATTCAGTATAAAGACTCTTAAGATTACTTTGAGCCATTATTTGCATGGTCCAGGATAATCTCCCCACCTTAAGGTCAGTTGATTAACAACCTAATTCCATCAGTAACTTTAATTCTTCTTTGGATGTATGTTAACAGAGTCACAAGTTCCAGGGATTAGGATGTGGAGATCTTTGAAGGAGCCATTTTTGTTGCCTACCATAACATAGTCACCTTGATTCAAGCAGTACTTGATAAATAAAACACTATGCTTCCATTTGCTATCTGATAGTGTGATTTTTGAAATATATACTTGATCTTTGATACATACCCCTTTCCTGTTATACGACTTCCAAAATTCTTATAATCTCCAGGCTGGGCATGGTGGCTCACGCCTGTTATCCCAGCACTTTGGGAGGTCAAGTTGGGTGGATCACCTGAGATCAGGAGCTTGATACCAGCCTGGCCAACATGGCGAAACCCCATTTCCACTAAAAATACAAAAATTAGCCAGCCATGGTAGCAGGCACCTGTAACCCCAGTTACTCCAGAGGCTGAGGCAGGAGAATCACTTGAACCCAGGAGGTGGAGGTTGCAGTGAGCCAAGATGGTGCCACTGTACTCCAGTCTGGGTAATAGAGTGAGATTCCATCTCAAAAAAAAAAAAAAAAAAAAAAAAATCCTTATAATCTCCAATGTTATGTTTGCTTGTATGCTAATGAGTTGACTGATGTCTGGCAGCCCCTAGGTAGTTTCAGGATGGGGGCTGTTCACAAGAAAGACCAATGCCTGATTAGAAGGTTAGGACTTTCAAGCACTGCTCACCTACCCCTTGGGAGAGAAAAGGAAAGAGAGACTGAAGGTTAAATTGATCACCAGTGGCCAGTGGTTTAACCAAGCATGCGTATTTAATGAAGCCTCCATAAGAACCCAAAAGGACAGAATTGGAGGACTTCCTGATAGCTAACTACATTAAGATTCTTGGAAGATGGCTAGTTCCTTCCACATGCCTTGCTTATTATGCATTTTTCTATCTGTATCCTGTGCAATATTCTTTATAACAAACCAGTAAACATCAACTATTTCCCTGAGTTCTGTGAATGACTCTAGCAAATCAAACAAACCCCAGGAGGGGTCATGGAAACCCCGATTTATAGTTCGTCAGTCAGAACCACAACAAAAACAATCTGGGGCTTGAGATTGGCATCAGAAGTAGGAGGCAGTCTGGTGGGGTTGAGTCCTCAACCAGTGTGATCTGACAGTACCTCTAGATAGACAGTATTGGAATTGAATTGGAGGACACCCAGTTGGCGTCCACTGCAGAATCAATGGCTTGTTTGGCGGATGGGGAAAAAAAATCCCACAAATTTGGTCATAGAAATCACTGTATTAATAGTCGTGGAGAAGTTATGTTCATGTCCTTTGCCTGCTTTTTAATGAGGTTGATAATTTTTCTCCTGTACATTTCTTTAAGTTACTTATAGGCACTGGATATTAGACCTTTGTTAGATGCATAGTTTGCAAAATATTTCTCTGTAGATTGTTTACTCTGTTGAGTAATTCTCTGTAGATTCTATAGATTGTTTACTCTGTAGACTCTATAGATTGTTTACTCTGTTTCTTTTGCAGTGCAAAAGAATTAGAATTTAATTAGTTTGAGAATTGAGTTTAATTAGATGCCACTTGTCAATTTTTGCTTTTGTTGTGATTTCTTTTGGTGTTTTTGTTATTAAATCTTTGCCCATTCCTGTGTCTAGAGTGGTATTGCCTAGATTGTCTTCCAGGGTTTTTTTAGTTTTCTCCTTTATATTTGTTTTTAATCCATCTTGAATTGGTTTTTGTGTATGGTGTAAGGAAGGGGTCCAGCTTCAATCTTCTGCATATGGCTAGCCAGTTTATCCCAGCACCATTTATTGAACAGGGACTCTTTTTCCCATTGATTGTTCTTATCAGGTTTGTCAAAGATCAGATGGTCACAGATGTGGGGTTTATTTCTGGGATCTCTATTCTGTTCCATTGATCTATGTGCCTGTTTTTGTACCACTACCATGCTTTGTTACTGTAGTCCTTTAGTATAAATTTGGGTAACGTGATACCTTCAACTTTGTTCTTTTTGCTTAGAGTTGCCCTGGCTATTCAGGCTCTTTTTTGGTTCCATACAAATTTTAACATAGTTTTTTCTAGTTATGTGAAAAATGGCATTGGTAGCTTTATAGGAATAATATTAAATCTGAAAATTGCTTTGGGCAGTATAGCCAGGTTAATGATAATTGATTCTTTCTATCCATGAGCATGGAATTTTGTGTGTATGTGTCTTCTCTGATTTCCTTGAGTGGTGTTTTGTAATTCTCATTGTAGAGATGTATCACCTCCCTGATTACCTGTATTCCTGGGTATTTTATTCTTTTTGTGGCAATTGTGAATGGTATTGCCTTTCTGATTTGGCTCTCAGTTTGACTGCTGTTGTATAGGAATGATAGTGATTTTTGTACATTGATTTTATATCCTGCAACTTTGTTTAATTTATCAGCTGGAGGAGCTTTTGGGCTGAGACTATGGGGTTTTCCAGATATACAACCATGCAAACAGAGGTAGTTTGACTTCCTCCTTTCCTATTTGAATGCTCTTTATTTCTTTCTCTTGCCTGCTTGCTCTGGCTAGGACTTCTGATATTACATTGAATAGGACTGGTGAGAGAGATCATCCTTATCTTTTGCTGGTTTTCAAGGGGAATGCTTCCAGCTTTTGTCCATTCAGTGTGACGTTGGCTGTGGGTTTGTCATAGATGGTTCTTATTATTTTGAGGTAGGTTTCTTCAACACCTAGTTTATTGAGAGTTTTTAACATGAAAAGGTATTGAATTTTATCAAAAGCCTTTTCTGCATCTATTGAGATAATCATGTATTTTTTCTTTTTCATTCTGTTTATGTGATTAATCACATACATTGGTTTGCATATGTTGAAGCAACCTTACATCCATGGATGAAGCCTACTTGATTATGGTGGATTCGCATTTTGACGTGCTGCTGGATTTAGTTTTCAATAATTTTGTTGTGGATTTTTGCATTGATGTTCATCAAGGATATTGGCCTGTAGTTTTCTTTTTTGTTATATCTCTGCTAGCTTTTGCTATCAAGATGATGCTTACCTTATTAAATGAGTTGGGGAGGAGTTCCTCCTCCTCAATTTTTTGGAAAAGTTTCAGTAGGAATGATACCAGTATTCCTTTGAACATTTGGTAGTATTTGGCTATGAATCCATCAGGTCCTCGGCCTTTTTTTTTTTTTTTTTTTTTGCTTGGTAGTCTATTTATTAGTGATTCAATTCCAGACTTGTTATTGGTCTGTTCAGGGAAACAATTTCTTCCTGGCTAAGTCTTGGGAGGGTGTATGTTTTCAGGAATTTATTGATCTCTTCTAGGTTTTCTAGTTAATGTTCATAGAGGTGTTCATATTTTCTGATGATTGTTTTTATTTCTGTGGGGTCAGTGGTACATTGCCTTTATTATTTCTAATTGTGTTTATTTTGACCTGCTATCTTTTCTTCTTTATCAGTCTAGCCAGTGGCCTATCTTATTATTTTTTTCAAAAAAGAAAATCCTAGATTTGTTAATCTTTCAAATGTTTCTTCATGTCTTAATTTTCTTCAGTTCACCTCTGGTTAATGTTATTTATCATTCTGTTAGCTTTGGGTTTAATTTGTTTTTGCCTCTCTAATTCTTTCAGTTGTGAAATTAGGTTGTTAATTTGAGATCTTCCTAACTTCTTAATGTGGGCATTTAGTGCTATGAATTTCCCTCTGAACACTGCCTTAGATGTGTCCCAGAGATTCTGGTATGTTGTATCTTCATTTTCATTGTTTTTCAATAACTTCTTGATTTCTGCCTTAATTTCATTATTTATCCAAATGTAATTTAGGAACATATTTTTAATTTCCATTTAATTGCATGGTTTTGAGGGATTTTCATAGTCTTGACTTCTATTTTTATTGTACTGTAGTCCAAGAGTGTGTTTGGTATGGTTTTTGTTCTTTTACATTTGTTGAGAATTGTTTGATGTCCATTTATGTGGTTGATTTTAGAGTATGTGCCATGCAGTGAATAGAAGAATGTATATGTTGTTGTTTTTTGGTGGAAAGTTCTGTAAAGGTCTATAATATCCATTTGGGCCAATGTTGAGTTTGGGTCATGAATATGTTTGTTAACTTTCTGCCTTGATGATCTGCCTAATACTCAGTGGAGTGTTAAAATCTCCCACTATTATTGTGTGAGAGTCTACATCTCTTTGTAGCTCTCTAAGAAGTTGCTTTATGAATCTGGGTGCTCATGTGTTGGGTGCATATATATTTAGGATAGTTAGGTCTTCCTATGGAATTGAATCATTTACCATTAGGTAATGCCCTTTTTTGTCTTTGTTGATCTTTGTTATTTATTTATTTATTTATTTATTTAAGATGGAGTCTCACTGTGTTGCCCAGGCTGGAGTGCAGTGGTGCAATTTTGGCTCACTGCAACCTCCATCTTCTGGGTTCAAGCAATTCTCCTGTCTGAGCTTCCTGAGTACCTGGGACTACAGGCGCACACCACCAAGCCTGGCTAATTTTTGTATTTTTAGTAGAGATATGGTTTCACCATATTGGTCAGGCTGGTCTTGAACTCTTCACCTTAGGTGATCCACCCACCTCGGCCTCCCAAAGTGCTGGGATGACAGGCATGAGCCACTGCACCCAGCCAATCTTGGTTGTTTTAAAACCTGTTTTGTCTAAAATTAGAATTGCAACCCCTTATTTTTTTGTTCACCATTTTCGTGGTAGCTTTTCCTCCATCCCTTTATTTTGAGCTTATGAGTATCATTACATGTGAGATGGGTCTTTTGAAGACAGCATACACTGGGTCTTGCTTTCTTTTGCAGCTTGACACTCTGTGCTTTTTGAACAGACACTTCTCAAAAGAAGATATACCTGCAGCCAAGAAGCATATTAAAAAAAAAAAACAAAACTCAATATCACTGATCGCTGAGATATGCAAACCAAACCACAAGATATCATTTCACTCCAGTGGTAAAGTCTATTATTAAAAAGTCAAAAAATAACCAATGATTGTCAGGTTGTGGAGAAAACAGACCACTTATACACTGTTGGTCAGAGTGTAAATTAAATCAACCATTGTGGAACACAGTATGGCAATTCCTCAAAGAGCTAAAAGCAGAACTACCATTTGACTCACAATCCCATTACTGGGTATATCCCCAGAGTAATATAAATCATTCTACCATAAAGACCACATGCATGTGAATGTTCATTACAGCAGTATTAACAAAAGCAAAGGCATGGAATCAACCTAAATGTCTATCAATGACAGATTGGATTAAGAAGATGTGGTACATATACACTATGGAATATTATGCAGCCATAAAAAAGAATGAGATAATATCTTTTGCAGGAATAGGGATGAAGCTGGAGGTTATTATTCTTAGCAAACTAATACAAGAACAGAAAACCAAATACTGCATGTTCCTCTGAGTGGGAGCTAAGTGATAAGAAGTCATGAACATGAAGAATGAATAACAGAGACTGGGATCTACTTGAGGGAGAAGGGTGCAAGGGAGGAGAGGAGCACAAAAGATAACTATTTGATACTGGGCTTAATACCTGGGTGATGAAATAATCAGCAACACAAACTCTCATGATATATGTTTACCTATATAAAAAGCCTTCATGTGTACCCCCAAACTTAAAATAAAAGATAAAATAGTTTTAGAATGAGAGCAGAGGGGTATATAAGTTTGTTGTGAAATACCGAGGTCTGTTTCTTATATTACATCATTTTCCTAGTCAATCCACTTAGTGTTACCTAGCTAACATTTTCGTTCTTCATAAAGCAGTGCTATGACCTTCCTGTATGCACTTCTCAAATGTATATTTAATTATTTCTGTCACTTTTTTCCTTCAAACAGAGAGTATACGTTTCAGTAGCAAAACAGCTACCAGTGTGTTAGCCGTAACTGAGTTGCTTGATCATGACACCTCAGGGCAGAGCACTTAGTTTTGGCATCTACAAAATCAACAGATCAAATCTTAGCGCGAATAATGTGCCATGTCTTAAAAGAAATTTTAGGGACTAATTTCCCTTAGTCTCCACATCCTGTATTATTTTTTTCTGGAATGTTAGAAATTATGATGATTTTAATTGGTCCTAGAAATACTTCCCCCGAAAATGACACAAAAACAAACAAAAAAATTTATTGGACCTAAAGAAAGCACAAAATTTTAAATGACGTAGGCTTGCTTACAATATAAAAACAACTAAGCTTGATATGAGTCTGGATTTTGTAGTTTCATTAGTTGGCTGTCAAAGGATAGATTATAGAAAACTACTGTTGGTTTGAAGATGCTCTGCTTTGCTTCCTTAAAAGTAAGTTATTTTGGTTTATTTATCCCATCCTTGGGCTGACCTACTGCCCACCACACTTGACTGAAGAAAGAGTGTCATTTATAGGGCAAAGGAGGAGGACAGAAATCAATATCTGTCTTAAATGTAAATCATCAAATAGATTGTATATAAATGATAAGGAGAAGGTGAAGGATTTTATTAGTTTTAATCATCAGCTTTAAGTAAACAGTGATTTATCTTACAACCTGAAAACTTGATTTTCAATAATTTGAGATGAGATAGGTTGAGAGTAGTACATCTAGGTAAATGCTATTGATTATCTAACTGCTGAATTATTTTCAACTGAACAAAACCCTTTGCTTAACACAATCAGAAAGTATTTTAAATTATTCAGCAGATAGAAACATAAATTTCCCAAAGAATTCCATCAGTGGTTTGCATGAAGCAAATTTGATGAAACAAAATGCATTATTGTATAGTGTTTCTGTTTTTCAGAGATATTAGTTATATTAATAACTTTTAAATTAATTTCACTTCAGAGGTCTTCTGAAGATAACATAAATATTTTACAGATAACAAACTGAAAACACTTTAAAAAGGACTTAAAAGTACAGAAAAAGATAGGTCAGTTGACAGTAGGGATGTTTTCTCTGGATTCTTTAAAAGTATCTAGAACTCTACTCTCAAAGATGAGAGTTCACCTTTGAACTGCTGTGCCCTCAGTGACCCATCTAACATGCATTTATGTGAGGCACTATGAAAGTACAAAGAAAAATAAAAGGCCTTACTTTTAAAAGTTCAGATCATGGAGAGTGGAGAAAGAAAGAGATGAAAACAAACAATCATATTAGAATCTTACCAATACTATAATGAAAAGCGGGGCACAGAGATGAAGTAACTCAGAGAAGCAAATGGTAACATTTTAGGAGTACACAGCTCAAGTTAAAACACACAATGGAAATTACCATGGGAATTCTTTCCATCCACCCCTCAAAAAATAGCTATACCATGTAACTCTGAAAACATTCTGTACCTGTAATTTAGACTAGGTCAGCAGCACGTGGTCTAAAGGTATGATAGTAAGAACTTTCTAAGCCTGTGCTAATTTGATCAGATGAATTCCAACTGATGACATTGAGTGCGCTGCAAAATATATTTTTAATACTGTGATAGGCTCAAAATCAAACAGACATATCTTTTTTAAAAAGTGTTATGAAGTGTAATTTTTCAAAGGTAAATTGTCCGTTGGAATGTGATTATCACGAGCCTCAGACCCTAAACTGAAAGCGGTCATCAAGGAAAACAATAAGCTCCCTTTTACTGAACTCTAGGGAATGAGTGTTTGTAAAATAAAATCAGACAGCACTAACCAACAAATAAAAGGTTTGTATTCTAAATGATATAGTAATATGGGCCTCAAAGCAAAAGGACTGGTTGTTAAGAGTAAATATATAGTAAATATAATAAAAGCTAAAAATGACAAATTTGGACAATCAGACTTTTGATTTTTGTGTGTGTGCTGTACTCTCTCACAACAGAGGAGACTGTGGGCTTAAGTAAAACCTTTGTTAGAATACTGTGCACACTTTACACTACTTTTAATTTTGTTCCATAGTATGTGCAGGTTGTGCACTGCACAACCCTAGAGACACCATTCACTTTGCACAATTCACTTCATAGGATACTTTTCCAGAAGACAGCAGTGAGGTTTCATGTTTCAGCACATCACTGCATTTCAAAAGATGGAAGTAGTGTTTGGAGGAAGGGATGCTTATTTATATTTTGCACACAAGCCCCAAGTTACTCTTCAAAGGAATTTCATAGTATTCGATTAAATGCTACAGGAAATTTTTCCTTTTATTATTTTTGCTTTGATATCAAATTGATAAAAACTTGAAAATAGATTGGAAAATAAAGTGGACAGTTCAGCCTTGACAAGCACACATATCAAAAAAGAGTTTGTCTCAGCACCAAGGGAAATGTGAAAATTGAAACCTCTCCAACCTTTTAATGTGGCATTCACAGAAGAATAATCCAGAGAAAAAATTAAAAAGAAAGAAATAGAGTTAACAATATATATTAGGCAAAAATGTTGCATAAAAATCTTCTGGAAAAGGACACTTCAGAATTTTCTTGTCTTATAAAGACTGTTGCTGAAAAATGCTCAAAATTTTAAAATAGAGTCTATGTTTAAATAATACTATTGTTATATGTATATCATATATAGATGAAACACCATGCAATGTATCTATCTCCTATGACATACTGTAATACACATTATATGGCATATTATAGGCTTTGTAAGAGTCTTCAACAATGAAATTCTTAATAAAACCAGTATTTCTAACACTATTTTTCCTTACAGTATCTTTTGCCTCCAAAGATCCACCTAGTCGCATCCTGTGGAAGAAATGATGTGTGGAGTTTGTGTTGGAAAGCACTGTTTTCATGAAATTCTACATAAAAGAATACAGATTCTATATGAAAAATCTATGTATAAAGTATCTCATCAAATATATTTGGCCATACTTATTTATATTTAAAGAGTTAAACCTAAGAAAATGTAATGAATATAATTAGGAAGAAGGACATTGACTTGAGAGGTGGAAAGAAAACTATTTTTTATTTTAATCCTTTTGGACTCTTAGCCATCTTTGCCATTAGAGGCTGGGTAAAAGAACTTCCACTTAATTAACTGACATTGTTGATCTGAATTAATGACAAGATTCCTAGCACCTGTTTCCAGTTTTCTCCAGGGAGCCAGTTGAGGGGAAAGGGCAGATTGAGAGAGTCTCAGTAGGGTAACTGAATCCAGGAGGTAGGGAAGAGGCTAATTTCTACTATAAGACCTTCATTAGTCATCTGTTGAATGTCAGTTACTGAGCTTGGAATATTGCTTTAGCAAGAGGTGAAAATACCCTTTTTAAAATAAATCTGCTCAAATGTGCATGACTTAAGTTTCCCTTTAACAAGAAACACACTTAAAATTTCAGCTCGTTCAGTCAAGTAGCAATGAAATAAATGTGAAAGCCAGCAGATTTTGGTCTCAAAAAAATCTCATTGTGCAAAAATTAAGAAAGAGGAAAATCAGTGTTGTTTAAAATGTATTTCAAGACTATCAATATGACAGAGCCCAAATTCTGACACTGATTCTCTTTTTCATTCCTTGTAATTAATTCTACTGATGGTAAGGACACATTCTCTTTCTACAGAACTCTAATTTTTTTAATGCCAAAAGACTGATGCTGTACTCACTTGGTGGAATTAAAAATAACTAAAGATCTAAAACATATCTCAATTGCCTTCTGTAACCTAAAAATAATTATTGACTATATCTCAATTAAAAAGCAAAACAATGAGAGAGACAGAAATGGTTTATGTCCTCAAGATCTTCCATAGTAAGTGCTCATTGCCATTTTTTTAAAGCACTACTTATTGGCATAGTAAAGACTGCTTGTGTAAAAGAAGTAATTAAATACAAACTTTTGAGGCATCAATATAGGTTTAGCTGTTTAAAGATTATTTGCCTTTACTACGTATAGTCAAAAAAAAAATTATAACTGTTAAATTGTCCAAGGATATTCCCATCTATAATGCCATAGGGAAAAATATAGTGTTTTCAAAAAGTAAATTAAATTCCAGGAAACATATAAATCATAATAGAATAAGATAATTTACAGTAATTTTAGATATCAGTAGAAATAATTAGTATCAAAGTACTTTATTTTGAGATTGCAATATTTGAATAATTTTTAAATCAAAATGTTAATTTAGTTTTGGCCACTGGCAGTAAAGCAAATTAGATATAACAAATTATTTCATACACAAATAACTAGTATTTACATAAAATTAACATAACAGTTTGCATTCTGTTGCCGATCTGCTTGTAAATGGTAAGGGTAATATAAAAGAGCCTCTTCATTCTTCCCTATAAAATAAGACAGAGAAAATAATAGACTAAATACAAGCTGTGAATTCCTGTGAAGTTCAATTTCTCCTAAGGGCCTATATGGTGCCAATCTGCAGCCGGCTCCTAAAATAAAAATTCCAACATTTAGCTGTGGATCCTGAAAGGGGCCAAAGAAAGGCCATTTTAGTGATAGATACTTCCTGGTCCCTGGTGGAAAAAATGGTAAATAAATTTTGGTGTGAAACATCTTTAAGATAGGCTCCCAGGATTTTTACTGATTAAACAAAGTCATCAAATACCCAAGGGAAAGTCAACATTATTTAGACTAAGCAAATAATATTAAAATCAAATAATATTAAACCTCCACTCCCCCAAAATGAAGATTGAGTGGGACAGCAATGAATGCATTAAATAGCAAATGAGATGCAACTTAAGAGAGAATGAGTTATCTGGAAGATAGAGCAGAGTGACCCAGAAAGTAATACAAAGAATCATTAGATGGAAAAATAAAACGTTTAAGGAGATATGAAGTTGTATTGTATATCTAATCATGGCACCAAAAGAAGAGAAGAGAGAAAATGAGGAGAGGCAAATTTGAACAGAAAATGACATACAAACTGGGCATGGTGGCTCACAACTCTAATTCCAGCACTTGGGGAGACTGAGGTGGAAGGATTGCTTGAGACCAGGAGTTTAAGTCTGGAGTAAGCCATGATCTTGCCACTGCACTCCAATCTGAGTGACAGGGTGAGATCCTGTCTCTTTAGGAAAAAAAAAAAAAAAAGATAATTGAGATTTGTGCGAAAGAACCCATAGATATTGAAGCAAAAGTCAAATTAATAAAATCCATATTAGATAATTCTGTGAAAGTACAGAATACCGAAGCAAAGAAAAGATTTCAGCAAACTCCAGAAAGAAAATACGGATGAATTTCAAACAAACAAACTACAATAAATTAACAGTTGATTTTTCAAGAGTAGTTAGAAGCCACTGGAATAATAGTTTCATTATAAGAAAACAACTGTCTACTTAGAATTCTGTATCCAGGCCAGGCACGGTGGCTCACACCTGTATTCCCAGCACTTTGGGAGGCCAAGGCGGGCAGATCACCTGAGATCAGGAGTCAGAGGCCAGTCTAGCCGACAGTGAAACCCCATCTCTACTAAAAATACAAAAATTAGCTAGGCATGGTGGTAGGCACCTATAATCCCAGCTTCTTGAGAGGCTGAGGTGGGAGAATCGCTAGAACCCAGGAGGCAGAAGTTGCAGGAAGCAGAGACCATGGCAGTGAGTGGAGACCACTCCATCGCACTCCAACCTGGGCAACAAGAGTGAAACTCTTTCTCAGAAAAAAAAAAATAAAAGTGTATCCTGAAAAACATATTTTGAAAAAAGAAAGTTTAAGGCAAACACAAAATTAAAATTAAGAGCTTAGCTTACCAGTATTAACAGATTTAAGAAATTTTTGAATGTTATTCTTGAGGCAGAAATAAAATGATTTCAGAAAAAGATCAGAGATTGAAGTTGAAATATTGAGTGAAGAAATATGTAAGTCTGTAATCTAAACATACCATTGCTGCATAAAATAATAATGACAATGGTTACTAATCTGTAGGATTTTACAACAGTAGAAGGCAGATAAAAACATCAAATGATCATAGCAGGTAAGTTGAGAGACAAGATGATGCTGTTAAAGTGGTCTGAGGTACTTGAACTTTTGGGGAGAGGGCGGTAATAACTTTAGACTTTCTTTAGTTAAAGGCAGTTGTTAAAATTAAAGGCTAACCGATTATTGAAATAATAGAATACAGTATATATATTAAAAAATATATGGGGGGAGTTAAGATTAAAAAATAAAAATCAACATAAAAGTGGCAACAAAAAGTCATAGAAATCAGTAAAACAGAAATAAAATATAACAAATTAGTTGAAAACAATAAATTATAATCAATGTAAATTTGCTATAATAATTACATTTCACAGTAAATCAATAGCTGCAGCTAATGAGCAAATGTGCTAGTTTACAGAAGAATGTCAAGCTAATAAATATGCTAACAGTGATAAAAGAATGAAAGAGAACAGGACATTTCTACAGTGCCAAAGTGGCATCATGACACCACACAGATTAATTTCTGATTACCAGAGGAAAAATGCAACTTTACATAAAAAAGATTAGTCTGTTGCTACCCTAACCAGTAAGTACCTAATGGTAGGACCCCAAAACATTATACGTCTCCTGATATGATGCCATACAAAATTTTAAACATTAGCTCCGATAAATTCTTGCCAAAACTGTTGATCTTCAATTGAATGAAGACTTTATCTGTAGCATCCAGAACATAACAGGCGTATAGGAAGATCACCAGAAAGTAATCTATTCATTCTAGAATGTGGGACAATTGTGCAGGACAACTGTTAATATTTATTCAGCAAATTGGTATCATAGAAAAGATTACTCTAGATTAAAAAGGGTTGTGGGACATACCAGCCTGATTCAGTGGATACTCCTGAAGTGCACAGTGACTTAAACATTTAAAGGAATCAGGGAAATCTGGCTAAGAACTGGATGTGAGGTAATATAGAGGAATTTTTTTTTTTTTTTTTTTGAAACAGAGTTTCACTCTGTTACCCAGGCTGGGGTGCAGAGGCACCATCTCGGGCTCACTGCAACCTCTGCCTCCAGGTTCAAGCCATTCTCCTGCCTCAGCCTCCCGAGTACCTGGGATTACAGGTGCGTGCCATCATGCCCAACTAATTTTTGTATTTTTAGTAGAGATGGGGTTTCATCATGTTGGCCAGGCTGGTCTTGAACTCCTGGCCTCAAGTGATCCACTCACCTCGATCGCCCATGCCTGGGATTACAGGTATGAGCCACCGCGACCTGCCATATTTTATTAAATATATTACATGGATTTTTAGTCCAGGTTCACCAGAGAAATAGAACTCATTAAAGATACAGCTATATCTATATTATCTATATCTGTATGTATATCTATGTCATCTATATCTATATTGAGGTAGAAAAAACAGAGTGAGAAGAAAGAAAACAGAGATTGAGTTTTTTTTAAAGGAACTGTTTTACGTGATTGTAGAGGCTAACAAGTCTGAACTCTGTAGGGCAGGCTGGAAGGCTGAAAATTCTGGAAAGAGTTGAAGTTACAGTCTTGAGTCTGAAATCCGAACGGTAGGCCAGCAGGCTGAAACTCAAGTAAGGTTTCTTTCTCTTCTCTTCTCATTTATTTGAGACAGAGTCTCGTTCTGTTGCCCAGGTTGGAGTGCAATGGCACGATTTCGCTCACTGCAACTTCCGCCTCCTGGATTCAAGCAAATCTCCTGCCTCCCAAGTAGCTGGGATGACAGGCGCCCGCCATCATGCCCAGTTAATTTTTTTGTGTTTTTAATAGAGACAGGGTTTTGCCACATTGGGCAGGTTTGTCTCAAACTCCTAACCTCAGGTGATCCATGCACCTCTGCCTCCCAAAGTGTTGGTTACAGGCATGAGCCACTGCACCCTGCTGCAAGATTTCTATATTGCTGTCTTGAATTTTCTTATTCAGTCTTTGTTCTTAAGACCTTCACTGATTGAATGAGGCACACGCATACTGAGAGGTGATCTGCTTTTACGTAAAGTCAATTGATTGTAAATCAATCACATCTAAAAAATACCTTCACAGTAACATCTAGACTAGTGTTTGACAAAACAACTGTGCACCATAGTTTACCCAAATTGACACAAACAATTAAGCATCACAGGGGTTGTCCTAGTCAACACTACTATACCAAAATACCGTAAACTGGGTGGCTTATGAACAACAGAAATATATTTGCCATAATTCTGGATGCTGAAAGTCTGAGATCAAAGTGCCAGCATGGTTGAATTCTGGTGAGGGCCCTCCTCTGGTTTACAGACTGCCAGCTTCCCACTGCATCCTAACATGGAAGAAAGAGAGTGAGAGAGGCCTCCAAGGACCCTTTTATAGGAGCACTAGTCCCATGCATAAGCACCCCATTCTCATGACCTAATAACTTGCCAAAGACTCTACCTCCTAATACCACTCCATCGAGGGTTAAGAAATTAATGTACGAATTTGGGAGGTACACAAACATTCAGTCCATAACAGGTATAATTTTTTTTTTTTTTTGCATATAAAGAATGTTTTTTGAGATCTACATTAAGGAATTTTGTAGTGGAGTATGCTGTTTGCTATTTTCTTTGAAGTATCCCAGAAAAGTAAGTGATTTTTTAAAAGATTGAATTTTCAGATTGGGTTCATACAAATATATCTATATGGTATTTATAAAAGATACTTCTAAAACATATGGCATGGAAAGGTTTGAAGTAAAGGATTAACAAGATATACTAGGTAAATAATAATCTAAAGAAAGCTGAGTTAACTATCTTAATGTAAGACAAAATAGATTTTAACTTAAAAGCATTATTATATACAGAGTCACATCATGTAAAGGACTTGATTTGGTAATACTATAATAACAATTATAAGCTTATAAGTACCTAATAAAAATAACTTCAAAGTATACAAAGAAAAATTGGAAAGAATTACAAAATGAAATGGACAAATTCTCTATCAAGGAAGGAGATTCCAACACATTTCTTACAGTCACTGATAGATTAATAAGAGCAAAATTAGTAAAGATATGAATAAGATAAGCAAAATTATAAATTTTATTTATTGAATACAGAATTCTCGGTACAAGGAATATATGTCTTATTGTTCCATTCCATTTGATGTTTCTATGAGAGAATTATCATATTTGTTATTTAAGGATACTTTTGGATCTGATACTACTGTTCAAATAGACCATGATTAGATATACTTGAGATCTTAGAATAAAGGTTTAATAATTATTCTATATTAAAATTGATTTTTCAGCTTCCCTCCTAGGAGGTGAGCCTCAAAATCAGGGTCAGTTTATGAAATGGTTTCATATAATGTATTATAACTTTGAAAGAAACACTTCTAGACTTAAAATCATTTTGTTCTGAAGTTACATTTGTAAAACTTCCTTTACTTCAAAATCAGATTATAATATCAGCCCAGGATAAGTGAGCATTGATCATTTGAACCTAAATTTGAATCTCTAAATTATATTGAATCTTAATAAGACTCAAGACTTCACTAATCTTAAGGAACTTATAAAATTACTAAGCATTTTTGGTTTTATATGATTAAATAAATGATTTATATCTGGATTTTGGTAATTAATTTTTTCATCCAATAAGGATCAAAGTAAGTGTTGGAATATTGATAGTGGGAACTATCGTTTCTAATTCTTTCACGTGGTTTAATACGTTTTATTTTCCAGTGAATGGCAATATTGTGATGCATCAGCATGTTTTCCCACAGGAAAAACATTATTTGTGGAATGTCCTTTTCTTCATCTTGATTCCAAAGGTCATTCTGCACTTTAGAAGTGCTAAACATTTCAATTTCATGAAGTGCTAAATATTTAAATTTCATGAAGAAGCTATGTATGTATAAGTTTAGGTGTGCCTGAGTAAATGTATTTGTCTAATTAATAGCATTTTACCTATGAAGAAAAGTCCACTTTAGTATTTTAGGATTTTCCTTGATTATTAAAAAGTATAGATTTCTTACATAATGATTCCAATAAAGACATAGTGTATTTTGTCTATAGACACATAGATTCCTATATATCATTTTTGTCAAAAGCTTTATATTTGCTCTTATTTTTAAATACATAGAGCTTTTTCTTATCTAAATTAGATACTTTCTTAATTTCTAAGGTGGTTAAAAACAAGTATTATTCACTGACTTCTGTTTCAACACTCGGCAGAGTGTAAGAGCTTAAATAAAAGGTTGATGTGTTTTTTTGCCATCACTCAAAGAATATGAAGATATTTCCAGGTGACTCACCTAGAAAAGAAAAACAAAAATTCTATTGCAATCTGTTACTCTTTCTTTTATCAATATTCTACATTTATAAAAATTTGATTTAACTTTTTAATCTAACTTGTGGTGCCATTCACTGTTCTTATGAGTTCAGCATAGCATTTGAATTCAAGAGTTAACACTTGCAAGCATGTTTTTCTTGATGCCAAGAGTATAACTCATAAATTTATCTTCAGAATTATAGCAATTCAGTATACTAAGCCCACCCTTAATGTTCATATTATAAACAACAATAAAGTAATTATTCCTTTCCCTCTTTTTATTTAGTAATGATCTTCTAGCAGCTTAGTAAATTATAAAAATAAAAGAAATCTGTAATCTGGGTTACATTATGCAACCATGTTAAATCACATTTTAATTTAAAAAGGAGCTGTCACTGTGTTTATACAATTGGAAATTGCTACAAAAGAGGGAAAGATGAGCAAGGAGGGGTCACTGTTTGCAACAACTTCTAGATGGAAAGGCAGACATACATAAATCTATGCAATCGCAATCATTAGTAAGTAGCTCACTTAGAAGAAAGAGACATTAATTTGATATAGAGGAACAGAAAAAAAATTATGGAGAGAGGGGTTTCCATTAAAATTTTGGATATCATGCAAAACTAGCTTCAGTGTTACATATCGACATGAGAAATAGAGGAGATCAATGTTTTGGAATATTTCCAGTGAATAGAACTTAGAATTAAGTTGAATATGCTTATTTGTGCCCTTCAAACAGCATCTAACTTTTCTCGGTTTTACTCATAAATCATTCTAATCAAAGTAACATGCTTTATCTAGTAAAATCTCAAGCAGAGGAGTCATTTCTCCTGCTGACATTCTGTTATTTCCCTTAGACTTGGCTAATGATGAGCCAGAGATATATCCTAAAATTTGTTAGCATAATTATAAAAAGTAAGTTTTCACTATCTCACAGCTGTAACTAACTCATTAGTTTCCAAACTTTGAAAATGGGATTTTGACATTTTTTATTTCTAAAAAAAAATCCATATCCTAGTATATCCTAGTATATAATATTTCATATGCCTTTTATATATGTTTCAAATCTTGTGGAAAGAGAATATAACTTTGTTCTATTTGTAATATCTATCATTTTTTACTTTTGTAAAGTTGAGTCTTATAATAGACTAAATTGTGACTAAATGGATCATAGAAATACAAATTATACATCTCTGTTTCCCAGATTGAATGAAGGGGGGATTTGCATGATTTTTGATTAAATATGTTACTTTATATTTCACACATAGAAATCAAAATTTTGAGAATTACATCACAGTAAAATACAAGGCAATCTCTCTCATAATTAAAATTTGATCTGAATTTTCAGAAAGTAAAGAATCTTTAAGAACATGATCATTTTATAGTAGTTCACATATATTATTGTACATTTCTGGGGATGTTATTGGATGCCCTTTTTAAAAAATAAATCATGGATTTTTGGCAATTCCAGTGGAGTAAGCTAAATGATACAGGAATCTCTTCAATCCCCTCCCCTGCTTTTTTTTTTTTTTTTTTTTTTTTTTTTTTTTTTTTTTCTGAGACGGAGTCTTGCTCTGTCGCTCAGACTGGGGTGCAGTGGCGCGATCTCAGCTCACTGCAAGCTCCGCCTCCCGGGTTCTTGCCATTCTCCTGTCCCAGCCTCCCGAGTAGCTGGGCCTACAGGTGCCCTCCACCACGCCCGGCTAATTTTCTGTATTTTTTAGTAAAGACGGGGTTTCACTGTGTTAGCCAGGATGTTCTCGATCTCCTGACCTCGTGATCTGCCCACCTCCGCCTCCCAAAGTACTGGGATTATAGGCATGAGCCACCGCGCCTGGCCTCCCCTTTTAATATTATAGAGAAATATTATAGAAAACATAGTATTTGCTTATGTCTATAAAAGTTTACAAAAATAAGGAACACTTGGATTAAAGAATTGAGGAATAAGGAAAGCCAAAATGGCAAGTTTGATATGTTACTTTTGAAGCCTCTGGGAATTTTAGACACAGAGTCTTGCAAGAGGCTGGAGCTCAAGTTATGCAGATGTGGTCTCCAGCCTCATGAGGGAGGGAAAATGTAACAGACTAGAAAACACATGTAATTTATTGCTCAATGTGTGTAAGTAGTGAAAGTAGTAGGGCTATGGTAGTAGCAAACCATAGTACTATTTTTGTACACCACTGATTTTCATTTGGTAGTACTTTAATTACAATTTTGTCATTATATTTAGATTAGATAGAAACTAATGTGTTTGCAGTTTCTTTCTAAATGGGGGTTATACTAAGAGGATAAATAGTCATCTTTTCTATGTTATAGATATTTATACTTAGAGATTTTTTAAAAATTCCTTGAAATGGTGCTAGAAATAATCTGTAAAGCCCTGTGAGATTGCTTTTTTCTCCCTCATTTCTTTAAAAATTCTATATTTATAAAAGGACACTGGAAGAATGAACTACGAAGTACTGACTGCGGCTTTCTTTTGCATGGGGACATGGATAGTCAAAGGAAAAATAGGGTTATGTTTCATATACATTTTTATTCTTTACATCTTTGTTAAGAATGTATTCGTTGATATTTGTTATACAAATAAAACAACAAAACATATACATTTACATAATTATGTAAAAACATAAACTAATAATTTTATATATTTCATATTATTCTATAAACTTTAAAATCAAGTCAAAGTTATTATCCTATGAATACTAATGCATAATGAATAAAAATAATTATTCTGTGAACTTGCAAGTCAAGTAGAAATTCAGTAGTTTATATCTTCAAACCTTGCCTTGAAACAGACTAGAACTACTCTGTAAGCTTCCTCTGTTGTATGGAAATACTGCTCTATTTGATATGACAGTCAAGTGAATATCATACTACCTCTAGATGGTTTTAGGAAGATTAGTAAAAAGAAAGTGAAGAAATAAGGCCAAATGTAAACAAACCAAATTTTTAAAATGGAGAAAGAGGCTCAATTTAAACCCCTTTAGGCCAGTGGTTTTACACCATGGTTCACAGACCTCCCTGGGGTCTTTGGATAAAACTAAGCATATTATCCTAAGGAACACACAAACCTTAAAATGTCTAGTAGGAAACTCTATATAAGTAGACCTCTTAAGATATGTATAATTGTATGTTTTAGTTTGCAGCTATCCATTCTCTACGCTGTCTATTAAATTGAACATCATCAGGTAATTAAATCATCGAATGTGACCATTTTCAGATACCAACAACCAACTGAACATTCATTGTACCTTCCTTGTTTGTGGCAAACCAAACAAATTCAATATGGAAACATATGAAAAACAATAATTTCTTGGCTGAAACATCTTGTTTAAAATGTTTTAATGACTATTGTGGCATTAAATTGATCTTACTGTAAGAAAGCAACAGTGAAGGTCATGATTTGAAAACTGCATAACGATCTAATTGCCAGCCATTAGTTGGCAAAAATATGAAACACAATTATACTTAACAGGTAAATAGAAAAGCATAGCTGCTTTCTATAGCAAGATTATGCTCTGAGTGAAGGGAATCAAAGAAATCTAGTATGCTTGTATGTAACACTTCATATTTAGTGCTTTCACAGACTTAATCTTGATCTGAACAACATTTTGAGGAAGGAAGGGCTTATTGTCCTGGAGTACCAACAAGAAAACCAGATAAGAAATACCAAACAATCCTTCCATGGTTACAGTGCTAGGAAGCAGTAAAACCCAAGTAGCATCCATACCTCTAGACACTTATTGTAATGTTTTCCAGATGCTTGTACTGTAAGGCTTGGTGAAGCAAAGCCAACAGACATTGGGAAGGGGCTATCATCAGGGCCAAAGTGCAGAATAGTTAAGATATGAGGAAACTCACCTTTACCTTTCTTCTGCTGCTACTCATTTATTAAATTTGAGAGCCCACTGGATGTAGTAGGATGTGAAATAGGAATTTTCCATTTAAGTTTTGTGAACTCTCAAGAAAACCTATTTTTGGCACCACTACCCACCTCTTTGCAAAATAAGGTGCGAGCTAACCATGTGATAATGACAAATCAAATATGCAGGATCTAGTTTTGGGCCCCCTTAATACCTCAGTCCCATAGGGGACTTAGAAGAGAAGAAGTGAAAGAGGTCAGCAGGATTTTTGGCTGCTGGTTGGCCCTTCAGAAGATTATATTTATGAGAGGTGATAGGTGCTAAAATGGCTGTGTTATTGTCTTGAATATGTCAGAAGTCACAACTAGTCCAGGGTAGAGAGAAGTGAGTGATGGAAAGGGAAATGGCAACTCTCCATTTGTTCTTCCATTGCTGGGCTGATTTGGGGGAACAAGAACTTATGAGTTTGATGGACATTTACAGTTTGGGTTATTATGCTGAGAGTGTGTATATGTGTGTGTGTGTGTGTGTGTGTGTGTGTGTGTGTATGTTGCGCGCATGTCTGAAGTACTGAAGTAATCATAGGATTTATTTTTGAACCCGAGAATGACAAGCAAAATCATAAGAACCTTCTTTCACTTTTATCAAAATAATAAATAAAAGGGAAATTTTGGAGTTTTGAAGATGCAATTGCTTGCTGAAGATGACTGCGGAAAAAGGAAGTTTTTTCGTTTTGTTTTACTTAAAAAAAATCCATTTGGCTTTATTTTTTTAACTTTTATTTTAGGTTTTGAGATACGTGTGAAGGTTTGTTACAAAGGTAAACTTGTGTCATAGGGTTTGTTGTACAGATTATTTCAACACACAGATATTAAGCCCAGTACCCAATAGCTATCTTTTCTGCTCTTCTCCTCCTCCCACCCTCCACCCTCAAGAAGACCCCAATATCTCGTTTCCTTCTTTGTGTTTATAAGTTCTCATCGATTAGCTCCAAGTTATAAGTGAGAACATTCAGTATTTGATTTTCTGTTCCTGTGTTAGTTTGCTAAAGATAATGGCATCCAGCTCCATCTGTGTTCCCACAAAAGATATTATCTCATTCTTTTTATGGCAGCATAGTATTCCATAGTATATATGTACCACATTTTCTTTATCCAATTTGTCAACGATGGAGATTTAGGTTGATTCCATGCTTTTGGTATTGTGAATAGTGTGCAAAAAATATTAACATGCATGTGTCTTTATGGTAGAATTATTTATATTCCTCCGGGTATATAGCCAGTAGTGTGATTGCTGGGTAAAATGATAGTTCTGCATTTAGCTCTTTGAGGAATTGCTATAATTCCTTCCACAAGGGCTGAACTAATTTACACTCCCACCAACAGTGTATATGTGTTCCATTTTCTCCACAACCTCACCAGCATCTATTATTTTTTGACATTTTGATAATGGCCACTCTGACTGTTGTGAGATAGTATCTCATTGTGGTTTTGATTTGCATTTTTCTGATGATAGGTGACATTGAGCTTTCTTCATATGCATATTGGCCACGTGAATGTCTTCTTCTGAAGACAGTCTGGTCATGTTCTTTGCCCACTTTTTTTTTTTTTTGGTCTCATTTAGTAGTTTTATTACTAAATAAATAGTAATACAGTATAATAGCCAGATTCCTATTGCTAAAATAAATTTTTGAAATAATTGTTTACCAGGGTAACCCATACACTTTTTTACTTTTTCGTAAGTTATTGGGGTACAGGTGGTATTTGGTTGCATGAGTAAGTTCTTTAGTTATTATTTGTGAGATTCTGGTGCACACATTCCTCGAGCAGTGTACACTGCACGTTTATCTGTAGTCTTTTATCCCTTGACCCCTGCTGCTCTTGCCCCGTCCCCAAAGTCCATTGTAGCATTCTAAGGCCTTTGCGTCCTCATAACTTAGCTCCCACATACCAGTATGATGTTTGGTTTTCCATTCCTGATTTACTTCACTTAGACTAAGAGTCTCCAATCTCATACAGGTCATTGCAAATGCTGTTAATTCATTCCTTTTTATGGCTAAGTAGTATTCCATTGTACACATATGCCACAGTTTCTTTATCCACTCATTGATTGATGGGCACTTGGGTTGGTTCCACAATTTTGCAATTGTGAATTGTGTTGCTATAAACACCTGTGCAAGCATCTTTTTTGAATAATGACTTCTTTTCCTCTGGGTAGATGCCAGGTAGTCATATTGCTGGATCAAATGGTAGTTCTACTTTTAGTTCTTTAAGAAATCTCCACAATGTTTTCCACTGTGGCTGTACTAGTCTACATTCCCACCAGCAGTGTAGAAGAGTTCCCTGATCACCACATCCCACCAACATCTATTTCTTTTTATATTTTTTTAAATCATGGCCATTCTTGCTGGAGTAAGGTGGTATTGCATTGTTTTGATTTGCATTTCCCGGATCATTAGTGATGTTGAGCATTTTTTCGTAAGTTTGTGGCCATTTGTATATCTTATTTTGAGGATTGTCTATTCATGTCCTTAGCCCACTTTTTGATGGGTTTGTTTGCTTTTTCTTACCAATTTGTTTGAGTTTGTTGTAGATTCCGCATATTGGCCCTTTGTCAGATGTATAGATTGTGAAGATTTTCTCTCACTCTGTGGGTTGTCCTCTACTGACTGTTCATTGTGCTGTGAAAAAGCTCTTTAGTTTAATTATGTCCCAGCTATTTATCTTTGTTTTTAATATATTTGCTTTTGGGTTCTTAGTCATGGAATCCTTGCCTAAGCCAATGCCTAAGTAAGAAAGTGTATGGGTTACCCTGGTAAACAATTATTTATTTATTATTTTTTCCAATGTTATCTTCTAGAATTTTATAGTTTCAGGTCTTAGGTTTAAGTCCTTAATCCATCTTGAGTTGATTTTTGTATAAGGTGAGAGATGAGGATCCAGTTTCATTTTCCTGCATGTGGCTAGCCAATTATCCCAGCACTATTTGTGAAAAGGGTGTCTTTTCCCCACTTTATGTTTTTATTTGCTTTATTGGAGATCAGTTAGCTGTAAGTATTTGGGTTTATTTCTGAGATTTCTATTCTGCTCCATTAGTCTATTTGCCTGTTTTTATACTAGTACCACACTGTTTTGGTGACTATGGCCTTATAGTATAGTTTAAAATCAGGTAGTATGATGCCTCCAGATTTGTTCTTTTTGCTTAGTCTTGCTTTGGCTATGTGGTCTCTTTTTTGATTCCATACACATTTTAGAATTGCTTTTTTTCTAATTCTGTGAAGAATGATAGTGGTATTTTGATGGGAATTGCATTGATTTTGTAGATGGCGTTTGGCAGTCTACATGGTCGTTTTTACAATATTGATTCTACCCATCCATGAGCATGGGATATGTTTCCACTGTTTGTGTTGTCTATGATTTCTTTCAGCAGTGTTTTGTAGTTTTCTTTGTAGAGGTCTTTCGACTCCTTGGTTAGGTGTATTCCTAAGTACTTTATTTTATTTTTTTGCAGCTATTGTAAAAGGGGTTGAGTTCTTGATTTGATTCTCTTCTTGGTGTCTGTTGGTGTATAGAGGAGCTACTGACTTGTGTAAATTAATCTTGTACCCAGAAACTTTGCTATTCTTTTATCAGTTCTGGGAGCTCTCTGGAGGAGTCTTTAGGGATTTCAAGGTAAACAATCATATTTTTTTTTTTTTTTTTTTTTTTTTTTTTTTGAGACAGAGTCTCGCTCTGTCGCCCGGGCTGGAGTGCAGTGGCCGGATCTCAGCTCACTGCAAGCTCCGCCTCCCAGGTTTATGCCATTCTCCTGCCTCAGCCTCCCGAGTAGCTGGGACTACAGGCGCACGCCACCTCGCCCGGCTAGTTTTTTGTATTTTTTAGTAGAGACGGGGTTTCACCGTGTTTGCCAGGATGGTCTCGATCTCCTGACCTCGTGATCCGCCTGTCTCGGCCTCCCAAAGTGCTGGGATTACAGGCTTGAGCCACCGCGCCCGGCCAAACAATCATATTATCAGCAGACAGTGACAGTTTGACTTCCTCTCGATTTGACTGCCTTTTATTGCTTTCTCTTGTCTGATTGCTCTGGCCAGGACTTCCAGTACTATGCTGAAGAGGAGTGGTGAGAGTGAGCATTCTTGTCTTGCTCCAGTTCTCAGAGGGAATGCTTTCAACTTTTCCCCATTCAGTATTATGTTGGCTGTGGGTTTGTCATAGATGGCTTTTATTACATTGACATATGTCCCTTGTATGCTGATTTTGCTGAGAGTTTTAATCATAAAGGGATGCTTGATTTTGTCAAATGCTTTTTCTGCATCTATTGAAATGATCATGTGATTTTTGTTTTTTAATTCTGTTTACGTGGTGTATCACATTTATGAAACCATCCCTGCATCCCTGGTATGAAACCCTCTTGATCATGGTGAATTATCTTTTTGATATGTTGTTGGATTCAGTTAACAAAATGTATTTTGTTAAACATTTTAGCATCTATGTTCATCAAGGGTATCGGTCTATAGTTTTCTTTTTTGGTTATGTCCTTTCCTGGCTTTGTTATTAGGGTGATGCTAGCTTCATAGAATGAATTAGGGAGGGTTCCTTCTTTTTCTATCTTGTGGAATAGTGTCAAAAGGATTGGTACCAATTCTTCTTTGAATGTCTGGTAGAATTCTGCTGTGAATCCATCTGGTCCTAGACTTTTGTGGTTGTTGTTGGTAATTTTAAAATTACCATTTCAATCTCACTGCTTGTTACTGGTCTCTTTAGGGTATCAAATTCTTCCTGATGTAAGCTAGGAGGGTTGTATTTTTTCAGGAATTGGTCCATCTTTTCTGGGTTTTCCAGTTCGTGTGTGTAAAGGTGTTCATAGTACCCTTGAATGCTCTTTTGTATTTCAGTGGTGTCAGTTGTAATGTCTCTTGTTTTGTTTCTTAGTGAAGTTATCTGAATTTTCTCTCTTCTTTTCTTGGTTAATCTTGCTAATGGTCTATCACTTTTATTTATCTTTTCAAAGAACCAGCTTTTTCTTTCATTTATCATTTGTATTGATTTTTTGTTGTTGTTTCAATTTCATTTAGCTCTGCTCTCATCTTGGCTATTTCCTTTCTTCTGCTGGGTTTGGGTTTGGTTTGTTCTTGTTTCTCTAGTTCCTTGAGGCGCGACCTTAGAATGTCAGTTTGTGCTCCTTCAGTCTTTTTGATGTAGGTGCTTAGGACCATGAACTTTCCTTTCAGCACTGCCTTGGCTGTATCCCAGAGGTTTTGGTAGGCTGTGTTGTTACTGTCATTCAGTTCGAAGAACTTTTAAATTTCCTTTTTTGGCCCAATGCTCACTCAGGAGCAAGTTACTTAATTTCTATGTATTTGCACGATTTTGACAGTTCCTTGTGGAGTTGATTTCCAGTTTTATTCCACTGTGGTCTGAGAGAGTGCTTGATATAATTTCAATTTTCTTAAATTTATTGAGTCTTGTTTTACAACCTATCATACGGTCTATCTTGAAGAAAGTTTCATGGGCTGTTGAATAGAATGTGTATTCTGCAGCTGTTAGATGAATTGCTCTGTGTATATCTGTTAAGTCCATTTGTTCCAACATATAGTTTAAATCCATTGTTTCTTTGTTGACTTTCTGTCTTGATGACCTGTCTAGTTCTGTCAGTGAAGTATTGAAGTCCCCCACTATTACTGTGTTGCTGTCTATCTTATTTCTTACGTCTATTAGTAACTGTTTTATAAATTTGGGAGCTCTAGTGTTAGGTGAATATATGTTTAAGATTGTGATATTTTCCTGTTGGACACAGCCTTTTACCATTATATATGTCCTTCTTGGCCTCTTTTAACTGCTGTGGCTTTAAAGTTTGTTTTGTCTGATATAAGAATGGACACCTGCTTGCTTTTGGTGTCTTTTGTTTTTTGGTTCTTTTGTACTTTGGTTCTTTTGTTTTTTGTTTTTGCTTTTTAACTTGTATTTTCGTTTTATAGATCCTGTGTAATTTATGCTTTAAAGAGGTTCTGTTTGATGTGTTTCCAAGAATTGTTTCAAGGTTTATAGCTCCTATTGGCAGTTCTTGTAGTGATGACTTAGTAATGACAAATTCTCTCAGCATTTGTTTGTTTGAAGAAAACTGTATCTTTCCTTCATATGTGATGCTTAGTTTCGCTGGATACAAAATTCTTGGCTGATAATTGTTTTGTCTGAGGAGGCTGAATATAGGGCCCCAATGCCTTCTTGCTTGGAGGGCTTCCGCTGATAAATCTGATAGGTTTTCCTTTATAGGTTACCTGGTGCTGCTGTCTCACAGCTCTTAAGATTCTTTCCTGTGTCTTAACTTTGGATGATCTGATGACAATGTGCCTAAGTGCTGCTCTTTTTGTGATTAATTTCCCAGATGTTCTTTGCACTTCTTATATTAGGATGTCTAGGTCTCTAGCAAGTCTGGGGAAGTTTTCCTTGATTATTCCCCCAAATATGTTTTTCAAGCTTTTAGAATTATCTTTTTCCTCAGGAACACTGATTATTCTTACGTTTGGTCATTTAGCATAATCCCAGACTTCTCAGAGGCTCTGTTCATATTTTCTTATTATTTCATCTTTGTCTTTGTTGGATTGGGTTAATTCAAATACCTTGTGTTTCAGCTCTGAATTTCTTTCTTCTACTTGTTCAATTCTATTGCTTAGACTTTCCAGAGCATTTCACATTTCTAAAAGTGTGTCCAAAGTTTCCTGAATATTTTATTGTTTTTTCTTTAAGCTCTCCATTTCCTTAAATATTTCTCCCTTCACTTCTTGTATTTTTTTTTTTTTTTTTTTTTTTTTTGGATTTCCTTGCATTGGGCTTCGCCTTTCTCTGGTGTCTCCCAGATTAGCTAAAAACTAACCTGCTGAATTCTTTTTCAGGTAAATAAGGGATTTCTTCTTTGTTTGGATCCATGGCTGGTAAACTAGTGTGATTTTTTAGGGGGTGAAGAGCCTCATTTTGTCATATTACCAGGGTTGGTTTTCTGGTTCCTTCTCATTTGGGTAGGCTCTGTCAGAGGGAAGGTCTAGGGCTGAAGGCTGTTGTTCAGATTCTTCTGTCCTACAGGGTATTCTTGTGATGTAATACTCTCCCATTTTCCTATGAAGGTGGTTTTCTGTGAGTCGAACTGCAGTGATTGTTGTCTCTCTTCTGGATCTAGCCACCCAGCAAGTCTACCCAGCTCTGGGCTGGTACACTGGTACTGGGGATTGTCTGCACAGAGTCCTGTGCTGTGAATTGTCTATGGGTTTTTCAGCCATGGATACCAGCACCTGTTCTGGTGGAGGCGGTGGGGGGTGTTCAATGGACTCCATGAGGGTTCTTAGCTTTGGCGGTTTAATGCTCTATTTTTGTGGTGGTTGGCCTCCTGCCAGGAGGTGGTGATTTCCAGAGAGCATTAGTTATAGTAGTATGGAGAGTGACTGTGGTGGGCAGGACCCTAGAACTCCCAAGATTATATGCCCTTTGTCTTCCACTACCACGGTGGGTAGGGAAGGACTATCAGGTGGGAGCAGAGCTAGGCATGTCTGAGCTCAGACTCTCCTTGGGCGGGTCTTGCTGCAGCTGCTGTGGGGTATGGGGGTGAGGTCCCTGGTATTCTGTACATAGGTGGATTATAGCTATCTCTGCTGAGTCATGCAGATTGTCATGCAGAAAGCTGGCAGTCACAGGTTCTACCCAGCTCCCACACAAACCGAAGGGCTGGTCTCACTCCCACCATGCCCCCCACCAACAGCCCTGAGTCTGTTTCTAGGCAGTGGGCAAGATGGGCTTGAAAACTTGCCCCAGGCTACCCACCTCCCAGCTGTGAAAGAAAAGGGTTTGGTTCTTCCCCTGTCTGTGGTGTCTGGACACCAGATATGCACCCTCCCTTGAGTTCTGGCCAGGTGGCTTCTTGCCCCTTTCAAATTGTTATGAAGTTCATCTAGAGATGTCATTCTCCCTGTGGAGTTTTATCTGCGGCCACCCTCCTGATGGATCCCTGTGGTGTCAGAGAAGAATAGCCTGCTTGGGGACCCAGCAAGTTCCCAGGGCCTTTCTACTGCTTCCTCTACCCCTGCATTTCACTCAGCTCTCTAAATTGATTCAGTCCCAGGTAAGGCCAGAAACTTTTCCTGCAAACAGATCTTTAGTATCTCCAGTGGGGGTGTGTGTTTGGGAAAGGAGGGTCTCCCTTTCCCAATTCTGCAGCTGGAGCAATCACAGTATTTGAGGCATCTCCTGGGTCCTGCAGGAGCAGTCTGCTTCCTTCAGGGGATCTGTGGGTCCTCTCGGGATTGCTGGTTTGTTCTTGCAGTTGATCTGGAGCTAAAATTCACAATGCGAGCCTCTGCACATTGCTCTGTCTGGAGCTCCCCTTTGCTCACTTTTTAATGGGGTTGTTTATTCTTTCCTTGTAAATTTGTTTAAGTTCCTTATAGATGTTCAATATTAGACCATTGTCAGATGCATAGTTTGCAAAAAGTTTCTGCCATTTTGTAGGTTGTCTGTTTACTATGTTGATAGTTTATTTTGCAGTGCAGAAGCTCTTACATTTAGTTAAATCCCACTTGTCAATTTTTGGTTTTCTTGTGGTTGCTTTTGGTGTCTTTGTCATGAAATATTTGCCCATTCCTATGTCCAGGATGGTATTGTCTAGGTTGTCATCCAGGGTTTTTACAGTTTTGGGTTTTACATTTAAGGCTTTAATTCATCTTGAGTTGATTTTTGTATATGGTATGAGGAAGGGGGCCAACTTCAATCTTCTCCACATGGCTAGGCAGTTATCCCAACATTATTTACAGAATACGGAGTTTTTTTCATCATTGCTTTTATCAGTTTTATTGATGATCAGATGATCATAGGTATGAGGTCTTATTTCTGAGGTCTCTATTCTGTTCCACTGATATATGTGACTGTTTTTGTACCAGTACCATGACGTGTTGGTTATAGTAGCTCTGTAGTATAGTTTGAAGTTGGATAATGTGATGCTTCCAGCTTTGTTCTTTTTGCTTAGGATTGCTTTGGCTATTTGGGCTCTTTGGTTCCATATGAAATTAAGGATAGGTGTTTTTGTTGTTGTTGTTGTTGTTTTTTCTAGTTCTGTAAATAATTTCCTTATTTGTTAGGAATAGCATTGAATCTATAAAATTGCTCTCAATAGTATGTCCGTCTTAATGATACTGATGCTTTCTATTAATAAGCATGGAATGTTTTTCCATTTGTTTCTGTCTTCTGTGATTTCTTTGAGCAGTGTATTGTAATGCTCATTGCAGAGATTTTTCACCTCCATGGTTAGCTGTTTTCCTAGGTATTTTATTTTTTTTGTGGCAATCATGAATGGGATTGTCTTCCTGATTTGGCTCTCAGCTTGACTGTTGTTGGAGTATAGGAATGCTAGTGACTTTCTTTCTTTCTTTTTTTTTTTTATAGGTAACTTTATATATCTTTTTTTTTTTTTTTTTTCATTATACTTTAAGTTCTAGGGTACATGTGCACCACATGCAGGTTTGTTACATATGTATACATGTGCCATGTTGGTGTGCTGCACCCATTAACTCGTCATTTACATTAGGTATATCTCCTAAAGGTATCCCTTCCCCCTCCCCACTCTCCACAATAGGCCCCGGTGTGTGATGTTCCCCTCCCTGTGTCCAAGTTATCTCATTGCTCAATTCCCACCTATGAGTGAGAACATGTGGTATTTGGTTTTCAGTTCTTGTGATAGTTTGCTGAGAATGATGGTTTTCAGCTGCATCCATGTCCCTACAAAGGACACAAACTCATCCTTTTTTATGGCTGCATGGTATTCCATGGTGTATATGTGCCACATTTTCTTAATCCAGTCTGTCACTGATGGACATTTGGGTTGGTTCCAAGTGTTTGCTATTGTGAATAGTGCCGCAGTAAACATATGTGTGCATGTGTCTTTATAGCAGCATGATTTATAATCCTTTGGGTATATACCCAGCATTGGGATGGCTAGGTCAAATGGTATTTCTAGTTCTAGATCATTGAGGAATTGCCACACTGTTTTCCAAAATGGTTGAACTAGATTACAGTCCCACCAACAATGTAAAAGTGTTCCTACTTCTCCACATCATCTCCAGTACCTGTTTTTTCCTGATTTTTTAATGATTGCCATTCTAACTGGTGTGAGATGGTATCTTATTGTGGTTTCAATTTGCATTACTCTGATGGCTAGTGATGATGAGCATTTTTTTATGTGTCTGTTGGCTGGATGAATGTCTTCTTTTGAGAAATGTTTGTTCATATACTTTGCCCACTTTTTGATGGGGTTGTTTCTTTTTTTCTTGTAAATTTGATTGAATTCTTTAGAGGTTCTGGATATTAGCCCTTTGTCAGATGAGTAGATTACAAACATTTTCTCCCATTCTGTAGGTTGCCTGTTCACTCTGATGGTAGTTTCTTTTGCTGTGCAGAAGCTCTTTAGTTTAATTAGATCCCATTTGTCAATTGTGGCTTTTGTTGCTGTTGCTTTTGGTGTTTTAGACATGAAGTCCTTGCCCATGCCTATGTCCTGAATGGTATTACCTAGGTTATCTTCTAGGGTTTTTATGGTATTAGGTCTAACATTTAAGTCTCTAATCCATCTTGAATTAATTTTCGTATAAGGAGTAAGGAAGGGATCCAGTTTCAGCTTTCTACTTATGGCTAGCCAATTTTCCCAGCACCATTTATTAAATAGGGAATACTTTCCCCATTTCTTGTTTTTCTCAGGTTTGTCAAAGATCAGATGGCTGTAGATGTGTGGTATTATTTCTGAGGGCTCTGTTCTGTTCCATTGGTTTATATCTCTGCTTTGGTACCAGTACCATGCTGTTTTGGTTACTGTAGCCTTGTAGTATAGTTTGAAGTCATATAGCGTGATGCATCCAGCTTTGTTCTTTTGGCTTAGGATTGTCTTGGCAATGTGGGGACTTTTTTGGTTCCATAGGAACTTTAAAGCAGTTTTTTCCAATTCTGTGAAGAAAGTCATTGGTAGCTTAATGGGGATGGCATTGAATCTATAAATTACCTTGGGCAGTATGGCCATTTTCACAATATTGATTCTTCCTATCCATGGAGCATGATATGTTCTTCCATTTGTTTGTGTCCTCTTTTATTTCACTGAGCAGTGGTTTGTAGTTCTCCTTGAAGAGGTCCTTTACATCCCTTGTAAGTTGGATTCCTAGGTATTTTATTCTCTTTGAAGCTATTGTGAATGGGAGCTAATTCATGATTTGGCTCTCTGTTTGTCTGTTACTGCTGTATAAGAATGCTTGTGATTTTTGCACATTGATTTTGTATCCTGAGACTTTGCTGAAGTTGCTTATCAGCTTAAGGAGATTTTGGACTGAGACAATGGGGTTTTCTAAATATACAATCATGTCATCTGCAAACAGGGATAATTTGACTTCTTCTTTTCCTAACTGAATACCCTTGATTTCTTTCTCTTGCCTGATTGCCCTAGCCAGAACTTCCAACCCTATGTTGAATAGGAGTGATGAGAGAGGGCATCCCTGTCTTGTGCCAGTTTTCAATGGGAATGCTTCCAGTTTTTGTCCATTCAGTATGATATTGGCTGTGGGTTTGTCATAAATAGCTCTTATTATTTTGAGATACGTTCCATCAATACCGAATTTACTAATAAATTTTAGCATGAAGTGCTGTAGAATTTTGTCAAAGGCCTTTTCTGCATCGATGAGATAATCATGTAGTTTGTCTTTGGTTCTGTTTATATGCTGGATTACGTTTATTGATTTGCATATGTTGAACCAGTCTTGCATCCCAGGAATGAAGCCCACTTGATCATGGTGGATAAGCTTTTTGATGTGCTGCTGGATTTGGTTTGCCAGTATTTTATTGAGGATTTTTGCATCGATGTTCATCAGGGATATTGGTCTAAAATTCTTTTTGTTGTATCTCTGTCAGGCTTTGGTATCAGGATGATGTTGGCCTCGTAAAATGAGTTAGGGAGGATTCCCTCTTTATCTACTGCTTGGAATAGTTTCAGAAGGAATGGTACCAACTCCTCCTTGTACCTCTGGTAGAATTCGGCTGTGAATCCATCTCATCCTGGACTTTTTTTGGTTGGTAGGCTATTAATTATTGCCTCAATTTCAGAGCCTGCTATTGGTCTATTCAGGGATTCAACTTCTTCCTGGTTTAGTCTTGGGAGAGTGTAAGTGTCCAGGAATTTATCCATTTCTTCTAGGTTTTCTAGTTTATTTGCATAGAGGTGTTTATAGTATTCTCTGATGGTAGTTTGTATTTCTGTGGGGTCGGTGGTGATATCCCCTTTATCATTTTTTATTGCATCTATTTGATTCTTCTCTCTTTTCTTCTTTATTAGTCTTGCTAATGGTCTATCAATTTTGTTGATCTTTTCAAAAAACCAACTCCTGGATTCATTGATTTTTTGGAGGGTTTTTTGTATCTCTATCTCCTTCAGTTCTGCTCTGATCTTGGTTATTTCTTGCCTTCTGCTAGCTTTTGAATGTGTTTGCTCTTGCTTCTCTAGTTCTTTTAATTGTGATGTTAGGGTGTCAATTTTAGATCTTTCCTGCTTTCTCTTGTGGGCATTTAGTGCTATAAATTTCCCTCTACACACTGCTTTAAATGTGTCCCAGAGATTCTGGTATGTTGTGTCTTTGTTTTCATTAGTTTCAAAGAGCATCTTTATTACTGCCTTCACTTCATTATGTACCCAGTAGTCACTCAGGAGAAAGTTGTTCAGTTTCCATGTAGTTGAGCAGTTTTGATTGAGTTTCTTAGTTCTGAGTTCTAGTTTGAATGCAGTGTGGTTTGAGAGACAGTTTGTTATAATTTCTGTTCTTGTACATTTGCTGAGGAGTGCTTAACTTCCAACTATGTGGTCAAATTTGGAATAAGTGCGATGTGGTGCTAAGAAGAATGTATATCTGTTGATTTGGGGTGGAGAGTTCTGTAGATGTCTATTAGGTCCACTTGGTGCAGAGATGAGTTCAATTCCTGGATATCCTCATTAACTTTCTGTCTCCTTGATCTGTCTAACGTTGACAGTGGGGTGTTAAAGTCTCCCATTATTATTGTATGGGAGTCTAAGTCTCTTTGTAAGTCTCTAGGGGCTTGCTTTATGAATCTGGATGTGCCTCTATTGGGTGCATATATATTTAGGATAGTTAGCTCTTCCTGTTGAATTGATCCCTTTACCATTATGTAATGGCCTTCTTTGTCTCTTTTAATCTTTGATGGTTTAAAGTCTGTTTTATCAGAGACTAGGATTGCAACCCCTGCTTTTTTTTGTTTTCCATTTGCTTGGTAGATCTTCCTCCATCCCTTTATTTTGAGCCTATGTATGTCTCTGCATGTGAGATGTGTCTCCTGAATACAGCAAACTTATGGGTCTTGACTCTTTATCCAATTTGCCAGTCTGTGTCTTTTAATTGGATCATTTAGTCCATTTACATTTAAGGTTAATATTTTTATGTGTGAACTTTATCCTGTCATTATGATATTAGCCGGTTATTTTGCTCGCTAGTTGATGCAGTTTCTTCCTAGCATCGATGGACTTTACATTTTGACATGTTTTTGCAATGGCTGGTACCTGTTGTTCCTTTCCATGTTTAGTGCTTCCTTCAGGATCTCTTGTAGGGCAGGCTTGGTGGTGACAAAATCTGTAAGTTTTGCTTGTCTGTAAAGGATTTTATTTCTCTTTCACTTATGAAACTTAGTTTGGCTGGATATGAAATTCTGGGTTTAAAATTCTTTTCTTTAAGAATGTTGAATATTGGCCCCTACTCTCTTCTGGCTTGTAGGGTTTCTGCCAAGAGATCTGCTGTTAGTCTGATGGGCTTCCCTTTGTGTGGAACCCGACCTTTCTCTCTGGCTGCCCTTAACATTTTTTCATTCATTTCAACTTTGGTGAATCTGACAATTATGTGTCTTGGAGTTGCTCTTCTCGAGGGGTATCTTTGTGGTGTTCTCTGTATTTCCTGAATTTGAATGTTGGCCTTCCTTACTAGGTTGGGGAAGTTCTCCTGTATGATATCCTGTAGAGTGTTTTCCAACTTGGTTCCATTTTCCCCACCACTTTCAGGCACACCAATCAGATGTAGATTTCATCTTTTCACATAATCCCATATTTCTTGGAGGCTTTGTTCATTTCTTTTTACTCTTTTTTCTTTAGATTTCTCTTCTCACTTCATTTCATTCATTTGATCTTCAATCGCTGATACTCTTTCTTCCAGTTGATCGAATCGGTTACTGAAGCTTGCGCACTTGTCATGTAGTTCTCACGTTATGGTTTTCATCTCTATCAGTTCTTTTAAGGTCTTCTCTGCATTGATTATTTTAGTTATCCATTCATCCATTCTTTTTTCAAGGTTTTTAGTTTCTTTGCACTGGGTACCTAGTTCCTCCTTTAGCTCTGAGAAGTTTGATTGACTGAAGCCGCCTTCTCTCAACTCGTCAAAGTCATTCTCCGTCCAGCTTTGTTCCGTTGCTGGCGATGAGCTGCGTTCCTTTGGAGGGGGAGATGTGCTCTGATTTTTTGAATTTCCAGCTTTTCTGCCCTGCTTTTTCCCCATCTTTGTGATTTTATCTGTCTTTGGTCTTTGATGATGGTGACGTACTGATGGAGTTTTGGTGTGGGTGTCCTTTCTGTTTGTTAATTTTCCTTATAACAGTCAGGACCCTCAGCTGTAGGTCTGTTGGAGTTTGCTTGAGGCCACTCCAGACCCTGTTTGCCTGGGTATCAGCAGCGGAGGCTGCAGAAGATAGAATATTGCTGAACAGCGAGTGCTGCTGTCTGATTCTTGCTCTGGAAGTTTCATCTCAGGGGTTTACCCAGCCGTGTGAGGTGTGAGGTGTTGGTCTGCACCTAGTGGGGGATGTCTCCCAGTTAGGCTACTCAGGGATCAGGTACCCACTTGAGCAGGCAGTCTGTCCATTCTCAGATCTCAACCTCTGTGCTGGGAGATCCACTGCTCTCTTCAAAGCTATCAGACAGGGGCATTTACCTCTGCTGAGGTTTCTGCTGCTTTGTGTTTAGCTATGCCTGGTGCCCAGAGGAATAGTCTACAGAGGCAACCCAGCCTCCTTGAGCTGTGGTGGGCTCCACCCAATTTGATCTTCCTGGAGGCTTTGTTTACCTATTTAAGCCTCAGCAATGGCAGGCGCCCCTCCCCCAGCCTCACTGCTGCCTTTTGGTTAGATCGCAGACTGTTGTGCTAGCAATGAGGGAGGCTCATGGGCATGGGACCCTCCAAGCCAGGTGTGGGATATAATTTCCTGGTGTGCTGTTTGCTAAGACCCTTGGTAAAGTGCAGTATTAGGGTGGGAGTTAACCAATTTTCCAGGTGTTGTGTGTCTCAATTTCCTTTGGCTAGGAAAAGGAATTCCCTTCTCTCTTGCACTTCCCAGGTGAGGTGATGCCTCGCCCTGCTTCAGCTCTCACTGGTCAGGCTGCACGTGTGGACCAGCGCCAACTGTCCAACATGCTCCAGTGAGATGAACCCAGTACTTCAGTTGAAAATGCAGAAATCACCCGTCTTCTGTGTCACTCACACTGGGAGCTGGAGGCTGGAGCTGTTCCTATTTGGCCATCTTGGGTGCGCCTGCTAGTGATTTTCATACATTGATTTTGTATCCTGAAACTTTGCCAAAGCTATTTATCAGCTGAAGGTGCTTTGGGGCTGAGGCAGTGGGGTTTTCTAGATATAAAATCACATCTTCTGCAAACAGAGGTAGTTTGAATTCCTCTCTTCCTATTTGGATGCCCTTTACTTCTTTCTGTTGCCTGATTGCTCTAGCTAGGATATCCAATACTATGTTGAAAAGACGTGGTGAGAGAGGGCCTGCTTGTCTTGTGCCAGTTTTCAAGGCAAATGAACGCTTTTAGCCATTCAGTATGATGTTGGCTGTGTGTCGTAGATATCGCTTGTTATTTTGAGGTATATTTCTTCTATACCTAGTTTGTCGAGAGTTTTTAACTTCAAGTGGTGATGAACTTTATTAAAAGCGTTTTCTGTATCTATTGAGATAACCATGTAGTTTTTCTTTTTTTGTTCTGTTTATGTGAATTACATATATTGATTTGCATATGTTGAAGCAACCTTGCATCCACAGATGAAGTCTGCTTGATGACGGTGGATCAGCTTTTTCATGTGCTGCTGATTTTGGTTTTCAAGACTTTTGTTGAGGATTTTTTCATTGGTGTTCATCAAGAATATTGACCTGACGTTTTCTTTTTTTGTTGTGTCTCTGCCATGTTTTGGTATCAGGATGATGCAGGCCTCATAGAATGAGTGGGCGAGGAGTTACTCTTCCTCAATTTTTTTGAATTGTTTCAGTTGGAATGCTACCCACTCTTCTTTGTACATCTGGTAGGATTTGGCTGTGAACTCATCATGTCCTGGTCTTTCTTTGGTTGCTAAACTATTTATAACTGATTCAAGTTTGGAGTTCATTGTTGTCTGTTCAGGGAATGTATTTCTTTTTGGTTCAGTCTTGGGAGGGTGCATGCGTCCAGGAATGCATCCATCTCTTCGTTTTCTAGTTTGTGTTCATAGAGGTGTATGTAGTATTTTCTGATGGCTGTTTTTATTTCTGTTGGGTCAGTAGTAACATTCCCTTTGTTATTTCTAATTATATTTATTTGATTCTTCTCTCTTTTCTTGTTTATTAGTCTAGATAGTGGCCTATCTACCTTATAGTTTTCAAAACAGGAACCCCTGGATTTGTTGATCTTTTGAATCGTTTTTTATGACTTGATTTTCTTCAGTTCAACTATGATTTTTGTTATTTCTTGTATTCTGCTAGCTTTGGAGTTGACTTCTTGTTTCACTAATTCAGTTGTGATGTTAAGTTGTTAATTTGAGAACTTTCTAACTTTTTGATGTGGGTATCTGGTGCTATGAATTTCCCACTTAACACTGCCTTAGCTGTGTCCCAGTGATTCTAGTATGTTGTACCTTTGTTATCATTAGTTTCAAAGAATCTCTTGATTTCTGCCTTAATTTCATTATTTGTGCAAAAGTCATTTAGGAGCATGTTGTTTGATCTTCATGTAATTGCATGGTTTTGAGTGATTTTCATATCCTTGACTTCTATTATTATTGGACTGTGGTTCAAGAGTATGTTTGGTATGATTTTGGTTCTTTTGTATTTGCTGAGGATTGTTTTATGTTCAATTATGTGGTCAATTTTATTGATGTATTTGTTTGTTATTGTATTTATGTATTTATTTAGTTATTTCGAGACAAGGTCTCATTCTGTCACCCAGGTTGGGGTTCACTGGTGCAGTCTTGGCTCAGTGTAATCTTTGCTCCCCAGGCTCATGCGATCCTCCTACCTCAGCCTCCTGAAGTAGCTGAGACCACAGGCACACACCATCACACCCGACTATTTTTTTATTTTTATTTTTAGTAGAGACAGGGTCTCCTCATGTTGCCCAGTCTGGTCTCAAACTCCTGAGCTCAAGCAATCTGCCCATCTTGCTCTCCCAATATGATGGGATTACAGGCATGAGCTACCGCACCTGGCCTTGTGTGGTTGATTTTAGAGTATGTGCCATGTGTGGCAATGAGAATAATGTATATTCTTTTGTTTTGGGGTGGAGAGTTTGTAAAAGTCTATCAGATCCACTTGGTCTAATCTTGAGTTCAGGTCCTGAATATTTTTGTTAATTTTCTGCCTCAATGATCTTTCTAATACTGTCATTGGAATGTTGAAGTCTCCCATTATTATGGAGACTATTAAAAATTCAAATGCTGTTTTTTGACTTTCTGGTAATAGCCAGGCTACAGAGGAAAGGGAAGACTGCAGAGGAAAGGGAATGCTTATAAATTTCTAGTGACTGTGGAAAGCAGCTTGGAGATTTCTCAAATAACTTAAAACAGAGCTACCTTTTGACTCAGCAATCTCATTACTGAATATATACCCAAAAGAAAAGACACATGCACTTGTATATTCATCACTGCACTATTTACAATAGCAAAAACATGAAATCAACCTAGATGCCCATCAATGATAGCTTGGATAAAGAAAATGTAGTACATACACATCAAGGAATGCTAAGAAAAGTTACCTTTTACAACACAAACCATATCACAACACTCCCTCCCTTAAAATTCTTCAACTATTTTCTTATTTTACTTAAATAAATATCAAACTGATTTCTGTAGTTTACCACTTCCCATGTGTTCCCCTGATTTCATCTCTCATTCTGCTGCTTCGCATCCATTCTCTAGCAACTCTGGCATTCTTGTTGTTCCTCTGACAAATCAAAACCATTTATTCGTAGGGAATTTCCATTTGCTATTTTTCTCTGCTTGGATTTGTTTTTCTCAGCTATTTAAATGGTTAGAAGCTATTCATTATTCTTTCATGTCTCTACTCAAATGTCATCCGTTTAAAGGGATTTTTGAACACCCTCTATCCTAGTTACCCTTTATTCATTTAAATAGAATATTATCTTTATAGCACTTGTTGTGATCTATAGCCTTTAAAAAAATACTTGTGTTAATCTCCCTTTCACATAAAGTACAAGTTCTATGAATGCTGAAACTTACTCACTGATATATTCTCAGAGTCCAGAGTCATCCCTAGCTTAATAGTAATAAAAAAGAAAAATAGGTGTTCTTTCATGAATAACCAAACATAAGTAGGCATTTCTGAATTTAAATACTGGTTAAAATTGGACTTTTAACATAACTTTGGAAATCTTATAGACTATAACTATGCAAAACAATGTAAATCAATTTTCATATAGTCTGTGCTGCTTTTAAAAAAATACAGTTAAGTTACCCTGGTTCATCAATGACATAAGAAGAAATAGCCTTTCACTGGCTATAAAATGTTACAAAGTTTTCAATGTATTTATTCTCTATCTAAGACAAGAGAGAAACTCATTGGTAATTATAATCCCGTATTTCTAAAATATCACCTGGATTTGCCAAATATGTGAAATTAAAGCTGCATATCCCTGCGCAAAACAATGATATTGAGACAAACAGAGGCTCACTGTTTCCTTTCAATCTGTCCTTGAAAATCAGACAAAAAGTTGTTAACCCTGCTGTAAAGGTGCCGTAGAATACCTTGACAATTAAGCCACTCAAAGCTGAGAATAACAGTGAAGTCGACTGATTCAGCAGGATACCACTCTTCCCAGACAAGTGTGACCAAAATAAGAGTTTCTGCAAATCTGTTGAGGAGGATGCATTTTTCCATTGTGAATGACTACATCAAATGTTGCCTCAGAAGGGGGAGATAAAGAAAGAAATTAAATATTCTAGATACAGGATAATGATTTATTCACATTTGGAAAACCTATAGTCATGCTGGGAAATGGGTTCCTATGTTTTGGTTACAGAAAGTAAACACATTTTCTAATCAAGGAAATACTTTTAAATTCTGGCACACCAAGCACACTTTGGTAAGGACCAACTCTTCATATTATAGTACTAGAAATACACAATATATACACTACAGAAGCTGATCCAATTATGTGGCCAAAACTCAGGGAGTCTGTCTTTGGTTATATATGCTAATTTTAGTTTACCACATATTTACTTAGCATCCACTGTTCCAAGCATGGAAGATACGGAGGTAAATAATGTCATGTCCTTTTACTGGGAAGATGTTTCAAAAGGGATCATTTAACTACCATGCAGCAAGTACTAAAACAAGGATTTGATTGTCTTGAATAATAATCAACATATATGGAGGAGTCACAAAAGATATCCTGGAATAGTAAACACAAGAGAAAATATACAAGGTTTGAGATAATATTCCAGAACAAAACACTAGCCTTGAAACATAAATCAACAAAGAAGAAAAGGGTATTCTAGGAAGTGGTAATAATATGCTTGGATGCCTAATGTGTCGTCAGATTTAATAGTGAATTAATCATTTGTACACCAGTGAAAGATGGTGTACAATTTCCATGTGATGCAGTGAAATAAAAAGCTTCCATACTGTTGGAAGGTAAAGTTCTAAGCAGAGTTTAATGGAACATGAGACTTGACTGATGATCTTGGGTAGGTCTAAAAGGCCATTACACATTAGTTGTGATTAGTGGGAGAATCAAAATTATTGAAAAACCTCCACTTTGGAAATCTAGTTGTTACCCACCTGTAACACCATATCCTAGTCATTTGTTGTTATAAACTTAGTTGCACTGAAGTGGAAGTTCTTAATCTTATAGCAAAGGAAAGAGAACACTTGGTCATGGCTGATAAAAAAGGAGATAGCTGGCTGGCTGCAGTGGCTCACACTTGTAATCCCAGCACTTTGGGAGGCTGAGGCAGGTGGATAGTCTGAGGTCAGGAGTTTGAGACTAGCCTGGACAACATGGTGAAATACCATCTCTACTACAAATACAAAAATTAGCCAGGCATAATGGTGGGCGCCTGTAATCCCAGCTACTCAGGAGGCTGAGGCAGGAGAATCGCTTGAACCCGGGAGACAGAGGTTGCAGTGAGCTTAGATCATGCCACTGCACTCCAGCCTGGGTGACAGAAGGAGAATTCCATCTCAAAAAAAAAAAAAAAAAAGGAGATAGCTTGACAGGACAATGATTCAAAGGGCATACCTGCCTACCACTATCCTGTTGATTACTAGCAAGTTGAATTCCTTGCAAATGAAGCCCACAGACAGTCAAATCAGGCTTTATGAGATAGTAGTCCCAGAAAACTCTAAGTCTGGTAAATAAGAACCCTGCTATATTTTTTAATAGATGATAAAACTCACTGAGGTTAGAGACTGTGGATACTTTGACCACCATCTTATAACTAGTACCTAAATCAATACTCAGCATATTATAAGTGCTCAGAAAATAATTGTTGAATGAATAAATAATTCAAAGACCTTCTAAATGAAATTAAGTTGAAATGGAAAGATAAATAGGACATTTGGAGCCCTCTGTCAAAAAATAAACTATTGGTAAATTTCTGGAGGTGAGGGACAGTAAATATAGAGGGAATTGTGAGATCAGTACAGTTCTAGTGGTCTTAGACATTTCGGGAGAGGAAAATACATTTGTAATAAACACTACAGAAGAAAAAAGAGAGGTTCAGTATAAAACAGAACACTTGGTGACACTGTGGTAGTATAGAGGGCTTATGGAGAGAATGAGTATGAAAATGTACTAATCTTCATAGATGTATGACTTTTCCTCACAATACTCAGTAGCCTAGATATGGAGAAGAGACTTATATTCAAATGATTCAAATTTGTTCTAATACTGTTTCCATTTCCAAATTCTAAGAAGTGATTACCAGAGGTATTTAAATATGAAAATATGATATTAATATTATGTATTTTAGATTGGTAAAATTAAAAAATAATTTAGCGGAAAAGTAAAATGCTTCTTCGATACAATTGTTAAAAGAAAAACTTCTGGCAAATTACATTTAAAGAAGTTTAATTGATCAATGAACTATTCACGAATTGGGTAGCCCCCAGAATTACCGCAGATTCAGCCAGACTCCCATGCAGCCATGTGGGGGAAGAAGATTTATAGACGAAAGAAGGCAAGAGACATACAGAAACTGGAAGTAAGGTATAGAAACAGCTGTATTGGTTACAGGTTGGCTTTGTCTTATTTGAACACTTAGCAGTGTATGAGTGGTTGAAGTATGGCTGCTGCAATTGGCCAAGACTCAGCTATTGTCACAGGCACATACTTCTAAGTTAGGTTTTCAATCTTGTCTGCCTATTAAACTAGGTTACAGTTCATCCACAAGGACTCAAATATAAAGGTACAGAGTCCTTCTCAAGCCATATTTAGTTTGCTTTAACACAATTTATTTTAAATAAATGTTTAGGAATGAGAAGTTTATTATTAAAGAAGTTAAGAACTTCTAAAAAAGATTATCTTATGCTTTTACTTTATTTATTTGTAGCCCATGACTCTATTTCTTGGAATAAAAGATTTATATTTCCTTGAAAAAAACTGGAGTACTGTTGTATATGGTAGATACAGTAGGAGTGATAAATGTTTCGAATATAATTGTTTTGAATATAATTATTTAAGTGCAATTTTTTAAATCTTAAAAAAGTATTTATTTTATATACTGTTAAAATAGACATAATATTAGGAAAGATGTATATTAGGTTTTTATGTCCTTTTTATGCAGTTGTACTTGTACTTCAGTAGTTTTTAAAAAGTTGGTCCTGTGGCTTGCTCATGTCATAAGATTTAATAGTTAATTAATCATTCGTACACCAGTGGAAGATGGCTTAATCAATATCAGAAATATAGCCTTTACTAAAACATTGTACACTTTGAATAAACCCCTCTTATGAACTGAGAGTCATATTTCTTAAAACATTAAACCAATAGCATTAAATTTGGTTTGGAATTAGAGTGATCTCAGAATCGTATCTGACCAGTCTAACCCAAAATGTGCCCATCTATACCTTCACATCTATGCAATAAACTCATCTAATACATTATTAACACAGGTTGAAAATAATAATGGACCAAGAATTAATTTTTTATGTGCAATATGAATCTTCAGTCTTGTACTTCACAAGAAGCAAATGAAATTTTCTAAACCAGTCAAGAGATTGAAGACAAAAATGATAAAAATAAGGAATCTAATTTCAAAGAATTTCTTAGTGAAATCAACTTACTGAAATGGTTCAGAACAATAATGATACTTACAAATGTGTGGTGAGTAGAACAATAAGCACAAAGGAATCATCACTTTAACACTGGTTTGCTTTTTGAGCAACTTTTGAGCAACATTCTGCTTTGTTGAATCCTATCTTTACAATGTAGGGTCCACTTCCCAAAGTTCTTAAAAGAGGCAATTAAGATGCTGGAAGAGAGTTCAAATATTTACAACTAGACAGTTGTTTGCTATTTAAAAGTCTTATTTTGATAAAAATTAATCCTTAGCGTTATAGTATTTTGCAAACCCTTGTCTCCATTCTTTAGCCATAAGAAAGCATAGGAATATATGTGATATCCCCGAAATCACCCCTATGGGAGGGTTCTTGAAACATAGTTCAAATTTTCTTTATTGAACTGAGAATTATTTCTATTTTCAAAAAAAAAAGAAAATACACACACACACGCATGCACACACAAGAGAAACACAATCCTCATCTACATACATATGTATATGTAAATAAGTTTTAGAGAGAGCACACTGCTGCTTCTAAGTGCAAACTTTAGAATGTTTCTTACGTGGCAGCAAGAACCACAGGATCCATGAAAAGATAAGGCTTTCTGTTGGCTGTGTCATATGTTCCCAGTGCTTTGAAGAATGAGTGGTATGATCTAGGCCCTTTATAAGGAGTCAATTAATTTTACTAAATATGTCTTCATTTGGATGCAAGTAACTGAAAACCAAAGAGCATCGAGTTTTCGTCATTTTTGTTTGACCCTAATCCTCTTTTTGGAAAAGTTATGTTACCAGAAGAGTCATGCAATGATTTTTCTAAGAAATAAATTTTTGAGTTGTGGTTCATGTAGAAATCACTTGTCTTGAACACTTTGTACTCTTTAAATGCATATATTTTGGAGAGTACCTTAATACTTAATTCGAGAGTAGATTTGTCACTGGCTAGTTATGATATGTGCTCTTAAGTGAGAAATTTCTCTCCTTGACCAAACTTAAGCCAGACTTTTCTGAGCCCTTTCCTTGACTAGGCCTCCACCTTTGCTATAAAGACTTGAAAAAACATTAACGTAGGTTCTAACAGCTCAAGGCCACATCTCTAACATAATTCAAGCCCCCCTTATACTGTCTGCCTGAGAAGACTCAAGTCTGACCCCAAAATTTTACAGTTGGTTTCAGCCAACCCCTGAGGATAGGGCCTCTGTTTTCCATTCCCTGTGTGAGGATAGAATACTAACTTTGATAATTGCCTGCTGGCAGACACAGCTAGCTTAATACCATTTACTCTGGGTGACCCTTTGTAATTCTTCACTTCCCTGATTCAACTGATCCCTTACTCTGTCCTCTCCCTAGTTCCTCATTCTTAATTTAAATACTCAGTAATCTCTGTACAAATTGAAGCTGAGTTCAGTCTACACTGGACAATTTTTTCTATTGTAATAGTTATTATTGATTAAAATCTTTCCATATCACTTGAGTGTGCAGATTGGTGTATATTTGAAACAAGCTATCATTTAACATTTTAGAGTCTCAGTTTCCTCATTTGTAAAGTGTGGATACTAATTACCAGCATACAGTTTTATAGGATTGCTGAGAGGGTGAAATAATACATGCCATGAACCTTGTCCAGTTTTCAAACAGAAATTAGAAATGCTTTTGCCATTTCCTTTTACTTTGCCCATGGTGATACGTTTTATATGACAATTCCAAACACGAATTTTCATAAAACCAGACAATAAGTAGTATGTCCAACTGGCTTCTAGAATATTGAAACAATACATTACATACCATACACTCAAAAGCATTTAGATTGTCCTGAGCACATTTTCATATTTTCTCACTAATGAAGTAAGTGCCTGTCTCTCATTCTCCCCCTACCACCTTTATGTATGGTCATAGTACTACACATTTTCAAGTTTCAGATGCTAGGCCTAATGCATCATGTCCTTTGCTCCTTAACAGCAGAATAAATATTCAGAAGCAGGATATATGCCTGAATTTCCAAGAGCATTCAAAAATAATGATCACATAGAGAAGGTCATGAATGTGTTCTGAGCCCGGAGTCCCCCATTGAACTACTGGGCAGAATAAGTGTGCTAGCTGTCTCCCTAAACTCAGAAGAGTTGTCTATAGACAACACCATAGATGGCATCTTAAACAATCATGTATGGTAGACAGCATGGACTATCTATGAAATTGCTTTAGGTAGACACGCACCCACTACTTGCCTCTGACTCTCTTCTCTCATATTGCTGACTTTGTATCCTAGCTTCTGATTTCTGCTTTTGGACTCTTAAGATTTCAACTTCATTATGCTTCACTCTGTTCTCTACTAGAATTTCCATTCAGCATGATGGACATTGCTTATGTTAATGTTCCCTCTGCATGGACTTCCTTTAACAGCCTGAAAATGCGGACTCTTTGTCTCCTCTTTCAGAAGAAAAAACTGACAGGAGTAGATGAAGCGCTGTGATGGACAGAATAATCATTTTCTGATTGTGATTTTCCTAAACTCAGATGATAATAGTTAGAGGGAAAAAAGAGAGAAAACAGAAGTATGTAAAGGCAAGCACCTGGATAGTGCACAGGAGAAATGTGAGAATGCCATGATTGATCCCACAATCATCTAGCAATGAGGATTATATAATGGTGAGGAGACTTTCCTTTTGCACTGTTGTTATTTAAATAGTTAATAACTTTTATTTCATATTATATTATTTGTATTCCATAACGCTTTTGGAAGTTTAAAATCTGGATATTTATTTATAAAGGAATACTTATTCTTCACCTACAAACAGGGTTGATACATCATATTGTAAAAAATATTAGAGTAAAGACTTACTGGCTTCTATTCCACTTGTTTAGAGTTTTTTGTTTTATACTGTTGTTTATATAGTTTCTCTATATCCATCGATCATCCAGTGATTCAGGCACAGTGAATGAAATGGGAATCCAGTTACCAGAATTGGGGTAAAAGTATGTTGTGAACAGATAACATTTTATCATGAGGGCTAAGGCACAAATTTAAAGACTGTTTAACAAGTGGTAGCTGAGTTTCAGATTATTGGGTTAAAATTCTTTCAGCTCCTATTGAATTTGACAGGCTATAATAAATTGAGAGAGAGTGTGAAGCATGATAGGGAATGTGCTATGACTTGACCTCTGCTGTAGACAAGAGATGGTATTAATGGGAACACGGAAAATGCTACTAGTTTTCTATGAAATGTGGAAGCAAATCATGAAAAGCATTAATAAACATAATTCCAAGTGCAGGTATTCACTTTGTATCTCTGTGTTATATTTTGGTAATTCTTGAAATATTTCAAACTTTTCATTATTATTGTATCTATTATGATGATCTGTAATCAGTGATCTTGATGTTACTATAATAATTGCTTTGCGATGCCAGAAATCACTTCCATGAAAGATGGCAGGCTTAATCAATATATGTGTGTGTTCTGATTGCTCCACCAAGTGGCCATTTCCCTGTCTCTCTTCCCTCCCTGGGCCTCCCTATACCCTGAGACACAACAGTATTGAAATTAGGCCAATTAATAACCCAATAGTGGCCTCTAAGTGTTCAAGTGAAAGAAAGAGCTGTACATCTCTCACTTTCAGTCTAAAGCTAGAAATGATTAAGCTTAATGAGAAAGGCATGTCAAAAGCCAAGACAGGCCAAAAGCAAAGCCTTCTGTGACAAATATTTAGCCAAACTGTGAGTGCAAATGCACAGTTTGTGAAGGAAATTAAAAGTGCTACTCCAGTGCGCGGATGAATAATAAGAAAGTGAAACAGCTTTATTGCTGATATGGAGAAAGGTTTAGTGGTGTAGATAAAAGATCAAACCAGCTACAACATTCCCTTAACCAAGGCCCCATACAAAGCCTTAACTACAAAGCCTTAACTTTGTTTAATTCTATGAAGGCTAAGAGACGTGAGGAAGCTTCAGAAAAAAACGTTTGAAGGTAGCAGAGGTTGGTTCATGGCATTTAGGAAAATAAGCCATCTTCATAACATGAAAGTGCAATGTGAAGTTCCAAGTGTAGATGTAGAAGCTGCAGCAAGTTATCAAGATCTTGCTAGTATAATAGATGAAGGTGACCACTAAAAACCAGATTTTTGTTGTAGATAAAACAGTCTTATGTTGGAAGAAGATGCCATCTAGGACATTCATAGTTAGAGAGGAGAAGTCAATACCTGGCTTCAAAGCTTAAAAAAACAGGCTGACTCTTTCATTAGGGATTAATGCAACTGATGACTTTAAGTTGAAGCCAATGCCCATTTACCATTCAAAAAATTCTAGGGCCCTTAAGAATTATGCTAAATTTACTCTGCTAGTGCTCTCTAAATGGAAGAACAAAGCCTGGATGACAGTACATCTGCTTATAGCATGGTTTACTAAATATTTTAAACTCACTGTTAAGACCTACTGCTCTAACAACAAAAAAAGAGATTCCTTTCAAAATAGTATGCTCATTGACAATGCAATAAGAGATCCAAGAACTGTGATGAAAATGTACAAGATTAATGTTGTTTTCATGCCTGCAAACACACTATTCATTCTGGAGTCCGTGGACTGAGGAGTGATTTTGACTCTCAAGTCTTATTATTTAAGAAATCAATTTTATAGGGCTACAGCTGCCATAGACAGCAATTTGTCCGATGAAACTGGCAAAACAAATTGAAAGCCTTCTAGAGAGGATTCATGATATCTAAAATATATTTTAAATAACATTTAAGAACATCTGTGATTCAAGGGGGGAGGTCAAAATATCATTAACAAAATTTGGAAGAAGTTGATTCCAACTCACATGGATGACTCTGAGGGGCTCAAGATTAGTGAAGGAAGTCACTGCAGATGTGGTGGAAATAGCAAGAAAACCAGAATTAGGAGCGACCTGTGGAAATGTGACTGAATTGCTGCAATCTCATAACAAAACTTGAGTGGATAAGGAATTTCATTTGATGGATGAGCAAAGAATGTGGTTTCTTGAGATAAAATGTACTCCCAGTGAAGATACTGTGAACATTGCTGAAATTTAGAACAAAGGATTTAGAATATTACATAAACTTAGTTGATAAAACAGCAACCAGGTTTGTGAGGATTAACTCTAATTTTAAAAGAAGATCGACTGTTGGTAAAATGCTATCGAACAGCATCACCTTCCAGGGAGAAACGTTTTGTGAAAGAAAGAGTCAATTGATGTGGCAAACTTCACCGTTGTCTTATTTAAGAAATTTCCATAGCCACCCCAACCTTCAGCAACCACCATCCTGATCAGTCAGCAGCAATCAACATTAGAGGCAAGACACTTCATCAGCAAAAATACTTTGACTCACTGAAGGCTTAGATGATCATTAGCATTTTTAGTAATAATGTATTTTATAAAGTATGTACATTATTTTTAGACATAATACTATTGCACAGCACACTTACTAGACTGCAGTATAGTGTAAGCATAACTTTTATATGCACTGGAAACCAAAAACTTTGTGTAACTCACTTTATTGTGGTGGTCTGGAACTAAACCCACAATATCGCCAAAGTATGCCTGTATATGTACTATAATTTCTTTACCCATTTATACATTGGTGGCTACTTGTTTCCATATCTTGGCTATTGTGAATAATGCTGCAATGAAAAAGGTGTTGCAGATATCTCTTCAAGATATATATACCCAGTAGTGGGATTGCTGAATTGCATGGTAGTTCTATTTTTTATTTTTGAGAAATCTCTATACTGTTTCCATAATGACTGTACAAATGTACACTTCCATAAACAACGTATAAGGATTCCTTTTTCTCCACACCCCCACCAGCACTTATTATCTCTTGTTTTCTTGATAATAGCCATCCTACCATGTTTGAGGAGGTAGCCCAAGCTTTGTTCTTTTTCCTCAAAATATATTTAGCTATTTGGTGTCTTTCATGGTTTCAAATTATTTTTAGTATTCTTTCTAATCTGTTAAAAGTCTCAAAAAGTGGGCAAAGGATATGAACAGACACTTCTCAGAAGAAGACATTTATGCAGTCACTAGAATTTTAATAGGGATCATATTGATCTGAAGACCCCTTTAGGTATTATGGAAATTTAACAATATGATTTCTTCTAGCCCATGTTCATGGCATATTTTTCCATTTATTTGAGTCTTCCTCAGTTTATTTTTAATCAGTGTCTCATAGTGTACAGAGCTTTCTCCTCCCTGATCAAATTTACTTCTAAGGATTTCATTCTTTTTGATGTCATTATAAATGGAATTTTTAATCTTTATTACTTTTTCAGAGAGTTCATTGTTAGTGTAAGGAAACAAAAGTAATTTTTATATATTGATTTTTATTTATTTATTTTTGAGATGGAGTCTCGCTCTGTTGTCAGGCAGGAGTGCAGTGGCATGATCTCGGCTCAGTGCAACCTCCACCTCCCAGCTTCAAGCGATTCTCCTGCCTCAGCCTCCCGAGTGGCTGGGACTACAGGTGCAAACCACCATGCCCAGCTAATTTTTGTATTTTTAGTAGAGACGGGGTTTCACCATGTTGGCCAGGATTGTCTCGATCTCTTGACCTTGTGATCTGCTCGCCTCAGCCTCCCAAAGTGTTGGGATTACAGGTGTGAGCCACCCTGCCTGGCCATATTGATTGTTTTACCTGAAACTTCCTGATTTTATTAATTCTAACAGTTTTTTGATGGACTCCTTAGGGTATTTTATACATAGGACTATGTCATCTGCAAACAGGCAATTGAACTCCTTCCTTTTCAATTTGGATACCTTTTATTTCTCTTGCATAATTGTTCCGGCTGGGACTTTCAGTACCATGTTGAGTGAAAGTGATGAGAGTGGGCACCATTGTCTTGTTTCTGATGTTGGAAAGATTTTCAGCTTTCACCATTGAGTGTGATGATAGGTGTGGGCTTGTTATATGTAGCCTTTATTATGTCGAGGTAAATTCCTTCTATACATAATTTGTTAAATATTTTTATTATGAAAGGATGTTGAATTATGTCAAATGCTTTTACTGAGTCTATTGAGATGGTCATATAATTTTTATACTTCATTCTGTTAATATGTTCTATCATATTTATTGATTTGCATATATTGACCCATCCTTGATTTCCAGGAATAAGTCCCACTTAATCATGGTGTATGATACTTTGAATATGCTGTTGAATTTTGTTTGTTAGTATTTTATTGAGCATTTTTTGATCTATGTTCATACGGGATACTGTCCTGTAATTTTCCTGTATAGTTTCATTACCTGGCTGTGCTTTGAGGGCAATGCTGGCCTCATAAAAATTAGCTTGGAAGTGTTCTCTTTTTGCTATAATTTGAATGTTAGACCCTTCAAACCTCATGTTGAATTGTAAGCCCCAGTATGGCAGGGTTAGGAGGCGGAGCTTGGAAGTATTTGGATCATGAGGATGGATTCCTCATATATGGTTTGTTGCCATCTTGAGGTAGTAAATTCTTACTCTCACAGACTGGATTGGTTCTTTGGAGGAAATGGATTAGTTCTCAAAAGAGTAAATTTAAAAAAGGAGTCTCACACCTCCCCACCTTTATCTCGGTTTCTCTCTTGCTTTGTAATCTCTGTACATAAATGCTTTCCTTTGCCTTCCTCCACGAATAGAAGTAGTCTGAGGTCTTTGCCAGAAGCATATGCTGGCACCATGCTTCTTGTACATGCTGGAGAATGTGAGTCAAATAAAGATCTTTTTTTGTTAATTTCTTTTGAGACAGAGTCTCGCTCTGTCACCTGGGCTAGAGTGCAGTGGCACAGTCTCGGCTCACTGCAACCTCTGCCTCCCGGGTTCAAGCAATTCTACTGCCTCAGCCTCCCAAGAAACTGAGATTTACAGGCTCCTACCACCATGTCCAGCTAATTTTTCTTTTTATTTTATTTTATTTTATTTTTTTTTGCATTTTTAGTAGAGATGGGGTTTCGCCATGTTAGCCAGGCTAGTCTCAAATTCCTGACCTCAGGGAATCCATCCATCTCAGCCTCTCAAAGTGCTAGGATTACAGGAGTGAGGCACCACGCCCAGCATCATCTTTTCTTTATTACCCAGCTACAAGTATTCTTTTACAGTTACATCAATTGACCTAAGACAATTCTTCAATTTTTTGGAAGAGTTTGAGAAGGATTGGCATTAAGTTATCAATTAAAAATTTAGTTTAAATGTTTGGAAAAATTCAGCAGTATAACCATCAGGTTCATGTCTTTTCTTTGGTGTAAACTTTGTTTGTTTTTTAAGAGGAAAATTTTATTGTCTTAGATCCAGAGATTAGAAGACTGAGATCAACGTGATGGTAGGATTGGTTCTTTCTGAGGTGAGGAAGAACCTGTTCCATGTTTCCCCCTTAGTTTCTGATGGTTTATTGGTAGTCTTTCTTTGATGTTTCAAGACTTGCAAAAGCATCACCTAATCTCTGATTTCCTTTACACAAGGTATTCTACCTGTGTTCCTATCTCTGTATCAAGTTTTTAACCTTTTATGAGAACTCCAGGAATACTGGATTAATTTATAATTTTTCTTTAAATCAGGGATTCATAATTTTTTCTGTAAAGTTAGATCATAAATATTTTAGGCCTTGTAGGTATCATTTGGTATCTGTGGCATCGTCTTAAAAAAATTCTCAAAAAATATAACCATTCTTACCCTGTAGGCCATTCAAAAACAGGCTCCACTGGTGACATTTGACCTGAGTACCATGTAGCTTGAGGAACCTGCTCTAAACTGACAGTTTGCATTTGTCATTATTTTGTTTTAGATTATTCATTTACGGTTACTAGTGAGATAGCCAGCAGTTTTTCTCTCTTACCGTGCTTCTCTGGTTTTGACTTCAAAATTAAGTCAGAGAGAAGGAATAAGATCTAGTGTTCAGTAGAACATAGAATGACTATATTTACTAATAATTTAGTGTATATTTCCCACTTACTCTGATTTGATCATTACACTTGTACAAAGCAGATAAGGAGAGAAGAATTAAAATCTATCACTATGAGAATCAAATAAATCACAAAGGAATACAGAGAGATTGGAAGAAACAACAGAACTATAAAGCAGTCAGTAAACAATTAGAAAAATAACAATAGTAAATCTTTACATATCAATAATTACTTTATATGTAAGTGGATTAAATTATTCAATCAAAAGACACACAGTGATTATGTGGATTAAAAAAAAAAAAACAACACTAAGATCCAACAGTATGCTGCCTACAAGAGCCCACTACTTTAGCCTTGAAGTTGTATATAGGTTGAAAATAAAGTGATGATAAAAGTTATTCCATGCAAATAGTAACCAAAAGAGAGTGGAGGTAACTATACTTATAAGCGGACAAAACAGATTTTCACTGAAAATCTGTTACAAGAGGCAAAGAAAATCACTATATGATGATAAAGGATTCAATTCATTATAAGTTGTAATAATTGTACATATATGTGCAACATATATAAGATATATATAATTATACATATATGTACAATATGTACAAAATGTTGGGAATATATATACAAATGTATATGTACAATTATTGTATTGCAGCACCTAAATATGTAAAGCAATAGTAAGGAACTTTAATACCCCATTTTAAACCTATAGATCCCTTCTTAATTCACTGCTTTTCTCTCACTTACTGTTCAACTGCACTAATGACTGAAAATTCATCTTGTAGTGCCTTATTGAATATGGCATTTACTTTGAAAGTTCATCCACAGTCTTTCAGCTTAGATTCAAGCACTTCCCAACTTATAAAATATTTTACCAAATTACAGCCATATCTTCTCATAATGCATTCATTTGCGGTCTCTTGAACAGCTCAAAATATTTGAAAATGTATAGTATTTCTGTTCATTCTCAAGTTACTGATTTCCCTAAAACAATTAAACTTTTCATCTGGGCTAACTAAAATGGTCACTGTATGTTATTTACTTGTAAATTTAAATATATGTGTCCCAGTTAGTTTGATAATTAACATTGGTTTAATGTTAAAGTCTTAAATTTCCTTTCTACAAACTATATGTTCCTTTTAATAAAAATTTTTTGATGATAAGTAATTTCATATTGGAAATGTGAAAAATGGCATCTGGTAAGCCAAGCATAGTCACATCAAGTCAAAAACAGTTCTAGAACCAAATCTCACTTAAAAATAAGTATTTAAAATAAAAATAAAAGGAAATCAAAACAGAGTAAGGAATTTCAGTCATTTGTATATTGTTCAAAATTTCAGATGGATATAATAAATAATGTTTAATATTTCCAGTGGAAAGTAATATAACATTTTGTAAGACAATTAACAATTTAACACATTTATATTAAATGTATTGTTTCTATTAAAATATAACTTTTTGTTTTCTATCATGTAAGATCTAAAGTCTCATTACTAGGTTTACTATCTCTTGGAAACCCAAACTGCTTAAGTCATTTTTGCACAACTATTTTTCTTATTAAAAAAGAAATAAGTGCTTACCTAAAAAATTTAGAAAATTATAAGAGAAGAAAATTTACCCATATATTCTGCCACCATTCTAATACTATTAAAATGTAAGTATGAGACCTAGCATAAGTCTGATAGGTATACATCCTACTAGAATATTTTCCGTTTATAGTCTAAATATTTTAACATTTTTTCTTACCTTGTTTTCTTTTATCTACCAATAACATTTTCCATATTTTAGCATATTTGTTTAAAATATAACAATATATGGATATAATTTTATGCTATAGAAATACTTACACTTACTTGCTAAACTTGATCTCTAATTTGTGGGAGACCAAGATATTTCCAAAGTTCTACTCTATGAAAATGTGATATATTGTTGCCTCATGATTAATATAATTTACTCAAGAAAAATGACCAAAAGCGGGATGCTGAACCATAAGTTATCAAAAAATCAAAACCTTTTGTTAAACTTTACTAAATTATTTTACAGAAGAGATTCTGCATTTATTCAAGGAAGTTTACATAATTTCTTGTTTTTCTGCCTTTGTCAAGTATTACTATTATTTTTAAAATCTTTGGCAAATTAGTATGCCAAATATGACATCTAATCTTTGTCTTAATTTGCATTTCTGTGAATATTGAGGATGTTTTACATACTTATGTTTATGTGTTTGTATATGTATTTACTTTCAAATTTATTTTTTCTTTCCATTAGCTTATTTTCCAATGGTAAATTTATATGATTTGAAATTCATCTGTGTATGTAATAATATTGAAAGTTTCCTTGGTGTATGCTTTTCAGTGTAGTTTTTCATTATTCTTGTTACTTAAAAAATGTTAAGTGTAAAAGCATGAGTATACTTTATGTGGCCAAATCTGCTGCTATTTTCTTACAATAGTGAGTGTAACAGTGCCTTTATTGTCATACTTGGAAAGGCACCATCTAATCTATCCAAGATATTTAAGTTCTCTACATATTTTCTAATAAGTTATTTCTTTACAAATATTTAAATCCTCATCTACTTAAACATTTTTTGGTATGAATATGATTGTAACTTTAAAAATGTCCTTATTTCTATGGTATGAATATGATTCTAATTTTTAAAATGTCCTTAATTCTAATATCATATAAAAATCATATTATCCCATCCATTTGGAAGACCACATTGTCTTATAAAAATATTTAAATTAGATCCTTGAGAAATCGCCATACTCTTTTCCATAATGGTTGAACTAGTTTACAATCCCACCAACAGTGTAAAAGTGTTCCTATTTCTCCACATCCTCTCCAGTACCTGTTGTTTCCTGACTTTTTAATGATCGCCATTCTAACTGGTGTGAGATGGTATCTCATTGTGGTTTTGATTTGCATTTCTCTGATGGCCAGTGATGATGAGCATTTTTTCATGTGTCTGTTGGCTGTGTGAATGTCTTCTTTTGAGAAATGTCTGTTCATATCCTTTGCCCACTTTTTGATGGGGTTGTTTGTTTTTTTCTTGTAAATTTGTTTGAGTTCTTTGTAGGTTCTGGATATTAGCCCTTTGTCAGATGAGTAGATTGCAAAAATGTTCTCCCATTCTGTAGGTTGCCTGTTCACTCTGATGTTAGTTTCTTTTGCTGTGCAGAAGCTCTTTAGTTTAATTAGATCCCATTTGTGAATTTTGGCTTTTGCTGCCGTTGCTTTTGGTGTTTTAGACATGAAGTCTTTGCCCATGCCTATGTCCTGAATGGTACTACCTAGGTTTTCCTCTAGGGTTTTTATGGTACCATATGACCCAGCCATCCCATTACTGGGTATATACCCAAAGGATTATAAATCATGCTGCTATAAAGACACATGCACACATATGTTTATTGCGGCACTATTCACAATAGCAAAGACTTGGAATCAACCCAAATGTCCATCAGTGACAGACTGGATTAAGAAAATGTGGCACATATACACCATGGAATACTATGCAGCCATAAAAAAGGATGAGTTTGTGTCCTTTGTAGGGACATGGATGCAGCTGGAAACCATCATTCTTAGCAAACTATCACAAGAACAGAAAAACAAACACCGCATGTTCTCACTCATAGGTGGGAACTGAACAATGAGATCACTTGGACTCGGGAAGGGGAACATCACACACAGGGGCCTATCATGGGGAGGGGCGAGTGGGGAGGGATTGCACTGGGAGTTATACCTGATGTAAATGACGAGTTGATGGGTGCTGATGAGTTGATGGGTGCAGCACAGCAACATGGCACAAGTATACATATGTAACAAACCTGCACGTTATGCACATGTACCCTAGAACTTAAAGTATAATAATAATAATAATAAATAAATAATTAAAAAAAGAAAAAAATATTTAAATTAGTTTACATCTAATTATATACTTTTAAATGTAGGTTTTTGCTTTATCTATGCCTATGCCATGTATATATTTTCATTCCTATAGTTTCCAGGATATATTCCTTCTCAATTACCTTCTTCAAAATTTATTTGGTGCTTTTGCAGCTTTTTCTCCCTTCTAGGTACATTTGAAAGTTATTCTAATACATCTCATGAATGTTTTTTTTTCATTATCTTAACCAGCATTATAATATATTTATACATTTACTTGAGATAAAGTGATATTGTGATAATGTTGTATCTTCTCAAAGGAGAATATTGATTATACTTCTCTAAACATATTTTACAACTAGAATATTGAGTCTTAGTTACTAAATAACTTTGGAATACTTTTATATAAAGAAAGGTACATTTTTGACTCATGTATATTATTGAGTATGATTCACTATAATCCTTAATGTGGGATTTAGTAAATTTTGTTTCCAAACAGAAAACTATTAGAAAGCAAAAGATTGTCCCAGTTTTTTGAGAAATATAACTGTTTCTGTCTAAGAAAACTAAAGTTTGATTAATAAAATAAATACAAGGACTTAAACGTTATTGTTAAATAAAGAGTAAATCAATGAACAAATATTATTTAAAACCTCTGTCATGAGGTTTTTCTAATATTAAAAATTTGGATTTTTGCTCTAAGAAAAAGTATGTTAGGAGACCTAAATATGCTTTATTTAAGATGTATTCTCCATATTACTTTTTGATCAGTGATTGAGGAATGATTCTGAGTGTTGCTTTTTTAGTTCGATTGGTATCGGTGATGAGCCTAGTCAATGAGACCTGTACTAATGAAGATGTCTTGTTATTTGCTAATCATGAGACTGTCTAGGTGAAAAATGAGCATTCATTCAGTGGAAAGTTGTAATACAAATAATTCACCAATGACTTTATTATTGAATGTTTAAACACAGTCTTTTCATCAGTTCCCATCCATACATGTATAGAAGCATGAAAATTGGTGTGACATATTCTATATATAGGATTTGCAACTTCTGAACTATGCATATTTGATTATGAGAATGACTGATGATTTTGTATTTTCCAAAAAAGTAAATCACTATATCCATGAAACTATATACCTTTCTTGGATTATTTTGAAATGCGTGGTCCTTAAATTTTCCAGACACAGTTTTGCTCTATTCTTTATTCTAACTGAAATTAATTCTTAAACTTAAAAATTGATATTAAATAAAAATAAAGTTAGGAGATCCATATGTCATTCCTCTGCAAAGTATTTCTTAAAGTCTTGTACTTGGAACATGCATTCACAAGTAGATATAACGAACTTAATCTGAAGTGTTTTAACCAATTCAAAGTTTCCTGTTATATAACTATTTTAAAAGGTTATATAAAACCATTTTGTTGCTATAGATTTTGAATTCACAAATCACTAAGTTCCACTACAGTGAACTAGTATTATCACTTCATAAAACTCATTCAGCTTCATCATTCCAGCAAAGATATGACAAGGCTGTTTATCAGTAGGTAATAAGACAGATAATTTAACTGTACAAGCTCTAATTGGTCTAATTCACTAACTGACCTCTCACCACTTGATTCACTAGTACAATTGAGCTCTGATAAAGCCTTTAATTGTAAATTGCACACAGCTGTGAGCTGCTTCTCACGCTGGCACAAAAACACTATCATCGACTGTTTCATCTCTGCGACCTGCTAATTTAGAGCATATGTAACTGTTTTTAATGCTGAAGGCTTGACATACCACAAACAGCAGATGTTGCAGCTGCCCCTGAGACGCTTTATTTAATTCAATTACGTCTTTTGGAGATATGTAAAAAAGCTAGGCAAGATGAGAGAGGGCAGGAGAATGTTAAAAATGGAGCCCCTGGTTGAGGCCCAGGTGGCTCGATAGGCAAATGATTGGGTGAATGTCTAAATGATCTTTTTAATTGAGTAGACTGACGGCTAATCAGGGTCATGAAGTGTTATCACACTGATGAGCTGAGTGGAGCCCTGGCTGCTCTGCAATTAATGCTGCTTTTGTGAAAGGAGAAAAAAGAAAGATAATGTATACCATCTGGCAATTGTTTATGATAAAAGCAGCAGTTTGCTGCAAATTCAAGTTAAATGCTATTCATAACATTATTTCTGCTGCTGCTGAAGGCAAGGACACAAATCCCAGGCCTTTGTCTTACTTCTCATTCTGATTCTCAACCAAAATATTCATTTTCTTTCACGTGTGTTATTATTAATTACTTGGCTGCTTGCTAATGTATGGCCTGAATGCTTCCCTGTTTGATATGCCAATAAAAAGCCCAGCGAATACTTTTGGAATCTATTTCAAGTAGTTTCATGCCAATGTATCTGATTACAATAAAACAAAGCAATGGCTAAAGTCACAGCCAAAACTCAGAGAAAAACCGTGAGGTGTTGTTGTTGCTGTTGTTTGTCCTAAAAGATTTGTCTCTTTAGTATCTCTGAGATTAATAAAAAGAGGGGAGGATGAAGTTTTAAAAACAATGAAAAAATGTCAGTATGAAGTGATATTTTTCCTGCCTCTAGGAGATCAGCATTTGCAAACTTTAAAGCATATAAGGATTATTCAAAAACTGCTCATTTTTTTCTCTCTTTATCACTGAAGATATATGCAAAAGGAATCTCATAAAAATTGATATAAGGCTAAAAACTTAAGATAAAATATTGATTGATTTGCTAACTAAACATGAGGGTTATACAGGAGTTTGTCAGACACAACCATACAAAAAATAGGTCGGCTTTTTATCTTGAATCATCAACGAGACCAAAAGCTGTAGCAAGCTCAACTATGGTTTAGAAAAGAAAGAAATGTACCATTTCTTTCAAGCACATAGATATGAGACTTTTGTGTCATTGTCACTTCAAATTATCAAAAACTATAAGAGCATATATATTCCGGAGTATAACGTGAGAAAATAAAATGCAACCTAAGATCAAGGAATTAGCTTGAAAGTGGTAAAGTAAATGTAGAATTTAAGTACATAAATATAGTTTATGCAGCCAGATTCCATCATTTGGAATTTCTTTGGTTGCCTCAGATATAGTTAAAATGAATGCTGGCTTTAACTGTTATCTATTAGTTGGAAGAAAACGTAGTGCCTGACCCAGAATCTACTTTCAGAAAGATAAAGGTATCACCAAGTATAATTTATACAGCATTTATGAAAGTTTCCTACTACATTCTGGACTCTGTGCTAAGTACTGGGAAACAATGATAATAAAGACACAGAAATTGCCATTAAGAAAGTAAAAGTCTGGTGGAGGAGAAAGATAAATCAGCAATATTCACTGTAGAGTGCCATGAGGCAAGCAAGGGGCTGTGAGAATTTACAGGTGTAAAAACTGAATCCAGACTTTGAAAAAAGGTAGAGGTGGCTCTTAGGGAAAACTTTCTAGAGAAGATAACACCAAAGGTGGGTGATAAACAATTGTTAGATTCTGTAGAAGGCTTCACTTTTCTTCAGAATGTGTGAGAAATTGAAAAAAACTGTTACAGAAAAGTTTTCTTATAAAAGAAACATAAAGTGATGTGACAGAAAGGTCTTCCTGAGACAACCCTAGAAAGTCTTAATAAATACTTGCTAAATAAATAATAGATACATTTATATAAAGTTAATGTACATGTGACATCAGAGAATAATTTATACTCACAGTCCTCATCTGGGGGTGCAGAGACTTGTCTCCCATAAAGATGACAAAGAAGAGCATTAGTGAATATAATCACTCCACCGCACAGAATTACTACAGATATGCAGTAAGATTGTCTGTGTCAATTTTGTCACCTCAAGTAGATTGTGACCTCCATAAAAGCAAGAATGATATTTACACTTTTCCATTTCTTCAATTGTTTCTGAAATGACTTCCATAATATTATAGTTGTGGACATGTGATGACTACCTGCACAATATTAGCAAAAAAAATTTGGTGATGGAGGGGCCAACCGTGTGGCTACGTAAAGCTGTCTGTTTTCTTCAAAGGGCAGGTTTGTACTTGATGATGATCATGGCGAGGGAAAGGAAAGGGAGCAAACACAAAAATCATACACCAGTCTCTAAGTTACTTAAGACAAAGTCAGATCTACTGCTGCAGAAGATTTTTAGGAAAAGAATGTGTATCCAGTTAAAAGTAGCAAAGAAACAAACAAAACACACACACCCTACACAGAAAAAAACAGTCATTTTGATTTGAAAGAAGCATTAGACCTACCATGTCATATAAATGCAAATGAAAGCTGGATAGTTTCCTTTTAGGAAAATCAGGCTGAACAGGCCCTCACTATTAATAAAAGAGTCAGCTAGTGGACATAGGACACTTCTTATATACAACAGGACTGGAAAGGAAAAGAACAGAAATAAAAGGTTTCAGGGTTAGAAGTCAACCTCTGGTGCTTGGAATTATAAAAGGCAAGTTTATTTCAAATTATCTGAGGGAACATAGTATTAATTTGAATAATATCCATTAATATCAATATCAATCCTTATTACTTGCCAAGGATTGTGCTAAATGCTTTATTTATACTATCTGATTTGATCTTTACAACAGCCTTTAAGATAGATGTATTATCTCTAAATTTCTTTTTTTTAAACTTATTTTCAGTTCAGGGGTACATATGCAGGTTTGTTACACAGGTAAACTTATGCCATGGGGGTTTATTGTAGAGATAATTTCATCACCCAGGTATTAAGCCTAGTACCCATTTCTTACGCAGAAATAGAGACACAGGAAGGTCCTATAACTTAGGTAGATTTATAAAGTTAGTAAAGGAAGGAGCCAGGATTTAAACCAACTTCTGACTCCAGAAACCAATACTCTTTAATATGCTTTAATGCTTATGTTGGGAAGTGTTTAGACATCTGACAATCATTCTTGAGCTAAAACCTGTTTTTATTTTCTTTATATAGATGTAAATGAGTATTTCAAAATTATTTTATCGGTATATTTGGTAATATTCTTTAACTTTTGGCAATACCTGTAGGTTAACCATAAATATTTATTTATGTAATGCAGAAAATAGACCTTCTCATGCTCTAAAACTTCCAACAAAGGAAACTCAAAAGATTGCCTGAACAAGGAATCCAGTTCCACTGAAGGTTTAGAAAAAGCAGTGGTTTTCTTTCTTTTTCAAAACAATCTATGAATCTAATGGAATAATTGTTACTGTACTGACAAAGCCAAATAATTTTTTAGTCTATGCTATGTTTTCTTTCATGCCATTATGCATTTATTAAATACCTATTATGTAGCAGGTACAGGAAGTAAAGGGAAATAAATGATTTTTTTTCCTATTCTCGAGGGGTTTCCAGTATAGTTGAGGAGACAGATATGTAAAGGAATAATGATGATACAAAGGTAACTAATACCGTCTACCTAAATTTGTTTGAAATGTGTTCATGATTCCCACATGAACGGATCTTGCTGCTCCAGCTAAGTTCCTAAGCAGTACTTGAGGAAATGTCAGAGTTGTGTTTCAAGTGAGAATCGAGCAATAAAAGGCACATGCAGAAAGGGGTGGACGCTGGGGAAGAGTCCCAGAAAAGCATCCAAAAGCAAATAAGAGGCCAACCCAAGGAGTCCTGTACGGGAAAAGCACATGAAAACAGATTTCATAAATCTCAAGGTCAGTGAACCAAGTGATAGAGAGGGAAGAAAATGAAAGATAGAATTTACACAACATTTTAATGTTCTAGTTCACTGCAGAGGATTGACAGGGGAGCACAATGCTGAATGTTACAATGGTATGTCACAGTAACAATAGGGACTCTATGGGCAAATCATCTAAATTAGGATCCAGTGACAAGAAGCTCTTCCTACTCTTATATTACCTTCATGGAATTATAAATTTTGACTAGAAAGACTGAGAGTCAATAAGTATATTATGTTCAAACACTATAAGTATTTTTTTCTATCTATATATCTTTGTCACTTTTATTGTTAACCTTTGCACAAATGTGAGGCGATTCTTCAAGACTCGTAATTTTACCCACAAAATGCTGTGGGAATCAAGATTCAACTCTGGTAGAATTGTATTAATAACCCAGGAAGTGGGTGATTATTTTTAGGCTATGAGACATACAGAGCCTTTTGGCACTAGGAAAGAAGATGAAAAAAAGAAGCCATACTGGTGTGGACTAAATTTCAAAGGGAAGGTGGGCTTCAAGTTGATCTTTGAAACCTGGGAGCACAGTGGGGAAGAACAAAGGGCTTCGAGATAGTCCTGCCTAAACTTACACTGGCTGTGCTACATGCATGCTGGGTAACCTTGGACTAGTTATCAAATATCTTTTGTCTCAATTTCCTGATCAATAAAACAGAAAAAACAAAATACCTACCTCATAAAGTTGTTTCAAGGATTAAAGTTGCTGAGGCATTAAGGCTGTTAGCATAGTGGCTGGCAAGTGGTTAACACTCAATAAAGGCTAGTGATTGTTTTTATCCTTATAAGGATTAGCAGGGGGAAAAAAAAAGTCTAGTTCAGGTGGCATAAACTAAATGTGCAAAATTGTTCATGTAGAATGAGAATATGATCTATACAGGGCAGCAAGGAGATCAGACATTCTAGTGGAGGGACTACATTGAGATTGAAAAGAAAAGAAAGCATATGCAGGCTCAGAACTTTCAGTGGACACATGTGTCTCATCTCTTCCCATAAATTCCTAACCCTCCACGAATGTCCAAATAGATGCTCTCTTTTAGAAGGCCTGTGAGGAAATTTTACAAGATTTCAGGATGTCTCAATCCTTCACTTATTTGAGATATTTTACACAATCAGTGATTTTATGTCACATGATCTAGGCATAGTAAATGAGACTTCACATTTTAGTAGGTTAGGTAGACATTTAAAAACATGAAAGAACATGAGATTGAGGTAATTTCAGATAGTGGTAACTTCCATGAAGGAAACAAAGTGACTAAATCTAGGGTGGTTGGGGAATGAGGAAAAAGAAGGTAAGTTCGCATGGTCAGGGGAAGCGTTTTTGAAGAGGCAAACTTTGAATTTATATCTGAATAGTTGAAAAAGGAAGTAGCTGTGGATTATCTGGGGATGAGCATTGGATTAACAATATGAGCACAGACTTGGAGAGGAAAATAAATTTGGTCTGTGAAGCAACCTGAAGTCAATATCATGGCTGGAGAAAATGAGTGATTGGGAGTATTGAATGACATGAGATAAAAAGAGATAGGGAGTGATCAGTTTATATGAAATCTATATATACAATGATTATATAATATGTAATTATACAGATGATGTACACATATATATGTAGAGGGAGACAGAGAGAATGAGAAAGAGACAGAGACACACACAGAGAATTTCAAACATTTTAAAAACTAAGAAGAGAAAGAACACATACAACTCCATTTATTGAACCATCACCTGACAGCCAATCTACAAATGCCTCACACAAGTTATTTCATGTATATATCATAGTGATACCATGAGGTAGTATTATTGTTATCCTTATTTTACAAATGAGAAAGCTCAGACATAGAGAGTGTAAGCAAATATTCTAAAGTCACATATTCAATTCCAAATACATTTCTCAAAGTCAGATTTATCTGACTCAACCCATATGCAAATAGTAGTGTATCCTTTTTCTACTAGTTGCAAATATTTAAATTTGTTCCCTTCTGGAAGAGTTTCTAAGCAGCATATATCACCCACTGTTGATGCGGTTGTGATATGACTTTAAGGAACAAAGTGATATCATAGACATGTTTTCTGTTAATTACAACAATATCAACCTCAGAGGTACAATCACTGAGCACACAGGCCTATTAATATGCTGAACACTGCCAGTTACCTAACAGATTTGGCTGACCTGATGTAGCCATGATCCTAAAATATCTTTGATTATGTCTTCTCACAAAGGGAATGAAAGAAACTAGGTTTATCCAATTTAGGTTGATCCATTTTTGTGCAGAATATAACAATTTGGTAATAAATGCATTTTGAGTACTCCTTATGGTAAATAGCACAAGCAGATTTTTAAAGCATTGAAAAACTAACCAAAAGCCTAGTTCTCTTATCTTACACTTTTTTTTTTTTTTTTTTTTTTGAGACGGAGTTTCTCTCTTATTCCCCAGGCTGGAGTACAATGGTGCAATCTCAGCTCACTGCAAATTCCGCCTCCCAGGTTCAAACGTTTCTTCTGCCTCAGCCTCCCAAGTAGCTGGGATTACAAACTTATGCCAGGTTAATTTTCTATTTTTAGTAGAGACGGGGTTTCTCCATGTTGGTTAGGCTGGTCTTGAACTCCTGACCTCAGGTGATCCACCTGCCTCTGCCTGCCAAAGTGCTGGGATTACAGGCGTGAGTGACCGCGCCTGGCCATCTTATACTTTAAACATGATATAAGAGCATTTGTAATCCAAAATTCCAAACCCCAAATGCTCCAATATTTGAAACAGCACTGACATGATGTCCAAAGTAAACATTCATTGAAGCATTTTGGATTTTGGATTTTTGGATTAGACATGTTGAACCAGTAAATACAATGTAAATGTTCCAAAAAAAATCAAATATCTGAAATAATTCTTGTCTCAAGCATTTCTGATAAAAGATATTTAACCTGTATAAACCACTTAGAAAAGAGAATATTACGTGTGCCAAGAATTAGCCATGAGCATTATAAAGATTATTTCATTTACATCTCCCAACACACTATGAGGACATTTTTAGCCATTACATAAATAATTTATGATTCAGTGAGGTTAACTGATACAGAGTCAAAAATACTGTAGACAGTAAGTCAAGGAGAAATATGTTTCCTTGAGTTTGAATCACATAAGCTTTTCTTTTTACCACTTTATAAAATAAGCTATATTAGGACTAAGATAATAGAGTAGAAGTCTTTCTCATCATTCTTGTTTTTTCTATAAGAACAGAAAAAGAAAAGATTTTATTAAAGCAACAATATGTCATGAGAATTGAAAATGATATCAGGAATAAATGATCAATTTATTGCCTCTCAGCTCCAAATGTATCATTTTTGCCTACTCTGTGAAAATAAATTGGGGCCCTTTAAATATTTTTCCATTGACAGCTGGCACAATATTAATTAAGCTTTATCACTAAAGGGAAAAAAGAGTTTTCTTTCTGGCTTTGGTGTGTTCAGTTGCAAGGCCCGACAGAGCTTGGCTTCTCCAACACCAGGCTCTCTTAGGGTAGGGAGATTCTCCAGTCTCGGCTCCCACAGCTTCCCCAGTGCCTGGCTCCTGCAGGGCATAGCAGCCAGCAACACCAGCATCCAGAAGTTTCCCTAGTCATCTTCAGAAGGCTTCGTCGCCCAATGCCTCTGGTGAAATACCTTCCTGTGAACACTTCCCAGTATCTGAGAGGGCTGATTTTCAGCAAGTTCTGTGGGCAGGACACTGTTACAACTGCTCTGTCCACCAGTGAGCTACAGCTGTGCCCTCCACCGCAAGGTCTTAATTTCAGCCCTAGAGCAGTGTGGGAGATGCCTCTTCCTAAGGAAAATGTCTTCTTATATCTGCACTTATTATGTTCCTTAGAGTTCTCCTTACTTCTCACTAGGCAATCTCTCAATATTTTGATCCTCTGCACTAGTCAATAATTATTTTTATTAAACTTTCCTTATGGAAATTCCTGTGTGATTTCTCTGTCCTGATTTGACTTACACTAATACAGAGATCAACGTATTTTTTTAAATTAGAATGTCAATGTGGCTTTAAATGCCATTTCTAAATAAGTATACACATTATTATGATGTTGTTCTAAGTGTCATATTCATCCTTTCATTTACTCGTCAAATATTTATTGTGCACATTCTAAGTGCTGCAGATAAAATATATTAACTATGATATACTCCTAAACTCAAAGAAGGGTCTGGGTTTACCCCAGAATAACAATTATGTGGTGTGATCAGTACTACAGAAAAGGCATACAAATTGCTATACAACTCAGTGATATAAGGTTTTCTTTTCTTTTTCTTTTTTTTTTTTTTTTTTTTTGACAGTCTTGGTCTGTCACCCAGGTTGGAGTGCAATGGTGCGATCTTGGCTCATTGCAACCTCTGCCTCCTGGGTTCAAGCGATTCTCCTGCCTCAGCCTCCTGAGTAACTGGGATTACAGGTGTGCCCCACCACGCCTGGCTAATTTTTGTATTTTTAGTGGAGGCGAGGTTTCACTATGTTGGTCAGGGTGTTCTCGAACTCCTGACCTCATGATCCATCTGCTTCAGCCTCCCAAAGTGCTGGGATTACAGGCATCAGCCACCATGCCCGGCCAGAAGTCTTACAGCTCACTTATTTAAGCAAATCACCTACAGGACATAGAAGGTGGTATGTAGTAGTAGGAAAGCCCTGAAATAGGAGGCAGAATGTCTAGGTCTCAGCTTCTTGTGTGAACTTAGATAAGTCTCATTATCATCTTTGCTTTTTATCAGTCAAGTGAGGATAATGTATGGGCAAAATTAACTTAATATAGTATTATATTACATAGAAATTACCTGCCACAACATCTGGCTATGATGCAACAAATATTAAAAACAAACAAATAAACTTACCACTCCCCAATAACATTACAAATTTGTGAGAATCCAACTAAAATAACAATATGTTTGAAAATAATTTGTACAGTAAAAGTACTATCTGAAGGGATGACAGTTATTCCATATATAATATTAAATGAAATGCTGTTGCTTCATTGGAGTTGGCTGGACAAATGTAGGGAACAGATGATAGCAAGAAGACCTGGCAAACACCGCATGATGAGTTGAAGAGTCACTACAGAAAAGAGTTTAGGGACAAAACTTTTTCCAAGGCACACTGAAGTATGCCTTCAAAGACAAGGCAAAGATGTGAGTGGCAAGGAAAAACAGCAGCAGCAGACAGCTCAACCTGGTATTTGGCAATCAATGGTGGGTGACTGTTTGAGAACAAGGGCCCTGAAGAGAACACGAAGCAGAGGCATAAATAGTGCCAGGCTCTGCAAATAACAGCTGCAGCTGCAAACCCATGCACACTGTGTGGAAAAGATTATACGTCACATGCCAGTCTCTCAAATACACGTGCATTGGCTATTATCATCACTAGTTCTGGCCTTCACACACACCAAGGAAACACATATATGCTTCTTATGCTTCTAAATGTCATTATTTCTAGTGTATTAAAAATAATTTCATTAGTATTGAACATTTGGAAGAAAACTTGAAAAATTATTAAACTTTAGTATTTTTTGGAAATCAGGAAATGTGTTTCTTATTTAAATAAATTCATGGTTTAGTCTGGTTTCCCTAAGTTTGATGAGAACATGAGCATTTATTTGTAGAGGATCTAATAAGATATCAAATATATAAAGCAAATGAAAAAGCCAAAGGTCCTTATTAGCGATTTTTAATTTTATTTTAAACGACATTAAATAAGACCTACTAAATGCAGAAATATGTTTTTAAATAGCATGACTCAATGTTACAAGGATGACTATTCTCAATCTTTAGATTCGTGGCAGATTAAAGATAGCTACGCATTCTCTGACACTCCTTCCACAGACAGGTGAAGACTATGTCCCTCAATTTAAATCCGGGTCAGCTTTATGGCTGCCTTGTCTTATCAGGTATGGTGGAAGTGACACTCAGACAGCTTCTGGGATCAGGTCTTAAGAAACTTGCAGCTTCCACTGCTACTCTCTTGAAATATTCCCTGTGAGTATCGTAGTCTGACATACACCCTAATCTGCCTTGTAAGAAATTCAACTATCTTAAGACACTTATGCTGAAGAAGCCCCATACAGGCACTTTGGTAATGGCTAAATTCAGCCTTTCAGACATCTCCACCAAGACGCCTGACATGAGTGAAGCCATCTTGGATCCTCTGACAGTCCATCCACAGAATACTGCAGGTAACATGTCAAAACCACATGGAGCAGATGTATCATCTAATTCAGTACTGCTTGAATGCCTGGCCCACATAATTGTGAACTTAAAACACAATTAGTGCTTATTTTACACACCTCAGTTTTAGAATAATTTTCTGTGAAGCAATAGATAATTGGGCTCAATGCAATTTCAATAAAATTTTTTGTGGAATTTGTTATGCTGATTATAAAATTTATATTAAGAGTAAAGGATGAAGAATTAAAAAGTGACACTTCTGAATAAGAACCATATAGAGCTAATTTATTTTATGCCATATCAGGATTAAACAGAAGTCTTCAGATAATGTGGTATTGATGCAGATAGATAAATACAGCATTGAAGCCAAACAAGGAACCCAGAGCAAACTGTCTCTAACTTTCGTTCTCACAGACACACATACACACACACACACACCCCACACACACCTACAACCACACCCACAAATATAACAAAGCCCTAATTGTTGATCTGTGGGGATATGTAACAATATATAGTGTGGGACAGTGGTTTTCCATAAAGAAAAGAATGTTGAAAAAGTATTATTTCTTTTTATTGTGGCATAAAAGTAATTTCAGACGCATTAGAAACTTAAACGTGAAGTCCAGAATTTTTTTTTGTTTGTTTTTTTCTTTTTGGTACTCTGTCACCAGGCTGGAGTGCAGTGGCACAATCTCGGCTCACGGTAACCTCCACCTCCTGGGGACAAGTGATTCTCTTACCTCAGCCTCCCAAGTAGATGGGATTACAGGTTCCCGCCACCATGCCTGGCTAATTTTTTTTTTTTTTTTTTTTTAGTAGAGACAGGGTTTCACCATGCTGGCCAGGCTGGTCTCAAACTCCTGACACCGTGATCCACCCACCTCGTAGAATTTTAAACTATTAAAAATATAACCTTATGTCTCTGTTGATAAAAATGATATTTTAGCTAGAAAATTTGACATTACAAACATTTATTTACAAGACAAGGGTGAGAAGCAAAACCTTTAAGTAAAAGAAGATATTTGTAACACACATAACCAATAAATGATTAATAAATAGAATATATAAATAATTCCTATATAAGAATTTTAACAACACAAGCAAATAGAAAAATGGGCAAAAGATATGAGCAAATATATACCTAGAAGAGGAAACATTAATTACCCTTAAATTACAAAAAGATATTCAACTCGATTAATCATTAGGAGATGCCATTAAAACTACAATTTGATATTTCACAACAGATTGCCAAAAAAAGAAGAAAGAAAACAAATTAGCACATATCAAGGAAGATAAAGAACATTTCAAGGGTAAGTATAAACTAAGTAATCACTGTAGAGAATATTTGCTTTACCCATCATCATTTTTTGGGCGGGGTAGTAGGGGACAGAGTTTCGCTTTTGTTGCCCAGGCTGGAGTGCAGTGGCACAATCTTGGCTCACTGCAACCTCCATCTCGCAGGTTCAAGTTCTCCTACCTCATCCTCCTAAGTAGCTGGGATTACAGGTGTGCTCCCCACCACGCCCAGATAATGTTTTGTATTTAGGAGAGATGGAGTTTCACCATGTTGGTCAGGCCTGCCCCGGCCTGCCAAAGTGCTGGGATTACAGGCATGAGCCATCACACCAGGCCTACTCATAGTCTTAAATATGAGCATATGCTTTGACCTAGCCATTCCTCTCTCAGAGAAATCCTTGCATGTATTCACCATAATTCCTGTATAAGAATACCCACAGTAGGGTTAGCAGAGAGTTTTAGCTGTTTCCCATTATCTGTTCTCATCACTTTCTAAAATACTAAAACCCCAGATTATTGGCTGTGCGCATAGTCAACCAGAATAAAGACTACAGGTAGGCATGGTGAAAGGCTTAGTTGTATGCAGTGGGATTTGAGCAGGAGTGGTGTGTGTAACTTCTGGTGAGTGTTCTTTAAAGGATGATGTGTGCAGTCTCTTTCCTCCTTTTTTTCTTCCTGATGGCTGGGCTGCCAACATGATGGTTGAAACTGTATCTGCAATTGTGAATATGAAGCTGAAATTGGGATTGGAGGCCCGACATGATGAAACAATATGATAAAGGAAGCCTGGGTTCTTGTTAACATGGAGCACAATATAGGCCCCGAACTGCCTATTTTGTTTTTATATGGAGGAGATATAAATTTCTATTTTGTTTAGGCACATTTATTTTCTGTTACTTTTCTGTCAAACAGTTTTCTGTCACTTTCAGCATAACATAACCCTAATTACTATAGCAGACTTATTCTAGTAAGAACAAATAAAAAAACCTAAAGATACTGGCATGAACTAAACATACTGGCATGGATGAATTTCCAAAAAGCATAATGTTGGATAACAAAACCACGTCATAGAAGCATATGCATAATTTAATTTGTAGAAAATAAAAAAAAACAACTAAACAATATAGTGAATACGTACATGCACATGCACTAAAGTGAAAAAATTAAAAAAAGGAGAATGTTTAAAAATATATTTGAGAGAGGAAGAAGAATGAATTTGAGACAACTGTATGAGGAGGCTTCAACTACTGATATTTGAGTTTTTAGGCTGGACAGTGAGTATATTGGCATTTGTCCTATTTTATTCTGTAAGCTATACATATACTTTATACATACGTTTCTGCACATATATTTATAAGATGATATTTTTAAAAATAAATTTATAATAGAAGCTGAGGACATAGATATAAATATTGACACAATCTCAATGGAATTCAGCTCTGAGAATGAGCAAAGGAACATAGTTGTAACTCTAGGAAGTTACGGCATCAAGGGATGGTATTTCCAATAGCATGAGACATATCATCCACTGGAGAGGGAAAGACTGATAAGACAAAACAGGTACAATAGTTTGCAAAGTGTTTCAGGCAATATTTACAAGTTCTCCATCTATACTATGTTGTGTCCCAGAGAATTTAGGTTAAAGGAGCTATGTATACCTAGCAACCATGAAAAAGCAGCAAGTGGGTGTACATGTATCTTTTGGGTCTAGAAAGTACTGGAGACTAAAAGCAATTGGAAAATAATAAACTTCAGGAATATAAATTGAGCCAGAGACTGAATGTGACCCAGCTGTCTGCAGACTAAAATTAGCCTATCTGTTTTGTTTGGGTTGGCCAAAATTTACCAATACAGAGTGTAGGAAAAAAAATACATCATTTAGTCCTAACCAGTAAATTCAATGCAATCCAATGATTTAAAAGGTCTCCTATGTAATTTTGTCTTTCCTTGGATTTTTAATGTAAAATTATATTTTTCAAGAGCTCTTCATCCTTCTCTTACATCCCTCTCAATCTGGGTCTCAGTTGGGGGCTGGAAAGGAGGAAGGTAGAATGTATATGATCTTCTGGCACATTGGGTAGCAGTTCTCATCTCGGCAGTGTTGTCTGGCTCTTCTCACCTCCATGACTGAGGATAATTTTAGTCCAGGTGCTGTCTGCTCTGTTGGTATTTGAGGATGAACTCAGTCAAAAAGCATCAACAGTGAACCAGTCACTCTGGTGCTGAATATCTGCCTGGGGTCTGACCATGATTTCTATTTGTCTGGCCTAGGATGTCTTCTCCTGCAGCTAAGGCTATTCCCGCTCCTCTTTTGTAGCCCCCTTTAATATATCTGTATTTTTTCTTTGTTTTTATTTTGGAACACTGTCTTAACCTAGTCTTGGGGCCCTGGCTGTAGGCCAATTGGTTCCCTTTCTTAAGCAGTTAAGTATACATCCCAACTACTTCCCTTGTTGGGCTCTCACACTGTGCGCTGCTAGGTACTTGAGCTAATGATACCAGACAACTAGGGAGAGCCCTTATGCTCCAGAGTCCATAAAATGATTCCAATTAGACAATCCACAAGGAGCCTGGAAACCTAGCTAACCTCACCCCATTTTCTACACAGAAACTGTCACCTACAGCTCCAGTTTGCTGTTACCCTGTCCTCAAGTGCAAACCTTGCTTGGTGACCTTTCCTGATTTGGAGCTGAAAGTAACAATGGGAGTTCATAGACTGTATGGATGACATTGCCACCATCATAAGTGATGGAACTCAGTGGAATGTGGCTGGTTTCTATCCCTAACTGGGATGCTCCTGCTAAAGGACAGGACCCAAAGGTTCAGCACGATTGCCAAACTTCAGGCAGTCTTCTTAACACTGGATGTCCTGAACAACAAATGGCTCCATCTGCACATTTTTACAAACTCTTGGGCCATTGCCGAAAAGTTGTCCCCTTCAGGATAAAGAATTCTGGAAATAGTTTGCCTCATGGATACCCAAACTATAAATCAAGGTCATACACATTTCTACATATATTAAGGCCATAATAAAAGGCCTCCCAGACACTCCTTATCCCTTTTTGAGTTCCACACAGTACTTATCATGATCAAGGAACACACTTCACCTCTTAGAATCCAGTGTTGGGCTCATTCAATGGAACTTTTACCTCTCCAATAGGTTCCAGACAGCTGGTGTAATTTAGAACCTAAGAAGCCCTTCCACGAACCCCTATTTATTTTACAAAATGACCGAGGTACCCCTAAATGCATCTTTATTTTGCCCCAGTTCTTACCCTCTCTTAATTCAAGGTCACTTGACTGACTCATACCTCATACAAAATTTGAAGAAATTTCCCATCATTTCCTATGAACATGTCTTGCCTCCATGTATATAAGGATTCATAATACATGAGGCCATTTAGAAATGTTTTATTAGTCTGTTTTCATGGTACTATAAAGCTACTATGAGAGGCTGGGTAATTTATAAGCAAAAGAGGTTTAATTGACTCATAGTTCTGCATAGCTGAATAGGCCTTAGGAAATTTACAATTATGGCAGAAGGCAAAGGAGAAGCACGTACCTTTTCAAGGCGGCAGGAGAGAGAGCGCACAGGCAGGGGAAACTGCCATTCTTAAAATCTTCAGATCTCATGAGAACTCTATCGCAAGAACAGCAGAGGGGAAGCTGCCCCCATGATCTAATCCCATCCCACCAGGTCCCTCCTCTGACATGTGGGGATTACTATTTGAGATTAGGTTTGGGTGGGGACACAGAGCCAAAGCATATCAAATGGATATTTTTTGATATCTTTATGGATATTTTTAACTTTCCCCCATCCCATAAAGGTAGGCCAAATTGGGCATTTACGTCCCTGGTACCCATTCACCACAGATTGTCCAATGGGCCAGGCACTTTTTCATCTAGTGTGTAGGACCCATTTGAGCCTGAATTCCTACCATCCAAGAAAATCTTCCTCAAAATTTGCATTGTAAGAGGGTGGATAACTAATCCAGGTTCTCCCTCCAATCTCCTCTAGGAAACTACAATTAGTTGTCCAGGGCCATTCCTACTTAGTGTGGACTACCAAAAAGGGAGATATAAAACTCCGCTTAGTAAATTAAAAATTACATTTGGAGATAATAAAATTAACACCATATCTCATAATGATGACACCAGAAAACACGCACTTGGCAATAATAAAAGGTGGAGGAAAATCAACATCAGACAAAGAAGACCTTCCAAATGCAGCTACATAATATTCTGTTGACTCTTGGTCTTGTTACTGTTGGTCTGGGTATGTTCACTGGTTTGCAACCCAGAGACCCGAAACCCTCCAAGTAGGCGATTTTTCAGTCACATGTGGCAAATCCTGAGGCCTGCATTCACTGAGTTGGGCTAATGCAGGCTGGGGACCCCAAAGATCTCAATGGCTGGTGATATGGTTTGGCTGTGTGTCCCCACCCAAATCTCATGTCTAATTGTAATTCCTACCTGTCAAGGGAGGGACCTGGTGGGATGTGATTGAATCACAGGGGCAATTTCCCCCATGCTGTCCTCATGACAGTGAGTGAGTGAGTTCTCACAAGATCTGATGCTTTAAAAGTGGCACTTCCCCTTCATTTGCTCTCTCTTTCCTGCCACCGTGAGAAGACGTGCCTTGCTTTCCCTTTGTCTTCTGCCATGATTGTCAGTTTCCTGAAGCCTCCTCAGTCATGCGGAACTATAAGTCGATTGAACCTCTTTGTTTTATAAATTACCCAGTTTGGGGTAGTTTTTTTATAGCAGTGTGAAAATGGACTAATATAGCTTGTCTGTAATCAACTGAACCAACAGCTAAAGCAAAGAGCTCATAGTAATTGGGAAAATTGGAGGGCTTGCCTACAGATGAATGCTGGAACTCTAGTCTCAGCCACAGATATTTTAATTGGTAAACAAACTGGTACCCTATTGACAACATATCAGGCCATATGATTTAAAACCTATCTGCAGCAAAACTCCTCTCATTATCTATATGGGCAAACTGTGGACTGTTAGGAGTTTTTAGATTTGGCAACCCTTAATTAGAGCTTTCATTGTGCAAGTAGTATTCTGATGCTTTAGTCCAATTACGGCAGTATCATTGATGCTGGCATCATCTTTATTTGCTTTGTGCCCACCAAATACCTTGACTATAAAAATATTTGCAAGTTGGGCAGGGTGCAGTGGCTCATGCTTGTAATCCCAGCACTTTGGGAGGTCGAGGCAGGCAGATCACGAGGTCAGGAGATTGAGATCATCCTGGCTAACATGGTGAAACTCCGTCTCTACTAAAAATATAAAAAATTAGCTGGGCGTTGTGGAGTGCGCCTGTAGTCCCAGCTACTCAGGAGACTGAGGCAGCAGAATCACTTGGACCCGGGAGGCGGAGGTTGCAGTGAGCCGAGATCTCACCACTGCACTCCAGCCATGGTGACACAGTGAGACTCCATCTCAAAAAATAAATAAATAAATAAATAAATAAATAAAAATAAAAATATTTGCAAGTTAATATCTCATGCCCTGTGTTGTCTTCAAATTCCATGACTAACTCAGCCTCATAAAATACCATAGAGCCACCTAAAAATAACACACATCAACTCAAGTGGGTATCCACTTCCCAGATGACATCACCTCAGCCAAAGACTTTGCTGTTGGAGATGTTTTCATTGCTGCATTAGAAATGGCTTAACTCCAGACACTGAGAATACTATCCCAGCAATGTCCATGGGCTGCCTCTCCTAGGGCACTAGCAAATTAGACATGGGATATTTAATGCTTTTTTCCTTTGATATTAGGGATTCTATTACATTTCCTGAGCTTGCTATTTGCTTGGCCCATGATGCAAGTATACTTCTTGTTTTCTGCAAGACTTATATCACTACCCTCTCATTACTAAAGGAAAACCTTTTATTATTATTATTGTGATTTCTAATTGGGAAACAATAATTGTGTATATTTATGAGATACAATGGGATTTTAATATATGTATACAATGTGGAATAGTTAATGCAAGCTAATTAACATACCCAGCACTTTACTTATTTCATTTTTTTTTTTTTTCTGTGAAACATTTGAAATCTACCCTCTTGGCAATTTTGAAATACACATTTCTATTAACTATGGTCATTATGTTGTGTAAAATATCTCAAAAACTTATTCCTCCTGTCTAACTAAAACTTTGTGCTATTGGAAGAGCGTCTCACCATTCTCCCCTCCCCATCCCCAGCTGCAACCCAGAGCCTCTGGTAATCACCATTCTACTCTCAACTTCTGTGAATTTGACTTTTAAAAATTTCACATATAAGTGAGATCATGCAGTATTTATCTTTCAATGCCTGGTTTATTTCACTTAATGTTCCCAAGATTCATCCATGTTGTTGCAAATAACAGAATTTTATTGTTTTTTTTTTTTTTAAAGAATGAATAGTATTACATTGATATATACCCGGAAGTGGGATTGCTGGATCATATGGTTGTTATATTTTTAGTTTTTTGAAGAACCTTGATCCATTTTCCATAATGGATCCATAGCCATAAATGGCTATCCTATTTAACATGTCCACCAACAGTGTACAAGTGGTCTCTAAAGGAGAATCTTGTGGAGGTTACTACTATAATTGCCATTCTAAAAATTAATGGAGATTATTGCTTGTTTCAGTAGGTAACTGCCTCATACTGGTGTACCATTTAACTGGACTTCCCACTCCCAGAGCTTTTTACTACTCCCCCCTCTAACGCACCACCACAAGCTCGCACTCTATGTCTCTAACCATGACAATCACTTGGTCACAAACAAATAGTACTCACTTTTAAATACCTTACAGAATTGTAAGTCCATATAATCCAGTAATATAACTGTTGTACCTGTCACCTTCAACTGACCCAATAAGTACATCAAGATATTATTGTCATAAATAATGTAACTAATGCTGTAACATACCTGACAACCTCACCGAAATATTGTTAGAGACTCTAAGCATTTTAAATTTATTTTCTTGACTAATGCCATATAAATGGGACCTTAGATATGGGGCCAGCCTACCGGGAATCCTTAGACTTTTCATTCCTTTCCACTCTCATAACAAAATTATTTCTATATTATTTGGGGTAACTTAAGTCCGACACTCTAAAAGTTTCCTCTACTACTTGGGCCACTCAAATACCCCAAATAATCAAGCTCAAAACTGATGTCAAGCCATCAAGGAGTTAAGTATAATATATTTTGTTTCATTTTGTTTTGTGAAGTGCCATTTTAACCCAGTTTTAAGGCCTGGCTACAAGCTTATCAGCTCCCTATCTTGAGCAGTTGATTAAATACACACCCCAAACACTTCTGTTATGAGGCTCTTGTATTCCGGGCCACTATGCACCTTCCCTAGTGGCCCTGGGACCAGATCGCAGACAAAAGGGATACCTGTTATGTCTCAGAGCCACAAAATTATTCAAATTAGTCAAGCCACAGGAATCCTGGGAAATCTAGGGTTACTACTTACTTGCCATAAGTTAGCTGCCTTCCACAATTCCAATTTGCTGTTACCATGTCCCTGGGTACAACCCTCTATGTGGCAGCATTCTCTAGCTCAACGTTGTAAATAATGAAGACTTCTGACTTTCATCTATCTGAAAGTCAGTATGTTGTGTCTCACCATCAAAACAATCCTTAAATCTTATACAACACTCTTTTGGCTATCTCTTCAGCCAGATTTAGCTTCATCTGGGTTCTGTGCAAGCCCACCAGAACTAAGGATGCCCCAGAAAACTACAAAAAAGTCTCCTTCTGCCACCCCTACTACTTGCTAGGTTTTCTAAGAAGCGATGCCTCAGGCTGATTGCCTAAAAGATGATCAAACATGAGAGAGCAAGACCTTCTTGGCTTTCATGTACCTGGATGGTTCTAAACACTTCCCAGTTTCTGTCTGACCTCAACTCCAGGTTTATAAAGTGGATGGGGAGCAGAGTAGGAGGCAGAGATGGAAGGTAGGAAGAATAACCAAGAAACTCCAAACTCCTGGCAGCTGTTTTTCTCTTTCCCCGATGTCTGTTTTTCTCCCTTGTCTACCTTGCTCTTCTTACTATATCCCCCAAAGTGGAGGGCTTTTATTTTGTTCTCAATTAATTTTGGTATTGAACACAAAAATTTGTATTTAGGAGTCACGGGAGAGTGATATAGCAGCTGTTTCAAGAGATCTCTTTGAAGTCTGACCTGGTCAAAGAGATCAACTTGAAGTAAGCACTGTGTTAATGGCATACTTTCAGGATATCTTTTGGGCACTCCCATGATTTCATGAGTACCTCTGTTACACTGAAGAGTCCTGAATGTATTAAAATATCAGCCTGCATGTGTATTATTTTTTCCAGTACAGAAAAATAACTAATTTTTGCTTTGATCAAAAAATTATATTTTTATGTTCTAAACATCATCATGTTTGGCTGACGAGATAGCTTTTGAAAAATCTCATATACTGTATTGGGCAAAGTAGGCAAATAAGACAAAATAACAGGGTTACCAATTGGGTAGTAAATACTTCAGATGGATAATGTTCATATAAAATTTGTTTGATTGACTTGAAGTTCAGCTCCTTTTATTTTCTTTAGAGGATGTGCTAAGCAGTGGAAAAACAAAATCAAACTATCTAGTACACCCTCAATATATTGGATTGTGGTAGTTAATAACACACAATAATCCTTTACAATTAGATCTCTTTGCAGTTTAAAGTAGTTTTACACATATTTTTAATTAATTATTTCAATAGACAAAATTGCATATATTTATGCTATATGACATGATGCTTTATATATAATTTTAATAACATATATTCATGTAACGTGCTATGAATTATCATAACATATGATCATAAAACCTGTCCAATAAGATAGACAATGTTTGCATTATTATTGATACTTGACCAAAGAGGCTCAGTAAATTGAAGTGATTTATACAAGAATGAGAAATTAATATACATAAAATGTATTTTTAAGTAATTGGAAGCTTATTGCTCTTTCTGCTGAAAAATGAAAAACAGGTTTATTAAAGGATTAGCAAATCATAACAAGCGTTAGCACTGAGTTCTCAAAGATATCCATTCAAGAATTTGGATTTTGGTGCTATAATTAATCTCCTGTATCCTCCATTCCAAATATTAAACACATCATGAACTTAGTTTAAAACTTGAAAACATATTACTGGATAATTCTTTATAGATTCCTGGAAGTGACTTGAATTTGTCCACTTATGTATATAAAATATGTCATAGTGAAAATAACCACCTAAGAAATCATGTTTATCTTCAAAATCTATGATTGCACTACAGGTTCACATGACAATCTAAATCTCCTGTAACTCATGCAGGATTATGTTGAAATGCATTTTTAGAGAAAACATTTATATAAACATATGCTTTTTATAAATTTGCAAAGAAAAAAATTGTATGGCACAAGATTAATACTAAAAATTTTAGCTTTAAATATTTTTTAATTCTGTATGCAAATGAAAATATAAAATTAGAGAATAGAACAAATTAATCTGCAGCATCTCAGTGAAAGGATCCTTGCTTGTAACTCGAATTTATTGGTCTTTTATAAATTGGGTAGTGATTAAATTATAAGCTTCTCCATGAACAGAGAATTATTTCTAATCAAAGAATTTGCAAATATTTGTAACCAGCAGCTCTGATTGGAAAATAAGGTTGTGAGTTTCAGAGTGCAATCTGTAAAATTCTGATTAAATTGAGAATAAAAACCTTGTAGTGCAGAGTAGTCTTGCAGAGCTGGTAGTTATGTGTTTTGGTTTGGATTCTTTTTAGTCTGCCTTGAATGTGGCTGTAATTTCAAGGAAGGAATACTTACTATCTATAAGTTACTGTGAATACTGCTGTTTAGAAAAATATATGAGAAGGGAAGATCTTCTTGTCAAACTATTTTGTGTCCTTGAATATAGAATGATTTTTAGCAAAATTTGTCAAGGGTACTTCATATACTTCATATCTGAATTATATTGCTTTAGGTTACTAAAAAGAATAACACCAATTTGCTGTCTTTGGTGTACAGAGCACATCAACAAATTTTTTTTCCCAGATACTTTCAAGGTAGACAATAAGATAGTATGAGCAGTCTTTAAAATTTTCATTTTCGTAAAAGAATAAACTAAGATTAAGATGAGATTAAGATGTGCCAAAGGCCACAAGCCTCATTTGTGATGGGACCAGAAATACACATTTTACAAACTCCAATTTGACTTATCTTGTCTGCTCTTCCATGTTGCCCTACCTAACCATCTTTGGCATTATTAATTTTAAGAATACATTTTTTAAAACACAGAGGAAAATTTAAGTAGTAATGTACAAAAGACAATTCAATTTAAAGAAACCTCTGTTTAGGACAGTTTTTTAAAAAACTATAACTATATAAAAATATCCAGTAATGACACCTTTTGGAAATATAGAAAACATTAATTCTATGTTATATAATTATAGAGATATAGGTAAAGACTAAAAGAGGAAGAGAGTGAAGGGATAGAGAGATGATAGGATATGCACCAAAATTTTAAGACTATGGGTGATTTTATATATGGGTGTGTGTCTGTGTATACAAAATGGGTGATTTTTACTTTCTAATTTTTTTCTATAATACAAAAATTTAATTTAATAAGAATTTTTTTTAAAATCTTCAAAATAAAAAATTTTTATTTCATTTTAAATAAACACAAACAGCCTTTCTGCCTAGGTACATAATATGTGTATGTGTGTATATACACATATCTACATGCATATATAATGTTATGCTCAATATTTTTAAAATGTGAGTAAATATTGTATCAAATACGTACACAGGTTTTTGCTCAATATATCTGTACAAAATGTGAGTAAGTATTTAAAATCCTTCATTTACACTTCTCCAAAATTGAATTATAAAATAGTGATAGAACTCACAGAGGTCTACAGAGGTAAAGTGATTCATTCGGGGTCTCATTGTTCTACCAATATCAGAATTGGAAACAAGATCTTTCAATCTCCACCCAGTGCTCTTTCTCTGCTCTGTTAATTTCTTATTTTCAAATACCACTGAAAATTTTTATTAGGTTTATTTTTATTCTCTATGTCTTTAATTTTGTATGGCTTTCAAAGTGTGCAAACAGAATTTATATACTTATTTTATATAATAAGGTTGAGAGAGGGAGAGCACACAATCGTCTCAATTTTAGAGTAAGGTATGTTGGTTAGGCACATTAATGTCAGTGGCAGAATGAGTAAGAGTCCTTTCAGAAAAGAAATGAAGGCTCTTTTAGTTATAACAATGACCTTGCAGATAATTTTTATAATACCCTTCCTCTCCACATCTGAGTATGAGCTACCTGGGAAAAATAAGGAAAACACATAATGCGGATAAGAGGAAAGGTGAGGCCTTGGGAGATGCGATTTACATCTGGAGGCAACAGAATTTCCCAATACTATAACCCAGAACTGGAAAGACTTGTCTACTCTGGCCTAACATGGGCTCTCCAGCATGATGACATGGAAAAGCAGAGTAGAATATGTGCCCTCTCTGCAAAAACGAGAGAAAGAAAAGGCTAGGCTGATATCCCTGTTTCTCCTTCCAAACTAGCCAATCACTTTAAGTCACTGATCCTTCCCTGGAGAGATGGAAGTGAGGAGACGTGAGGATGACCTGGAAGATTAAGCAAGGAGAACTTAAATGACATCGAGGGAACTATTAAAAGAGAAAAAGTGTTCTCTGCCCTCACCCAACCCAGAAACACACACTAATGTATTCTTATTTGTGGACTTTATATGATTGGAATGAACTATGATTTATCTGCTTAGCTGCTCATGGTCCTAACATTATTATCCCATATGTACATACACATACATTCTATGACAAATAAGGTCTTTGAAAGTATGTATTTCATTAGTTGTCCACTACTATGTCAGTTTCCTCTCAAAGAGAGAAATTAGGCTTAATTTTAACCCAGGCAGTTCCTAATTAGGGAGACAAAATTTGCTGAAACAATACGCTGAGTACAAAGTTAAAAACAATCTCATTCATTTACTATCTTTTCATTTGTTGTTCTTTATCTGGCTTTAGTTCTTTTTAATACTTTAGGATAGACAGTGTTGTTGGTAAAAATATTTTATTATTAAACGAGAATAAGCATGGATATGTCCTCCTCAGGTAAATTTTGAAAAACCTGGAGTTTTCTCAGACCATCAACGGAAATACCAGGATGTGATGAAAAATACCTTGAAACAGCTTATCATTGTAATGTAGATCTTGTAAAATTTCAGCGAAATAGAAATAAAAAAGTGATTTTCATTCACATATAGTATTTCTTATGTAGTGAGTAAGATGGCCACGTAGTAATTTTAGAACTTAGGTTGGGGCATTTAGAAAATCTACACAGCCTATAAAGGTTTTCAAGAAGAAGAAAATAAAGGTTGAATAGGATTTCAGACAGAGTCAAGAGAAATGACACTGTTCTTGGACTGTAATCCACCATTACTTTAACAGTACTAGAGAAAACGAAGACCTAGAATGTACAAGAAAGAGTGTTGTCTATGTGGAACCAGACGAGTGCAATTGAAGTGGAAACAGAGGCCCACGTTGAGTAGGAAGGCACTGCTGGAAGATCGCAAGGTTTTTGAGAGTCTGTAGAGTGTCAGAAGAGAAGGAGCTTGGCACTTATTACTATTTCTGAAGTTATGTGTTGATTTAGTAATGAATACCTGGTTGCATATCTGTGCCCATATTCATTTCCACAACTGTGTCTACGTCTGCATCCACAGCAATTTATCTGTATATCTATACTTGTGCACATATCTGCTATATTTCCTAATTGAATGTTAAACGTTTTTGTACATTCATCTTAAATAGCATTATAAGAATTTTTTTATCAGCTACAAGGTTACCACGTCCATGAAGCATTTTTAAAATTTGCATAATATTCTGCATCTGAATGAGGAAAATTATTACCTCCAATGGCATAGATTTCCCTTTTTCAGCAGAACATATGGATTTATGTAACTCTCTAGTTGTTCTTACAGTTCAGGCTATTAATATTTTCTTGAAGATTTTTACTGAGGACAGTATTAAAATCACCTGGTTCAATTCATTATATATGTATTAACAATTTTAATTTGGTCCTAAACATATCTTTGCAATTTACCTCAATATGAAGCGCCATTAGTTTTTTTTTTTTAAATACTTGTCAGGTCACATATGAAACACACTGGCAGAGTTTAAGAGGTGCTATTGTAATTGCAAACACATTGCATGATTAGTCAACATAGTGAGTCTTGCACCCTAAGGCACAGATGCCTTCTGACTGAACCTCCTGGGCAGTTGGCATTCTGACCATTTCTACAGCTTACTATTAACAAGAAACTCTCTTGTGGAGTTGTATATGCTTCATTATTTTATGTGAGACAACTGTAGAAACCACGTTCAAATTTTATGTTCTTCAACTTTTTTTAACAGAGGAAAGCATCACTTTCTCGTATAAATACACTTTTGGAGTTAAATGTGAAAATAAAAAAGGAATAAACTAAAAAGTTAATGGCATAGGACTCATTAGTAATGTAAACTCAGGTATTTCTAGAGCTCAATTTTGTGTGGTGTAGAAGATTTTTTTAAGTAAAAACTAAACTATGTTAATTGACACAGGTGGAAAGTACAATGCAGAAGGCATTTTGATGTTTGGAAAACTATTACGGTTTTTCAGGTACTTCTGACTCATCTGTTAGCTGGAACTTTGAATCTGTCATTGCAATCTGGATGTTTAAAAGGCATTTTTCAGTATTAAAGAAAAAACCTGTAACTGATAGATCAAGAGCATGGAATTTTCATTATTATATTGGATTGTGGTAGTTAATAACATAATAATCCTTTACAATTAGATCTCTTTGCAGTTTAAAGTAGTTTTACACATATTTTTAATAATTTTAACAGACAAAATTGCATATATTTATGCTATATGACATGATGCTTTATATATAATTTTAATAACATATATTCATGTAACTTGCTATGAATTATCATAACATATGATCATAAGACCTGTCCAACAAGATAGACAATGTTGCATTATTATTGATACTTGACCAAAGAGGCTCAGTAAATTGAAGTGATTTATACAAGAATGAGAAATCAATAATTGACAGAATTGATACCATAATGTCAAGCTTATGTCTCCAATATTCTTTTCGTTAATATACTCTTGAATTATTAACTATTTAATTGACTCTTAATTACCACTCATTTATTGAGTATTCAGAATGTAAAATGCATTTCTTGTAGAGGCACAAACACAAAACATGATTCTTATCTTCAAAGAAATCATAGTTTATTTAGTGACATGGATGTTTAAAAGAATATTATTTAGAACGATTGATGTGAAAACAGAGAAAAATATGACAATAAAAGTGATGGCTTAAGGAGAACATAATGAACTCTGTAAGACTGAAATAAATAATTTTTTTTTAGAGTAAAGATAAGTGAACGTGGTGTTGAAGAATATATAGGTGTTTCCTTGTAATGTAAGGCAGAAAGGACTTTCCATTTATACAAGAATCAACGTGGGCTCATGAAGCAACCTGGGATTTACAAAACTGTCAGTAACTCTACGGCTAGTTGGACAAATAGGATGAGGCTGAATCATGAAGGGCCTTCTCCTTTCAGAAATTATTTAGAGTAATATGCTCAGAACACTTCAGAACTAGAGGAGATTACTGAGATTACCGAGTCCAATTTCTTTATCTTACCAATGAGAAAATTCTTGGAAAAACTAAACAGTCTAAGATGCAACTGGTTAGAAGGAGGTAAAAGTGACCCACTGAGCAAGAACTGGCTCACTCTAGTCTGAGAATCAGGCCATTTTGGATCACATCTGTAGGCATATTTATAAAAAGACGAGGAAAAATTACATGAAGATGATACGTGTGAAATATATTTTTTCAATCTACTGATTTTGAATGCTTGACCCAGGGAAATAAAAATGCTATTCTGCCTCTGGCTTAGTGGATTCTACTACACAGAGGACCAATGTATTAACATTTTTTTTTGTATTTTCACTAAAGAGATTGGATAGCAACTATTTAAAAGAATACACTTCACCCCACATCTAGAAAAGGTTCAAAAATTAATTCATGACTTAAAACCATTCAGTTTCTAATCATCTTCTAACACCTTGGAGGGCAAATCAGTTGTTGGAAATTCCCAAGATGCCATTATTATCATTGTGCTGAATTATTAAATACTTGTATCAAAGCACTAGATTAAATTGCTTTGGTCTTATGTAAAAATCCTCTGATCTTTGGCAATCATTACTTATTTATAGCTTCCATAATTTTCCCCTTTTGCAAAAACAAAACAAAAAAAGGATTGCTAACTATAGCTACAAGGCACTATTTTACTTTTACAGTAAAAACTGTCTCTAACATGAAAAAAGTTAAGACAAAAACTATAGTCTCTAAAATTTAGAAACAAGATTTTCTATGTGAAAAGCAGATTATCTAAACAGTTTCTTTCCCTGAGAGAGATATTCATAATATTTATTGTAAAATATAAATATTAGGTTTCTTGCTTCATGTGAACTATTAATAGGTATGGTAAACATAATTCTTCTAAAACAGAACTAGGATAATAGCAACAGTTAATGTTTACATTTATTGAAGGACATGTGAAGATTACTTTAAAAAGTTAGAAAATTAAATAAAAATTTCCCATATGACAGGAAAAGAATATTCAACATGTGATGTTGTGCTGAAATTGGCTGCACTTTCACATTGTGGCTTTAAACAGAACATGTCTATGCTAAATCTGGATGTGTTTCTAAAACCTGGGATTGGGTAAGCTTGTACAAGAAAAATTGTGCTAAATATTCTGGTTTACATGTTGATCTGTAGCAACAAATTTGTCTTTAGCTGAGAACTATCATCTATTATTACCCTGGCAGCCTTAAGCAACACCTTAGATAAATAATAATGAGGGTGTTTTGTTTGTATGTTTTGTTTTTGAATGTGTAATTTTTCATTGTTGTAAAGACTAGCAGGAAGTCTTTATAAGATTAGAATTAAAAAATTAAATGATAATATAAATTACAGTTACAGTTTGGTATCTTTTACCTAAATGGAAAACCAAATGTCTTGGGATACCATTAGTTCCAGAAACTAAAACACTTTCGATATCTGATTATTTCTGTAATATCTGTGATTTTGGGCCAGTAGGACGCTATTAACAATAATGCATTTTTATTAATAATTGACTAAGATTAAATTGACATTGAAATGATTGAAGAAATTTTGTTGTTTTCAATAGGGATAATTAACAAAAATAAGCATTAAACTAAGAATAAAAGGTCTAAAAGCATTCAGAGTGGTGTGCAATGAGCGTCATGCTGTAGTATTCTCTATTCTCTCCTTCCTCCTTCCCTGGATAGGAGACACATAGCATGGGAGGAAAAGCATCTGGGTAGAAAGAACTCAATTTAAGTCCAACTTTGTGCTAAATTAGTAAGTTGAAATTCAGGTAAGTCACGACTGAACTAAGTGTATTTCTTTTTCTGTAACTAGGAAAATAACACAACTTAGAATAGCTAATACACCATAAAGTAGATACTGTTATTATGCCCATTATAAGAGGCATAGATTAAATGTTGACACACAGTTTCAAATCAAGTCATAACAGGTGCTCTTAAATGCTATGAACTACTGACTCAGCTGAGCCGTTAACTTTCACTTGATGGTTGCTTATACATTTTAGGGACTTTGTGAATCACAAAGGTCTTAGTGAATTAAAAAGCACCTTCCAAATGTATCACAGAGTATTTTATCATTTCTCCAAGTGATAAGATCATTTTGTTCCTAAAAATCTATACTTTTCTTGGGAAATTTGAGTAAAGTATCTGGTCTAGTTAATCTAGTGTGTCAGTGTCATTTCCTAGTTTTGATACACATGACCATAAAATTAGGAGAAGTTGGATGAAGAGTACATTGAACCTCTCTCAGCTATTTTTGTATCTTGTAAGTTTATAAATATTTAAACATAAAAATGTCTAAGAATGGATGTTTTCTACAGTGTCTCTATGGAAAGTGCACAAGATGTTCCATTAAGATATAAAAAATTAAAACCTCTATTTCTATTATTTTGAGGTATGTTCCTTTTACACTCATTTTGTTGAGAGTTTTTATCATGAAGGTATATTGAATTTTATCAGTTTTTAAAGCACCTATTGAAATGGTCATGTGGTTGTTCTTCATTATGTTAATGTGATGTATCTGGATTATTGATTTGCATATGTGGAGCCATCCTTGCATCCCTAGGATGAATCCCACTGATCATGGTGAATGATCTTTTTAATATGCTGGTGAATTTGGCTTGCTAGTATTTTGTTGAGGATCATTTCATCTATGTTTTATTGGCCTGTAGTTTTCTTTTTGTTGTGTCTTTGTTTTTGGTATCAGGGCAATACTAGCCTCATAGAATGTGTGGAAGTATTCATTCCTTTTCAATGTTTTGGAATAGTTTGAGTAGGATTGGTGTTAGTTCTTCTTTAAATGTTTGGTAGAATAGAGGAGTAAAGTCAAAAGGCCCTGGGCTTTTCTCTGATGGGAGACTTTTTATTATTGCTTCTATCTCATTACTCATTGTTGGTTTGTTCGGGTTTTCTATTTATTTATGGTACAATCTTGGTAGATGTCCAGGAACTTATTTATTTCTTCCAGGGTATCCAATTTGTTGTTGTATAGTTGTTCATAATATTTTCTAATGATCCTTTGTATTTCGTGATAATAGTTGCGATGTCTTCTTTGCCATCTCTGATTTTATTTATTTGAATCATCTCCCTTTTATTTAGTCTAGCTAAAGATAAGCCAATTTTTTATGTTTTTGAAACACTAACTTTTTGTTTTCTTATTTTTATATCTTATTTTCATGTATTTCTGCTCTAAGCTTTATCATTTTTTCTACTAATTTTGAGTTTGGTTTGTTCTTGCTTTTCTAGTTTTTTAAGGTGCATGGTTATGGGTTATGTTGTTTCTTTGAAGTCTTTCCACTTTTCTGATGTAGCTGTTTATTGTTACAAACTTTCTCCTTAGTACTGTTTTTGCTATATCCCATAGGTTTTGATATGTTGTAGCCATAAATTACAAACCCACAGCCTACATCATACTGAACAGGGAAAAGCTGAAAGCATTTTCTGTAAGAACTGGAACAAAAAAAGGATGCCCAGTTTCACCACTTTTATTCTGCATAGTACTAGAAGTCTTAGCCAGGTAAATCAGGCAAGAAAAGGAAATAAAGGGCATTGAAATTGTAATGAAATAAGTCAAACTGTCCTATTTGCAGACAACATGATCTTACACCTGGAAAAATCTAAAGATTCTAAGGTAGAAGGTGGGACTTGACTCCAGAGGTGGGACATAAACTCTGGACCAGATTGAAGACTAGCTGAAGCAGGGAAGGGGTAAAAGCACCTCTCTATAAGACACAGCCACCAGTGCCATGTCAGTTTAGCATTGCTATAGCAACATCTGAGAAGTTACTGTCTCTTCCCATAGCAATGACCCAGAAGTACCACCCTTTTTCTAGAAAATTCTGAATAGCCTACCCCTTGATTTGTATGTAATTAAAATTGGGTATAAATATGACTACAGAACTGCATCTGAGCTGCTGCTTGGGGCACACTGCCTATGAGGTAGCCCTGTTCTGCAAGGAGCAGTAACTTTGCCGCTGCTGTAAACTGCTACTTCAATAAAAGTTGCTGTCTGACATCACTAGCTAATCTTTGAATTCTTCTCTAGGTACAGCCAAGAACCATCCCAGGCTAAGCCCCAATTTAGGGGCTTGCCTACCCTGTATCAAAAGCACATGCAACAAAAACAATTATTGGCATACGGGATTACATCAAATTAGAAAGCTTCTGCACAGAAAAGAAAACCATCAACAAAGTAAAGAGACAATTTACAGAATGGAAGAAAATATTTTCAAACTATTCATCTGACGACAAGGGATTAATAACCCAGAATACATGAAAAACTCAAACAACTCAATAGTCAAAAAAAAATCTGATTTTAAAATGGGCAAAAGATCTAAATAGACATTTCTCCAAAGACGACAAACAAATGGCCAGCAGGTATATGAAAAAATGCTCAACATCACTAATCATCAGGGAAATGCAAATCAAAACCACAATGAGATATCTCACAACAGCTAAAATGGTTATTAAAAAGACAGAAAATAACAGATGATAGCTAGGATGGAGAGAAAGGAGAACAGTTGTACACTGCTGATGAAGTGTATAGATTAGTATATCTACTACAAAAAACACCATGGAGATTCCTCAAAAAACTAAACCTAGAACTAACATATAATTCTGCAATCCCATATTTATTTCAGCACTACTCACAATACCCAAGATATAGAATCAGCCTAAGTGTCCATCAGCGGATGAATGGATAAGGGAAATGTGGTATTTGTACACAAGGAAATATTACTCAGAAATAAAAGAGAATAAAATCTTGTCATTTGCAGCAACATATATGAAACTGGAGGACACTATGTTAAGTAAAATAAGCCAGGCACAGAAAGATAAATATCACATTTTCTTACTCATACATGGGATCTAAAAGAAATTGAGCTCATGGAGGTAGAGAGTAGAATGATGGTTACCAGAGGCTAGAAAGTGGGGGTGGGGTGAAGAATGAAGAGATTGGTGAATGGGCACAAAAATACAGCTGGAGAGAAGGTGTAAGTTTTAGTGTTCAATAGTACAATAGCATGACTACAGTTAACCATAACTTATAATGTATTTCAAAATAGCTAGAAGAGAAGATTTAGAATGATTCCAACAAAAAGAAATAATAAATGTTTGAGGTGGATATTCCAGGCATCCTTATTTGATCATTGCATGTTATACGCATGTTCCAAAAAACACATAGATGTGCACAACCATTACATATCAATAAAAAATAAATTTTAAAATCCCTCTGGCATTTTTCATCCTTTCAAAGTTTCTATTTTTATGTTGTTTTATAATGTATGTAATGTATTAGAATACACATATATTTGAAAGTATATACATATTGAGGATTCTGGATTAAAATTATTTTTTACCATTATAGATATGCTGTGAAAACTTTAGAGACTTCTGGTTTAAAGTTATGGTGGTACCCTAGAGAAAGTATAATAATGAAAAATAAATAAATAAATAAAGTTATAGTGGAAAGAGAATATACTTTAGTGTCAAATTTGGAATATAATTTGTGTTATAATCCAGGCTCTTTCACTGATTAAATGATGCAAGACAGATTACTTAATTTCTATAAGTCTCAGTTTCCTCATTTGAAGAAAAAAAAAGAAAAAAAAGATGGGCCGGGCATGGTGGCTCACGCCTGTAATACCAGCACTTTGGGAGACCGAAGCTGGCAGATCACCTGAGGTCAGCAGTTCGAGACCAGCCTGGCCGACATGGCAAAACCCCGTCTCTACTAAAATTACAAAAAAAAAATTAGCCAAGCTTAGTGGTTTGTGCCCATAATCCCAGCTACTCAGGAAACTGAGGCACGAGAATTGTTTGAACCTGTGAGACAGCGGTTGCAGTGAACTGAGATCGCACGACTGCACTCTAGCCTGGGTGACAGAGTGAGACTCTGTCTCAAAAAAAAAAAAAAAAAAAAAAAAATTAAAAAAAATGATGGTAACAGTACCAGTTACTGTAACATTTATGTGAGAACATTTGTGTTTTGTGCTTAACATATAGTAAGACTCCAGTAAATGTTTGTTTTTCTCGCCGTTTGAGAAAACTGTGACTTCTACGTATTTATTTTCATTAATTCTCCTGTATTAGAAGTATTTTGAGAAGCTAGAGGTTATTAGAGAGAAGCAGGTCTACACAACTACTTACAAATTGATCAAAATTGCCCAAATCATGAAATTCCTGCTTTAGGAAAAATCATGGTTTTCAACCTGAGTTGCAATTCATTTCAGTAGCATGGAGGTAGTAATTTCTTCCTAAGGGAAGCCAAATATATTAAGAAAAAGCAAAAGTTTTGCCAAGTTTTCCAAAGTATGTTTTTAATAGTTTCCCAATATTAATGTCTTATTTCAGAGTGTCTGAAACTGATTGGGTAGCATGTCAAATTCTAAAAGAGCTGAGCTTTGTTATATAACCTGATATTTGTATAAACACTCATGTATTGGCTTTAAGGACTGAAAGATTGCTCTTCCATTCTGATGCACACAAACTATTCATTGCAATATGTTCAAAATTTTGAATTCAATATTTTCACTTCTGATATTTACCCAAGTAACTGACAATGTCTTAGTTGCGTTTATAGACTTAGATACCAAATACTTTTTGATAAAAAATTTTCAATCAGTGGTACAGCTTTGGTGGAGAGAAAGATTGGCTTAATGCTGGTGTCCTCACCAAAAATTTTATTTGAGACCTTGCATTTTCCAGCAATCTCAGTGTTATGTTGGAACCCTATGAGTACTTCTGGCCAATGAGGAGTGAACAGAAGGGATAGGTGTCACTACTGGACAGAGTTAACAAAGAGTTACTATGCTTCCTTCACCCTTCTGCTGCTGTAGTGGCTCTAGAGAACATGGGTTTCAAATGTCATGGCTACAGGCTGAAGGAGAATCAATTGACCACATTAGACGTCATCTCAAAGAAGAAGTTGAGCCTCTGAGATTTCAGAATTTGATTATTGTGGCAGCTAGCTACCCTGATTTAAACAGTGGTTTGGCTGTTAAAAAATTTATATATATATTAACTCTTATATGTGTAAATATATATTGTTTAATATATGAATAAAAAATAATAAAAATAAAATTTATGTAATGAGTAATAGATTTAATATATATTAAAATCATATATAAATATGTTTTAAAATATATATAAATTAAAAATAATTTACATAAATTTTAAAAACATAATTATTATATGATTATATGTAATTAAGTTTCTAATTATAGATATAATATATAATTTGTATATTATATATTTATATTTTTTTATTTAATAAAATAGTATAATTTATATGTAAAATATAACATATTTATATATTAAGTTATATATTAATTATCTGTTATATATGTTTATACAAGCTTATATACACACACACACTCTTACAATGACTTTTATTTTAGGTTCAGGGGTACATGTGCAGGTTTGCCATATGCAGAAGGTTGAAACTGGACCCCTTCCTTACACTATATACAAAAAATCAACTCAGGATGGTAAAATTTATGTTTTTGAGAAGCTAACAAATTGTATAAACCATCTAAAGACTAATTTTAGTATCATTCAGAGATTGTAGTTAATTGTATGTTAAATCACACTTTTATTAAAACACAAGTAATATATGAGTTAAAAATATAATGAAGGCTGAATTATTTTTAAAATTTATTCTCAATTATCAGTAAAGATGCTTTCATTCAAAAGTGACCTCCACATACAGCTCCTTTCATGTTCAGATACCTTCTAAAGTTCTCTAGAATGCCCAAACTGAGCGCAAATTATCACAGCCAAAAGGAACTCTGTCTATACTAGTTCTTTCTGACTTAAGGAAGAATTGTCTTCTCCAACTAAATGTAGACCTAAGTGTACTCTATGATGAGCTTTGTTCCTTGAATAATCAGTAAATGAAGAAGGTTATCTTCAATTTCACATAAGATGCTATTAGCAATTTTCTAATGTGAGTATCAAAGCTGTGTGGAATAATTCTTGCTATTTAAAAACAAAATGTTTCCAAAAGGTGTAGTATTAGTAGCTGTACTTGAAGATAAAAAAGGTAATCATTTACTTCATTGTGAACAAATGTTGCTTCCAGGTGAAAACAGCAAAATCTACCCCAGAAAGTAAAAGTTTTAAGCTTAAAGACACGAGAGAAAATTCCCTTGTCACCTAAGCAAAAAGTTTCTCTGTAGAAACATGTAGCATGTCATTGGAGCTTTTAAACCTGAGACCTATGAGGAAACCAAACAACTAATTGTCTCTATAAGAAATACTCAGAATTTAAAACCAACTGCTAGGAGTGACAGCGAATGAAACACCATTTAATTACTTTGTAGTCATTTTAGGTATTAAAAAAAAAGTGAAAAAAATCCTAGTACAAAGGGAAAGTTCTGAAAATTCTGTAGAAAATCATTTGGATTTGGATACATTCTTTTTACTGAATTTGCCTAGCTTTCCAAGGCAAACATTCTGAGACTTTTGTAAATAGCCAAGGAACCTCTGATGCTCCAAAGCAATCAGAACCTCAGCTATGCAAATCATTCCAAATGAAGCAGAACTTCCTAGAGAATTGCAGAATTAATTAATATCAGGATACTGGTTTTGAAACCATAGCTTCTTCACAATTGAATAGTAAAGGCAAGCCCATTTATTTTATTACATATTTATTTTCTGTAATAGTAAAAATAAACAAGCAAGCTCTATTTAGATAACAAAATATTAGGGGTCCTTTCCTTTTTGTTTTTTCCACATTGAAGCATATTTAGCCAAATTTCTTAGAGAATGGCAAAATAACAATATCAAGATACTGATATTTAAATTGAAGGAAATTTAGCTGAAAGAAATATTAAGAAATGTGATTTTTCGGAATGCATTTAATTTTACACATGATTTTTAATACTAGATTATGCAACATTTTAATTTATAATAAGGTCAAATAACTTAAATGTATAGTAATGTAATATTCCAGCTTTAAGTCTTAATTCCATGGAAGAGAAAATGACACCAGCTAACTTAAGCAAAGGAAACTTATTAGGAGGATTGTAGGTGGCTCACAAATTAATTAGACCCCCAAGTTAAGAAATGGCCAGTGTACTTAATAATAGAGTATTTCAAATTGCTGAGAGTAAATTTCAAATATTCTCACCACAAAATAAATGTTAACTGTTGACATGATGGATATGCTAATTAGCTTCATTTAATTCTTCCACATTGTACACATAAATTACAACATCATTTTGTACCCTATAAATATATACAATTACAAGTTGTCAATTTACTTTTAAAAAAGTCAAGGCACAATATATATCTGGAAGTTTAGTCAGCTTAAACCACAACAATGATCTTATAGAACCAACAGTTTAATGAGAAACCTGCATATGTGATAGCTGGTCTGCACCTGAAAGGCAACTGCTTCTTTTATGTTTACATCATAGTCAAAATTCTGGAGAAATGTGTGCCATGGGTTTAACTCATGGCATATTTTGCTCTCTTGGATGAACTAATATTTTTATTGCTTTGGGGAGACAGAGACAGAGAGTGTGTGTGTGTGTGTGTGTGTGTGAGAGAGAGAGAGAGAGAGAGAGAGAGAGAGAATTGTCCAATACACTGCACTTCTTTAACTGTTCAACATTCTTTTAAACCCTTTAACATGTTTGCATTTCCAAAGTGACTGTTCAATATAATTTTTAAAAATTCACTACAACAGCTAAAAACACAGTTACTTCATTTTTTACTTATTCTTTAAGCCCAAATAGCTATTCCTACATTGGTGATATTCTGTGTATCTAGTATGATTGTACAGCAGATTGAATACCTCTCTTCCTACCTTAGCCAACAAGAAAATACACATCCAATTTTAGACATCTAAAATGAGCATATCAATACCAAAGACAAGTGTCGAAAAATATATGAATATGCTTCCCAGTTCCTGCAGAGATAAATTTCATATAATTGTATACAAATTGAATATTGTTATATTTGAAGACATTCCCAAATTTTAAAGCATAATATCTTCAATAAGACCCCCCACACTCATTCATTTGTAGGGTTATTTATTGTTCACCTAAATTTCATATGACACACATCTTTCTTATTAAATAAAGCACTTGTATGTTAATGCCTTTCTTTTGACCATCTTTCGTTAAATAAAATATTCAATTATTGTTTAAGAATTATCAGAAGCTTTAAAAGAATTTAAATGTTTTTCTTAGAATTGTGTTGAGTCAGTCAATAAGTAATATGCAAACTGACACAACATGCCTGTCTTAGCAAGACTTTAACAATGAATTCTATCCCTGGCATTATTCTATTCTCATCCTATGTGTACTAGGAAGGTTCTACCAAAAAATTTGGCTTCAATTACTACTTTTCTGTAAGTGTTTTTCTAATTACATAATAAAAGCTGTATGTTTTCCTGGACTTGAAACCTATGCCTTCAATGGTGTCCTATCAATGCCCCAGGCTCTTTCGAGTCAATAAACCAGAAAGAAAATTCATCTACTTCTTTTTAAATCTAATTTCTCCTGGTATTTTTGTATTAGTGAGTAGAACAGGTCACATTTAGAAATGTGGAAGTATCTGGGAATCATCTTTTTTCATATTCAACCTATATCCAGTTTATCAAATCAAATTGATTAACCTTTAAACATTTTTCTGATTACTCTTATCTTTTTCAATTTTGCTGTCATTCACCTAAAATACTAAATATTTTAACCTTGATTATTAGAATAAATTCTAGTTAACTTTTAGATTCAATTTTCTCTGTTTCATAGTCATATTTTATTTTTTTTTTACTACCGCAAATTTTTAATAACTATTTGGGAGAGGTTATGTTTCTCCCTTACACAAAATCCTTCAGTTGTCTTCCTTTGCATTAAGGACACATTTAGGAATATTTTGTAATGTCACATAAAAAAGCCCATGCCTAACATTCTAGCTTCCTCTCCTATCATCACTATATACCTTCCTTTCTTTTAATTGTAACAACCCATGTAGGTCTTAATATATGTCTTCTCTTATCTTTGATGTCTTTATTCATTATCTGTTCTCTATCTAAGACCACTGGATAACTTCTCTTTTCCTTCAAAGTACCTGCAACACATGGATGACAGGCTGAGACGGGCACGCCCTCTGGATTTGTTTCTTCTGTCTCTTCCACTAGTTGTTGAGTTCCATGGATCTTATTTAATTGAATGTCATTAAGATCACTCACAGCTAATGAATTAACTTTCACAACAGAATAATACCAGCCTCAAAATATTATTATTTATAAACATTTATTGAATTCTTACTAATGAAATACTAGGCTTAGTAGTCTGCATACATCATGTCACTTATCCCACAAGAGTATTTATAAACTGGCCATTGTTTTCACAGATTACCTCTGTTTGCCTTTGTATTAATTATCCAGCAGCATTTTAGCACTGTTGATTACAATCTTCTTCTTGAAGCACTATTTTTTTTCATTCGATTTCCAGATATCATTATCTGTTGATTCCATCCCTTCCTTATGGAAACATATTTTCTCTCTCTCTGCTAATTCTTTGCTATATTTATTCCTATGCATTGAAGTGTACAAGAACTTGCTTTTAAATATTTTCTCTACTTTCAATCATTTCCTAGGTGATCTTGTTCAGTTTCAAGTTTGAAAGTATTCCTTCTTTTTGTATATGTTGAAAGAATTGAAGAAGGTTTTGATTTATGATTCAATCTCCTATTCATTATTGTTCTATTCAGATTTTCTATTTACTTATGAATTATTCTTGGTAGGTTGGATGTCATTGGGTATTTATGCATTTACTTTAGATTATCCAGTTGTTGGTGCATAATTGTTCATAGCAGTCTTTTTTATTCCTGTGTAATCTGTGGTAATGCCTTCGCTTTCTGATTTTTAAAAATTCTCAATTTTTTCATAGATATTCTAGCCAAGGAGTTGTCAATTTTGTTTATCTTTTGAAGAAAACGGCTAGGTCTCATTCCTTTATATTGTCTTTTTAGTCTCTATTTTATTTATTACTACTATAATCTTTTATTATTACCTCCACCATGCTAATTTTGGGCTTAGTTTGTTGTTCTTTTTCTAGTTCCTTGATATGTAGAGCGAGGTTGTTTAAGATCTTCCTTTTTTAATGTGGATGTTTATTGCTGTGAACTTTATTTTGGTACTGCTTTTGTGGCAACTTGTAATTTTTATTGTGTTGTGTTTTTGTTTTCAAACAATTTTAAATTTCCCTTTGCATTTCTTTTATGACCCACTGGTTACTCAAGAATATTTTTTAAAATCTCAACATATTTGTGCATTTCCCAGCTTTTCTTCATTAATTAATTTCTAGTTTCATTCCATTGTTATTGGAAAATATATTTGAAATGATTTCAGTCTTCTTAAAGACTGAAATGTTAAGACTTCTTGTTGAGATTTGTTTTGTAACCTAGTGTGTCATTTATTTTTCCTGCAGAATTTTTTGTGTTTGCTGGAGCAGAATGTGTAATCTGCTGCTGTTGGGTAGAATGTTCCGTAGGTGTCTCTTAGGTCTATTTGGTCTACAGTATTGTTCAAGTTCATTGTTTCTTTATTGGTTTCTGTCAGAATGTTCTAGCCATTATTGAAATTGGCATATTAAAGTCTTGTGCTATAACTGTATTGCTATCTATTTCTCCTTTCAGTATTATCAATATTTGCTTTATATATTTAGGTGCTCTGAAATTGGTGTATATGTACTTATAACTGTTATAACCTCCTGGTAAATTGATATTTTTTTATTATATAATATCCTTTTGTGTCTCTTCTGACAGTTTTTGACTTAATGTCTATTTTGTTTGATATAAGTATAGCCACCGCTGTTCTTTTTTGGTTATGATTTGTATCTCTACCTTTTTCTATTCTTTCACTTTCAGTCTATGTCTGTTCTTTAAAATGTAAAGTCTCTTGTAGAAATTTGTAGTTGGATCTTGTTTATCTTTTGTTTTGTTTTGTTTTGTTTTTTAATCTAAACTCTCTTGTCTTTTGGTTGCTGTGTTTAATCTGTTCATGCTGAAAGTAATTTGATAGGTAAGAACTTACAATTGCCATTTTATTGTCTTCTGTCTGTTTTGCAGAACCTATTAACTATTATCTTCATTTCCTCTCTTACTGTCTTTTTATTTGTGGATTTTTGGTACTGAAATGCTTTTATTCCTTTCATTTTTGTGTGTGTGTGTGCATATTCTATATGTATTTTCTTTGTTATTATGAGGCTTACATAAAACATAGTTGTAACACTCTAAACTGGTAACAACTCCAATTTTCAAAACAAAACAAAGAACTCTACACTTTTACTTCACCATACTCACTCTTTACGTTATTGAAGTTGCAATTTACATGTTTTGATATTGTGTATCCGTTAACAAATTATTGTAATTATAGTTATTTCTAATACTTTTGTCTCTTAACTTTCATATTACAATTAAAAGTGACTTACACACGGTCATTACAGTATTACAATATACTCTATTTGTTTATATATGTACCCTTACCAGTGAGTATTACACTTTCATATGCTTGTGTTGCTGCTTAGTGTCCTTTTGTTAAATTTGAAGAACAAAGGCAGATATAGTGGTGACAAATTCCCTCAACTTTTGCATGTCTTGGAAAGCCTTTACTTCTTCATTTTGAAGGTCAGTTTTCCCAGGCATTGTATTCTTGTTTGATAGATTTTTTTTTTTCTTTTAGTAATATAAGTATATCATCTCACTGTCTTCTGGCCTACAAAATTTCTGCTGTGATATCCATGAATAGTCTAATTGGATCTCACTTGTATACGACAAGTCACTTTTATTTTGCTGCTTTCAAAGTTCTTTATCTTTGACATTTAACAATTTGATTACAGTGTGTCTCAGTATAGACTTTTTTGGGTTCATCTTACTAGGTGTCTTTGAGTTTCATGTATCTAGATGTCTATATTCCTCCTTAGATTGGGAACTTCTCAGCCATTCTTTTGTAAAATAAGATTTCTTTTCCTTTCTCTCACTTTTGGGACTTTTATAATACATAGTTTTCCCTTGATAGTGTTTTGTAATTCACTTAGACTTTCTTCCATGTTATTTATTCTTTTTTTCTTTTTGCTCCCCTGACTGAATAATTTCAAATGACCTGCTTTTGAGTTTTCTGATTCTTTCTTTGTCTTCCTCAGAGCTGATATTAAAGCCCTCTGGTGAATTTTTAACTTACTGTATTTTTTCAGCTCCAGAATTTTTGTTTTTTTGTAGAATTTTTATATATTGATACTCTCCTTTGGTTCACATATTACTTTCCTGATTTCAATCAGCTGTCTGTGTTCTCTTGTAATTTACTGAGTTTCTTTAAAATAATTATTTTGATCATGAAATTCATAGATCTTCATTTTGTTGTTGTTGTTGTTGGGTACTGGGGATTTATTTTGGTCCTTTTATTGTGTCATGTTTCCTGATTCTTCAGGTTTCTTGTAGCTTGTGTTGGTTTCTGCACATGTTAATAAAAGTCAGTTTGGTCAGTCTCTTTATAGATTGGCTTTGATGGGGAAAAACTTTAACCAATTAACCCAGAACAAAATTCTAGGAAGTTCTCTAACCTTTCCTATGGATGTGTATTCTCTGAACTTGTGTGTGTAGATTCTCAGTTATAGGAATTTACTGCCCTTTACTTTTTCAAGGGCCTATAAGCTCTTGCTGCTTCTTTTATGAGACTGTAAACTGTAGGTCAAGACTAGCAGCACACTCCACTCCTCTCCTTCCTTCTGTGTGGAGAATATACGACCTCTGCACTTTCTCCAAATTTTACAGAGCCATGCTAGATGTAGAAAGCTGCAAATTCTTTTTCTTTCATGCTTAGCTGTCCCTCCAAACTATATCAGTTTTGTCAGCACTCCAGGTGAGAAAAAATTGCCAGCCAACCTGTTGAACAGTCCATTGAAATGCCAGGACACTAGAAACATGCCCCACTTCTCTCCATCCCACCTAAGGGAGGAGACTTTAGTTCTGTACTTTCTCTCAATCTGAGGGAGCTATGCTGGCTGCGGCATGGTGTTTGCCCCTTTTCTTTTTTTGTAAATGCCCCCAGCCATTTGAGCAATACCAGTCCCACTAGCCAGTCCCATTAGCATCTCATGTGAAGTGAGGAAGAAACTGTCCCCTTAGGCAACAAGCTAAAAGGCCAGGAACTTAGAGGCATGCTCCACTCTGTTGTTCACCTTAAAGCAGAAATAATGGCTAAGACAATTTCTCTAGGTGCTGAACTATGCCAGCTTGGTGGAGGGGCTGACACAGGTAAAGCAAAACTGCTCTTACTAGTTTCAATGTGGCTCTTCTCACTTTTGTGCCCATCTGGAATACTATACCTTCTTAACTGGATTCTGGACCTCTCATAAAATTTCTGCTTTTTGGTACATACAAAATTATTAAATCTGTGTTTCTTTCAAATATCAAGGGCCGGGACCTCTTTTTTTTTTTTTTTAACAGCATACTTAAGAAGTTTATTTATTTTTATTTTATTTTATTTTTATTATTATTATTATACTTTAAGTTCTAGGGTACATGTGCATAACGTGCAGGTTTGTTACATATGTATACTTGTGCCATGTTGGTGTGCTGCACCCATCAACTCGTCAGCACCCATCACTCCCAACGCAATCCCTCCCCCATCCCCCCTCCCCATGATAGGCCGGCCAGACTTCTTATTCTGCCATCTTGTGGATGTCACTCATCTACTTGCCTCTTGATATGCTAAGCTACACCCTTACCTGACTCATGACCTTCACATTTGCTGTTCCCTCTTCCAAATACTTGTAGTTTTCTGCATCACTTCCTTTAGGTTTCTACTCAAATATCATCTTATCAGTACAATATTCTATGCTTTCCAAATATATTTTTAAAAAATCTCATAAGCAACTATTGCCACCTTCATCATTTTACGTACTATTCCACTCAGCCTACTTTCTGTTTTCCTAACAACACCTACCACTCTATGATGTATTATATATTTCCTGCCTTTTTGTTGTCTCTACACCCACCTTATCACCATCACTGCAATTTCAGATCCATGAAGTCCAGAAAGTTGGAATTTTCTGCTTACTGCTTTAATTGCTGAATTAGGAATGATGCTTGACACTTCAATGGTGACTGGGTAAGCACTTTTACTGCTCACAGAGAGTCAATTTATTTGGACAGAATGTTCTTTCCTAACATTCTAAAGTTAGATGTGAACATATGACATACTTTTTCAAGAAATAGGAGTGAAAATGCTGCATGTTACTTGTAGATACTTGAATCTAATTGTTGACTCAAATTTTCAGCCATCGTTTCCCCCTTGTGTGAAAATCTTGGAATCTCATGTTCACATGGCGGTGCCAAACAATTGAAGCAGCCTGGAATGCTGAGTGTACATTTGGAGGACAACTGTTATGGAGAGCTGCCCAGACCTAGAGTGGATTTTTACAACAGGAAAGTAAATTTCTGGTGTGCAGCCACTGAAAGGGAGTTTATCTTACCATGGCATAACCCAACCTATCTTGGCAGATGTAATAATCTATAAAAATGTATTGAATAAATGAATAAATTATCACAATTTTTTTGGATGTGGAAGCAGAATCACCGTGAGGGTATGTAGTGTAATTATCATTAGGTTGTCATTGAGAAACTGGATTCAAAACCTGGTCATTTATAATATTTAAAATATGTAGCAATCATTTTAACCAAGAAAGATAAAGTTTATTTTACAGTTACCTGTAAAATAAATAATTGACAAACAGATCATAATCCAGTAACTGGCTTAAAACAATGTTGACAAAGATATGCTATGTAAAAAATATCTGGCTTTTCCAAGCTTTTTCTTCATCTTCTTAAATCATTTAAAACTAAATGCCTGGGACTCTGTTATCTTGGTACCTGGAAGACTAGTTCAGTGTCCCAAGGCTTAGTTTAGTATAAATTGCTCTGTCTTTACAGACAATGCAAAGTTCATAAGACATGATTTTTCTATTTTATGCATTCACTTTTTTTAAAGGAATGTGTTGTGCATAATAATTCCTCATGTAAGGACTTTGTAATTATTACTTGAGATTAATTACAGAAAAGGTTTTTATTTGCAGGAAAAATTTTTGCTTTCTTTTAGGAGACAGTAAAAGTTAGCTAACACAATATATTGCCTACTACCTTGGCTTTCAGTTCTTGAAGTCAGTTTCAGAATGTTAGCATAGAAAGGAAGGCCCTTAGTAATATTTATTTCTTTCCTTATTCTAGATTTTTAGATTCTAGTTCTCTTTCTTTCCTGCCCTTATTTCTTTAAAAATTTCGATCTGACTTATTTTGGACTACATTCTATGTTCTATGCCTTACAAACCTATTACAAAATTAATAAAATATTCATTCCAAATGGATTTTTTATATTTTATATAATTAGGAAGGAAAATTTTAAGTTGTTAATATCTTACAAACCAAAGATAAAACCTTACATTTTACCTGCTATACATACCGTTGTAATGTCTTTTTATTTTCCCCTTTTAAATGTCAGTAGAGAATTACTAGAAATTCACTTTGGTGTCATTGGAAATTTTATAAATTTATAATATATTTTATTTTCCTATATTAGTAGAAAGTTATTGGAAAACATTAAAAAGAGAACAAACAGAGCAATAATCACTCACGAACTTCACACACAAATATAACCATGGGTTACATATTGGTGTATACATGTTCTTGTAGTATTTGGAATCTATATATATTTGTAATAGCTAGATATCTTTATAGAAATACCATACTCTATCATATATATTCTGTGTTTGTTAACTATAAACAATAAATTTTTGAAGGTGAATATCAAGGAAGAAAAGCCAAAGTCAAGAAAAGGCAAAAGAAAAAGTCCTAAATACGCACTTTAAGAATATATAAGTACCATGGTCTAGTAATACTGGATTTAAAAGGCATGTAGAACTGTTCAGATATTGTTATTAGCTATTGAGAGTCATATTTTTAAAATCAAAACAGGCCGGGTGTGGTGGCTCACGCCTGCATTCCCAGCACTTTGGGAGGCCAAGGTGGGTAGATCACAAGATCAGGAGATCGAGACCATCCTGGCTAACACGGTGAAACCCCATCTCTACTAAAAATACAAAAAATTAGCCAGGCGTGGTGGTGTGCGCCTGTAGTCCCAGCTACTCAGGAGGCTGAGGCACGAGCATGACGTGAACCCGGGAGGCGGAGGTTGCAGTGAGCCGACATCAGCCACTGCACTCCAGCCTGGGTGACAGAGTGAGACTGTGTCAAAAAAAATAATAATAATAAATAAAAAAACATATCAGAACTCTATTCTGTGTGAGACATTGGAATTTAACTAGATTAATTGAAAAGATAATTCATTTAAATAAAATACATCAAATTTTTTTAAGTAGGTAAATTAACAATAATTATGTTATTAGTCTATTCTATATTGCTCCACTATATGGCATTTATGAGACTTATAAACTATCTCTCCCACTTTTCTCTCTCATTTTAACAGATTTTCTTTCTTTGAAATTGTATAGAGAAGAGGATTTCACCATAGGCTTTTAGAATTTAATTGCTATAGATCTCTGATAATGTTGATTTTTAGCAACTTATAAATCTTTTAGCCTATTTGGCATAAAAACCAAATATATTTCTATTAAATAAGATTTATTATTTTTGATACTTTTTATAATTGCAAAATATTTTATTTAAAATATGTAATAATACATATTGTAAATGTGTACACATGCTCCGTTTATTCATATATATCTAAAAAACCTCTTCATTTTCATACATCTGAAAGACATACAGACATTCTTTTAGAGGTTTATCTTAATAATTTAACATTAAGGAGTCAACAGCATAAAAATAATAGCTTCTCATCCTTATGCCAACATTGTTCACTAATACATTTATTTTTAAATTCAATTAATAATGAAAAGACCACCAGTCTTTTGAAAATGTTCCAGTCTTCTTTTTATTGGGAAGTCGTTTGTAAATTTTTCAAGAATACTCATGCATAAAATTTTCCTTGAAAGTTACATGTTCAACAGTCATGTGCATGTGTACACTTGACCACTGAAGGGCCAGTTTGGCTGGGTATAAAATCCTGGTACTATACTTTTATTTATTTTTTTCTTTAATATATATTTTTTTTCTTCTTTGTTTTTGAGACGGAGTCTTGCTCAGTTGCCCAGGCTGGAGTGCGGTGGCGCGATCTCAGCTCACTGCAAGCTCCGCCTCCCGGGTTCACGCCATTCTCCTGAGTCAGTCTCCCAGATAGCTAGGACTACAGGTGCACACCACTACGCCAGGTTAATTTTTTTGTATTTTTAGTAGAGACGGGGTTTCACTGTGTTAGCCAGGATGGTCTCAATCTCCTGACCTCGTGATCTGCCCGTCTCGGCCTCCCAAAGTGCTGGGATTACAGGCGTGAGCCACTGCGCCCGGCTATTTTTTTCTTGAATATTTTTAAAACAAAAAATAGTGCTTCACTCTTTGCTGAAACTCAGTGTTGCTACAGAAATGTTTGATGTCAAATATTATTTTCTTTCTTTATAAGTGACTTACTCTTTATGTTTAAAAGCATGGGAGATTTTTCTTTTCTTCAAAGTCTAATTTTACTGTACTATTTCTCAAGTTGACCAGATCAATTTTTCAAGTATAACTTACACCATACATCTATGTAGAATTGATCAGTTTAATCAGCAGACAGTTTAGTGACTTTTTTAGTTTGTTTGCTTTTTCAGGTTTTTTTTTTTTTTTTTTGATTTGTTTTTTGTTTTTAATGTTAACTGTTACTTCTATTTTACTGTTTTAATTTTCTTATTTATGAAGACAAATTTTCTAACTCAGGAAAAAGTAAATGTTACATTTAGTGGGTCATTTTATTTATATTTTCTCTTTATACTTCTCTTTTTATTTTGGCTTGTTTCAATTTGTTTCTCTGTGTTCCTTACTATAACTTACTTAACCTTTGCTCAGAAAATTCTATGTTCTACAATTTATTATGCAGTTGTTTCTTTCCAGAGTTTTATAATTTCTTGTTTCTTATTTTCTGCCTATTTGTCTATCTGGTCTTTGCTTTTCATTTATATTTTTATTTAATAAATTTCTTTCATATATGTAATTCTTATAAATTTATTTTAACTCATGTTAAATTTTTTTTGCTCTCTTCTCCTTCATGGTATGATTGTTTTCTTTATTACTGCCAATTTATTTTATTATTATTGTCTCTTCCTTTAATAACTGTTACATGGATGCTACAGTTTTATATTTGAAACTTGCTTTTATATTTGAAAGTTGAATTGGTCCAGATTATCTATTAATGGTGAGGCTCCTGGTACCGGGGTAGAAGAATGCTCAGGGTAGACTTATGAGTTTCTTTACCAGGAGCTTATACTTTTTATTATCATAGCTTACCTTGGTTCATCTATAGCTCTTATATTACCTACCTGATTCCCTTCTCTCATTACTGGCTGTGTTTTTATAAGAGAGACTGCTGGCTTCCAAAGTTCATCATTTTCTTTCTTTCAGAAGCAGTACCTTTAGAAAGTTGCTGTTCTGAGCTATAAAATAAAAGTTCATCTCTGACTTAAAGTTGAAATTAACCACATTCTACATAGAAAAGCAAGTCACAAACCTGGATTCAAAATAAAGGGAGTAAGAAAAATTGTTGGGTACCTCTTCCATGTTTAGATTTCTTGACTGGATTACCAGGTGCCCATTAAAACAGTTAGATTAATATATTTTCACTGTAAGGGTTGATCATTACATATTGCTAAGACAAAAATGAAAGTTTCAGAGAGATGTATTAAGATTCCCTTTTTATGTATCTGAAAGTATTCATAAAAGAAGTTATTATGAATTTCAATATGCTAGGTGCTGTTCTAAATCTTACATGCCTTAACTAATTTATGCTTAAAACAAACCGATAGTATAGTTATTATTAGTATCACTTTGCTGATAATAATACTGAAAAACAGAAGTTAAATAACTTGCTCAAGGTATGATACATCAAGTAACCATCACAGCTAAAACACAAGTTTTGTCAGGGTGTCTTCAGGGTCTGCAATCTCAAATCTTAAAAGGTATACCAGTCTTTCTCTCTGTGTGTGAGTATTTGTGTGTGTGTGTGTGTATTTATATTACTTATAATTATTTGGATAGTAAATTTTTATAATGGCTCCCACTGAATTCCTTGATTTTTGTGACTTACTATAACTAATAAAATTCATAATAATAGAATGTGACTTCTAAGATTGGGCCCTACAGACCTTGCAGATTCTGTTTTCACCTTCTTAGAGTGCTTCCATCATCATGGAAAGATGTCTGTTACAACTTTTGGCCTATGAGAAATCAGGTGGCGGAGAACCGAGGTCACCTGACCAACAGCCCCCAGAGCTTTACCAGGCATGTGCAGGAGGTTATCCAGGACAATCAGGCTCAGGGTGCTGATACAGCTAACCAAAAAATGCATGACCGAGGCCATCCAGCATCACGTGATACACAGAGGAGTTAACCCAGACAATTCCTACCCAGATTGCTAATCCATAGAATTATGAACATAGAAATGGTTATTTATTTAAGTCACAAAGTTTTGGTGTAGTTTGTTATGCAGCAAAAGATAGCTGCAACAATACAAATTTATATTTGCCTGGAGAAGAAGAAAATAAACACATCAAATTATATACTAGTTAATTAAAGGAAGAATAAATTATTATTTTTTAAGAAAAGCTTTATGTCAGGAGCGAATGCTTATTGGCCATTTTTGCTCTTTGCTTCTATGTAAAAGTGCTCAAATAGTGGGACCCTCTTTTGCCTCCTATTTACTCATTCCACATTAAGGGATGTAATAAAAGTTTTCTGGAGAATAAATGCGTTGGCTTGCCAGACCACTTCCATTTTCCAGCTTCGAAGTTTGCTGACTCACAGCAGCAGCCCCTTTACCTATCACACTGCAAGGGCCGATTCTCTTCTCTGAATAACAGAGCAGGATCTGGTGAGATCTGCTATGGTCATACTCACATGACTACATAGGTGGGTTTGTCTAAGGCAGTGGTTCAATATAGAAAAGTCACATTCTCTAATGATAATAATGGTTCCCCCACTGTGATATCGCTTTCTTTTGCAATTGGTTCAGAAATATGTATTGTTATAATAAACATTGTAGAATAATATAATTGAAAATTGCATAGTTTAAAGATGCGTTCTAGGATAGATTATTGTCATAGCTAGGAAAAGAATTAGTATCCTGCTAGGGAAAGTGGTATGATATTTTGTTAAATTGATTTTTCAAATATATATATATGTCTTAATTTTTTTTTTTTTTTTTTTTTTTTTTTTTTTTTTTTGAGACGGAGTTTCACACTTGTCACCCAGGCTAGAGTGCAGTGGTGTGATCTTGGCTCACGGCAACCTCCGCCTCCTGGGTTCAGCCTCCCGAGTAGCTGGGATTACAGGCATGTGCCACCACATCTGGCTAATTTTGTATTTTTAGTAGAGTCGGGGTTTCTCCATGTTGGTCAGGCTGGTCTCAAACTTCTGACCTCAGGTGATCCACCCACCTTGGCCTCCCAAAGTGCTAGGATTACAGGCATGAACCACTAGGCCTGGCCTTAATTTTTCTCTGAAATTTTCAATGACCAGGTCAAATGTCTAAAAGGGTAATCCATTTGCTCATTTGCTCATCTTTTTTTTTTTTTTTTTTTTTTTTTTTTTTTACATCTGGAGAATTTGATATTTAGAAAGAAACAATAGATAAAATGTGTTTATTCATTTCAATTGTATTTTGGGCTCCCTTGGAAACAACACAGAATAGCCATCTAGAGTGATTTAAGTGTAATTGATCTTTTAGATTGCTCACATAACCCTTTGACTTTGGTTACTATATAAAGCTGCAGACTTTCCCAAAATATTTTTGTATCATCATGTTTCATTTATTTTAGAAAAGTATGCTGCACCAAGTCAAACTAAATGGAAATGCTTGAGTTTACAGAAGCATTCTATACTATGACCTTTAAGTCACCTGGAAGAGGGCTCAAAGCACTTTTTACTGCTTAATCAAATTATAAACTTCTAAATTTCACTTCTTTCCCAGAAAGAAAATATACAACACTATTATAAAATAGCTCATTGTTCTATAGACCTAGCTATAATATAGAACAAATTCAGTCCCCTGATTATATATAGATCCGTATTCTAAAAAAGCTGACATAGCAAGTTCAGCCAACATCTCTCCTATTGACATGAAATGACTCAGTGTAACCACAATAGCCGTGGCTGAATTTGGAAAAACTTCTCATGTCTCTGAATAGGTCTACTTGATTTAGGAAATAATGTAATCATCTATTGTGATCAAGCCAGGTAGCTATTTAGCCAATCTTTAAACACTTCCAGGAAAAATAGATTTTCAGCATCAAGTTAAAGTTAGAAAACACCGATTGTTTGACCCTGCAATGACCGGCTCCAGTGTTATCAGACTTTAAGAGACAGAGTAACTTAAAATAGAACAAGAGTGCAGCCATCTGGAAACCAGTGCAGCACAGTGTATATCAAATCTACCAAGACAGCAGGAGATACACCTGCAGGCTGAAAGATCGCTATGGCAGTGTATTGCAACACCTTGCAAAGTCTAGCACAAGCCCCTCATGCAGCACACATGTTCACAATGAAATTTGGTTTTAGGAAAGCAATAAAGAAAATATGCTGCTGGTATGTCATTCACTTGGAGGCAAATATTCACTTAGGGTAATTAGCTTGAATAGTGAGATTTTAATCATTTCATTCTCAACATAAATATTTGGCTAATCAATATGAAAGGTATTTATTTTCTCTATAGTTGGCTTTGCTTCTCAGCATTAGTACTGTGTGACAGATGGCTGATGTCATCTTTGCTTGGAAAAACTAAGTTGGCAATATTAGCATGGCATATTTCTGGAGACTTGTGATATGCTATGAGATGATAAAAAATAAAAGGGTCCAAAAGGGAATTCCCCAAAGCAAATGTATTTATATGATTTGACACCATATTTTACTAATCCATCATACAAAGATATATATCCCATTTAATTAATGTTTCATTGAAACATATTCTGGTAAATATTAACAATGCTCTTGATCTTATTTTTTGAATGCTGGTAGTTCACAATATCATAAGGTTGTTTATATTTTCTTTGTCCCTATATTCATCTAGTATATGCAGACAGAGCAGTCTCTCTGTATTAGTAACTGTACCCTCAATTATACAAACAATAATCAGTTTATAGCAATGAAAAGATTGGGAGTGTGCTGTGAAAAAAAAGTTAACTTTTAAAGTTCTCATCTGATGAGTCTAAAGTGACCCTTATTTCTTGGTCCTATGTTACAAACTTTGTTATTGCTGAAAAGGGTCCATTACTATACTTTTCACTCTACATTCCCTTTCCCTCATGCTGCCTGTAGCCACTAAGTGGCATCTGTCAAAACTTTTGCTTTTGAACAGGAGGAAGAATATGGGGTCAAAACTAGGATGCTTAGTGGGGAGACTAGAGGAGGAAAGGATATGAAAATTTTAATTTTTTTTAATGGGAGAAGGGTCTTTAATAATGAAATGTTTACTATGTTCAAGAACTCTTCTGGGTACTTTACATAAGTTAACTTCTCTGTACAAACCAGTGAGGTATGAGTTTATGTCGTTTCTGTGAGAAAACTGAGGAACAGAGAACTTAAAAAACTTTCTTAAGGTCTCAGAGCTGCTTTGCCGTGGAGTTGGGTTACAAGCTGAGGTGTTTTGGCTCTAGAGTCCGTGTTCTAACTCTTATGCTAGAGACAAGAAAGCAAGATAGTCATCTGTGAAAGGAAAGGCAGAATAGTAATTGTTAGAGCCTGACTTCTATCAACAAATATTTACATATTTGGTTTACAGAAAAACATGCCTCCTTGAAGAAAAGGAGTATATTTTACTTTTTGTCTCTTTTGTTTTTCTTCACAGAATGCTTAAAGCGATGTTACCTTAAAAAATAAATACAAGCAATGACCATAACAGTAAGGAAGTGATTTTACAAATTGAAGGACAATTCAGAACAAAAATTGCGAATTTACTAGTATGTATAGGAAAAAGCAAAAGGTCAAAACAACACTACTTAATAATTCCTTTAAGAATGTGATAATTTCCGGCCGGGCACGGTGGCTCAAGCCTGTAATCCCAGCACTTTGGGAGGCCGAGACGGGCGGATCACGAGGTCAGGAGATCGAGACCAGCCTGGCTAACACGGTGAAACCCTGTCTCTACTAAAAATACAAAAAACTAGCCAGGCGAGGTGGCGGGCGCCTGTAGTGCCAGCTATTTGGGAGGCTGAGGCAGGAGAATGGCGTAAACCTGGGAGGCAGAGCTTGTAGTGAGCTGAGATCTGGCCACTGCACTCCAGCCTGGGTGACAGAGCGAGACTCTGTCTCAAAAAAAAAAAAAAAAAAAAAAAAGTGATAATTTCCTAATAAGACATTATTATTTCATTGAGGTTCTCCATATGCCATATATACAATTGATGGGACTATTAACTAAAATAAACTGAAAAGTTTCCTGAATTTAATATTAGATATAGTAGTAATTCTTGCTTTAAAAAACCTACATAGTCAAATAATCAATACTTTTTCTCTTTTTCTTGTCTTAATGGCTCCAACCACTGGAATACCTCTGAAATATTCCATTTATTGATATTATTTTAATTTTTCCAAGAATCTCCCAAGTGTAATGCCCATAGTCATTCAGTAAAAAGGAAGTAGATATCATATATTTAGTTAGTTTATCTGCTTTGAAGAGTTTTCTAAGATTTCACTTTCCCAGTTATTAAAAACTAATGACACTTAATTATATAAAATTTGACCAAAAATGTTCCTGTTTAAATATATGTTTTTCAGGTATCACAGGAGTTTATTATTAACAATTTTAATCTCAGACTATAAAGCTAAAAAAAAGTGTATATATATAATTATCAGAGATACTATAGGTACTATTTCTATATTAATATGAAGTATTTAGCAGATGTAACATAAAGGTGACTAATACCTTGAGACATATGCCTTTGTTGCCAAGATTTAATAATCTTCATGTACCAGTGAAGGATACAAATAAAACATGGTCATGCTACTTATAAGACAATGTTCTTATTCATTTTTCTTGTTTGTTTTTTAAAAGGGAATATGGTAAAATTATCACGTTACATCATTAAGAAAAGTTTCATGTTGATCTATTATCTGATAACATTAAAATCAGCAAATTATAATTAACCTATGATACTTATGAGTACCTATGTCGGCTTTGACCATTATGTCAGCAAATGTGGAACAGGTCAGCCTTATAATGGCAGCATAAAGGTGTCCCATTTCACCTCGTTTATGTTCACTGTGAGTTGCAGACAAACCCGGCTACAGCAACTGAGAAATGGAAACTGACAAGAAAACATTAAAACTGATTTAAGGGTGCTGTGTGTTTCTTCTCTAAGTATGATTAAATAATCATAAGAACTTCTCTAAGGGCTAACCTGCTGTATTTTCCAGATTTTCACCTTGGGGACATATTGTCCCTTGTTACTGAAACCTCAGGGACAGAAGGGGACGCCACAGGGTGGCACAGCAGGAAGCTGAAACACTGATGAAACAGTGTTCAGTTAATGAAGGCATGGCCCATGGCCTCCGCTGCTCTGCCATATGTTTGAAGAAATGCTAATGACTACAATTCAAATACCTTTTTCATCTTAACTATATGTAAATGTGTTTATAAATGCTCTCTTATAAATATACGATCACATTTTTAAAAGCCAAGTGCTAATGTTGCTTTCAACATCTATAATACACAATAATTAAAACTTAAGCAATTCTGCTTAATTATACCTTATGGGAAAATGTACAGTAATTTATAGAAATTAAGCAGAAAAACAAAGATCAACAGAAATAAAGCAGCAGTTGAACAACTGAATAATAAATCACTTTGGTCATTAATTTACAACAGCAAAATCATTATAAGTAAAAGACTTCAATCCTCATTCTTAAACAGCTGACATGTGAAAAAGAAAGTGTTAGAAATTTGGGTATTCCTTTTCAGAGCACAGCTTGAACTGATAGTCACACTGTCTACTTTATTCTTATGCTGCCCCCCAAAATCAAGTAGTAATTTTTAGTTGAAAACTTTCATTATTCCAGTTCTAATGTGAAACATCTATCCTCGTTTTCTTACACTTTTCCTCAACATTGCAGATAATTATTTGCTGGTACATGGTCTATTTTATGACAGATCCATTCTTCAGTGAATGTGCAGCAGCTCTACAACAGCAGCTCATTTAAAAGATCCAGTTGATACCCAGTTTGGGATATGTTGTACATTACATAATTTTTAAAACTACCCTAAAAGCTAAGTTGACTAGATCTATAAAACTGTAGATAACTATACATTCCAATCAGTAGAAATGACAAATTCTCACACCCTAAAATGTTCCCGCTGAACACCACAAATGATTGTTATGGCTTAAAATTCTCATTAATTAATTAGATCAATAAACTTACTTATGCATGTATTAATAGAAAAAAAAACTTCTAAGTTTGAATTAGCCATTATTTTGAGACATTTCAGTAGAGTTGCTATTTTCTGCTATTTGTTTTCATTTCTAAAACAAAAATATTTGCTCAAACTTTATACTCTACCTCTGACTTTTGTTAGTGGAATCTTTTTAAAATTTTTATATAATTAATTCTTTTATTGTCTTTAATAGCTGCTAAATTTCTAGATTTCTTGTTCTTCTCCCATATGGAGGTTATGAAACTATTACCTTCATTTTCTTCAATGCTTTATGGTTTCCATTTTAATATTTATAGGCTTAGTCCATTTGGATTTTAAAAAATAGAGAAGTAGGGATCTAGTTTTATATTCTTTTAAATAGAGAGCAATTCTTTTCAGACTTTTTTTAAACTAATAGTTGTACGTGTTCATGGGGTACATAATGATATTTTGATACATTTAATGTATAAACAAAATTTTCAACACTTTATTATATGCATTTCTCACTAGATATATATGTAAATCTCATCATATATTCCATATGCATGCATGGATTTATCTTTTTCTGAGTTCTCTATTTTGTTTTTCTCATCTATTTGTTAATTTTCTGCTTACATTTTAAACTTGTATTTCTGAAGATTTATGATATATTTAATACACAGCAGAACAAGTCCCTTATTCCTTGCATGGTCTCCTTTTTACCCAAAATTTCTTGACATTCATCACTATAAATTGTAGAAATTTTGTGTCCTAGTGCACACCAATCCCACTTTGCAATATTATATTTGATTCATAAAAATAATAGATGAAAAGTTATGAATAGACAAATAGAATAATCACCCTGAATTTAAGATTCACCTTCAGAGCTGGCCAGTTATAGATAAGGTTACATCTACCTATCCTATAGGTTTTCTATATCCTATATCCCATCATTCTGCTTTCACCTCCAAGGTAACCACCGTTTTGAAGTTTGTATTTATTATTTTATTTAGTGTATAAATACTCATAAAGAACATGAAATTCTTTATAGAGATTTTTAAAGTTATCATATTTTATTAGTCTTCCTGAACTTTTTTCCATCAACATTATGTATCTCATTCATGTGATTACATAGAGTTTATTCATTTTTACTGCTACATAACATTTCCTTGTGTGAATGTGCCACAGTTTATTTTTCTATTGTTTATGATAGAAATTCAAGATTTTAATGATTTTCAAAAGTTATAACCAGTGCTAGTATGAACATTTTATGCATATCTTAGTTCACACATGCAAGAATTTCACTAAAGTACATACCTACAAATGAATTACCTGAGTCACAGTGTAGGTGAATATTCACCTTGACAAAGTAATGCTGCATTGTTTTCTAAAGTGTTTGTAACAAACATCGATGCCTTTAAGTTTTTCTCTGTGTATTTATATGCATAATGTTTCTTTCTCTGTAATATTTTAGAACTAATATGTATTAAATTATTTCCATATTATTCCACAAAATACAGTGATCAGAAACTTTGGTCCAACCCGTTTTGAAAACTCTTTAATTGCTACTGTCGTCATAACAATGTGACTTTGAACAAATTATTTAATAGATGTAAACTGTTTGTATTTTAGAGAAATGAATAACAGAACCTAATTTATTTAGCCATTGCTGAAATAAAATGAAAGAGATAGTTCAAGAAAGTACTTTAGTAGGTTGGAATATAGGAAATGTTCAGTAAATGCCAAGTGCTTATTATTATTGTAATTGTTGTTATTATTACATGCTGAATAAAATCTCTGGGCCTCTTTTGATTAAAAATTCAAAGATCTGAGGACAGCAAACCATTTGCAAAAGTTTAGTCGATCATGTGAACATTGGGGAAGGTGAAAGATTAACATATGTAATTTTTAATATTAAATAACTGTACAACCCATTCTTCAATGAAAATCTAAATATCAGTTACCCAGATGGTAACAAATGCAAAATTCTGGTTAGATAAGAGGAATCAATTCCAGAGATCTATTCTATCACATGGTGACTGTAGTTAATAGCAATATATTGTATTTGTGAAAATTGCTGAGTGGATTTTAAGTTTTGTCACCACAAAAAAATGGTAAGTATGTAAGGTACTACATATGTTAGCTCAATTTAATCATCCCACGATGCATATATACTTCAAAACAACCAGCTGAACATATTTATAATTTTTATTTGTCAATTAAAAAATCAACTACCCAGATATTTTAGCTATATATACTCAACCACAAAATATGACTATAATATTTATGTGAATGTGTATGACTCCTAAGATAGATTTGGGCAAGATTTCCAGTCCCTCCAATGATCTATTTTCCTTATAAATTAAAACGTTTATTTGGTCAGGAAGGCAAAAACATTATTTTAAAATGTTGAAAGTTCAAATGGAGGTAAGGGATGACTGTCTAACACATGTTAAAAAAACAAAGCAAACAAACAAGACAGAAGACAAGAGTTAAGCAACTTCCTCAATGCAGGCTAAAAGTGAATGCTGAAAAGCCATTAGACTGATTTTGCAGATCTAGAAAATAAAGGTCAGTGATAAATCCCCAAATGGGCTTGGCCACAGATATATCAGGATGTATTTTAAAACAAGCAGATGCATTTGTACCCCTCACTAGGAATATCTCAGCTCTGCTTTGCTTTAAGCACATAGTAAGGAATTCTGATTACATGGGTCAACCAGTCCTTTTTCAAACAAAAGCCTCTTAGCAAAGAAATGTCACATGGTTCAGAAAAAAACAGACAAAAGGGCAAATTCTCCTTCTCCTTTCTTCATTGAAGTTGATTACAGGGTGGAATACATTCAAAGACCAGAACGTCTTGAAATTCATTTCCGAGACAAGAATCACAGCAAAGAAATACAAAATGATCAGTGATAGAACTAGACATTGTTTACCAGTAAATTATTTGCATAATGTTTACATATGAATGTATTACTGATGAGTATAGACTTTTCTCATATTATTTTTTCTTAATGAATTTGATTTGGTTTTTTAACAATGACCAGTGCCTCTTGTTCTACCTCTGTCTGGTACTATTCCCGGTTGTTGCAGACTCTTGTCAATCTATTTTTCCTCTTATGGCCACTTAAAGATGGAAACATTATGCATTTATCCTGGGGTTTGTGAAATGATTTAATGATGCAAAGCATATGGAAATGCTTCCAAATAATGTGTAATAGCAAGTTTAGGAAGTGAAGGCTGTCTTGAATTTTGATAACTTACTAAGGGAAATATTGATGATTGGGAATGTTGGATGTTTAAGGGGAGAAAGTGAATAATTTACCTATGTTACCTGGACTCCTGACACCTATTTCTTGAACCTCAGGGAAGACTTAATGATTCTCTTTTCAAAAAAAAAAAAAATCTTCTTTATGGTTCCTTTTCTGTGTGGTGAACCACACTTGTGAGTGATACGTTTACCACAAAAATGAAATACAAAACTATCTCAGCACACTTTGAACAAGTAGAGATCTTGGGAGAGGGACAGCTTTCCCTGCATAAGGATAGAATTTATGTAAACAACTCTAATGAGAACTTTATATTGCATTCCCAATAATGAAATCCAATTTACTTAAAGTGAATAAGAGAAAAGTGGAGTGCCATGTACGGGAATATTCTTTGCTAGTCATTGAAACTAATCTTAAAAGGAATGCGGGCTTCCTCATCAAACTTCCAGCTGGGAAAAGTGCTGCCATCTTCCCATCACTCTCACTCTCACAGTAGTCTTGTCCTTTTAACTATTAGCCTCTTTCCAGATGTGATTTCTCTTCCAGAGGTTAGCAAAACCCCAGCTTCTTTGATCATGGACTCTGTGACACATCATAATCAAAAGCTTTTCTGTTTGAGGGTGGGGGAATTGGAGTTTCAACAGTAGAATAATCATGGAAACAATTCTATATATTTCTGTGCAGTATTTTAAAATTATGGTTCACCTATTTAAAACAAGAAAAAGAAAAACTCCCCCAAACACACACAAAACAGAAATATTTTGTTGAGAGGTAATCTTTTGCCAAAAGTATTTCCTAAGTCTAAATAAACAATATGATAAATCACCGAGTTGCACTGATCCATTGTTACCATTGCAGTACAATAGACTGAAGGATTAAAATTCCTAGTCATTTTACCAAGGGACTGGGGAAGTAAGACCTCTCAATTCTAATCAACTGTGTAAAAATTGAGCCTTCCCTTTAAATAAATAATTGATAGCTCTTTTATCCCAATTAGTTACCAACTCAAATTTCTTTGAAGGAATGAGGATGAAAACACAAAATACAGAAAGATTACATTTTGTAGATGTTTGGTCTCTTTTTCATAGCGAAGTCTATACTTTTTTATTGTTTTCTAATAACATTTATTTATATTTAAAATAAACTAGTATTTAACATAGAGTTTGCCACAAAATGATATTTGAGAAAACAAAGTTAAATATTGGTCATGGATATTCTTTTAAAATTATGGTCCAAAATAATAGATAAGATCGTACTCTAAAGTATGAATTCTGAGGGGGAGAATGAGCCTTCAAATGTCAAAGTTTGTATTTGGTTTTTAAAAATATGATTAGCCATAAGAAGAAGTAAATCAGTGAGCATGCATTTTTTTAAACAAAGACATAGGTCAAGCCCATAAATAGTATTGCCAAAAAATTTAGTTTTGTAAAACTATGTATATTGATGCATTGAATATTTTATTTCCATTAAATCACTTATGAGGCCACAATATAGCAGTGTACTCTAAACCACAAGAGCCAAGAATTTTAATAGGAAAATATGCCAGACTTGAACTTTAAAACTTGAAATGCTATGGAAGAGGCCAACTTTTATGATTAATTCAATTTTTTTCTTCAATATGTTAAAGTTTCTGCTTTTAAAATGTTCCAAACATATTTTCAATATATATTTATGGACATAGGATGGCCGTTCATCAGACAGATTCATCAAGCAATTAACCATGTTTGGGGAAAGGTAATGATTAATCAGCTTAATTGATCAACATAAACTATTGAACATCAAGTAGGTTTTAAGGCATTATTATAAACTTCCTTATTTAGTTCATTTAATGTCCATTTGTAACAAAATATATTTAGTTATGCATTCTCAGAATGAAAGTAATGAGATATGGGCAAACTATTCTTGAGCTCCCTCATTTTAACAACATGAGTTAAGACTCAGATTTGTACAAAGCTAATACATGTCAGAAACAGGATTAAGTCCAAGTCTTCCATCAAGTTGTATGGGTATAAATAATGGCATTTCTTACTCATTAGAAACTATCTTTTCATTTCAAGCAAGGGGTATAAATGTTGTTTTTTAGCCTAGAAAGTTTTTTAGCCTAGGAAGTGAAGTTTCTGATATTGCTAGAAACTGTTAAAAGCAGTGTGGAAAATGAGTATCCAACTTTGAACACTTTGAAAGTTAATTTTAGGGTAATTCATTTTCCTCATTTGTGAGCCTCACTTTCTGCACCTGTAAATTTGAGAATTTGAAGAGTTGATTTCAAGTAAAATTTTATAGTTAAAAATAAAAATATCAAATATCTATTGTCTATACATTTAGCTGATAGCTGGAATTGATGCTTCCCATAACTGACACACTATGAAGGCTTTGGTTTTCTGTACCATTAGGCTATTTTCTTCTGTCTGAGTTAACTATGACATATGACTGTTAGCTGGTCATCATGCCACCATCATTGTCTCTATATGCACTCTTTTATTTTACATTTCCTAGGTGGTACAGATAAATCTTATAACATAAAAAATATATTTTTTTCTATTACTGATGCTGATTTTCATTAAAAATCTTCATTTCCCATATGGCTGAAATTCAATTTCAATCAACTTAAAGGTCCTCAACATCTTTCCAAAGTATTATTATGAGGTAGGTAAAAGTTACCCGGTGCCATCTTACTGGGATGAGGATGAATATTTAGCCTCAGTCAATGACTGTTGACCATGATCACTGTCCTTACACCAGTCTATTACAGTTATATTACATACAGGTCCCAGTTACATCAAACTTTGCACTCCTTCAGTTATAAGTCTCTCTCAGTTTCCACCCATGTTCTATTTTCTGAGTCAAACATTTTCATACCCTTGATCCTAAGGGCATCATGAGAGCTCCCATGCTATTCTTCAGCACATAAAAAGTATTTCACTGTTCCCATGCCATGTTTGGGGTATGAACAAATCAGGTGATATTGTTTCAGGCTATCTGCCTATACACCACAGGCAACCTTTATTGTTCTTTTGTCGTGGCAGTTTTCTGGGCTTTTCTCAGAAAATTGGAGTGCAAGTCATCTTCATGTTAAAATCCATTCCTGTTTGAGTTTTTATGTCTTATATCTCTACTACATTATGGATGAAATCCAATCCAATATTTTCATGGATTCACTCTTCATTCTATATGGCTGTATTTCTCTATCCATTTTGCTTAGTCTTTATCTAGGCTGGTGCCTAAGTTACCATGTGTTCTCTTTATTTTGAGTATCATCTGGGATCTACACTGTTGATAACAAGAAGCACTTTTGATATTCTAAGATCTAACAAAGTTTTGCTGAAAGTGAATATCTCATGATCTAGCTTCCTAAGTGGGAAAAGCATTAAGCAAATGTAAAGGGCAAAAAAGTTAATGTTTCAAAATACCACCCTACTAAATTCATATTTACTCACTGCACACTGAAGAAGAAAATATAGGCAAATTGGACATTCACATTTTATTAACCATTTGAGACTACACACCAAAAAAGAGTTGCTGTTATTGGTTGTCTAAATATGCAGGCTATTAAAAATTACTCTGCATACCTTTTGATTAATCTTTGTAGTTTAGCTATCATAAATGCTAGTATTTGGCATAATCTTGTTAAAACACTGTTTATGTAGTTTTTTGGGACAAGACTTATTAAGAAAGCATTCCCTTAAGCATAATCGCCATACAAAGGAGTATACTCATTGAAAATCATTCATCCATTTCATTTAATTAATCTGGATTTACTGAAAATGATTTTTTTCTAAATAATTATTGGTGGAAATTTTACTCTTTAGGAATTGCATATTTTGTGATTATCACCATTTCACTAATCAAAAAGTAAGTACAAATAGAGTGACCTAGACTGTTGGTTGGCCTGTGAAAGTCCAGGTTTTTGCCTGCCGCCCTGTGTAATTATTTATAGTGTCTCCTTTTACTCTGAAAAGAATGTTTGTTTTGGACTATAAATTATTTAGTTCCTTAGTTGTCATAGATTATATCTGCTTTACATTCTTCAACACAGGTCATGAGTAGATTTAGTGGTTTGAAAGTTTCTGTTAGACAGAATACACTAATCCTTGCTGCTGATGCTTCTGGAGTTTTACCACTTTCCATTCCTCCTGATTTCTAAGAAACAGTTTTTCTACTGTTTACAGATAAGGCCAATCATTGAAGAAAAGGAGAATATTTCAATGAAAAAGGAATTTTGATATCAGGAGTTATGGGTAGTAATAGCCTCAGGATTCACTCAGCTTAAAGACATTATTTTCAAAATCCTTTTATCACTTGCATGTCCCTTGGAGGTCTGACATGGAAGCAAAGCTTTAGCCATCAGCCAAAATAGTAGTTCTTCATAACCTTAAGTTGTAGAAACAGCAATCTTTTATCTGACTCTTTAAAACTCAGTATCAACTAAATCTTTATTAAATTTCATAGAATTTTAATCAAGTATCCTACTTGAGGAATAAGATTTTAGTTTCAACTATTATTCTCCATTTTTGTTGTATTACATAATAAAATAGTGTTCAAGAACTTGAAAATCTGCCATTTTTACTCAACTGATTTTGTCTTTATACATAAGCCAAGTTGTGGAATCTCAATATTGATTTGAATCTTTAAACATTCTTTTGGAATAATATATTACATTATTATCCTAAGGATCATGGTGTTCAGGAATAATCTGATAATGCCAGGATCCTAGTCTTCTTACTATACTGTTTAAACAACACTTGTCCAACATTATGTAGTTATTTTTGCTCTTGTCCATAGCAGCCCAGAAGCAAGTATCTTTTCATGTGTTCCAAAGTGTATTCTAGAATCAGCCTTAGAAAGTAACTAAATATAATGAGACATTATAAAAGAGAGTTAGACATTACTTTTATTAAAGCCCAAAGCATTGCTTTTAGAAAAATAGATCCTAGTGTTCAGATGAAATATAGTAAACATACACATCCAATAGGTTCTTACATTTGATTATGTAAGACTTAAATTGGTCACTAAGATATGAAGAAGTTGTTACTGTGTTGTCGTTATTATTATTTACTTTTTAGTTATGTCCAAAACTGAATTTTATATCACTAATGTCAACAACAATTTTCACTCTTTTAAAGACCTTATAATCATCAAGATACTGTTTTCCTACCATATAAAACTAAATTTTGGAATTTTAATAGAGAATTAATATAATACTTGAACAGAACCAAAGCAACTTTTTGAGTAAAATTAAGTCGCACACTATTCTTCTTGTAAAAGTGGGGTGTTCTTCAATGCTTTTTCAAGAAGGCATATTTAAAAACAAATAAAGCAAACAAAAAACAAAGTTATGGTTTCTTACCACCATAATCCAACAATAAAAAGAGAGCTTAATGTGAATGATTTAGGTCACAGTCTCAAAGTAACCCTCTTAAATAAATTACAACTTTGAGAAAATACTAAATTGTCATTTTTTTCAGATGATGCAGATGATTAAAAAGATGATCATGAAGACACACTCTTTAAATGATTTGGGGAAAGCATTAGACCAAGGGACATGGTAGTCATTACTCAAAATTCTTAAATAGTTCTCTTTCTATTAAACATTATCAGAAAGCTAAGCTTATGAACGTACTACTCTGGCCAGCTATAGAACCATCTTAACCAATCTTTAATTAGTCTTTTTATTGAATAATGCAGGATCCTGTATATTATTATCAAATCACTATCAAGTGTACTGCCTACTATGGTGCCAATATGCTTAAAATATTCTGAGAAATAATATTTCTCTCAATTTCTTACATGAAAAAAGTCAGTTTTTGCCTTTATTTTTAAGAAGCTTAAAGTTAATTTTTACTGCAAGTTGACAACTTTCACTAGTCTGAGTTTGGGGACACAGTTCTATTTTCTTTTTCCTTAACTACTTACTAGCAGTTGTTTGTTTTGTTTTCATATATTAGATATATATTTAATGGTAAGGTAGTCCCAGTTCTTTTTGGAAGTATGAAGGTCAACAAATAGCATGCTTTTGATTAGAAATTAAGTGTCCTGTGTCCAGAGAATTTTGTCCCCTGAATAAGACTTCTGCAATTAGACTAAGTAGTAGCTTGGTTTCTCATGTAACTTGAGCCATTAGGTTAGGGTTGCATACTTGCTTGTTTGTTGTGGATAAATATCACACTATTAAGTGTGTTATGCCATTAAGTGTAAATTTTATTCACCCTTCCCATGCTAAAAGACACTATGATGAATTCTTGCTTCTTATTTAGAAATGAGAAACTAAACTAGGAATCATTGTATACAGCCTTTAATACATGCATTTTATGCCAAACACTCTCTTTTTTTAGGGGATTTAACCTGGGAAAAGAGGAAGAGGCACAGATTCTTCTTGAGTCACAAAAATCAAGCAGATATGCAGAAATATCTTATCTTAGCTTTACATGCTTTTCATATGTACTTGCATAATATCTTACATTAAAAACTCGTCTGGTTTTTCCTCTGTGTGTTTATGTTATTGTTGCCGTGTGTGACTTCTGGGTCATGAGATTTTGAAGTCCCAAACTAACAACATAAGATGTTGGTAAGAATGGCAGGTGAACAGTCACCTGTTTTCTTTGCACTTTCAAGTATTGTTTCAATTCTTATAACAAGACTGTCTCTGGATTGCTCTCAGGATGTAGCAATGGAGTGAAACCTGAAGCATGTTTTCTCTGGAAATTCTACTTCATTCTGATTTGAATGAACTTGTGTGAACTTAAAGCATCATTCAGCTTTGAGGTTCCTGTCCCATGCAGAAACCTAACATTTGTTGAGTTCCACAGAGAGAAGAGAGATTTAAGCTCTTATATATTTCTTAGTTTTCTCATCTTGGAGCATAAGATATTGTAGTGGAGTCTCGGATGGATTAGTGGCAGTGAGGGACAAGTTCCATATTCAGCAGTCTGCTTCTCTGCTACCTTTGGATTAGGAAAAGAACATTTTTGATTACAAAACGTTCTTTTGTAATTTCGATTAGGAAAAGAACATTTTTGATTGCAATATGTTTGTTTGTTTATATTTTTTCTTCTGAGATTCTTGAATTTATCTGATTTAAAGGCATTTTCCTGCTACTATTCCTAAGAGTCATTGCTAAAACATAGTTTATTTTATTATAGAAACAGAGTAAGCTAATTATCTCCTGAGAACTTGCTATAATTTTAAGGGTTATGCACAAGATGTTAACTAATCACACAGCTCCCAGATATTTGTAACATGCAGTGTGACTCTGAGGTTGCATTTACATGAGTGCTAGGCATGACTTATGATGTGTTGTTTCTGGTGCTGCATGGAAGAAAAAATAGTACATTATGCAGGGTTAAATTCACAATACTTTACATGTCTTATTTCAGATAGAATAGAAGTATATATTATTTTATCACAATTCAACAATTCACAGCATTTTCTAAAAATTAATATTTTTGGCCAGGCACAGTGCCTCACACCTGTAATCCCAGCACTTTGGGAGGCCGAGGCGGAAACATCATGAGGTCAGGAGTTCGAGAAAAGCCTGGCCAATATGGTGAATCCCATTTCTACTAAAAATACAAAAATTACCCAGGCACAGTGGTGGGTGCTTGTAACCACAGCTACTCGGGAGGCTGAGGCAGGAGAATCGCTTAAACCCGGGAGGTGGAGGTTGCAGTGAGCTGAGATTGCACCACTGCACTCCAGCCTGGGTGACAGAGCAAGACTCCGTCTTGGGGAAAAAAAAAAAAGGAAAATTAATACTTTTAGTTTAAAAATATTTATAAAAGAGAAATTAGTTGCCAGTTGCAAATATAATGTAAACTAATGCAAACTAATATGAGTTAATATACATGTGTTAAAATAAATATCCTTTTAAAATCAGATCTTAAAATAATGTCAGTAATGTGAATAGGGAAACCTAAGGCTTATTTTTTCAAATCTTACGTTGAAGTCAATGTAATTGCTGCTAATAATAAGAAATCTATTAGAACTGTTCAGAATTGTCAGATTAAAATGAAAAATATGTAGAACTGATGCATTTGATTTGCAGACCTGTTAACTAGATATCTTTATGTCAAGGGTAGTTCTTTTTTAATTTGTACATTTTCTTTAAAAGATGTCTACATTCACTATGTTTATTTAGTCACTATCTATTCATTCTTTAATGCTTTTCGTTTCACATATTCTAACCAACTATTAAATTTTTGCTGCTTATAGTCCTAATAATAAGTTTCAAGGTCTTAAATAAAACAGGAAATGAATCTCTAGCCATTACCCTCAAAAATCTATCTGAAGCTTGAATATGGCTACTTTCCTATTTTCATTGAAAACTTCTCTCAAAATATGTGTTACATTTTCTTGTTTCTTTACCTCCATCTCAAATCATGTTTTCTCTGTTTTGAGTATTTTCCATTTTTAAAAAGGTTTTTATATCCTCTTTCTCTCTAGAAGACAAGTACTCTTTTTTATTCTTTTTTTGTTTTTATCCAAAGCACTAACTACACTAGCTTGCAAATAACACTTGTTCAAAAATTACTCATGGGTAGAAAAAGAAAGATAAAGATCTTTCTGCTTTGAAAGAATTTTGGCCTGATCTTGGTAAGGTTTAAGTCACTTTGGGTACTGCTTTAGAATCCTACTTGTGTCCTCAAAGAACTGAAGATCTTTCTTATTCTTCAAATATGTTATTCAGGAATCACAGAATCCAGAGAGAAATCAAATCTCTTCACTTAAATGGCTTTTTTTCCTTTTATCTGAAATTTACTATAGCTTATTTTTTGTTACTAATACAAATAATTGCTTGCAATTTTAAAATGAATTAGAAAATTATTTTTTATTCTTCAATAAAACAATATCTTATCAAGCATATGAGATCAAAATTCTGCATTGGTTTAGTAACATACCTTTTCTCCTGACTATTTTTTTTTAATTTATTTATTATTATTATACTTTAAGTTGTAGGGTACATGTGCATAACGTGCAGGTTTGTTACATATGTATACTTGTGCCATGTTGGTGTGGTGCACCCATCAACTCGCCATTTACATCAGGTATAACTCCCAATGCAATCCCTCCCCCCTCCCCCCTCCCCATGATAGGCCCCGGTGTGTGATGTTCCCCTTCCCGAGTCCAAGTGATCTCATTGTTCAGTTCCCACCTATGAGTGAGAACATGCGGTGTTTGGTTTTCTGTTCTTGTGATAGTTTGCTAAGAATGATGGTTTCCAGCTGCATCCATGTCCCTACAAAGGACACAAACTCATCCTTTTTGATGGCTGCATAGTATTCCATGGTGTATATGTGCCACATTTTCTTAATCCAATCTGTCACTGATGGACATTTGGGTTGATTCCAAGTCTTTGCTATTGTGAATAGTGCTGCAATAAACATACGTGTGCATGTGTCTTTATAGCAGCATAATTTATAATCCTTTGGGTATATCCCCAGTAATGGGATGGCTGGGTCATATGGTACATCTAGTTCTAGATCCTTGAGGAATCGCCATACTGTTTTCCATAATGGTTGAACTAGTTTACAATCCCACCAACAGTGTAAAAGCGTTCCTATTTCTCCACATCCTCTCCAGCACCTGTTGTTTCCTGACTTTTCAATGATCGCCATTCTAACTGGTGTGAGATGGTATCTCATTGTGGTTTTGATTTGCATTTCTCTGATGGCCAGTGATGATGAGCATTTTTTCATGTGTCTGTTGGCTGTATGAATGTCTTCTTTTGAGAAATGTCTGTTCATATCCTTTGCCCACTTTTTGATGGGGTTGTTTGTTTTTTTCTTGTAAATTTGTTTGAGTTCTTTGTAGGTTCTGGATATTAGCCCTTTGTCAGATGTGTAGATTGCAAAAATTTTCTCCCATTCTGTAGGTTGCCTGTTCACTCTGAGGGTAGTTTCTTTTGCTGTGCAGAATCTCCTGCCTATTTTTAAACAGAGCATTTTTGTAGTATATACATACTAGAGTCAATTAGGAGATGTAATGCAGAAGTATAACAATATTATTTACAAGTATAGTAATGTACTTACGGCTCAAGTAAATACACTGAGAAAGAACCAGATAATTTATTACGCTAAGGCAAATGTGTACTTACATTTCCTCTTTTATCCTTCATAAAAATGTTCAAAAATGTTTGTATTAAGAAAAATACTCAGAGTATACCTTCATCTAAGGTAAATCTCTTTATTTAATGTTCCTTTGAGGCTTCCTGTATGTAGCTTAGTATGTCACCTTAGAAGTATATATATTGTATGGATTATAAGATTTTAATATGTTTTTTACTTACAAAAATGATATCTTATTTTTTCATCACGCTCACTTTTTTTAAATGAGGAATTTGGCATAAAGTCTTTTCAGCTTGTTAATGTCTACGACATGGAGACTACGCGAAGTTATTCTAGGTATAACTACAACGAGGAACCGTGTTGCCTAAAACAAACACAGACTTACGTTTAAGTCTTTAATCCACCTTGAGTTAACTTCTTTATAAGTCTGTAAGGAAGGGGTCCAGTTTCAGTTTTCTGCATATGGCTAGCCAGTTTTCCCAACACCATTTATTAAATAGGGAATCCCTTCTCCATTGCTTATGTGTGTCAGGTTTGTCAAAGATCCGATGGTGGTAGATGTGTGGCATTATTTCTGAGGCCTCTGTTATGTTCCATTGGTCTATATATCTGTTTTGGTACCAGTACCATGCTGTTTTGGTTACTCTAGCCTTGTAGTATACTTTGAAGTCAGGCAGCATGATGCCTATAGCTTTGTTCTTTTTGCTTAGGATTGTCTTGGGTATATGGGCTCTTTTTTGGTTCCATATGAACTTTAAAGTAGTTTTATCTAATTCTGTGAAAAAAGTCAATGGTAGCTTGATGGGAATAGCATTGAATCTATAAATTACTTTGGGCAGTATGGCCATTTTCACAATATTGATTCTTCCTATACATGAGCATGGAATGTTTTTCCATTTGTTTGTGTCCTCTCCTATTTCCTTGAGCAGTGGTTTGTAGTTCTCCTTGAAGAGCTCCTTCATGTCCCTTGTAAGTTGTATTCCTAGGTATAAGAGTTCTGCACAGTAAAAGAAAAATATCATCAGAGTGAATAGGCAACCTACAGAATGGGAGAAAATTTTTGCAATCTATCCACTAGACAAAGGGCTAATATCCAGAACCTACAAAGAAACAAATTTACCAGAAAAAAATAATCCCATCAAAGAATGGGCAAAAGATATGAACAGACACTTCTCAAAAGAAGACATTTATGTGGCCAACAAACATATGAAAAAAAGTTCATCATCATTGGTCATTAGATAAATGCAATTCAAAACCACAATGGGATACCACCTCATGCCAGTTAGAGTGCAGATCATTAAAAAATCAGGAAACAACACATGCTGGAGAGGATGTGGAGAAATAGAAATGCTTTTACACTGTTGGTGGGACTGTAAATTAGTTCAACCATTGTGGACGACAGTGTGGCAATTCCTCAAGGATCTAGAACTAGAAATACCATTTGACTCAGCAATCCCATTACTGGGTATATACCTAAAGGATTATAAATCATTCCACTATAAAGAAACATGCACACATATGTTTATTGCAGCACTATTCACAATAGCAAAGACTTGGAACTAACTCAAATGCCCATCAAAGATAGACTAGATAAAGAAAATGTGGCACATATACACTATGGAATACTATGCAGCCATAAAAAGGATGAGTTCATGTCATTTGCAGGGACATGAAGCTGGAAACCATCATTCTTAGAAAACTAACACAGGAACAGAAAACCAAAAACCACATGTCCTCACTGATAGGTGGGAGTTGAACAATGAGAGCACATGGACACATGGAGGGGAACATCACACACCAGGGCCTGTCAGGGGGTGGGGGGGCTAGGGGAGGGATAGCATTAGGAGAAATACCTAATGTAGATGAGAGGTTGATGGGTGCAGCAAACCACCCATAGCACATGTATACCTATGTAACAAACCTGCATGTTCTGTACATACATCCCATAACTTAAAGAGTGTGTGTGTGTGTGTGTGTGTGTGTGTGTGTGTGTGTGTGCATAAAACACAGACTTCTGGGAAGATCAGTTTACAAAAAGCAAAACAACATAACTCAAAACAAAAGACCCACAACTAAATTTGCTCACAACTCCCTTCTTTTGCACTATGCCCACCAAAACCATTCCATGTTCTAGCTTCAGTTTAAGTAGGGCAATTCAGTTTCAAAGGTGATTCATTTATTATTCAAGGTTTCATGTGCTACTTCATTTTTTGGTGCTAATTCTGTCCACACTTAATCACTAAAGCAGCTCCTCCTTATTTCTCTTTCCTATTATCACCTAATCTAGCTACATTATGCCAAAAATAATACAAAACTGGCTTTTATATAATTTTCTGTGTGTTTTCAGAGAATTGACTGACACTCCTACCTGCAAACTGTCTGTTGGTTTTGTCCATTTCTTAAAAAATGGCCAAATGTTCACCCACCTAAGGATGTACAGGTACTTTGAAAAAAAGCAACAGCAATCAGCTTGCTTTAGGCCTTCAACTTTTACATGCAGATAATGAGGCAGAGGTCAAACCATATAGGAAATGTCCTTCAGTTTGACAGTGCAAAGGTAATAGATCTTTCACAAACTGGTTCAACTGATGAGAAAACACAAGGTGACCAGATGTATATCTGTTTACTTTCATTTCCCAGCTATTTCCATGTCCTATGATGGGAACGGATGGAAAGTTTCATGTTATGTTTTGGCTTCTACTAAATTAGTCCTACTGCTTCTGGAAAGAAGTCTTTTTCCGTCCCAGAAAAACAAACAAACAAACAACAACAACAACAAAATACATATTTTAACTGAGAAAGAAAACCGGAGCTAAGCCGAGAGCAGGATGAAAACAGCACATTGGTTATAGATATCAATGTGTAAATATTTGAAAAATCTCCTTCAAAATTGGGTTAACTTGATTCATGCTTATAAACCTCAGATACATGTATCCCCAGATATATGCAGTATTTTGCAGAAGCATATACAGATCCATGGTGTAAATGTGGAATGCATCGTGGGAGAATCAGGAAAACAAAGTTTATGGAAAACTGGGCAATTTTATTGGTAATCTGTTTAAAATACTTTTAAAAATAAAAATTAGCAAAGATATGATGCCCACAAGTGGATTACTGAAATACCATCACCAAACAGGACATCAGGTAGCATAATGTGAGTAAGTAATAAAGTTCTCTTCATGACTGAGGCAGCCCTGTGGTGTTTTATAATAAAATAATTAGGTTCTGTGCAGCCTTATCCTGTTTTCACTCCTCTCTTTAAAAATTTGGTGCAACTCTGACTTTAGTCATCCCTAAGAAAAGAGAAATTGGACATGGCCAAGCTTCTGGGAGTTTCCTATGACCTCCACTGATGAGATTAGGAAGATTTATTTTGGCATCTCTGCTTTTCCCTTTAGAGTGACCAGTCAGAAACTGGTGTCTAGAACACTATGATGACGATGAAGTAGGAGACCTCTTGTCACTGCATTTCTAGAGCCTTTATGTTGCTTCCTCTTCCTTAGTGGCTTATAAGCAGGGAGACTGTTCATTCTGTGGCAGATGGGGGAGTGAAAGGGGTGCAGGGCCAACAGAAATGTCCTAGGAAAACTGGACCAAATTTTCATAATAGGTAACGGGGAAGTTTGTAAAGGAAGAATTAAAGTTTGAGTTAATTTGATACATCAGTTTTAAGGGTGCTTCTTGGGGCAATACATGTGAGAATAGAAGAGCCTGATTTCATACAGTGTGTCAGTTACCAAAGCATGTAGCAGAAAATGCCAAAATTACATCAGGCTTAACATAGGGCACACAATCTCAAAAATATTCAGCAATTTCCATGGGAGTATTTTAATTTACTTTTCCAAGACTCGGGGTTGCTCTTTTACTCTCTTTTACCTTTAGAAGTTTCTCAATGAGAATTGTACATATTTAGAAACTTCTGGGAGAAAAAGGGTGACTCCTACACTGCTGTATGTCATCAGTGATTAAATAACTCATTAATGTAGCCTTTGCATAATTATAAATGGGCAACTGGTCATTTGAATTAATGTCTTCACTATTTGGTTAAAACAGAATTAGTTAAATAATAAAAGTTCCTTTCAGATACCATAAGGCAATAAGAAAAATTTTACAAAAGTAAATTTTGATATAATAATGTTTAATTAATGAAAAGTTAAGAAAACAAAAGCTATGACTTCTTTATCTTGGAGCAGAATTAAAACATAAAAATTATAATTTCTCTTGATATATATACATTATGATATTTTATTTACATAGAATTTCAGACTTACAGGGAAACTATTAAATATATATATGATGCTGATTTTTGTGTTAGCCTCAGCACAGCTGCTTTAAACATAATTTTTATGCAGCAGTACCACATACAATGTGTTGATAATTTATTTTTCTAAATTACACATATACAAAATAAGTTTACTTCAAACTGTTTTTATTTCTTCCTCATCTCTGTATATTGTCCTTTGTTATATTTTTAAATTTATAATTTTTCAAAGTAAATTTGCTTTCTTCTTGAGATAATAAAGGTATCAAATTGAGTATAAAGAATATTCTTTGTGGCCGGGCGCGGTCGCTCGTGCCTGTAATCCCAGCACTTTGGGAGGCCGAGGTGGGCGGATCACGAGGTCAGGAGATCAAGATCATCCTGGCTAACACGGTAAAAGCACGTTTCTACTAAAAATACAAAAAAAAAAAATAGCCAGGCATGGTGGCGGGTGCCTGTAGTCCCAGCTACTCGGGAGGCTGAGGCAGGAGACTGGCGTGAACCTGGGTGGCAGAGCTTGCAGTGTGGCAGAGCTTGCAGTGTGCCACTGCACTCCAGCCTGGGTGACAGAGTGAGACTCCACCAAAAAAAAAAAAAAAAAAAAAAAGGAATATTCTTTGCAAATGATCTTAAATAATTCAAGAAAATTCAGTTTTGAAAAATGAATATTAGTTAACTACTACAAATATTTTAGAAGTAAACCTCTAAGGTTCTCAGAACAATTCCAAAAGGGGACTTGTATAAAACAAGTGCTTTTGACATTTTTCTAGTTTCAGTTTCATCACCTGTGAAACTGAATTAAACATTTTTACCTCATAGGATTCGGTTGAGGGGCTGATGGAGAAATACAGGTCATTATTTTTATGTCTGACTTAATGGTCATTTTGTAGCTGAATCAGTGCCCTGAGGAAAAGGAATCTGGTATAGATGGAAGTTATTGTTGTTAGGAGAAGGTTACAAGTTTGGAGTCATGGGGCATTAAAGTGGGTATCTTTTGTGCACGTTATTCCCTTTGCCTTGATGCTTTCTCCCTTTCCTTCCTAGGCCAACTCTGACTTATCCTTTAGTTTGGCTGAGGCATCACCTCAACTGGGAAGCATACTCTTATGAGATAGATTGTAGTAAATTAGTTTGTATGTGTGCCTGTAGTATGACATGTATTCTCCTATCACAACATAGCGGACGTATGTCTTCACAATGTTTACCATACGTGTTGTGCTTACCTAGCTCCTTAATTAGAATTTGGGCTCCATATTTTACATTGCAGGATTTTCAATTCTATTACCAAAATGTAGTGCCTTAATTCTGAACTATTTACAATTCCATCATTCTAATAACCAGTGAGCTCCTGCTATGTCAGACATTCTACTAGGCTCACTGCACCTGATAAATCTAAAGCACAGACTAAATCTTGTTCTTGAAGAAGTGTATTGTAACTACATAGAACAATAAAGATAAAACGATCATACTAGTGACCTAGAAGCGAGCAGGACAGTCCCCAGTGTTGTGAAATTGCTTCTAATGGACTCAGGGAATTCCCAAGCAATCAGAACACACATATGCTACAAACGAGCAGCAGGTGTTCCCCCCTGCATATCCCTACCAAGTGAGCATATTTTCATGTTCTTTTTTTCTCTCCCTCTGCCTCAAAATAGGTTATTTTTTTCCATCACAGTAGAATTATGCCTTCCAGAGAAGCCCTACACATGAAAGAATTAAATACAGGATAAGTGCAGGTTGTTAAATGAATCTGTACTCCAAAAACAACATGAGGTGAGATTTCTGCCAAAAAGAAGCACTAAAAACAAAACACAAAACAACCAGGGAAACTTCATACAATGTTTACAAAGTTGAAAGTTGAAGTATTACTGTGTAATATATTTTCTAAATACAATAATCAAGGCAGAAATAAATAAGATCATGTAGGTTAAGATTTGTGCATTAACTCTTAGAGCTTTCATTACTTGTCAAACTTTCTGGAATGCTTCTTATTGCACAGAATGATCCATGTGGAAAATAAAAAATTTGTGAAATATGGTTTATCAGGTCTAAAATATATTTCTTAATAATATGATATGCTTACGGTAGAAAACTTGGAAAATTCAATGAAAAAAATGCCTATATTCTGACCACACAAAACCAATTACTGTTAACACTTTTGTTATATCAAATCCATTAATTATTTTCTATGCATAATATTTGTTTTGATATTTTTACATAGTTAGTTTATGCCCACCCAAAGGTTCATTATATGTTTGAGTTATATTATGTTTAATTATAGAGAGCTCAAATATTAACTACACTTATCAGAGATATTACAGGCTGCAGAAAATGTTAAACTTTCCTCCCTCATTGAGTACCAACGTACATTTGAATAATGGTTTTACAATTTATTTTGACTTGTTTATTCTTCATAAAAAAAACTTGAGAAATAAGAATATCCCCTTTCTTCAGGTGTGTCTACAGAATCAAGTGACTTACAAAGATCACTCATTCTAGTCTAATAGGTAGAGTAAGAGTGAATGTATTGTCCCCAAGGTCCTCCTTCAGAGTTTTCGCTGCTACTGCACAGATTTTTTTTTTTTCTTTTGGATCTTATAAGTCTTATACTTTCCTTTCTTTTTTTAATTATACTTTAAGTTTTATAAGTCTTATACGTTCCTTTCTTTTTTAAAATTATACTTTAAGTTTTGGGGTACATGTGAAGAACGTGCAGGCTTGTTACATAGGTATACACATGCCATGGTGGTTTGCTGCACCCATCAATCATCTGCATTAGGTATTTCTCCTAATGCTATCCCTCCCCTAGTACCCCACCCCCCGAAAGGCCCCGGTGTGTGATGTTCCCATCCCTGTGTCCATGTGCTCTCATTGTTCAACTCCCACTTATGAGTGAGAACATGCGGTGTTTGGTTTTCTGTTTCCATGTCCAACTTCATCCATGTCCCTGCAGAGGACATGAACTCATCCTTTTTCATGGCTGCATAACATTTCATGGTGTATGTGTGTCACATTTTCTTTATCCATTCTATCATTGATGGACATTCAGGTTGGTTCCAAGTCTTTGCTATTGTGAATAGTGCCACAATAAACATACATGTGTATGTGTCTTTATAGAATGATTTATAATCCATTGGGTATATACCCAATAATGGGATTGCTGGGTCAAATGTATTTCTAGTTCTAGATGCTTGAGGAATTGCCACACTGTCTTCCACAATGGTTCACCTAATTCACAGTCCCACCAACAGTGTAAAAGTGTTACTATTTCTCCAGATCCTCTCCAGCATCTGTTATTTCCTGATTTTTTAATAGTCGCCATTCTAACTGGTGTGAGGTGGTATCTCCTTGGGGTTTTGATTTGCATGTCTCTAACGACCAGTAATAAGCTTTTTTTCATGTGTTTGTTGGCTGCATAAATGTCTTCTCTTGAGAAGTATCTGTTCATATCCTTCGCCTACTTTTTGATTTTTTTTTTCTTGTAAATTTAAGTTCCTTGTAGATTCTGGATATTAGCCCTTTGTTTAACAGATAGATTGCCAAAATTTTCTCCCATTCTGTAGGTTGCCTGTTCACTCAGATGATAGTTTCTTTCGCTCTGCAGAAGCTCTTTAGTTTAATTAGATCTCATTTGTCAATTTTGGTTTTTGTTGCCATTTGCTTTTGGTGTTTTAGTCATGAAGTCTTTGCCCATGCCTATGTCCTAAATGGTATTGCCTAGGTTTTCTTATAGGGTTTTTATGGCTTGGGGTCTTATGTCCATCTTGAGGTCTTTAATCCATCTTGAGTTATTTTTTTATAGTGTAAGGAAAGGGTTCAGTTTCAGTTTTCTGCATATGGCTAGCCAGTTTTCCCAACACCATTTATTAAATAGGGAATCCTTTCCTCATTGCTTCTTTTTGTCAGGTTTGTCGAAGATCAGATGGCTGTAGATGTGTGGCATTATTTCTGAGGCCACTGTTCTGTTCCATTGGTCTATATATCTTTTCTTTTACATTTTCTAGTTGAATAAAAACATTTCAGATTAATATCCTTTCAGAACTAGAGTATGATGAAGTCTCCACAAAATGACGGAAGTCTTAAAGTTGAAAATGTCTATTTTCTATTCAATAGTATAAAAATCTACCATTTAAATATTTGAGATACTTGAGATTAAAGTACACATTTGGAAAATCCTAAGATACCAAGAGTTCAGAGGGGTTAGATGGGATCTGAGAACTGCTAGGACAAAAGATGAAGACTGCTAGCGCTCGCTCCTGATCATGTGTGAGTGCTAAAACCCTCCTCTTCTTTGTCATTTGTGTGAAAGTGACTAAAATATTAACATAGAACTGTTGTGAGTACACTTGGTAAATTATCTCAAGATCAGAACCTATATAACCTATATCAAACCTCCTATTTCTGAGGAGATATTAGTCTGGAGTTCTGTCAGATTTCCACGGTATGGGGAATTACATGTGGTAAATAAACCATCTGGAGATTCTATTGGACAATGATCTCAGTTTTCACTTATATCACTTTTATTATATTATTTATATCAGAACCTAGAGAACAAAACAGAAAGGCAGACATGGACAGTCAAAACAAATATTATATCTTCAATATTGTATTTGTTTTCTTACTTATCATGATGAGATTTACATGAACAACAATTTATGAACTGACACAGCCAAAGCTTCTTGTTCATCTTTCACTGGAAGGGAGGGAAGAGGAGTAGTAGATACCAGTCCTTTGTGTCACACTGAATCCCAACACCTGCCATGTTCTGCTACCTAAGCGTGTGTTTTTGGGTCACCCTTAGCCCTGCCTTCATCAGGGGGCGTAGGTCCAATCTGTATATATAGAGCGATGTAAAGCTTCAAAAAAATTGGCCCCCAGTCTTTTCTGCAACTTTAGCCTTCTTGGTTGTGGGAATACCAGAGGACTGGGCCCAAGTCCTGTTTTAGTTTATTTGCCATGGCAGACTTGTCAATTGATCTGTCACCTCAGCATTCTATTGGAACTGATTGCCTTAAACATTAGGCTGAAAGAAAAGCAGCCTGGGAGGGGTATTTTATCCCTCCCAGGACAAAAAAAAAAAAAATGTCATTGGCTATTCTCCCTTCTGGTGAGTGTAAACTTTGTGTGGAGTTGACTGTGGCTGATAGTATGACTATAAGGCAATGATCAAGAAAATGCTAATCAAGACATGCAGTATTGCTTCAATACCTCTTTCAATGACTAAAGAGCCTGGAGGTACAGGGAACCTGGAAAAAGAGGAAGAACAGTCCTCCATGGCTTATTCAATTACAGATCCTAGAGTCCATTAATATCAGTTAGTTCCATTAGTGGATATTTGATAGAGTTGCTCGAGTACATCAGAAGGCTTAGGAGCACCATGATTAGGGTGGTTGTCCTAGTCTGTTTTCTGTTGCCGTAACTGAGTACTTGAGATGGGTAATTAATAAGGAAAAGAGGTTTATTTCTTACAGTTCTGGAAGCTGGGAAGCCCAAGAGCATGGTACTGACATCTGGTGAGGGCCTTCTTGCTATGTTATAACACAGAGGAGGGCATCACATGGTGAGAGGATAAGAGTGTGCTTGTCAGCTCAGATCTCTCTTCCTCTTCTTATAAAGCCACCAGTCAATCATGACCTTATCTAATACCAATTTCCTAATTACTTCCCAAAGGCCCCACCTTCAAATACCATCAACATGTAAATTTAATGATTATGTTTCCAACATATAAAAGTTGGGGGACACATTCAAATCATAGGAGCAATATCACAGGACACACTGGGACGGTGAACATCTTTACCTATGTAACATCCAGTACTAAATGGCAGCCCTGGAAGTCTGAAAGATGATCTAAGGAGGCCACCATCTATGAAAGATGCCCCAAAATATTTGCAAAGCCTCGGTGATAATCCTTCTGAAGGGATCTAATGTCAAGATAGTAAGTGTGTAGCTGTTTCACACCTTCAGTAGTTTTAGGTTTTCCCTTTATGTAAGAAAAGGGACCATTTTTTTCTATTTGCAGAAATAGCTATAGCATCTGGCTTATATCCCAAACTAACCCTTTGCTAGAGATCCTGGGATTCTTCTGTCACTTCTATAATCTCCTACTTCCCCTATGGTTTTGTGAAATTGGAGTGCATTTATCTGTACACTTTCCAGGTTTAGGATGGACAGCACTGTTTCAACTGATATGTCATCTGGATACACAGGAGTTGGATAAAGTAACTTTAGTGATTGTGTTGTCTCATAACAGCCAGCCAGAGTCAGCAATGACTACAGATTTGCATCCCCATGGTTCACAGAGTACATTCTGGACTTGGAGACTTCAACGGGTGTCAGGATAGTAGGAAGATAAGAAACATAATGAGGGCAAGAGACTGATTTCTCAACACTGTGATTATACCATGCACTATTATTAAGGAAGGCTGGCAACCAAATAGGAATTTTCATGATATTCTTGTATTTGGGCTCAGATAGCTTTAAGCAAAAAATCCAACCAGCTTTCCAAGTATTCTCTTTGTTTTTACTTTCAGTTTGACTATGATGTATTTAGGTGTGGATGTTTTTGTATTTATCCTACTTAGAGTTTACTGAGCTTCTTGAACATGTAAATTAATGTTTTTCATAAAGTTTGGCATATTTTTAGTCATTAAATCTTCAATTTTTGCCCTATCCCTCTTTTTTTCCTATCTTTTTCAGGAACTCTCATTTTGTGTATGTTGGTATGTTTGATGGGGACGCATAGGTATCTGTGGCTCTGGTCATTTTTCTTGAAACTTTTATTTCTTTCTCTGCTTCAGATTAAATGATTTCTACTGAAATATTTTCAAGTGTGATGACTTGACTCTTTCTTCTGCCATCTCAAGTATGATTAGCTCCTGTAGGAACTTTTCTGTTTCAATTATTATATTCTTCAACTCCAGACTACTTCTTTTTTCGTTTTTAGATACAGTGTCTTGCTCTGTCACCCAGGCAGGAGTGCAGTGATGTGATCATAGCTCACTGCAGCCTCAAACTCCTGGGCTCGAGTGATCCCCCTACTTCAGCTTCCTGAATAGCTGGGACCACAGGTGCATGCCCTGAAGCCTGGTTAAAATTTATTTATTTATTTACTTATTTACTTACTTACTTACTTACTTATAGAGACAGAGTCTCTCTGTTGCTCTGGCTTGTCTCAAGCTCCTGGCTTCAAAGTACTCCTGAGTTTGCATTTGACTTTGTTTTATAATTTATACTTCATTATTGAAACTTTCTGTTTGATGTCTCATTTTCATACTTTCATTTAATTACTTAAAAATAACTTTCTTTAGTTCTTGAACATATTTATGAAAGCTTCTTTGAATTTTTTGTTTGCTAAACCTAACAATTGACTTCACTCAGAGACAGTTTTTATGTTTGCTCTTTACCCTTGGTATAGGATATACTTCTTTGTAATAGGTCTTAAGATATTTTTTTTGAAAACTGAAACCTTTATATAAAATATTACAGCAACTCTAGATTCTGATTGCTCAGGGGGATTGTTGTGCGTTTTCTATTTTAGTTTGTTTTATGTTAAATTGCCTAGACTAATTCTCTGCGATGTTATGTAGCATCTGAAGTCTCTGTTCCATTTTTTTTTTTTATTCTTAGTTTTAGTTTTAAGCCTACTTTCTCGGGTGTTACTCCTCTGTTAGCATAGTTTAGTGTTCAATACCTGGATTATTATTAGTATTATATACATATCCTGATATATTAAGGCATGCACTCTTTGCTGATGAATCTGGGTACAAGTCAAGGAGCACAATTAGAGTTCAAGCAATTTGCAAGTCTTCCCAACTTTTCACATTGCACTGGATTTTTTCATATTTCATAAGCAAATGCAGAGTGTACCACATTTATCCAGGGATGTATGGATGGCTAGGGCCCTCTCCATTCTCTACTAGGTGTGCCATATAGTTTTCCAGACCACTAGAGATATTCGGGAAGTGTCAAATCCTACTTTGTTGGCCTCCTTTTCCAGATAACCCAGTTAAATGTCTGGAAGGTCTACCAATTTGCAGTTTTCCCTACCAAGGTTTTCAGTGTCAGAGTGCCTGCAATATTGACTTTCTCTGTTCATTTGCTGCTGAGATGACTACTGGCTCTGACAACACCTAGGTTTTTCTATGCTTTGCCTAAAATCATATCAACTCCCTCTGTGGTAATGTTCTCATATTAAGGGCTTGTCCTACCCTGTAGGGTACATTTTGTCACACTTGACAGAAGTAGGGTGAATGGGGAGGCAAATGGGAATAGCACTATGCTAAAATCCCACAAAATCTCATAGTTACTACATAAAGTTTAGTAGATATTCTTAAATAAATGATTTTCAGTTATGTCTATGCTTTTGATCAATATCCAGAGTCCTAAAATGGTTGCTTGTGACAATTTTTTTTAATTGTTGCTTTTTTGAGAGAGGATTTACTGAGCTACTTAAGCCATCATTTGAGAAGTTCTGTCTTTGGTTATTTTTAAATTGTAAATTGACAAATTATAGTTGTATATTTTTTATGTTTTAATTATAGTTGCATAAATGTATGGTGTTATGATTTATAAGCACAATGTAAGATAACTAAATCAATCTAATTAACACATCCATTACCTCAAAATCTTTTTATTCAATTCTTTACAAATTGCTTGATTTTTATTAACTTTTATTTTAAGTTCAGGGGTACATGTGCAGGTTTGTTATGTAGGTAAACTTTTATAAGACGCTTTTGGTGCTAAAAGAGAAATTCTGCTTGCTGTATCAACTGTCAAGGTTCAGGTAACCCAAGAACATGTTCACCAAGCGCTCTGAAATAGCATTTCCTGGGAAAAAATCATGGCAACAGGAACAATACCTGGTATAGAACCTCTATGACTTATTGCATTATGGAGCAACACACACAGAAGCTGGCTAGATATCTGACTTCAGTAGAGGGGACCCCAGATAGTTTCACAAAATGCTGCTCCTGTTTCTTCATCATCTTCTTAATTTTTTTAAATTAGGTGCTGGATACAGAATTATAGCATTAACAACGATGAACATCTTTAGGTCTCTGGAAAAAGGATATTACATTGCAAAAGAGTTTTATTAGTGTATAGCCTTCCTATCAGCAAATTATGAAAGTGTTTATTTCAATAGGCACAAACCAGCTGAGACTGACAAAACAGGAAGGGATATGACACATCCAATAGGCCTAAAGAGTAACTTTTAAATTTACATTCCTTTGATTTGTAGTAAGAATAAAACCCAAATATTTGCCCTAGTTGCATTTTCTTTTCTGTGATTATTCTATTTTTTCTTTTGTCAATTTTATAGTTAATTTTTAAATTTACCATTCTACTAGATTAATCCTCTTATTTTTTTTTGCTTTGTAAATCTGCTTATCTGGAAATTTTCAAGGTTAATTATACCAAATGGCCCACATTATACATTAATCATAATATTATTAAAATATATCTCAGCATGTAAAAACAAGGTACAAAAACATTTAAGTGCTTAAATTCAAGTATTTTTACTTGATTAGTATTAGTCAGTCCATACTAATCGGCTGCTCTCTATTTCTGACAATAGCAGAATAAGATAAAGGAACAAATAGACTCTATCTTGCTATATGGTAATTAGATTCTGGTAGAGATTAATTTTTATAAGAGGCTGTGATATGACCTTTAAATATCTTTAAAACTCTTTCTTCCTTGTTCTACCAGTGGCGTTTTTATTCTAGTAGGAGCTCTAGCACAGAATAATAAATATTTAGAAACATCATTTTATAAATTAATCAATAATTATCAATTGCAGCTAAATTTTACTGGTACAAAAATATTTTCTGTTACTATTTTAAAATCAACTAATTTCATTGTTTTGGTTTCCAATAAGGCCTTTACACATATGCCACTAACCTATGACTCTTCAATGTTTTTTCTTTATTTCTCACTGTCTATAAATATGCATAGTCTGCTTTTACAATAAACACACTGTACATAAATTATATGCCTCATTTTTTTCCAGTATGTTTAACCCATATAATTTATATAAATGTTATAATATTTGCAACAAATGTTATTTTTCTTGATGTCTAACATGGACATCTGCTTTACTGTAGAATCAAGGGGGCCAAGTCTTTGGCTGGGCATTCATCACCCCTACTGACTTGAAAAGGAACATTTAAAACTCATCCAAGAACATAATTTAACTCATCAAAATGGAATAGCCAAGAAGGTTTAGACCTTTATATTTGTGTGTCAATTTTTATTGTTTTATCAATAGCATAAACATTGAAAAGAAAAAAACTGGGACTACAGAAAACATGCAAATGATTACTATTTTAACTTATGATTAACTATTTTTTTTTCTTTTAGTGATGTTTCTACTCAAATGTCTCACTATCCTTAAGTCATATGCTATACCTATTTTATTATATTACCTATTTAAATTGAGCAAAAAATAAATAAAATAATTCTTTTAAGTTTTGCTTCCCTGATTATTCTTTTGGAAACAAAGTGTTTTCATAAATTTACCACCTTCCTTTTACATTTTTAATTTAAAACAAAGATTCTATATAAAAGCCCCTTATATTTACAGAAACAATTTGTTAAGTCTGTTTGGATGTAATCACTTAATTAGGTGTAGTTATTTGATTTTTAGTTATAGTCTTTCTTCATCCTTCTCTTTGGTTTTTCTCCTTCCCTCCTTTGCTTGCTCTGAACATACTATTCTATACCTAAGTACTTAATTTGATATCATTCTCCACAGGAATTATGGCATTTGAACGATACATTTCTTAACAGAAACAGCTTCACAAGCAGGAAAAGTAAATAAAAATTTTTTTTGTGCTTTTGTTTACTTACCCATATGTTGACTGGATGCCCTGATGTTATAAACAGATTGGATTCCAGTCATCTGCTAGATGGCTATGTGAAACTCAAAACTGCATTTTTCTCAGGTCTGAATTCCCAGGACAAGCTATAAAACTAATTTAAGGTAACCACACCTGGGAACAGAACTGATTTTAGCTATCCATAACCATTTTTATTACACTGTTCTTATCTCTACCTTTACATCTTTATTACATAACATAGTTATGTATTGTTGTGTTTTCTTTGGAAGAGAAAGGTCAGTTGCTTCTGTACAGGATGGAGCTCTCAATTCAGACCTTCTTGGTACTTGCTTCCATGAGTGGTAGGGTATCTTATTGAGATAAGGGAAAGTGTTTTCCCTGGATAGCTCTCTCTTCTGCATTTATTTGCCCTATGGATGATTTTGCAGGGTTTGTTTTACAAAAAAGATACATTTTAATTTCATAAAAGTCTAAACTCATGAAAAAGACCACACCTGGTGTGTATGGGTATGCAAATGACATGTAACGAGAAAATATGCCTTGAGGAAGGAAGTAAGAGAATGTTTTCAGGGACCAGTGTTCATGACTGGGGAAGACCATGTTCTACTCTGTCACAGCACTTTGGGCAATTAGAAAGAACTCAGAGAAGATGGCAGAATAAAGCAAGGGGGGTTGACCCCTGAGTTAAACCATAGTCTCAAAAACCAGGTAGGGTATATTGCCACCAAAACTTTGGGCTGCGATAACAGACACTTTATCATCAACTACTAACAACTGCCCACCAAAAAGCCTGCTTGACTTTCAGCACTGCCTAATATCCTGAGACTTTGGCATAATCCTAAGGGAAGCGTCAGTGAAAACTGGGAATAACTTGTCAGCATCTGAGGCTGCTCAATTCCCATTTCAATAGATTTAAAGAAAAAGCTTGTTATGCAAAAAGTAAAATTTTCTGGCAATGACCCTAGGCACTCAGTTCATGTTTTCTGCAAAATTGAGCAGGGACCTGGAAGTGATGCTTTCCTTTTTCCCATATGAAGGCATAGGCGTTTCAGCTCAGCTTCCCATGGAATGTATGACAATCACCTACTGGAAGAGGTGCCACTTCATCTAATAACCTCTAATTTCCCCCAGATTTCTCAAATATGGGGCAACTAGCTTTTCCAGACAACTATTATAAATAGCTGGTAACAAAAACCCTGGCAGTGACAATCTGATCATTGTTGCACTAACAAGGTTGTTATTATGCTTGCATTGTGAAAGAGAAAACAGCAAAGTGAAGGGCTCCAATTCTTGGAACAAAATCCATGCTTGATCTAGGTCTGACTTGCTCCCTATGAAAAGCAACAGGCTGGAGTTTTGATGGAACTCTGTTTTCCTGAACTTCACCTTATGAGTTTTCTTCTTCCCTAATAGAGCTAAAGCCTTGCCCATGTCCTGTGACATTGTACAAGTTCTTCTAAATAATTTTCATGTCCCAGATAAAACATACTACAAATGGCATTACTTCAGTGTTGTATTTCTGGTATAGCTTAATTTATGGACTGACATTTATCCTTGATACACACACACACACACACATATATATACACACATACATATGCATATATACATATGTACATATCGTGCTTAAATATACATGAAATGCCGTAAATCAGAGTCTACCTAGTGGCTACACAAATGCATACATTTTACTAATTGGATACAGAATCCATTAAAACTCTTAAGAGATAAAAATTGAAAATATTTGTAGACAGAAGACAATCAGCCAATAAAACTGAGGTCTTTACCGAACCTTTAAAATAGATATTGTCCAAGAATGGTTTCTAGATTTTTAAAGTTAAAAAAAAAAAAAGAGGAGGAGAAGGAAAAGAGGAAGAAGAAAGAGAAGGAGGAGAAGAAACATGGATAAAGATAAAATATGGCCCAAATATTTAAAATATTTATCATCTGCCTCTTTACAAAGTTTAGCAAACCCTGCTTTAAAATAAAGAAAAACATTCTCATTATTTTAGATAACAACTTAGTATCTTCATAGGAATATATACGTGCATTTCATGGGAAAAATATTGATTATATTAGATGTAAAAAATTGTAACTTCATCTTATAAACATGAGAAACTGTAGAGCAAAATGGACCATGGTGTGCAGAGCAGGTAGCCAACCCTAACTTTGAAAGCTAATTGGAGTTTCGTTAACAAATTCAAGCACTGTACCCTCCAACTTTATAGATCTTCTGAAAATCATCAAAGCTCAGAAGGGCTCTCTCTTATGACCAGTGTGTAGATATTTTAAAATGCTATCTTGAAGAATCATGTTTCCCAATTATCATTCTTACAGCAATTCAAGGAATCTTTGGAAATATTGGGAGACATTAGCCTAGTTATGTTAGTTACACTTGCAACCAGTGTTTAAATCTAGCTTTAAATGACCTGGAGTTGATGTTAAAATAATTCCTTAAGCTTTCAAAATGTTTTTGCCCTGCTGGTTTTCTTGATAGTATCATCAGTTAGGATCTCTGAATGTGGTTCTTATCTGTTTCCCCACCTCCATTCTCACTCTCCTAACCTTTATGCTCCTTAAAGGGTAGGACAGTTTCTCACACTCCATTTATTATAATTAGTCCCAGGAAGCTTTGTTTCCAAATTACTAGACTAAAATTTTCTCCTTTATGTCTCCTTTGGGTGACCGGATCTGATAGCAAGGAAATACTCAAGTGAATAAACGGTTTAGTGTCTATCATTTGATTAATTAGGTACAAAGTTGAAGAATGATTTTACAGAACAATGACTCATGAATTGGAGTTTTTGTAAAATATTGTATCACTTTAAAATCTGAAGTATACTTTTTATTTAGAATAGTTTGGAAACACGCTGTTTGCTAAATAAAATTCAGTAATTACCCAGCTGACAAGGGATTACTAACCCGAATATATAAGGAGCTCAAACAACTCTATAGTAAAAAAACTAATAATGTGATCAAGAAATTGGCAAAGGATTTGAATAGACATTTCTCAAAAGAAGACAAACAAATGGTAAACAGGCATGTGAAAAGGTGCTCAACATCATGATCATCAGAGAAATGAAAATCAAAACTACAATGAGATATCATCTCACCTCAGTTAAAATGGCTATATCCAAAACCCAGGCAATAACAAATGCTGACAAGGATATGGAGAAAAGGGAACACTTGTACACCGTTGGTGGAAATGTGAATTAGTACAACCGCTATGGAGAACAGTTTCCAGGTTTCTCAAAAAACTAAATATTGAACTACAATATGATTCACCAATGCCACTGCTGGATATATATCCAAAAGAGAGGAAATCAGTATACTGAAGAGATATCTGCACTCCTATATTTGTTGCAGCATTGTTTACAATAGTTGAGATTTGGAAGCAACCTAACTGTCCATCAACAGATGAATCAATAAAGAAAATGTGGTACATATACACAACGAAATACTCTTCAACCATAAAAAGAATGAGATTCAGTCATTTGCAACAACATGGATGGAACTGGAGATTATTATTTTAAGTGAAATAAGCCAAGCACAAAAGACAAACATCGCATGGTCTCATTTATTTGTGTGATATAAAAATCGAAACAATTGAACTCATGGACATAGAGAGTAGAAAGATGATTACCAGAAGCTGGGAAGGGTAGTGGTGGGGTGGGGTTGATGGAGGTCGGAATGGTTAATGGCTACCAAAAAAAGAAAAATTAGAAAGAATGAGTAAGACCTACTATTTGGTAGTACAATATGGTGACTACAACCATTAATATCATACTTGTATATTTTAAAATAACTTGAAGAGTATAATTGGATTGTTTGTAACCAAGAGGGTAAATGCTTAAGAGGATGGGTATCCCATTCTTTACGATGTGATTATTACACATTGTATGCCTGTATCAAAACATCTCATGTACCCCTAAATATATACACCTACTATGTGCCCACAACATTTTAAAAAATTCAGTAATTGCTTCAGGCCAAAAGTGTATCATCAATGGTCATGTATTTTAGTACACAGAGTACTTTAACAGATTATTATATTAATAGCTTTTAAAGTCTTTTCACATTTCGAGGTATAAACTTATTTTTGATAAACAGAAAGTGAGTCATTGTGATAGAAACTGACTCATTAAGGTCCACTTGGAAGATCAAGAACCTAACTGTGGAAGTTTAAAATTTGATTTATTTTTTTTCTCAGAAAAAGATGTTAAATATTTAATTGAGATTTAGCAGATATTTCAGTTTAATAATGTATATAATTTTGCCAGTAAGGAAGTTGGATTGTCACATTTTTCTATAAGTCAGTCAGTTAAAACAAAATTAAGTCAATTAATAATATTGAACTTTTAAATATTGTCTCTAGGTTGAGACTATAAATCCAATTGACTCACTGTAAATGAAAATGCAGGTTTATGATGTCAGTGCCACTCCAGAATTCTCCACAAACTTCCAGATTTGCTGTACATCAGGTAACATAAAACTGTTCTTAAATTTGAGGGTGAAGATCAAATATTTTTTTATTTTTGGAACCCTTTCGATACTATATTAACTCAACACAGGAAGAGGTGCTGATTTCACAAAATATTTACACAGTGTTTCCAGTATCCTATATCTGTAGAGTACTTAAAATTATTTCACTTTAACTATTTCATTTGATTCTCACAAAAGCTTTCTAAGGTAATTAGGACATACATTATCTCACTTTGCAAACATGTTAAGGCTATGCAGTACAGGTATGTATGCTGAGTCTTATTGTTTTTCACTAAACTGTCTTTCTCTGAAATGTTCCCATTGTTTTCTTTCCTTATTAATCCAGACAAAACTAAAATTTAAAAAATTTAGTATTTTTGTTATTTGAAAAAAATGTAGGAATGTGTATTATAGATAACTATAATTTTTATTAAAATCAGAAGGAATGCATTGGGAAAAACATTAAAGTTGGGAATATGAATGTCAGAAGTATTTAGCTAGAACACAATGGTGTTAGCTGTTAGGTGTTAAAGATTAAGAATTTTTGGAACTGAAATATAATATATACTTTAGAGATAACACATATTCATATTAAATTATAATATTAATAAAAATATTTTTCCACACATTATTTACAGGAAGCTTGACAATGCTTACTTTAGCAAATCCTTAATCCCAGAAGGACAAACAAGAAAAGGTATTCATTAAAATAGAAGAGATTCTAATAATTTACACCAAGTTGCCAATCACTGTACACTACTGTGTGAAGAAATAAGATTAAATGTCTTTCCTTGATGGAATAGATAATTCTCACTCCTTTGACAAGACAGGACAATGTCATCAACTGAATGAGAGAAGACTATGAAAAATTAGAAAGAAGTTGAATTTTCTTAACTTGGAATGACTTCAGGAAGCATTGCAAGAATAAAGCTTGTATTTTAGATATTTTGAAGATTGCAAAATGAACATACAGAAGAAATTTTGTAATTAAATTTATGCGGGCCAAGCCTATACTGAAAAGAATAGCAAGAAATAAAAATAACCTAAAGCAAAGGCACATTTCAGCAAAATGAGTGTCAATGTTTTAAAAATACAAATTCTCAGCACACTAGTTAAGAAGATAAAAATAAAAAAGAAAAGTGGGTTTATATGTTACTTATCAAAAATGAACATGGGCTGTTAAAATACATAGGGGAAACCATATGTATCACAAAACCCAAAAGAACAGCATGGTTAATAGAATAAAACTTTTGGAACAGTTGGTTATTTGCTATCGCTCACAGTATACATGCAGCTAAAAGAATAAGAAAGTCCTTAGACACCTGAATTAATAATGCTAACAAAAAGCAATTACATTTTTTCTTCCTTAGGTTTGCTCACTGCAATAGGTTGTTCCTTCATTTCAGCTCTGTCTAATATGGTAGCATTTGCTTCTATGTAACTATTGAACACTTAAAATGAAGCTAGTGTGTTGGAAAAATAACACTTTAAGTATTATTAAATTTTAATTACTTAAAATTTAAAATGTCACATGTGGCAACTGGCCAGCATATTGAACTGCACAGTAAGGCTTTAAAATGGACTCTTTTTGTTGAATTTAAAAAGTTGATATTGTATTAGTTCATTTTCATGCTGCTATAAAGAAACACCTGAGAATGAGTATTTTATATATTTTTTAAAAAAGTGTACTGACTCACAGTTCTGCATGGCTGGGGAGGCCTCAGGAAACTTACAATCATGGTGGAAGGCACCTCTTCACAGGGTGGCAGGAGAGACAATGAATGCCAGGAAAAGAAATGCCAGATGCTTATAAAACCATCAGATCTCATGAGAACTCATTCACCATCACCAGAACAGTATGGGGTAAACCACTCCCTTGATTCAATTACCTCCACCTGGTCCCACCCTTGACATGTGGGGATTATAGGGATTACAATTCAAGATGAGATTTGGGTGGGGACGCAGCCTAACCATATCAAATATTTTACCACTATTTTAAAATTTTCATACAAATTCATTTCTGACCCTAACTTTTTCATTGTTTTCTCCTGAAGTAGGTTATTCAAAGTGACATAAATCCTAAAAACATTATTATTATAGTCATTTGTTCTAATTTAAGTATTGTTTCAAATTTGAGTCACCTCTTTTCCCCAGATTAGAAATTCTTAATAAATATTACCCTAATACAAATTTAGACTTAGCTAGTTTTATCTTTTGAAGGAGAGTAAGAATAGATGGATGTAGAGACTTATTAAAGCAAATATGCCAAGGACAATGAGAAAAATGTGGTGATAAAGCAATATCTGAAGAGGGTCCGTCCATTCCATCGTCTCTGCCTGCCCCCAACTGTGTGTGGGCCTCAGCCTGCTTCTGCTCTATTTATTTTTTCATTATATGCGACATACATTGGTGGCGAAGTAAGCCACTGATGTTTTTCTACCATCACCACTCCCTATGTAGCCTTGGATAGATTATTTAATCTTCCTGCCTTTAGTTTCTTTAATTTCACAGTGAAAAAGTCTTATTAGACCTATAGTTAAAAATTAAAAGATGTATAGTAATAAAGGACTCTGAAAAATGATATTTGGAAATATATGTCCTATCTGCAGGCCCTCAAAATCACAATGAAACAACAATAAGCAAGCATATAGAAATGACATCAGCAAGATGGCAGATCAGGAGGCCTAGCCTTTTACTCCACCTACAAACACACCAAATAAACAACTACACATAGATCAATTTCTTCCTTCTGAGAGAAATCCAGAAACTAGCTGAGAGATTTCTGCATACCAGGAAACTAATTAAATGCACACATTTAAACTAAAGACAGAAAAAATTGACACACATTTGCAATAAATCTCATCCACCGCACAGTATCATGAAATTGGGAGAGAACCCCTAACTCACAGTTTTTCTCTGAAGACCCAGTAGTTTGGATTATACGTCTGACACCCCAACTATTATGGTTTTTATGGAGGAGACTGGCCCCTAACTTGCCTGTCTCTGGAAGTGGAAGGGGCCCCACATTTGCCTGTCCCCCAGGACCACACACAAAAAAAAGAGGTATTTTTAAATAGAAACCTAAGCAATTCCAACACCTCTTCCCCTGTCTCAAGGCAGAGCTAAAACAATTAAAGCAAGCTTCCAGCTTCTCGCTGGAACAGGTTAGATTATACATCTAACCTCCTAACATGTCCAGCTGCTGCTGTCCAAGGGTCTGGCTTGTAACTAGCTTGCAACTTAGAGCTAAAAGAGCAGGCAATCATAAGTCCTTTGGGAACTTGGCCAGGTATGTTGGCATTTCCCTTGGCTTCTCCTTCCTGGTTTGATCCAGTGACAAAACCAAGCCTTCAGCTTCTTCCTGGCAGGAGATCCCTAACTTTAATAGCTGCAGCCTGAAGGACTGGCTCCTAAATTGCCTAACCCTGGGAGCTGATGGGGTCCAGCATTTGCCCTGGAGCCACAAAGAACAAATAAGTGTTTTAAATGGACACACAAGCACATTATGGCTCTTCCCCCCAGATCAGTAAACAATGAATATAGGCCATAAAGCACACCTCTCAGATTCTCCCCAGAAGGAGTTAGACTGCACGTCTAATCTCCCAACTTTTCTGGCTGCAGCCCAAGGGTCTGCCTTCTAACTTCCCTGTCTCTAAGAACTGATTTAGTTTTCTGAGTATTAGCCCTTCCTGTGTCTCCTGCTCCAGCTTACTCCAGTGATAAAACCAATCCTTCAAATTTCCCTCAGAAGGAGGTGGACTAGATATCTAGCACCCTGACTTTTCTAGCTGCTATTCAAGGGGCTGACCATTAATCCCCCTCAGTCTGAGAGCTGATGAAGCCCAGCATTCTCTACATATCTATGGGTAATGGAGAGCAAAGCAATAGTCTGAAATGACATGCAGTCTGAATGAGTGTACAGGCTTTTTTCACAACTTCTCTCCCTAGAACACTGCATAACAAGTAAGTGATAAACCCCGGCTCTCAGTTTCTCCCTGATGAGAGAAGGAATTGGGCTATACATCTAGTGCTCCAACTTTTTCAGGTGATACCAAGTCTTGAAACACTGACGGGATTTGGCACATTCTAGTATTTTGGGAACCATTAAGAACAAAGACAGCAGTCTGAATGAGCACAAAGGTTTGAGAGACACCTAGAATCTCTGGCTGGGATCATTGCTGTCTTGTCTCCTACATAAGACCAGACTGAAGACTAGGAAAAGTGGTTGCTTTATTTAATGTGCAGACACCAATACAGAGAGCCAAGGAAAATAAAGAAAAAGGGAAATATAGTACAAATGAAAAAACAAATTACATCTCCAGAAGAGATAAGTTACTGGAAGAATCATTTAACATGACAGTCATAAAGATGATTACAGATGTCAGGAGAACAATTTTAGAACAAAGTGAGATTTCAACAAAAGGATAGAAAATATAACAGAAGTACCAAGCAGAAGTCATAGAGCTAAAGAACACAATAACCGAAGTACAGAAATCAATAAAGTGGTTAACAGCAGACTAGATTAAGTAGAAGAAAGAATCATCAAACTTGAAGACGTATCACTAAAACATCCCCCAGTTTTTATAGGATACCGTCAAGAAGACTGATATAGGAATAATAACCATGCCAGAAGAAGAAAGAGGAAAAGAGACAAAAAGTGTACTCAAATAAATTACATCTGAATATTTCTTAAATATGCAGAAGAAAATAGATAGGCAGATCTAGTAAGCCCAAATTATGCCAAATAAGAAAAAAATATAAAGAAACTCACACTGAGATAACATTATAATCAAATTCTCAAAAGTTAAAGACAGAGAATTGTGAAAGAAGCAAGAGAAAGAGACTCTTAGATACAATAAAATGACGATAAGACTATCAGCAGATTTTTCAGAAGAAATCTTGCAGGCTAAAAGTGACTGAGATGGTATATTCAAAGTGCTATAGGAAACTGTCAACCAAGAATACTATATACAACAAATCTATTCTTCAAAAATAAAGGAAACATAAAGGCTTTTCCAAACAAAAACTAAATGATTTCATCACCACTGGACCTGCTTTACCAAAAATGCTAAAGCAAGTCTTCAAGTTGGAACAAAAAAATGTTAAACAGCAATATAAGAGCATAAGAAGTATGAAACTCTTTGTAAAGGTAAAGAGATAGATAAAACCAGAATATTGTATTACTATAATAGTGGTGGGTAAATTGCTGTTAATTTTAGTGTAAAAATTAAAACATTAAAAAAATTAGAAGAAATAAGACTAAATTAAGTTAAAGGGTACACAACATAACTAGATGTAAACTGTGATGTCACAGCATATAATGTGAAGGGAGGAGAAATATGATTATAGAGTTTTTGCATGCAAGTGAAATTAAATTGTTATCAGCTGAAATAGACAATTTTAATTATAAGAAATTTTATGCAAGCCCCATGGTAACCACGAAGAAAATACCCATAGAAGTTACACACAAGAAAAAAAATAAATGAATAAAAATTTATGAATACCATCAAAAACAAAACACAAAGAAAGTTAGCAAGAGAATAAAAGAGGCAAAACAACAAACGAAACAGAAGACAGTTAACAAAATACTAATAGTAAAGCATTACCTATCAATAACCACTTTTAATGAAAGTGGATTAAACTCCTCAATCAAAAAATGGATAGAGTGACTGAATTGATTAAAAAAGTAATATCTAATTATATGATATTTACAAGGATATCACTTAGATTCAAGGACACACGTAGGCTGAAAGTGAAATGACAGAAAAAGATACAGAGGTAAATGGTAAACAAAAGAGAACAAGTTTGGCTATACTTATATCAGAGAGTATAGAACTAAGCCAAAAACTCTCTCTAATGACAAAAGACTTATTATATAATGATAAAAGTGTCAATTCAATCAGAAGATATAACAATTGTAAACATATGTGTGTATGTACCCAATATTAGAACATCTAATTATATAAAGCTAATATTGTTAGCTCTGAAAGGAGAACTTGACAGTCATACAACAATAGTAAGAGATTTCAATACCCCATTATTCAATGAATATTGAATAATGCATAATGCATTTGTATCCAGACAGAAAATAAACTTTCAATAATGTATAATGCATCCAGACAGAAAATAAACAAACAGAGAACTTGGACAATACTATAGTCCAAATAGATCTAACAGAAATACACAGCACGTTCCACCCAATAGCAGAATATACATTCTTCTCAAGTGCACACAGAATATTCTCTAAGATAGATTACGTGTTAAGTCGCAAAACAAATCTTAGCAAATTTAAGATCAAAATCATACGAAGGACCTTTTCTAACCACAATGGAATGAAACTAGAAATCATTAACAGCAAGAAAATGAGAAAATTCAAAACAATACGGAAAGTAAACAATATACTCTTGAACAATCATTAGGTCAAAGAGAAAAATCAAAAAATAAATTTAAAAATATTTTAAGATGAAAACAAAAACACAACATACCAATACATGTGGGTAATAGTAAAAACAGTACTTAGGGGAAAATGGCAGTGTTAAATGTCTACCATAAACAGAAGAAAGATATCAGTATCCCACTTCAGAAAACCAGAAAAAGAAGAGAAAACTACCCCCAAATTAGCAGGGTTTTTTTTGAAAAGTATACAAAATTGACAAATATTTAAACTGACAAAGAAAAAAAGAGAGAAGACTCAAGTAAATAAAATCAGAAATGAAATAAGAGAGATAACAATAGGGGACTCAGCGGAAAGAAGATCATAAGTGATTATTACAAGCAAATATATGTGAACAAATTGCAAAACCTAGAAGAACTAGATCAATTCCTAGAAACACACAACCTACCAAGACTCAGTCAAGAAGATATACAAAGCCTGAACAGACCAGTAACTATAAAGGAAATTGAAACAATAATCCAAAACCTCCCAACAAAAAAAGCCCAGGACCTGATAGCAAGGATGGAACAAAAAGGGAACTCTGGTACAGTGTTGGTGGGGATGTAAATTGTACATTCATTATGGAAAACAGTATAGGTTTTCCTAAAAAATTCAAATCAAACTATATTATGATTCAGCAAACCCATTATTGGCTACATATCCAAAGAACATATAATCAGTATGTCAAAGAGATGTCAGCCCTCTCATGTTCATTGCAGTATTATTCATAATAGCAAAGACATAGATACAACCTAAGTGACTATCAACAAGTGAATGAAGAAATTGTGGTATACTTATACAATGGAACGTTACTTATCCTTAAAAAAATAAGGAAATCTTTTCATTCATAACAACAAATGACATTATTTATTATGCTAAGAGAAATGAGCCAGACATATAAAAAATAAGTACTTCTTGATGTCAATTACATAAGAATCTTAAAAAATCAGTATCATAAGAGAAGGAAATAGAATGGTAGTTACTAGATGTGATGGGTTGGGAGTGGGAAATATGATAAAATGTTACTCAAGGGGGAACACGGTTTCAATTATGTACGATGAATAATTTCTAGAGATCTATGAACAGCATAGTAACCATAGTTAATATTATACTATGTACTTGAAATTTACCAAAAGTGCAGATCTTGTGATGTCACCATACACACACACACACACACACACACACACACACACACACACACACACAAGATAAATATGTGAGGAGATGATATATCAGAAAAGGAACCATGAATAAATGGAAAAATAACATACTGTCAAAAAATGGCCTTTAAAAACATTCTGTCAATAGGCATTAAGTTTGCTATCCTAGAAGTAAAGCTTATATCCTATTTTTCAGTTTTAAAACTGGGTTAATTATATTTTTCTATAAAACATTACACTATTCCAAATAATGCTAGAAAATAAATCCCATTAATGGCTATATTATTTTTTCCTTAAAAATAATTAATTTTTTTGTGCTTGAGTCATGTCTTTTAAATAATACAGAAAAGATACTGAACCAGGGGACTGGGAGGAAGTTAGACTATTTAATGCTTGACTCATCATATAGTCAAGTAAAGACCAGTACAAACTAACATAGTTGTGCTCTTGCTGAGGCGCTGCATAGACGGAAGTTTAATTTTATCAGAAAAGACATTATTTAGCACAAGAAAAATCTATATAGTCCTCAGCTTCACTATTAAAAAGTACTTATATGTTGTCTCCCACATAAACTCAAATATGTTGAGAGAGAAGTAGAAAATTTAGTATGTATATGTGAAGGAGAACCCTTCCCATTTTCAAGTTCACAATGAGTGCCAGTGGATTTAGATTAAGCATAATTTATTCCTTCTATTGGGTCTCAAATATGATGGCATAGCTCCATATAGGACCTACGAGTTCTTGATTTTAACTATTTACTCAAATCAGATAGCATATATTTTTTGGCTTTCCAATTATATTGATTTTATTTAAAATGATTTTTCAAAATTATATTTGTTTTAGTTTTTTATATAGTAAATATTGTTGATTACTAAAATGAAAGCCAAATTGACATCACAACTGTCCTTTTAAAATAATATTGTTTAAGTGGTGTTTCATGGGCTGAAAAAACATTTTCCATGCTGGAATCATGTCTTTATGTATGTTTTCATCATGTCATCAGTTATTTACTTCTTGAGGATAGAGATAGAGAGAGTAGAGGGAAGACACAGAGAGGAGAGAGAGGGGAGAGAGAGAGAGAGAGAGAGAGAGCCCTCTTGGGGATGGGGAAGGGGGATCATCAGGAAGAATAGCTAAGGGATGCTGGGCTTAATACCTAGGTAATGGGTTGATCTGTGTAGCAAACCACCATGGCACACGTTTACTTGTGTAACAAACCTGCACATTTGGCACATGTACCCCAGAACTTAAAAGTTGAAGGAAGAAAAAAAAAAAAATATATATATATATATATATAATATATAACTTTAAAAAAGAATGAGAATATCTTCCATACTGAGATACTGATGATGATACACTTAATGAGTTTATGAATATTTAATGCTGTTCATATGATGAACATTTGATGGAATTTGCCTAATATGTTGTTTACTGCTTTAACAACTTTTTCTGATTCTGATATTATTTTTCTGATATTATCAAGAATTTATTAACTCAGTGAAAACCCTTCTGATTTTAAGTTTTAGGTCAGTTTTAGAATTTTTTAAAAATAAAAGTACATTAAAATCATCAGTGTTTTCACAAAAATGAATAGCATTGTAGTTTCTTCATAAATAAAGTTAGAGAAGAAAGTGAAAAACACATTGACATTAAATAAGGCAAATTAAATGAATTCTAATTTGCCAGAGATGGTTGATTTTCTAGTTTACAGTAATTGTTTATGATGGCTGCTCTAATTGTAATTGTGAAACACTGAAGATCTCATATAATCTTAAGACACTTTCATTTAATCAGTACTGTTTTTATACAAGTCGCTTTATGTAGATGCTGCACAACAGTCTCTTTTTGTGTCTTTTTCCTTCAATAACTACTGAAGTCTTCATTTACACTGAACAAATTATCCTGAGGAGCAGGTAGAAGCAATCAGCAAGGTGCAGCTGGAAATAGGTCTATTTTCATTATGAGTTGGAAAGGGCTAGGGGCCATGACATTTGTCCAGCCTGCCAAGGGAAGACTCTATTAAGACAAAAATAAATAATTAAATAAAATACAATCAAAGCAGAAAAAATACACCCACTGTTGACCTATTGTCTTACTGAGAACACATGATAAAGTAAAATTTTTAAGAATACATAGTTTATGTTGTAAACATTTTCTGCTATTGCATATAATGACAAATAAATTGAAGATGAATCTTTAAGTATAGTCTTTTAAGGCATATTTTCTTTTTTTCTATTCTTTCTAAAGCAATTTTCATTTATATTTCTCTTTGGAGCTCATCAAATTACATTTATATAAGTAAACAGAGAACACACATTTCTGGGAAAACTGTTCAGAAGTTGGGAAGAACTGTTCAGAAGTTCAGAAGAAGCTGGGAAAAATATTCAGAAAAAAATTGGAAAAGAATATCTTTTTAAAATATGGATAGGAAGGTCTGACCCAGCAAAGTCTCAGTGGTGGCGGCCACGGAGTGCTTGTGTCACCCCTCCCCAAGCTCCAGGCAGCTCAGCACAGAAAGAGAGACTCCATTTATTCTGGGAAAAGTAAGGGAAGAGACCAGATATTCTGCTTGGCAATCCAGTGACTTCTCCTAGATCTTACCAAAGACCACCATGGTGGTACCTCTATGAGTGGGTAAGAGAAACAATGTTACTGAGTTTGAAGTGCCCCCTGATGCAGATACAGCTGCAGTGATCAAAGACTTAGATCACAACACTTAATTCCCTAGGAAAACCTGGAAAGCCTTCTTAAAAAGGATGGGTACAGACAAGCTCAGACTGCAAAGACTACTATAAATACCTAACTCTTCAATGTCCAGGGATTGAAAAACATCCACAAGTATCCAGACTATCCAGGAACATGACTTCACTAAACAAACTAAATAAGGCACCAGTGGCCAATCCCAGAAAGATGGAGATATGTGACTTTTCAGACAGAAAATTCAAAATAGCTGGTTTAAGAAAGCTCAATAAAATTTAAAACAATATAGAGAAAGAATTCAGAATTCCATCAGATAAATTTAACATAAAGATATGAATGATTTTTTAAAAAATGAACAGAAATTCTGGAGCTGAAACATACAATTGACATATTGAAGAATGCATCAGAGTAAACAGCAGTACTGATCAAGAATAAAAAAGAATTAGTGAGCTTAAAGACAGGTTATTTGAAAATATACAATTGAAGGAGACAAAAGAAAAGAATAAAGCAAGCCCACAAGATGAAGAAAATTTATGTTATCTGCCTTAAAGAGGAGGTAGAGTTAGAGTTCAGGGCAGAAAGTTTATTCAAAGGGATAATAACAGAGAACTCTCTGTATCTAGAGAAAGATGTCAATATTCAAGTACAAGATGATTATACAACTCCTAGAGGATTTAAACCATATAAGACAACTTTAGGACATTTAATAATCAAATTCCCAAAAGTAGAGAATAAAAAAGGAGTCTAAAACCACCAAAAAAAAAAAAAAAAAGAAAAGAAACAAATAACATCCAAAGAGATCCAGTACATATGGTAGCAGACTTCTCAGTGGAAACTTTACAGGCCAGGAGGCAGTGGTATGACATATTTAAAGTGTTGAGGGAAAAAAAAAAGTTTTATCTTAGAATAGGATATCCAATGAAAATGTCATTCAAACGTGAAGAAGAAATAATGACTTTTTCAGACAAACAAAAGCTGAGGGATTTTATCAATACCAGACCTATCCTGCAAGAAATGCTAAATGGAGTTCTTCAATCTTAAAGAAAAGGATGTTAACAAGCAATAAGAAATTATCTGAAGGTACAAAAGTCATTGTTAATAGTAAGTATATGGACAAACAGAGTATTACAACACAGTAATTGTGCCGTGTAAACTACTGATATCTTCAGAATGACTAAAAGATGAATCTATCAAAAAGAATAACTACAACATTTCAGTGCATAGACAATATAATAAGATATAAATATAAACAATAGAAAGTCAAAAAGAGGGGGAATGAAGTTAAAGTGTAGCATTTTTATTAGTTTTCTCTTTGCTTGTTTGTTTTTGTAATCAGTGTTAAGTCGACATCAGTTTAAAATAATGGCTTATAAGATGTGATTTGCAGGCCTCATGGTAACCTCAAATCAAGAAATCTACAACAGGTCGGGCACGGTGGCTCAAGCCTGTAATCCCAGCACTTTGGGAGGCCGAGACGGGCGGATCACGAGTTCAGGAGATCGAGACCATCCTGGCTAACACGGTGAAACCCTGTCTCTACTAAAAAATACAAAAAAACTAGCCAGGCGAGGTGGCGGGCGCCTGTAGTCCCAGCTACTGGGGAGGCTGAGGTAGGAGAATGGCGTAAACCCCGGAGGCGGAGCTTGCAGTGAGCTGAGATCCGGCCACTGCACTGCAGCCTGGGCAACAGAGCGAGACTCCGTCTCAAAAAGAAAAAAAAAAAGAAAAAAAGAAATCTACAACAGATATACAAAAAAAAAAAAAACAAAAAAAAGCAAGAAATTATACCACCATAAAAAATAAGCTTCACAAAAAGCATGGGAAGGAAGGAAGGAAGGAGGGAGGGAGGGAGGGACAGAGGGAAGGAAGGAAGGAAGGAAGGAAGGAAGGAAGGAAGGAAGGAAGGAAGGAAGGAAGGAAGGAAGGAAGGAAGGAAGGAGAAAGGAAAAGAATGGGAAGAAGGATGGAGGGATGGAGGGAGGGAGGGAGGGAGAGAGGCAAAACAACCAGAAAACATATAACAAAATGGCAGTAGTAAGCCTTTATCAAAAATAACATTGAATGTAAATATTCTAACCTCTCCAATCAAAACAGAGTGGCTGAATGGATTTTTAAAAACAAGGCCTGGCTGGGCTTAGTGATTCACGCCTGTAATCCCAGCACTTTGGAAGGCCGATGCGGATGGATCATGAGGTCAGGAGTTCAAGACCAGTCTGACCAATATGGTGAAACCCCGTCTCTACTACCAATACAAAAATTAGCCAGGCGCAGCGGCAGGCACCTGTAATCTCAGCTACTCTGGAGGCTGAGGCAGGAGAATCGCTGGAACCTGGGTGGCAGAGGTTGCAGTGAGCCAAGATTACGCCACTGCACTCAAGCCTGGGTGACAGAGTGAGACTCTGTATAAAAAAGATAATAAAATAGGCTGGGCGCGGTGGCTCACGCCTGTAATCCCAGCACTTTGGGAGGCCGAGGTGGGTGGATCACGAGGTCAGGAGATCGAGACCATCCTGGCTAACATGGTGAAACCCCGCCTCTACTAAAAATACAAAAAATGAGCTGGGCGTGGTGGCAGGCGCCTGTAGTCCCAGCTACTCGGGAGGCTGAGGCAGGAGAATGGCCTGAACCCGGCGGGTGGAGCTTGCAGTGAGCCGAGATCACATCACTGCACTCCAGCCTGGGCGACAGAGCGAGACTCTGTCTCAAAAAATAAATACATAAATAAATGATAATAATAATAATAAAAAAATAAAAATTAAAAACAAGGCCAACTATCTGTTATCTACAAGAAACATGCTTCACATATAAAGGCACAAATACTGAAAATAAAGGAATGGAAAAGACATTCCATGCAAATAGAAGCCAAAAAAGAAGAGAAGGAGCTATACTTATATCAGACAAAATAGATTTCAAAGCAAAAAGTATAAAAAGAGACAAAAAAATGGCATTATATGATGATAAAGGGGTCAATTAAGCAAGAGGACATTACAGTTGTAAATATATATGCACCCAACACTGGAGCACCCAGATATACAAAGCAAATATTATTAGAGCTAAAAAGAAACAGACCTCAATACAATAATGGCTGGATACTTCAACACTCCACTTTTAGCATGGGAGAGATCATCCATTCAGAAAATCCACAAAGAAACATGAGACTTAATCTGTGGCACAGACCAGATGAACCTAGTAGATATTTACAGACATTTCATCCAATGGCTACAGTATACATATTCTTTTCCTCAGGCCATAGATTATTCTGAGAAATAGACCATACATTAGGCCACAAAACAAGTAAAAAGTTTTTTAAAGATTAAATTAAGTATCTTCTCTGATCACAATAAAACTAGAAATCAATAACAAGAGAAACTTTGGAAACCATACAAACACATGGAAATTAAACAATACGCTCCTGAATGGCCAGCAGGGCAAATAAGCAATTAAAAATAAAATAAAATTATTTTTAAAACAAAGAAAATGGAAACACAACATACCAAAACCTATGGGATACAGAGAAAGCAGTACTAAGATGAAACTTTATAGCACTGTCTCCATGAAAAAAGTAGCAAATCTTCAAAAAAGCTAATAATGCATCTTGAAAATTAGAAAGAACAAACCAAACTCTAAATCTGTACTTGTAAAAATTAAAAAACTAAACTAAAAAGTAAATACTTTTTATTGCATTAATGAAGATGTAATAAAACTACATGAAATTAAAAATAATTCTTGTCTTAATATCTGAATTTTATTATTTTATAAATTAATATTTTACATATACACCATGTGATACTATGCAACCATAAAAGGGAACAAAATTTTGTCTTTTGCAGCAACATGGATGCAGCTGGAGGTCGTCATCTTAAGTGAACTAATGCAGAAACAGAAAACCAAATACTGCAAATTCTCACTTGTAAGTAGGAAGTAAACATTGAATACTTGTGGACACAAAGATGGGAACATAGACACTTGATGGGGGAGGGTAGGAGAGGGTTGCACGTTGAGAAACTTCCTATAGGGTACTTCACTCACTACCTAGGTGAAGGGATCATTAGTACACCAAACTTCAGCAACGTGCAATTTACCCATGTAACAAACCTGCACATGTACCCTCTGAACTTAAAATAAAAATTGAAAGGAAAAAAAAGATTTTAGAACTCTGTAATTTTCCTCTCATAAAACATTTTTATTGTGAAATATTTCACTCATAAATGAAAGGAAACAAAAGAAAATGTATGGTTCAATAAATTTTCACAAGGAGAATACCTTTGAACCACCACCAAGACAAATAAATCATATACTGTATAACTTTCTATAGATTATAGGTTTACATGAGCATATACATTTCTAAACACTATGGAAACTATACAAACACGTGGAAATTAAACAGTATTCTGCTGTACAATTTTGTCACTTTTCACATTTTATATACCTGACACCTCACAATATGTATTATTTTGTATTGGTTTCATTCATCCAATATTTTAAGAACAGCCATGTTACTTAATGGAGATGTAATTTGTTTTTTTTTTTAATGGTTTCATTGAATTGCTTCATTGAATTTCTAATAAATTATCCATTATACCATTTGAAGACTTTAAAATTGTTTCTAATATTTGATTATTATGAATGAGAAAGTTTTGAAACTCCTTGTATTTGGATACAAATAAACAACATTTCTGTTGTTTATAAAAATGAATTGCTAGGCATAAGGAATGCATATGTTATATTCAATATATAAGACCAAAAGAATTTTAAAGACTGATTGTGCCAATTTGTACTTCCACCAAAAGACAGAGCAGTTACGTTTGTGCCAGAGGTTTTCTAATATCTGATGCTTTGGCATATTAATTTAGTCATTCAAATAACTCTGTTGCAGCATTTCATTGTAGTTTTTTATTATTTCCCTGATTACTAATGCTGTTAAACCTTCTATGTTTATTGTCCATATTGATATCATCCTTTGTGAAGTGTCTGATCAAGACCTTTGCCATTTTTCTATTGACTAACCTCTTTTTCTTATTAATTTGTAGGTGATTTCTATATATTCTCAACAAAAATACTCTGCTAGGTATACATTCTGGCAATATCTTCAGCATGTGTACTGTATGTCTTTTGATTATTTTAATGGTGTATACTGTGAACAGAAATTCTTGGCTTTAATGAAATATATTTAATCAGTCTTTTCCTTTAGATAAATGTTTTTATGTTACATTTTGAAAGTCTTTCTCTATATTAAGCTTGTAAAGATTTTTATTTTGTATTTTCTTCCAGACACCTAGTTTTTTCTTTCACACTGTAATTAACAATCTCACTATAATTAAATTTTCTCTGATATATGGAAGAGCTTATGCTTCATATTTTTCATATGAATATCCAAATTCTTCAGTAACATATATTGAAATTTCCATCATTCCCCACTAATCTGCAATACTACCTTTGTCATAAGTAAAAGGTGATTATATCTGGTGTCTGTTTTCAAACTGTTTCTTCTGTTTCCATGACCTATCTTTCTAATCTTTATTATCCTTATTGTTGTAGTGCTATAGCTCTAATGAATGGAGGAACAACAGGTTCTTGTCTCGCGGGATTTAGATAAAACAACATGGACACACGTGGAGTGGTTTTATGGAGCGGAGAGTTTAATAAGCAAGAAAGAAAAGAGAAGGCAAAAGGAAGAAGTTCCCCCATACAGAGACAGAGGAAGGGGGGCTCCAAAGCCGAAAGAGGAGACCCCACGTCCCACAGATACCAGCCAGGTATAAGAAGAGGCTGGAGGAGGCGGTGTTGGATTTGCACAGGACTCAGGGGATTGGTTTGACCAGGCATGTTATTCACACAGCTACGAAAAAACTGGCCCTCCCACCCTAGCCTTTTAATATGCAAATACAAGGCACCATGATGTTTTACATATCTGGAGATACGTGGGGACAGCCATGTTGCCAGGCACATGTGGGGCAAGGGCAAGAAGGCCATGGGAATTCCCATGTTTGGGTGGACCCAGTTTCTAATGTCCAGCATTCACCTATTATCGATTGCCTCCCTGGCTTTAAGAGCCAGGACTTTGCTTCTAGACAAGAAACGTTTTTGGAGCTGCTTTAAAAGAAACAAAAACTTTTCCTCTCTATCTGCCTAAAATAATTTCTTAATAACTCCTACCACAGTAGTTATAAAAAGTCTTGGCTGGGTGTGGTGGATCATGCTTGTAATCCCAGCACTTTGGGAGGCTGAGGCAGGCAGATCACGAGGTCAAGAGATCGAGACCATCCTGGCCAACATGGTGAAACCCCCTCTCTACTAAAATACAAAAATTAGCTGGGCGTGATGGTGCATGCCTGTAAATCTCCTGCCCAGCTACTTGGTAGGCTGAGGCAGGAGAATCGCTTGAACCTGGGAGGCAGAGGTTGAAGTGTCCTGAGATCGCGCCACTGCACTCCAGCCTGGTGACAGAGTGAGAATCCGTCTCAAAATATATAAAAATAAAAATAAAAAAGTTTTGTTATCTGATAGGTGAAGACCTCTCACCTTGTTTTGTTCAAAAGCAACTTTGTGTTCTTGGTGATTTTATCTATATATATATTAAATTCACTTCTTAAGTTCAAAAATGTTTGAAGACAATATTGCTTCTTTAAATCTACAAACATGGCATGTTCTATCACTTACATGGGTCTTTATTACTCTTAATATTTTATATACTTATTCATATATCTTATGTATTATTTATTCAATTTTCATGTATAGTATATATTTGCATGCTACTTCAAGTATTAGTTTTTTAATGGAATTTTCTGTTACAAGTAGACAGAAATTCAATTGATATTTTTATAATGAATTTGTAACTTTCAGTTATGATAAATATGCTCGTTAATTTCAGTACTTTCTTTGTTGATACTTTTAGCATTTTATGTGAATGATAGCATTTTATTCAAATGATATCAATCCTGTTTATTCGTTTTCCATTTTATTACTATTTCTTTCTCTTTTCTTGCCATATAATGTTGGGTAGCATCTCCAGTACAATGTTACATGGAAGTGATAAAAGGAGACATTGTTGCCCTTTGCTTAATCTCAAAGGAAATATTTCAATAATTTGGGATTATTTATGTTGATGATATGGCCTTTAAAAATCTTTTTTATCTATAGTTCCCTTCTATTCCTAGTTTAGTAAGAGGCTTTGCATGAAAGATACTGGCTTTATAAAATGGTTTTTTTTCTACATCTATTAAGATGTTATATATGACTTTCTCCTTTATTCAGTTAATGTGGATAATGTTTTTTATTAATTTTGAAAGTTTAACCAACCTTACATTTCTGAAATGCATATTATTCGGTTGTGAAGTATTATTTCTCATTTCACAAAAGTAGGAATTGAGATCAAGGATATGAAATGATTTACCAGTTAGTGTTTGAGAGATAGTACAAAAATATACATCTGTTTCTTAATTTTATGCTCATTTTACTATTACTTGTTATAGTAAAATGAGTGGTATCTTTGAATCAGAATTACATTGAAATTACAGATTCATATTTCATAATCATAGAACCTCATATATATTATTTCATCTTTCCCAGACTAATTTTCTCTTTAAATTGGTGCTTGCTATTAGTATTAAAGATAAATATTTGAAAAAGACAAATACAATACATAAGAATGGTAGATCTTTTAAAAATGTCTTAATTTATTATAAGTTATAGTGATTTTCATTTTAAATGTAAATTTTTGATTTTTGATAACCTAGGAATTTTAGACAACAAAATATATTTTTTACAAATGTTAATGCTCTTACCATGAATTTTAAATTATACAATGTTTTTACTCTTGACTTACGCCCAGATTTTTACTATGTCATATTCCTGTTCTTCATTATAAAATTACAGTATCTTACATTATATGTCTAAAACTGTTTTATATCTTTTACAGTGAGCTTGTACTACTTGTGTTATAAACTGTATATTAGACAATTTAAAACCAAGTATTTTTGGATAAAATGGAAAGACAGAAATCCTGTGTAACAGCCCAGAGGGGTAAAACAAGATGAAGGGGGTGCAAGGACTAGTCAGGTTCATTGATTGGCCACTTAATAATGCTAAGGTGTCAACAGTCTACAAGGTGATCTATAGATTCAGTGAGATCCCCATGAAAATTTTAGATGCGGTGAACCCTCAAAATTTGAGACAGGTCTCAGTTAATTTAGAAAGTTTATTTTGCCAAGGTTGAGGATATGCACCTGTGACACAGCCTCAGGAGGTCCTGACGACATGTGCTTAAGGTGGTCAGAGCACAGTTTGGTTTTAATCAACATGTGTAAAATGAACACTGGTTTGGTCTGGAAAAGTAGGACAACTCAAAGCAAAAGCAGGACAACTCAAAGAAAAAGGGGGCTTCCAGATCACAGGTGAGAGACAAATGGTTGCATTCTTTTGAGTTTCTGATTAGCTTTTCCATAGGAGGCAATCAGATATGTATTTATTTCAGTGAGCAGAAGGATGATTTTGAACAGAATGGGAGGCAGGTTTGCCCTCAGCAGTTCCCAGTTTGAATTTTCCTTTTAGCTTAGTTATTCTGGGTGCCCAAGATATTTTCCTTTCACAATGCCTATTTTGTAGAAATTAACAAACTGATTATGATATTTATATAGAAATGCAAGGGATCTGAAATAGTCAAAACAATCTTAAATATGAAAAACAAACTTTGAGTATTCACATTTCCTGGTTTCAAAACTAAGTACAGTGGACAGCTATAGTGATCAGCACAGAATTGATTAGACAGAGTGGTACTGGCATAGGATAGACATGTAGATCAATGGAATACAACTGAATCTCCAGAAATAAACATAGAAATTGATGGTCTAATGATTTTTAATAAAAGTGTTAAAATAATTTGATGGGGGTAAAATAGTCTTTTGAACAAATGGTATTTGAACAACTGGATATACACATACACAATAATGAAGTTGGACCCTACCTCACACCATTTATAGAAATTAACTCCAAATTAATCAGGGGGATTTAATTTAAATAAGAATTTAAACTGCAAAACTCTAAGAAGAAAATATAAGTAAATCATCAAGACTTTAGACTAGGGACAGGTTTCTTAGATATGACAATAAAAGCACAGTGACTAAAGAAAATAATTGACCTTTATCAAAATTAAAACCTTTTCTGCTTCAAAGCATATGATCGAGAAAGTGAAAAAGCAATCCACTGAGAGAAAATATTTGCAAATTATATATCTGATAGGGCATTATGGCCAGAATTTATAAAGGATATAGGCCAAGGGCAGTGGCTCACGCCTGTAATCCCAGCACTTTGGGAGGCTAAAGCAGACAGATCACGAGGTCAAGAAATCGAGACCATCCTGGCTAATGTGGTGAAACCCCGTCTCTACTAAAAATATAAAAAATTAACTGGGCATAGTGGCGCGTGCCTGTAGTCCCAGCTACTTCGGAGGCTGAGACAGGAGAATTGCTTGAACCCTGGAGGCAGAGGTTGCAGTGAACCAAGATCACACCACTGTACTCCAGCCTGGCAACAGAGCAAGACTCCATCTCTAAATAAATAAATAAATAAATAAATAAAGGATATTTATAACTTAATAAAAATACAAACAACTGATTTTTAAAATGGCAGAGAATTTAAACAGACATAACTCCAGATCAGATCTATAAATACCCAGTAAGCATAAGAAATGATAGGAATCATCATAAGTCATTAAGAAATTGCAGATCAAAACTACAATGAGGCTGGGCGCAGTGGCTCATACCTGTAATCCCCGCACTTTGGGAGGTTGAGGTGGGCAGATTGCTTGACCTCAGGAGTTTGAGACCAGCCTGAGCAACATGGCAAAACCCATATCTACAAAACACGTGTGTGCACATGCATGCGTGCGTGCACGCACGCACACACACTTAGATCTAAGTGTGGTGGTGCATGCCTAGAGTCTCAGCTACTCAGGAGGCTGAGCCAAGAGGATCACTTGAGCCCAGGAGATCGCACCATTGCACTCCAGCCTGGGTGACAGAGCAAGACTATCTCAAAAAAAAAAAAAAAAAAAAAAAAACTTAGGCCCGGCGCGGTGGCTCATGCCTGTAATCCCAGCACTTTGGGAGCCCGAGGTGGGCAGATCACAAGGTCAGGAGGTCAAGACCATCCTGGCTAACATGATGAAACCTCGTCTCTATTAAAAATACAAAAAAAAAAAAAAAAAGAATAGCTGGGTGTGGTGGCAGGTGTCTGTAGTACCAGTTACTCAGGAGATGAGGCAGGAGAATGACGTGAACCTGGGAGGTGGAGCTTGCAGTGAGCTGAGATCCTACTACTGCATTCCAGCCTGGGCGACAGTGCAAGGCTCCATCTCAAAAAAAAGAAAGAGAGAAAAAAAAAAACAAACCTACAATGAGATTGCATTTTGTACCCATTAAGATGGCAAAATGAATAGATCAAAAATAAAAAATCTTGATAGATATACAGGAAAGTTGTTGATGGAATTGTAAAATGGTACAAACACTTTCAAAAACAGTTTGGGAATTCCACAAAATTTTAAACATAGTGTTATCTTATCATTTGACAATTCCACTCATATTCAACATAATTGAAAATATATATTCATAGAAAAACTTTCACACAAAATATAGAAGAATTGATACAAGCTACAATGTGAATGAGCCTTGAAAATATTATAGCATTCAAAAGCCAAACACAAAAGGCAACATGCTGTGTGATTTCACTCAAAAGAAATACTCATAATAGGCAAATGCACAGAGAAAAAAAGGAAATTAGTAATTGCCAGGTGTGAGGAAAGGAAGAAATGGGGAATAACTGCTAATGTGTCTGGGTTTATTTTAGGGGCAATGACAGTGTTCTACAATGTGCTAATGGTGATGATTGCACAGCTTTGTGAATATAGTAAAAATCAATGGCTTACTTTGTTTATTTATAGATAGATAGATAGATAGATCGATAGATAGATAGATTGATAGATAATGGTCTCACTTTGTTGCCCAGGCTGGAGTGCAGTGCTGTGATCATGGTTCACTGCAGCCTCGAATTCCTGGGTAAATTTTATGATACATAAATTACATATCAGTAAAGGTGTTTTTTTTTTTTTTTTTTTTTTTTTTTTTTTTTTTTTTAAAAAAGGCAAGTACAGCAAGGGTAGGAAAATGTAAACTTTTGAATTCAAAAACTTATTTCACATTCTAGATCTCATTTATCATAAATCAACATTGGGCAAGTTTATTTATATATATATTTTTTAGTTTCTTTATAAAATGATACAATGTCTGCAGCATAACTTGAAGTTTAAATGAACTCTTCTCAGTTTTTCTCAAACTCACTTTGTCAAAAAACTCGCCTCTAGCAATTGCTAAATTACCTATTCCTAGACCTCTACTCCTAGGGTCTGATTTGGTAGGCCTTGAGGAAGGCTTACAATTTTCTGTTTAAACATGTATCTTAAGAGATTTCTTATGATCAAAGTTTAGAAAAATAATCATAGCTGGCTGGACGCAGTGGCTCACGCCTGTAATCCCAGCACTTTGGAGGTCGAGGCAGGTGGATCAAGAGGTCAGGAGTTGGAGGCTGGTCTGATCAACATGGTGAAACCTCGTCTCTACTAAAAATACAAATATCAGTCAGGCATGGTGCCGCATGCTTGTAGTCCCAGCTACTTGGGAGGCTGGGTCAGGAGAATCACTTGAACCTGGGAGAGCTAGGTTGCAGTGAGCCAAGATCAGGCCACTACACTCCAGCCCAGGCCATAGAAGCGAGTTCCAGTCTCAAAAAGAAAAAAAAAAAAAAAAGGAGGGGGGGAGGAGAGAGAGAGAGAGAGAGAGACAGAGAGAGAAAGAAAGAAAGAAAATGATAATAATTAATAATAGCTGAGAGTCTTGCTAAATGGGTGCTTAATAAATATTAGTTTTCCTCTGTCTCCTATGCCAGTACTCCTTTAAGGGAATGTTTGTGTATGTGATGGGAGGGGTTTATAATGTATATGATTATATATGACTATACACACACTCATATACATCAGGTTTTCATTTCAAAATTTCTACAAAATGTATGCCTTGGCTGCTTAAGAAATTTCAAAGTTTAAAATGGATTTACGCCATTCTAGCTAAAATTTTTCAGATTCCACATAATGGAATCTGATGTAGATCAACATTAGAAATATAATCATGACTTGCCACTGATACATTTTACCTTTTTAAAGAAAGTAAACAAATCTGTAATAGGTTATAAGCACAGTGACCTCAGTCTATTCCTTAATAGAAATTTGTCTTTCTTCCCAACTATGCAGTAAGGTTGTCAGTCTTTGCACAATAGATGCCAAGTAATTAAGTAGCAGTGGTGTTACAGATTTGCTATGAAGATGTGTGTGGGTAGATCTGTGTGAACAAGCCTGGAGAATAGCCATATGCATTTTTCCTAACTGTAGTCAGGATTATCAGCATCACAAACTCTTATTAGCACCAAACTTAAGAAATTTATTTATATGTCATAAAAGATATAGAGCCAAATATAAATAGACTGGAATAAACATCTGCGATTACTGAAATCAACATATTTTCTCTATTAAATAAGCTTTCCCTAAGGAAAGTCTTCCTACAGGGCAAGAAAATTATTCCAAATTCCCTTTTGGCTTGCATTTGAAGAAGTAGTCTCTGACTTTTCTGAAAGATGTTTGAATGTGTACCAAAAACAGTATTTTATTTTATTTTTTAAAGAACAAATAAAAAGTAATGTTTCCAAGAAAGTAGACTATGGGGAACGTTACAAAGAAAAATATGCAGTATTCTTTTTTTAAAATTCATCATCATATTATATCTACTTTTAATTAACTTTATTAATTAATACAAACAGAAGAGTCCGGAAGCATAGAACTTTATTAATTAATACAAACAGAAGAGTCCGGAAGCATTAACATTTAGTATTCACCCATTCCATGGCTTGCTTAGCTTCTGCCATTTGGTTAACAATCACTTTCCTTTGCTTTTACCCTCACCTCTAAAATTGTCCAGGGTTTTGTGATGATTGCTTGAAAACATTGAACCTGAAGTCCCATAAAAACCTGTACTTTAGAAATAGTATAGAATAAGGACAAAAAAATCATACGGAAAATTTTACAAGTTTTCTTTTCTATTCTGAAAATTGTCTGAAAATCTCAATAATTTTGCAGATTTCAATTATTCACAACATAATTTTTCTCTCTGAATTGGCAGACAAATAGTCTTTGTCATATGGAAACTCAGAATACAGGTACTGAAAATTATTAAATCAAGTTTTACATTATTTGTAAAATATATTTGTACATATATGTACATATGTACCTATATATTTATATTATTGCTTAGTCAATTTTTATTTTACACACAATAACATTTACCTTTTTGGTGTTCAATTCTGAGTTTAGACAAAGGCACATATGACAAAAATTACAATTCAGAAGAGGTCTATTACCACTTAAAAAACTGTTGTGTTGCTGCCCCTTTTATTTTTTGTTTTTGAGACGGAGTCTCGCTCTGTCGCCCAGGCTGGAGTGCAGTGGCGCCATCTGGGCTCACTGCAAGCTCCGCCTCCCGGGTTTACGCCATTCTCCTGCCTTAGTCTCCCGAGGAGCTGGGACTACAGGCGCCCGCCACCTAGCCCGGTTAGTTTTTTGTATTTTTTAGTAGAGACGGGGTTTCACCGTGTTAGCCAGGATGGTCTTGATCTCCTGACCTCGTAATCCGCCCACCTCGGCCTCCCAAAGTGCTGGGATTACAGGCTTGAGCCACCGCGCCCGGCCGCTGCCGCTTTTAAATAAGCCCCTTTCTTGCCCAGCTCCTGACAACCACTAATCTGTTTTTTGTTTCCATCATTTTGCCTTTCCCACAATGTCATATAAAGGGAATAATAAAGTGTGTAGCCTTTGAGTCAGCCTTCTTTTACCTAGCACAGCATACTTGACATTCATTTATATTATTGCACGTATCAACAGTTAATTACGTTTTTTTAATATTTGAAGAAATTTATTGAGCCAAATATGAGTGACCATGGCTCATGAAACAGCCCCAGGAGATCCTGAGAACATGCCCAAGGTGGTCAGGCTACACAGCTTACATTTTAGGGAGACATAAGACATCAATCAATACATGTAAGATGTACATTGATTTGGTCTGAAAAGAAGGACAGCTTGAAGCGGGGGCTTCCAGGGGATAGGTAGCTGAAGACCTGAAATCAATAGAAGGGAGTATCTGGTTAAGATAAGAGGTTAAGAGTATTTGGTTAAGATAAGAGGTTAAGAGTATCTGGTTAAGATAAGAGGTTGTGGAGACCAAGGTTCATATTACGGAGATGAAGCCTAGTTAATTGCTTTTTTAAAATCACTGAGTAATATTCTATTGTATGTATGTTCCACTATTTATCATTTTATTTGTTGAGGGACATGTAAGTTTCTTGTAGTTTTTGATGAATAAAATAGAGCTGCTATAAATACACTTGTACTAGTTTTTGTGTGAACAAATATTTTTATGTCTCCCAGTCTGTAAAAACCTAGGAGAGGGAATACTGTATTATATCATAATCATGTGCCTAACTTTACAAAAAATGAAAGTTTTGCTGTACAATTTTACATTCCAACCAGCAATGTATGAAAGCTCCAGTTGTTCCCTATCCATGTCAACACTTGGCATTGTCAGTTTGCTTCTTTTTCATTATAATAGTTGCAAAGTGGTATCTCATTGCAGTTCTACTTCCATTTACCTAATGACTAATGATACTAAGTATCTTTAAACATATTTATTCATCATCTGTAACTCTTGTTTGATAAAGAGTCTATTCATGTCTATTGTCTATATTTTATTGCGTTGTTTCTTAGCTGTTGAGTTTTGAGAATTCTTTCTATATTCTGTATATAAGATTTGCTGTGATACGTGATTTGCAAATCTTCTTTCCTAACCTGTGGCTCATCTGTATTCTGTTAATAATCTGTTTCATACAGCAGCACTTGTCAATACATTTTATGTAGTTTATCATTTTTCTTTAATAAAACATATTTTTGTCTCATATGTAAGAAACATTTGACCTAAAGTTATAATTTTCTTCTATCTTTTTCCATAAGTTTTATACTTTTAGGTTTATTGTAAAACTTACATTTTAATTTTTATATAAAGGGTGAGGTATGGATTGGGTTGCATTTTTACCAGTACAAATATTCAATAGAGTATGTAGTTAAATTTTTCAAAGGTACAGAGAGAAAGGAATAAACACATATAACAAATAACTGAATTCCTATTCTCACAATTCAGGTTTAGCATCCCTTAACCACATGTAATATTTGTTTCAGCGACTTTATTTACTAAGATGTATATTTTACAGATTATGCATGAGACCACTATTTTTCCCTTATGAATCCCATTCCCTGAGAAATGGTTATTTTCTGAATCTGTTTTTTAATCAATTCTAATAAATGTTAAAGAAATGTTTTATAAGAAACATTTTATATAAAATATATTTATAAAAAATACTGTTTTGCATACTTTAAGATTCAATGTCATATTACACCATCATTATTCTGCAATTTTCATTTATTTTGGTCAACAAATGAGATTTAATTATGCTTATATATGTAGACCTACTGTTTTCTTTGTACTGCTGTACCACAATTTATTTACTCATCCTCCTATTGACAAATACTTATTTAGGTTGTTTACAATTTTTTCAGTAAAAATAAATGTGGTAAGCAGTGTTTCTGTGCATGTTTCCTTGTGCACATGTACAATGTTTTGTCTAGGTTATCTGCATAAATGTGGAAAGTCTGGATTGTAGTATATACATAAATATGTTGAATTGTATTTGATATTAGAATATTATTTTCAAAGATGGATGTAACAATTTACCATCTCACCATGAGGTTATGAGAGTTTTCACTGCTGCACATGGTCAGCAATATATAATATACTTTATTTCTTAAAAATTGTGTTCCATGGACATGGAATTATTGAATATCTTTCCATGTATATAGTGGCCATTTGTGTTATGTCCTCTGTGTATTTATGATTGATATATTTTGTCTATATATCTATAGAATTATTCCTTTTTTGTGGTTATTTGATATTTGGGGTATTTCTTTAATTAATATCATTACATTTTTTCAAATATAAAATTCTTTGAACTGTCTTTTAACCTTTAATGTTTATTTTAGTATTAATAAATTTCTCTCCTAATCAAATACATCAATATTTTACATAATTTTGTGTTCTCCTTTGATTTGATATCATGAAATATTCAATATTTTATTGACGGTGTTAAAACTGTACATTTCAAACTTAGTTCTTAATCCATCTAAAATAAGTCATTGTATATATGCTGAAATAGTAATTCAAGTTCAATTTTTCCTCATGTGAACAACCAGTTGCCCTAATAGCATTTATTTCATAAAAAATCCATTCTCTTCTCATTTTTAATCATGCCTCTGACATATATCAATTTTTCAAATACGCATGGATCTGATTTTGAAATTTACATTTTGTTCTATTTGTCTGTCTACTTATATGTTGATATCATAATATCTTAATAACTCTGCCTTAAAATATATCTTGATATTTGATAAAGCAAGCTTTCCCATCTTGTTTTCTTCCTTAAAAAAATATCAGTTTTTCTTTATCCAATAAATTTTTGAACTTTTAAAAAAAGTTTTTTGTAAACCATTTTGGATTTATTTGGTTGCAACAACAGTAAATTTTTAGATCAATTTACAGAAAATTAATAGCTTCTTAATATTGAGCCTTCCAATTCATGCTGCTGCTCTTTTTTTTTTTTTTTTTTTTTTTTTTTTTAGACGGGCTTTTGCTTTTTCACCCAGGCTGGAGTACAGTGGCACAATCTGGGCTCACTTACTACAATCTCGACTGCCCAGGCTCCAGCAATCCTGCCACATCAGCCTCCCTAGTAGCTGGGACCACAGGCACACAGCACCATGCCTGGCTAATTTTTGTATTTTTGGTAAAGATGGGATTTCATCATGTTTCCTGAGCTGGTCTTGAACTGAGCTCAAGCAATCCACCCTCCTTGGCCTCCTAAAGTGTTGGGATTACACACACACACTATGTATGTGTGTGTGTGCATGTATATATACATGCTATGTATGTGTGCGTGTATATATATATGCACATACGCACACACTATGATTAGACTTATAGTCATTTATTTAAAAACAGGACAGTTATATTTTTGGTAGATATGTCAATTATTAAGCTTTTGATTTCAGCTTCCAATCCACCCAGTTATACTTTGCTTTGTGATGCTAAGGCTGGAACTCTGAAAACCATGTTTCTCCTTTGGCACCAGACTCCCCTTTGGCTCTGTCAATAGAAAGCACTAGAAAGAGCATAGAAAACTGATGGAAGAAGGGATATGCCCCTTTGTGTTCATTTTTTCATCAAATCAGTTAGACCTTTCATGGTCTATGTTTAGAGTCTAGCAATATTCACACATTAGTAAATTCCTTTGTTATCTATTTCAGGTATCCCCTGGACTGCTACATATTTTTCTGCTGGAAGGATGTTGTTTCCTGTTTGTGAGTTTCCCTTTTTCCATACACATACACCCAGCTCCAGACATTGCAGTGTGCTGCCTTATGTTTCACTAACACCAACTGGTGCTTGCTTCTCTTTAAGAATTTTACATGTCCTAATAACAACATACTCATGCAAGACAGATACAAATAGCACAAACTGTCAAGCATACCCAGAGGATAGATGTCTGTCAAGATAATTTCATTTAATTTCTGTTATTTCTGCCCTCTGCTTATAGCAAATAATATATGGGGACTTTTTTAGTACACTTAAGAAGAAAATAGTGGGGCGGGGCACAGTGGCTCATGCCTGTAATCCTAGCACTTTGGGAGGCCGAGGTGGGTGAATCATGAGGTCAGGAGTTCAAGACTAGACTGGCCAAGATGGTGAAACCCCATCTCTACTAAAAATACAAAAAAAATAGTCGGGCATGTTGGCGGGAGCCTGTAATCCCAGCTACCCAGGAGGCTGAGGCAGAGAATTGCTTAAACCCAGGAGACAGAGGTTGCAGTGAGCCGAGATCATGCCACTGCACTCCAGCCTGGGTGACAGGGCAAGACTCCATCTCAAAATAAAATAAAATAAAATAAAATAAAATATATAAAAAGAAGAAAATAGTGAATAGTATTGAAAGGTGGTCTTTATGTATCAATCCTAATAACATCTATTTTACCGAAAATTTATATTTATTACTTCCAAAAAGGCATGATACTGTAGAGATAGGTCTGAAAGGTCTAAACTGATATCTCTGGGATTATAAAAAGGCATCTCCCATGATGGTGAAACTTAGCTAAAGCTAGAGAGAAATGTTTCAGTGACTTAAGCTAGATGATATCATCTGCACATGTGTATTTTTTTTTTTTTTTTAAGATTTGGGGTCTCGCTCTGCTGCACAAGCCTAAGTGCAGTGGCATGATCATAGTCCATTGCAGCCCTCAAATTTCTGTGCTCAAATGATACTCCCTCATGGCCTCATGAGGCTGGTCTCAAACTCGTGGCCTCAAATGATCCTCCTACCCCAGCCTCCCAAAGTGCTGGGATTACAAGTGTGCCACTGCACCTGGCCCACATGCAATCTAAAAAGGTAGTTTATATATTTAAAAATACTGTTTTGATATTTACATTAAAGGATTATAATTATTGTGCTACCTCTCTAGAAAAGAAGCAAATAAAAATTGCATATTTATTTAACAAGGTAATCATTGAAAAGAGAAACTTTGAGTCACTTCAATGAGACTTGACTGATTAGGAAACTTTGTTAATTTTTAAATATGAGGAAAAATTTAAATAATTGAAACAAGAACAGAGTGATACAGTGAAAGAACTGAAACAAGAATAGACAAATTTAGATCCCTTTACCAATTACACAAGGTCATTTTGACATAGCTCCTATCTAACTGTTTAAGCTCACTCCTGGCCACTAACTTCCTTACACATTTTTGCAAGATTTCAGGAGACTTAGTGAAGACAAATAGAATATTTTAAAGTACATCCAAGGCTGGGCACGATGGCTCATGCTCATAATCCCAGCGCTTTGGGAGGCTGAGGCGGGCAGATCACCTGAGGTCAGGAGTTTGAGACCAGCCTGACCAACATGGAGAAATCCCATCTCTACTAAAAATACAAAATTAGCCAGGCGTGGTGGCACATGCCTGTAATCTCAACTACAGGCATGTGATACAGGAGGCTGAGGCAGGAGAATCACTTGAACCTGGGAGGCAGAGATTGCCGTGAGCCGAGATCGTGCCATTGCACTCCAGCCTGGGCAACAAGAGCAAAACTCTGCCTCAAAAATAATAAATAAATAAAAAAGTACATCCAATAATAAAGAACTAATCATAGTTTCCATAACATATACTCACCATCTTTCTATATATTTTTCACACGAGCCTTTCTGTCAACATTTAAATTTACTGTCAAGTCTCAGCAAAAATGCAACCTCTTTGGAAGCTGTTCTTCATTCAGACAGATGTGGGAATTCTTTTTCTATATGTCCATCACATTCTGTATTTATCACTGATACGGTTTGCATCTGTGTCCCTGCCCAAATCTCATGTTGAATTGTAATCCCCAGTGTTAGAAGTGGGGCCTGGTGAGAGGTGACTGGATTATAGGGGCAGCTTCTCATGGTTTAACACCATCCCCTTTGGTGCTGTCATTGCAACAGTGAGTTCTCATGACATCTGGTTGTTTAAAACTGTGTCACACCTCTCCCCTTTCTCTCCTGCTCCGACTCTGGCCATGTGACGTGTGTGCTCCCCCTTCACCTTCCACCATGATTATAAGTTTCTTGAGGCCTCCCCAGAAGCTGAGCAGATGCCAGTATTATGCTTCCTGTACAGCCTGCAGAACCATGAGCCAACTAAGCCCTCTTTCTTTAGAAATTATCCAGTCTCAGGTATTTATTTATCACCATGCGGGAACAAACTAATACAATCACCATTGCAGCAGTCTTGCTGTGTGCTTTTTTAAGAAAAGTAATATTGTTTTGGATGAATTTCTGTGAGGATTATAAGGAAAGAAGAAATTTTTAAAACCTGAAACTATAGGCAGTAGATTGTTGCTGAAAAATGAATGCTGAAACTCTAAGTCAATGTAAGATGTCCTATTGAGAAGACAATGTGAATATATAAAGACATAATTCAATGTGAGGTAGTTGGAAAGAACAGTGAGAAGTATGTATTCTTGCTGGGATTCCACTTCTTACTTTGGCCTCTCATATGAACTCATTTCTTTTATGGGTTCTTCCAGCTAGTGAGAAAAATATAAGGGTTTACATATTTCTGAAGACACAATGCAAGCATATTTCCTTTCAAAAAATCCAAACAAAAACAACATTTACTGAGTAGGCGATTACTATGAAGTTTGTCACTTAAAATAAACTTGATTCTTTGCTTCAATTATTTAAAAAATGAATTTTTTAGGAAAATATTATCATTCTGTTATATTGAAACAAGGTTATCAGAAATATCCAGATACTCAACCAATTAATATTTGTGATAAAATTCCTTTTAGATATATTTTATAGCCGGGCGCGGTGGCTCAAGCCTGTAATCCCAGCACTTTGGGAGGCCGAGGCGGGCGGATCACAAGGTCAGGAGATCGAGACCACAGTGAAACCCCGTCTCTACTAAAAATACAAAAAATTAGCCGGGCACGGTGGCGGGCGCCTGTAGTCCCAGCTACTCAGGAGGCTGAGGCAGGAGAATGGCAGGAACCCGGGAGGCGGAGCTTGCAGTGAGCCGAGATCGCGCCACTGCACTCCAGCCTGGGCAACAGCGTGAGACTCCGTCTCAAAAAAAAAAAAAAAAAAAAAAAAAAAAAAAAAGATATATTTTATAAAATATACAGTAACAGTTTAAACTGAGATTTGATGGTTTAGATTTATAATTAAAATAGATATTGTTATAAAAAGAAGATGCAGGCTGAGCGCAGTGGCTCATGCCTATAATCCTAGCACTTTGGGAGGCCGACGTGGGTGGATTGCCTGAGCTCAAGAGTTCGAGACCAGCCTGGGCAACACGGTGAAGCCTCATCTCTACTAAAATACAAAAAATTAGCCGGGCGTGGTGACGTGCACCTATAATCCCAGATAATCAGGAGGCTGAGGCAGGAGAATTGCTAGAACCCAGGAGATCAAGGTTGCAGTGAGCCAAGATCACGCCACTGCACTCCAGCCTGGGCAACAGAGCAAGACTCTGTCTCTAAAAAAACAGATGCAGATGCACATTAATATCATTATGGCTTCATTTAGATTAGACCTTGTATTTTTGCCTCATCTTATTTTTTCATTCTTTTATTTAAATTGTATGTTTTAGTATTTTATAATTTACTCGTTTGCAACATAAATAAATCCATAAAAATTGTGAAAATTAATAAAAGTAGAGAAAGGCATAAAAATAATTAGTAATAATATTAGTCAATACTTGGATAAACTTAATGCAACCAGTTATTCCTAGTTCTTCTTTCCATATATCCATTATGTAAGTTATAGACCCCCCTCAAACTAGCTTCATACTTAGAGTCAGTGAAAACTTCAAATATAGTGTTCATTAGAGAAAGATGTAAACACGATTGTCAAAACCATTGCAAGTCACCCTATTCCTTCTTTTACCACTTTTTTAGTTATGAAGGCAAAATAAAACACAATTAGAATAATCCACCAAGAGGTTTATTTGCCACCTGCCATTCTTGGAATGCCTGCTGATAAAAGTGAGTTTTTAACTTGCAGATTTTCCTTGATAGGCTAGAATTAAGAAAGTTTCTCTCTAAAGTGAGTGCTCCAGCTGCCACATGGGGATAAATATAGAATCAATCAAATCAAAGTTTGGCAATATGGAAGTAAAAAATGCATTTGATCTGTCCCAAAGATTTGTTATTTGCATAAAAATAAAATTATTAATCATTTGTTTTTTAAATCTTCCAGAGTTTAATTATGGTTTATTTGTTATTTTACCTGATTTCTCTTACCTCTGGGTAGGAGGACAGGTTTGATAGAGTTGTCTGAGAATTCTGACAATTCATAAGTGGAATAGCCTTCCAGACCCACGTTATAAGAGACAGTAATTTTTGTTTCTTAGCTATGTAACTAGCTATTTATCAGAGCCATATGATTTCAGCAGCCCTGAACAGGAACATAAAAACTAATGTTAGAGTGAGTAGAAGTATCTCTATTTCTATTTTTTAGCAGCTACAATGTGTAAGTGGTAGTTTTTTTAAAAAACATAAATAATAACTCTTTAGTTTAGGTATGGGGACAATATAGTGTCTACAAGGAATACTGACCAAACTCCATCATTCTTTTTCTTTTTTTATTATTATTATTATTATTATTATTATTATTATTATTATTTGGAGATGGAGTCTTGCTGTGTCGCCAAGCTGGAGTGTAGTGGCGTGATCTTGGCTCACTGCAACCTCCGTCTCCCAGACTCAAATGATTCTCCTGCCTCAGCCTCCTGAGTAGCTGGGAGTATAGGCAGGCGCCACCATGGCCAGCTACTTTTTGTATTTTTAGTAGAGATAGGGTTTCACCATGTTGGCCAGAATGGACTCCATCACCTGACCTCGTGATCTGCCTGCCTCAGCCTCCCAAAGGGCTGAGATTACAGGTGTGAGCCACAGCATTTTAAAGAATGGCCTCACCATTCTTTAAAAAATGATTGACTCCAAGATGGTGGATTAGAGGCAGTTTTAGCATGCCTCTCCCACTTGGAAAGGCAAAATAGCACGTAGATTCATACTATGAACATCATTATCAAGAAGCAATGCAGAAACTTAAAGGAAAACTGAAATCCACAGATCCTTTGAAAGAAGCAACAGACTGCAGCTATACCATGAGCCAGGCAAAAAACTATAAGTACTGAGAGTATGAGACGGGAAGACACTGCCTCTAGGGCATACATCCCCAGTGGGGAACCTGGCAATACAGCCCATGGGAAAGGCCTTAACCCTACCCAGCATTGGAACTGGTTTAGGAAGCAGTGAGAAATATAAAAGTAGGAACTAGGAATGACAGCAGGAGGACCCTGACATGCATTCTCAGTCTACAGCGTCGACTGAAGGAAGCCATTCCTTATTTTGTCTCACTGGGACCCTTGTGGAAGTTTGCCAACTAACTCAGGCAGCGGTAGCAGGTTAAAAGAAGCTCCCAATTGAACTTTGCAATGTAACTTCAAGTGGGAAAGAACTCTGTTGGCCAGAACCAGGGGGTGAGTGGGAAGTATGCTGCAGCCACAAGTATTGGAGCTGGACCTCCAGGCTGTGCAGGTGGACACAAAGGGGCATGACCTGAAAGCTGCAGTTCCTATCTCTGCTAGGAAGGCATATAGCCTGGGGAAGTTCTGAGTTCTAAGCATAGATAGCCTGAAACTTAGCTTACTGCTACTACCAGAAAACAGTGGCTATGAGATCTGTCCTGTCAAGTATGCCAGAGCTATTTGGGGTTTCCCACCACCTGCCACTCCCTACTCCGTGGGTGAGCTCTTCTGTGCAGCAGATGCAGTTATGCTTCTCTCTGGAACATTATGCCAGTGACCAGAGAACCACTACCCCCTAACTCCTGCAGGGGTTGCTGCTTGCCCCACGTGTGGGGAGTCAGAGCACGAACTTGTCTGACCCAGCCCTCACCTGGCTTTGCTCCTCAACCCACCCTGGTAGCTTAACACAATGGATGAAAACTTTGGGGAGCTTTATAGCCCCATCCACCTCCTGAGAAACCAGAGTACTGCAAAAAACAAGCACAAATCCTGCTACTACTACCACAGCTAGTGCTGTTTTGCAACCACCATCTCCTGAATGGAAGCCAACTGGCACAGTCCATTATAACATTCAGGTAAAATAACACTGCACCTAGGAAGGAGAAAACTTGTGCATGACCTCAGCTATACCACTCTGGCTAACCACGAGGTCCTGATCTGTCCATGTGACTGTTCATTACTATCACAACTGGTATTTGAGAATGCCAACACACTAAGACCACCTATATCTAAGAAATCTCCCAGAGTCTATGTGACTCCCCTGTCATTCCCAACATAGCTGGTGCCAGTACCCACTGCTGGGAGACCTGCCGACAGCTCACCTCTGTGCATTCCTTGTAGACATTCCCCAGAACCAGCCAGGAGTGTGGCAGCCACACTGGATGGCTAGACTCAGAGGAGCAACAGCATTCACAGTAGTATGGCTCTCAGGATGTCCTACTCATAGCGGAAGGGGGAGTGCAACACATCAAAGGAACACCCAGTGGAAGAAGAGAACCTGGATGGCAGGCCTTCAGTCTGAGATCTTTCCACTGGTAAGAAGTTTCTTTCAGCAGAGGTACAGTTGCAGTGCTGAAATCAGCAGGGAAAGTTTGCAGCTCTACCTCAACAGTGAGGCAGCCCTAGTGTTCATTGAAGGGTCATGGAGAAGGGGACTTCTTTTCCCTCTCATCCACCACTGCTGTCATAGCTTGGACTTTTCCCATGGGAGCTCAGCATGGACCCCAGACCACTTTAGGGTGACTGTATTACAACAGGAGGAGCACCCTCAAGGTGCAGGCTTGCACAAGAGATAGAGGTACAATTTCTCTCTACTTGGAACATCAACATTCCTGTAGATGAAAAGAGGTGCCTGTCTGATCTAAATAACCAGAACACTGACTCAGGAGTGTGTCTGGGAGGTGATAGTTTTTCTACTGGCCTGGCAGAGGAGCTGAGGTGGCTCCAGTCTTCTCTGATGAGACCTCAGTGCATTTCACTGAGAGCTCTTCTAGCCACTTCTGTCAAGGCTGAAACCTCTGCTTACCATTGGGTACTACATTTATACCTACTTTAACCACAGCCAGTGTCTACATGTGGAATCCTTCCCTATTGACCTGAAGCCTGAACAATTTAAACCAGTAAATAAAATACTAAGGAAAAAATTAATAATAAAAAAAGTGCACACTACAGGGAAATGAGATAAGTTTCAAGGGAACTTTGTCATTCCAACCCTATAGGAGACAGTGAACTTGCTCACACATTGAGCACATTGCTACTACAACAAGCAGCTGAGAAAGCCATCACACAAAGACTCTCTATAGTCAAGGAACACAGTCATAGTCACACAGTCTTCACTCCTGAAAACACCAAGAGCTGAATTAGGCTACGACAAACTGTAAACATTAAAATCACATCCTTAGGCGGGGAAAAGAAAAAAAAAAAAGCAGTCAAAAATAATTTCAACAATAATTAGTAGTAGTCTTACCAAATTAGAAGGAACCAGAAAAATAAGACTGGTAATATGACAAAATGGGATTCTGAAACACCCCCAAAAGATCACACTAGCTATCCAGCAATGGATCCAAACTAACATAAAATTGTTGACATACCAGAAGAAGAATTCAAAAGGCTGATTATTAAGCTACTCAAGGAGATACCACAGAGAGGTAAAACCAACGTAAAGAAATGTAAAAAACAAAGAAACAAACAAAAAACCCAACAAACAAAATTTTCTAAAGGAAGAGGTGTCTTAAAGAAAAATCAGTCAGAAGTTTTGGTAATAAAAGACACACTTAGGAAATTCTAAACTACAGTGAAAATTTTCAACAATAGACTAGAACAAGTAGAAGAAAGAATGTCAGAACTTGAAGAGAAGGTTTTTGAATTAACCCAACCAGACAAAAATAAAGAAAAAAGAATTTAAAGAAATGAGCTGTCTCCAAGAAATATGGGATTATGTAAAAGGACCAAACTAAGAATAATTGGTGTTCCTGAGGGAGAAGAGAGGGCAGAAAAAAAGCTTGGAAAATTTCTTTGAGGGAATACTTGAGGAAACCTTCCCTGGCCTTGCTAGAGATTTAGATATCCAAATACAAGAAGATAAAACATCTCCTAAAAGCCGGGTGTGGTGGCTCACGCCTGTAATTCCAGCACTTTGGGAGGCCAAGACGGGCGGATCACGAGGTCAGGAGATTGAGACCATCCTGGGTAACACTGTGAAACCCCGTCTCTACTAAAAATACAAAAAATTAGCCTGGCCAGGCGTGGTGGTGTGCTCCCGTAGTCCCAGCTACTTGGAGGCTGAGGCAGGAGAATGGCGTTAACCCGGGAGGCAGAGCTTGCAGTGAGCCGAGATCGCGCCACTGCACTCTAGCCTGGGCAACAAAGCCAGACTCCGTCTCAAAAAGAAAAAAGATTCATTGCAAAGGCCAGGCGCGGTGGCTCACACCTGTAATCCCTGCACTTTGGGAGGCCAAGGCGGGAGGATCACAAGGTCAAGAAATCAAGACCATCCTGTCCAACATGGTGAAACCCTGTCTCTACTAAAAAATATAAAAAATTAGCCAGGCGTGGTGGCGCATGCTTGTAGTTCCAGTTACTCAGAAGGCTGAGGCAGGGGAATCACTTGAACCTGGGAGGCAGAGGTTGCAATGAGCTGAGATTGTGCCACAGAACTCCAGCCTGGCAACAGAGCAAGACACCGTCTCAAAAAAAAAAAAAAAAAAAAAGATTCATTGCAAAAATTCCATCACCAACGCTTATACTCATCAGACTATCTAAATTCAACATGGAAAAAAAAAAATTAAGAGCAGTGAGGAAAAAAAGCATCAATTCACCTATAAAAGAAAATCTATCAGACTAACTGCATGCTTCTCAGCAGAAACCTTGCAAGCCAAAAGGGATTAGGTTCCTATCTCTAGCCTCCTTAAACAGAATAACTGCCAGCCATGAATGTTGTATACAGAAAAACTGTTTCATAAATGAAGAAGAAATAGTCATTTTCAGACAAACAAATGCTGAGGAAATTGGTTACTACCAGACCAACCGTACAAGAAATGCTAAAAGGAGTTCTAAATCCTGAAACCAAGGTTGGATATGCACCAAAAAGAACTTCTAGAAAATATAAAACTCACAAGGCCTATAAAACAATAACACAACAACAGAAAACAAAGTATATAGGAAACAATTAACATGATGAATGGAACTGTATGTCGTATCTCAATATTAACATTGAATACAAATAGGTTAAATGCTCCATTTAATGATAAAGATTGGCAGAATAAATAAAAAGCCACCAATCGAATATCTGCTGTCTTCAAGAGACCCTCCTAATACATAATATTTTATATAAAATCAAAGTGAAAGGGTGGGAAATATATTCCACAGCCAAGGAAATAAAAAACAAGCAGGAGCAGCTATTCTTGTATCAGATAAAACAGACTTTAAAGCAAAAACAGTAAAAAAAAATGACAAAGAACCTCATTACATAATTATAAAAAAAATCAATCCAACAAAAAGATATTACAATTCTAAATTTATCTGCACCTAACACTGGAGCAATCAGATTCATAAAGCAGTTACTACTTGACTTAAGAAATGAGATAACAACACAATAATGGTGAGGGAGTTCAATACTTCACTGATAGCATTAGACAGATCATCAAGAAAGAAAGTCAATAAAGAAGCAATGGGGAAAGAAAAAAAAAAGAAATAATGGGGGGCCAGGAGTGGTGGCTCATGCCTGTAATCTCAGCACTTTGGGAGGCCAAGGCAGGCGGATCACAAGGTCACAAGGTCAGGAATTTGAGAGCAGCCTGGCCAATGTGGCAAAACCCGTTTCTACTAAAAATATAAAAAAGTAGCTTGGCATGGTGGTGTGCACCTGTGTTCCCAGCTACTCGGGAGGCTGAGGCAGGAGAATCGCTTGAACCCAGGAAGCGGAGATTGAAGTGAGATGAGATTGTGCTACTGCACTCCAGCCTGGGCAGTAGAGGGAGACTCTGTCTCAAAAAAAAGAAAAAAAAGAAAAAAAGTAGCTGGGCATGGTGGTGGGCACCTGTAAATCCTAACTACTCAGGAGGCTGAGGCAGGAGAATTACTTGAACCCAGGAGGCAGAGTTTGCAGTGAGCTGAGATTGTGCCACTGTACTCCAGCCTGGGCAACAAAAGTTAAACTCAATCTCAAAAAAAGAGAAAAGAAACAATGGACTTAAACTACACTCTTGAACAAATTAACAGATATATATTGAACATTCTACTCAAGAACTGAAGAATATACATTATTCTCATCAGCCCATGGAATATTCTCCAAGATAGACCATATTACAGGCTATAAAACAAGTCTCAATTAATTCTAAAAAAATTGAAATTATATCAAGTAGTTTCTCAGAGCACAATGGAATAAAACTAGAAATCAACTCCAAAAGGTACCACCAAAACTATACAAATAAATGGAAATTAAGCAATCTGCTCCTGAATGATTTTTTGGTTACCAATGAAATTAAGATGAAAATTTAAAAAAATTCTTTGAAATGAATAATAGTGACACAAGTTGTCAACACCTTTGGGATAAAGCAAAAGCATTTCTAAGGGGAAGGATTATAGCACAAAATGCCTACATCAAAAAGTTTGAAAGAGCACAAATTGACAACTTAATGTTATAACTCAAGAAACTAGAGAAACAAGAACAAACTGACCCCAAAGCTAGCAGACCAAAGGAAATAACAAGGATCAGAGCAGAATTAATTGAAATTGAAACAAACAAACAAAAAATACAAAACATCAATGAAACAAAAAGCTGGTTATTTGAAAAGATAAACAAAATTAATAGACCATTAGCTAGATTAACCAAGAAGAGTGAAGCTTCAAATAAGCTCAGTTAGAAATGAAAATGGAGATATTTACAACTGATACCACAAAAATACAAAGAAAGATTGTTTGAGACTATTGTGAATACCTCTATGCACACAAACCAGAAAATCTAGAGGAGATGGATAAATTCCTGGAAACATACAGACCTCTTAGATTAAACCAGGAAGAAATCAGAACCCTGACAGATCAATAATAAGTAGCGACATTGAACCAGTAATAAAAAAAAAAAAGGCCAATTAAAAAAAAGTCCAGGACCTGATGGCTTCACAGTTGAATTCTACAAGATATTCAAAGATGAAATTGTCCCAATCCTACAGAAACTATTCCAAAAGATTGAGAAAGAGGGAATCCTCCCTGAATCATTCTATGAGGACAGTATCACTGTGATACCAAAACCATGAAAGAACATAACAAATAAAGAAAACTACAGAGCAATATCCCTAAGGAACATAGATGCAAAAATCCTCAAGAAAATACTAGCTAACTGAATTCAATAGCACATCAAAAAAGATAATACATCATCATCAAATGGGTTTCATCCCAAAGATACAGGGATGATTTAGCATACACAAGTCAATAAACGTGGTACATCACATAAACAGAATTAAAAACAAAAACTATATGATCATCTCAATAGATGCAAAAAAGCATTCAATAAAATCCAGCATCACTTAATGATAAACCCCTCAACAAAAATAGGCATACAGGGGCCAAACCTCAAATGAATAAAGGCCATCTATGACAAAACCACCACCAACATCATAATGAATGAGAAAAAGTTGAAAGCATTCCCCCTGAGAACTAAAACAAAACAAGGATGCCTACTTTCACCACTTCTATTCAAATGGTACTGGAATTCCTAGCCAGTGCAATCAGGCAAGAGAAAGAAAGGGCATCCAGATTAAAAAAAAGAGGAAGTCAAACTACTACTATTTGCTGATAATATGACTGCATTCCTAGAAAACCCTAGGCACCTCCAAAAGACTCCTATACTTGATAAAAAAAAATTCCATAAAGTCTCAGGTTACAAAATCAATGTACACAAATCAGTAGCACTGCCATACACCAACAACAGTCAAGCTGAGAATTAAATCAAGAACTCAAATCCCTTTTACAACAGCTGCAAATAATAAAAAATAAAATACTTAGAAACATATTTAACCAAGGAGGTGAAAGATCTCTACAAGGAGAGCTACAAAACACTGCTGAAAGAAATCATAGATGATACAGACAAATGGAAACACATACCATGCTCATGGTTTGGTGGCCTTAGCCTTCCTAGAGATTTAGATATCCAAATACAAGAAGATACAAAAACCTCCTGAAAAATTCATTGCAAAAAGGTCATCGCCAAGGCATATAGTCATCAGACTATCCAAATTCAACTGAAGGAAATTATTCTAAGAGCAGTGAGAAAAAAAGCATCAATTCACCTATAAAGGAAAATCTTTCAGACTAACAGCAGACGTCTCAGCAGAAACCTTACAACCCAGAAGGGATCAGAGTCCTACCTTTAGCCTCCTTAAACAGAATAACTGCTTATTGTAAAATTGACCATACTGTGTTATAAAAATGATCATATTGCCCAAAGCAATCGACAGATTCAGTGCAATTTCCATGAAAATACCAAAATTATTTTTCACACAATCAGAAAAAACAACTCCGAAAATTTGTATGGAACCAACAAATAATCCAAATAGCCAAATAATTCCTAAGCAAAAAAAAACAAATATTGGGGCATCACACTTCCAGACTTCAAGTTATACTACAAGACTATAGTGGCCAAAACACCATGGTGCTGGTATAAAAGTTGGCACACAGACCAATGTAAAAGTATAGAGAACCCAGAAATAAAGACAAATACAACTAACTGATCTCTAACAACGCATACAAAAACATAAACTGGGGAAAGGACATCCAATTTCCTAAATGGTGCTGGTATAACTGCTATCCACATACAGAAGCATAAAACTGGATCCCTATCTTTCACCTTACACAAAAATCCACTCAAGACAGATCAAAAACTTAAATCTAAGACCCAAAACCATAAAAATTCTAGGAGATAATTTTGGAAAAACTCTTCTGAATATTGACCTAGGCAAAGAATTCATGAATAAAACCCAACAGCAAATGCAACAAAAACAAAAATATATAAATGGGACCTGATTAAATTAGAAAGCTTCTGCACAGCAAAAGAATCATCAGAGTAAATAGACAACCCACAGAATGGGAGAAAATATTTCCAAACTCTGCATCTGACAAAGGACTAGTATCCAGAATCTACAAGGGACTCAAACAGTATCAGCAAGAAAGCAACAAATAATCCCATCAAAAAGTGTGCAAATGGCATGAAAAGATACTTCTGAAAAGAAGATATACAAATGGCCAAAAAAAAATACGAAAAATGTTCAGCATTACTAATCATCAGAGAAATGCAAATTAAAACCACAGTGAGATACCACCTTACTCCTGCAAGAATGGCCAATATGAAAAAGTCAAAAAATAACACATGTTGGTGTGGATGTGGTGAAAGAGGAATGGTTATACACTGCTGATGGGAATATAAATTAGTACAAACTCCATAGAAAACAGCATGGAGATTCCTTAAAGAACTAAAAGTAGATCTACCATTTGATCTAGCAATCTCACTACTGAGTATCTACCTAAAGGAAAAAAAAAAAAAAAAAAACAGTAATTATGTGAAAAAGACACATGAACACTTAACATTTATTGCAGTCAAATTAACAACTGCAAAGATAGGGAACTAACTTAAGTGCCCATCGACCAATGAGTGGACAAAGATAATGTGGTATAAATATACCATGGAATATAACTCAGCCATAAAAAGGTGTGAAATAATGTCTTTTGCAGCAGTTTGGATGAAGCTGGAGGCTATTATTCTAAGTAAATTAACTCAAAAACCAAACACCATATGTTCTCATTTTATGTGGGGACTAAGCCTTCAGTGCCCAAAGGCATACAGAGTGATACAATGAACTTTGGAGACTCAGAACCAGGAGAGGGTCAGGAAAGTGTATGATTAAAAAAACTGCATATTGGGTACAGTGTATACTACTCAGGTGACCTTGCACTAAAATCTGAGAATTCACCACTATGTAATTCATCCATGTAACCAAAAACCACCTGTACCCCAAAAGCTATTGAAATAAAAAAAATAAATTAAAAAAATGATTGCCATACAGACACACATTGTGTCTACATCATAAAACTCTATGCTTTAGAGTTGGATTTTTTTGGTTTGTTTGTTTGTTTTTTGAAAACAGGGTCTCACTCTGTCATCCAGGCTGGAGTGCAATGGTGTAATCTTGGCTCACAGCAGCCTTGATCTCCTGGATTCAAGCAATCCTCCCCCACTTAGCCTCGCAAGTAGCTGGGACTACAGATGCACGCTTGTTTTTAATTAAGAAACCACCTCTAAGAGGTAAGTTGTATGATGGTATATGTGACAATTATTTGTCATTTCTGTAGACATTTTTGGATATCGTAACTCATCTCTAGGCTTCTATGCAGAAGATACTCTGGGTTGATTAGAGCCAAAATAAAAAGTTGAAATGTTAAAGTAGGTTAGTTTTCAATGGGATCAGATATATTGACTCAGAGTTATGTGGAAACTTGGCTACTTTCCCTGCTATTTCTCAGAATATGTTGCTGCTCCTTCACCAAGCTGATCATTATTTCAGGAAGTAACTTTCTCCATATCTCCACTGTGTGTGTGTGTGTGTGTGTGTGTGTGTGTGTGTGTGTGTATTTACATACCCTCCTTCCCAATCCCTACTCCAAGATAATAGCAAATAAACAACAAAGAAATCCATACATTTATTCTTGGCATTGTCTTTAAATGTCTCAATAAAAATTGTCTAAATAAACACAGGATGTCACTTTTGAATTATTTTTTAAACTAGCTAAGTACCCAGAGAGAGAAAGTATTGTGCTATTGTTTGCTGTTTATGCTGTTGCTCAGTTTTCCTCCTACCACATTGAGATTGTTTGCTTCTTCTGTTTCAGGTATGTGAATAAAAACTCCAGGTTTCTTTCTCAAAGAAAGCACAGAGAAAGAATTATGGTTAGAGAATGCGAGAAGAGAAAGTAAATGAAAAATAAAAAATATGGGAATGTCCTTGGATCAACAGAAATTTCCTCCGAAGTCATCTCTGTTGAGAATATAATATACCTGTTCTCCAGGAAAGAAAACAACAATATACTTTCTGATTCTTCAAGAAATGACATGAGATCTTGAAAAGCACTAATTTCTAGGAATATCTATCCTGAGATTTGAAACTTGCTTCATAAAGTTCAAGACCTCAAACAAATTTTGTGTAGTTGATCAATAATTCATTTCATCAAACCACTCTACAATAATGATTCAGGTATTCAGTCTTGTCTTCCTGCAGAGACTTTAAATACATGTATTACATTTTATGACCCAATACTTATTAATCTTTGCAATAACTATATTCAGTTAACATTATTATCCTAGATTATAGGGTAAGTGATTGAGGGGAGCCTTTGACTTGCTGAAGGTCAAACTGAAATGAGAAACAGAAGTAGGATGAGGTATGAAAGTGATTCCATGACTCTAAGTCCTAAATCACAGTATCACGTAGAAAGGCCTTTTTAGTTTTCAAATTCTTTTTTATTCCGCTTTAAAAATTTGCCCTTATTACATAATTATAGCTAAAATGTCATTATGCCTTTTTAATAAACTGTTAATATGGAAACCTCAAATAGAGCCTTCCTCTTCAATACTAAACATCACTGCAATGTAAAATTATATTTTTCTCTATGAGTCTTAAATTTTAAAATAGCAGCTACAATATTTGAGATTTTGTATTTAAAATATATGGATATCAGCTTAATTTCAATCCCGTTATTAAAAGCGTCAGCTGGTTGCTGCAAAATTTTTATATAGAAAGAAACTAGGATAAATGTAACACTAAAAAAGGGATACAGAGTTGGAGAAAGAAGAAAAAGAAGATGCCATGAATTTCTTTCAAACCTTAAAAAAATGGGTAAAAGTTTCTCTCACTGATGAAATGAGCTCTTTACATATAAATTATATTGTAATAACAGAGCTCCTGGGTGGAAAAGAGTTCCTTCTCCTGCTGGCAAAAATTAAAATAATCACAGATGGCTAATGATCAAAAATACTGACTGACAGCTCTGAAGTATAAGACACAGAGAATATTCTCAGAGGAGTGAGAATATTCGCAGTTTCTTAAGCCAACACTCAAATTTGGTTCAAGAAACACACAAAGATTTTCTTACCAGATATTCATGTATAGGAAGGTTTTATTCTATTTTCAAGAGTACTATACGTTCTCATAGAACTCCTTCAAGAAAGTTAATGAAATTGTTTGTCCATATGATTACATTAAGATTTTGGGTAAAATACAGGAATTCACTAAGGAAAGAGGGTCTATATTCCTAAAATAGTATGAAAAATCTATTAAATTCAGGCATTAGGAATCCAGTCTCATTTTAAAATATAGGCGGAAAAAGAAAGACCTGCCTAGTGAAATTAGCTAGGTCTTCATAAATATGTCAAACAATATTAATAATAGTAACAAGTAACACTTGTTGAGGACTTTATGACATTTTTAAGCTTGTTACTAATATACCTCATTTAATTTATCAAATAGTTCTGAAAAATACATGACATTATTATTCACATTTTTCAGATGAGGTAACCAAGTGTAGAGAAGTTTAAAACATTTGCCAAGATCCCCCTACAGCTGATGAGTTGTAAAACAGGGGCTCAAAGTAGTTTCTAAGCCTGGTGCTTAACCAAAATATAGCTATTATATTAATTATACTAGTAGGATACAAATTCAAGAACATCTATGGTAAGACTAACAACAACATGTCACATTCTATATCATGTTAGAGAAATTTACAAAGAATTTGATCTTGCAACTACCAAATAAAACAGTTATGGTGTTACTATAATTGATAATGATTAAACTGTGACTTGAAGTTTACTCATTTATTAATGTATTTTTTTACAAAATTAAAAGAAGACTAATATTTTAAATGCCTGAGTTCTAATTTTTGCAAATGCAAATATATATATACATATAAAACAATGTCACTATCTTTTAAATTTTTATATTCTATATAATGATGTATACTGCATGTATGTATCAACATTTATGCATATAGATAATTCATATGATGTGTGTGTGCCAACGACTACAGGAGCAATGTAGAGAAAATAATCCATGGTGCCTGTGTCAGAGTTATCAAAGAAGGTATGGCATAGATTTTAGATTTTGAGTCATAGCTGGAAATTTGTTAGAAAGGATGAAGTTGAAAAAGGTATATCTTGGTGCCTGGAGTAGGTCTGCACATGCTAAACATACTTATTGAATTAATAATTCTATATTTTCTATATTCAACTTGATAAATTATAATCATAAATATGCAGATTCCCTCAGGAGTACAGTAACATTACTAACAGAACAAATATGAAATATCATAAGCAAAAATCGTTCTTAAAGTAATTTTTTTAAAAGGATTTTTGCAAACCGAATAATCAGGGTGGATTTTGCAGAACATTTTGGGGAAAAAAAAAATCCATAATGTTCTTAGCACTGGCTGAAAGAAACACCAACAACAGGCCAGCGCCGTGGCTCACGCCTGTAATCCCAGCACTTTGGAAGGCCGAGTGGGTGAATCACGAGGTCAGGAGATTGAGACCATCCTGGCTAACATGGCGAAATCCCATCTCCACTAAAAATACAAAACTGAGCTGGGCATGGTGATACATGGTGGCGCGTCCAGTGTCTTGATTTTCAGTCCTAGCTACTCAGGAGGCTGAGGCAGGGGAATAGCTTGAACTTGGGAGGTGGAGGTTGCAGTGAGCCGAGATTGCACCACTGCACTCCAGACTGGACGACAGAGCAAGACGTTGTCTCAAAAAAAAAAAAAAAAAAAAAAAAAAAAAAAAAAAAAAAGGAAAGAAAAAAGAAACACCAACAACAAATGGTTACAGTTAGTAACCATTTAAATGGTTGCTTTTTTATATCCCTGCCAGAATTGCTTATAATGCGGGACATCTCCATTTGGATGTTACTTTTACCAACCAAAATATTTCCAAGTCAACTCACTGTACTTCACAATACACTGAAATGAGTACAAGTATTAAAAGCATGCCTGAGGCGACAGTAACTTTGAGGTTAATTTCCATTTCTTCAAGTATATTTGATGAATGATGTGACAAAGGAATCCTAATTAAGGTTGAAATCCTGAATACTAAATAAATCAGAAGTGCCACTACATTCGTCTTCCACAGTGATAATACTGCCACTTCTGCTTCTCTTTAGCCCAGCCCTTGACTTTTCAGGAAACCTTTTTCTGTATATTTTCTTCCTCTATAACTTTTGCAGAGAGTAGATGTGAGTATCCTACCTAGACTTAGTCAAGGCAAAATCTAAAACATCTGTGCCTCTTTGTTTTGTTTCTCACTTACTCTTCTACATCAATAGCAAATGTTTATTTTTTACATTTAACCTCAAAAATGCTCCATTTGTGACATGATGATTCCTGTTTCATCTCACATTATAATATTTCATGGCAAAATTAGAAGATACATCTTTTAAATTCTAAGGAATGAAACATACCACAGAACAGTTTCATAAAAGTTAGCTGTTTTAATGGTGCCATTTTCATTATCATTATCATAAATTGACAAGTAAGGGTGCAAATTCTTTCATTACTCACTAGATGAGTAATGTTCGGCATGTTGCTTAATATTTATGTAACTCCAGTGTCTTGATTTTGAGCCACTCTTGCCATTCTTGGTAGAAAACCCATTGACCCTAATGTTCTGGTTGAGTTCTATTTATTTTATTTTGAATATTTGCATCAATGAAACTGTGTTCATTTTCTATTTTATTCTATTTAAATCAGGTTCTAATTTTAAGTTATATTGCCTTCATAAAATACATTTAAGACTTTCTAGTTTTGGCCTGAAATAATTGCAATAATTTAAAATTACCTGTCTTTTAAATTTAAGTAGAACTTAACTGAAAATCCATCTAATCTTGGTGAACTTCACCAGTTTGTACTGTGGTAATTGATCCATTCAGATTTTCAACTTCTTGTTAGGTCAATATTGACAATTTACACTTGAGCAGAAATTGCTCATTCTTGTGGCATTCAAATTGCCATAGGTTTGCAGGTAATATTCATGAATAATTCATTTAAATTTCTCTATATTAGAGGTGTTTACTTTTATATTCCAAAATTTGTGTTTTCCTCTCTTTGTCCTTTTTAAAAAAACAAACATCAATATGTATTTATATATCTCATTAATATTTTCAAATACTTTGCATTTGGATTTAGTCACTGTTTTATTTATTTAGCAAGCATTTATATAGTATTTGCTCTGTGCTGAGAACAGCTTTACACACTTTACAAATGTTAACACTTTTGATTTTTATTAATTGGATTTCGATTATCATGGCAATTGTATACACAGATATAAGGGTTTAAACACTAGATGTCAAAGACAATTGTGCTAGATATGTCAATCACTCAAAAGTTCATTCCATGCAAAAAAAGCCCTGTTTACAATCTTCTCTGAAGCATCAGCCTGAAGAAGTCACGTGAGCCTGAAATTCTTATAGCACTTTGGATTATGGGTGAGGATGAGGTACAAAAGAAGTCAATCCACATACTAATCAGCTGCTCATAAAAAGGCCTGACATAAAAAGTCATGATGATAACAACTTGCTGAACCCACCAGAATACTAATTTCAGTAGTAAAGAAAATATAAGTCTATAAGTAGTGAGAAGAGAAGCAGAAAAGAAAACCGGCATGGAAGATCATTAATTAGACATGACAGATAAGGTTGAAAATTTATTTTCATTTAATTATATAGATGTTGGAACCCTAATGTGAAGTCACAAAGTTCTGATATTTGAGAATTGACTTGAACCCTGAATAACCATCTGCAATTTCCCTCTCTATTTTTGTCCTCATCTTGCAGTGCATCAGATTGTTTTATCTTGAATTAATGAATTTCCTTCATTATTTGAAGAAATCAAGGCTCTGTTTATTGCAACTTAAATTAAAAACAGATAGGATAAGAAACAATAAGGAAACATTAGACAGAAATAAAAGTCTTAACAGAGTTAATAGAAAACCCATAAAATATGACAATAAATATAAATGGGTTAGGCACTTGAATCAAATGTAAAAGTAGCATTTTATTTTTTAAAAAATACAGAATTTGGAGCTGAGCATTCTTACATAATAGTAATGACAGCTACTGGACTAAGTGAAATTTGGACCCAAAAGGATGTTTTAGAATTCAGCTTCCTGTAATGCAGCTACAGACTGTATCAAGAGAAAGATAGTAGCAAGAGAATTTGGTATGAGGATGTAAGGAATTAGCTATAACTTTTTTGAAGTAAAGTCTGTGGACTTCCAAAATATATAAGAAGCAGAACTGCACACAAGATAGCTTCTGCAAAACAGAAGCTTCTGCCTCAAATCAAACGCAAATCTCTTCTGTATAGTGTTGTTAAGAATATTGGACATTAATTGGTGTTTTTGAGCACTGCTCATGCACACAGATAGTAATCACCATGAGTAAAACAAGAAATAAAATATTTTTCGATTATTGTTTATTACATTTCAAAACTCTTTTCACATTTCTGTGGGGGGCGGGGGACAAGGGAGCAGTGAATGCTGAATTAGGATCAGAAAACTTTTCCCTTTCATCTCATTATCTAGTTTTGTCTCTTTCTGGTGGGAGGGTAAGGGATGGAGAGACAAAGAGAGAACTTTCACAAGATGGATAAAATATTCACAGAATTAGAGGCTGTGTGTATTTTCGAAGAAACAAGAAAGGCCTTGGCAGTCTCCATGTTAGAGGACTGTCACATTTTTGCTCACAGTTTCAGGACTGGTTGTAGGAAATGCTGTTTCACATTTGATTTGGAAAAGAATATTGGACTGTGTGTAAATATGAAACCTTTGAGACTATACCATCTGGATCCAATATTTGAAGTGATTTACACATGAAATAAAAAAAAAAAACAGAATCTTCATGAAAAGTGTGCTTAAAAAATTTTAAATAGATTAACTAGATTTATTTACCACCTCCAAATTATACCTAATTATCAATTAAAATTTATTCCCTTACAATGTTGGCTTTTGTAACAATCATTAAACAAAAATCACTCAGGTTTTAAGATATATGTCTATCACTTGAGTCTTGCTTTTTGGCATTTTTTAAATCATTTGACTGTCTCCTACTTCAATATATGCCTTTCCCATCCCAATAAACTCAACACACATTGAGTTTAGTAAATGCCATACATCGTGCTAAGATTTAGGAAGCTAATGGTGAATATTTTTTTTTTTTTTTTTTTTTTTTTTTTTTTTTTTTTTTTTTTTTTTTTTTTTTTTTTTTGAGACGGAGTCTCGCTCTGACCCCAGGCTGGAGTGCAGTGGCCAGATCTCAGCTCACTGCAAGCTCCGCCTCCCAAGTTTAGGCCATTCTCCTGCCTCAGCCTCCTGAGTAGCTGGGACTACAGGCGCCTGCCACCTTGCCCGGCTAATTTTTTGTATTTTTTAGTAGAGACGGGGTTTCACCGTGTTAGCCAGGATGGTCTCGATCTCCTGACCTCGTGATCCGCCCGTCTCGGCCTCCCAAAGTGCTGGGATTACAGGCTTAAGCCACCGCGCCCGGCTATGGTGAATATTTTTAAACAATGGTCTCTACATTTTGGGGATAAGAAATTTGTTGATAAAACAGACTCTAATCAAAGGACCACAAAGCAATCACTTATTTTTATAAGAATTTTAATAAAGACCATAATCATTGATGCCATATATGTCAATCAGAATTAAATGACTGTTGAGTTAATAGTATCATTCCAGTGATTTGGAAGATTATGTAAAATATTCTTGGGATTCATTCTACCTCTTCATGTGGAAACTTCCAGGAAAACCATTTGGGATTTCTATGAATCACTATACTTTTTCCAAATTGATTCCCCCTAAACCACGGGTAGTATAGATTTGTAAGAAGTCTGTTTAAGCATCTAAACTGCACAGCCCTTCCACCTTCGTAGTTCCAACCCCCCAACACATGCACGTGCACACACATGAACAAGCACATATACATATCGAGGTTTACATTTCTTGCCTCGGTAAATGCATCCAGATATTGCAAAGCAATTTAAAAATATTTTCCAGCTGGAATTCCAGAAGTCCAGTATGTTTCAAGCTAGTCTGATCCAGAGGCTCAAGAAAGTATCAGGAACTCAGTTTCCATTCCAATCTTTTTTATGCTTTCCTTAGTATTTGTTTCTGCCTCATGTTGGTTTTTTGTGTTGGTTAAGACTGTCTTCCAGTAGTGACTGGAGCTATATATTCTTTTCTTTGGTTCTCATAGAAAGAATAACAAGCCCAGAATAGCAAGGATGAATTCCTAGAATCACCCTCATTGGACCACATAGGTCCTTGATAAAATGACTACGTCCAAGGGAATGGAACCTGCTGCTTGCTTTAAGACATCATGCCTACTTCCAGAAATACAACATTTTCTTCCAGCGTCGTCTTAGGCTACTGAATATTCCTACACAATGGGGAACCCAAACTGACATTTACATGTACTTGTAAATCACTAGTATCCTTTTCTATATGTCGGCCTGCTAAAGACTGTTGCTAGTCAATGCCAGATATATGCACTTTTAACATTTACATTCATAGATTTTAAATCATTTGCTCATTAATTATTGTATCAGCTTGCATCAGGGATTCAAAACAGCCGGTTAATGAGAGTTGCTGGCAATTTTGAATGTGTCAATGTCCACCCAGTTTTTCAGTAGGTATAAAATAGGATTTATAAAGTACACAAAGTCACTATTTTGAGGATAATTGAAGAATATACTTCTCAACTGGAAGAGACCAGATATCTAACCCATTATAGTGTTGCATTCCCAAGGAATAGATCAGTGAATGAATGTGTAATACAATAAAATAGAAAATCCAAGGAAGGCCAAGACAGCTTCCAAGTAATACCTTGACTACATTTAACAGATAGCATTCTTCTTGCAACAATATTATTTTGGTTAAAACTAAACCAAGAGGACTTAATGATCATCTTTTACAATTACTTGCTTATAGTGAAAAGGAAGAAAGATCATCATTTGTAAACAGCACAGGATAGCAGGAAAATGATCACACTTGATCTCAGATAGGGAAGAAGTCTTTTAAATAGCAATCTCTCCTATAAGCAATGGCAAATGGACACTATCAAACTGTGTCAATAAGTTGACTGAGCTTCACAGAAGTAAAGTAACTTGCTGTATATCTTGTGGATTATAAGTGACAGATAGTCTATAACAATACAGAGACTCAACCTTAGGGTGAAGCTAATTCTGGGGAGAGACAGAAGTATCAGACAAAAATTAAATGAGCTCTACCTGACTCAAAAGTCCATACTTGTGTTAATACATGATGCACATAAATGTTTTGCTCATTTATCAGTCAGTTCAACAAAACAGGCCTTTTAAATAATGTGTCTGCAGTTGTATCCTCTAGAGGTAATCAGCAGCTTCTTAATCTTAACCATAATAACACATTATCACTATTTTGTTTCAGTCAGTTAATTTGCAAAACAATAGTAGAGATCCTACCGCACATGTAAGAATTTATTCCTCAGTTATTGGCACTGAATAAATACAGTCACCCTCACTAAAAATGTCAGGGCCTCAGAAAACAATAGCACTGTGCCACAAAGGAAGGAGTCAGGTTGAAGAGCTCATGAGGAAGTCACAACTAAAAGCAGGCATGGTCAACCCTTAAACATAAACTGATGGCAATCAGAGCCAGATTTAGAGTTTGGAATGAAAACCAGTTTTATTTTCTTCAGTGTATTGTTCTACTTTACTAAATATAAGATGGAATAAGTTATATAATTAGAGATTTGATCCATAAGCATTGTTGCTAGTAGGTCTCCTGATAGCTACAGAGAAAATGATAATGTATTAAAATATAATAAATATATTGGCTGGGCAAAGTGGCTCACACCTGTAACCCCAGCACATTGGGAGACCAAGATAGGAGGATTGCTTGAGGCCAGGAATTCAAGACAAGCCTGAGGAACATAGTTAGACCCCATCTCTCTCTTATCTCTTTCTCTCTCTCTCTCTCACATATATGCTTATATATAAGGACACCACATTGTTGGCTTGCAGTAGTGATTCAATCAATTCATTCTTAACAAGTTGACAGCAGAGATCTTTCTAAATACACACTAAATGAAGTTTGGAAATTCATTCAAATATATTACTTTTAAAGAGGATAGTTGTGCACATCTACGGAGGACAAAGGAGAGAACAGAATACAGAACACATAACACAATGTAAGACAGCACTTTTGCTGACATCAGGCACAGAGATAACAGATATCGAGTCATCCTGATATATTCTAGAATTTTCTAGAATATTCTAGAGAAGCAGTTATATATTTACCTATAAGTTTTTTACATTGCTGGCAGACTCTTTTTCTACTGTCTTCTTGCTTACTGTTTACCAGGCATATGATTTCCTTGCTGTAACTCTAACATGCCACATACTTCTCTCTCTCATATATGCGTATATATATATAAGCATATATATATACAGAGAAAGAAGTATATATATAAGTATATATATACACACATATATATAAGTGTGTGTATGCATATATAAGTATAGCGATAGAAGTATATAGGTATAAGTATATACGTGTGTGTGTGTGTGCGCGTGTGCACGCACGTGTCTGTATATATGTGTGTGTGTGTGTGTGTATATATGTATGTGTATATATGCTTGATCCTCCCACCTCAGCCTTCCTAGTAGATGGGACAACAGGCGATCACCACCACACCTGGCTATTCTCTCTCTAGAGTCCCAGCTACTAGGAAGGCTGAGGTGGGAGGATCACATGAGTCCAGGATACCGAGGTTGCAGTGAACCAAGATCAACAGAGCAAGACCCTGTTATTGTTGTTGTTGTTTGTTTTGTTTTTTAGAAATAACAAGCCTACAATTATTATTTTATTCTCACAAATAGTTTAAAATTTCTTTCAAGCTCAACCAAAGAAGTAAGTTACTTAAGTTTCAAGATCATATCTTTTGTATCTGTTTTCTGTTGGCTTAGACTAAAAGCAAGGACCTAAAGCGATTGGTCTTAAAAAGCAAGTATCTGCCTTGTTTTATAACTAATTGAAAGCTGCTGGTCCTTTGCAAGCCTCTCTACAGACCCATAGAACTGGGAAAAATCAAACAAACAAACAAACAAAAAACACCAAAAATAGCAGGATCAGCCTAAGGCTCAACACCTATTTTGTCCTTAGAGTAACATTAAAAGTTAATCATATGGATTTAATTTCCTTCTTACTGATTTTCTCTGATTTACCCAGGAGGTATACACTATTGGAATCCTTATTTTATTATGGACCAGAGAAAAGTTTGGAAATTCATTCAAATATATGATTTTTAAAGAGGATAGTTGTGCACATCTACTGAGGACAAAGGAGAAAACAGAATATAGAACACAATGTAAGACAGAACTTTAGCTGACATAAGGCATAGAGATAACAGATATCAAGTCATCCTCATATATTCTAGAATTTTCTAGAATATTCTAGAGAAGCAGTTATATATTTATCTATAAGTTTTTTACATTGCTGGCAGATTCTTTTTCTACTATCTTCTTGTTTACTGTTTTCCAGGCATATGATTTCCTTGCTGTAACTCTAACATGCCACATGCTCCTTTATTAAGACTTTTGCACTGGTAATTCCCCCTGCCTGGGATGATCTTCCTCAGATATTTACTTCCCAATTCTCTTACATCTTTCAAGTATCTGTTCAAATATTATCCCAGCATGCTGATTACACTTTAGTACAGTATCTTGACCTCTCTTCCTGCCCAATCACCAGAGTACACTCAAGTCCTCCTAACCTGTTCTACTTTTTCTTTATTCCATAGAATTTATCACCATTTAGCACAGTATAATTTATAGTGTTTTTGTTTATTGACTGTCTCCTTCTGCTAGAATGTGAGCCCTATGACCACAAAATCTTCACATTTTCTTGTGATAATGTATTCAAAGTGCCAAAGCAGTCTAGTGCATAGAAGTCACTCAATAAATATTTGTTAATGGAAGGAAAGAATTCTAGTAAAAATGTGAAAGATAAGAGCATAAGCTGCCTGGAAGCAGAAGCACTACTTTACTCAGCAGTATATAGCTAGTGCATTTTGTAGTGCCTCACAAATAGTAGATGCTCCAGCAATGTGTTGAATTAACAAATAAAATAATAGATAAATAATTGTTTATTTTATCGGAGACACAAATGAATTATGCATAATAAAAATAATTTGTATGCGAATTTGAACAATATTCTACAAAACAACAAGTATTTGATCTGAGTTTTAAAGTACTGATACAGAGGAGTTGTTCAGGTTAAAATACCGAGAAAAAGATAATTAGGGGACCCTTTGAGAGTCAAACATATTATTTATAAATCAGTTTTGAATCTAGTAAAGAAATAAGTAAAACAAAACATTGAATTTCCTGCCAAAAGAAAAAAAAATTCTTAAGCATCATATCTGTCCATATCTATTTAGTTCACAATATTTCTAGAGTTATAAGAAGTATGCAACCTGCTATTATTCAAGAACAAATTATAAGTCCTCAGATTCATAAATCTTGAAAATATGTGGAAAAATTAAAATACAATATTGAAGTAAAATAGAAAGCTGAAATACCACATGAAAAAGAAATACTCAAAACTGTAAAATATAGTGGGACTTCTAGAACATAACATTTAGGTAAAATTACAACTGCATTTAAAGAGATGTATTGCAGAACTATTGAGAATACCACATTAAAAAATATTTCTCGTACAGCAAAGCAACAGTACTTTACTTTTTTTGGAGGCAATATTTCCAATGATTCATGCTTTTTACCCCTAAAACTCAAGAGAAGCAACCACCAAGGCTTTGAGTTTAGTATTAAATAAAACTGTGAAATTAGAACATTGACTATAAAAATCTTAAGCTAAAACACTCACCTTTGGGGACTATATTGCTCCTATAAAAAGTTTGAATCCCTGAAATTTGGTATGTAAATTTCTATTAACACTAAGATTTTTTAAAGATGATGAGATCAATAAGGGTAGTATGTACTTCCTCATAAACTAAGTCTATGGAGTAATACTTGGTTATCCCAATCCCAAGACACTTCTATCATAGTATCAGAATCCTTGTTTTTCAGATGAAGTATTTGAGATATACACAAGTCACATCCAAACTATTTACCAATTTTTTTTTTCTTTCTCCCTAGTCTATCTATCACTATCATAGCTACATGCCATTGTTATCTATGCCTGGAGAACTGCCCAGGACACCACATTTTTGGCTTACAGTAGTGATTCAATCAATTCATTCTTAACAAGTTGACAGCAGAGATCTTTCTAAATACACACTAAATCATCTTAAATTCTAATTACGACCTATCAACAGTCTGCCAACGATCTCAGAATAAAGCCCATACTAGTCAACATGGTTCTGCAGGTGACCCTACAATTTCTGACATCATCTTTAAATCATTCCATCAACAAAACATCTTTTATTTAATGTGATCACATCACTTATGAGGTTATAATTTGCTATTAGCTTATTTGCAACAATAAATGTGTACCCTGTTGAAAGGAATGCATATATCTTATTCTGGAATATGATTAAATACTTTGTACTTAACATCATATGAATAGATGAGGGCATAAAGTGGGAAGAAAAAAAATTAATTGTCATGTAGTCTGTCTCAGCATTTTTATTTCACATAATTCCTGCAGAATGAGAAGACATAAAAAATAAAAGTAGAAGGTAGTAGATAAAAAACCTAACATCCATAAAAACCATAGCACAACCTTAAAATCTGTACTAAAGTTGGAATTACTCTTTTGGGTGTCAAAAATGCTCTTTGATTTTACATATAAATATCAATAAACAAGTTACAGAAGTGACAATTTCAGAAGTGTGTATTTGCCATTACTAAAACCTAATCAACACATAGAGAAAAAAATATTCAAAATTTTCCTTTGACTTTACCTTTTCTTCTTACATTGTATTTCTGTTCCTTTTTTTGGAGAAGTACATTGAGGTTTAGTTTACATACTGGGATTATAAGTGCACAGATTAATGAGTTTTGACAAATGGATTTACCCTTTTTAAGGTATAGAATGTTACTACCAACCCAAGAAGTTTTCTTGTGCCTCTTTCTAGTGGCCCCACTCCTATTTTCAGCTCCAGGTAATCACAGTTTCGGTTTCTACCATACAGTTTAATTTATTCTAGAAAGTTATATAAATTAAATCACAGAGTATGTATGTTTTTGTACTATTCTTTGTATATACTCCGTGCATGTACTCTTTAATGTAACATAATATTTTTAAAATTCATCTATGATGTTCTTTGTAAGAGTAGTTTTTCTTTTTATTACTATTTAGCATTCTATTATTTATTCGTTCACCCTTTGAGGGACATATATGTTGTTCCCAGTTGGAACTATTACAAAATAAAGTTACTGTGAATTTCTGTGTATTTGGTGTGAACATATGTTAACATTCGTCTTAAGTAAAAACCAAAGAGTAAACTTTGTGAGTCATATGGTAGGTTTATGTTTCACTATATAAGAAAATCTCAATCCTTTGTTCCGAAGTGACTGTACCATATTATGTTCCCAGCAGAAACTTATGAGAGTTCCAGTTTCTCTACATCCTCACCAACACTTCATAGTGTCTTTTAGTGTGTGTGTTTTAGCTTTTTGAGAAAATAAGCTTGGTGATTTTTATTTGCATTTTTTGGCGTTGTGTTTTAATTTGCATTTCCCTGGTATATTGACTAATATTATTGAGCATTTCTGATATGCTTATTGGCCATTCCTATACCTTTTCTTCAAGTTCTCTGATAATTTTTTATTGAGCTGTTTATTGTTGTTGTTATTGTAGTAGTTCTTTATATATCCTAGGTAAGTCTTGTCAGATACATGTATTACAAATTTTGTTTTTCCAGTTGCTGTGTTACTTTTTCATTTTCTTAAACAGGATTGAAAAGCAGCTTATTTTTCTTTCTAATTTTGATAAAGTCTCTGACCCTATTTTAAATGTGGAATTCTCAGACCCTCTCTTGGAAATACTGGCATTGGTCATAAAATATTCTTTTATTTCTGGAACCAAAATTTGATATAGATCCCTAATTTTTCTATGGCATGCATAATTACCATTATACTTTCAAATTTATTCAGACTTATCAGGATTACATATATGCTTGAATTTTATGAGAAAGAACAACTTAATGACACCAAAACTAAAATCAGCTCCAAGAAGTTCATATAGAAGACTTGAAATTTGCAAAGTTAGATTGATTCCTAAAAGTCAACAGATATTGTATAAAAATTCTAATATATTTAATTAGTTTACACAATGTATACATTTTCTTAATAAATTATATAATATCCTCAGCCTAGTTTTTGTGTTTTGTTTATAATACTACTAAAAATAATTTTGCATGAAAATTGCAAAATGCCTAAGTATGTTAATATACAAGATAAATGTTGAAATGAGTAGTTTCAGGTAGTCTCAGCATTTATTTAGAGATGGGTAGCTATAGAAAGAATACCATTAAACCATGTTTTATTGCTGCTCCCTCTTAACTGGCTATGTGGCCATGGGAGTCCTGCAGTCTTTCTTGGCACTTATTGCTCCTAATTATAAAATGAGGGTAGAGAGCCTCCCAGAAACTTGTGCCAGGATAATTTTGGTAGTCACATTTTGTAGAAAAATAGCTATTTTGTATTTTGATTATATTTAAATATACTATCAGTTTCTGATCCGTGATTGCTGTGTTCAGGTAGGTCTTAATATTTAACGTCTTTCACAGGGAATTATTAAAAACCCAAATGGCTTTTCTAAATGTACCTAAGTGTATTCTAAAAAAAATGAATGTTTTCATTGTAACGACCCCCTTTAATATGACCACAAGCTGTAAGGCAAATATGCTTGTGAAATTAAAATAGTTTTTTATAACAAATTTTAATATGCACCCAGGAAGCAATGTTTTAGAAAAACAGACATACACAAAACTCAGTGTTGTTATATACACATGCTTTCTCGCCACAGACACTGTCTAATATACATTTCATTATACAATATACCCAATATTCATGCAAGAATATTGTGACTCGAGAAGGAGCATCTTTATGCCAATCCTTGAGTTTTCAGTTATTTATTAATAATTACAGGAAACATCTTAGAGTTTCCGTATTCTCTTTTTCATACTTAAGTAGATATCCTCTAAGATTACCCTGGAGGACTCTTCTCTTCTTTGAAATTTGTTCACTTAGGCAGTTCAAGAAAAGGAAGAACTCCAAGGTAGAGTGTGCATACTTGAAATCAAAGGTAAGAGGAGTCAGGAGAAATGTCTGTAAGAGGGCTCATTAGGTCAAATATATTTTATTTAACAGGGAAACAAAAATTTCATAATATAGTAAATTATATTATTTCTGCCTGAATATTCCTTGTAATTTTTGTGTCCGAGCAAGGCTTTAACGGTAATTAGGTTTTTTTTTTTTTTTTTAATATTACCGCTTTCTTCTCTAATAATCAAAGCAAAACATTGTATATCACTTCTAGACAGAACAAGGAAAAATTGGGGGGAGGGGGAAATTTTTCTTTGCTGAGGGCCAGAGTAAAAATGAAAGACATTTTAGTATGAGAAGCTAAGCGTTTCTGAAAATGTGAGCTCTTCATACGAAAATGGCAATTGTATAAGAGATTTTACAAATATTATGTACGGCCAGAGGATATAGACTTTGAAAACGTTTAAATGGACTGACCTTTATATGAGATGTTCAAATATTGTCAACAATATTTTAAGAGCCTATATAGATAATTTTATTAATTATATGGTCATTTAATTTTATTTAAAATTAATTAACCAATTAATTTTATGATCAGTTATGCAATCCATCTGGAAATTAGTTCATTTTAACATAGATCCTGAAATACCATATTTAATATTTAATCACTCATGATTTCAAAGTTGATAAATCCTGAAGATATATAACACACAGTAGTGACTGCAGGCTTTCCATGAGGTAAAGATAGGGGGCGCTTTTTGACATCCATCTCCAGTTTGTCTGGAGTGAATAGTTGGTGGTAACTCTTAAACTCATCTTTCCTTGAATTCTTGGTTTTAACATCCCCTTGGCTTGGTTGCTGGCTTCATGGAGCAGAGTCTTTGTATACATTTTCAAAGTACAGCACGTGATTCAGGATTTCCCTCAAATTTTCTGCATGGAAGGCTATGCTTTTCTCAATGACATTCCTCAAAATGCTGGCTCTAAGTCTCCAATTCACCAGTCTTCTTCCCACTCTAAAGCTGACTGCTCTCCATCTGCATTCTCTCTGCCAACATAAGCATGTATTTGGATAGTAGCAGTAGAAAAATAGGTACATGCCATTTGGCCAAATGTGGCCTTTTACTTCTGTCTTACTGCTCCTATAGTACTTTATTTATACCACATGTCACATCACTTAATTTCAAAATATATTATAGTCTATTGCTTATGTAAACATTTTCTTTTTTCCTTTAGAACCAGTAATTACACAGCACAACGACTCTTCCCTGTTGATCTATTATCTATTGTACTGCTTGGGACTCAAGAACAACAGAATACATATGTTCTTTTGCTAAAGCAAAACAGAATGAGTACATAGAGTTTCTCAATCTTACTGGCCACAATATTAGTGAACAATTCTCTTGAAGCCATTGGGAGTAGCTACAATAGATCATAGCTTAGGTTAGAAAAGTTTATTTCATGTCCCTCAATCTCTTCTATTTTATACTTAGACCCTCTGTGAGAAAGCGTGATGCCCTTGTAAGTTATAATAATTAGTTTTTGAAAACATAGAGATTAGAAAATATATATATATATTCTCTTCTGAGGACAACACACATACATTGAACCTCCTAGACAGTTGTGGCTTACAGGAGGTGGATGGTTCTCCCATGACAGGGCTCAAAGAAAGAGGAAGCCAGAAAGGAATAAGATTAAGTAGGGCAGGTTTACCACAACTTGGTTATGGAGTAAGCAGTTGTGGTCTGTGCTGGAAAGCGGTGAACACAGATGTCTTCATCCCCCTTGCTAACTTGTTTCTTTTGCCCATGTTATAGCTTTGGGGAACTTAAGAAGGGAAGGTATTTTTCCAACATACAAATACGTTTCAATAATGAAGGAAAATCAGGAAGAAAAGGAAAGAAAATGAAATTCTAAATAAAGTAGGTTAAAAGGAAGACTTCTTTCTTTCCTTCCCTCTTCCCTCCCTCCCTCCTTTCCTTTCTATCATCTGTCAGTCTGTCCTTCGCTTCTCAGAAATAGTGTCCTATATTACCAAATTCAGCATAAATTATTCATATTGCATAATTATAAAGGAAGGTGAGGTGGAGCAGCAACTGCTAAATCTGTGCATCTAATTTAAACTAAAACTTGCAGACCATCAACACTTTAGATTAGGTCTTCTTTTATGGGGGGAAAAAAAAGGTACTCATCATATTAACTGATTCTTTGAGATATTTCCCTAAATGACAAATGGTGGGAGCATGGCATGGAATCAAATTTCTAAGGATAGCTTTTCAGCTAATGATTTGTTTGAAAAACCTAAATTGATGTTCAACTCTGAATAGGAAAATAGACCCAGTTTACACTGCAACTGGCTTGTCTGCCCTCCATTCGTTAAACAATGGGCTAGGTTTGAATAATTGATCTATATTGATTTACAATATAATGGCAACATGCCCCAATATCATAAAAGTTTTATGTTTTTATTCAGTGTTTATGTTGATATCTTAAGTAGCAAGCACATCGCACAGCACATCGCTATGTAGTGACAAGACCAAATGCTCTTTGGCAGAGCTTCAGTATAAAAATGAGAAGGTGTTGATTTCATTACCACTCTGGCAATACATTTGAAAGAGTGTTAATGACTATTAATGGCCTAGTCCTGAGCCAGAAGAACGCCTGAAGTCAGTGAAAGTGGCGTTTTTATCTGCTCTTAAACATTAAAAAGAGAGAGCCTCCTACAGTTGCATTTGTAAGTGCCTTTCCTGCTCTACAAATAATCACATCCCCCACTTAACTGAGCTTTTAAAAATGTTGAAATTCAAGGCAAACCCAATTTCTCCACTCTGGAGGCTTTGCTCTCTTCCTTTTCCTTATAACAACTAAAACATTTTGCTCTTGTCAAAAAGTATTTGAAGGTGAATTAGAACAAAATTATTTTAAGAGGACCTTTTGTCTCTTTTAAATTTTGCAGTATAGAAACTTCATTGTTTCAGGTTTAACAAGAAGAGTTACTCATTTCCTCTTCTTGTTTATTTTTGGAGACACAGATGAGTCCAAACATTCTATGATGGAATACACTATGAAGCCCAAATGTTTTCAGGGTTTGATTATTTTCTTCCCTCCAACAAGTTTTCCTTTTTCCTTTTTTTTTTTTTTTCTTTTTTTTCTTTTTTGGGTTTGTTTTTGGTCCCTTGAGGGTCCCAAATCAACAAGTTATTAGATGAGGAATGGAAGCTTCTGTTTCAGAAATCACAACTGCAGCTAGACAACAGAAAACAGATGCCAATTATTTGCCTATGGCTGCTGGAAAACAAAACATTTTATGACATTTACTTTGCCTTAGCAGAACTGCTGCTGATGCCAAAGAAATATAAACTAGTCAAATTATCAGCAGCCGGTTTTGAAATGTGAGGTATTATAATTTGGAATCTTGTTCTACAGTTGGTCATTCTGTGACCTACATATTTCTTTATACACTGATTCCACATGCAATTTGATGTAAAATTCAAGCATTTTAACAGAATAAGCAGGGAAAATATGTGTAATAGATATATATAATTAAATATTTGATATAATTCAATATCTTATGCATTTTCTTCTAATTCCACTAGTTTTTGATTCAGGGATAAAGATAATGTTTGATGTTTGCTACTCAAAAGTAAGTTTCTTAACACACATTTTTATTTCATGTGGCAAAAGCTTCAAATTAAACATCTTTCTTACACTGAATTCAGCTGAATTATTCATTGTTAATGTGATGTCACAAGCAATGTTTAAATATTTTTCCTACAGTAGTTAAGAGCGGCTTAATTTAGTCAGAATCAATATCCATCTAGCCCCATAAGAATATACATTTTATACATATTTTTAGTTAAGTGTCTCACCTTTGAGACACATTTCTGAAGCAATGTCATAGGTGGACTTCACTAAAAATAGCAGTTATGACAAATAAATTTCTGCCCATATAGCCATGATAATGTGCTATATTGAAGATCTGGATTTGCAAATAAAATCTTTTGAACATTTATACCATGTGTGCCTAGTTCTCTTGTCATGGTGATTTTGGTTACCTTTTAAGGTGTGAAGAAAGGCAGCTATTAAATTTTACTTAAGGGTATGGATTTACCACAAGCAATGATTCTATAACATCTGTCATATGAGTGTCTACATTGCCTCAAGAAGTGTCCTGACTGAGTGAGAAGCAAGCTGTATTAGGGATTAGACTTATATCACTCAGGACTGGTTGAATATATAAGATGAAAAGTGATGATCAAAGTAACTGAAAGAATATTTCTCCATTTTTAATTTGAACATGAATCACCAGAGATCATGTCAAATGCAGATTCTGATGTAGTAGTTCTGGGGTGGGGCCTGAGGCTCTGATTTCTACAGCTTTCAATGTGAGGATGTCAAGCAGCTTGTCCATGGATCATACTTTGAGAGGCAAGAGTGTAGATGATGTGGGGTGGGGTCATTCTCCACTGAATAACACCAATTTTCAGAAGTAGTTAATTATTTCCAACCTCAACATGCAAGGAGGTTGATTAACTTGCAGTCAGGACTCAAAGAACCCTAGTCCAGCCTATTTGATGAGTAATGATTGTCATCAACCACCTGATTCTAGTGTAATGTGTGGAGGCTGAATGATAGTCTACACAAGACTTTCACCATCTCCTTTGTAGATATGATAATGTTAATGTCTTCCATGGTGTATGCTTTTGTGTGTGTGTGTGTGTGTGTGTATGCATGGGGAGAAAGAGCAAGAACTTAAAATTAGAGGCAGAAGCACATAAGAACATTATGGCATCATTAGAAAAAAGGGAAAATGTAACTGTATCCCTAGGGATGACCCAAACAAGTGGTGCATCAAGTTCCCAGTAGCATGTCTTCCTAACTTCAGCATCAATCACACTGAACATCTGAATAATCATCACAGCAAAGGAGGGGGAAATTTAATCACATTTGTCTTTGCTCCCATCCTTTCAAGCAATAGAATCTGTATATGGGCATAGATTCCAGACAATATTCCCCTGATGGACATTAATTTGGCTAGCATTTAGCTAAAGTTCATCTCTACCTATTATTCTCCATCTCCAGTCAAAGGAAGGCTTCCTATAAAATTAAAACCAAAAAGATCATTTCTAGGTAACATTTTCTGCACTCCTACACCCTCCCCATCATACTCCACAAATACCTGGGACAACTTTATGGATTCTTCTTCAGTAGACAGGAATTTTGTCAGATTTCCTGTCTACCTAGGGAACACCTGGCAGGATGTCACAGCCAATTAGTGAAAAAAGAGCATTTAATATCCTCTTGGAAGATTTCAGACTCATAACCACATTAGATGAATAGATTTTGAACCACATCATACTCCTCCCATCCAACTCCCAGTCCCAAGTACCATTGATCCTTTTACAGGTATTTTTCTATTTTTAAAAAAAAATTTGTGTGCTCAACCTGTCCTCACAACCCCATGCCTGAAGTGTTGCAGTTGTCTTCTAACTGGTCTGCCTGTCTCAGTTTTCATGATTTTAAATAACAGTGTCTCATTAGTTCCCAGCGCTCTGCTAGTTGTTGGTTTAACAACCCTTAACAACTGCCTTGAGTGGGGCAGTTGATATGGGTTGATATATGTAAGAATAACTCTGAATTCCACACTCTGTCATTCAAGTTGTCCACAAAATATATGGACATTTTTTGAAATATATTGACATTTTTTGAAGTCTCAAAAGTTAGCCTTTTTCAATATCCCAAACAATCCATGCTTATCATCATGTCTGCTTAGATTTTACTGATTTCCAACCACTGAACTGTAATCTAAACACTTCTCCATTAATTTTTCCTTGAAGTCTTTTGACCACACCAATTTTTACTGATTTCTTCCATAGCAGTAATTACCACTCATTTTATTGTTTGTTAATATGCTGCCTCATGTTTTGTTTCTCTTGCTATTATTTGATTTTTAAACATTATGTTTATTCTATATAGGATTCTTGTGCCTCCATGAAGTTTGGGAAGGTGGACATCGGAGTCAGTCTAGATTTGAGTCTCAATGAGTGAACAGTAATTGTCATCTGTAAATCAGGGATGAATGCACTCATCTTTCATGACTATGGTGGGGTTTCAGAGATAGTAAGGGTAACATATCTAGAACAGCTACTGATAATAGTTTTGTTTTCAAGTAATGTTACTTTTTCTTAACTGCTCAACATTAAGGACTTTGCAAGATGTGACACATATCCACCATAGTATGTACAAGAGGGCTCTGTACAAAGGAGAGATATGAGATACAAAAATCCCTCTTTATTTAATTAAATTGTGTTGAATTAAATGTTAATCTGTAACTAAGGCCTATTCTGTGGACTTATGTGATGGAAACCCTGGCAAATTTATTACAAGTCTGCTGTTATTTTAAAACACTTCCCCTGTGGCTATATGTAACACATTCATGGCTTCTATCCCTTTAAGATATTATCATTTATTTGATGTAACTGAACCTTTCATAGTCACTCATCATTAGTACACAGAATACAGGATGACTTTAGCAAAATAATTAACTGGAATCAGAAGAAAATCTAAAAATAGATCTCGCAAATAGCCTAAATAGGCTAACCCAAGGCTGTTAAGAGGAAAATATAATTTATTTCCACACAAATTCTGCAAAAATTAGCACATGGTAGATGTTAAATAACTTTCCTCTGAATGAGTGAATCAATGAAGGAATAATATTATTCTATAAAAATTTGTATGAATCTCTAGTAATAGCTTTGTCTTATTGAAATACTTTTAATCTATGAGTGATAAAAATATTTTAACTTTTTTAGTAAATAGATTTACTATTTACTAAATTTACTATTTACTATTCATTAATAGAATGAATACTAATTCATTCATTAATATAAATATTTAGTAATCCTATCATATGTTAGAGTATATAGTAATTTGGAGATATGAAAATTAATGTCTGAATGTTTGCCATCAAAAATTATTTAGCAGCAGTGACAGTGTGTTCCCATCACTGCACCTTGTATATTTTTAAGAGAAAATTCATAAATATTAATATGATTTGGTTTCTTAAAGATTAGATATTATGTTTTATGTGTTGCTGATGTAATTAATTTTGTTTTGTCAAACTCTTATACATCCTGTCCCCTCATTGTAAAGCCAAATTTTCATGACTGGTCTATCAATTTAATTAACGATATGATTTCTTCTCCATGTAGTTTGCAATACTATTGAATGTAGAACATTTCCAAAGTACTAGAAATTTAAAAAGCAGTTTTCTGGAGCCTCTTTTGGAGGACATTATTAGAATTAGATGTTCATGTAAAATTGGTTTTCTGTATCTGACAATATCTTCTAAATGCCTTTTATGACTGTCTTTTGAAGATTTATTATGAAAGACCTGGTATTAAAAACATACTTTTGACATCTATAGACATAGAAACAAATTAACCTGCCCAGTGGAGCTTATGAGTATTAGTGTTCCAAGCATTCATTTGCCTCAGAACCAAATACCATTGTGTATAGTTTGAATCTTCCTGTGAGCAATCTCTCTCTGGAAGATTTGAAGTCATGCTTCATTTCTATTTGGTAAACTAGAGTGCCATTTTGCTCAAGTAAAACACCTGAATCTAACTGCCTCCCTTCCTCCATTTACTTCATTAAGATGTAACTTTATTTATGATCAGCATTCTATTTTCTTGAGACAGAAATTAATCACAATAAGTTTGGTGGATTCATTCCAGCAAGGGTGAATCCAGTTTCATTATCTTGAAAATCTACAGTGGACTATATAATAATCATCAATGTCAATAAGAATTTGCATTTAATGTTTGAAATCAACATGTGTTCATCTTAAAGGAAAATGTTAAGAAGAATAATATACTGAAAGCTGAAACAGGTAGTGCTAATGTTATACCTATACTATATCATTCTACTTTTGAGTCCTCAGTACCTTATATGACATCATGTTGATTCATGTTCACAAGTCAAGTTTGGTGTAATCATGGTCAAGGAATCATCATTTCATTCTTTAAAAGCATAAGAAAATGTTAAATGAGGTATAATAATTTCACAAAACTTGACTTAAAGTTGGAAACAATATTTGGCATTTGCTACATTTAAAAAGTGTATTTGTGATTTTTGGCCAATATATTCCTTTTGACAGCTTGTCTATTATCTGAAATTACATAGGTCAGGGTGGCATTAAGACTGGGAGAGAATGGGAAGGCTTATTATGTGTTTCAGTAAGATGAGAAACATTAATTTCTCAAATAACCAAGAGTGAAATTCCATTTCAGACTAAATAAAAATCAAGAAGGATGTTCTGATACATTGAATTGAAATTAAGAATCTGGTTATCTTATCGATTCATTATCTCCAAGGTGTGCAAAAATTGTTTCTTCCTCATTTTTAGAATGAGAAATGTTTCTTCCTCATTCCTGGAAACATTTTAATTCTACTCTTAGGAACTAAGGTGACAGTATGTTGTGAAACTTAGAAGCTCTATTAAGTTAAAAAATTTAACATGCAAACACATAAATGGATACTGTTATTTACAGCAGGGGTCCCTAACCCACCCCCCTCCCGCTATCATACACTGGTATCAGTCTATGGCCTGTTAGGAACCAGGCCACACAGCAGGAGGTAAGCAGACAGCAAGCAAGCAAAGTTTCATCTGTATATACAGCAGCTCCCCCCATTGTTCTCATTACCACCTGAGTTCTGCCTCCTGTCAGATCAGTGGTAGCAGTAGCTTTTCACAGGAGCATGAATCTTATTGTGAACTGCACATATGAGGAATCAAGGTTGCATGCTACTTATGAGAATCTAATGCCTGATGATCTGTCACTGTCTCCCATCACCCCCACATGGGACCATCCAGTTGCAGGAAAACAAGCTCATGGCTCCCACTGATTCTACATTATGGTGAGTTGTATAATTATTTTATTATATATCCCAATGTAATGATAATAAAAATAATGTGCACAATAAATGTAATGTGCTTGAATCATCCTGAAATCATACCCCCAAAACCAGCCCATGGAAAACTTGTCTTCCACAAAACCAGTCTCTGGTGCCAAAAAGTTTGGGGACTGCTGATTTAGAGTATATTTGATTATTTATATATATGAGGCAATGTTCAGATTATGATACATTCTAATCTACAACAGGAAAGGGTAATTTGGAATTTCTTCAACTAGTGCTTGGAGTAAACATCTATCATCAGAATTAACATTTTTAATAAAATACTGTGTATTAGTGAAGCGCATTATGAACCTAAGTAAATATATGTTTGTGTGTACTTAATAAGTTTGAATTTCACAAAATGTCATAGATTTAGTAGATTTTTTAATGTAAATATTTCATTGGTGTTCCTGTTGAAATTCTGCCTCACTGAAGATTTCTTCTATTTCTCTAATTCACTCTTACTCCATGTGTTGCTTCCCTTGGATTTTCTTTGCAATTTCTGTGGTTTTTACTTGTTTCTCTGAGTAAATTATTAGTTTTCTAACAGTAGGTTTCAGCACTCTTCTTTAATAAGTATCAACAAGCACCAAGTATAATATAGTTTGGCTTAATCCACATTACAGTAAGTATATAAGTAAGTTCTTGATTGTCCCTGGCAGAGTAGTTGCTTAGTTCAATTATGTGCTGTCATAGAATAGAGGAGACATTAAAAAAGGAGAAAAAAGGTTTGTTAGTAAGGAATGGCTAAACACATGTCAAATTTGATGAAAAGCATTTATCTATATATCCATTAAGCTCATTAAATTCCACATTGGATAAATACAAAAAGATTTGCATGTAGATATATCATAGTCAAACTTTGGACAGCCAAAACTAAGCAGAGGCCAGGCACAGTGGCTCACACCTGTAATCCCAGCACTTTGGGAGGCCAAGGAGGGCGAATCACTTGAGGCCAGGAGTTGGAGACCAACCTGGCCAACATGGTGAAATCCTGTCTCTAATTAAAATGCCAAAAATTAGCCAGGCATGGTGTTGCATGCCTGTAATCCCAGCTACTTGGGAGGCTGAGCCATAAGAATCACTTGAACCCAGCAGGGTTGCAGTGCACCAAGGAGGTTTGCAGTGAGTCAAGATTGTGTCACTGCACTCCAGCCTGGGAGACAGAGCAAGATGCTGTCTGGAAAAAAAAAAAAAAAAAAAAAAAAAAAAAGCCAGGCCCAGTAGCTCACGCCTATAATCCCAGCACTTTGGGAGGCCGACGTGAGCAGATTACTTGAGGCCAGGAGTTTGCGACCAGTCTGCCCAATTTTGCCAAACCTTGTCTCTACCAAAAATACAAAAATTGGCCAGGCATGGTGGTGTGTGCCTGTAGTCCCAGCTACTCAGGAGATTGAGGCAGGAGAATCACCTGAGCCCAGGGGGCGGAGGTTGCAGTGAGCAGAGATCTTGCCACTGCACTCCAGCCTCAGCAACAGAGGGATACTCTGTCTCAAAACAAACAAACAAACAAACAACAACAACAAAAATAAAAACAACTAAAAGGAAACCATCAAAACAATGAGATTTAAAACTATTTAGCACGTAAAAGAGAATTATAATAAAACTAACATCTTCTCAGAATTAACGGAGGCTAGAATGCAGGGAGTTGACATATTTATACATCTAAAAAAATGAAGATGTCAAATATTAATTCAATGATCAGTGAAACTACCCTTCAAAATGAGAATAAAAATAGAGATAATCCTTGCCTGTTCCCCAAAGACCTGTACCTAACTGAAATCTATGGAACAGTCCATCTAACAGCAAAAGAATACACATTCTTTCCAAGGGCATATGAAAAATATCCTATGATAAACCACATGTTCGGCCATAACATAGTAATCTATAATCAGCTTTAAAAAGAATAAAATAGAGTATATTCTCAAAAGAAAGATATTAAATTAGAAATCAACAAAACTATGGAAATTTTAATCTTTGGAAAATAAACCACACACTACTAAGTAACTCATAGATCAAAAAATAACTTACAGGGAAAATAGAAAATACTTTAAAATGACTGAAAATTGAATCACATCATTTAAAAAAAATTAAGCAATGTAGGCAAAGCTGTATTTAGAGAAAGAAATTTTAGCTTTAAATGTTAATGTTAAATACAATCCCAAATAAATATATTTCTACCTTAAGAAACTAGTAAAATGAGGAAAAAACAAACTCAAAGAAAGCAGAAAAAAGTAATAAAGATTAGAACAGAATTAGTAAAATGGGGAAAAGAGAAAATCAATGAAACCACAGGCAGGTTTGTTGGAAAAAATAGCAAAATTGACAAAAGTTTATATATACTGAACAAGAAAAAAGAGACACAAAATGAAAATCCAAAATGAAAAATAGTGTATCATTATAGATTTTACAGAAATTAAAATGTATATAAGGGAATAAGAGCAACTTTATGCTGAAAAATTAGACAACTTAAATAAATGGACAAAGGTTAAAATAAAAAACAAATTATATATACTGACAAGAAAAGATATAGAAAATATAAATACATGTATACAAAGTAAAGGGGTTAAACTGGTAATTAAAATGCTTCCAAGAAAGAAAAATTCAGATTCAGGTAGTTTTACAGGTAAATTCTATCAAGTATTTTAAAAAGAGGTGACATGAATCATTCATAAAGTGTTAAAGTTCAGAAGCTGGAACAATTTTCAACTCATTGTGACTTGCCCCAAAGCTAACTCCAGACAAAAATATCACAAGAAAGGGAACCACGTATCAATATTTCTCATGAATATAGACAAAAAGTCAACAAAACATTTGCAGCCCAAACTCAGCAACACATTAAAAATATTACATATCATGACCAACTGAAATTTATCCCACACAGAATTATCACACAGAGAATTTCTTTCACAAGATAAATTTTTACAACCCTTCCACAACTTGTTCAAACTTTTAGCTTTATCTAAGTTAAAACAATCTTTTAACCCTCTGGCAAAGATTTATATGCTATGACTTCTTATAACCTTTTTTTTTGTCATCCAGCCAGGAGTTCAGTGGGGCAATCTCAGCTCACTGCAACCTGCATCTCCCGAGTTCAAGAGATTCTCCTGCTTAGCCTCCCAAGTAGCTGGAATGACAAGTGTGTGCCATCACACTGGGTTAATTTCTGTACTTTTCATAGAGATGGTGTTTCACCATGTTGGACAGGCTGGTCTCGAACTCCTGACTTCAACTGATCCTCCCACCTCAGCTTCCCAAAGTGCTGGGATTACAGGCTTGAGACAGGGCACCTGGCCGCCTTCTCATAATCTTTAACCAAAAACACATTTCACGCTACTCATACACCTTGCATGTATTAATAAAACTTACTTTCAGTAGTCTTAATTTCATGTTATAATGGTAACTCTTAGGAACTTTTACTTTTGGTGCATAAATTTCCTTTCATCAATCATTTCACGACTTACACAGACCATTTACGACATGCTTGGATTTTCTAACTTGTCCTAAACAGCCCTCTTTTTAAACAACCAGTTATTCTAATTTAGGACACGAATTTACCACATGAAATCCTCTCTTATATAGACTCTTTTCTTTATAACCTTCTGGGCATAGCTAGGGGGCATGGCTAATTCAACATGTCCCAAGGCCGTATCTAGAATCTAATGTGTTCATGGTAGATAAATTAAACAATTTTCAAAAGTCACAGCAGTTTATGACCTTACAGTCTTTGGCAAACCTAGTATGTGACCTGCCTAATTTAGACTAAATGTCCTTATTTTACCAACAATATTTTAAACTTTTTATTTCCAAAAGATTATTAAAGTTATGTGAACTAAAAGGAATTAGTTTTTATTTTTCTTTCAGAATATTTAAGTGCTTATTTTTCTTTAAGCCAGTTAATTAGAGCTCTTTTATATAAACATCACACATGCAACACATACATAACTACACAGACAGACAGAAGAAGATCTGGCAATTGTAAGATTTTTCATTTGCCAGTATTGAAGTTTCTTAATTGGATTACTGGCTGTAGGGAGCATCCTTCAAGAAACAGGGCTAGGAACACATGCAGTTTTTACAATATCTAGAATCTTCAAAGGTAGCTTGAAGACAGAAAAATTCAAGAAGGGAAGGCAGAAGTTGTTCATGGAGGGGAAGAGAACTATCAAATGGTAAATATCACACAGATACCAACCAGAAAGTAGTCATTTCTTAAGCCAGGATTGAACCTGGGCCACCACTGTAAAATGGCAGAAGCCAAAAGAAACTACTGATATATGGTTATAAGGTTAAGCTCCCAAGGACATAAAACAAGATGGAGACCTCATCCAGGTTTTCTATTTTTTTCAGAGACCTGCAGCAAAGTTTGTAACTGACCAGCTTGCTGGGCCATCTTGAATTGTGAGCTTATGGGGTCCTAAGCCCATGTTCTATACTAATGTACCCCTATTCATGACAGAATGACACAGAAAGACAAATTCGTAGCACAGAATACACCAGATTCAGCACAGTTTAAGACTAGCCTCAGAATCCTCTTTCACATTAATCAAAATTTTACAGAGGAGATAAACAGTGATTTTTATCATTCATTCAACTGGTTTGCACAGAGAAAGAAAGACCAGAAGCCTGACTGGAAGGAAATTCTTACCCGTTTGCCAGCATGTCAAGTTTCTAGGTTCCTCTTCCATGAGGAGCCCTACCTAGCAATGCTGTTTGCCACACCATACCTCTGGGGGCCAAGCTGCATCACAATGGAAAATCATGGAACCACAGGCAAAATCCTCATCATTTTGTAAAATGTTGACCAAGGGGCTTTATGTGGTAAACAAATTAACATTTTCCATTCTGGCCAGAGCAAAATATGTGTGACAAAACACAGACAGTAGCCACTCTGCTTAGCACCTAATATTGAACTGGCAAAGGTCAAATTTGCCCCTGGTTGGGCCCTGCCACCTTTAATCCATTTTAACCAAGAGGGAGGGGAGGGCTTCTAACCCAATCACATCCTTTACTCAGGTAAAATGTACACCATTACTTATCCAAAGTCAGCCAATTGGTGTTGCAGTCTATTTCCTTTGGATCAGAATAGTAACTAAGCTACAAGGTCAGTAGATTTAATTTTGGGGAGCCCTCGTTTTTAAATTAACTTCAGTGCATTGTTGTTCATTCAGAATGTTCCACTGTAAGTTATCTTTAGTAAGATTTCATCATTTCTGTAAGACTTTAATGCTTCCTGGGCCTAATGTTTAAGTTGAAAGGAAATCAGTTTTTTAGAAATTAAGGATCCCATTTTTAGCTAAAATACCAGCTTTACTCTCAGGTTCCCTTGATTAACTTAGCCAGTGATTTTTCTACCTAAGAATGTAAGACAAATGAAACAAAGGGGTAGAATACAAAAATCACTGCAAATTTTCCAAAGCCAAACTTTAAAACCCTGACAATATTATTATTTACTACCAGTTTCTTTCTGACCCAGTCAGATGTAAGGGGCCTCTAACTAGATCCAAGCCAGTTAATTACCAGATCAAATCTGATCCTGGACTCAGTCTAGTTACTTCCAAACCCAGTTTAGAACAGAAATTTGCTCAAAGAAACTTGGAAAGCTCAAAACACAAATCCGTGGAGCTCCAAAATCCAAAAGAGAACTTACCCACTGCTCTGAGCGATCAAAGGAAACAAGTGGGTCCTTGCAGGTACCTTGCTTGTTCACTCAGCAATTCTGGGGTTCATTAAAGCTCTCTACTTTGAACGACGCTTCTGACACCATCTGTTAAAATAAAAACTTCAGTCAAATTAAATTTAAAGAAGTTTAATCGAACAATGAACAATTCACGAATTGGGCAGTCCCCAGAATCACAGCAGATTCAGAGAGACTCCCTGCCCTGCATTTTTCTGTATCTTACTTTTAGATCTATTTTGTACTAAATAGGTTATAAAGCAGTTTAATTTTGTAAACATACAAAAAATTTACAAGGATCTTTGATGTTAAAAAATCACACATGTAGAATTTTATTTTAGTTTCTTCAAAACACTCAGTAATCTAATTAGCTGGAAGCACACAATAAAATTTATTCTGTACTTTTAGCTTCCAAGTTATTATATAACCATAATGGCATTTCATTTATCTCAACTTAATATTACTTTTATCAGTATTAATCTCAAAATACTGATAATATTTTATTAAATATTTTTAGACATAAAATGTCACATATACTTGATAAAGCACTCAGCTCTTCCTAGTGGATAAGCTTTAGCTAATGGTATCAATATTTTCACATTTTAATAATGTTATTGTTAGTTTTAAGTATGTGTTTAAAATTCATAAAGCATAAAGCAAATGGTGTCCATGAAGTTGAAACCAAATTATGAAAAATATAAAAAATTGCTTTTTAAATAAAATCAGTTGACATTAAGTGGCACTTAATTATCCCCATGTTATTAAATATATTAAAAAGTCATAATGGAGATTTTAACCAATGAGGTATTCATTGATTTTCCACTCATTCTGCTACACTTTACAATTCCTTATCAATGAAAATAAAAAGAAGTAACTGAGAGAAAAAAAGGAAGTAAATAATACTGAAACCTAGATTTTTTATAGGTAGGGTACGGAAGATAGGATTTTTAACTATCATATTAATGAGCAAAAATAAAATACAAAGTATGATTTGAAAGAAATATACAGAATCAATGGTAGTATTCAGCTCTTTCCGGTGGGTGGGTGACATGCTTGTGAAGGAAAAATGCATTGCCTAAAAACCATACCCATGTGTGATGGAGTGTGCATCTGTTCAATACAGGCCAAGCCAAAATCTGCAGGTGTCAAAATGCCAGTAGTACACACAAAATGATGGAAATGAAGACAAATTATCTTTTGAAAAGTACCAATGTTCATAAATTTTTTCTTAATTCTGCATGCGTGACGATATCATTGGCTTTCTTCCCCTTTATCATGTTGTCTGTGTTGATAAAAGTCAAAAAATGAACAAGAAAAAAATGCCCTCTCCGCAATCAACAACGCAAGCAAATGACTAGCCTGACATTTCATCAGTTCTTCTAGGAAATCCCTGGATAACAGCACCACTGTCTCCATTTTTGCTAAAAAGCGGATTAGAAAGATGAGGCCCAATTGTTGGCATAAAACTTTTGAGAAATATTTCTGTGAAGTGTGAAAAAAGACTTGTAGGTTTTGTGAATTATTGGTCCTGTATTTATGCACTGAAAAGTCAAAGTTACAAATTGCAGATGCCACTCATCCACTTGTTCTCAGGTCTGCAAAATGGCTCTAGATGACCTTCCAAAAATGACAACCTGAATTATGAAAAAAATTTTATCTCTGATAAGTTTCTCTCTAAGCCATTAAGATAAGCAGATTGATTGAACAGAGATTTGCCATCATACCAGAACATATGGTTTGCAAATGTGAGTTATATGTATTTTATTCAAGTACCTTCTTAATTGTCTAATATAATAAACTTCATATTACTATACACTTTAATAAAGTAGTTCAAGTATATTCATTTCTCAAATAATCCTGTAAAATGGGAAGTCCGATATTTTTATTTTCTGATTACAGATGTGGAAAAATATAATGGCTTGCATAGAGTCATGCACATATAAATTGTAGCGGCAACACTGGAACTCAAGTGTTTTGATGTTTATCCTTACACCTCTTCTGTTATGCCATCCTGCTTTTATTGTTAAGAATTTAAATCTTAATTTCTGTAATCCTCATTTGTACCATTCATGGATTGTTCCCTAGGAATACATAAAGCCACTTATTAGATGTACTATGCAAATTTATACCTTGTTTTTCACACATGCACAGGCAATACAAATATACTGTAGTAGTCCATTTACTATATCAGTAAGTCAAGAAGTGGATCTAATTAGCATTAGAACTTAAAAGTTAAGATAATCAAATAGCTTATTATAAAATAGAATTCACCAAGGATTTGCACACACCATATAACCAGAAAATACTTACTTGTATCAGTTTCCTAGGACTGCTATAACAAGGTACCATTAAACCAGGTAACCTAAAATGTAGAAATTTAATTTCTCAGAGTGGTAGAGGCCAGAAGTCCAAAATCAAGGTGTTAGCAGAGCCATGCTCTATCTGAATGGTCTAGAAAAAAATCCTCCCCTGCCTCTTCCTAGCTTCAGGTGACTTCAGGCTTGTGGCAACATTACTCCAATCCTTGCCTCTCTTGTCATGTAAGATTCTTCCCTGTGTGTCTCTGCATATTTGGAGCTTCTCTTTGTATAAAAACACCAATCATACTGGATTTAAGGCACATTCTAATCTCTTATGACTTAATTCTAACTAATTACATCTGCAAAGACTTTATTTCCAAATAAGATCACATTCTGAAGTTCCAGGTGGACCTGAAATTTGAGAGGACACCCTCACCAGCTACCTATAAAAATCCCTACTTCCTTCCACAATACTATAAAGGAAGACTTCCTTTTTTCCTTTATTTCAGAAGCCATTGGAACTCTCACACATTACAGAGTTTTTTTAAAATCTTACTTGATCTAGGGTGTTATGTGGCTGTACTAAGCATCATACGTAAAGGACAAGAGAGAAGGAAGAGGAGAAACTGGTTTTAGTAGCACAATTTAATTGTTGGCTCATCACAGTCCATTTTAAATCTTTACTGTAATAGTCTGTTTTGTGGCTGCTGATAAAGACATACCCAAAACTTGGTAATTTACAACAGAAAGAGGTTTAATGGACTTACAAATCCACACAGCTGGAGAAGGCTAGGAGAAGCAAGTCATATCTTACATGAATGGCAGCAGGTGAAGAGAGAGCTGGTACAGAAAAAGCTTACTTTTTATACTTCATTTTTTTAAAAATTTTACTTCATGTTCTGGGATACATGTGCTGAATGTGCAGGTTTGTTACATAGGTATACATGTGTCATGGTGGTTTGCTGCACCCATCAACCAGTCATCTAGGTGTGTGTGTGTGCAGTTGCAAGATGTAATAGAGTGAAGACAGAGTTCCCATACAAAGGGAGGGGACCCAAAGAGGGTAGCCGTTGCTGGCTCGAATGCCTGGGTTTATATCCCGATCATTGTCCCTCCCACTGTGTTCTCAGACGATAGATGATTGGCTATTTCTTTACCTCCTGTTTGTGCCTAATTAACATTTTAGTGAGTTCTCTGATTGGTCAGGTGTGAGCTAAGTTGCAAGCCCCGTGTTTAAAGGTGGACACAGTCACCTTCCCAGCTAGGCTTAGGGATTCTTAGTCGGCCTAGGAAATCCAGCTAGTCCTGTCTCTCAGTAGCCCCTCTCAACAGGAAAACCCAAGTGCTGTTGGGGAGGCTGGCTGATGACTGCTCTAACTGCTTCCAGCTGAATTGGGGCATAGTAGGGGTTGTGCAGTTGAAATTTCCTCGGCAGGGGTGCCTTCGATGTCATTAACATCGGAGCATGGGCTAGCAGGCCGGTCCAGGGGTCCATGGTAGATCTTAATAATGGACAGCATCTGGGGTTCCATTTAAAGAACCATTTGTAGTTTCACAGCTTTGATTCTGGAAGACACAAACTTAACAAGGAGGTTAAAGATACACGGATTGAAATGCTTGGCCTGAAGTGCAGGGGATTATTTCTTTGGCACACTTCACAGACCCTGACTATCTGCTTGATAGTTTTGAAAAGGCTGGTCCAGTAAATAATAATGTGGGCATTTGATGGGTGCTATCAATGCCTAAGTGAAAAGTTTAGTGAAGGGTTTTAAGTAATTTCCATTGGTTAGCTGCAGGCAAAAGTAGTTTTCCTTCTTCGGTGGCTAGCCATCCTGAGGGGAGGAAACTATGTCCTCTTGAGGTTCCCCATTCTATTTCTTTTTCTGAGTACTGGGGCTTGGTTTCCCAGAGGGGATTACCCCATACCAGAGGTCCTTCTGTAAGCATTTCTAATGGAGGGTCCTGCCTTGCAGCTCTTTTGGCTTCAATATCCCCTTGGTGGTTCCCTTCTATTTCCCTTTCCTTTCCTTTCTGATGACCCCAGCAGTGTAAGACTGCCACCTCTTTAGGTTTCTGTACAGCCAATAATAATCTCCTAATGGCTTCCTGATGTTTGATAGGTGTTCCCTCAGAATTCCTTTCTCTCCATATTGCTGCGAGGGCATGGAGGACTAGGTAAGCATATGTAGAGTCTGTATATATATTTACCCTTTTTTCTTCTCCTAATTTTAGTGCCTGAGTGAGGGCTATTAGTTCTGCCAGCTGAGTGCTAGTTCCTGGAATGAGGGGATTACTTTCAATAATTCCATTATCACTGACTACTGCATACCCTGCTTTTCGAAGTCCTTTTTCTACAAAGGAACTTCCATCAGTATACATGTTGAGGCCAGGATCAGTCAAGCAAACCTCTAGAAGGTCCCCTTGAGTGGCACAGGTTTGAGCAATTACTTGTTTACAGTTATGTTCTATTTTTTTCTTCGTTGTCTGGAAGAAATGTGACTGGCTTATGAGTTGCACAAGTGCACAGTCACAGCACTGGTCCTTCAAGTAAGAGCCTGATATTTGAGCAAACGGTTGTCTGACAGCCACAAGTCTCCTTTAGCAGTGAGTATGCCGGTCACATCATTAGATGTCCACACAGTAGGATCTCTTCCCTGTATCATTTTACCTGCTTCAGATACTAAGGCTGCTACTGCTGCCCCTACCAGTAAACAATGAGGCCAACCCTTTGCCATTACATCAATTTCCTTACTCAGGTATGCCACGGGTTACAAGCTGGTCCCTCGGACCTGTGTAAGGACTCCTAGAGCTATTCCTGGTTTTTCTGTGACATATAAAGAAAAGTCTTGCCCTGTTGGCAAGTTTAACACTGGGGCTTGGGTTAGGGCCTTCTTTAGGGTCTGGAAAGCTGCTTCTGCTTCAGGTGTCCATCTTACTAAATGGGTATTGGCTTTCTGAGCTTTCTTAATTAGTGTACATAATGACCTGGCTATTTCACCATACCTGGGAATCTGTATTTGGCAGAAGTCTGTTATGCCAAGGAATCCTTTTAGTTGCTTTAGGGTTTTGGGATGAGGATAAGCCAGTACAGGCTGGATACGTTCCTCACTGAGGGCCCTGGTGCCTTTGGATAATTTTAGCCCTAAGTATTTAACCTGCCGTGAGCAGACCTGAGGCTTTGGTTTGGAAACCTTGTAGCCACAGGTGGTGAGGAAATTTAAGAGCATTTGGGAGGCTTGATGGCACAAGGCTTCTGAACAGGTGGCTAAAATTAAATCATCCATGTACCAAAGGACAAGAGTGTCCAGGTATGAGAACTGGCTCAAGACTTGGGCTAAAAGCAAAAAGGTAGCTTATTAACTCAAAAATCTTAAAGTATGGGGCTATTCTGTTAGAAAAAGGTAATTTAACACCAACTACTGATAATTCCCTGAACCCAACAGATTTCCTAGCAGGGGATTTAAATCTTAATTACCATACAAAGGTCTGACCAGACCTAGGAGGAACTCCCTTCAGGACAGGATAGATGGTTCCTCCCAGGTGATTGAGGAAGAAACCACAACGGGCATTCTGTAATTGATAGGGAGACTCTTGTGGAAGCAGAGTTAGAAAAATTGCCTAATAATTGGTCTCCTCAAACATGTGAGCTGTTTGCACTCAGCCAAGTCTTAAAGTACTTACAGAATCAAAAAAGACTACCTCAGTCCTGATTCAAAAGGTTACCTACACACTCTCTGAAATGAATTTGCATAAGAACTGTTGTTTATGGGAATGCATCTTGATGGGGCAGCTGGATTGTTATGAAATACTCAGGAACCCAGCCCAGCTCTAGGACTCACTCCTGAGCACAAAGGCAATGTTGGGCATACTGGTAAAGGACCACTAAAATCCAGCCGCCCGAACCCCTTTCTTTGTGGTCAGGAAAGTCAGGAAAAGGTGCAGGACTGCTACATCAGTGAACGTAAATAATTCTATAAGCAGAGGTCCATGGGTGGTTACGCACCCTGGAAAGGAACAAGCATTAGGACCATAGAGGACACTGTAGAACTAACGCTCATTGGAAAATGACTAGGGGTGCTGGCATCCCTATGTTCTTTTTTCAGATGGGAAACGTTCCCCCCAAGGTAAAAATGCCCCTAAGATGTATTCTGGAGAATTGGGATCAATTTGACCCTCATGCTAAGAAAGGACTTGTGTTCTTCTGCAGTTCCACCTGGCCACGATATCCTCTTCAAGGGGGAGAAACCTGGCCTCCTGAGGGAAGTATAAATTATAACACCATCTTACAGCTAGACCTCTTTTGTAGAAAAGAAGGCAAATAGAGTGAAGTGCCATATGTACAAACTTCCTTTTCATTAAGAGACAACTCGCGATTATGTAAAAAGTGTAATTTATGCCCTACAAGAAGTCCTCAGAGCCTACCTCCCTACCCCAGTGTCCCCCTGACTCCTTCCCCAACTAATAAGGACCGCCCTTCAACCCAAACGGTCCAAAAGGAGAGAGACAAAGGGGTAAACAATGAACCAAAGAGTGTCAATATTCCCCGATTATGCCCCCTCCAAGCAGTGGGAGGAAGAGAATTTGGCCCAGTCAGAGTGCATGTATCTTTTGCTCTCTCAGACTTAAAGCAAATTAAAATAGACCTAGGTAAATTCTCAGATAACCCTGATGGCTATACTGATGTTTTACAAGGGTTAGGATCCTTTGATCTGACATGGAGAGGTATAATGTTACTGCTAAATCAGACACTAACACCAAATGAGAGAAGTGCCGCCCTAACTGCAGCCCGAGAGTTTGGCAGTCTCTGGTATCTCAGTCAGGTCAATGATAGGATGACCACAGAGGAAAGAGAACAATTCCCCACAGGCCAGCAGGCAGTTCCCAGTGTAGACCTTCACTGGGACACAGAATCAGAACATGGAGATTGGTGCCGCAGACATTTGCTAACTTGCATGCTAGAAGGACTAAGGAAAACCAGGAAGCAGCCTATGAATTATTCAATGATGTCCACTATAACACAGGGAAGGGAAGAAAATCCTACTGCTTTTCTGGTGAGACTAAGGGAGGCGTTGAGGAAGCATACCTCCCTGTCACCTGACTCTATTGAAGGCCAACTAATCTTAAAGGATAAGTTTATCACTCAGTCAGCTGCAGACATTAGAAAAAAACTTCAAAAGTCCACCTTAGGCCCGGAGCAAAACTTAGAAACCCTATTGAACTTGGCAACCTCAGTTTTTTATAATAGAGATCAGGAGGAGCAGGCGGAACAGGATGAACAGGATAAAAAAAGGCCACTGCTTAATCATGTCCCTCAGCAAGCGGACTTCGGAGGCTCTGGAAAAGGGAAAAGCTGGACAAATCAAATGCCTAACAGGGCTTGCTTCCAGTGCGGTCTACAAGGACACTTCAAAAAAGATTATCCAAATAGAAATAAGCTGCCCCCTCGTCCATGCTCCTTATGTCAAGGGAATCACTGGAAGGTCCACTGCCCCAGGGGATGAAGGTCCTCTGAGTCAGAAGCCACTAACCAGATGATCCAGCAGCAGGACTGAGAGTGACCGGGGCAAGAGCCAGTCCTTGCCATCACCCTCATAGAGCCCCAGGTATGCTTGACCATTAACGGCCAGGAGGTTAATTGTCTCCTGGACACTGGCACGGCTTTCTCAGTCTTACCCTCCTGTCCCGGACGACTGTCCTCCAGATCTGTCACTATCCGAGGGGTCCTAGGACAGCCAGTCACTAGATACTTCTCCCAGCCACTAAGTTGTGACTGGGGAGCTTTACTCTTTTCACATGCTTTTCTAATTATGCCTGAAAGCCCCACTCCCTTGTTAGGGAGAGACAATCTAGCAAAAGCAGGGGGCATTATACACCTGAACATAGGACAAGGAACACCCATTTGTTGTCCCCTGCTTAAGGAAGGAATTAATCCTGAAGTCTGGGCAACAGATGGACAATATGGACGAGCAAAGAATACCTACCCATCCTGTTCAAGTTAAACTAAAGAATTCCGCCTCCTTTCCCTACCAAAAGCAGTACCCCCTTAGACCTGAGGCCCAACAAGGACTCCAAAAGATTGTTAAGGACCTAAAAGCCCAAGGCCTAGTAAAACCATGCAATAGCCCCTGCAATACTCCAATTTTAGGAATACAGAAACCCAACGGACAGTGGAGGTTAGTGCAAGATCACAGGATTATCAATGAGGCCATTGTCCCTCTATACCCAACTGCACCTAACCCTTATACTCTGCTTTCCCAAATACCAGAGGAAGCAGAGTGGTTTACAGTTCTGGACCTTAAGGATGCCTTTTTCTGCATCCCTGTACATCCCAACTCTCAATTCTTGTTTGCCTTTGAAGATCCTTCAAACCCAATGTCTCAACTCACCTGGACTGTTTCACTCCAAGGGTTCAGGGATAGCCCCCATCTATTTGATCACCTAGGTTTTAAGACTTATGTGCATTAGGTATTTGTTCTAATGCTCTCCCTCCCCCTTCCCCTATCCCCTAACTGGACCCAGTGTGTGGTGTTCCCCTCCCTGTGTCCATGTGTTCTCATTGTTCTCACTCATAAGCTCCCATCTATGAGCGAGAACATGTGGTGTTTGGTTTTCCGTTCCTGCGCTAGTTTGCTGAGCATGATGGTTTCCAGCTTCATCCATGTACCTGCAAAGGACATTAACTCATTGCTTTTTATGGCTGCATATTATTCCATAGTGTGTATGTGCCACATTTTCTTTATCCAATCCATCATTTGTGGGCATTTGGCTTGGTTCCAAGTCTTTGCTATTGTAAATAGTGCTACAATAAACATACAGGTGCTTGTGTATGTGTGTGTGTGTGTGTGTGTGTATGTATTTGTTTTTTTTGTTTGTTTTTTGTTTTTTTGAGACAGAGTCTCACTCTGTTGCCCAGGCTGGAGTGCAGTGGTGCGATCTCGGCTCACTGCAAACTCTGCCTCCCGGGTTCATGCTGTTCTCCTGCAGCAGCCTTCCAAGTAGCTGGGACTACAGGTGCCTGCCACCATGCCCAGCTAATTTTTTTTGTATTTTCAGTAGGGATGGGGATTCACCATGTTAGCCAGGATGGTCTCGATCTCCTGACCTCGTGACCTGCCCGCCTCAGCCTCCCAAAGTGCTGGGATTACAGGCATGAGCCACCGCGCCTGGCCCATGTATCTTTATAGTAGAATGATTTATAATCCTTTAGGTATATACCCAGTAATGGGATTGCTGAGTCAAATGGTATTTCTGGTTCTAGATCCTCGAGGAATTGCCACACTATCTTCCATAATGGTTGAAGATAGTGTGGCAATTCATAATTTACACTCCCACTAACAGTGTAAAAGCATTCCTTTTTTCTCCACATCCTCTCCAGCATCTGCTGTTTCCAGACTTTTTAATGACTGCCATTCTAACTAGTGTGAGATGGTATCTCATTGTGGTTTTGATTTGCATTTCTCTAATGACCAAATTATAAACTTTTTTTCATATGTTTGTTGGCACATAAATGTCTTCTTTTGAGAACTATCTGTTCATATCCTTCGCCCACTTTCTGAACTAGAAAAAACTACTTTAAATTTCTTTTTTCTTTTTTTTTAGAGTTATAATCCAATCTTTATTTAAAAATCGAATCTGCCAGTTTAGCGTTTTCCACCAACTCGGGGAGCTGAAACTTTCACAGGCTTCACAATCTTTTGCTTTGGTGCTGCCTTTGTAGGTGCCTTAGCAGCAGCCATTGCAGTCTTTTTAGATGCTTGCTTAGCCTTTTTTGCTTCCTTAGCAGCCCTGATAGCTTGTTCTCCTTGGGCCTTTCTAACTTCAGGTTTCTGATTCCTCTTGGCCATTATATCAGCAAGAGATGCACCAGTAATGGCCTTCTGGAATTTGACTGCTCGGCGGGTTCTTTTCTTTTGAATTTCTTCCGACTGACCCTTTTTGTGCTTCCTTCTGTAGAGGACAGTCCAGTTTATCTGCCCAGGATTCCTCTTGGAAAGGAACGCCGACTTGCATTTTGCATTAAGAAACTGGAAAAAGCGAGACTCCGTCTCAAAAAAAAAAAAAAAAGAAACTGGAAAACCTTCCTGTCGGTCCTGGCGTAGCGCCTCCCGTGTCCAGGGTAGATCTTGTACCCGCTAAAACTGCACAGCTCCACCTTCATGGCGACGGATTCAAGAGAAGAGAAGAGATGGCGAAGAGAAAGAGAGAATCATGACTACTTTAAATTTCATATGTAACCCAAAAAGAACCCGTATAGCCAAGAGAATCTAAGCAAAAAGGACAAAGCTGGAGGTATCATGCTACCTGACTTCAATCTGTACTACAATGCTATAGTAACCAAAACAGCATGGTACTGGTACCAAAACAGAAATATAGACCAATGGAACAGAGGCCTCAGAAATAATGCCACACATCTACAACCATCTGATCTTCAACAATCCTGACAAAAATAAGCAACGGGGAAAGGATTCCCTCTTTAATAAATGGTGCTGGGAAAACTGGCTAGCCATATGCAGAAAACTCAAACTGGACTCCTTCTTTACACCTTATACAAAAATTAACTCAAGATGGATTAAAGACTTAAACAGAAAACCTAAAACTATAAAAATCCTAGAAGAAAACCTGGGCAATACCATTCAGGACACAGGCATGGGCAAAGACTTCATGACCAAAATACCAAAAGCAATTACAACAAAAGACAAAATTGACAAATGGGATCTAATTAAACTAAAGAGCTTCAGCTCATCCAATTAAACTATCATCAGAGTCAACAGGCAACCTACAGAATGGGAGAAAATTTTTGCAATCTATCCATCTGACAAAGATCTAATATTCAGAATCTACAAGGAACTTAAACAAATTTACAAGAAAAAAAAAATCAAAACTTCTGTTTTTAATACCATCAGATCTCATGAGACTCACTATCACAAGAACAACGCAAGAAAGACCTGCCCCCATAATTCAATCATCTCCCACCAGGTTCCTCCCATGACATGTGGGAATTGTGGAAGTTACAATTCAAGATGAGCTTTGCGTGGGGACACAGTCAAACCATATAATTTACTTCTTTACTTGCCACAAATTCATCTTTTTTCATGTCTCAACAACTCTGGAGACCTACTCCTCAACATGAGCTAATTTGAAAAACTGCTCAAAGATCCATAAATCTTCTGTATTGATCACAGAGAGAGAGGAACACTGATTGCAAAACCAGATAGCGGTAGTTGAAAGAAAAGGAATTGTGCCCGAGGATGAAAAATAGCATTTATTTATTTAAAAGCAATCAAACAAATACCCAAACACATATACCAATACATCTGAGTGACTACTATGTGTCAAGCAATTGTAATAGTGCATAATGTAGTCTCAAGCTGATCACTAAAAATCACCAACTGAGTTTTCACCAGTTAGAGTTCTATGACAGATGTTACTTTTCAATGTAATGCTAGAAAGATTTTAAAAATTAACTCTCCTCTGGAACCTGCATTTTTAAATTTTTATCCCTCTCATATTCATCACATCCATGATAGAAGCCTCTTATGATAGACTCGAACTGTGTAAAACTCCTGTGTGCTTCTTCCCAAATCTAGTGCATGGGGAGATATGTTATTAGCAGCACAGACTAGAATAGTGAATGGCATTGCCCATGAAAGCATCACTATGGTTTTATAATTCAAGATCATTTTACTTTCAATACTTGTGAGCTGGTCTAGGAATGAATAGTACAATATACTGTGGTGTTTAAGTTTCCATAATGTGACACATTGTTTTGCAATTGCCTGATAGGTAGAAAAATAGATACATCTTCTTCTTTCTATTCAACTTAAATGCAAATCAGTTTGTTGAAAAGTAACTAGAGATTTTAATGTTTCTATTATGTCTTTTCCCAAATAGCAGTTAATGTGCCCCATTCAATTTAATTCTTAGGTACTGTGGTGGTCATTAGGGTTCTTTGATAACTATTCATTGTTCTCCCAACTTCTGGCACATAGAAGGACTGAAATTACTGGCCCTTTATGGGTAGGGCCATTTCAATGAGCTGTGAGCAGAAGAGACATGTGTCACTTCTGGACTGGAATATTTAATTGTCCATATAATACTTTCTAGAGCTCCTTTTTATCTGAATAGAACTTCTTGCCAGCATGCATTAAAGGTGTAGTGTAGGTGAGCAATAAACCTTTGTTGTTTAATAGAACAGAGATTCAGGTGGTATTTGTTACCATAAACTTTTCTGACAAACACAAATGCTATTTTGAAGTACTACTTGATAGCATCTAATGTCATATAAGGCATACTAGATTATATACTCATGAGAGTCAATGACAACATTTATCACTTTGTTTTTATTCTTCCAATTGTGACATGTCTACATTGACCCTATTTTGAGAACATTAGTCAAAAGCACAAATGAAATGAAAATATTTTCATAATTTTTCACTTGATCCTGGTAAGCATGGCTCTCTTTGCACTCTTTTCTAGGTGTTTTCTTAAAATTTTGATTTTTAAATCAGCAAATTTAATCCGCCCACCCTTTCAGTTTGCCTAAACCTTACATAGTAATGTGGTACATAAAATATACAGTTCTACTCTGTAATTCTGAGAGAGTCAAAGGGACTTAACTTGCACTTTGTTTCAACTTTTATACCACTCAATCATAATTAATTTTGATGATTTTTGGCTAAATGAGAAGCAATGGGTAGCTCTGCAGGAAAGGAAAAGGATAAGGGCATCTAACAAAGTTCCCTGTAGGTAATCCCAACCTAATTTAAAGCACACTTGATATGTAGCAATAGACCCTGGTAAAATGGCAGGTGATTCTCCAAACAGAATAAAAGTAGCAGTTGTATCCCTGCCCAGACTCAGTAAATTTGTATGAACATGGTGCTTTTCATTAGGCAATCAATAATATATTTTATTGGTTCCAGAACACTGCACAAAACCCACTAGAAGTCATCTCACTCCACTGTTTTGAGTGTGAACACTACAATTAAGCAAAGAAAAAAATAAATTAGTTTTTCTGAAATCTGGAGGTTTTCTAGTTGTAAAAACCCAATTACAAATTAGCAAGCTGTGAACAATCAGATTAAAAAATAATCAGGGACAAAGCAGCAAGTGTTTCACTTATAAAAATCTGCAAAGACTCACAAAGTTAGTTATATGGTAATTGATGGAAAATGGGAATATCAATGATATTACATGGAATCATAATTTTTTAGCCTCAAATATCAATAGTTTTACTGTATATATATGTATCTTTGAAATTTCTTATTTTCTGTTAAGGATGTGTAGAGATTTTGTAGGGATGCATATGCCAAATTAAAATAGTTTTTATATGTTTGAAATTCAGATTATTTGCTAACAAAAGATGATTATGAAGTATTTGAGTATATATAAATACAACATGAAATAATATTACAAAACTAAGACTAAATATATCGGTAATATTAGCAAATATCAGAAAACCTAATACAAACACAGCTTTTCAGATTGGCTAAAAAATCAAATTTTAACATTATACATGAAACACCATAATACAAAGAGATTCAGCACCATTATACTTAAAAAGTAAACCAAAAGCAAACACACACATACACACAAATAGAAAGAAAGCCAGAATTTTGATGCTGATATCTGATGAGGTAAAATACTGTTGTGAAAGCATAAAAGAAACAAAAATCACATCTCATGATGCTAAAAGTTACAGATTATAATGATGACAGTTATTGACATTTGTACAGCAACAAGTCTTAGGAGGCCAACACTATACTTACAAAAAGAAATATGCAGAAATATGTTAATAACAGTAGAATTTAACTCAACTCTCATAATACAAGACTGATTAAGTGGATAAAGAGAAAGTATGTAAAAGGACTAACAATTAATATTACAGGCATGAGCCACTGTGCCTGGCCAAAATAACTTTTAAAAAACCCTTCCTGCAAAAAATACATTAGACTTAAAGATTTTACAGAGTAATTCTACCCAATCATTAAGACAAGATCATTCTAATGTTAAACTGTTCCTAATAATAGAAAAAGAAAGGCATTTCTCAAATTATTTTATGATAAAAACATTTATCTCAAATATTGAAATAAATATAACAAAATAATATTTACAGGGCCAGGCATGGTGGCATATGCCTGTAATCCCAGCACTTTGGGAGGCCAAGGTGGGCGAATCATGAGGTCAGGAGATCGAGACCATCCTAGTAGCTAGTGAAACCCCGTCACTACTAAACACGGTGAAATCCCGTCACTACTAAAAATGCAAAAATATTAGCTGGGCGTGGTGCTGGGTGCCTATAGTCCCAGCTATTCAGGGAGGCTGAGGCAAGAGAATGGCATGAACCTGGGAGGCAGAACTTGGAGAGAGCAGAGGCAGTGCCACTGCACTCCAGCCTGGGTGACAGAGCAAGGCTCTGTCTCAATTAAAAAAAAAAAAAAAAAAATTACAGCCCAATCCCACTTATGAATATTTATGCAAATATTAAAAAAAGAGAATCAAGAGTACATTAATAGAATTAATCCCCTATTAGAAAGTATTTTAATAAAATCTTTCACATTAATAGAACCAAGAAGAAAAACCATCTGATAATTTTTACAGCAGCAGACCTTTTGCTTGACAAAATCCAACATCCACTTGTGTCAAAAAACCCTGAATTAAATAATTGAGTAATAAGTCTTAACAGAATAATATAACTATAATAAATATACCTCAGCCCTGAAATAAGTAAGCATTCTATTTAATGTAGAAAACAAAGGCATTTCCAGTAAAATAAGAAACAACGCAATATGGTATTGTCTCTACTACCAATTGATCTTATCTTGCACTTACTAGTCATTAAAATTTGACAATAAATGAAGTTAAAGACATACATGTAAAAAACAATAGGTAGAAGTATCTCTATTTGTCTTACCTCAAAGGTGGTATATCTAATAATTTCAAACCATTTACACTCATACCTGTTTTGCTTTTTCAAATGACTATAAGCCCTTTGAGGACTTGAACTGCTTCATTCTTTCAGTACACAACAAACCTAATATACATGATAATGCCTCCATAACTTGTTAACACATATAGATAATGACATTGTCGACTAACATTTTTTATTTTTTATTTTCTGAAATGGAGTTTTGCTCTTGTCACCTAGGCTGGAATGCAATGGCGCGATCTCGGCTCACTGCCACCTCCGCCTCCTGGGTTCATGAGATTCTCCTGCCTCAGCCTCCCAAGTAGCTGCGATTACAGGTGTCCACCACCACGCTCAGCTAATTTTTGTATTTTTAGTAGAGACAGGGTTTCACCATGTTGGCCAGACTGGTCCCGAACTCCTGACCTCAGGTGATCCACCTGCCTCAGCCTCCCAAAGTGCCGGGATTACAGGTGTGAGCCACCACACCTGGCTAACATTTTTAATATTCCAGAACAAGGACAAAAAAGCAAATATTGGACATTTGATATGTTTGATAAGGACCATAATTACTTTTGTTGATTTTCATGATGATCTTTATTTCTGAGACTCTGAGAACAATCTTTGAAATATTAAGTATTTTTCATAAACAGCTTAACACATGCAGAGATGAAGAGTAAAGGAGGCCACTCTTTGGAAAGAATGTCTTCTACTAATTAGCAGGAAACCACTTACATAAAAATACCTTAGAAATGTAGTTTTTACTTGAGTAGATTCCCAAGCAGAAGTCCTGCTTTGACTAGATAAAAATGCATTAATAACAAATAGAATATTTGAAAATTTCAAGTTATTCCTGTATAGCTTTTAATAGCACCTCAGTAAGATACCAAGATCTTGAATTCAGTATCCAGATATTGATAAACTGAGTTTGCCATGCTGTGATTTGAAACACAAGATTTTATAACAGCTCACAGAGGCAAAAAAGACTTAACAACTTCCACATTCTGTTTTCTGTGGTGGAATCTTCTCTGAATATCCCCAGGCCACTGTTCTTGTTTATTTCTGTAAAACAAGATTATTTTAGCTTGTGAGAGAAGAAGAGCTTCACTTAATGAACATCATTTGGAGAATACTGTTGTGAGGTGTTTGATTCCGATTGACTGTAAATGTTTCAGCTAGTCACCAGAGGCTATAGACTCACACACAGCTCCACACATGCACATCTAAACTCCTTGATGAGAACAAATAAAAGAATCCTATTGTGTTAACCACTTTTTATGAAGAAAGCCAATTACAGTTAATTCTGCATTGCTCATTGTACCGTTTGTGGAATATTCAGGCAATTGTTTAAACACTCGTAAGCTTGAAAATGAAAACACTGGATTTTAATCCAGGCTCTATCACTTACAGGGAGAGTTTAAGAGGAAGTAAATTGCACAAACAAAACTAGAAAGAGAAATAACACTGATACTCTCAGGTTGGTGTAAAGATTAAATAAGGCATGTACACAGTTATTTAAATTTTGAAGCCCTATACAACTTTTAGCTATTGTTATTAAAACGTCTTGTCAGCTTTGTTGGAAAGTATGCCAAGATTTCAAAAGTAAGTACCTATAGAGAGGGGAGAAAGTATCTGTTTGCCAGGACTGCCATAACAAAATAGCACAAACTAGGTGACCTAACCAACAGAAACTTATTTCTTCACAGATCTAGGGATAGAATTCCAAGATCGAGGTGCTAGTAGGGCTGGCAAGGCCTCTGTCATCAACTCGTAGATGACCACCTTTCATTGTGTCCTCATATGGTCCTCCCTCTGTGTCTACCTATGTCCCATAAGGATCCCTGGCATAAGGATGAGGGTCTTATCCCTATGTATTGTAAGAATGTCTGTCACATTGGATTAGGGTCCATCCTCATGACCTCATTTTAACTTAACTACCTCTCTAAAGATCCTATCTCCAAAATGTAGTCACATTCTAAAGTACTGGTGGTTAGGATTTCAACACATGAATTTGAGGAGTCTTGAAGGGAGACATGACAAAATTTTGCTCATTACAGAGACTTTCAGGATTATCAGGGATAAAGGAAAATGGCAAGTAAACTAGTTATCAATTCCCTACAAGGTCACTCAGACAACCTGAAGCACAGTTTAGGACTGAAAGACTTGAAGGCAAGAGCCATACATGGACATTTTTGGAATCTCGAATAGCTCAGAGTGCCTGACACAGAGGAGGCACTCTGCTGCTGCTTGTTGGATGTGTAGAGTCCAAGTAAACTCAGGATTCATTTGGGTAACTGTTCATATATCAATGTATTTATAAATAATAATTGGTCTTTCTATATTAATATATTGATACATCAATATATATTAACAAATATATAATATTTATAATTTTTAATATATGATACATGATGGTTATATAGTATCTAACATGCCATTTAATACTCTATTAATATACATATATGTATTTATATATTTATGTATACTAATATGTAGAAGTATAAAGACCAATTACTAGAAATGTGCCATTTGAATGAGAGATAATAAGTGGGATAGTACTTAGCATTTCTAGAAGAGAAAGGGAAGTTTCATTCAAGTAATAGTTGGGAGATAAAATCTGCAAAATTGGAGAATGTTTTGGATATGAAAGTTCATAAAAGTTAAGAATTGCTTCTACATTTCAGGCTTGCATAACTGAATGCATGGACGTGCCATTTCCTAAAAGGAGAACACTGGGTGTAAGTAAGTTGTAGGAAAAAGATCTTGAGTTCAGTTTTGAACATGATAATCTTGAGATGCAGTTGAGATTACCAAGTGGCTATTTCAAATAAATAATGGTATATAAGTCACTGAAATAACAAGCTCGTCTTAGCTAGAGAATTGTATTTTTAAATGATTATGTATAGTTGTTAATTTTAGGCTTACACAATTGAACATCTACTCTGTTCAAGAGTACAGCAATAATTTTAAAAAATTAATCTCTGGTCTCAGTCTAGTGAGGAAATAGATATTAATCAAATATTCACACAAGTAAGTGTAAAAGGAAACCGGTGATAATAACTGTGAAGTTAGCAAGAAACTGCTTATATAAAAACTGTGAAGCAGTCCATTGGATTTAGTGGGATTAATATTATTGATGTTATTGATGATCACCCTTCACAAATTCCTCCCACGATGATCACTGAAACTCCCCATGAGCACTGGTGTAGGCTAAAGTAAAGGTAGTAGGTGAAGAGGTGGTTTCTGTACATATATGTACATATGCACCTTTTTGAAAGGTTTGGATTTAAGAATGGGAAGAAAAATGACAGCATGTAGGCAGAAGAGAATATTAGTTGAAATGAAGGAATTATGACTTTAAAAAAATGGCATGTATTCTGAGAAAGTTTGCAAACTCATAGAAAGAACACAGCTGAGAGAGAGAGGAGATATCTACAATAATAGATAGGAATGCTAATAAGCTGTAAAGAGATCAGCTAGAAAACCTAATCAAAGAATTTGGTCTTAGATAGGAGGAGAGGTGCTCCTGTTTGTGGCAGGACAGAAGGAAATTAGTATGGGTGCAGGTGTCAGGAGGCTTGTAGTATCCTTTCCTTTCCAGTGAGCCTTTTGAGAGTGTCATATGAAGACCTCTATTTTTTTTAATTTTTATTTTGAAATAATGGTACAATCACACAGTAGTTATCAAAAAATCTTTTTAGTGTGCTTTGTATTCTTTTAATTCTTTTTTATTGATCCCTGATAGGTGTACATAGTTTCAGGGTGCATGTAATAAGTTAATACATTCATATAATTTGTAAATATCAAATCAATGTATTTACAGTATTCATCATCTTAAATATGTATTTTCTTTATGCTGAACCATTTAAATTATTCTCTTCTATTTTAAAATACATAATAGGTTATTGTAAACTGTAGTCATAGTACTGATTTATCTAACACTGGGTCTTATTTCTTCCATCAAACCTTATATTTGTACTACAAATCTTCTCTCTTCATGGGATTCTGTTTTTTGTTTTTTTTTTTTTTTACTTCCCACATATGAGTGAGAATATGTGATATTTGTCTTTTTGTGCTTGGCTTATTTCACTTAACATAATGACCTCCTGTTCCATTTACATCACTGATAACATCTTATATAACCAAAGTACAATGATTAAAATCCGAAAACTGGCATTGGCACAATATTATTAACTAAAATATGGGCTATATTCAGATTTTACCAATTGCTGTCTAGTTCATTCAAATTTTATCACATGTGTAGATTCATCTGAACACCACCACAAACCAGGAAACAGAACTGAGCCATCACCCCAAAGAAACTCTCTCATCCTTCCCCATTGTAGTCCCAGCAACCACTCTTCATGCTAGTTCCTGGCAATCACCCATCTTTTCCTCATTACTACAATTTTGTCTTATTAAGACTATTATATAAATAGACTTATACAATATAAAACCTTTTGAGATTGTTTTTCCACTCAGTACAATGCCCTTGAGATCCATCCCAGCTGTCACATTTAACAATTGTTTGTTGTTTTTTGTTGCTCAACAGTTTTCCACTATATGGATAAAGGACAGTTTGTTTATTCATTTACCCATTGAAGAACATATGAGCTTCATTTTTGGCTATTACAAATAAAATTACAATGAACAATGAAAAATTTTGTGTGAATATAAGTTTTCATTCCTTTATGGTAAATATCCAGGCATGGGATTACTAGGTTATATGGTACATATATGCTTATAAAGAGACTGATATTGTTTTCTAGTTAAGATGATCTAAAAGTGAAATAGAAAATGAGGGGACAGGATTGTAGGGAAAAATACTTGAGAAGGGTAGAATAGTTTTTAAACATATGCTGGTTTTTATATCAAACTGATATTTATTTACCATGGAGATTTTCCAAACATTCTTCCATCAAAAACATGTATACACATAGCATATATTCAAATAGTGTCACATTTTAAGAGGTACATACATGCCTACCGAGAGCTTGTTGTGTGTCTTTGTACACTCATATTTATCACAGTATAAATGCAGAAGCCAAAGAAAATGGCTCTGCTTAAAGAGATATAAATGATTGTAAAACTACTTTTTAAAAATGATACACAGATTTTGTTTATATCATCACCACATTTTTGTGGCACCTAAATATTGTAGCCAGCCTGAAGAACAATGGGTGATGTGTTTATCTGCGTATGTATTTATTTGATATATATTATTTAATTACTATAAGATACTATATCTTATATGTTTATTAATTACATTTATCAATTATAAAAATGATAACTGGGTCAGGCGTGGTGGCTCCCACCTGTAATCCCAGCACTTTGGGAGGCCGAGGTGGGCAGATCACGAGGTTAGGAGATCAAGACCATCCTGGCTAACATGGTGAAACTCCATCTCTACTAAAAATACAAAAAAAAAAAAAAATTAGCTGGGTGTGGTGGTGGGCTCCTGTGGTCCTAGCTACTTGGGAGGCTGAGGCAGGAAAATGGCATGAACCTGGGAGGTGGAGCTGGCAGTGAGCCGAGATCACACCACTGCACTCCAGCCTGGGTGACACAGCAAGACTCCATATCAAAAACAAAATCATAGAAAAGACAATGTATTTAAATAATGAGAAGAGGTTGAGCTTATTTTAGCCTGAAGTCAATTTTTCAGGTACAGCTAAAGCTGTAAACTTAGCAATTAAAATGCTTTTTGGGAAGACAACACTACAAATGTCCTCAAGTTTAGAATGTGTCTTCACTCAATGTTCACTGATGCTCAAAAAGCACTTTGCTTTTCAACGTGAATGTTTCAGTTACATGTATAAGCAGTTCTTTACCCTGACAATAAGATATATGTTAGGACAATAACCACTTATTGTTTATATTAAAGGCACCGAAGTTTAGAGAAAAAAGTTTAATAGCTTTCTTTTATCTTGTTTACTTTTTGTTGATACATATTAGATGTACATATTTGGGGTAAATGTATAATTTAATACATTCATATAATCAAATCAGGGTAATTGGGATATCTATAAATATTTCTATTTTCTTTATGCTAGAAATATTCAAATGATTCCCTTCTAGCTATTTTGAAATGTACAGGGAGTGAGTGGTCACTCCCACAGAGGCACAGTCTTGTGCCTTTCCCAGGCTTCTTGTTCTGCTCTCCCCCCAGGCCTGATGTTTACTAACCATCTTGTGGCTCACAGAAATCCTGTTTCCACAAATTTCTCCCAGTCCAAAGTCGTGCAAAATGAAGATTTTTTTTTCTCATATCCAGAACATTATTCCATGTAAAAATTCATCTTTCTGAGTTCTTCCATAGGACAGAGAAGATTCAATGTAAATTTTGTTTTGGAAGATTTCTCTGGAATTCCCACCATTCCCTAAGGTAGATGTTAAAATTGATATTAATACTGGGAGACATACATATATATCCACCAGGACATGTCCACATACATCTCGACATATTCCTGTGCTTCAGATATGTGCGTCTGTATTAGTCTTTAAACATTTATTCAGAATATTTTGCCTTTTTACTATTTTCATTTTTGAAGTAATTCTAATTTGTATTTTAATCCTGCAATATCCCAATTGTGGATAAGATGAAACAAAGGTATCTCTGACTAAGAAAAACTTGAACTAACTTTCTTAATGAGAGAAAAAGTTGATATATATGATGTCATCTCCCTATATCATCTCTGCCAACAAGCAGAACAGAAATACAATACAACTCAGGCAGTACTGGAAAGCCATTTGTTAGCTATTTTCAGCTTCAGAGAATGGAGCCAAACCTATGAGGTTGGAATGCATTAGTAAAGTCCTAAAAGCCTCATCAAGAGTTTTGCTTTGACATGAATATTTTGCTTTCCTAATATCCAAATGAAAGGTGAGGGATAGCAATCCAATTGGAATAGCATAATGTAGCTTCCTATATACCCTGTATTTACAATTTACTTTTTAAAAGATCTCCTAGCTACTGAAGAAAGAGCAACTAAAATCAGCTTTAGAGTCAAACAGCAGGGGGTGGGGGGTGGTGCGGGGGCAGCAGTAATGTCTATCAGCCAATTTATTATTTGAGGCCAGCTCATTTCCTCTATCGAAAAGGAATGCAGACAGATAATGCAAATAGAAAAATTATGTCTCTATGGATTTTAGAGTCATTGCTAATCTAAATAAGCAACCAAACTTTTGGCAAAAGAAACAGAAGTTTTGAATCTGTGGTTCTTGCATCTCTGCATCATCCATAGATAGGAAGCCAGGAAGCCAGATTCTGGTGGAAATATATGAAAATTCACTGGGTTTGCTCACATACATGCATTTTTCTGCAGAGAAATTCCAGATTTCCAAAAAAGATCTATGATGCAGAAAGTTTCAGAACCATTGCTTTAGAGAACAATTACTATTTCTTTGTTCCTTTCATACTTTGATGTATAAGACTTTCAATACAAAGTGAATTAAAAAATCATAAACTGAAAGATAAAAGTGATTTTAGCAGTCATTGTAACCAGCCTTCTAAAAGTTTGCTGAATTCTGATTCTCAATTCCATATTAACTAATCATGAAATCACTCTAAGACAAAGTCATAAAACTCTTCCTTAAAAGATGATACAGCAAATATTTTAGGATTTTGGAGACAAGAGAGAACATCCAGGATATTATATAGATATATAACTATTTAAAGCATAACTATTTAAAATTGTAAAAACAAAAATAGTCAGTGTACCCAATTTTGCCTGCAGTTTATTGGGCTCTGCTCTATGAGGACAATTCAACCTTTATAATATTAGAAAAATGTTAGCTTCATGATATAAACTGACAGAATTATTTAAATTTTAAAGAAAGAGAGGTCTTCTTTGCAGAACCTTTAATTAAAGTTTGTTCAAGTGTCACACTACCTCAAAGATATTTTTCTGTAAAATACTTACATAAATTTGTATTTTTGCCTGCCTTCCCATCAGATTTATGACTGTTGGTCTATGCTTATTTCATCAGTGTTTCTCTAACACTTGTTACAGTGCCTTCCATTCAATAACTACTTATTAAGTGAATGAATAAAATAAAAATGATAACATACCTTTTTAATCATAGCCTGAAAATTTCATAAATTTAGTGTAGATACTAACCCTATTTCAAAGAAAAGAAACTGATTATGTATACTTGTTTTACAATCATCAATTTTTGTGTCTCCACATACATAGAAAAGTAGAATTATGTTTTCATCTAATAAGAAGAATATGTTTTAAGAATGTAGCAGAGCCTCTGAACTTACATGACTGGGGTTCAAAATCCATCTTTACCAAGTTGGCTATACAACTTGGGCAAATTACTTATATCCTCTGAACCTTAATTTCCTTCCATAAAATACAGGGGTTAAAAACAGTATCCATTTCACAAGATATTGTGAGAATTAATAATATAAAATATAATGACAGTAATTATAGAGCCTGAAACATAATATGTATTCAAAGAATTGCTATTATGTATACTACTGATTTGGTGATAAATTACATGTTTGCATAGGTTTGTCACTGTGATAATTTTTTCTATTTAGGTTTACATTTTTAGATTATATGCAACAAAGAATTATAAAACAGACCGATTAGATACAATCAATGCAGAATTCAAATTTTGTCATAAGCTTTTCAACAAATATTTATTGCATATGTGCACATTAGAACAAGCTCTTTTCTGCAAACATTGTTTCTTTATTTCACTATCTTCATTTTAAAAATACAATTACATGTGTTACCAAATTTGAAAATTTTTCCCTACTGCTGCTACTCACTTTGATAACTTAAATCCTCCATTTCTTTTCCCCCAAATATAAATGGAAAAAAATGGATACATTCTGACCTCCATAGAGGCATATGATCATTAAAATGTAGTTTAAAGTTTAGATACCACAGACATTTCCAAAGACACCTTTTTGTCTTTTATGCTGGGGATAGAAGCTTTTTGATGGTGTATTTATTTTAAGTATCTATAGGCTTTTATCCATAAGAATATGATATCGTTTTGTTCCTGCTATAACCATTTGCTTATTCTTTTAATTGTTCCACTATGAAAAAATTTGATGAGTGAAAAAAACAAAACAAAACAAAACAAAACAAAAAACCCTTAAGTTCCTATATGGCCTCTTGTCCAGGAGTAAAGCCTTGCTTAATCATTGTAATCCACTGAATATACAACTGACAGTGTACCACGCTGAAGATGTTGCCAAATGATCTATGCATGTTGAAAGGTATGCCAGGTTAAACATTGATGGATTATTACCAATCCTCTAAGGGAGTACCAAATTTTCAGTGGACACCTGACTGCCATTAAGCAAGTCTAAGCTGCCTAGAAATACTTACTCAGTTCCTAAGGTTGATGGAATGTCTGTACTTAGTGAAGTTGATGACATTCTGTGTCTAGCCCATTTTTCATCACTAGTGGAGTGACACATGATTTCATAATTGGTTCAGTATTATTCACTTTCCCTTATGTGGCTATGAACAAGAAAACAATAAAACAGCTGGAAACTGATTTGAAATGTAATGTTCATATTCTGAGAAACACTTTACTTCAGTGTACATGCTGCCCCAAGCATCTCTGAAGGAGTCAACCAGGAAATGTGCCTTAGTGGTGATTACTTTGTCTTTATGAAAATGCACATACAGAATAAAGTAAGTTTCAATAAACTAGATTAAAGAATTGGCCAAATATTAGGAGCTGATATATTTAAAAAGAATAAACACACAATTTAGCCTCAAAGGAAAATATTCACACAGACAGATGTTTAGTTATAATATGAAGATGACAATTAAAATTAAATTTGGCCACTTTTTAGTACTATATCTATGGATGCACTAACAAAGATATGGAAAACTGACAGAGAGTTGTAGAAACATATTTCGATAGATAGCAGTTTGTTTCTTTAAACATTTTAATCCCCCTCTTAAACTGACATTGAATCCACTCAATTCAATTCAATAAACACACATCAAAGGCTTTCCATGTGTCAGGCACCAGTAAATGTGTTGGGAGCCAAAAAAATAAAAAGAGAGAAAATTCTTTCCCCCATGTATCCAATTATTAAGGCATCATAAAAATGATACAAATTATATACATAACCCTGAAATGTCAGTGACTAAAAATCAAGGACTACACAAATAATATTTTATGTTAATATCTTTAATGTCTAGCAATGAGTTCAAACAGATCCTCAATTAATATCTGTATTATGAAAGAAGAATTATAACTCTTATTAGGAAAAAGATGGTGCTGATATATTCCAAAATCTCTAGAGTTACTTGATTATTGGAGGCTTCTTATACATGAGGGAAATGAGAATGCCACTGATTCAACGGAAGTTTTTTTTTTAGTAATTTCCCCCAGACCCATTCCTCTTGTTTATCACCAAAATTAGGTTGATTGTCAGGTGGCCAGGAATCTCTCACTTCTGCAGTATTTTCCTCATAATTCTACATTTTAGCCACTGTTATAAGAAAAGCTAATTTCATAGAACTACTGGGAAACAAAAGACTGTTTTGTTGTTGTTGTTGTTTGAGAGGGAGTCTCGCTCTGTCATCCAGGCTGAAATGCACACTGCAAGCTCCACCTCCCAGGTTCACGCCATTCTTCTGCCTCAGTCTCCCGAGTAGCTGGGTCTACAGGTGCCTGCCACCACGCCGGGCTAATTTTTTGTATTTTTAGTAGAGACGGGTTTCACCATGTTAGCCAGGATTGTCTCCATCTCCTCACCTCATGATCCACCCACGCTGGCCTCCCAAAATGCTGGGATTACAGGTGTGAGCCACCGTGCCCGGCCAAAAGACTGTTTTTGAATTTTAGTGATGGAGAGTTCACTGCCTTCAGCTACTTTAACATTCAATACAGCCAGAGCTTCCCCACTAAACGAGGAAAGCATGGATCCAACAGCCAGGAAGAACACTTGGATTTTGTAGGATATGAAAATCCTGATGGCTGAAGCAGGGTATGTAGGGATCCAGTTGATCATGGACAGTAAGGACAGTGGTAATAATCATTGAGCATATCTTTTAAATGTTAGGGTAGATAATCTCAAGATATTTATTTTCCACTAATCATGTTTTACATAGGATTTTTGTTCCAAAATTTAATATACTTGTTCAATATATGTAACAAAGCACACACATACTATGTAGTTGTAGGCTTAATGTCCATTCAAAAAAGAAACTCTTAAAATATATTCACAAATGATAAAAGACTATGGCTTTGGGGACAGCCAGTTTTTTTTTTCTCTTTCAAACCTTTAGGTATCATTCTCTAAAAAGCTTTTTGGTACCACATATAAACTGAGTTACATAAAGTAATAAAATTAAGGTATCGTTTGAGGATTTATTTTTGGCGGGGGAGGGCAGCCTCCTAAGCCAGAGTAGTCTCAGAGACTCCTTCATTTGGGACTTTCTGACGAAAATGGCAGAATTGTGAAGGATCATTTGGGGGTAATCAAGTAGTTATTTTGCAAGTAGTCACTTTATTTGTGGGTGGCCAAATGGATAAAATTTCAAATGCAAGATGAGGATGGCAAAAGAACTCCTGGCGAAAAAACTATATGAGCATAAGCACAGAGTAAGCAAGAAAGCACGTCATGTTCTGCAAATGTGGATATGCTACCTTGAGTTTCCCAGGTTTGTATTGGGAAATTTTAAGACTGGTCATATAGGTTAATATAAACTTAAGGAGAACCTAAATTTTTGAGTTATGGAGTATGGATTTATTGGAAAATAGGTGAGGAGGCATTGAAGGTGGTTAAATAGAGTGCTGACATCATCATTTAGGCAAATAAGTAAGACAGTAGCAATCAGGATATGTTGAAATGGTTTAATTATGAAAAGATAAACACTTAAATATGTTAAAGCACTATTGAGGGTAACTTGCTATGAAATTACTATTAAATATGCCTGCCTGTTTTTTTCCTATATTTAGCTCTTTAAATATTTCACTTATTAGTGAACTATAAACACACACATTTATATGTATGCATAAATAGTACTTTTGTACACATTAACCAACTCCTTCTTATCCTCCTCCCCACTATCTTTCCCAGTTACAACCATTGTATTCACTACCTCTATGTGATCACTTTTTTTAGCTTCCTCATATGAGTGAGAACACACAAACAACATTTGTCTGTGTCTGGCTTATTTCACACAATGTAATGTCCCCCCGTTCCATACATGTTGCAAATGATAGGGTTTTGTTTTTTATGGCAGAATAATATTTTGGGGTGTGTGTGTGTGTATACACACACACACACACACACACACATTTTCTTTATCCATTCATTCATTCATGAACATTTAGGTTGATTCCATGTCCCGGCTATTTTAAATAGTGCTGCAATAAACGTGGGAGTTCAGGTATCTCTTCAATGTACTGATACACTTTCTTTTGTAGGTATACCCTGCACTGGCATTGCTGGATTGGTTAATGGGTACAAAAAGATAGAAAGAATAAGATCTAGTGTTTTTTTACACAATAGGGTGACTATAATTAACAATAATTTATTATATATTTCAAAGAAACTAGAAGGGTAGATTTGGAATGTTTCTGACACAAGGAAATGATAAATATTTGAGGTGCTTGATATTCTACTTATCCAGATTTGATCATTACACATTGTATGCTTTTATCAAAATATCATGTGTAGCCCATAAATACGTTCTGCCATTAAGTACCCATAAAAATTCCTTTTCTTCTTTCTTGCTTTTTTTCTGGCTTTCTGACTTTAAATCTTACTTTCAAACTCTCCTGCTTTCTTTTTTTCTTTCGTTAAACTCAGCGTCATTCATGGCTGTTATAATCAACTTCCTTTTTAAGTAAATTTCATATCCATCTATGACAGTAAGTTGCGAGATCTGTGGAGACACACTAACTAGATCGTCTTAAAGCTCATTAATGCTCAGTAATAGCTCGTTCTATTATGTTGAAGGTCAGCCATGAGAAAGAGTAACAACAAAGATAACTAGTGCTTAAAAGAAACCAGCTTAGAAATAAAAGTTCTATATAAATATCATTGCTGTGTTGCACATAAATAGTCCTTACCCAATACAATGAAATGTCATCCTCATCTATTGACATCATTCCTTTCAAACCATTCACATACCTAACATAAGAGAATGATTATTTATCTGCTTGATTCATTGGTGCGAATGTTTCTTAGCCCACGCAGAGGCCAGACTCAGCTGTGTGGTTTTAGAGATTGGTTGAAAATATAACTCAGTGCATGCATTAGAAAAAGAAAATAAGAACATTAAACCACTTGTTTTACCATCTCTGATCCCCCGGAGGCTCAGTGACATTTGGTGCATTTATCTTCCTTGTTAAAAGCAGATTCTCTTAACTCCTTGTAGCAGGTGGAGGAAAGATGTAGCAGAATGTTTACAATAAGGCATATAAATCTGTTACATATGTGTATGTCTGAGGAAAGGGAAGGTCATTGTTTAAATTTCAGTTTACTTCCTCATTTTTGGTGAAAATTTTCTCTAGTGCTCTGCAAATTAAACGTCTCAGAGGACTTTTTACAAAAGAAAGAAAGAAAAAATTAAAAGCAGAAGCAGGGTATATGGAAAGCAGAAAACCATAACGAGGTAACAAAAACCACAATCTTTACAAAATAAAGACATCACACATACTGCTTTTCGGGGGTTTCATTCCTTAAGTTTTTGGTTCACACTTGTTTGCATTTTAATTTTATAAGTGTTGTAAATTCTTATACTTTGTGGGACTGGCTTGTACTAGAAGTCAATGACGGAGATACTGTCTCTTCTCAGAAATACTGTATTGCATTGGGTTAGTGGAGTGACTGGTAACATTGTCTTTCAAATTTAAGGATCTTGTTTTTCTCATTTTTAATTTTTCAGTGAATTTTGTATATTCTTACCATAAAGGAATGGTAAAGAAATTTTAACTGGGCCATGTTTTTTCTTTATGACTTTAAATGCATATGAATCTGTATTTTTCTCTTCCTCCTATCTACTTAAATAACTATACTCTTCTTAGGGGCTTTCAATTTTCGTAGATTTCTCCCTCACTTGCTTTCTGCATATAAATATAACCATGTTTTAATTTAAGGAACAGCCTATCTACTATATAGCCCTCACCTACTATTTCTTTCTTTTTATTCACATTCAACTGCTTAAAGGAATCCTCATGATTTCCTCAAATCTGATTCTTTCTAGGCTCTCTCTCATTAATTCAATTTATGTCATAAACTGTTTTGGGGTATGCATATGCTATTTGGCAGTAATTCTCTATTGGAATCCAAGGAAAATCAAATAACCATGGTGTGTGTGTGTGTGTATATATGTGTGTGTGTATATATATATATATACACACACAGCCTCCTGAGTAGCTGGGATTACAGGCATCCGCCACCACGCTAGGCTAATTTTTGTATTTTTAGTGGGGCGGGGGGAGGTTCACTATGTTGGCCAGGCTGGTCTTAGGCTCCTGACATCAGGTGATCTGCCTGCCTCGGCCTCCCAAAGTGCTGGGATTACAGGAGTGAGTCACTGTGCCGGGCTAGCATGGCATAATTCTTGACCACACAGAAGGTTCAGACATACAAACAGAAAATTTCAATACAATAAGATAAAACCATGAAACAATGGTTCTCAACCTTGGCTGTCTATTAGCATCACTTTGGAAGCTTTTAAGATCCCAATGCTAAGGCAGTAAACTAGTCCAATTAACAGAGAATTTTTTGTTTGGGGGCCAGATATCCTTTCATGATTCAGCAAAGTTGAGAACCACTGTTGTAAACATACTCATAGGAAACTAAAGGAACACATGGCAAAGTATTGCAAGTCAACTAGACTGAGTTAGAGAAACCCCAGAAGAGGTGGTATCCGCACAGAGCTTTGTAGATTGAGTTGGTCAATTAAAGGTTTGAGCAAAGGATGTTTGGAATAAAAACTATACAAGCTACAGATGATGTATAACATTTATGTGCTTTTAGGCAATTATATCAGTCATCCTAGACCATAACATCTGAGGCATAACATGGAAGAATATGAGGCTTGAAAAAAATGACAGGGACTTTTATGAAAGAGAGCAATGGTAATGGGAAAATCTGAATTAGAATCCTACCTCCTCACAAATTTAAAGTGATGACTTAAAGTCTTCAGTATAGTCACCAAAGAACGAAAAGGAACCATTCTGGTTCTCTGACATTTTATTGACTTTCAACATCATATGGACTCTCTTCCTGACTATCCCTTCCCTGAAAAGTCTTGTTATATACATGAATGGGACATCCCTAATTTTTAAGTTCCCTGTATTTCTGAAACTTTCCTATCCGGTCTTTATCAACTTGGTGTATGTTTCTCAAGTGGGGCTGTGGAGCTGCTTATTTCAAATGAAACATTTAGATAGTGCTATATAAACAAAGAAACAAAGTTTCTTGTACATTCTTAATACCACTTCAAATGGGACGAAGATTCATTGTTGACTGGAGAGATAAGTATCTTCTGAGTTTAATTTTGAACAACAAAATAAAATAATTAAATTAGTGGAATAAAAATGTGTGCAGTCATGATGTGTTTGACTCAGACAGTCACAAAATAATCCATTGAAACTTGGCTTTTCTATATTTGAGCCATTAGTCCTCTTGCCAAATTACAGACAGAACTGTATAGGTGAGGGAAAAATATCTAACATGTCACCTATTTTTCTGCTGCAAGCAAATGTAACAGGTATTGTATTGTTTTATATTAGCACATCCTAACATGAAGTAAGTGTACACAGGAATAAAACTAAAAGGTTAAAATCCAATTTTACAGTTGTGTTTCTTAAATTACTAACAGTACTTTTAGTATGCGTTACTACATTCCCACTTCTGTCAAAATTCTAGCAGTCAATGACCATTCAGCATTTCAGAGAATCTTGATGAGGATAAATCTATTAGGAGGGAGAGGGCTCAGATGGCTGGAAGCCATCTAAAAAGCTTGATTGTGGGTTTGACAAGCTCTATGTGTTGATTCTCAGGTAGAAACATTTGCATTTTTAGGGCATTCTGAATGTTTACTTATTCATTACATAAGTACTCATTAGCTTTTTCTCTATCATAGGTCATGTAAAAGGCACTGGGGATACAGCAATGAGAAAATGAAGAAGAAGAACAATAATTACGCAATTAAAACAGTATCACTTGCTATTACTACTGAGAGTATCCCTAATCATCTATCTACTGAACTCTTACTAAGATTCTACTTTGGACTATGCCTTGTATTGGGCACAGATGCTACAATGGCAGACAAGGTCTAAACCCTACTGGGAAGAAGTATGTGGCCTAATGTAAGGTTTCCAGGCCTGAATATCCTGAGAAACCCATAAGATTTATTAAACTGTAATATTTAAAGTTCTATCCAAGGTATATCTGTATTAAAAGAAAATAAAAACTTTAAAAAATCCAGATTATTCTGACAAATTGCTAATCGCGAAATCATTCTCTAGTCTAACAACAGAAGAAAATACTAAATGCTATCCTCTTACAGAACTTTGACATTTGGAAAACGTTTACCCTCATACACTTGGGCTCTTGTATGTTATTCCACTTGGCAAATGCAGAGTATCCATTTTCCTGAGAGATAATATAAAATCAACCTAAATTAAAATAATAAAACATCATTTTAATGTAATTTAGTTTATTAAGGCTTTATTTTTGTACTTGTGTTCTTGAACATTCCAACTTTATTTTTAATGTAGAGGCTATTGATGGTATTTACTAGAGAGATAATCATGGCAATCAACTCAACTCTGCCATATACATATGGTGTTATGCTTGTAGGACATTGAATTTTCTTGGCAAAAGTTATTTTCCCATTCTTGGACAATAACACTGGAAAAACTGCCCCCAAATTCAGCATTGTCCTTGGCACCAAAACTAAATCACTGCCCGTCTATTCATAGAGATTCTTCTTATATTTTTGTCCTGTATAAATTAGTTGTCAGTATGGCCCCTCAAGATTAACACTTGACTAAGAGGGCCAGAATTAAATCTTAAAAGAGTTATCTGTATTTTGATATATCAAGTTATTGCCATTTGTCGACATAATTTTATGTAATTTCTATAATTTCTGTCATCATAATGACTAGTTGAAGGATGAGCAAACATATTTAAAATAGCTATGTTACCATCCACATAGATCACTGATGTCAAAGTCCAGAATAATTTGCTTAAAATTTGGAAATTAAGAAATGTGAAACCATTATTTCAAGTTTGCTATATCAAAAAAAAAAAATTCATGATAGTGTTAACCGAGGTGCCATTTGAAACAGTTTGAATAACGCTCTACTTAAGAGTTAAAAACAAAACAAAGTGACTTCACTGGAGTTTAATCCTATCCTTCGATTGTTGGATGCTATATTAATTTTTTCACCAGTTCAGCTATTCCAATATAACAAATTGGCTTTATCTTCATTGGTCAGCTTCTTCCTGTAATGCAGACAACTTTATGGATTTTAGTTCTAAATAGAGTATGGTTTGTTTCTGAGTATTAATTTCAACTTTAGTTATTGTGCAAATTATGCCCTAACTTAAAATTGAACCACATTGACCACTAAAACAGAGAAGGCTAATATATGACCCAAATTAACAAATTTTGCCCAGACAGCAAAGTTAAGTTGGCTTGCTTTCCTCATTCTCATATACTATTTCACAAAGCATGTTCTCCATCTAGTGGTTGGAAAGCTCAGAGGACAATCTTATCTCGTTACTACTAATTCACTGTATATTTTTCTGTATTTTCAAGAATTAACAAATCACACATATATGACAATTGAGTTTTTATTCTTGCCTTCTACACTATTATAGGGGACAGGACAAGGATTCAGTTTTATTAACTTTAGGTTAATTGAGAACTTCAACTTGACAAGACAAACAATTCTTTAATTGCTTGAAATAAGAATGAATGAGAAAGAATAGAGTAAATAAAGAGATTTCTGCAAAGTATAAATAACATAAATGTCATGTATAATTGTCAGTGCTTGTTTTTATTATGGAACCAAATCAGGTAACAGAATCCTGGATTATAAAAGGTATCTCTTGGAATCTATGCTCTTGGCTATATTTCTAGTTAATTATTTGTTTGTTTATTGGGTCTGGTACTTTCTACTGTATCCACATTATGAGCAAGAGCAGCTCATTTTTCCTTTCTTTACAATTACTAATGTGATGTTCCCTTCCATTTCATCACACTTCAGCTCCCATTTTCTGCTAATTGTCATGTTCTTGGAGTAGTTCTTATCCCAGAAAAAGAAAAAAAAATTTACTTAATCAGTAAAAATATTAAATACTATCAAAGATCATAAGAGGATATTGCCATTTTTATACATATATGCATGTCTATTATTTTTATCTGGAAATTTTGAAGGTTTTCCTTGACTTTGGTGAGTGTTGCTTTGGTAAAACAAATGCCTTGGGGAACTAAGCCAACTCTGAAAGTGCTGAAAATCTTCCCTCACAACACCAGAGGGGAATATTTTACAATCAGAAGTGTGTTAGGATTCATGTTCTTGTATTTGCCCATTTTACAGATGAGATAAATGGAGCTAGCACAGAGCAGTAAAAGGATGAAGTTGAGGTTAAATAGGCTTCAGAATAAGATATGTTCAAATACTCCATCTGCTGCTGTCCAGCTTTGTTATCCTAGGCCAGTGACTTAAACCTGCAGAACTATGGTTTCTGTTCCATAAAATGTGAATACTATTACCTGCAGTGTAGGGTCATTTTTAAGATGAAGCAAGACACAGATGGACAGACAGACAGATGATTGATTGATGATAGATAGATAGCTATTATAAACACTTGACATATATAGCTGTCAGTCTATCATCTGTCTGTCTATGTATCTATCTATCTATCTATCTATCTATCTATCTATCTAAGGAGTTTATAATAGTACCTGGTACATAACAGAATTTTTTTAAACATAAGGTTAATTACATAGTAAGTTAAAATGAAAGACCTAGGTCTTGAACCTATCTTAAGCACAGATTTTCCATTGTGTCACATGGCTATATATTGATCTTTTGAAGACTTAATGATAAAATGGCATTCATGAAGCTGAGTGAAGAAAGTGCTTTATAGCAATTGCTGACTTAATAAACTGATGTCTCTAAAAGTTAAATGATGAGCAGAAAATTAAATATAGCTTTAGCAATTAAACAAATACTTTTTCTTTTCCCTATAGCCTAAAATTTGGCAATTTTAAAAGTTATAATTGTTATATTTATAACTATAAAACTATAATTATACTTCCGTAGATATGTAGTATAGCTTATTTATTTCTAGAGTATCTGAAAAATGCATCAGAACACCTCTGTCTCCCTCTGCTTTCTCTCAATACTTCATTAGATAAGTTCCCATGTTAAATAAGTAGTTTCTTCAACAAAAAAGTGTAAAAATTATATTAATAATTAGCAGATATATAGAACAGTGAGAAGGACTATTAAAGAAACACATGGATTTTTTTTTTTTCTATTTTAAACTAACCAGGTTTTGCTCACTATACTACTCAATGTAATCAGGTAATTGGCACTCTCACACTTCTTTTAGGTAAATGATAAACTGGAAGCACAATCCAATGCATGTATTCATTTTACTAACATAATTGTATCTAATAATAATTAACACTAATGAAATGAATTCAAATATTTCAGTAAAAAATTATGGATCTCTTACAGAGCTATCGCAAAATACAAATGTTTCCCAACAGATTTATTTTCACTTTATTCGACAAACCTTTGTTACTCTTATCTTTGTCTTCGAAGTCAATAAACATCTTTCTAATTGAAAGGGTTTTTTTTGTTTTTTTTGTTTTTTTTTTTTTTTTAAATCAAGGCCTATAATATGTAAGTATGGACATACACATGAAAAAATGTAAAAAAGACACCTTACTAAAAGATTCATCAAGTAATTTTATATTTTTTCAGTGAATTAGAAAAATATACAGGTCTTGAAAAGTGACTCATGAGGACTCACATGTACACTACCTTAGTGTTTAATGTTTGTCTAATTTCTGTCTCATTTTCTAAGTTCACTATTAAAACTGAATGAGGGTTCTAACATTCTAAAATAAACTAATATTGTACTTCTCCTTAAATATTTAGAGCTCCTTTTGTAAAATTACTTTTTTAACAACTATAATACATTAAAGTTCTGAGTATAAAATTTCACTAAGGCCATACCAACAATTTCAGGACCTGTTGAAAAATAATTTATAAACTTATAAAAGCCAATCTCGCCATCTAGTGGTTGTAGATGAGAAATACGAATTAAAAGATTGAAAGTAACGGTTTCTATTTTAAGACATTTCAAATTAGCCAAACATATTTACTTGTGCAGTTTTGTGAAAAAGTACAAAAACACTTCAGTAGAGAAAAGATAATATTATCAACAAATGATGTTAGATAGATTAGATTTCATTGGCAAACAAAAAGAGTATTAGCCTATACCTCACAAATTATATTAACAACAAAAAAGCCCCTGGAAAAAAAAAAAACAGATTAAAACACAAACACTAAAAGTTGTAGAAAAAAATGGGACATAATTTTAGAGGTTTAGGGATAAGCAAAAATTCTTAGATAATACCAAAAGCATGATCCATAAAAGGAAAAATTGAAATGTTAAACCTTATAATTAAAAACCTTTGCTCTGTGAAAGATAGAGGATGTTTCATTCTGTGAAGAGGATGAAAAAAAAAGCTACCTACAGACTGAGAGAAAATAGTTCCAAAACACATACTGGAAAAAGGAGTAGCATTTAAAATATGTAAAAACTCAAGTAAAAAAACAAATAATTTAATAGAAAATGAGCAAAAGATATGAACAGCCACTTAATTGATGACAATATGGAAACGGTAAATAAGTACATAGAAAGATATTCAGTATTATTATCCATTAATGAAATGCAGATTAAAACCACAATAAGATAGCATATGCTTTCATTAGAATGGTTAAAAGAGAAAAAGTAGTGACAACACAATTACTAGTGAGGATGTAGAGAAACTAGATCACTCATACATTGTTGATGGGAACGTAAAATGGTACAGCCATTTTGGAAAACAGTTTGGCAATTGCTTATAAATCTAAATATGTAAACATAAAACTCAGCATTTGCACTCTTGGATATTTATCCCACAATAATATAAATGCACGTTCATGTAAAAACCTGTATATAAATTTTCATAGCAGCTTTATTCATGATATCCCCAAACCGGACACATCTCAACAGAGGAATGGTTATACAAACTATGATACTTCCATACCATGAAACACAAAGAAATGAAAAAATGAACTATTTACACATGTAACAACTAGGATACATCCTCAGAGAATTGCACTCAGTGGAAAGAAGCTGATCTGAAAAATTAAATGCTGTAGGCTTCTATTTAAATAATATTTTGGGAAGCCAAACTTATAGACTAGGATAACTGGCAGATTAGTGGTGGTCAGGACTTAGGGGTGGTGGAGGTGTTGGGGAAAGAACATGGGTGTGGCTATGAAAGGGCAACCTAAAGGATCCTTGTGGTGATGGAACTGTTCTCTACCTTGACTGTGGTGAATGCATAAACCTACACATGTGATAAGACTGCATGAAATGTAATATGAGAAAACTCCAAAAAGCTCATGGAATAAATGAAATTTAAAAATAAAAACATAAAATATAAACTTTATTTATCACTGTAAGTTCTATTAAGTTCAAGACACTTTTGTAAGTGATGATACCAGCCATTTAGTCAATCCCTATAAACAACTGAGGGTCCTGGGAATTCGACCATGTCAATGTACTCTTTTTTGCTTTATTAACTAAAGAGAAATAAAAAATCTTATTTTTTAAGAAAAACAAACACAAGTCAGAGCCAAATCAGGACTGTGAGATGAGTATCTAATGCTTTTCTATGAAAACTCTCACAACATTTCCCTTGTTTGATAATAGGACTGAGCAGGAGCATTGCTGTGGTGGAGAAAGACTCTCTGGTGAAGCTTTCCTGGGTGTCTTTCTGCTAAAGCTTTGGCTAATATTCTCCGAACACTAACAAGGAGATGTTATCCTTCATTGGTCATTCAGAAAGTCAACAAGCAAAATGCCTGGAGCATCCCAAAAGGCCGTTTCGGTAACTTTTGCTATTGACTGGTCTGCTTTTGCTTTGACCTCTGAGACAAATCTTGTGCTTTGTCTTCAGAATAGCATTGGTAAGGCCATATTTTATCTCCTGTTACAACTCTACAAAGAAATGTTTTAGAATCTTGATTCCACTTCATTAAAATTTCAGTTGAAAACTCTGCTTGTCTGCAGCTCATCTGGACACAACAGCTTTTGCACTCATCAAGTGGAAAGTTTGCTCAACTTTAATTTTTCAGTCGGAATTGTGTAAGGTGAACCAGTTGAGATGTCTATGGTGGTGGCTATTCTTTGTGCTGTTGTCAGGCTTCTTCCATTAGAGTAAAAACAAGATGAATTTTTTCCTCACAAATTGATATGGATGATCTGCCTCCATGAACTTTATCTTCAACTTTATACTGTCATTTAAAAAAAAAAAACGAATTATAATTTGTAAACTACTGATTTCTTTGAGGCATTTTTCCCATAAACTTTTTGTAAAATATCAATGATTTCACCATTCTTCTACCCAAGATTCACCATAAATTTAATGTTTGTTTTTGCTCCAATATTGACAAATCCATGTTGCTGTGACAGGGACTCTTTTCAAATTGACCTATTATCCTTCTTAATGCCTTAAACTAGATCCTGCTCAGAAATGTGATAATAATTTACTACAAGTTTATTTTGGTGAAAATCCATTCATAGTTTTTTTCATAATACACATTTTCCATGAACTTTTTGAAGACCAGTTGTATAACCTCCACTCCCACACACACATACTCATGTACAAGTAAAACTGGGAAAGTCTGAGTAAGAACAGTGGATTATACCAATGTCAGCCTCCTGGTTGTGATACTGTACTATAATTTTGCAAGATACCAAAGACAGCAAGATACCATGTTAACATTGGGGAAGCAGTATAAAGAATGCACAAGATCTTTCTGTGTTATTTCTTCCTATTGCATGTGAATCAGCAATTATCTCAAAATAAAATATTTAATTTTTAAGAAATAAGTGATTCTGCCACCTGGTGGCTGCAGACTAGAAATAAGATTTAAAGGGTTAAAAGAACATAAGAGTTAATTCCTATTTTGGGACAATTAAAATAATCTAACATATTTACTTGGACATACATTTATAAACAACATCTTGAGAATCCTCATAGAGCACCTGGGAAAATTTTGAAGAAAATTTAGATAGAGGCTATCAGGTTGATATACACATGAATGACCTATCCCCACCAGCTGCTAGGCATATTAACAAAGTTTATTGAAACCTGTCAGGCTTACAGAACCATAAATGTCACCAAAGAACACATTAACAGCTACTATTTCCAAAGATGCCTAGCTAACCTACAGAAATTTATAGGTAATAGGTAAGTAATAATCAATATGCCAATGCTTTATATTAGAAGAGTAATTGTTTTACAAACACATTTTCATATATATTATTTAATTTAAAAAAAATTCCAGGGAAATATATGAGACATCAGTCACATGTAATTGTTCAAGAAACAACTGAGGTCAAATTTTTTTTTTTTTAATTTTCCTTTGGGAGAGAACATCATCTTTGATGATAAAAGTAAATCATCTGCTAACCTCAATACTGCTTAAGATATTATTGAGTCTTTATGTATATAGTTGTTAATTTCAGAAGTTTTAAAATATCTAGCATTTTACCGGAGTATACTAGAAACATGCCATTTTCATAGGTATATAAAATGGGTGTTGGTGGGGTGATATTTGCTGATTCTGCTAAGTTATATTTTGGTATTTAAACTCTATATAATTGTTGCGAATAATTTTAGTTTATTATAAATGTATAGATACTTTAAATTTCATGACAGAATGAGATATCTTGCCTATCTGAAATATCTATTAGAAGTAAACATTTACTAGGGATGATCCACCTCTAGGAAGTATGATACTACTGTCCCGCTATTTGTATTAGCTTAATTAATTCCTGCTTTTGTTTTCTGCACCACATTTACGGTTCTTGTTTGTATTCTTCTCTTTTTAACTGCTTAGAATATGTTTTCTTCATCTTTTTATATATTGTAAGACATCCTAAATTCTTCCTAAACAAAGGGCAGGATAAAGAAATAATTTCACTAAAATCATACTTTGGGGAACTCAACACCCTAGATAGCTATTGTATTGTTTGAATATGTTGACATTATTTTTTAATAGATAGAAGAGTTTCCTCCAAAGCACATTTAATAGGATAAAATGCAGTGACAAACTCAGTTAATTATAATCTATCCTGGGCACTGCCATAATATGCAGTTCAGAGAGTCACATCTGCCATTGTTCAAAGATAAGTTTCCAAAATTTCTGGACTGCTCTGGTGAATGCCCTTCCCAAATAATACAATTCTATGTGTCAAGGAATCAAGACATTTCTTTGATTTTCAAATAAAATCCCAAGACATTTCTTTGGGATTTTCAAATAAAATCCCAAAGGCCATATCAAGTATACTCTTATATTGTTAATAACAATAATAAAAACATAGACAAGGTGAGGTGACTACTATGTATCATAAACTTATCTGGAATTTGAATGCTATTAAATTTCACAAGCATTTTTGAAAGCTTAAGATTTATAATATTAATAGTGACAGCATATTGATTTACATTAATATATTTTTATTAACAACTGCTAATATTTTGATTATTATAGTATTTACAATATCTAACCCAGGCATTATGCTAGCAAAAGAGATAGAGCATTTACAGTAATAAACTAGATACATCCATTGCTAGTATAGAGTTGTTTGACAATGACAAGACAATTGGCATTTCCGATGCTGAATGATAGACAAGATCAAGAGTGCACTCTAGGCATATTTTTCCATTTGCTATGTGGTACTTTGCACTGTTCCATATATCCCTGAAATAATAAATAGATGACATTATGGAAGAGTAGAAAAAGTGCCAGCAACAAACCAAAAATTTTGAGGAATTCCTAACAACAAAAAAGCACATAAGAAAGAAGGACAAAAGAAACCACAAACCAAAATGCCTGGAAGAAAACAGCTGCAAATGTGGTTATGGTCCTGTAAAATCTCTGAGCACAGAGTCAGTAGATGTAAAGAGCTGCATAAGAACTTTGAGTATCTGGAAATCAAGTAGAGAACTGCAGCTGCATCAGTGGAGCCATGAAACCCTTTCTCCTGACCCCTGTGCAGACGGATGGCTGACAGGGTGTTTGCCCAAAGGTTAAAGCACTGAGAATGAGCTCTGGGCTGGAGAGGATAATGGTGCTTCCTAGAACCATTGAAGCAAGTCTGCAATGGTAAGGTTAGTAGCACACAAAAGGTAGCTGGGCTAAATTCAGTATTGTGCTGAAGGTATGAGTCAAGGAATACTCCCAAAATACTATGCAAAAGGGGAAAGGAAGCAGATAAGTATTAGATTACTTAGAAGATGGATTCAGAACTTCCAAAGTCCATGGAGTAAAGAAAGAAAATAGAAAGCTAGAAATATTAAAAGAAAATTATCTAGAGCTGAAGACAGATATGTATCTTCTATCAAACTAAGTGACTTACAAGATGAATTTTAGCAATAAATTTACATCTGGACATATCATTTTGAAAGCCTAAAGAAAATGTTACAAGCTGCAGAGAAGTAAAATTAAGAAATGAGAGGAAAGGTTATCTCCAAAGGAATGAAAATCAGATTTACACGAGATTTCTCACAAGAAGAGTGAGAAAATAATTATATTTAAAGCTGTGAGATAAAACAATTTTAACTTAAGTCTGTACTCAACCAAAAGAAAATTTAAGTGTCAGAGGAAAAGGGCATTTTGTAATAATAGTAAATCTTAAATTGGTCCTAGGTACTGCCTGGAATATTTTCCAGGTGTTTTTTAATTGCTTTTCTTAGAAAATGGTAGTTTTACACATCTTTTTTTCTTCTCATATATTATGACTCTTTCCCACACTGACCCCACATTCACTGCCTTTATGCTGTGGCTTGCTTCATGAATTTCACTGAGAAACTAGAGGCAGTGAAATGAAATTTCCATATTCTCCTATAATTCATTCAACCATCTTTTCTACATGCATCAGGCTCCTCTTAAAATAAGCATTCCCATTCTCTCAAAGGCTACAAGCATTTTTCTTATGCCCTATATCTCTATTCCTCTTATTCCAAGAATATGGTTCTTGTCATTATTCCTTTTTTCTTCTACAACTTCATTATATCCCTTTATAGTGGATGTTTCCACTTAAATATGTTCCAATACCTCTCAGCAAACCACAGCTACCACCTTACTTCCTGTTCCCCTTTACAGCATGTGTTGTCTATAGCTACTGTGTCCTTTCTTATCATTACATTTTACTCTACTTCCCAATGCAATGAACCCCCATTCTGGCCAACTACAAAAATGGTCTTTTGTTGTTGTTGTTATTTGTTTTTGTTTTTTGTTTTGTTTTGTTTTGTTTTCAGCTCTGTCACCCAGGCTAGAGTGCAGTGACATGATCTCAAGCTCACTGCAGCCTTGAACTCCTGGCACAAGGATTCTCTTGCCTCAGCTGCCCAAGTAGTTGGGATTACCACAATGTCTGGCTATTTTTAACTTTTTTTTTTTTTTTTTTTTTTTTTTTTTTTTGGTAGAGACAGGGGTCTGGCTATGTTGCCCAAGCTGGTCTCAAATTCCTGGCATCAAGCAGTCTTCCCACCTTGGCCTCCCAGAATGCTGGGATTACAGGTATGAGCCATTTTCTCATCTTCCACTCCCAACACCCTTTTTTTAGTTCTGTAAAATAATGAAGGTCGGCCGGGCGCGGTGGCTCAAGCCTGTAATCCCAGCACTTTGGGAGGCCGAGACGGGCGGATCACGAGGCCAGGAGATCGAGAGACGATCCCGGCTAACACGGTGAAAACCCGTCTCTACTAAAAAATACAAAAAAAACTAGCCGGGCGAGGTGGCCGGCGCCTGTAGTCCCAGCTACTCGGGAGGCTGAGGCAGGAGAACGGCGTAAACCCGGGAGGCGGAGCTTGCAGTGAGCTGAGATCCGGCCACTGCACTCCAGCCTGGGTGACAGAGCAAGACTCCGTCTCAAAAATAATAATAATAATAATAATAATAATAATAATAATAATAATAATGAAGGTCATTTTTCCTCACAGTGGATTCTGTGTCATATTCCTGGTTCTCTTAAGTTTGCCTGGCTCTTCCTTTCCAGTCCCTTTTCTGGGTTTCCTCTTGGGGTCCACCTCTAAGTGTTCCGATCTTAGATCTGAGTTCCCTTTTCCTTCCACACTGTTGTGTCTGCCTGCAAAGTGTTTCCCCGTTTCACCAGGCACCTGCCTGTTGCCTGCTTGTGATTTCATTCTGAGCTAAAATATCTATTCTTCAAAAAAGCCTTTCTAAACACTCAATATCTCTTGTATCATATTGTTTTGTTTTCTTCATATCAGTTACCACTATCAGACTTACCAAATTATGGTGTTTCCCATCTCTCTAGAATAAATTTAAAAAACATTTCTTTCAGAAATGAACTCATTTGTAGCATTCACCACCAAATCTCAAGTACAAACAACAGTGTCTGGTAAGTAGTAAGCTTATAATCTGCAAATGAATTGCAAAATATGTTGATAATTAATATATAAAGATAACCTCTAATTTTGAAAAAAGACAAATATCTTAGTAAGAAAGTTGGAAAGTAATCACAATTAAATGCAAATAATATTAAAACATATGAAAATATTTGCAGTGTTATTAGTAACTGGAGAATACAAATTAGGTCTATATTTATTATTTTGAATATTTTAACATATTAATAATGGCAACATAAACTTCAGGAAAGGTAAACTGACAGCATCAATCAAAATTCAAACTTCATGTATTCTTACTTAGCATAGTTTCTATAAAGCTATCATGATTCCAACATACAGAGATTTATGTACCAGGATGCTCACTGCAGAAGAAAAAAAAGGAAATAATCTAAATATGTATTCATAGAAACAGGTGGATCCCTTTCTCTCTCTCTCTCTATCCCTCTCTCTGGATACTTACCTAAGACATCGTTTTAAAATGATCACAGAGAGTCACAGATGCACAGATGTATAAGTTATTTTGCAGTTTAAAACACATTTGATTAATTTGTATGTTATTTGTTTTGTATGTTAGAGGTCTGATGGCATAATGATTGGTTTCTCTGTTCAGGGTATCGGTTGACTGAGTTCTTATCCAAGCCTTTAGTGAAAAATCTGCTTCCAAGGTCATTTTCTGGTTGCAGGAATTCAGTTCCTGTGGTTAAATGACAGAAGTTATTTTCTCCTTGCTGCCTGACAGCTCAGGGCTCTATCAGCTCCTACAGACCATCTGCATTCCTTGCCATGTAGCCCCATCCCTCTTCAAGCTAGCAGTGGCATCTCAAATTCTCCTTTCATTAGAATCTGATTTCCCCTTGTTACCAGCCAGAGTGAGCTCTCTGCTATTAAAGGGTCATGTGGTATAGCAGGCCCACTCAGACAATATGCCTAATTTAAGCTGACCTGACTCAGAAGCTTAAGTACATCTGAAAAATCCCTTTACAGCAATCTGAGATTAGTCTTTGCATAAGTGGGAGAAGTAGGGGCCAGGAAACTTGGGGAGCCATCTTAGAATTCCACCTGCCACACTGAGACTTCAAGAAGTTATGTAATTTGCCCAAGGTAGAATGGGGTTTAAAATCTAAATACACTATTTTATAATATCTTGATTTATACTATATGGCATATATATATATATATATATATATAATGTTTTATAAAATTTACAATAATAAGCTAAGTGTAATGTTGCATTTCCTATAGTATGTGGCCAGCTAATACACAGAGTTCTATAACCTAAAAATTCTTTACTTGTGATATTTTTATTCACTTAAAAGAAATTCATGTTTTTTTGAGGAACAGGAAAAGAAGGAAAAAGTTAAAAACTTGGATGTATTCAGTACCTACTATGTGGTCTAAATATTCCATATACCTATGAAAATGACATGTCTATAGTATACTCTGATAAAACGCCAGATATTTTAAAACTTCCGAAATTAACAACTATATAGCATGTTGACTCAATAAATTTAAAGCAGTATTGATATTAGGAAACGATTTACTTTTATCATCAAAGATGACATTCTCTACAAAAAAAAAAAAAAAAAAAAAAAAAACAAATGAAATAAATATGATTTGACCTCAGTTGTTTCTTGAAAGATTACACATGACTGACATTTTGTATACTTCCCTGGATTTTTATTAAAATCAAATAATATGTATGAAAATGCATTGGTAAAACACTTTTTTAATATAAAGCACTGACATATTGATTATCTTACATATTATCTGTATAATCTCTGCCGGTAAGCTAGGCATCATTGGAAACAGTAGCTGTTAATTTAATGTGCTCCTTGCTGATTATTTATAGTTCTATAGGCCTGACAGGTTTCACTAAACTTAGTGGATATGCCTGGCAGCTCGTGCAATTTTTGGGGTGAAGTATTTACTTACTTTGACAAGGTGTATGTAACACGTTTTAAAAAAAAAAGTAAAAATTCCTTAAGAGGCAGCAACAAATGCAATAGTTGAAACAAATTCTGTTAACATGTAATGACATGTATTATGGAAACGTACAGAAAACAAATATAAGGAAACAAATGTACTGAAAACTTTTTACCTCTGAGAAGGAGAGAGGCTGTCCTTGTGTGTATCTGTGTGTATGTCCTTGTGTGTATACCTGTGTGTCTGAAAGTAGGTGTATAGCAAAAGAAAATTCACATTTTACTCTATCTGCCTCTACAATGTTTGAATCATATACATACAGAAAGTCCTCCTTAACATTGCCAACTGGTTTTTGGAAACTGGCTTTAAGAGAAATTATGTATAACAAAACCATCCTTTTTTTCCATCATTAGGACAAAATGACTTGAAGAAAATGAAGTTATTTAAGAACTTGCTGTAAGTTGTTTTGCTTAAAGTCATAGTTTCCAAGAACCTATTGACAATCTTAAATAAGGACTTACAGTATGAGAGACTGTGATAATGTATAAAAGATGTGGTTTAAAGGGGAAAATAAATTAAAACCATAAAATATGGTTGCAGGAGTCACTATAATAATGGTTTTTAAATGGTGCTACTGGAGAGCAAACAAGAGGGGCCCTAATCCAGTGTGAGCTCAGGGAAATAGTTTCCATAAAACAAGTGACATTATCATTAAATAATTGGATTACTGAAAGAGTAGAGCTCGGGATATAAAAATATAAATCTAGACAGAAATTGGGAATTTGAAGTCATCAGCATGTATTGACACAAATTGGAGTTATCAAATACAATGATCTCAGCACAGGAAAATGGACACAATGAGACTCCTAAGGAACAAAAACATTTAAGGGTTAGGTAATGGAATACGACCAAGCGAGGGAGGCTGAGAATGAGTACCAAGGTAAGCAGGAGTAAAATCTAAAAAGAATTCCAGTAAAACAACAGTTGCAAATGAGGCATGACCAGGATTGTGACTAAGAATTTCTAATATTGTCCAGTGGTTATGCAAGATAAGTATTAAAATCTGTTCATTGATCATCTAACAAAGAAGCCAATGGTGAATGTTGGGGGGCAAAGTAGTTTCTGTGGAGACTTATCTAAATATGGACTGAGGTGGGTTATTAAATCCATGTGAACAGAGAACATGGAGAAGGTAAGTGTAGGTCTTCTTTTAAGAAGCTTGATAAAGGGAAAAGCAGGGAAAAAGAGAAGAGGTTGGAACTGGCAGTTGAAGGTTTTGGTTGATTGGTGGTTGCTTTTCTGCTAGTGTTGTTTTGATAGTGGTTGTTTTAAATTTTTTCAATGTTTTACGATGATGGAGAGCTGTGCATATTTAAATTCTGATAGGGAGAAGACAAAAATTAGGTTTTTGATATAGGACAGAGAGAAGAATGGACCAAGGACAAAGCGTGGAGATTATCCTTTAATGGGTCTCTAATATGAATAAAAGGAATAGCGAAAGAATCAACTGCTTTTTAGTTCGTAAGCAGAAAGTAGAGGTAGTTTTTGGCTGAAATAATATATTTTACATATGTTGTCTCTAGTATTCGCAGTACCATATCTAGGGTGGGACACATTTTCTAGATCAGAAGAAAAAGATTTAGCCAGCAACTGATCATTGTAACATACAAGGACAGATAATATAAGGAAGTGAGTGCATTATGTACTCATGGTTTGTGCTTATCTACTTTTTATTTATGTCAAAATACTGCTTTGTTTCAAAGCATAAAGTATACTTAATTTCTAATTTATAATGGCAGACATGCTTCTTTAAAAATAGTGTTTTCGTCTTTCATTCTCCCACTAGGTGTCAGGACAACACTACAAGAATTGTGCCTCCAGACGGTAATGGTCTGAAATCTGTCAGGACACCTGTTACTAGAAACCAAAAAATAACTGAATGAATGAATAATTATCTATATCTACATCTATATCTATATCTATATCTATATTTTTATTCCTGTGCACCTGTTCTCTCCTTCAGCTATTCTCACATGTTTAGGAACTTTCATTAATAAGTACACAGTGTCCAAAGAATCTTTTTCTTCTTAAAACTGTGGAGCTTTAGTGAAGAGAAATAGGTTTTATTAAGAGAGAACTAGTAACAGCTCTGTGCTGATGATTCCTTGAGAGAAAATGTCAGTAGAGCATAGGACTGTTAATTTAGTATGGACTACTATTAAGTATCTGAAAATTTTGACTTATTGAAAAGGCCATGGAATCAATATCCTCATTTCTCCTGACTTTATCTCATCATGCCCAAGGAAGCAAGGCAGAACATACTGTCACCAGAACATACTACATTATTCCAGTAAAACAATGGTTGCAAATGAGACACGACCAGGATTGTGAAAAGAACTCCCTTGTCATTCACTCGCTCCAGGATCCAGTGCTATATTTTGTTCCTTTCTTAGGGCTATTGTGGTGTAGCCCCACATTTAAGGTAGTTAACTCAGTGAATGTCACTTCTCAGTCCTGAATGCTGCAGAGTCTAGAATATCTCCATGCCTAATGACATCTAAATCCAGATTTTCTCCATTAGAATCTTGTCTTCAGTGCCTAAGGTTTTAAGATCAATTTTGCTTGAAGAAACTTGCTGGGCAGACATTCTCAGGAGAAGATAAAGTCAACTAGCAGTGTGATTTCAGTCACAGACCCCTCTTCCTGAATGGGGTCCTCTTTGACCTTTTGCTATGGACTACATTGTGCCAGGAAGTGTGGGTAAAACATAAAAAAAAAACATCGTGCTTGGGACTCTTCTCATGAAAAGGCTTTATCAGGAGCAGAAAGCTGACATTTCAGTCACAAGTAGACTGACTGGTACTAGATTCCAGCCCCATCACTTAGAAATGACATGACTTTGAACAAATTGCTTACTCTTTTTAACTTTCAATCTCCCTTGTATTATTAATTCAATCTATAAAATTGTGGTAATAATAAAACCAACCTAAAATTTTGTTCTAAGTAATAAATGAACTAATACTTATAAGGAGTCCAGAGTTTGAGACCAGCCTGACCACCATGGTGAAACCCCATTTCTACTAAAAATACAAAATTAGCTGGGCATAGTGGCAGGCTACTGTAATCCCAGCTACTTGGGAGGCTGAGGCAGGAGAATCTCTTGAACTCGTGAGCTGGAGGATGCTGTGAGCCAAGATGGCAGCATTGCACTCCAGCCAACCTGGGCAATAGGAGCGAAACTGTCTCAAAAAAAAAAAAAAAAAAGAAAAGAAAAAAGAAAAAGAAAAAACAAAACAAAACAAAAACGAGCACGGTGGCTCACACCTGTTATCCCAGCACTTTGGGAGTCTGAGGCGGGAGGATCACCTGAGGTCAGGAGTTTGAGACCAGCTTGGTCAACATGGTGAAACCCTGTCTCTACTAAAAATACAAAATTAGCTGGGCGTGGTGGCATGCGCCTGTAATCCCAGCTACAGCCTGGGATACAGGAGGCTGAGGGAGGAGAATTGCTTGAACCTGGGAGGCGGAGGTTGCAGTGAGCTGAGATCCCACCACTGCAGTCCAGTCTGGGCAAGAAGAGCAAAACTCTACATAGATAGATAGATAGATAGATAGATAGATAGATAGATAGATAGATAGATAGATAGATAGATAGATAGATAGATGGATAGATAGTAAGTACAGAACAATGCTGTAGCAACTACAGGATCTCCATTGTCAGAAAAGAACGAGATGGGGTAAGTTGAGATATATTTTGAAAATCAGAACTTTCACCATTAAGTATAAACTGCATCTGTTAAAAATTATTCCCTTAACATAAAACAAATTAGAGCCAGAGTAAAAGGTACAAATATCATATTGTACATATCATACTTTTCAACATTATATCAGAATCTGAAATTTTAAAATCTAATATTCTGAAAACAAATTACAGCCATACCACTCTGAGCAGTTCTGCTCAAATGACAGGCATGAGAAAGACTGTAATTGTTAGCACTCCACACATAACGATTTTATTTAGAAAGTGTTTCTCCTTAGTGAGCAGCAGGTATTTATGCAGCACTTATAAAGAAATTACCAGTGAAATGGGAGGTGTAACTTAGAAATGAATATGGCAATATGAGTGCCAGGCAAGCACCTTTACTAAACAATGCATTTCTAGATTCTAGGCACATTTGGCCCAAGCACACTTGGAATTTATACAAGCTCTTTATTTCTCTTTATTTTTTTAAACTAACAAGTAGAAATTGTATATGTTTATGATATACAACATGATATTTTACATATTGTGGAATGATTACATGAAGCTAATTATCATATCCATCACTTTATACACTTATTCTATTGTGAGAACACTTAAGATCGCCCCTCTTACCAATCGTCAAGTCTATAAATGTTACTATTAAGTATACTCATGATACTGTACAACAGATCCCCAGAACTTATCTGGAATTGGAAATTTTGTAAACTCTCTAATTACACTTTTAGTTAACGTATATCTGCCATTATAAAGAATTGTTTGGCCCTATTGTATGTAATAAGGGCTGTCATAGGCCACTGTCATAAGACAAGTTCCCTAGAAGCAGAGCCTGAGACAGATTCTTGTGGAAGGAATGTTTGACTGAGGGAGTGCTCTTAGGAGAAACCTGTAAGGAAGAAAATGAAGAAGAATGGGGTAGGGGAAGCAACTAAATAAAATATATTTCAACCTGATCTCACAGGGAATTTTGAAGGGAAAGTACCCACAAATTTGTTCCCTCAATTAGATCATTGGCTATGTTCTATCCCCAAGGGATCTGCAGAACTCCACAGGAGTCTCTGAGTCTCTAGTCAGCTGAGTGAATTCACCTAGAAAAGTGAAGCTGTGAACCATGAGCAGACAAGGCTCACAGCAGCTAGAGTACTCCCAAGACTTCAGGAGTCTGGGAAAGGAAACTGGGCTGGGCACAAACAGCATCTACTGGCCATCACACTACACAGACATTACCAGATAACATGGACAAATTTAGTCATGAGTGAATGACAGCTCATTTCTCTTCATTCTAATTTCCATTGTCTGCTTTCTAGTATCATCTTCGTGCTATTTGGACTTTTATCTGCATTATAATATTATCTTATTTTACCTGCATATAATTTAGTTGCTTATAATTTACTAAGTTATAAGCTGGTAAAATAACAGTTAATATTGTAATGCAGATAATAATAATATAATTTGCTTCCTTGAGAAGCAAAATAAACATTGATTTTTCAGGGCACAAGGTGACTATTAAGTATAGAGAAACACGATAAATTTTAAAAATAATAATAAATACAATTAACTAGGAGGATACACTTAGATGTCTCTATTTAACATTTAATTATAATAGATATACCAAATCATGACAGTCAACACTAACTAGCTGATGCAGTAGGCTCCTTGAAAGTGAAGAAGGGGGCCGGGCGCGGTGGCTCACGCCTGTAATCCCGGCACTTTGGGAGGCCGAGACGGGCGGATCACGAGGTCAGGAGATCGAGACCATCCTGCCTAACACGGTGAAACCCCGTCTCTACTAAAAAATACAAAAACACTAGCCAGGCGAGGTGGCGGGCGCCTGTAGTCCCAGCTACTCGGGAGGCTGAGGCAGGAGAATGGCGTGAATCCAGGAGGCGGAGCTTGCAGAGTGGAGATCGCACCACTGCACTCCAGCCTGGGCGACAGAGCGAGACTCCGTCTAAAAAAAAAAAAAAAAAAAGTGAAGAAGGGACAGGGGACCATCTACATTGTGTAATAAAGAAAACATCATCTTTAACACCACTGGTAAGACTGATGACACCATCTGCTTTCTAACTCTTCCACCTTTTGTCTTTCACTTGTTTCTTTTCAACCATATCTACCACTTTTTCAATTGAAATGGCATAGTATTGGCCGGGTGCAGTGGCTCATGCCTGTAATCCTAGCACTTTGGGAGGCCAAGGGAGGTGGATCACCTGAGGTCAAGGGTTCGAGACCAGTCTGGCCAATATGGCAAAACCCCATCTCTACAAAAAATAAAAAATATTAGCCAGGCATGGTGGCAGGTGCCAGTAATCCCAGCTACTTAGGACGCTGAGGCAGGAGAATCACTTGAACCTGGTAGGCGGAGGTTGCAGTGAGCCAAGATCATTCCACTTCACTCCAGCTTGAGCAAAAGAATGAGACTCCATCTCAAAAAAAAAAAAAAAAAAAAAGGCATAGTATTATATGAATATGGTACAGGACACAATGATATAGATTTATGTCTCTGCATGGGGCTGGAATACTCAACACATTTTTAAATTGGAACCATACATTGAGATATGTCTTTAGGGGCTGTGCCTCTCAAGACTCTTATTTCGAGATTTGTCAATGAGTGCCTTAATACTGCACATGGACAGTCACTGATGGAGGAGATCAATACAAATGGTTCAGAAAATCTTGATGCCACAGGAGAGAAGAAGGGAGATTCTCTATGGATAATTTTAGACTCTTGGTTGAGGGTGCCCAATACTCTTACCATTTATATATTTGTTTATATTAAGTAATATTTTACCCTTTTTGTATATGGGATTTTTAAGACGTATCCATCTTATTGTTAAGCAACATTTAGTTTAATATATAATTGAAATGTAGATAATTTTGGAAACATATATTAAAGTGGCAACTTTCACATACCATTTTGCTTGCTTTCTTTCCTATCCCCTGCTAACAAATTATTATACAATTTCTTATGCTTATTGAAGTTACAGGCATCGATATTTTCTGACAATTTGACAAGCTAACATGGAGAAAATGAGTTAAGTGACATAGTGTCAGCTGTGAGTTTGTGATGAGATGCCTTCTTGTATCTTCAAATTGTTTATACAAGTTGTATATTTTCTACTAGCATGACTCTATAAAGATCTGATTGATATTCCTTATTTACAAATTGGCTGCATGTTTTCTTAAACTGATTAAAATACACAAGTATAATTTGAATATGGAGTTGACTTTGATTTATTTTGCATTTATTTAATTGTCTTTGCAAAAAGGAAAATGTCAAATCAATATGGGTGTAGAAAGAAAGGCACAGCCCCACCCAAAATGTCCCCATACCAAAGCCAAGTTACTTGGTCCTACAGAGAATCAAACGAGGACATAGGCCTCCAGTGCCTGTGTGGCTATTCACCAGTTGCCTACTTTACCTCAGGGAAGTTAAACACTTCCTCACATTTCAATTTAGTCATGTAACAATGAAAGTAATAATACCTTTCTCTCAAGTTGTTTTTGGCTTTAATGAGACAGGGATATAATAATGCTTGATAAGGTAACTGTACAAATGTAAGGTAATGCTGTTATTTTATGAAGTCGGGAGACATGGATATATAAGGGGTTAATCAGGAGAGGGCCAGAGAAGAAGCTGTATGTTTCTCATAGGACTACATTCACCACTTCAGGCTCACTGAGTCACACACGCTTAGAAATAGGATATTTTATTAACATTCCACAAAACCACACAACTGGATTGAAGAAAAACTAACTGGAAAAGAGACTGTGGAATGTACTTGAAGGGATATGGACGCTGTTTTGTATTCAGAAGAGAACACTGTAAAGATCTTTTAAGCCTCCAAAGAAAATTTGGGGATTATTTTCTTCTAGTACCTTAATTGTTTCCTTGAGAAGCAAAATAAACATTAATTTTTCTAGGACACGAGGTGACTATTAAGTATAGAGAAGCTTATGGTAAATTTTAAAAATAATAATACATGCAATTAACTAGGAGGATACAATTAGATGTCTCCATTTAACATTTAATTATAATAGAAAAATGATAATCCCATTATGATTGATTTTGGATCCTGATTATGTTTTTGAAAGTCTCCCAGAAGCAGAGATGGCTGTGAAAGTATTTGTGAAAGTGCAGCCATAAAGAAGGTTAACATACAAAACAATAAATATACATTTATTTGGTTCACATATAGAAAACAAGCACTGGGTCCATATTTGAGAAAGTTAGCTATAAAGAAAGGCAATATTCCAAAGAATAAATCTATACAATGCATTAATATGTGAATTGATACATAGAATATCAACAGTATCCATGTATAATACTATACATTAATAGGTTCCCAGGGCTTTCTTTGTGCCAATCAATACTTAGCCTTAAGGATATACAGTTATGAAGTCCTAGGCAAATGAAGACATAAGCCTTAGAAATTTTACCATATTACTGGTATTTAAAAAGTAAAATATATACACACTGAGAAAAAATATAGAGATACAACACTTTAAAAAATTTATAATCTAGCACATAATGCTTTCTTAAGTAAATATTTTTTTAAATGTACAGTTAGGTACTTATACCTATAAAGTTAAATATATAGTTAACCACCCATAAACATCACATGTTTACAGGTGTGTGTGTGTACAAGTCAAATCAAAATCTGTGGCCCAATCAAAGGGAGTGCTATAGAAAAATATTAGATTATCTTATGAAAACTCTGTTAATCTTTTTATTACTGAACCTATAAGGCAAAATAAAACTCTAGCATTAGTTTTCCTTAAATATATTAATAAACTATCCAGAACTTTCATTTCTTTTTTCCCTTTTTTTTTTTTTTTTTGAGACAGAGTCTTACTCTGTCACCCAGGCTGTTGTGCAATGGCATGGTCTTGGCCCACTGCAACCTTTGCCTCCTGGGTTCAAGCAATTCTCCCACCTCAGCCTCCCGAGTAGCTGGGACTACACGCACATGCCACCACACCGGGCTAATTTTTGTATTTTTAGTAGAGACAGGGTTTCACCATGTTGGCCAGGTGAACTCCTGAACTCCTGAACTCATGATCACCCGCCTCGGCCTCCCAGAGTGCTGGGATTACAGGCATGAGCCACCACACCCGACCAGAACTTTCATTTCTTAAACATTAAAAATTGGTTTTTAAATGTATGTACATGTTTCCTCATGACTCCTTCAGGAGACTTGGAGGCTTAATTTAGATGGTCATCCCAGTTTTTCCATGATTTTCTTATTAGTTTTAAGCAATTTGATTGTGAATGACTAAAGTAAACAACATTTAATTTTCTTACTACTTATATACCAAGAAGTCATAGACATTAATTACAGTTATAAAAGTATCTTTTAAAATATGAACGGTGAGTGAGTATAAGAAATACTAGTACAGAAGCAAAAGGAAGAAAAAACACAATTATGAGAAGGGGGATATAAATAAGTAAAATGCTAAGGCATTCTCAGTTGTGGCTCTAGATAAACAATTATTTAGAAACCTTTTAGGGTTTGAATGAATGCTAGTGTTATTGATGACAAAATAAAATATAATAATGAAAGTAGGACTAATAATATAATTTTAGCACTTCTAATTCTGTAAACTTTGTTGAGCTGACTCCTGAAAAACTTGAGGTTAGGGGCACCAACCCACCTTACCCCTTAACCCCAGAGCTCACCCCCCAAATAGGCAAAAATCTTTGTATAACTTGACTCCCCCAAAATGTAACTACTAATAGCCTAGTATTATCCAGAAGTCTTACTGATAACATGGTTGAAGAACACATATTTTATATGTTATATGTATTGTATACTGTCTTTTTACATTAAGCTAGAGAAAACAATATTAAGAAAGTCATAAGGAAGAGAAGATACACGTACAATGCTGTACTGTATTTATTGATATCTAAGTTTATGTAATTTGATTACAAGATGAATTGTCTAAAATGGTGGGAAACTGCAGCTGCAGACCAATCTAGGGTGCATATCAAGTAATTCAACTTGTTTTTAATGTCATTTTCTCTGCTTCTTGGGAGCACTTCCAGCAACACTAGTGGCACTTAATATGAGTCCCATGGTGTTATTTAAGGTTTATGTTATTACACTAAACATGATGAAAAACAAGCAATAGCCATGAGAGATGACTTTTTACTATGACATGCAATTTACTGAACAGACGAACTGCTCGGCAGAAGTGTTTAGAATCACAGGGTATTTTAAGCAAATACTCCCCAACACTTGAGCTCAGGGTAATAGCAACAGGAGGTGGCTGTGAAATTATTACAGTAATATAGTATTTACTACAGCTAATTTATGCAGTTATGATTTAATACTGCATCTTTACATTTGTTTACTCTTGACTGAATGTCACTGTGTATGGTCTGTGTTTGTGGGGTAATGTTTAAATAATGGATTTATGTATATTTTATGGTAGTAAATGATAAAACAGACAAATATCTACATATATTTTATGCATTCATGACATACTTAACTTTTTCTTAAGTCTCTTGAGATTTCTAGACTCCACAGCTCATCTGTGAGTTTTTTCAAATTGTCACAAATCTCCAAAATTTTTCCAATATATTTGTTGAAAAAAAAAATCTGTGCATGTATATTCATTCATTCAGTTCAAATCCATATTGTTGAAGGGTCAAATGTGTATATATAAGGAGATTTATCATAAGGTATTGACTCACTTGACTATGGAGGGTGAGAAGTCCCACAATCAGCCATCTTCAGGCTAGAAACCCAGAAAAGTCAATGGAACAGTTCAAAGGCTCGATGGCTGGGGAGTTGATGGTATAGATTCTGGTCTGAAACTGAGCCTGCAAACCAGGAGCAGTGAGGACAGGAGACTATCAGGAGAATATCAGTGTCTAAGCTCTGCAGTCAGGGAGAGTGAATTCAATCTTCCTCTGCCTTTATATCCTATTCAGACCCTCAACAGATTAGCTGATGCCCACCCACACTGGGGAGGGCCATTTGCTTTACTCAGTACAATTCAAATGCTGATCCTTTCCAGATATATCCTCATAGACCCTTCCAGAAAAAAATAATAATAATAAAAAGAAGTGTCTAAAAAGATATTTGGGCATCCCAGATGTGGCCTAGCTGGATTAATACATACAATTAGCCATCAGAGTCTGCTAGTTTCAATATTGGTTTAATAGCAACATCGGACTTAGTTGATATCTTTACTTGAAAATGTTTTCCCTTCTTTTGATGTTGGAGATTCTGGGCTCTGTTATTTTTCTGTGATGACTGGTGTTTTTCCGTGATACCGGGTAGTTTTCTGGAGTAGGTTGAACGGCAAGCCCTGTTTCTTGTGCAGCAGCACCATTCCCTGGTCTAACCTTTTTTCTTAATTTAGGCTCCTTCGATTCTGTTTTGTGCATGTGCAGAGATATGGATACACGGTTTAGAGATTCCTTTTGGACTCAATCTCTTTAGCAATCCCCATACTTCCTTCAGTGTTTATGATCCCCTGGCTTCTCTTTTCTAGTTCTTCAAACACAAGGACCACAGTTTTCCCATAGGTACTTCCTCCTTTTCCTCCAATATGTCCAACATACCCAGCCCATGGAGCTGTGCTTAGCCCCAGACTAAATGCTAAAGAAATAGGAGTCAAGTTCTCTGTCTACCCTCTTTCAAATGAATGTGCATTCTAACATGGGCTATCTGTTGCTGCTCACTCTCCAGGATTGTTAGTGTGGCATCTTTAGTCTAAGCTTAAATATTTTAGTTTTGGCTGAGTTGCTTTGAGTTTGTTCCATCCATGCCTCCTTCAGCAATCAGTCAGAGAAGGAGATAGAAAGATTTCAGAGATACTCTCCCTGGGTTTTTTTCCATCCCAGATTTCTCCCTTTTTAGCATCTCCTTTTCTCTTTTTTAGCATTTATAATTTTTCCCTGTTTCATGTTTGTTTCACAGGGTAGAAAGATTATGGGGTGAAGTTCCTGCCAGATTTATATTTTACTGTCCTACTCTTTACTGTCTACAGGTAGTTACTATAAGTAATATGGCCAGGTGAGGTCATCTGGCAGGGTCTTAGTCCATCAAATCCAGAACCATGATTTTTGAAACAGTTTTATTGAGCTATGATGGGCAAATATTATAATTTATTGAGATCCTTAAGGTGTACTATTTTAAGTAGGTGTGTACACTCATGAAATCACCAAAATGATAAAGATAATAAACATACTAATCACCCTGCAACTTTTTTTGAACTTTTTTCATTCAGCATAATTTTATTTTTTTTCTGCAAAGCCCCAGCATAATTATTCTGAGATTCATCTCTGTCACTGTAGCTCATTCATTTTTACTACTAAATAATATTCCATTGTATGGATGTGCTATAGCTGGATTATCTATTTGCCTGTTGATGAATATTTAGGATATTCCTACATTTTAATCATTACACATAAAGCTTCAATAAGTATTTGTGTACAAGTGTTTTTATGGACACATGCTTTCATTTTTTCTTGAGTAAAAACCTAGAAATGTAATGCCTGGATTATATAATAGTTTATGTAAAAGTTTTTAGTAAAACTGCCAATTTGTTTTTCAAAATTATTGATTGTACCATTTTATATTACTAAAAGCAGTGTATGATTGCTTACTTATTTAATGTGGAAAGTTCTTTATATATTCTGTATAAAAGTCCTTCAAGAGATACAGAATTTGGAAATATTTTCCCCAGGAAGTAGCGTGGCTTTTAATTTTATTAACAGTGTCTTTAAAAGAGGAGAAATATTTTATTTTGAAGTTTAATATATTAAATTTTTCTTTAAGAATCATACTCTGACTGTTATAGTTAAAGATCTTTGCCTAAACTAAGATCAAAGATAGTTTATTGTATGTTTTATTCTAGAAGTTTTAGAGATTTGTGTTTTATATGTAGGTATACAATGTATTTTGAAATTTTTTTATATGGTGGCACATAGGTAATGTAGTTCTTTTTACATTTTAACATATGGACATCAATTATTCCAGATGGTTTACTAAAAAGGCTATTCATTTTCCATTTGTTATCCAATTTTTTAAAAAATCAGTTGTCCAAATATTAGTGAGAATATTTATGAACTCTATTTTGTTTCATTTATTTTTATATTTTTATGCTAATACCACATTCTTTTAATTATCAAAACTGTATAATAATACTTCACATCACAGCATGCAGTATTATTTCTTTAACTTTGTTTTTCCCTTGCAAAGTTGATTTGGAACCACCATGAAAAATTGACCAAATTACAGAAGATAGCAAGAGAGAAAGAAAGGAAAAAAATGATGTATTAGTTAAAAAACAATTAACAAAATGGCATTAGTAATAAGTCCCTGCCTATTAATAATTACTTTAAATATAAATGTATGAAGTTCTCTAAAGACATGGAGTAGCTAAATGAATATAAGAAAAACCAAATGATATTCTGCCTACAAGAAACTCATTTTAGCTTTAGGGGCACACATAAGCTAAAAGTGAAGGGGTAGAGAGAGATATTACATAAAAACAGTAACCAAAAGAGAACAGAGGGGATCATACTTACATTAGATAAGAAAAAGTTAAGTCAAAAATTGTCATGATACAAAGAAAGGTATTTTATAATGATAAAGGGGTCAATTCATCAAGAAGATATAAAAATTATAGATATTGATGCACTCAACATCAGAATACCTATATATGTAAAATAAATACTAACAGAACTGAAAGGAGAAATAAATAGCAATGCAACAATAGTAGAGAGTCTCCACACCCTACTGTCAACAATGGATAGAACATCCAGGTACAAAATCAAGGAAACAGCAGATTTGAATAACACTGTAGATCATATAGACCTAACAGACATATACAGAAAATTTCACCCAGCAGAAGCAGAATATACATTCTTCTTAAGTGCACATGAAACATTCTCCAAAAACCAGTCTTAACAAATTCAAGAAGATTGAGCTAACATTACGCATATTTTCTGGGCACAATAGTATGAAATGAGAAATCAGTAACAAGAGGCATTTAGGAAAAGTCACAAATACATAGAAAATTAAATAACTTCTAAACAACCAATGGATCAAGGAAGAAACCAAAACAGTAATAACAATATCTTGAGATAAATTAAAATGTAAACACAACATACCAAAGCTTATGAGATAGCAAAAATAGTCAGAAGAGGGAGACTTATTAGCCTACATGATTTTTAAAAATTCAAATAAGCAACCTATCTTTACCCATTAAAAAACTAGAGAAAGAAGAATAAACTAAATCCATAGTTTGCAGAAGACAGGCTATAATAAAGATTAGAGTAGAAATAAATAAAATAGGGAATAGGAAAGCAATAGAAAAGATTGACAAAACTAAGATTGGTTTGTTGAAAAGATAAACAAAAATACAAACCTTTAGCTAGGCTAATCAAGAAAAAAGAGAAAATACTCAAACAGAATTGTATAGAGAAGACATCACAATTGATAATACAGAAATACAAATAATCCTAAGAGACTACCATGAATAATTATACTCCCCATAAGTTGTATAACCTAAGAGAAATAGATTCTTAGCAATATACAGCCTACCAACACTGAATCACGAAGAAATACAAAATATGAATAGATCAATAACAAATAAAGATATTGATTCAGTATTCAAAAATCTCCCCAGGAATAAAAGCCTAGGACCAGATGGCTTCACTTGTGTGTTCTATTTAAAGAAGATTTAGTGTCAATTCTCAAATTCTTTCAAAAAAATTCAAGAGAAGGGAATGCTTCCAAGCTTATTTTACAAGACCAGTATTACCCTGACTCCAAAATCAGATTAGTATACTAAAAGAAATAAAATTAAAAGTCAATATTCCTGATAAACTTTGTGTAAAACTTCTCAAAAATTAATATCAAACCAAATTCAATGATGACCATTAGATAATACACCATAATCAAGTGGGATTTATCCCTGGGATGCAAGGATAATTCAATATATGCCAATCAATAAATGTGGCATACCACATTAACACAATGAAGGATAAATCATCTGATCATCTCAATATATGAAGAAAAAGTAGCTGACAAAATTCAATATTCTTTCATAACAACTCTTGACAAACTAGGTATGAAGAAATTTACTTTAATATAATAAAGGCTATATATATGTAATTTCTAGTTAATATCATGCTCACTAGTAAAATTAGGAAAGCATTTTCTCTAAGTAAAGAACAAGACAAAGATACCCACTCTCACAGTTTCTATTCATGATTGTTCTAGAAGTCCTAGCAAGAGCAATTAGGCAAGAGAAAAGAAATATGCAAATCAGAAGGGAAGAAGCCAAACTGTCTGTTTTCCAATGACATTGTGTTATTTATAGATAACCCTAAAAACTTCACCAAAAAACTGTGAGAACTAATAAACGAATCTAGCAAAGTTGGAGGAATAAAAAAAAAATACAAAAATTAGTAGCATTTTTATATACTAACAAGCTACCTGAATATGAAATCAAGAAAACAATCCATTACAATAGGTTAGAAAACAATAAAATAGCGAGAAATCAATTTGACCATGGAGGTTGTAGACTTTATAGAGCTGATACACTAAAACTTATAAGATACTGATAAAAGAAGTTGAAAACACAAATAAACAGAAGCCTGTTCTATATTAATGGATTAGAAGAATATTATTAAATATCCATGCCTCCCAAAGCAATCTATTAAATGCAATCCCTAAAAATATTCCAATTGCATTTTTTATGGAAATAGGAAAAAACAATTCTACGATTTGTATAGAAGCATGAAAGACTTCAAATAGCCAAAGCAATCTTGAGAAAGGATAAAATGAACAGCATCACACTTCCTGATTAAAACTATATTACAAAACTATAGTAATCAAAATAATATGGTACTGACATAACAACTGATACATATACCAGTGGGACAGAATTGTGACCTGAGATAAACCCATGTATATATAGTCAAGTAATATTTGACAAGAATATACCATGAAGAAATGATATTTTCAATAAATGTTTATAAATTTCTTAATTTTTAATTTTTGTGAGTACATATAGGTGTATATATTTATGGGGTACATAAATGTTGGGACAACTGAATATTCACAAGCAAAAGAATGAATTTGGAGTCCTATGATATACTACTCACAAAAATTAACCTGAAATTGATTAAAGATTTAAATGTAAGTCCTGAAGTCATAAAACTCTTAAAAGAAAACATAGGAGAAAAGTTCCTCAACATTGCTCTTGACAATGATTTTTTTTAATGTGACAATAGTCCACATAACAAAAGCAACAATAACAAATGGGTCTGCATCAAACTAAGAAGATTCTGCACAGCAAAAGAAAACAATATGCAAAATGAAAAAGCAATCGATAGAATGAAAAAAAAATGTTTGCAGACTATGTATCTGATAAAAGGTCAATATCCAAAATACGTAAGGAACTCACACAACTCAATAGCAAAACAAAAACAAACAAAATAAACAAACAGATAATACCAAACCAAATATACTTTGATTAAAAAATGGGCAAAGGACCTACACAGAAAAATTTCCAAAGGCGATATACAAATGGCTAAACAGCACATGAAAAGATTTTCAACATTACCAATTATCAGGAAAATCCAAATAAAAGCCACAGTAAGGTATTACCTCATGCCTGTTATAATGGCTATTATCAAGAAGACACAAATAAGCATTGGCAAAAATATGGTAAAAAGAGAACCCTGCTATGCTGCTGGTGGGAATGAAAATTGATACTATCAAAAACAGTATAGAGGTTCCTCAAAAAATTTAAAAATACAACTACTCTAGCTCTTCCTCTTCTGGGTATATATCTTAATTTGTTGTTTGTTTGTTTGTTTTTTGTTTTTTGAGACGGGGCCTCGCTCTGTCCCCCAGGCTGGAGTGCAGTGGTGCGATCTCCACTCTGCAAGCTCCGCCTCCCGGATTCACGCCATTCTCCTGCCTCAGCCTCCCGAGTAGCTGGGACTACAGGTGCCCGCCACCTCGCCTGGCTAGTTTTTTTGTATTTTTTAGTAGAGACGGGGTTTCACCGTGTTAGGCAGGATGGTCTCGATCTCCTGACCTCGTGATCCGCCCGTCTCGGCCTCCCAAAGTGCTGGGATTACAGGCTTGGGCCACCGCACCCCGCCTCTTCTGGGTATATATCTAAAGGAAATGAAATCAGTATCAGCATCTTGAAAAGTAATCTTCATTCCTTTGTTCATTATTCACAATAGCCAGGACATAAAAACAATCTAAGTGTCTGTCAAGAGAAGGATGAATTTTTAAAATAGGATATATTTCATATACATACACAGAGTATGCACACAATGGAATATTATTCAACCATAAAAAATAAGACAGAGAGAGACAAATACGGTATCATCTCTCTTATATGTGAAATCTAAAATGGTAAATGTATAGAAGTTGAGATTAAAATGTTGGTTGCCAATGGCTGGAAGGTGAGGGAAATGGGAACATAATGGTCAAAGGGAACAAAATTTCATTTATAAGATAAATAAGTTCTTGAAATCTAATGTAAAGCCTGTTGACTACAGTTAAAAAATATTTTTTGTATAATTGTATACAATTATACAAAATTGTATAATTGTAAATTGCTAAGATAATAGATCTTAAATGTTCTGAATATACATGCACAGACAGACTAGTAAATAGGTGAAGTGATGAATGTGTTAAATAACTTGATTGTGGTAATTATTTTACAAAATTTACATATACCAAATCATCACATCATACACCTTAAATTTATACAATGTTATTTGTCAGTTATACCTCAATAAAGCTGGAAAATAAGTAAATAAAAAGAAAGCTCATCTATTTACAGCTGAAAACAAAACAAAACAAAAAAGATTTGGCAATTCTAGGTTATTTAAATTTCCATAGGAATTTCAGAACATGTACATTTCTATAAAAACAGTTGACTAAGATTTTGATTGTGATCGTCTTGAAGTTATGTATCAATTTAGACAGAATTGACTTTTTTTTTCTTTCTTTCTTTCTTTTTTTTTTTTTTTTTTTTTGAGACGGAGTCTTGCTCTGTCACCAGGCTGGAGTGCAGTGGCGCAATCTCGACTTACTGCAACCTCCACCTCCTGGGTTAAAGCGATTCTCCTGTCTCAGCCTCCCCAAGTAGCTGGGACTACAGACACACACCACCACACCCAGCTAATTTTTGTATTTTTAGTAGAGATGGGATTTTGCCATGATGACCAGGATGGTCTTGATCTCTCTCTTTCTCTCTCTCTCTTTTTTTTTTTTTTTTAAAGACTGAGTCTCGCTCTGTTGCTAGTCTGGAGTGCAGCGGCGCAATCTCGGCTCACTGCAACCTCCGCCTCCTGGGTTCAAGCCATTCTCCTGTCTCAGTCTCCCAAGTAGCTGGGACTACAGGCACACACCACCATGCCTGGCTAATTTTTGTGTTTTTAATAGAGACGGGGTTTCACCGTGTTGGCTTGGATGGTCTCGATCTCTTGATCTCGTGATTCGCCTGCCTCAGCCTCCCAAAAGTGCTGGGATTACAAGCATGAGCCACCATGCCCAGCCTTGATCTATTGACCTAGTGATCCGCCCGCCTCGGTCTCCCAAAGTGCTGACATCTTAACAGGATTGAGTCCTCCAACACAATAGCATGGCCTATTTTTCACAAAGACCTTCTTAAATTTCTTGCAATAATATTTTGTAGTTTTCAGTGTATAGTTTTGCATATATTTTGTTACATATATTTCTAAGTATTTAATTTTTGATATTATAGCAAATTATTTTGTTAATTTTAATTTTCAGTTGTCCTCTCCTAATACAAAAAGATACAATTGACTTTTGATGCTTGATCTTATTTCCTGCAACATTACTAAACTCTAGTTCTAGTTGTGTTTTTGTGTATTCTACCAGATTTTCTACTTAATCTTGTACTCGGTGAATAAAAATATTTTCTTTTTTTCATTTATTACCAGAATATTTATACAATTGACCATTGAATGATACAAGTTTGAACTGCATGGGTCTACACATAAATAATTTTTTTTTCAATGAATATATCTGAATATTTTTGGAAATTTGTGACAATTTTTGAAAAAACTCACAAACTTCATAAATTTGAAATATCAAAAAATTAAGAAAAAGTTGTGTCATTAAGGCATAAAATATATGTAGATTCTAGTTTTGTCTTATCATTTACTACCATAAAATATATATAAATCTTTTATTTAAAAATTACCCACACAAACACTTATAGATCATCTGTGGTACCATTTGCAGTCAAGAGCAATGTAAACAAAAGTAAAGATGCAGTATTAAATCATAACCACATTAAATTAGCTGTACTACATACTATATTACTGCAATAATTTTATAGCCACCTCCTGTTGCTGTTGCCCTGAGCTCAAGTGTTGGGAGTATCTGCTTAAAATGCCCTGTAATGCTAAACATTTCTGCTGAGAAGTTTGTCTCTCCGGTAAACTGCATATCATGGTAAAAAGTCATCTCTTGCAGTTTTTGCCTATTTTTCATCATGTTTAGTGTAATACCAGAATAAACCTTAAATAACACCATGAGACTCATGTAAAGTGCCACTAGTGATACTGGAAGTGTTCCCAAGAAGCAAATAAAAGTCACAATGTTACGGAAGTTGAATTACTTGATATGTATCCTAGACTATGGTCTGTAGCTGTAGCGTCCCACAATTTCAGACCAATGATTCATCTTGCAAACAGAAGATACAAATTTAGGTATTAATAAATACAGTGTGATAAGGTAAATGTATTTTCTCTTCCTTATGACTTTCTTAATGCTTTCTTGTCCCTAGCTTACTTAATGTAAGAAGACAGTATACAATACATATAACATAAAAAATACATGTTAATTGGCTATGCATCAGTAAGGCTTTGGGTCAACAGTAGGCTACTAGTTAAATTTTCAGGGGGTTCATTTATAAGGGTTATTTTTTTTTTTGCTTGTGCAGGGATCAGCTTCCTTAACCCTCTTATGGTTAAGAGTTGTGTGTGTGTGTGCGTATGTGTGTGTGTGCTCGTGCGCACATGTATCTCTACATATCTGTCTATTTCTCTGGAGAAACTTTTTTCTAGAACTGAAAAATATAACTTCAGAAAAATTAACTGAATTGCTTAGCCAAATGACCATGACAGAGGAAATAAGTCAACTTGAAGATATCTTGTTCAATAGAAATAATACCAAGTGAGAAACAGAGAAAAATAATTTCAAAAATATGGATAGGGCCTCAAGCACATATTAGATGATATCCAGTAGCCAAATACACTTGTAATTAGATTATCAGAAGTAGACAACCTCCTGAGACTGTAGGAGTTACGAGAGTAGAAAAACATCTTAAATTGCTGAATGTAGAAAACCTGACAAATTAAAATTCTATATTTGAAAAAGAAAATCAAGAATGAAGATAACATAACAACATTTCAGATAAAACAAAACTATGTAACGTTATTGCCAGAAGCCCTATACTATAAAAAAATGCTAAAGAAAATGCTTCCTTTAGCTGAAGAGAAGTCAATGTTAATAGAAACTCTGATCCACAGATAATAATAAATTTTACATTTTTAAATTTCTTTATAAATCATATAATAGTTAAAAATATTATATTGTGGGTTTTATGATGTTCATAGATGTATTATATATAACAACTACAACCTACAGGATAGGGATGGGAAATATATGCCAATCAACATTGCAAGTTTTCTATATTTTACTGGAAGTAGTGCATTATTAACTCTAAGAGGACTGTCCTTATGTTAGTGATGCATATTACAAATCATAGGAAAACCAATGCAAAATAATGCAAACAAGAAAAACTAAAAAGTGAACAAAAAAAATAAAAATAAAATTCAAGTTTTGATACCTTGTTAAAAGGTAAGAGGAATAAAGAGAAAAACACGGAAGTAGAAAATAATAAATAAATAAATAGATAAATTCACCCTTCTACTCAAAAATCGTCAAGCTTTTCATGGGTTTATCATTTATCTTAATGACAGTTTTAAAATTGGGTGCAAAAATGACCATAATTTTTCCTGTTTTACAAATAGATAGCTGAAGCAAAAAGAAGGTAAATGACTTCTGGGTCAAACTTTGAGACCGTGTTAGATAAATATTTGCTGTCAACAGAAGGGTTTCAACTTTATAAATTAATTCTGACTATTGACAGGTAAAGTATTATATTTAGCAATGAATTAAGCCCAGAGAAAAATGTATGAAATATATATACCCAAAATAACAATTCTATTAGGTATCTTTAGTTACTTACATGCTAACTACCAGTGTCTTATTCAGAGAAACTCTTGCCACAAAGAAAATATGGCCTGGAGTTTAACAAGAGCAGTTTCATAAGCATGAATGAGAATACTTCCAAGAGTAAAATCGATTCTATACTTTTTCCCACCTTGAGATTCACTTTAAAGTCTTCTAATCAAATGAACTTCTACTTAGTGTTGAATATGTTTTATAGTTTTTGTACTACTCTACCCATTTTCTAATGATAATATTTATAGTTAAAAGAAAATGCTCTAATATTTAGATGAGATAATGAGGCACAGATATGGTAAGCAAATTGGCAAAGGTCACGAAGGCTGATGATAGTTGTTTTTCAGTTTGAATGACATAGTTAGAATGTGTGGAGCTGTATTTTATTGCTGTACAATTGTAAAAAAAGGGGGGCATCAAGGAACATTGTAAAATAAATTTTACATAAACTAATTTACAGAATTACTCATATAGATGCACTATGGAAATAAAAGGTCTATTTGAAATACAATTTTAACTGGAGAAATAAGAATTAAAAGTCAGTTTTTCATTCTAAAATGCTAACTGGTCATATATTAAATTACCCATTAATGACAAGTGGCACTCTCTTCCAGGGGCTGAGAAAACTGTTGGTCCAAGAGACCATACCCAGCCAGAAGCCCCTTCTCTTCCAGATCATGCTCCAGGTTCCAAGGACTCTTGGGTTCTTTTCCCAAATGGACTTTAGCTTACTTTCAGGTTTTGTGCAAATTCCTTTTTCTGGTCTGTCCTCGAGAAGACCAATTGCTGCCAGTGTGTTACCTTTAGATCCACTGGATAGCCAAGACATTTGCAACTGATTGTGAGGGATATGGATGAAATTTAGACATGTGGGTTGGGTTGTCCAAATGCTTGCATGATAGGCTGTCTGTATGCCTCAGGGAAGAGAGAGTAGGCCTTAGTTTGGGGACTTGGATTTATACCTGCTTGGGCTCTTCAAATGTGTGTGCTCACAAATATATCTTATCATTTTAGTTTCTAGAGAAGACTGTATCCAAAACAATAGAGTGAAGACTCTAATTCAGCAGTGACAAATATCACCATCTTAGTTTGTTCAGGCTGCTATAACAAAGTATCATAGACTGGGAAGCTCCTCAGCAACAGAAATTTACTTCTCACAATTCGTGAGTCTAGAGAAGACCAAGATCACGGTGCCAGCAGGTCTGGTATCCTGCAAGGGCCCATTTCCTGATTCATAAATGGCACCTTTGGCTACATCCTTACCTGGTGAAAGGAACAAACAAGCTTCCTCAGGGCCTCTTTTATAAGGGTACTAATTCCATTCATGGGAGTTTCACTTTCATGATCGAATCACTTTCCAAAGTCCCCACCTCTCAATACTATCACATTGGTGATCAGGTTTTAGTACATGAATTTTGGATTGATATAAACATTCAGACCTTAACATTTTCTGATGATCCTAATCAGCAATTTTTAAATACATTAACACTGCTTTTATGTTCAAAGCTTGTAAATTCGTTTCAAAAGAACATATAGTTCTAATAGGAGCTGTTATGTTACTACAGTGCTAATATGTTTTATATACATTTTAAAATCTATCTTTAATTACCCTTTTGTTCCTAAAGCTTTTTTCTTCCTAGTTAGGTATTTAAAAGGCAACTGAATGTTCTAAGAATGTCTTGGTATTTACTGGACAGAACCATATTTATTGATATAAGAAGCTTCCTAGGCTATCCTCTCCATCTTCTAGAGAAGATTGTAAGTTGATATCATCTATTTCTTTCCCTCTCCAATTTTTGATGAGGTTTGTGCTATTGCAAGGTGGCTTCTTTGGGCTTTCGAGTGTACATCAGGAAAATAGGGGGAGGGGAAGCAAGTAAGAAGTATGTGATCTAGAGCCTGAGCAAGAGATTACAGAAGTTGAGAGGGGGAAAGACTATGTGTGTTGTGAACAGTAACAAAGCAAAGAAAAATCATTGTTGTTTTTTCCTAAGATATATTTTGGTTGATTATAGTTTCCTTTCCTGATATATGAGAAAAACATATAAAAATCTTGAAAATATTTGACATAGTAAATATTACATGATTATATATATATATATGTATATTATATATTTTAATAAGAGTGCTGTGAAAGTTCTTGTGGCCTTGGCTTCAATGGAGTTGCATTTTGTTGTTGTTGTTCAAATACTAACTTGAATTATTGGTCATCAGTTTGAAAATAGCCACATAAGCTATTCAAGTTATGGCCCAGAGAAAATGCAAGACATTAAATATGAGTTTAAAACTTAGCATGGTGAATTACATAAATAACTAAGCTTAGTATTGACCATGAGAAAGGCCCCCCAAAAAACTATCATATGAAGTTTCAGGGAAGAAGAGGTCCATTCCATTTGGAAAGGTAACAAAAAGGTTTTATTGTACATTTTAGAACAGATCATTGATAAGGGGAAAATGAAGGATGGCAATATCACCCAGTCTAAGTTACACAGGCCATTTTAAGACAGGACAAAGTATTTTGGCTGAAATATAGGGTACATATTGAGATAATGGTAGATAGGTAATGAAAAGTAGGTTGAAATCAAACATGAATAGCTTTAGGTGTAAGGCTTAGGAAACAACTTCATTTAGCAGATAATGGACACTTTTGAACAGGGGAAGAATATAATTAAAGTGCTATTTAAGAAGCATTTGGTAGTGGTGTTCAGGATGGTTATTGATTATAACCATAAATGCTGGTGGTTTGTTCATAAGACATGTGTCTCATATTCATATATGTCTATTACAATGTCTGATCTTTGACAATGTACGACTATAACTTTCCCTATAACCTCCTAAAATTTTCAGATTACTTTGAGGAAAGCCACATAATATAATGCTAGGGCACGGATTTTAAACTTTGTACAATTTCCTTAATTTTAACTTTCTTCTATCTCTATGACCTTGATATTTTGTATCACAGATTTTTATTAATTAAATAATTTAATATATTAAGTACTTGGTACAGCTCCTGATCGAGCATATGCAAGTAAAAAATATTGTTACATTTTAAATAAAAATATATACTTAGTAGGAGATAATCTATAAGAAACTTCCATTAAAAAAATAGTAACCCCATAAATATAGTTTGTTACAGAAATAAAGATCAGTTACAATGAGAACTTATTGCTTATATGTAAGAATTCCTCTCCTGCGGTGGCGAATGAATACTTTGACAAATTGAAGACTTTATCCGTCAAAAAACCTGAAGAAACTTATCTTTCTTCTCCTCTGAAAGGCTGCTATAAATAACATATCACTTGCAACACAGGTTTTCTTACAGGATGCAAAATAATCTCTAAGAAAATCTTTGCTTCTGTAGAATTCTGTCAGAGAATTCCTGATATAGGGATCTCTTTCAGTTATTACCTGTTAGTTTATTCACCAGAGAGGAGGAATATTTGGAAATCAATGTTGTCTCATCAAAATAACTGATACTAAAAGTAGTAACTTCCCTGCAATAGTGGGGTGGTGCAAATTTGGTGCTCAAACTGCTGCAAAACATACCTACATAAGATGCAGGCAAAAAGCAAACAGATAAAATGTCACAGTCCATATTTTAGATAAAGGAAGAAATATTAAACAGTCCAGAATAGAGTTCTGATATATCATATAGCAATGTACTGTCAGTACAAATATCAGTATAAGAGATTCTGACAACTAATCTAGCAGTAAATGCAGTGCAATATAAAAGTAAAAATATATTTTGTAGAAATAAGGTGATGTAATTTCCATCTCCAGCCTGCTACAAACACATAAATGTGAGTATAATGGCTGTCAAAGCTTCAAAATGATTTTTATTATTCATACTACCAATCCTTAGTCATTTTAGTTATGACCTCCAACTATCATTGTAATTCATCATTTTAGCATGCTACCCTATTTTCACTACCCTACTTACCAGAGTTCTTTTTGGGCAATTAACCTTGTATTAGATGAAAGTGCTCATCAGAGACACACACCTTCCATCATCTATTATATTTGTGGTGATTAATTATTTTAATTTTAGATTAGAAATTCTGTTTCAGTCAGGGTTATTAGCAGCTTCAACAAAAAACGATTCAGGCTATTTAAAGTTGAAAATGAAATTACTCGAAGACTATGAGGTATCTCATAGAGCAGCCCAGAAATTTTCAGGAGAAACAAGCTTGGTTTTCTGACCTGTGACTTACAGAGCTAGGCAATCAGAACCAAGCCATAATTATGCCTCAGTAACAGTATGGTGAGGTCTGAGGTCATTGCCACTGCCACCACTGGGAGCGAAGTACTCCTGCTGACACCATCATTGCAACCAAGAGGAATTCTTTACTATGACTCATTTCTGGTCCTGGGTAGGAAGGTCAAGATTGAATTTCTAGCATATGCCTGTTTCCCGCTATCATAGAAGTAGGTGAGAAAAAATAAAGCATATGGATGCTTGGGTTTCCATAATGGAAGCTGAGCCTTGTCTCTTGGCAAAACTCAGAGAGACAGGGATTGCTCCAACATAGGGAAAATCAGTCAAAAAGACAATGAAATGCAAGGAAAGGTCATTAGTCAAATTACAATGTTTACAAAAATACAATTAACAACATTATTACATTTTACTTCTTTTAAATCATAGGAGTCTTACTAGGTGAAATATTTTTCAAAATATTTATAGAGCAACGATTGTTTACTAAAAATATCTTGGCATCCAAGTCCTCATTTTTATTGTTCTTTTCGTTTCTTTAAAAAAATTAGTAACATTTCTGGCCATATAAAGTACTTGTTTATCAACCTAACGATCTAAAATAGTACATCTTATAGTCTTCCCTTTGGAAATAGAAAATATAATAACAGAAATGATAGGTATTTGTGTCTTTAAATGGCACCTCTCAACAGATAAGATATTCTTTACCAGCTAGAGATCTGCGAGGGGGCAAACTGAAGGACAAATATATATAATATATGCTTTATGTTTAGTATAATCAGGCCTATTATAATAACCATAAATAAAAATTTGGAAACTCCGAGTGTGGTAAGAATGTGACCCAGGTACCTATTCTGCTCTCATCAACAATCCCCACTGGCATTTTAAAATTAAGCAATAATGTTGTAGTAGTTGCTTGAATGTCAATGAAATGTGCTTTTATTTATCACATTGAAAAGCATTTAATAAATCTTAATACTAAGTGTTACAGGGAATGTTGGGAAATTAGACTGTTATGTCCCTGAGAAATGTTTAAACTGATAAAATACTTCTGATGCAACAGGCATTATATTAAAACTGCTAGCACTTTGAACCAGCAATATCACCTGTCAAATTTAATTTTTAAAAATAAATGAGAAACATATGTAATTGAACAAGAATCTTCTATGTTGTATAATTTCTCGCAAGAGAAAATACAAAATAAATGTGCAAAAATGTGGAACATTGTAAGAAATTATGATGTATCTGATTAGAGATGCATATTAAGATATTAAAAGCTATAATTTCTAAGGATTTTTAAGGATTTTGGAACATTTATGATATAGTACTAAGTTTTTGTTTTGTTTTTTGTTTTCTGTTTTTGTTTGTTTGTTTGTTTTGAGACAGTTTCACTCTGTCACCCAGGATGGAATGCAGTGGCAGGACATTGGCTCACTGCAACCTCTGCTTCCTAGGCAAGCAGTTCTCCTGCCTCAGCCTCCTGAGTAGCTGGGATTACAGGCATGCACCACCATGCCCGACTAATGTTTGTATTTTTAGTAGAGACAGGGTTTCACCATGTTGGCCAGGCTGGTCTCAAACTCCTGACCTCAAGCAATCTGTCCCCCTCAGCCTCCCAAAGTGCTGGGATTACAGGCACGAGCCACAGAACCTGGGCAGTACCAAGGGATTTTTTTGTTTTTGTTTTTAATTTGTTTTTATTTATTTTTTAAAGATACCAACTTATTCAACAGATTTCTATTGAAAACTTACAATGTGTCATTCGAGCTATTCTAATTGCTAAGAATATAACAGTAAACTACACAAACATGCTTGTTTCTACGAAGCAAATGTCTAGATAACAAGAATTAAGACTTCCTATTAAGGATGTTGAACACTAAAAAGCTGTCATAAATTTTTAAAGACCTTTTAAAATATAAAATTAATTTTTGATTTTCTTGGTCCAGCAGAATTAATCTAGGAATAACAATGTTCTTCCACACAATTTCATGTAGGTGCAAAGTGAAAAGTATTACAGGTTTAGTAAGAAGACAAGATTTTATAACACTGTTTTATTAGAAACAATTTTTCTCTTTCTAATAATAGATCATTAGCTCAAATTATACTAAAGCATACGGCTTGAAAAGAGTATTTTATCACTCATAAGGATATTTTTTGTTTCTTTGAAGTCATTTTGCAAGATATATTGAATATCAGGGACAGTCCACATTGATCTGAGGGCTGCAATGCATCACTCAGCACATTAATGTTGGCTAATAATGTGTCCTTCTTGTAGCCAAGACCACACCAACACCTGGCCATGCACCTGGTCACAAAATCCTGAAAATCATTATCCAGAAGGTATGGGTCTGTGTGTATTTTCTATTTTAAAGTGATTAGAGATAACGATTTTAAAAAGATGATTCTATTTTAGTCATCATTTCCAGCTGTATTCAGTTTCAACAAGTGTTATTGAGCTAATTGATTTTGAATTGTGTGAAGATATTTTTAAATGCTGCATACAAATTAATATAACTGATATATTTGTATACTTACAAATACACAGATATGTTTTTATTTTCTTCTGGAAAAATATATGTGAGCCAATTTCACCCGAGAGGCATTATAGTGGAGTGGTTAAAAGCACTCAGGATTTCATGTACAGCTGTGCAGGTTGTATACTGCTCAACTTCGAAGAATTGTGCCAGTGTGGCCTTGAGACCTCTGGCTCTAGAGGAGAAGAGCCAGTGGGTCTAAATTCTAGCTATGATACATTCTAGATGTTATGAACTTGGACTAGGATATTAATTCCTTGCTTCTTTTTCTTTTTAAAATATGATTAATATCAACTCCTTCATAAGAATGTGAGGGGGGTTGATTAAATTAGTAAGAATATAGCATTCAGAAACATTCTTGGAATATGGTAAGCAAAAAAAGTGAGCAATTTTTATTCTGCTAATAATGTTTTTAAAATTTTAAGAGAAATTGTCAATGTTATAATTACGGGTCTCAAATCGATAACTTTCTTAGGCCTCACTCCATCACTGCAACTGACTTATTGTAGAATTTGACTTACATAATTTACCTCTTGGATATCAAACTTTTCATATGCAGAAAATAACATACTTAAAAGAATGTAGTGTCTCAAATAATATGTTCAATTGAGGATACAGATGCAAACTGAAATTTTTAATTTCATGAGATTTATGGAAAAAAACAGTTGCTAGTAAATATAAATAAATGCCTTGTTTAGAGAGCATTTTATTTATGGAAAATAACAAGCAAATGTCCATTGGAATAAAAGAGGAGCACTATCTTTCACCAGTGACAATAGAATGTGGTGACTTCAACATGGAAACAATATGGTTGATATCCTGGTACATTTCTCTGATATTATGAAAAAATTGTGTTTTTGTCTAAAGTGCCCAAATAAAGCCCAAGGAGTAAATGTAATGTGGTAATCAGTCATTTAAAAGTTGATACTGCAAAAATAAAAGAAAAATGTGGATATAATTAAGGGTCAGAATAGGGTACATTTTAAAGAGTTCATTTAACAAATCATTAAAGGACATTTTTGTAAGTATGGTCTCAAGTAGTTCTTAGCTCTATGGTTTTTAAAGCATCAAAGAAAAATAGAAGACACTAATAGTTGTGAATGTATTATATAAACCAAGTTGTTTTCTGATATATTTATAATTTTAATTCAAAAATGTTTACTGCTATGCTAGATTCATGATGTAAAATAATATTTGTAACAGATATATCCTAACCAAGAAGATTGTAGTAGTTTAATTTTCAACATTAGTTCAGCCACTGGTCAAAGGCTCTTTAGCTTTATTCTGTACAGACTCCATTCACTTAGCAATAGATACCAGCTTTCCATGAAAACAATAGATTTCATTTGAAGGTAGATATCAAGGTAGCATTTATTCTTTTATTTATCATACATCTATTGAGTGCCTTCTATGTTCTAGATCTGATGTTATAAACATTGATATATACTGCATTTTCTTTAACCAAGTAGATTTTAGTTTGGAGAGGAGAAAAATGTGGAAATCTGTATACTATTAGAGCAGGGTTTTAATGTAGGGACAAAATAACAGAGAAGAAGGAGTAACTTACACAAGCCTAGAGGAATCAAGGAGTATAGGGACTAGAGACTTTTGAGTTAGTCTTTATTTTAGGAACCACCTAAAATACACTTCTAGTGTATGCTTATGCCTGACTGAGAACAGAAGTCATAGACATAGCAGCAGCTTCTAGAAACTGTTGGAACACCAGTACAATTACTTTATCTACCAAGAAAGATTGATGACTCCTTCCAGTATCCTTCACTGAGTATTGAGCACTAAGCACTGTTTTTCGAAGGGGCTTTGCATGTAGTCATTAATTTTGCTCTATTTATGTAAGGGTCTGCTTCAAGACTGTGTCAGGGGTAAGCAAGAATTTCCACATATATGCGTCCATTCATTCTAAAAATACCTGAGACCAGTACCCAGGGGATATCCCAAGTGGAGAAGCACTTATTTTTCAGCACTGTGTGCCAAGAAGTGCAAACATTATCTTCTGCTACACAAATTACTTTTCAGTTTGCTAAGGATAAAAATTACAAGTAACAGGCACTGATTTCTCTTTTAAATACTAGGAGAATCCTTTAAATTTTTGCTGCTTAGAATTAATCACTTCTAATCAATTACTGAATATACTAGCAGATAAAAAATATTTGGAGACAGAATCAATTTGTGGTCCTATTTAGCATTAGGTGACTGGATATAAGGGGAAAAAATCTTGAAACAAATATCTGGATGGAAAATGATATGTTCTTGATAAAATAACTGCTAGGATGCTACTAAATTGTATAAAAAAAAACAAATAACATCTGATATCATCACATTTTCCCTTTTCCATGCAACAGTCTTATACTATATAATCATAATTTCTTCAATCTCTGATGCAGCTTGATGTTCTGAACCAGCTCATAGTGCTTCCTATTCACGTACACAAACATTTACATATTGACCTAAATCCTCTCACATGCTGTTCAAAAAGGAAAAAGAAAAAGCTTTCTTTTTTTTTTTTTTCCCCTTGGTCCCTGATCTCATTTTCCCAGATGGTATTAAAATTGAGTTCAAGCCAGCCTAGCACCTGTGTGGAAAGTTTTTTTCCTCTTTGCACAATTTATTTTTAAATTTTCTTATAACAGGTCTGTTATTTAAGAATTATTTATACAAATAAAAATTATGTAAAAAAATAAATGAAATAAATTAACAAACCACATTTTAGTTTTTCTCTCTGCCTAATTTTTTTTTTGAAGAGCAATGAAAATACACAAATGATTACATTATTCTGTTAAAGGAGGATTATAGTATAACATCTTATGGCTGCTTAATTATGTAACTGGAATGGGTATCATTCAGTAAGATTGAGTTCTGGAATCTAAATTATAGCAATGATTTTGAACTTTGATTTATTTTATTTCTACTGTATACATGTTCCCTGTCATCAAAGAGACCTTTTTTTCTATTTGGTAAACAGTGGACACTCAGGAAGTATGTTCTGAATGAATTGAAAAGAATGAATGAGTTAATCAAGTAATACATAAACCATGAGGATTTTTAGGGACTTTCTTTTTCCTATGTACCACATCTTGAAATAGGTTTTCAGTGAATTTCTATGGACAAGGGGGATGCAGTAACAACTATGCCATCATTTCTTTTTCAAGGAAATCTTCTTCATATAACAAGTACTTGTTAGAGAAAGTAACTCTCAGATATCTAACAAATATTTAAAATATTGAAAAGAAATAAAACAAGCAAGACATAAAGAGAGAATACCCATGAGACTTTCATAAATAAATATGAACATTTGTGAAAAAAAGACTGAAAAAAATTAAGTCCAAAAATCAATATGAATATAATTAAAATATGAAAAGGTTTATATTTATGTTTTTAAAAATTAAAATTAATGAAATAATTATTGGATAATAACAAATTGGACCTTTAAAATGAATAAGAGGTATAAGGGAAAAAGTCCTAGCTAATCACATTTCACAGTGAAAAGAAAAATGAATAAATAAATACATCACACCTTCATCTAGAAATTTTGTAATCCCATTTTCATAAGACATTGAGAAGGCTTTTCTTTGGTGCCTTACCATTTTTACTATGTCTTAAAATATAAGGCAATGAGATACTTAGAGCCCAACAGCCCAAATTGAACTGTCAATAATTGAAAGGAAACTACTCAAAACTGACCTCACAACCACTAGCCACCACTTAACCTCCTCTCCATTCCGAGAGGAGGATCGTCAGGAAGAAAAGGAGAAGAATGAGGGTAGAAGTCAGAGAACCCCAACTTATAAGAAGTGCAGTAGTATTATGTTGAGAAATTGAGTCTATGGGTACCCAAGTTGAAGGGTGAAATGGGGATCCAAGAAAATGATTCCGAAACTGCAGGGATGTCTACAAAATGGTGAGTGGCTGTTTGATGGTAGCTTGGATAGCAGAATTGCTGTCACCATCTTTCATGTCCCTCAGCAAGGTAAATGGGCAATGGAGTCAGATGGCAAAGGTCTATCAAGGAACAGAATTCACCAAAATGTTAACAGTGCCTGTCTCCTCTGTAGCTGGATGGTGGAAGATTTTTTAAAATATCCATATTTTTCTTTATTTAAAATGATGTCAGCAATAAGAACATGACTTTTCTATACTCAAATAAAGCCAATTAAAATTAACATAGAAAAGTAAAAAACAGTAATCTTCATTCGTCCAAGTAAAGAAAATATTTTCTTAAATATAAAAAAGAACTTGGCCGGGCTCGGGGGCTCACACCTGTAATCCCAACACTTTGGGAGGCTGAGGCGGGTGGATCACGTGTTCAGGAGATTGAGACCATCCTGGGCAACATGGTGAAACCTTGTCTCTACTAAAACACAAAAAATTAGCTGGACATGATGGTTCATGCCTGTAGTCCCAGCTACTGGGGAGGCTAAGGCAGGGGAATTGCTTAAACCTGGGAGGTGGAGGTTGCAGTGAGCCGAGATCGTGCCACTGCACTCCAGCCTGGCAACAGAGCAAGACTCCGACTCAAAAAAAAAAGAGCTCTATTTTTCCTTTTAAATTTATAATCTATTATTTTTTAACAAAATATTTTTCATCAGCCCAACTGGGAAATTGCTGACTTAAGGACTACTGAAAATATAAGGAAATGTCCATATTTATTTTTAAGAAAATTTTCATATAAATATTTAATTTAGTAGTATTAAAGAATTGTACATTCCAGTATTGTATGGTGATTCGACTTAAAGTCAAGGCTTGGTAAAAAGTGGTTTAAGCTTTTGTAGATTATTCTAATTGGCATGTAAATCAAAGTTCAAGGGATAGTCAGTACACTGGAAATTCAATGTAAAAAAATGTGTAGGCAAAGCCTCTGCCTCATGAAGCTGAGTCCAGAATGCAGGGTATGTTAGAGGAAGAACAGCCCTATAGGAATATATAATAAAATACACAAACAAAGGGACAGTCAGTAAATAACTACACATTCATTGATTATACATATAATACATATATAAAGAACAATTACATTGCTCAGTTCCTTTATACAAGGTAATTGATTGATACAGTTAAACCAAACAATTGTCCTAGCTGGATAATTCTTTAGTACACATTAAGTGCAAAATAATGAATAGTTTCTGTTTAATTATTAAGAAAGGCTTACTGGTTTCTACTACATATATACTATACACTTTTTATGTTCTTGAATGTATAAACAACACAACTAACTCAGCTAAACAAACATTTACTTTACACCTACCGCACACAACATATTGTACTGTATACAAAATGATGTACTGTTTCTACCCTCAAGATGCTTTCACATCTAGAGGAACCTTGTACAAAACATACGACAAGATTCATATTTCAGTTTTTAATGAGATATCATTTGAACCAGGATAAGACTTCCAAGGCTAGTGAAGGCAAGAAACACAACTTAGATGACTTATGAACGTTTGAATACTGTGATTGGTACTTTACATGTGGTATATCACCTAATCTCAATAACTGCAAATTACGCATTATTTTAGTCATTTTACATGCCAGAAAAATGATGCAAATAAGTTAAATAATGTTTCCCAATTCATTTCATTAGGACTTAATTTTATTTTCTAGGGTTTTTCCACTCTGCCTCTCCAGTTTCTAAAGGAAATGTGTATAATTAAGATGAGCCAGGTGGCTTTTAACCTCTCATTCACCATCCTTAGATATGTGTTCAGTATGGTTCACTTCCCATATCACATAAAAAATCCCACCAGCAGGGAATAAAGGCAGCTGAATTTTGTACATAATAAAATAAAAATTTTGGTTTGGGGAAAACTGGGAGTGATAGTGATAGAAAGTGTTAATATAGAAACAGAGATAATGAATATTATAAAATATTGTTGGAACTGGTATAGTAAATGAAAGTCTGGAAGCATAAATACAAACATGACAGCAGAACAAAATAATGAATTTAAATAGAAGAAACGCGATGATTTAATCACTATTTTCTCCTAAGGTCAGTCGAGCATAATTACCTTGATCACAGGCATGCTAGTATTTCATGAGTAGAAAAAAAGAAACAGCAAACTCTCACAAGAATAAATATGCCTCACTCTTCAGAGATGTAATACCCACACTAAGATTCCTTAGAGAATGGATAGCCATTTAAGTACAAATGAAAAGAATTAATGCCTTCTGAGTGGACTTTTCCTTGTCTCCCATTTAGTTAAACAATGACCACCCATACTAATGAGCAGTTGATAATAACCTCTGGGTGATAAATGTTCAATTGTGACCTTTAATTATGTCAAAGAGCAAAAAAGAGAATGCAAGGTAAATTTTTCTCAGCTAAATATTCCTTTTTACTTATTTCATGCATTCAGTTATTGATTTTTTAAAAGAAATTTAGAAATATAATGGACTTTTACATAACTTCACTAAGCTTCCTTGTCTAAAATGTATAAAATATTTTAAATTGTAAGTTGATGACCAGTGTAGACACTGGAAAATCAGGGTGATACTGTTTTGAAGACCACTCTAATTAAATGCTGAGCTCTTTGATGCAAGACCATCTGCAGACTCTGCTGCAGCTTCTGCTGGTCTCCAAAGGAGGGTGACCTGTTTGACACTGAAAGTGCTTCCATCTGCAGGAAAAATGGAGCTGCTTACTAGCAGACCTGACAACTGTGCCTTGGAGACCAATTTAAAGGGGACTGTCTTTGTTCAGAGACTTAAATTCTGGGAATCAAAGGGGAAAAAAATGAAAAGTGCTAATAATGAGCTCACAGAAAAATATATATATATATTTGTCTCCCACATATACACTCACTTGTGAGTGTGTGTATGAATGTAACATATTCCTTTGTTGATTACAAAGTAGCAAAGTATCAACCCTTTAGTCAGAGGTAGCCCTAAATTTTGTTCTTTATCTGTATACTGTGAAAAGACATCGTTGAAAGATCTTGTGCTATAATTATATAATGCAAATCTTATGCAAGCTGGGTGGATTATATACCAAGTTAGTATTCACTGGTAAGAAATCATTTAGTATGTATAGGCAGCGGGCTAAGACTACAGGAGCTGCACAGATCAGCAACAAATCATCTTTCCTTTCTGCACAGTATAAAATGATTAGGATAGATTGATGATGATGCTGTACATAAACCACATTTCCCTAATTTTCTTCTGGAACAAAGTGTAGAATATGTAAATACACACTGAAACACATTAATAGTCTGGATATAATACTATGTATGAGCATCTCGACACATTTATACAACTCCATCCTCACTAGATGATAAACTGCTTTATTAAGGGATCGTGGTTATTATTTTGTTATGTTTTATACTGTGTATTTCCACGGTGTTTTAAGCAGCACATTGAAAAGAGAAAATCCTCCCTCTAAGCGGAAAATAAATTCCATAATTAATGGATATGGGTCTGTGTACTTCTAAGGATAGGCAGATAATTTAAAAAATAAATATATGCTTAAAATATACTTTTAATATTCATGGTCACTTAACATAGTGTATAATGTTAAAATTATGTTAATTTTTACTAAGTTTAACTTAACTAAGAAGTACTGATTTACTTCTACCTTTGAAAAATAGACTAGTACAAAAGATAGTTTCTAGTATTTAGAAAACAAAGGAAGATAAGGAAGAAGACAGCTATCAGAGAGAGGTGGAGAATACATAAGGAAGAGTCGAATAAACAGGAAAGAATAAGAAATAAAAAGAGAAGAGACAGAGAATAGGAATTGTGTAATTACAGCACAAGATCTTTCAATGATGTCTTTTTACAGTATACAAATAAATGTAAATAGAGAGGAAGTCAACAGAAAAAAAGAAAAAATATTAGCCAGATAGCAAGGAGGGAGAGAGGCAGAAGAGAAAAGGAATAGAGGAGCAGCAGATAAAACAGGAAGAGAGAAGGAGGGTTGGTGGGATGAGTGAAAAAGAAGGCTAGAATGGAAGGAAAGAAGAAAGAGGAAAAAAGGAAGGAGGAAGGAAACTATATATACAGTGATGCCATAAAAGGACACAATCAAATCAAGTGGAAGGGCTAACTCTGTATAGTCCAAATGGGCAGATAACTTTTATCCATCACATTGAAGAAATATAACAAATCATGAAACCATTTCTGAGAAATCTAGATTTAATGTTAAAAGTGAATCAGCCTTAAATACTCTAATGCCATTCTTATAGCACATATAACTTTTGAAGAAAACTGTGAATTATAAACAAATCATTTTTAGTTTGACTTATAAAAAATATTTTATTTTTACACTAAAATATTTTTCATCAGTGGGTAAACCTACATCACTAATAAAAACTACATAAAATTTTGAGGCCAGAAAAACTGCCATTATTCAAAATTATAAGTACATTTTTAGGATAAAAAATATCAGTTAACGTAGATTATACTTTGTCTAGGTAGAATTAATTGAATGAATCCTTTTAATTTTCCAAATGTAAAAAAGGAACTCACCTTCTCTTTTATGGTAGAATGTAAAAGAAAATAAATAGATTGTCAAGGTGCAAGTGAAAGGTTCTGTAGGTGGATTGAAGTGACTGAAGTATCTATTTGCACTTTCAAATTCACATAATGGTGTAATGATTTGCTTGGGGGAGTCTAAGAAATTGACCTTTCAACATTCAAAGCTATGAACACATTTCTGATGAACAGAGGTGACTACAATCAAAAACAGATTATAGTGAAGAACACTTGGAATGAGAAGCCCCTTAAATGATGAAGGAGGGAATGTTTGAGCTGGAATCTCAGTCTTAGCACCAGGATCTAGCCCTTCAAAGAGGAATCTCATTTTGTATGGAGCTATGCCTATTACAGAATCCCTCCTGATAGGCATCCTGGCCTTGAGGAAATGGCTACATTAAGACGAACTGAGTAGCCAATCCCTATGAATTAGTAGTGGTAACAGTATAACTCTGAGGTACCACTGGATGATCATGACCAAGGCACCAAGGCTAGTCCTGCTGATAACAAACAAATTAGGGATACATGTGGAAAGCCAACACATGAAGAGGACTGAAAAGCATCCCTAAGAACTTTCACTGCCAGAGCTCTCCTCCTAGTAAAGGATGACAAAACCCATACTCATGAATGTTGTCACAACCATGGGACCTTATGCTTAGGTAACCCCAGGCCTGATTAGCTTATGCTGGGAAAGGTGGTAAAAAGACAAATGAGAGGTGGACAACAATTTAAGGAAGCAAACTAGTTTTCAGAGCACAGAACAGATTGTGGAAGGCTTTGGAGGATGGAGGTAAGAGGGGAATGAAGGAATGCAGAGTTGAGTTGGGGTAAGTACTGCAGAACAACAAGAGGATGGGAATGCAGGTGATCCCAGAGCTCTCTACCCAGGCCTTTGCAGTGTGTCCCAGCATAAGTCACCATGCAAACAGAATGCTTAGGAAAAATTATCCTAGCATACATGCCTGAACTTCCTGAAAATTTAGCAGTTCATGTATGTGCCTCAAAATCTGAGTATAGAAATTATGACTTTAATTATGTGTCAGTGAAATCTGGACAGGTAGGTTATATCTCCATGAACATGTATGAATAAAATGTAGCCCTCAGTGTTAAATAATGAGTTTTTGTTTTAAAGTATATTTTTGATATTATAATAATTTTAGAATTTTCTAATTATTAATATTCAATTTCAAACTCTTTGTGTTTTCATATGTATTTTCTAGACAGTATTTGGCTACATTTTAAATTTTTTCCCAATCTGACCACCTGTCATTTCTATACCCATCATAACTACTTAGAAGATGAAATTAAAGAAAATATTTATTTTATAGTAGCAACTAAAAGAATCAAATAATCTCAAGTACAATGTGCAATATCTATACAATGAAAAAATTAAAATCTAAACAATGTACAATATCTATACAATGAAAACATTAAAATGCCATGAAATGTCATAAAAGAGACCTAACACCAAGTTTCTAGATATAAAACATAACTTATCTCAGAATTATTGTACAAATTTATATAATCACAACATCTATCTGTATCTATCTATCTATCATCTACCTACCTACCTACCTACCTACCTACCTACCTACCTACCTACCTACCTGTCTATCTATCTATCTGTCTATCTACCTAGGGAGAAACTAAGCTAACTGATTTTAAATTCCATGAGAAAAAGTATTAAAATGCAAAACATACATAAAGCTTTTAGAAAAATAAAGGTATTTGAAACACAAAATTATATAGTAGTTACTGCAGTGTCCAAAGACAGTCCAGCAACCAGAGACAGAGCTAAATACTGTTAGAATTAGATAACTGATAAACTTTATATATCAAATCACTAGGAAAAATAATGATTATGTAACAATTGTTATTGGAACGATTAGGTAGGCATCTTGGATAAAAATTCATTTAGATCCTCCATCACACTTTACCATATAGAGTCCTATATTACCTCAATACTAAACCTCTCCTTGTGTGAAAATGCTGACATTTCACTTGAAGCATCAGAGATACTACAGTAGAGACCAAGGTCACTCGCAAATGTGCCCTCAATCCCTCCCTACCTACTGCCTCCAATCACTCACAGCTGTTTATCATCAGGTGTCTCATCCATGATCTATTTTCTTCTGGACTCTTGACATCTTATGTTATCTACCTGCCCCTTGTCTCAGGAGAATTCCCTACGGATCAAGGTCCTTTTGCATGTTTGATGTTCAGTGCTATTGTTTCCCTTACTATCCAGAAAACATCTAGCAAGATTCCATAGCTCCTAGCAATGTCCCAATTACATGACAATTGTTTAAAAAGCTAAATACACTAAAATTAGAGGGAGCATGTGACTGAGGGGCAAATTAATCTTTTAAGACAATCTTTGAAGGAAATCTAAAAAGGGAGAGTACTGCAGTAAACTTTGAGATATCTACTTTTCTTTGCCCCTACAGATGAGTGCCTCTTATAGCTCACTCAAATTTTGGTTTAGCTTTTTTAGCATGTGTCACACAAAATTAGAGGTGGATTTAGAGTATAGAAAAGTGCATTTTAACTTTAGTCAAAAAAATGAAGGAAACAGAAGAGCTTTTACAGTTCAACATATCTGATTTGGTACAAGCCTGCTAAACGGTAGAACTGTGGTTAATCTCTACATCAATTTCTCTTCTAATATATATTCCAGAAGTGAATTTTAATAGTATGCAAGCGAAGAGGGAGAGACACCCAGAGTAATCCACCCACTTCACCTGTTGTCATATATACTTATGTTCAAAGATAAGTAATAAAAAAAAACACAGTGGTTTCCATGTATAAATAACCAATTTTATAAGTGGTTAAAATTATATTATTCATAATTTTGGAGAAGAGAAAAAATATTTATGATTTATATGAATGGCAAAACAGGATTTATTAAATATTACATTATTTTATTATCTCAATGATGCAAAATATACATTTTTGTGAGAAAAATACCTATTAAAAGTAGTTATATATGAATATACTAAGGGCTATTTATATGTATATTTAATATATTTTCCTATATTGTCAAAGTGATGTGTCTTCCTTTTTTTACTGGTGTTGGTACAGTATTTAGTTAATTTATTTAAACAACAGGTTTTATTGATTTAAATATTTTTTTCCAGTATTGTCTTATTTTCTTCTAAGATCCAAGGTTGCATTTGGTTGTCATATTTCATTAGTCTCCTTCAAGCCATGAGAGAGTTTATCATTCTTTCCTTTTTATTTTTTATTTACTTTTTTATTTTTTGAGGCAGGATCTTCCTCTGTCATCTAGGCTGGAGTGCAGTGGCATGATCATAGCTTACTGCAGCCTCGACTTCCCAGGCTCAATTGAGCCTCCCACCTCAACCTCTTGAGTAGCTAGGACTACAGGCATGTGCGCCATGCCCAGATAATTTTTGTATTTTTTAGTAGAGATGGCTTTTGCCATGTTTCCCAGGCAGGTCTTGAACTCCTGGGCTCAAGTGATCTGCTCACTTCAGTCTCCCAAAGTGCTGAGATTACAGGTGTGAGCCATCACACCTGGTCTCTTTTCCTGTATTTAATGGCCTTGGCATTTTTTGAAGAGTACTGGTCAAATATTCTGTTGAATGTTCCTCAACTTGTGTCTCTCAGGTGTTTCCTCATGGTTAGTCTGGGATTATGTATTTTGGGGGTGAAAATGCATAATATTTCACCACAGAGGTGAAATGGCCTCATTGCATCATAACAGTGGTTACAATGATAACATGACTTACTACTGGCAATATTAACCTTGACCAACTGGATAAGTAGTGTACACCAGGTTCTTCCATTGTAAGGTTACTATTTTTCTCTTTTCATCTTCTATTAGAAGAGAATCAGTAAGTCCAGCCCACACTTGAAGGGGAGGTGAAGTAAGCTCCACTTCCTGAGGAGGAGTATCAAAAATTTGTGGACATTTGTTAAAACCACTTCAGTGATAAATAAATGTGCATTTGCAGGGAGATAAGTTGAATCTATGCAAATATATTTTTTTTTAATTTTTAATAGTCTGAAAAAGAAAAAGCATTCCTCAACTACAAATCTCTGCAAAGAATAAATCACTGGATATTATATAACATATAGTTCCAGAGGCTTCCCCCTCCTTCTTTCTGTCTTCCTTAAAGACACCCTAGAAAAGCTAAGTATGCTATTTTTATTATTTAAGATTTTTATCTTCCTCATTTTATATGATGCCAGCAGCCATCCCATCTGGAAAGAAAAAAAAGTGGGGGGCGGGGGGCGGGGAACTGTATTCTGCTCTTTTTCTAAAGCTGAGGGATTTGGCAGTCTGCAGTTTTTTGAAAGGTTCCCAATATGTTTTTGATAATCTGCAAGTGTTTGAGAATAATTGACCTAGATTATGTTGCAGTTTACTTTATAAATGAATGTACGGGAGTTAAATTATTATGTTGGAAAATTTCTTAAAATGAGATGACCTGAACAAAATATACTTTGAAAATTTCACCTTGAATCAGTGTAAGATTCAGAAACACATTCCAGCACTTTCAGAGGCTGAGACGGGTGGATCATCTAAGGTCAGGAGTTTGAGACCAGCCTGGCCAGCTGGCCAAGATGGTGAAACCCAGTCTCTACTAAAAATATAAAAAAATTAGTCGGGTATGGTGGCAGGCGCCTGTAATTCCAGCTACTCGGGAGGCTGAGGCAGGAGAATTGCTTGAACCCAGAAGGCAGAAGTTGCAGTGAGTCGAGGTCATGCCACTGCACTCCAGCCTGAGCAATAAGAGCGAAACTCCATCTCAAAAAAAAAAAGAAAGATTCAGAAAAATAAATCATTTCAAGCACTTGTGATTATTTCTGTCACAGACATGAGAATAACAATTGTTGTAATTACTCTTTACTTTAGAACATAAGGCCTAAAAATAACACAAGACTTCTTAAACTTAGGGTAAGCTGTAGTTTTATGTTATATTATTCTCAGATTTTCAGTTGGCTAGAGAAAATTCCTCAAAGAATTTATATCATTGTTTAAGTATCAACCTAGGAATATTTAAATAGGATTCCCAGGGCCTGGCAGATACTTTAGAAATTTGTTATTGTGGTGGTTGGCAGTTGCAAATATAACCTGCCCACCACCACCATGCATACACCCCTGCTGCTGCCACTTTACCACCTAAAACTTTCTCAGCATGACAGAGATGACGTTTTAGGAATCCACAGAGTATGGAACAGAATCCTACTTCACAAATTACTTTTGCTTTTGGCAAGATATCATTTCACCAACCAGAGATGAAAAATATGGTTCCTAGACAACAGCACAGTAGTTACTCGAAAGAACATTTGCATAATTTTGTTTTTGAATTTGCATAAAAATGAAATGCAGACCAGCATGCAATTCTCGAAAGGCCTCTAATCATCTTCTTAGTAAATCTTTGCCAAGAATATTCTAAGTGTCCATAGCAAGCTTAATTTTTTGCTGGAACAGTGTTATTTATGAGTACTAAGCTATGAGGAAATTATACAGACACTTTGACATTCATCATTTGGTGACTGGATGTGAAATACTATCCAGTGTAGCTATCCAGCATTTATATTTGGTTAAGTTGCTTAATATGTTTGCATTCACAAATAGAAATCAAGTTATTCTATGTTTCACTAGTTATTAAGATATGCATAGCAATCGTTAGCTGTATGTAATTCAACAGTAATTGGGACAATTATTATTGAAACTAACCCAGTATTCATAGAACAATCCAATTTGACTTTTTAAAAAGGAAATAAAAGTAAAAATAACATAACATCATAACAGCTATATTGGTAGCTTTCCTTGTGATATAACTGCTGAAATTTTATTAAGGTATTCAATGTTTGATTAACCCAAATAGTGTCACATTTCAGGTGTGGGGATAAATAGAATAGTGATAAATAGGGTAGGGCTGATGAATCTAAACTTGTACATATTTCAAGGATGAAACTAAATTTAATGAAATCAATCTTTGTGTGCAAGGAATTGGGCATCATGGTCATAATGGGGAGAAGACATTGAAATTGAGTGAAATGTGGACCTGTTTAATCAGAGAATAGTAGAAAAATTTAGAGGGCTAAGATATCCAACTACCAAATTTCTAGGCAGGCATCACACCTGAGCAGTGCTAGGCAGGTAAACTGGATCTCTGGAGGTAAGGAAAAAAAAAAAAAAAGAAAGAAACATTACTTGGAGCATTTGCTGATTTGTAAGTACTGCCATGAAGGCCATTTCTGAGCTATCAATGTTATGTCATTGAACATGGGTAGTGAAAAATGATGCACAGAATCAACTCTTCCAAGCGGGTACGAGCCTGCTCCAAAACGCCTTTGCAAGAGTGACATTAGAACTCATCTTACCCCAGAGGCTGAGAGGTTCCTGGGTCCCTTAAGTTGGATCTGAAGGGAATTCATATCCTGGAGGAGATCTTAATGCTGCTTATAATATACCTAATTGTTTTGTTCAATATTCTAACACACCTGTCTTCCACATACATCATTAATGCAGCTGTACTGTAAAGATTTTGTGAGGTAAATGGTTTCATATATATCTGAAAAGTCCAGATTTGGAAAGAAATGCTTTCAAAACATTTTAAGTTCTAAGTGAAAGAGGTAAACTGAAGATGAACCAGTGGTATATGTTCAAAAAATATATGTTCAAGTCATATCACTCATTGGATAAAATTCTTTTATGGTTTCTGTTGCATTTAGAAGTCATATGATTTGATAACACTGACTCACAGGTTTTGTTTCTATCCTTTTGTATCTTTTATTTTGCAACACTGTAGTTGTCTATTTTAATTTCTCCCCAATGGGTAGAAGCTATGCTGTCCACTATACTTTGTGCCTAGTGCCTCGTGCAGTGCCTAGAACAAAATACATGTTCAATTCAATAAAGGTTTTAATATGTATTTCATTTGCTAATGATCTTACTGAAAAGTTAAGAAGGATTTAAAACTCTTCCTGTTTCTTCTGAAATTAATTAAATTCTAAAGTGTAACTATGATTTAAAGGAAGGTAAGTTGTAACGATTTATCACCATTTGTTGAAAAGGGTGAGAAACAGCCGGGCACTGTGGCTCAGGCCTGTAATTCCAGCACTTTGGGAGGCCGAGGTGGGTGGATCATGAGGTCAGGAGTTTGATACCAGCCTGACCAACATGGTGAAACTCCATCTCTACTAAAAATATAAAAATTAGCTGGGTTTGGTGGTGCACAACTGTAATCCCAGCTCCTTCAGAGGCTGGTGTAGGAGAATCGTTTAAACCTGGGAAGCAGAGGTTGCAGTGAGCAGAGATTGTGCCACTGCATTCCAGCGTGGCCTGGGTGACAGAGCAAGACTCCATCTCAAAAAACAAAAAAAAAGTGTGAGAAATATTATATAGGCAAGTTATATTTACAATTTTAAAGGTGTATTGTTACTATTTTACCAGAGAGCCTTGGAACTTAATGCCAAATATGTTTTAAGAGTGTGTGTTGTACTATTTTCTCTTTCACTGGTGGTTTTTGTTTCTGTTGCTATTGTCATTCTTTGTGGCATAGACTTTACTTCTTGTAAAATTTTAGTTATCATCTTCCTCCTCTATATATAAAGCAGTATTCTGTTAGGACAATAGTTTGGATAATAAAACTACATTTTCTATCTTAGATTATTGTTTCATTCATTAGATCACTTAATTACTCAGACTAACTTTAAATAATATTTCCCTAGTTTTGCTGAAAATATAGTAAAAATAAGAATGCATGAGATGCTATATTCACAAATTTTCAAAAATTCTAAACACATTCAGACTTCAGTAAGCAAAGTATGTGAGGCCAGCTCTGGGCTCATAGATGTGACAGGAATGAGGTGCTAGAGAATAGTTAAGACAGAAATGGATGCTGGAACTTAGAATCTTTCATTCAGATTTCTTTAAAGGAAGTTATTTTTGAAAAGCAAAATACATCACACTAAGAGTAATACTAAATAAGTCTAGCTTGATTTATAATAGTAAAGGCCAAGCATTGGAATAATTACTGCTAATTTTCCTGGGATAAGTTTATGTTTTGCCTTAAGGAAAATAAAAATAATTCACCTCTTGCTCATTTGAAGAACAACCATTTATTGTCTATGATGTGCAAGATATTATACCATGAACTGAAATGATAAACCAATAAAATTATTTAGATTTAGTCACAGCTTACAAGAAAGTCTTAATCAAGTAAGAACTAAACAAAATGATGTGATGTGTGGAAGATGCTGTAAGAGTGATGGCCATTCAATAATATGTTAGTGCAAATTATATAGATGTAATCATTCCACAATGCCTATGTACTTCAAAACCTCTTGCTATATATGGTGCATATGATAAATAATACAATTGCATTGCCAGTTTTAAAAATAAATAATTTAAAAACAAATTTGAAACTTATTATCTTAATTGGCTATTGACAGCTGACAGGGCTGGGTGAAGAAACATAGGTATTTGTGCTTGAACTTGAGCAATGTATAAACATTGCTCTCCCCCCAACGTTGCCTCCTCCCAGTTTTGTGCCCCTGAAAAACATTTATACATCAGTCAAGTTCAAGCAACTCAAAGGAAAAACAGTCCAGAAAAATTAAAGAATAACAAAAACATGAATTAAATAAGTGTGAGAATTATCATGAGTCACTACAAAAGAAGCAAGAATTGTGCATTGTCTATACCTGAAGGGTGTCATCTGCCACTTTAGACTTGGTGTTTATTTCCAGACAGTGGCTTCTAAAGTGACTGGTGTAATCAGAGCTGTGATTTAGAAAGATAATGGACAGCAAGGTGGGGGATAATTTCAGAGAAGTTTGGAGACTTAACAGAGTCAGTATGAGACCTGATGACGGTTCAGGCTCTAAGTGAAAAGAGTAATGATGAAGAGTGTAAAGAATGAAAAGATTTTTTGAAATACTATTAAATAAGGCTTTATAATTGACTAGATAAGAGGTAGTAATGGGGACAAATCAAGGATAGCTTTACAGTTTCTATCAGGAAAAGACAAAAATGTCAAAAAGTTGAGAGAACTAGAAGGCACTAGCCATGTAAAACTGGGAGGAATTTGGAAATTTGCAGGTCACTGGCAATCTGAGAAGTTTTGTTAAAAGGTACAAATGACCTCCCAAGCCATCATAGACACCATGCCTCTGTGACTCTCTTTACTGTGTTATTTCTGTCTATAATGCCAACTCCTCTTCACAGCTAAAATTACCTACCAGTCAAAGTCTAGCTTCAATGTTACTACTTAGGATGACAATCATGGTTTACTGAGAGACAACTGCTGTGGATGGAGGAATAATTCCAGGCTTTAAAATCAGACGAGCCTGGGATCTCATCCCAGCTCCTGCTACTTACCAGTCTTGTAACTTTAAGTCACCTCTCTGCTTCCACTGTTCCTTCTGCACATACTTCATACGAAATATGTAAGGCATAAGTTAGGTAATGCAGGTGACTGACTTATCATTGCATTACAGACTCATCTACCTTTTCATAGGACAAAGAGTAATTTCTGAAGACAGAGTTCTAAGAACTTTATAGTTATTAACTCACAAGGCCTCCTATGAAATGCAGAACACAGCTAATACACAAAGGCTGGCTTCAGATGCAAAAGTGGTACTTTTAGTATCTGTTTTAACTGAAGGAGTAAAAATATATATTTTCAGATTAAATCACTGTTTATTAGAAATCTTGCACTCTAACTTTAAATAGAGTCCAATGGTTAAATTTGATTCTGTTTGGATTCTATTGTGTTTCTTAACTTCTAAATGGTACAGATATCCTTTACAGCCTTTCAAATTATAGTTTTAAATCACCCAAATTATTGAGAACACTGAGTTCTAGATTAATTATATTTTTTTCTATCCTAATTGAAGCAACCCTGTTTTTATTTTTTATTTAAATAAACATTTTATTGATGGTTCACTTTTGGAACTCTGTTTTGTTACTAAGGTAATTTAATGAGTATCTTACAAAAGTTTCCCACTTTTCTTTTTATAGTGTGGAGGCAATAAGACCACCATAAAGCCAGAACAAAAATACTTCTTTTTTGGAAGTATTTTATGGGTCTGTTATTACAGTTTTGCTGTCACACTGGGATGTGAAAAATAAAGTATTCCACATCAAGTCCCTCGGTGAGTACAACTGGTTTCCTTTGCAAATAATAAATTCCAAAGAAAATATTTGAACTTTATTTGCCCCTCATGCCTTGGCCCTGATTTGTGCCTATTGGGAAAAAAAGAACAAAACAAAAGGAAAAGCCTTCATTCCAAACAGATCAATGTCATCTCTGACTCCTGCCTTCCAGTTGAAGCATTCATTGTGGAATCCTTGGCAGGTAGCATAATGCCTGGCACATAGTAGATTTAGATAATATTTATAAATAGATGTATGAATGAATAAAAGCATTAATGAACATTCACATATTTGCATGTTCTTAACTAAACATCTTCACTGGAGAATAAACAGCCATGATCTACCCTTCTTAGGCCATATTTCTATGAAACAAAATAGTTTTTAAAATAAAAAATCAAGCCAGACACAGTGGCTCATACCTGTAATCCCAGCTTCTGGGGAGGCTGAGGTGAAAGGCTTGCTTGAGCCCAGGAATTTGAGACTGTAGTCACCTATGATCATGCCACTGCACTCCAGCCTGGGTGTCACAGTGAGAATCCATGTCTAAAAAATATATCAATAAATAACATTTACCATCATAAAATGAATACACTTAAATTATTTTTACATTGGAATATTTATTAAGCGATAAAAAGTCATGTTGTGGAATAGCATTTAATGGCCTCGTAAAATGTACACATCAGATTTCTAGGCTTAAAAACATGACAAACAACCATTTTATAAGTATCTAAGGACTATAACTGGAAAGGCACTATAGGTAACAAAATTATGAGCAATTTTAGTTTTAAGAAATAAATTGCATATTCTAAATGCTTTATAATAAACAGGAATCATTACTGTATTCATTCACTCATTTGACATATTATTGAGCAGCTACGGTATACAGCAACTCCATAGAGAGCAACTAAGCACTCGTATAGAGATTCTTCAGTATACCCAATAAACTGGATCCTTGAATTTATCATTTAAAAGTTTTAAATGGTCAGATACTATTGTATCCCTGCCATATTTAGAAATATTTTACACACATGCAAACAAAACATGTATAAACTTAAAATACCAGTGTTGAAATGTTGGCAGAAAAATAGTGAAAAATTGCTAGTGAAATGAAACTTGGTACTCTGTCCTTGGAAAAAATATAATAATATATTTGGAGAGTCATAAACATATGTGTAATTTATGGTTCATTTATCTAACTGCAAAGATGCCATGAGCAATGATTTAAATGAAGAAACACTGAGTGCATTAAGATATTTATTGTGTTTCAAATTGAGAAAATACTTTATAAAAAGCAAATTGTAGGCCAGGCACTGTGGCTCATGCCTGTAATCCCAGCACTTTGGGAGGCCAAGGCAGGCGGATAGCGAGGTCACGAGATCGAGACCATCCTGGCTAACAACATGAAACCACGTCTCTACTAAAAATACAAAAAATTAGCCGAGTGTGGTGGTGGGCGCCTGTAGTCCCAGCTACTCAGGAGACTGAGGCAGGAGAATGGCGTGAACCTGGGAGGCGGAGCTTGCCGTGAGCCAAGATCACACCACTGCATTCCAGCCTGGGCGACAGAGTGAGACTCTGAGACTCTGTCTCAAAAAAAAAAGGGGGGGGGAATTTATATACATACTTAAAGAAACTTTGAAAAACACTTAAAAGTAGAAAGAAGGAAACAATGTTGTCACTAGTAATACCTCCCAAAGACCACATTTAAAATATTAATTCAAGTTAAATGCAGTGACATTACAGAGTGCAACATTGTTTATAATTTGTATATTTCAATAATCCATTTTACCTCCACTTGCAATAAGAGGCTTGCTATCTGTATCAGCGGTCCCCAATCTTTTTGGCAACAGGGACTGGTTTTGTGGAAGACAATTTTTCCACAGACCAGGGGTGGGTTGGGGGATGGTTTGGGGATGATTCAAGCACATTACATTTATTGTACACTTTATTTATATTATTATTACATTGTAATATATAATGAATTAATTATACAACTCAACACAGAATCAGTGGGAGCCCTGAGCTTGTTTTCCTACAACTAGATGGTCCCTTCTGGTGGTGATGGAAGGTAGTGACAGATCATCAGGCATTAGATTCTCATAGGGAGCATGCAAACTAGATCCCTTGCATGCACAGTTCCCAATAGGATTCAAGCTCCTAAGAGAAACTAATGCCTCCACTGATCTGACAGGAGGTGGAGCTCAGGCAGTAAGGTGGCTGTCAGTACAGCTGAAACTTCACTTGCTTGCCTGCTGCTCACCTCTTGCTATGTGGCCGTGTTCCTAACAGGCAACAAACCAGTGCTGGATCATGGTGGTCTGGGGATTGGAGACCACTGATCTGTATAACAAATAATTTGTCATGCATTTCCTCTACCTGAAATGTTTTAATTTCTTAAAGTGCAATCAAGGTGAGGCTAAAACATACCCACTCTCTAATGTCACTTATAACCAGCCCCTTACCCACAACTGACTCCCAAATACACTTAACTAACACTCATTCTCCAATACTTTCAGGCATGCCCTCTCATGAGGATGTCTCTTGGACTCTTGGTCTTCATTCATTTTCCCTTATCTATTATCTCCATCCATTTGTTGAATGCTAACTCCTCTTTAAGGAAGTAGCTAAAATGCCAGTTCATTGGTAAAGCTTTTAAAAGTTCTGAGAGTAAGGTTCAATTTTTCTTTTTTATACTTTTTACTTGCACTTGCTGCATTTCTTTTGTTTTTATGGTTAGTCCTGTATGTATTATTCTCTCCATTTAGGCTATACATCTTTCAATGTAGGGTTTGTGTTTCTAATGTCATATTCCTCAAAAAAAAAAAAAAAAAAAAAAAAAAAAAACAAGCACATGTTATTCCTCCTGAGAACGTGATATTTATTAAATTAATTCCATTCAATATTGGTGCAAGTCTCTGTAAACACCCTTCCCCCAGGAACAGTAGAGCTCAAGAGTTGATGTGGGAATATCTGATTTCATACAGTTTGAGCTGTGCTACAAAATATGTTTTTTTTAAATTGCGTACTCAAAGTCCAAACCATATTTTGTTTTAATAAAGTATAACTTTATGATATAATCATTTCTGTAAATTTTTATAGATAATATAAGACTTGTAATCTGCAGTTTTAATTTCATATTTAACAAGCATTACTTTAAATATGGTATTTCTAGATTTTCTTTGTCCAACTTCATGCTCACTTTGGGTGAGCTCATTCTATCCTATGACTTAAATACCATCTGTGAATGAATATTTCTAGTTTTGGTAGGGCTAGACTTCCAGACTAACATATACACTAAGTGACATAGCCTCAGAGAAATCAAATGAGCATTTAAACTGTTGCCCAAAAATTCAGATCTTAAATTCAGATCTTACCAACTCCTTTATCAGGGTCAGAAGATGGCTCATGTAGTCATGATGAAATTGTCTGAATACAGGCTTTTGATATTTTCTGTCACTTGTTCTGACCCTTTTACTATTGCCACTGTTGATGCACCTACTAATGTTGTGAAGAAGTATAATATCTTCCACTTCTCCCCAAACGACTCATGAGCATCTCATAGCTGCTATGTTATTGGCACCCAATAAAGTTATCCAGGGCACTGTGATCCTACTGTACCTTCTATAAAATGTGCTGCTTCTGCTTCCTGCCTGTTACCTGTGCCACTATGTTGGCAGCTAGCATCACTGAAGTCATAAGTCCTACGTTTATTGTTCAGAATTGAATTTTATCTCAAGGTGGGTTTCAAATTATTATTTCAAACCCCATTAAATTACGCTTTCAGGACAGGCATGGTGGCTCACGCCTGTAATCCCAGCACTTTAGGAGGCCGAGTTGGGCAGATCATGAGGTCAGGAGATCGAGACCATCCTGGCTAACATGGTGAAACCTCATGTCTACTAAAAAATACAAAAAATTAGCCGGGCGTGGTGGTGGGCACCTGTAGTTCCAGCTACTTGGGAGGCTGAGGCAGGAGAATGGCGTGAACCCAGGAGGCGGAGCTGGCAATGAGCTGAGATCGCACCACTACACTCCAGCCTGGGTGACAGAGCGAGACTCCATCTCAAAAAAAAAAAAAAAAAAAAAAAAAAAAAAAAAAAAAAGCCTTCATTCAGTCTGCATAGTATTTTAATAATTTTATTTAATAATATCACATACTGACATTCTTTTTAAAGATTATCATAAATAATGTAAGCTAAGCTTCTTTTTACCTAGATTAGATAATTATGTTATCTAATTTGAATCTTTTCAGTCAAAACTAGTATTAACTGAATTAAATATTTGATCTGATTAATAGCACTTTTTTTTTTTTTTTTTTTTTTTTGAGAGAGGGCCTCACTCTGTCACCCAGGCTGGAGTGCAGTGATATGATCTTGGCTCACTGCAGCCTGGACCTCCCAGGCTCAAGAGATTCTTCCATCTCTGTCTTCCCAGTAGCTGGGACTGCAGGCCTGTGCCACCATGCCCAGAAGCTCAAGGCATTCACCTATTTTGGCCTCCCAAATTACTAGGATTACAGGTGTGAGCCACAATGCCCAGCCACTTGTTTCTTTTAAAATGTACATTTTGACTGTGTGACAAAAGATTTTTGTTTATCTAATCAAAATCTTATGTATTAAATTCCTTTTATAATGCCATCTGATTAGGAATTATTCCCTCATTTTAGGCTTTGTAACATATGTAATACGACTTAAAAAAAAATCTATCATGCATTTTTAGGTTTGTTGACTGACTACCTACGCTTTAATTTACTTTCTCCCTAATGCCCCCTGAAATGACAGAGAAAGCAATCATAGAAAAATAGGAAAAGATGCCTTCAGAGGGCAAGGATTATTAAAGAATTTTTTAAGATATTAAGCAGATGGGATTTAATTAGAAAAGAAACCCCACAGAGGTGAGCAACTGACAACTCAATAGGGATTTCTGAAAAAAGAGTTTTCCAAGTAGAACACCAGAAAACTCCCCAGGATCAGAAAAAATCTGGCTTGGGAGGCAGAGCAGTCCCTGGGGCAATTGACAAAGTAATTAATTAAAGTGCTACAGAACTGCTGTGATGGGATACAGGTCTCAGGCACAAGCTAGCAAGCTCTAAATTAAGTGGAGAACCTGCCTTAGGGCACTCCCAAGGTAAGTTTGGTGGCAGGAAGAGAAGTAGGGCAGTGCCCTCCTCAACTTTCAATGACAAAGTATACATTGAGACCCCTCGAAAGGATCACTGAGACAGAATGAACAGTCTCTACATAAAACAAACATTCTGATAGAAAACGTGGTAAATATATTTAGAAACTTGGATGAGAAAACACATTACAATCTTAATACAAATTCCAGAAGTCATGAGGAAAAAGTGGCATATTTGACCACATAATTATTGATATGGTTTGGCTGTGTCCCCACCCAAATCTCATCTTGAATTGTAGCTCCCATAATTCCCACGTGTTGTGGGAGGGACCTGGTGCGAGATCAATGAACTATGGGGGCGGCTTCCACCATACTGTTCTTATAGTAGTAAGTCTCACAAGATCTGACGGTTTTATAAGGAGAAACCCCTTTAGCTTGGTTCTCATTCTCTCTCTTGCCTGCTGTCATGTAAGAGATGTCTTTTGCCTTCTGCCATGATTGTGAGGCCTCCCCAGCCACATGGAACTGTGAGTCTATTAAATGTCTTTTTCTTTATAATTTACCCAGTCTTAGGTACGTCTTTATCAGCAGCATGAAAATGGACTAATACAACAATCTTTACCTTCATATTGAACACATGTATTATAAAAAAGGTAAGACACATGAAAGCATGAGGAAATACATATATTACACGTAACACACAAAAATACGATCATCCTAATATATAAAAACAGCTCTAAATCAGTGAGAAAAAGACAATCCAATAGAAAAATGTCATACGAGCAAGTTAACTGACAAACTTTAAATTCACATAGGTATTTTCAAAATCACCCATGATAAAAGTAATGCAAGTAAAAATAATGCATTGCCTTGTCAAACTTAAAAAATATATATTTAAAATATACAGTGTCAGAAAAGTTGCGAGGAAAGTAACACTCTCATTTACTCTTGAGTGTAAGCTGATTTAAACTTTTTGGAGAACAATTTGACAGGATTTACCAAAATTTAGCATTGTGAGTAAAAGTTTAATAAAACCCATTCACTTCTGCAGGAAGAGTGCACCTTGCGTTCAGTTAAATCTATAGCTCTCTTTCATTGGAAATGCTATAAAGGTAAAACATCAGGAGTGTTTTCAAGCCAATTTGCTCATTGTAAAAATAGTTCTCATTGATGAAATGTCTCTAGATTGGTAGAACTATAGATAGTGAGAAGCCATCTGCATGTTGTAACTCTCCTTGAAGGAAAACATCTGACTCTCATCCTGGCAAACTGGGTTTCCTATCTTAGATCCTTATAAGGAATAGGATACTAAGTGATATGGTTTGGCTGTGTCCCCACCCAAAATCTCATCTTGATTGTAATCCCCATAATCCCCACATGTCAAAGAGAGACCAGGTGGAGGTATCTCATGTTGATCTCATGATGGTGAGTTCTCACAAGATCTGATTTCTTTGTTTTTGTTTGTTTTGTTTTGTTTTTTTCTTTTGCAATCTCACTGTCACCCAGGCTGGAGTGCAGTGGCCCGATCTTGGCTCACTGCAACATCCGCCTCCCGGGTTCAAGTGATTCTCCTGCCTCAGTCTCCTGAGTAGGTGGGACTACAGGCACACGTCACCATGCCCAGCTAATTTTTGTATTTTTAGTAGAGATGGGGTTTCACCATGTTGGCCAGGCTGGTCTTGAACTCCTGACCTAGTGATCTGCCCGCCTCGGCCTTCCAAAGTACTGGGATTACAGGCATGAGCCACCGCACCGGGCTGATATCTGATGGTTTTTACGTGTGTGCTACTTCCTCCTGCATTATCTTCTTTGTGCTGCTTTGTGAAGAAGGTACCTTGTTTCTTTTTTCCCTTCTGCCATAATTGTAAGTTTTCTGAGGCCTCTCCAGCCATGCTGAACTGTGAGTCAATTAACCCTCTTTTGGTTATAAATTACCCAGTCTGTGGCAGTTCTTTATATTACTGTGAAAACGGACTAATACACTAAGTGTGACCCATAGTAATCTTGTAAGTCTGAAAGTTTAGAGAGGCCTATTCACATGGAACAATTAATCTAAAGTTCTGCTCAGGAAAATAATTAACAGTGTGAAGAGAAAATATATGGAGTGTGGGAAAAAGTATTTTGCAAGCCATACATCTGATGAAACGATAATATGCAAAATATGTCAGAGCTCAAACAACTCAACAGCAAGAAAACAAAAAACCCAAACAAAAAATGGGCAAGAGACCTGAATAGACACTTCTCAAAAGAAGACATACAAATGGCCAGCAGATAGACGAAAAAATGTTCAACATCGCCAGTCATTACGGGAATGCAAGTTAAAATCACAATGACATATCATCTGACACCTTTAAGGGTAAGTATTATCAAAAAGACAAAAGATAACAAGTGTTGGTGAGAATGTGGAGGAAAGGAGTCCCTTGTACACTGTTCATGGGAATGTAAATTAGTACAGCCTTTATGGAAAACTGTATGAAGTTTCAAAAAAAAACAAAAACTAACTAAAAATGAAATGACTGTATTATTCAGCAATCCCACTTCTGGTTTTTTACATAGTACATTTGAAATCAGATTGTCAAAGAAATGTCTGCACTCCCATGTTCATCACAACACTATTTACAATAGCACATGAACCAGCCAATAGCCAAGGAGTGTTCATCGACAAGTGAATATATAAAGAAAAGGCATATATATATATATATACACAATGGAATACTATGCAGCCTTAAAAGAAGAAAATTCCACAACTTGTGGCAACATAGCTACAATTAGAAAATATTATGCTAAGTGAAATAAGCCAGGTACAGAAAGACAAATACTCATGTTTTCACATATAGATGGAATGTAAAACAATCAAACTCATAGAAGCAGGGAGTAGAATGGTGGTTATAGGGTGAGGGAATGAGGAGATGATAGTCAAAAAGTACAAAATTTCAATCAGACAGAAGAAAAACTGTTTTTAGTTCTATTACACAACATGGTAAAAACACAGTTAATAATAGAATGTTGTACATTTCAAAATTGCTAAGAAGGTAAATTTCTTTTTTTTTTTTTTTTTTTTAAGACAGAGTCTCACTGTGTTTCCCAAGCTAGAGTGCAGTGGCGTGATCTCAGCTCACTGCAAGCTCCACCTCCCGAGTTCACGCCATTCTCTGGCCTCAGTCTCCTGAGTAGCTGAGACTACAAGTGCCCGCTACCACACCAGGCTAATTTTTTTTTGTATTTTTAGTAGAGATGGGATTTCACTGTGTTAGCCAGGATGGTCTCGATCTCTTAACCTCGTGATCTGCCTACCTCAGTCTCCCAAAGTGCTGGGATTACAGACGTGAGCCACCACGTCTGGCCTAAATATTTTCATTACCACAAAAAATTTTAGGTATTCAACATGATTACTATGTTAACTAGCTTGATTTAATTATTCCATGTTGTTTTCATGAAGCATAACATGACTTTGTACCTCATAAATTGATGTAATTATAAATTGTCAATTTATAATAAAAAAGACCTCTGGTGGGCACTGGAACTTGCGTAAGTCACTTAAATTTGTTTAACATAAATAAAAATACCAACATACACATAGTAATATATTCTTATTATAAATATAAAGGTATTATAAACATCCAGAAACAGCAGAGCTGATAATTATATTTTTATTACCTATGCCATGTAATATTTTCTACGCTCTAAATAGAATGAGGTAGACTTGTTTTACCAAAATGGGAAGAGTCCCATGTTATACTGTTGATTGAAAAGAATACCCTGCAAAACAATATGCATTACTTTTGATATGTGTATATATTTTTCATTCTCTTTTAGGACCTAGGAAGTTCTGAGCACTGACTGGTTTGACTGGTCCCCTAACCACATTTTTCATCTATGAATTTCAATCTTTCAGGAAACTAGACCTTGCTCTTCTACTCCTACCTCATGTGTCTGTCTTTCTATAAATGACTTAACTAATATAATCTTGGAGAAACTCTACTGATGATATGTATTCTGTCACTCACAAATGAATCTCTCAGTCAGCTGTGGCTACACATTATGACAGTTAGCGAGCTTTTAAAAAAATACCAATACTAATGTCAGCAAGATAGTTAGATAGGAGGTCTCCAACCCTCATCCCCCTACAGAATCAATGATTTGGTAACCATCCAAAGACAAAAATGCCTTTCTGGGAGCTTTGCACTCCAGGTAAATGGTTATCTCTGGTATAAAGAATGGAAAACAAAACTATTAAATACAATTACAATTTGTTGGAGATAAGCAATATAAAAAGTATAAATTATTGACATTGAAAAATCAAAATGTAGGGGAGAGTGGAGTTAAAGTGTAGTTTTCTCAGTTGTCTTTCTTTGCAATCACACAACTTTTTCCAGTCTAAAATAACTTATAATTATAGAATGTTTTTGTGAGCCTTATGGTATCCACAAGACAAAAATCTACAATACACTAAACATAAAAAAGCAAAGAATCAAAACATACTACTAGAGGAAATCACTTAACCACAGAGGAAGACTATATGAGAGGAAGACTATATGAGAGGAAAATCCACAGAGGAAGACTGTATGAGAGAAAAAAAAAAAAAGTAACTAGAAGACAGGTAACAAAATCACATTAGTAAACCCTCACCTACCAACAATGACCTTGACTGTAAAAGGATTGAATTATCTAATTAAAAGACATAGAGTGGAAAAAATGAATTTTAAAAAGTCCCAACTCTATGCTGACTGCAGGAAACTCATTTCATATGAAAAGATATGTATATGCTAAAAGTGAAGGGATGGAAAAATTATTCTATGCAAATGCAAACCAAAACAGAGCAGGAGTAGTTGTACTTGTATCAGATAAGATAGACTTTAAGCAAAAACTGCCAAAAGGGATAATGAAGGCCATTACATAATAATAAAGGGATCAATACAGCAAAAGGATGTAACAATTATAAATATATGTATAACCAACATCAGAGCACCTAAATCTATGAAGCAAATATTAATAGACTTAAAGGAAGAGATAGACTACAATACAATAACAGATGAGGACTTCAACACCACAACTTCAGCAATGGAAAGATCATCTAGACAAAAAAAAAAAAAAATCAAGAATGAAACATCAGGGTAAAACTTCACTCTAGAATAAAGGGATGTGAAAGTTATTTACAAGACCTTCTATCCAACAGCTTCAGAATATACATTCTTCTTAACTACCCATGGAACATTCTGCAGAATAGATTGTACATTAGGCCACAAATCAAGTCTTAGCAAATTAAAAAAGATAAAGCTATAAAATATGTGTTCTGAACATAATGGAATTAAACTAGAAATCAGTAAGTGGGAATACTTTGTAAACTAAAATATATGGAATTAAATTATACACTCCAGAAAATGCAAAGGATCAATGATGGCATTTAAAAGAAAATATATAAATGTATTGAGACAAATGAAAATAGAAACATAGCATACTCAAACCTATGATATAGCAAAAGCAGTGCTAACGGGAAAGTTTATAGCATCAACAAATGAGAAATATCTCAAATAAACTACCCAACATTACACCTCAAGACATTGGAAAAATGCCCAAAATTAGTAGAAGAAAATTAGTAATCATAGATTATAGTAGAAATAAAGAAAATAGAGACTGTAATGGTACAAAAGAGCAATCAAATGAAGACTTAGGTTTTTAAAAATATTAACATAATTGACAAACCTTTAACTAAACTACGAAAAAAAGAGATGACCCAAATAAATTCAGATGAACAAGAAGACATTGCAACTGTAACTACAAAAACACAAAAGATCACTAGAGACTATTATGAACACTTACCTGTATGCCAAAAAATTAGGAAACTTAAAAGAAATTGGTAAATTCCTGGACACATATAACCTACCATGATTGAATGAAGAAAAAATAGAACACCCACTCAAACAGACCAATAATAAGTAAAAAGAATAAGTAATAAAAAGTCTCCCATCAAAGAAAAGCCCAGTACCTGATGGCTACATTGCAAAATTCTAAAAAACATTTAAAGAACTAATGTCAATTCTTCTCAAGCTATTCAGAAGGAAGGAAGGAGGAAGGGAGGGAGGGAGGGAGGGAGGGAGGGAGGGAGGGAGGGAAGGAAGGAAGGAAGGAAGGAAGGAAGGAAGGAAGGAAGGAAGGAAGGAAGGAAGGAAGGAAGGAAGGAAACAAAAATGAATTGAAGTGAATTCTTCCAAACTCATTCTATGAGGCCCGCACTACTCCAACACCAAAACCAGACAAGGACACAAACGAAAAATGAAAGCTATAGGCCAATATCCCTAATGAACATAGATGCAAAAATCCTCAATAAAATACTAGCAACTTGAATCTAACAGCATATCAAAAAGATTATTCACCATGAGGTTCAAGGATGGTTCAATACACAAAATTTATAAACATGATATATCACATTAACAGAATGAAGAACAAAGCCAGATGATTATACCAACAGACACAGTAAAAACATTCCATAAACTTCTATATCCCTTTGTGATAAAAACTCTAAACAAATTAGTTGTAGAAGGAACATACCTCTATACAATAAAGGCCATACATAACAAACCCATACCTAACATACTGAATGGGGAAAAGTTGAAAGTTTTTTCTCTAAAATCTGCAACTACACAAGGATGCGCACTTTGACCACTTCTATTCACTATAGTACTGGAAGTCCTAGCTACAGCAGTTACAGCAGAGAAAGCAATAAAGGACATCCAAACAGGAAAGGGGAAAGTCAAATTTTATGTTTGCAGATAATGTGATATTATATCTAGAAAACCCTACAGATACACCAAAACATGTTAGAACTAATAAGTCCAGTCAAGTTGCAGCATACAAAATCAACATACAAACATTTATGCCATTTCTATATGCCAACAGCAAACTCTGAAAATGAAATCAAGAAAGAAATTCCATTTACAATGACTACAAAAAAAAAATGCTTAGGAGTAGATTTAACCAAGGAAGTTAAATAATCTCCACACTAAAAACTGAAACATTGATAAAAGAAATTGAGAACACTAATAAGTGAAAATATATCCTTTATTTACCTATTGAAAGAATTAATATTCACAACATGTCCATACTACCCAACGTAGTCTACAGATTCAATGTAATCTCTATCAAAATACCAATGACATTCTTCACAGAAATAGAAAAAAAATCCACAATTTTTTATGGAACCACTAAAGACCCAGATAGTCAAAACAGTCTTGATCAAAAAAGAACAAAGCTAGAGGCATTACACTCACTACTTGACTTAAAAGTATACTACAAAGCAGTAGTAACCCAAGCAGCAAGGTATTGTCATAAAGACAGACATACTGACCAATGGAACAGAACAGGGAAACTGGAAATAAATCCACTCATTTACAACAAACTAACTTTCAACAAAGGCACCGAGAACACAGAATGGGGAAAGGGCAGTCTCTTTCATAAATGTGATGGGAAAACTGAATGTCCACATGCCAAGAATGAAACTAGACATCTCTCTCTACTTACAAAAATTGACTCAAGATAGATTAAAGATTACATGTAGACCTGAATCTATGAAAGAAACAGACTAGAAGAAAACAGGAGAAATGCTTCATGACATTGGTGTGAGCAAGAGTTTTTTTTTGTTTTTTGTTTTTTGTTTTTTTTTTTTATAAGACCTCAAAAGTATAGGCAACAAAAGTAAAAATAGTCAAATGGGATTTATATCAAACTAGATAGTGTCTGGACAATAAAAATAAGAACCTATAGAAAGGGAGAAAATATTCACAAACTATGCATCTGACAGACAGCTACTAACCAGAATATATCAGAAGCATCAACAACTCAATAACAAAAGAACAAATAATCTAAAGAATGGGCAGACGATCTGAATAGACATTTATAAAAAATAAAACATATGAATAGCCAACAGGTATATTTGAAAATGCTCAACATCACTAATCAGAAATATGCAAATCACAACCACAGTGAGATACCATGTCACCCCAGTTAGAATGGCTATTATCAATAAGACAAAAAATAACAATTGCTGGTGAGGATGTGGACAAAGGGGAACTTTTATACACTGCTGATCACTATGTAAATTATTACATCCATTATAGACAACAGTATGGAGTTTCCTTAAAAAATTAAAAATAGAACTACCACATGATCCAACAATCCCACTACTGGGGATACATCTAAAGAAATAAGATCAGCATGTCAAAGATATATCTGCACTCTCATATTTACTGTAGAACTCTTCACTATTAGCCAAGATATAAAATCATTCTAAATGTCCATCCATAGATGAACAAAAAAAGTGACATATATACACAATGCAATACCTTGCATATACAGTGCATATATATGCAAGGAATATATACACATTCAGCCACATAAAATAAAATCCTGTCATTTGAGACAACATGGATGAACCTAGAGCACTTTATGTTAAGTAAAGTCAAGCCAAGCACAGAAGGATGATCTCACTCATATGTAGAATCTAAAAAAAAAGTTGGTATCACAGCAGTAGAAGGTGAATAGTGGTTACTAGAGGCTGTGGATGGGAAAAAGAAGGAGGAAATGGGGACAGGTTGGTCAATAGGTAAAATGTTACAGTTAGGGAAAAGAAAAATTCTGGTACTCTATTGCACAGTAGGGTGACTATAGTTAACAATAATGTATATTTCAAAATAGCTAGAAAAGAGAAGTTTGGGTCTTTCATTACAAAGAGATGACAACTCTTTGAAGTGATGGATATTTCAATTACCTCGATTTGATCATCACAGAATGTATAGATGTAACATTTCACTGTACCCCATAAATATGTACCATTATTATGTCTACCAACATCTACCAAAACAGTCAATAATAAATAGAAAGCCTTCATACAACAATAAAAAATAAGGATATTAAATCAGTAGTAGAAAACTTCCCAAAAAAGAAAAGCCCAGGACCAGACAGCTTTATGGACAAATTCTACTAAACATTCCAAGAATAATTAATACCAATACTTCTTAAACTCTTCCAAAAAATAGAAGAGGAGGAAACACTTCCAAGTTCATTTTGTGAGACCAGCATAGGCCAGAAAGAGAGCCACACAAATATGTCCAACATGTTTTAGAGCATATTTTTGGCGAAGGTGCAAAAGCAAGTCAATGGAGGAAAGACAGCCTTTTCAACAAATGATATTGAAGGAAGCCACAATATCCACAAGCCACAAAAATAAACCCTGACTTAAACTTCACACCACATACTCACATTACATCAAAGTGAACCATAAAAATCATAAAACTGTTGGAAGAAAAAGAGGAATAACTCTAGGACCTAGGAATAAGCAAAGAGTTACTAGACTTGATACAAAAACATGATCTTTAAAACGAAAATCTGATAAACAACTTCATCAAAATTAAAAACTTTCACTCTACATATGACCCTTTCAAGAGGTTGAAAAGACAAGATATCAGCTGGGAGGAAATATTTGCAAACTACAAATACAATAGGGAATTGTGTCTAGAATAAAGAACTCTGAGAATGCAACAGTAAAAAGAAGAGAATCCAATTAGAAAATGTGAAAAAACATTTCTCTGAAGGGATGGCAAATAAGCACAAGAAAACAGATACAATATCTTGGCCAGGAGTGGTCACTAGGATTACACTTGTAATCCTAGCATTTTGGGAGGCCAAGGCAGCACTTGAAGCCAGGAGTTCTAGATAAGCCTAGCAAACATGGTGAAACCTGTTCTCCCCATATCTACTACAAATACAAAAAAATTAGCCAGGTGTGGTAGCACACACTTGTAATCCTAGCTACTCGGGAGGCTGAGGTAAGAGAATGTTTGAACCTGGGAGGTAGAGGTTTCAGTGAACCAAGATCCCCCCTCCTGCCACTGCGCTCCAGTCTCGGGCAAAAGAGACCCTGTCTCAAAAAAACAAAAGAAAAGAAATACAATATCTTTTAGTCATTAGGAAAATGCAAACTGAAACACAATGAGATATCAATACACACCTATCGAAATGGCTAATTAATGACAACCCTAAATGCTGGAAAGAATTCAGATAAACTTGATCAACTGTACATTGCTGGTGGGAATGTAATATGGTACAGCCAAACTGAAAAACAATTTGGTAGTTTCTTATAAACCTAAACATGCAACTACCAGCAATTACACCCTTGTGCAATTTATTTCATTAGAAATGAAGACATATTCATACAAAAGTCTGTGCACAAATGATCATAGCAGCTTTGCTTGTGATAGTCCAAAACGAAAAATCCCAGATGTTCTTTAATGGGGGAATAATTTAAAATACTGTGGTACATTTGTACCATGGAATACTATTCACCTATAAAAAGGAACAAACTCTTGATACACACAACTTGGATAAAGCTCCAGTAAACTATGCTGAGTGAAAAAAAATCCGATCTTTACATACATTATTATACCATTTATATTGCATTCTTGAAATGGCAAGATTAGAGAGCTCGGGAACAGATTGGTAGCTGCCAAGGGTCTCCAGGGGAAGAAAGGAGGTGGCTATGACTATAAAAGGCTAGCATAAGGGATCTTTGTGATGAACTGTTCTGTATCTTGACCATGGTGGATGTCACACAAATCTACGTATGTAAATGCGTGCACCCACCCGCGCACACACACACACACACACACACACACAGAGTGCGTGTAAAATTGGAGTGGTGTGAATAAGGATATGATACATAAATTTTATGAATGACAATTTCCTGGTTATACTCTACTTATGCAAGATGTTATGAATGACAGAAACAGGGGGAAGGGTATATGAAATTTCTGTGTATTGTATCTGACAACTGCATGTTAATCTACCATTACCTCAAAATAAACTTAAAAAACAATAACAATCCAAAGCTTCATGCCAGAGACTCTAATTTATTTTGTCTGTGATGAAGCTCAAGGAATCGATATTTTTTTTAATAACTTTTATTTTAAGTTCAGGGGTACAAGTTTGTTACATAGGTAAACTTGTGTCATGGGGGTTTGGTATACAGATTATTTCCCCATCCATGTATTAAGCCTAGTACCCATTAGTTTTTTCTGGTCCTCTTCCTCTTCCTACCCTCCACCCACTGATAGGCCCCAGTATGTGTTGTTCCCCTCTGCGTGTCCATGTGCTCTTATCATTTAGCTCCTACTTGTAAGAAGATTCTGTATTTGGTTTTCTGTTCTTGTTAGTTTTCTAAGGATAATAGTCTCCAACTCCATCCATGTCCCTGCAAAGGACATGATTTTATTCTTTTTATGGCTGCATAGTTTCCATGGTATTAAAAAAAAAAGCCCTTAAATCAGAGCTGTGTGAATCTCAAGTTGAGGACTATTGCTAGATGCTATCCCTACTATTCAGACTGAACATGTCTGCATTTCATCTGTATTTCCTGTCTTTTAAACACTGTGGTTATTCTTTTTGGATTCACTCTCCAAAAATTCACTCTCACTTTTTGGATTCATTTCTCTCTCTCTCTTTCTTCCTCTCTCTGCTTTAGACTGAGCTGGTATTCAGTCCTAGCCTACATTACTCAAAGCTTCATATTGTTATAACCATACATTGCAACATTGAGTTCCATACTATTGTCAGTAATATAATTGTATTAATATTTTAATAAATTATGTAAAAGCTACCAACAAATATAATTTAACAAAAATAAGCTTATAAATATTTCGATATCAGAATTTCAGAGATATTTACAATTACTGTTTTTAGATTTGTTTTGTTTTCACCACTTTCATGTACTAGAAACAATGTAAGTTTAGCCTCCATTCAGAAGGCATTTTAACTTGGAACATCAATACAGTTTTTATGTGTTTTTAATTGTTCCTTCTGCAACAGATTAGCTCATTACTGTAGACACCAGCAAACCTTGTCAGCAAATAAAATGACAAATAAAAATGATAAAAGAGAGGTTAAGTCTCATTTGGAATATAGTACAGTTGTAATGAAAATACATGTACATATTTACATACACAAAAAGAGCTCATACTTTCAGCCCACTTGTTTCGAACAACTCCTGATTAAATAAAATTCCATGACAACTAGAAAGTCTGTCTTACAGTGCCTATTGCAGTCAAATCAGACTTGAGTTGTAAGTGAAAACAATTAGAATTTCACCTCCTCCTATGTGATTTTTTCTAGGGAACGGGCATTCTGAAATAAAGATTCTGTCAGAAGAAGCTGACAATTATGGGTTATAATTGAAACCCACACAACTTCTTTGTTATAGTTACTTTATAGTTACTTTAAACCATAGTTTAAAGTTAGTTTAACTTTAAATAACTAATAAATAAGTAACAGTTATTTTAAAACATAGTGTTTCTCTGGCTAGAGACCTAACATAGGATGTTGGAGAGAATTTGTTTTTTCATGATGTGGCATTTAAATACTTTTGTGAATTGTGATGATCATTACTAACCATCATGACTGCCGGTATTTTCTTACTGCAACCTCTTCCAAAGAAGTTTGTGGTACATTTCATGTGAGCCAAGTATAGCTAATGATCTCAGTAGTAATTGATGCCTTGGGTGATTACCCTTTCCCTGACTGCTAAGTAGGCTAAATGGCTAGGTAGCCATAATTATATTGCTGTGATGTTGCTGCAACCCTGAACTGAAAGCCAGCCATGCCCACCACATAGCAAATACTCTTTTTTTCATGATCATATGATTTATTGTCCTGTATCTGAAGCTCAGCTTTGCAATTTTTTCATTTAATAGCATGGGTAAATGAATCATAGGATTTACTGAAAAAGAAGAGTATTTAAATGATTGAATGGTATAAGAATCAAAGGTAACTGACAGTATTGCCAATATTGTGATTTTTTAAGAACATACGCATTTGTTTTCTAAAAAATAACATTTTCTCATGATAGTTTTGGGAGATTTTCTCATGGAGCTCTTTTTCCCAAGCATGTACTCAAACTCCAGCTAGGAGTCTCTGAGTCTCAGTTTTAAAAGACTTGATTTCCCGTGGGCTACAACAACCCTCAGCAACAGACCAATCTCACCCTTGGATGATATTTAAACAACTTCACTCAACAGCCTGGCTCTCGAGATCTAGTTATCCTAGCTGAATCCATTTGTTTCTTTTCAGACTTCATTTCCACCGGAATAATCAAAATTCTATAGGTTTTCCTTCCTTTTTAGTCTCTGTAAGTCCCACGTTGTTTCTCCCGCACCTTTTCAGGGAGGAAGGTGTATCTCATGCTCCACTAGAGAAAGAGAGGCTGGAGGTGTCCCTCTCTCCTTGGTTCTAGCTTGAGAGCCATATGCTTGAAAAGAGCCCTTTGGGGCCATAGGCATGTAGAAAGGGGTTTAATGTTTCCGGGCGCTCTCCTTTGATAACTTTTCTCCTTCTGAGATAGCATTTCATTTGGCAAACCTTTGAACAATTTGAGGCTTGAGGCCTTTCTGTTTCAGCCCAACCTTTTCTCCTAAGCAATAAAAGAATTCAGGGAGCAGCCAAGAAAAAGAAAGCCAGAAGTTAGCTGACTGAAAGCCTAGACCCAGATTTAAGGACACTCTTCTAGACTGTCCTACGACTGAGCTGGCCTTGTTTATGTCAGCATCTCCCCATTTTCTCTGGTGCCACTTAGCTGTGTCCTCAAACTCTGGTGTATCTAAGAGTCACCTCAGACTCTTATTTACCAGGTCAGTTTCTGAGCCCCACCCTCAGATTCTAATTCAGCCTGGCTATTGCACAGGCACCTTAACCTAGGACTAAGCAAAGAACTGTCAGATTTGATGGCCAAAAAAAAAAAAAAAAAAAAAAAAAAAAAAAAAATCCATAAAAGGAGTAAATGTGATCAACAGAGCCCATGTCTTTAATTTCCTGGTAAAGATAATAGGGTTGGCTCATGACTGTGGTCAATAACTTGTGAATAGCAGAAAATCCTGAGTACAGCTCAATCTCTTACATAATTGCATCTTCTCTTAACAAGTAGAGCAGAATCTCCTTCTCTCAGGCCCCTCTATTCAAAAATTTACCAACTGAAATAGATTGTTATCTCTCATTCCTAACTATTCAGAGGAAAAAAAGGAATTGGCCTTTATTGAAATAATTACTTTATCTTATCTGTAAAGCGCCATTCTTCTAGCACTAGGATTGTATGATGTGAAGTAGAGGTTGAGATTCATTTTAATTCGTGTCAACATTTCATCACTCTGTTAACAAGTTTTATTTCTCCATTGGAATTATTCAACTCCTTTGTTGAAAATTAAATGAGTGTGTGAGTTGAGCTCTTTTTGAGCTCTTCTGTTCCACTGATCTATTTGTCATTCCTTGTCCCAGTACCGTGTTGTATTGATGATTCTGGCTTAATAGTAATTCCTGAAATCAGCTAATGGGAGTCTTCTAGTTTTTTTCTCTTTTTTAAGAATTCTAGGTTCTTTGAATTTCTATATTAATTTCAGAATAAGCTTGTCAAATTCTATAAAAAAACAAAAACAAAACCTGTTGGAATTATTAAAAATGTTGATTTTATATACTAATTTGGAGACAACCTAAAATAAAGAGAGATACAGACTCTCCCCAAAAAGTTTATTCAGGAATATGCAGGAGATTGGAATCCAGGATATGTATGCTACGATGAATCATAGGCATATCTGGAGCTATTAGGATAAGGGGAAACTTTTAAAGACAAAGAGGAGAGGTCCATGTAAGCTATTCTGAAACAAAAATCACTGGTCACATAGGTTTGTTGAAGGAGCCATTGCTAACTCATTGGTGGAGACAGCCATTGCTAGGCAAGTGTATTTGTAGGAGTGGCTTATCTGGAACACTACAATTTTGAGGGATTTCTTGTGATAAGCCCTGTTACAGACATATGTGTAGGACCTTTATAATGAGCAGGATGAGTAGAACATGCAGAACATCTGATAATTTCTTAGTTTTCAGATGGTTCTTTTGATACATTTTATATCAGACATAGGAGTATGAGATCCCCTCCTTCATGACTCCTGGCTTACTTTGAGTCTAGTGTAAGCCATTGCATCTTGGCATCAGTGACTTTTACCTTTCCCCCTTTATATTAAGATCTTTCTCTGAAGGTATCACTGGTCAATTAACCTGCAGTTAGGATTTTACTGTCTCTCGACGCCACGATAGACCTTCCTTATTGGTCTGGTCATATGCTAGGGAAGTAGCCAGCAATTATGAGTCAATGTCAAGAATCTTTGAGCAAGAAGGTTTGCAAGTAGTGGTCCTTGTGAAATTTGTCTGGGGTTCATTGTTAAATTCAGTTTTGTCAGTTTCATAGTTGTTGCTTATTATTTTGACATGTTGGGCTAGCATTCTGCTAGGTGTTGTATTTCTGCTGAAATTTGACAGGCAAAAGGCACAAAATTTAAAGAAAATAATACCAAGCAAAACCAAAAGGAATATAACAAATCCACAATGATTCTGAGTCAAGAGCCCAAACAACCAACAAACAAAAAGACCTTTGGGGACTGAATAAGACCTATCATCGTCACCAAGTCTGTTTTCTTATCTTATGCAGTTGGGTCTCAATTTCCTCAGATGAATTGATCTAACTACAGCATATGGTATTAGCAGTGGTTACGGATGCATCTTTGTTCAGCTAGTAGGTAGCAATTACATTATTTAGTACCCCATAACTAAATTAAATTAAAGCAAATATTGCTAACTCTATGAAAAGGGATCACTGGTGCAATTTGAACAAAAGTTGTGTGAGGGATATGTTTAAATTACTTATTAGGTAGACTAAAGGCTCTCTTAGGATACATAAAGATTTGGGTTAGACGTTTTGTCAAGTTACCTGCAGAATCTGTTTGTGCAATTCTAATTACAACATTATTTTTGGTATGAAGAAAGAAAGAAAAGAAAAGAAAGAAGAAAGAATGAGAGAGAAAAAGAGAGAAAGGAAGAGGGAGAGAGGCAGGAAGGGAGGGAGGGAAGTAGGCATAAGCAAGGCAAAAATAAGAGAGATAAGAGTTTCATGATAGAAGTCTTGTCCTAATGCCTTGGGAAAAGCTGTCCACAGCCTGAAGCTGTCAACCTCTTGTTCTAGTTTGCAGTTTGAATGTCTATGGTTATGGCATCAGGGGGCTTGGTAAATTTTTATGTAGCCCACACATGAGGCACAATGTTTTCCTTTGAAATTTGCATCAAGTCATCCAGCTTCAGCTTATAGGGTTTTAGGAACAAAGCAATTCTTATTCCTGGTGGGAGACTTGCAGCCAGATATTGTGGGAAGCTAGAATAATTTAAGATCTAGTCCTGTAACTGCAGTTTAATAAATCAAACAAATTTCAATATTTTTCTTTTAAAAGAGCAAAAATCCTAAAGCCCAGGATAGAAGCAAAGAAAAAGTCCAAGGTTAAAACATAGTTTCTATTGCTTTAAACATTTCATAAAGACAATACAAACCTGTATAACCAGCAAACCCAGGCAAAAGTGTCTGCACTACGTTTAAAGCCAACAATTCTGAAGGCATTCTTAGTTTACAAATTTTCACACTAGATTTATTTGCCAAAGAATATTTCAGATTACATGAACTAAATGACACTTCAGTTAGTTTATATTTTTCTGATAAAATACTTGATTTAAACACTTATGGTAGGTTTCTTAAAGTCAATTAAAAAGAGCTCTTCACAAATTCTGGAGATATCATTAAAATATCTTTAAATTCTTTTAAAATATCTTATCAGGTTCAGCCGGAACAAACAGCAGTATTTACAGCAGTATTGAACTCTTTAGGTGAAATGAGATAAAAACTTACATCTCAAAAGAATAAAACTTAGATCTATCTAAACATCATTATTAGTTGAGACAAAAAACAGGATATAAAAGTCCAGTTAAGATAGCTAGGAAAAACCATCTTAAACAAGGTAAGGCTTACTATGTACATTTTAAACCAATGCCCTTTTCATTGTAAGAGATTCTAGTGACTTAGTCTTTCCTCTTTTACTGGTGTAGAGAGATAGACACCCTTGTAAATGAAGACTTTCTTTAAAGATGTAGTTTTTTTCCACAAAGATTCTCAAAATAACCAGTCAAATGTCAGAAATGTGTATCTGGAGACAGATTATTTTGGGTAAGTGGTCTTTTTAACTTAGCTTGTTTCTTAATTAGATATCTGAGTTAAGGGTGGGGTCCTTTAATGAAAAGGGCAAAAAAAACAACCAGTAGAAGCTTTCTGGAACATCCCTCCAAGCCCCCAACAATGCTGATGGTTAACAGAGATTACTATCAAAAGGTGGGCAGCCTGCTTTTTAATGTCCTGTTTGTTTGCACAAATGGCAACAGTTTTCTGGAAACTGCTATTTTATGGGTTGCTTATTAAAGTAGGACCCTGGCGAAGGTCCAACAGTCATTCTAGGTTGTTGGTTGGCATGGAGCTGCTATAATCGCAACGCCGTTTATTTGAAGCTTCTTCCCCCAACCCCTTGGCTGGAATGCATAAGAAAAAACAAAACTTTCCATAAACCTTGAAGTCAGTAACAGATTCATCATTCTTTCATGAGGAGGTCTGGTTGTTTCAGCAATCAATGCAAGTAGGAAAACACTTTCAGAATAAATACATTTTATTATTGCCCTGAACTCAAGACTTTGGCCTAGGCATAAGGGTGGTTAAAAAAAAAAATACAGTAAATGAATCTGAGAGTCAAACTTTTATAAATACTTATCAAGTTTTTTTCATTTTTTCCTTTGGGGCATTCAAATAATCAAGTGAAAAAAATCAGCCTATTCAAAGTAAGCAGGGAAAGATAGAGAGATTAGAAGCCTTTATACACCAATCAAAAATACATCTAATTTTTTCTGAAGCATTTGGGATTCCTTCTAATTTTAAACGTACTTCTTAAAGTGCAGTGTTATTAATGTAGAATGTTCTACATAATGGTAATTATAATTTTAAGTTATCTTTATTGTATCTTCTCCATCAGTTTAAAAATACACACAAGCATGTGTGATTTACCACAAGTTTTAAACCAGGCATGCAGATCAAACCAAATATTGGATCAGGTGTGCAGACCACCCAAAAACTGAACCGAAAGAATACTCACCAGAAGGACAGTGCTCTTAAATCAGGAAAGACTTTCCAGGAAACACAAAAATTATTTTATAGGCCCAGAAGGCAGCCTTATCCAGACTAGATCCTGAATAAGGTCTGGGAGCCCTACCAAAAATAGGAATTAATAAGGTATAATATTAATGTTATGCTGACTTCATTAAGTGAGTTGCTATGTATTCACCTCTCCTCTATTTTCTGACTGAGTTCTTGAAATTATTTCCTTAATATTTGACAGAATTCCAGAGTAACCCATCTGGGTCTGAATTATAGAAAGGTTTTTAATAATGAATTTAATGTCATTAATATATAAAGTTTCCTCATCTATTAAATTGGGACAATAGTAGTATACCCCTTTTGTAGGTTTTTAGTCAAAATTGGTTGCTTTAATACTTTTTAAGTTTCTGTAATGCCTGGCACATAGAAAGGATCAGGAGACAACCAAGAAATAAAGCTTCTATTAGTATTTGGATGCTTTCCATTCAAGGTTTGATGCATATAAATATTTTTAAAAATTGGCTGGCGTGGTGGCTCACGCTGTAATCCCAAGCTTTGGGAGCCTGAGGCAGGTGGATCATTTGAGGTCAAGAGTTCAAGATCAGCTTGGCCAACATGGTGAGACCCTGTCTATACTGAAAATACAAAAATTAGCCCAGAGTGGTGGTAGGCACCAGTAATCCAGCTACTTGGGAGGCTGAGGTAGGAGAATCACAGGAGAATTGCTTAAACCCGGGAGGCGGAGGTTGCACTGAGCCAACGATCAGGCCACTGTACTCCAGCCTGGGCGACAGAGTGAGACTCCATCTCAAAAAAAAAAAAAAAAGAAAGAAAACTCACGTTACATGGATTGATCATATATATATATATAATATATATATATATTTTTTATATATATATATATTTTATTTTTTTCTAGATGGAGCCATGCTCTGTCACCAGGCTGGAGCACAGTGGCACAATCTCGGCTCACTTCAACTTCCGCCTCCCGGGTTCAAGTGATTCTCCAGCCTCAGCCTCCCAAGTAGCTGAGATTACAGGCATGTGTCACCCCGCCCAGCTAATTTTTATATTTTTTAGTAGAGATGGGCTTTCACCATGTTGGTCATGCTGGTCTCGAACTCCTGACCTCAGGTGATCCACCCGCCTTGGCCTTCCAGAGTGCTGGGATTACAGGAATGAGTTACCACGCCCAGCCCATAGATTGATATACTTTTTAAGATACTGCATTTCTCATGTCATTTGATCTTTGTCATTATATATGATTTAACACAAGGATATCCCCATAATATGGTCTCTGTTAGTCGAAGATTTATAGCATATCTAATGCTTCTTTTTATGAAACATTAATATGAAATTCCTGGGTTAGAAGATGTGAACATATTTACACTTTTCATATGAACCATTAAATTGCTTACTCAAAAGTTGCCCCCTTTTCCAAAATTTTTTACAGAAAACTTTTTCCAATACTGGATTCTAATATAATTTTCACTATTGCCTATTTCATCAGTAAACTAAACTTTTTCAATTTTTAAATTACTAAACATAAGTGACATAGAACATTTTCCTCTTCTGTCACTATAATTGTGAATTATTTTTTCATTTGCCAACTTTCATATTTGTGAATTTTTGTACATGTTTATTCAGATGTTTACAAATATGTTAGAGTTTTACATATTGATATTTATACTCTAAGTTTATCATTTACTATTGGTTTTGTGTTTTTAACATACTGAAGTGTCCCCTCCCAGGTTTATCAAAGCATTTAATTATTACTTTGTGATTTCTTTTTCCTTTATGTTTCAAAACTTCATATGTATTCTTACTTAAATCCAATATCCAATTGTATTTTCTTTTTTTTTTTTTTTTTTTTTTTTTAAGATGAGTCTCACTCTGTTGCCAGGCTGGAGTACAGTGGCATGATCTTGGCTCACTGCAACCTCCAAACTCCCTGGTTCAAGTGATTCTCCTGCCTCAGCCTCCCGAATAGCTAGGATTACAGGCACGTACCACCATGCCCAGCTAATTTTTTGTATTTTTAGTAGAGACGGGGTTTCACCATGTTGGCCAGGATGGTCTCGATCTCCTGACCTCGTGATCCGCCAACCTCAGGCTCCCAAAGTGCTGGGATTACAGGTGTGAGCCACCGCGCCCAGCCATATTTTCTTCTATTTTTATTGTATACTATTTTTTAATCATATAATTATTCAGTCCACTTGAGATTTAGATTTATGATAAAAAGAAAGAAAAAAAAATTTTTATCTTTCCTCGCCTATTATTAAAACGTGAGAAAATTGATTCCCAGAGAAGTTACCTGGCTTAGCCAGGGTCACACAACTAATAAGTAATAGAGCTGGGATTTTAACTCCTAACTCTCATATTCTAAAACCCATGCCCAATCTTCTGACAGGCATATTGCTCAATCACCAATTTTCAAATTTTTGGCCTTACTTTTGCAGTATAAACTTCTACATGAACATCTAAAGATCCTTTCGTGTTCTAAAATCTATTTACTGTTGTTCATTAATAGACTGTACATCTATGAAACAGACTACCCAGGATCTACCAACAGAGAGCGAAGGGAATTATAAGGTCATAGGCCTTCAGAACAAGTTAGAAAGTATTGTACATTAAGCTCAGTGTCATAAAAGTAGTTAAGAGAGGGTCTATTTTTTTCCTAATGGTGTTGAAAAAAAATTTTTTTGAGACAGGCTCTCGCTCTGTAGCCCAGGCTGGAGTGCAGTGGCATGATCTTGGCTCGATGCAACCTCCACCTCCACCTCTACCTCCACCTCGCAGGTTCAAGCAGTCCTCCTGCCTGCCTGAGTAGCTGGGACAAGGTGTGTGCCACCATGCCTGGCTAAAAAAGGTATTTTTAAAATAACACTTGCTATTTATACCAAGAATGTTGTCAGGGTTGTGCTCACAGGGCACCATTAGATCCTTAGCTCACTATCTCTACAAATATTAAACTATAATGTCACAATCTATGCCTAATCCCAAGCAGTTTCTTACCTTGAAAGATCCAATTTAAATTCCATGAACACAAACCCTCCAGCTCTGTAAATATTCTTCTCTAACTCCTTCCTTCTATGACACTATTAAGACTCTACTATGGTGCTGTTCTCCCTTTCTTCAGTGAATTCTAATCTGCTTGGTTTATGGACAGGTTATCCAGTGGTATCTGGGGGAGTTTGATACTGTCAGAAAACTGGTGGGTTTTTTGGAGGGGTTTTGTTTGTTTGTTTGTTTTTAGGTAGAAGAGCTAATCCATGGTTTGTTATGAGGAGAAACTCTTCTGTTCAACTACAGTTTATTTTTATTTCCGCTGGGCTCAGGTCATACATAGAAAATAATCTGGCTAAAAGGGAGAAGCAATTACCAATGCTCTCAAAATGCACAATGACAATCTGAAGAGGAAAAGAGAAGAACATTTTATCTATGACTATCTTGAAATCTATGTGAAACTCACAGTCAGTAGCAAAGTTTTCTCATCAGGTAGATTACTTGTGCCTTTGAAAAACTACATAAACTGTTTAATTATTGAAAGACATATAAATTAAAGTAATACACCATTCACCCATTTAATTTATAAAGAAGATAATGCATAAACACATCCTCCCAAAAGAGGGGATTATCTTTAGCATGATTAAATATTAACACAATGCCAGAAGACTAAAGTAGAAGATGGATGGGCTTAAAGTAACATAACATAAATACTTTGAATAATAAAATATTTGTAAATACTTACTAAGGGGGTGGACAAAGATGGGGGGTATAAAGAGAGCAATCTGTCCCAAAGGGAAGGAATATTTTTTCACTAGCAGTTTTTAGAATTGCCAGCACATGGTGATAATGGAAAGCAAGCCAACTTTATCTGGCTCTGAGTTTTATAATTGCTTTTAGAATCTTTGTGGAAAATCCACAGCTTTGTTGTCTGCACTGGGGCTCAGCAGGATAGTCATAGCCTCATGGATTATATTAATTTTAGTATTACTTATGGTTAATATTTTAAATTTTTAAAATTTAGGAACTGTTGTCCTGTGCAGTTAAAAAATTGCTATAATAAATAAGGTGATTTAATCATTTAAGATTATGATGCAAAGTTGATTTATAAAACATTACCAAATTATAGCTGTATGGGTGCTCAGAAAATATAGATTCATACATACATAGATATACACATGTTAGGGTTCAGCAGGCAAAGTATAAACCACAGGCATTTCTTTAATATGATAGAAGATACTTAGAAGTAGTCCATGAGTTACTCAGTATTGGGCTTTGGGTATAGGATAAAAAAGAAAGGTTGGATTACTGATTTACCATTAATATAATACATAACATTTAGTAAATATTTGCCATGTTCTGGACATTACTAAGCCTCTTTCATGGGTTATCACATTCTAATGTCTTCACAACCCACTGAAGAAAGAATACAATCATTCTCCAAGAAGTATAGTAAGTTGTCCAAGATCATACTGGTAGAATATAGTGGATCTCTTGCTTAGCCCCAGGAGTTTAACTACAAAGCCATTGCCCCTAACTGCTATACTGCACTGCTCCTCAGTTTAGACAACTCTTCTCACTAAAGGGTCTAACTTATTCACTTATTCACTAAAGGGTCTAACTTATTATGTGGGAATGTTAATTTTTATATATGTAAAACTTTCTCCATTAGAGCAGAGTGGTTATTCACTGATTCACTAATTCAGTAATTATTTACTGAGACCTATTTCTGATTGAAAATGTATTCAAAATATGAAGATGAGGGATAATATTTCCAAAATATGTTAAATGTTATAATGGGTAGATGCTACAAGAAAAAGAACAAAAGGGGAAGAAGCAACTACTGAAAATTCAATGAGATAGCAAAGTCATCAAAAGGAATCAAAGCTTGAGTTGAACCCTGAAGAACATATTAACAGTTAAACAGCTGGATGACAGTGAGGAGAAGGAAAAGGGAGGAAGCAACAGTTCAGCCAGGAAAACCAGTACAAAGGTGAATGGGAGAGGATAGAGTTTAGGAGAGGAAAAAGAGCATGCCATTACTATCAGAACACAGGGTGAAGTATTGGGACAGGTAGGCAAAAGCCAGGGTATCAAGAATATTCTATATCACCCTGAGTAGTTTAGACTTTATTCTGGAGTGGATAGCAATTCAATGAAAATTTTTCATAAATGGAATGTCACTATCATAACTTCATATTAAAACTTAATCCTAGTAACAGTACAGATTTCAGATGGGAACTGGTGAGGTGGAGAGCAGGCTAGATTCAGGAATATCAGTAATGTGACCACAACAATAATCTAGAAGAAATACCAAGTTCATGAACAAAAGTGATGACATGAGGGATGGAGAGGAAACAGATGAATAAGATAGGGTAAAATATAAATGGCTTGGGATTTTATTCTAGAAAGCAGTACAGGTTGAGTAGACAGAGAGATGTCCAACTGACACCTGAATGTCCAGCTTGGACACCTGAATGGTAGTTTAATCCTCTAGAGTGGCTTCACCATATTTATAGCCCCTTCATAGGGTCTTATACAATATGCACAACCATAAATCATGATCCAGATGGCATTTTCCATTCTAGGAGGCTGTGTTCCATGTCTTATACTCTTTTCCAGGATTTGAGTAGAAGCAAATAAAAGTAATGACTCTTCTCTCTCTGATAACAGAAATGCATTTCTAAACCTTCCCTTTTTAAAATTCAAATAAAAGTATATCTTTTTAAACCCTAATAGATATGGTTTGACTTTGTCCCCACCCAAATCTCACCTTGAACTGTAGTTCCCATAATCCCCATGTGTGATGGGAGGGGCCCGGTGGGAGGTAATTGAATCATGGGGGTGGTTACCCTCATGCTGTTCTCATGATAGTGAATTCTCACAAGAGCCGATGGTTTTTTCATGGGCTTTTCACTCACTTTGCTCCCATTTGTCTTTGCTGCCACCATGTGAAGAAGGATGTGTTTGCTTTCCCTTTCACCATGATAGTAAGTTTCCTGAGGCCTCCCCAGCCCTGCGGAATAGTGAGTCAATTAGAACTCTTTTACCCAGTTTCGGATATGTCTTCATAGCAGCATGACAATAGACTAATACACTAATCTCTGCCAAAATGACCCTAGATTAGCTCAGAGTAGTGGAACTATATAATGATGAAGCATTTCAGCCAGCAACATTCCACAGAAAACTAGCAGGCAGAGAAAAACTTCCTATACCATGCTGATTACAACTACTTCTCCTTCCTCTCCCCATTCAGGTGCAGATATAAAATTTTTTTAAATATCTAGGCCCACACACAGATGTTTTGTTGCTCATCATGTAAAAAAAGAAAAGCATTACTAAATGAAGCTTAAAAAATCTGCTAAATATCTATTCCAGAGAGAAGTATCACTACATACTATTTAGCAAAAGCCCTTAAAAGTTTGTATTTCTTGCTAAATATATTTTAAAAATTGTTTTACTGGGACTGAAGTCTGCCAGAAACACTTGTATTTATAATGGAAAAGAGAATGTGAATAATTTCATGCCTTTTTTGATCCCAAGCACAAATCCGCAATCTACAAAACCATAAGATTAGTTGAATAAGCAGTACTCTAAAGAAAGTTTGTAATAATTACATACATGTGAAATATTAACAGAGATTTTCTCTGTGTCTCTTGCTCTCTCTCTCAACAATGACTGTCCTAAGTGTCTCTCTCTCTCTCTCTCTCTCAACAATGACTGTCCTAAAAAGAGCATTAGTTATTGGTTTAGAGAATATATTTGAAAATCCAAACTGTCTGTGTTTATATCCCAGTTTTGACTCTTCCCAGCTGATAATCCTGGGAGTTTATTGACTTCCCTGAGCCTCATCTTCCTCAACTAAAAATGGAGATTATAACAGCTTCCAAATGATAGGACTGTCACAAGGATTGAGTGACACCATACATGTAAAGCTGCAAAATGCTGTATAAATACAGCATATGATAATAACAATCACAAATATTATATTATTAATCTAAAATTAAATCTGTCATTCCAAAGTAGCAACAGTGTTTTGTATGCTATAAATTCCATAAAATTATGACAGAAGAAAAATTAACCATAATATTTTTTAGTTCAAAATGACAAAAATCTAACTTTGATGGTCAAGAGGATCGTTAACTTCAAAGATGACAAGATCCAGAATCAAAACAAATTCATTCATCAATCTCTCTCTCTTTTTCTCTGAATCTCCCCCTCCTTCCTCTCATCTCTACTTCCAATGTTTTCCCTTTATATCCTTGACAGGTTTTCTATAGGTTTGCTCTAGGGACTTAAAGCTCTATTCAAGAAAGGGAAATGCCTCACCTGTCCACCTCTGGATTAGTAGCTGTGCCTGGGACAGAGAGGAGATGGAAGCTTCTAATTGTCTAGGAAATGTCAGATTAAGTGAGGGTCTTTTGTTTGACAACTCCACCAGATTTACCCAGATCAGTAAAAGGGTGTTCTTAAAAAGAAGGAATGTTTTCCACAAAGGCATGTGGTGATGAGAGTGCCTAAAGAAAAACTGAAAATCAAAGATGGAATTTACCCTTTTGTTCAGAGAGCAGCATTAACCAGACTGGTTATCCTGGGACTTTGCCAAGACTCCCTGATGGGTAGCATCAAATTGGCATACTGCACCCTGCTATAAAAATGTACAACTTTGATGTGCTTTGACACTCAATTGAATTAGTGTACTAGCCTTTCATTTATTTTGCTACTTTTTATATATTCAATTCTAATAACAATCTAGGGATATTTTAGCCAGAAGTATTATATTTTAATGCATGCATATGGAGGGATTAAAAAAGCTTTAATAAGTCTGGTGATAAATGCATCTATATAAGTTTTAGAGCATGTTATGCTTACTAAAAATGAACTATTCGGCCAGGCACGGTGGCTCAAGCCTATAATCCCAGCACTTTGGAAGGCCAAGGCGGGGGGATCACGAGGTCAGGAGATTGAGACCATCCTTGCCAACATGGTGAAACCCCATCTCTACTAAAAATACAAAAAAATTAGCTGGGCATGATGGTGCACGCCTGTAGTCCCAGCTACTCGGGAGGCTGAGGCAGGAGAATCACTTGAACCCAGGGGGCAGAGGTTGCAGTGAGCCGAGATTGTGCCACTGCACTCCAGCCTGAGCGACAGAGCAAGACTCTGTCTAAAACAAACAAACAAACAAACAAAATGAATATTCAATTAAAAATGTCAACCACTTGGTCCAAATGATGGATTAATGTCAAGGTCAGTGTAAGAAGGTGATCATTAGAAAACCCTTAGAAAATCTGTTGATATTTAGAAATTTATCATCATTTGAAAAACTTGTAATAAATAAATTCAACAAATATTAACGATTTAACATAAACAAGACATTACTAGTAAGTTGTCAAAGGAATTCTCCTGTTTGCCTTTTCTAGCAGGTTGGTTAATTATTAGGATGAGATGGTTCACTTAATTGACAAATTTATGTCAATTGGTTAAGTTGGGGTCATCTGAGGTAATATGGATCATGTGTATTAAACCTTGAAATGTATTTATTCAAATACTGGTGTTTTATTTACTTGTTGTTTGACTCTAGGCATAAATCTAACTTTGTGAACATTGTTTTTGTCCTTCTATGTGGCAGGAATAAAAAAAAACACATATGTTACTCTGAGGATGAAGCATGATTATAAGTTAGTACATAGAAGTATGATTGATTCTCCTCAGTTCACATAGCTTAGGCTGCACAGGTGGATTCATGAAGCCAAGATATAAGGCATTTTGAAACATGAAGAACTAATAGAACTTTTAGAAACCCAATTACTATTTGAAAATCAATTTACATTTTAAATAATACATTTCTATTTGAATTACATTTTAAGTAATATTTTTCTTTTTCTATTACCTCACCAGTATAAACTAACACAAAAAGTTTTTACTCCAACTGTGCTTATAACAGGTAGACAGGATTTTACCTCCCACATGGTTCTAAATTTAACCAATACTTCTCTAACACCAGCAGCAAAAGCATATTTTTTATTATGTGAGCACTTGTAAAATTTTGAAAATGCAACAAACTGTTTCTTCAACAGAAAATTAAATCTAACTATAATACCCTTATTGACTTTCCTTGGAAACAACTAAATATAAAGACATTGATTTTTCCACATTCTAACTTTATCATATCAAAATGAGTCCACTTCCAAGTTTGCAAATATGTCACTGAAGATATTGTAAAATATTTCTGAAATAGTAATATAGACATTCTGAATCTATTTTTTTTTCTTTGCTCTAAGAAGCATATTAGCTAGCAATTACTAGCTTCCATGAGTAAATCCTTTCTTGAAATCAGTCACAAATTCAGTAGGTTAATTCTACTAATGTAAGAGTAGACTAAAACAAAACACGATATCTATTAAATATTGAGAATTTAAAGATGTCTTTTTACCTTTAAACATAAAGTTTTGTCTCCATAGTGGAGAACAAGAGAAAAGAGGGAAGAAAGTGACTGTCAGGATGTTGAATCTAAGTGTCCTGAGGCTTTGTTGAGTTTTTTGTTGTAACTACAGGTCCTCTGTCCCACCTTCTCACAATCATGAAATCTTCCAAAAAGATATATGTGCAAGGAACAAGTTGAGACATATGTACACATATTTTTACCATTAACTGAGAGGTTGGTCCTAAAAACCAATATAATTTCCAAGCAAATACGACTAGACTGAAATGAAAATCAGTAGAATCTCATATTTAAAAAGAAGGTGGTCCCAGTTCAACTTCCTAAGATAGTTGCACAGAATTCCAAGAGAGAATTACAGTATTTAAAAGAAACAGTGAAGTTCAAGAAGAGGTTAAAAAAAATCCAATGGCCCACTGCCAAAGAATGCTGAATTTAAGTCTTCTGTTTGTTACACTAACAATCTCCTTGTCTAACATGTTTGATCTTGGATTGAACCCATCTCTAGTAACACATCTCTTACTTGAGAGTAAAGAGATTTGAGCATTTCATAGTGAAAACATCTGCTTTGATAGTAATTATTTTGTTAAGTAGTTCAGAATAACAACTAGGTCTAAATCATCAACCAAGGGAAGAATATAAAATTTCTGCTCCTAAAATTTGCAAATGTTTCTATCAATTGTGAGGAAATAAATAACATGAGAATGTTTCTTCCTTAGAGGTTTCAATTAATGTGTTTTGATGTTTCCTCTAAGACATCAGGAAATAAATCAGAAAAACATTTTTCTTATATTTTTCTCAGTTTTTTATATGGACTCTCCACTCAGCTGAGAAATCTTCTTTAATCTATGTTGCACGTTAGAATATGTTCATGTATAATGGAGACCACAATGAGAATTCCCTGGCTTCCACATTGATGAATATCATTAAATAAGCATGTATTGTTTAAACCTCCTGGGATTTTAGAATTGTTACTCTGCATAACGTAGCCTATTGTGACTGATATACAGAGAGAAACAAAGAATATAAAAAGAGTAAAGTCCAATTACCACAGGTTAACATGTTCCGCATTTTTTCACCCCACATAAAATTTAAGCATATTAACCCCTCTCAATAAATCCCTTGATCCTAGTGAGAAATTAAATTTTTACAAAATATAGGGAAACAAACCTTGAATAACTTTTTATTCCATTCTAATAAAACCAGAGGGATCTTATTAAGACACCCAGTTGCAGTATGAGTTTCTTCATTACTATTTGAAACCAGGGCTTTCCTCATCTGGAACTGATCTAACCTTTTAAGCATGTCCAAAGTTACATTACGCAAACTGCAAGCCTAATGTGTTTCAATTTTCCAAAGTTCCATACAGACAAAAGGGAACACAAGAAAATCACAGTCCAATACCATGAATTATAGAAAACACAAGCGCATCCCAGAATCAATTGTGATGACTGCAGCATGACTCTCTACAGTGCAAATTAACCATTACAGAAAATTCCAAGCTAAAATAGTGTGTCCCCAAACTACTTTTAGTTAGCATAAATCTGGGCTGCCTCTAGGTCTATCTTAGGATAGCATTTTCTTAAAGAATAACACCATTTTAGTATCTTTTTTCTTAAAATGATATGAAATGAGAGAAACTATAAATACACTGTGTACTAATATTTTATTGGTCTGTCTCATAATTCCATATACAGTTTAGATTCTAGTCTACAGCAGCACTGTAGTTCTTTGTTACTGATTATAACAGAGACAGTGTTTTTTTTTTCTTTTCTTAGAAATGAAGAGAAAAAGTAAGATAAAGGGAAAATCTTCCTGAATTCAGCCTTGCCATGTGTCAGTTAAATTAGGCCACTTATCCAAAGTTCATCCTTGTTCACAGGGACAGATATTATATCTGTGTTCCTAGGATTTTCATAACTAGGGAGATAAAAATAAGACATTATTATTAAATATTCTTATACAGCATCACTGAAATACCTTAGTCATTTTGCTTTACTCTTTGACTTTATACACATATGCAAAATTATGAGCAATATACACATGGAAACATACACATGTGCTCTTGCATAAGAGTTCAGAAATCACTACTTATATAAAGAACAAACCTACATCAGTATCAGCCAAGCATGTGGTTGAAGATCTTAGAGAAACTGAAGAGAGAGCCAAATTTAGGAATCTGTGTGTCCTACCAACCATTTCTCTCAATGCTGAATGCAATTGCAAAAAGTAGTCAGTTAGAGACCATCACAGTCATGTAATCTTTTGTTGGCAGTTCCATAACATTTAAAGTATCTTACCATCAACAACAACAACAAAAAAAACAAATGAAAAACCAGTAACCTTCACACTGGAGTTTTTCATGCTTTCTGCTAAACAATTTTCAGAACTAGATCCATACCAGCCAGAGAAAGTTATGAAGGCAAAGTAATTTCCTGTGAGATTTTGATCACTAAATTGTGGCTGCCCCTAACTTTTGAGAGTCCCTTCCATTCATGGACTATTAGCCAACAAACCTTTAATTGGCAAAGGAACTCTTAGAATAAACCAGGCATTTTTTTCACACAAGATTTCACTCCCAAAACACACCCATCTGCATTCACATTCGATGTGCCAATCAGTAGCAGACACCAGCCCTGCCTTCAAGCTGGACAGAGACAGAATTGCCCAGGATTTTGAATGACACCCAGATGCTAAATGGGTAAAGATAATAGTTGGCACAATAGCTAAAGGCTGTCTCATTACATCTATCCTCTTTGTGGCCACTACAGGAAGTTATAAACACAGAATAAACAAATACTTCTTCACTATAGTTGGTACCTGGACAACAATCCCCATAAGAAACATTCCTGGTGAACTGGTTTGGGCCAGGTTATAGTTAACAATAGTCTCCAAATATTTTTAATATTAACAAATAGACAATTGATGATTTATTGGTTAGGGTGTCCACGACTTATTTTATTCTTTACCATTTCCTTCACATTTTTCCCAAATATAAGATAGCAGAAATATTTAAAGATTCATTTTTCCAACTGTGATTTAAATTCCCACATTGGATATCTGAGACAGTCATGAAGTAGTTTAAGCAAAATAACAGATGACAGTAATTTAATTTAGCTCAGTTATTTGTAGACATAATTCTCAAATTTGAAAGCATGGTGGTTAAACTCCACAGTCACTCTACAGACAATTTCAAGACAAAATCATTATTAATACTAAGATCCGCAAATAGGAACAACTACCACTTGCACAACTACCCCCCTTCTTCATCTCCCCCAAAAAAGTCTGATTTATAGCTTTGCATGTAAGCACAGTTAACACTAGACTTAAGTTGTTCAGCTTTTAGAAAGCACTAGAAATGATATATTTTCCTAATACGTTTGGATGAGTTCTCACATTTTTTTCGTGCATTGGATGTGACCAGCCACATTAATGTACTAGAGCACTCAAGTAATGCTTCAAATTGAACTATTAAACATATATGTTTTTAGTAACATGTAAAAGGATTAATGACTTATGTAATAGATACATATTTCTTGAGTTAGTTCATCGAATGGAGATTTCTAACAAATCTTCTGATATAACACTCTTTTTTTTTTTTTTTCTTGAGATAGAGTCTCACTCTGTCACCCAGGCTAGAGTGCAGTGGCACGATCTCAGCTCACTGCAACCTCCACCTCCCGGGCTCACTGATATAAAACTCTATATTGCATCCCAGCATATTATGCATCTAAATGAAATTTTGTATTTATCATAAGTATATGATTTTTATCCAGCAAAACATTAACAACTCTATGGTAGGCTATATTATAAAATTATAACTAAATATAAAAATGTATATTAAAATATAATTACTAAATATTAATGTATTATGAAAATGAAATAAATGTCTCACGTGATATTTTATTTAAAATTCAAACCCATGATAGTTATCAAAAATGTTTTTACTTGATCCTATTCAATAGTAACCCTAATCTTAAGAAAACATTCTGCAGAATTTCTATTTAAGAACATTAAATTCAAAATATATATAGCTGACATGTGACATGTATGTTCATGTTGTTTGTATGTGTGCATGTGCAAGTTGGTTTGTGAAAGTGACTGAAGTTTGTCTTTATCTAATATTCTCTAGGATTAAGAGAAAAAATTGAACCAAAACTGCCTATGGTATTCTTTTATATTGATTTGATTTATACATTTTTAAAATAAGTCAGTGTATAGTCAATTAACAAGACTGATATTCCCACAAATACAGCTTAATATTTAACATTCTACCTGAATCACTGTCTCCCCTTCATAACACTTGTGATTGCCAAACCCTGTATGTTATTATTTTCCTTTATTTTTATTGTTTTATATACCATTTTGATATGCATAATAAAATGATTACCACAGTCAAGCAAATTAACATATCACTTTACATAGTTATCTTTGTTTTTTGGTAAGAGTAGCTAAAATCTACTCTTGGCAGATTTTCTCTATGCAATACTATTAACTATAGTCCTCATGCTGTATATTAGATCACTACTTTTTATCCTATATAACTTCAAGTTTGTAGCTTTTGTCTTACATCTCACCATTTTCTTTTTCACCTTTATTTTAGGTTCAGGGGTACATGTGCAGGTATGTCATATAGATATACTGCATGTTACAGGGGCTTGGGGTACAGATTATTTTGTCACCCAGGTAATAAGCATAGTACCCAGTAGGTAGTTTCTTGATCCTCACCCTCCTCCCACCCTTCACCTTCACGTGAGCCATGGTGTCTGTTGTTCCCTTCTTTGTGTCTATATGTACTTGATGTTTAGCCCCCACTTGTAAGAATATGCAGTATTTGGTTTTATGTTCCTGTGTCAGTCTGCTTATGATAATGGTTTCCAGCTCCATGCTCCTGCAAATGACAATCTCGTTTTTATATGTAGTATTCAACAGTGTATTTGTACTGCATTTTCTTTATCCAGTCTACCACTGATGGACATTCAGGTTGATTCCATGTCTTTGCTACAGCATCTCACTATTTTCTTCTCCTCACATCTGGTAACCATTATTCTACTATTTCTATATATTGGACATTTTTTAGATTCCACATGCAAGTGAGGGATCATGCAGCTTTTTTGTGTGTGGTTTATTTCACTTAGCATAATATCCTCCAGGTTCATCCATGTTGTCCCAAATAACAATATTTTTCTTTTTAGACAAAATCTTACTTTGCTGCCCAGATTGAAGTGCAATGGTGCAATCTCAGATCACTGCACCCTCTGCCTCCTGGGTTCAAGCATTTCTCCCATCTCAGCCTCCTGAGTAGTTGGGATTACAAGCGCACACCACCACGCCCAGTTAATTTTTGTATTTTTAGTAGAGATGGAGTTTCACCATGTTGCCCAGACTGGTCTCGAACTCTTGACCTCAAGTGATTTGCCTGTCTCAGGCCCCCAAGTGCTGGGATTACAGGTGTGAGCCACCACATCCAGCCTCATCTTTTTTTAAAGTAGAATATTTCATTTATATATAAACCACAATTTTAAACTGATCCATCCACTGATGGACACTTAGGTTGTTTCCATACATTGGTTATTGTGAACCACACTGCAACGATCATGAAAGCAGCCATCTCTATGAGGTGCTAATAATTTCATTTGGGTTTACTGGGTCATATAGTAGCTTGAATTCTTTGAGTACTCCTCATGCTGTTTTCCATAATGGCTGTACCAATTTATATTCCCACCCACCGTGCACAAGTGCTTCACATCCTTGCCAACACCTGTTATCTTTAGTCTTTTTGATAAATAGCCATTCTAACAGGTATGAGGTGATATCATTGTGATTTTAACTTTCATTTTTCTAATGAGAAGTAATGTTAAGCATCTTTTCATGTAACTGTTGGCCATTTGCATGTCTTCTTTGAAAAAGTGTCTATTTAGGTCCTTTGTTCATTTTTCAATTGGGTTTTCTTTTGTTGTTGTTAACTATTAAGTTATATAAGCTCATGTGTATTCTGGATGGTAATCTATTAGATTTGTGTATTTTAAAATAAAATAGAGCTCCAATAATGATGGTCTGAGTTGTACAAAGGGTTGTAGTAATGAAGAATGAGAAGAAGGATTTAAAGGCTAATAGAAAACATTTTAAAATTTTGTAGCCTTAGATGAACATTTTAGTCCCTAATTGTAAATTTAAAAATTATATGAAAATAGCTTACGTTTTAAAATGTCTTTGGTAATATTTAACATTAATGACACATTAAGTACTTGAGAGGGCCTTATAAAACTATGTACATTAGGGTAGGGTAATAATCATATTCTTTGTTTTCTGTATTTTATGATCCTTTGACCTCTTGGGGGCCTTGTTAGTCAATGAGAATCTGCTCCTCCCAGGGCTAGTTAATGCCCAGAGTTAGCAAACAACTCCCCTGTGAGCATGCTTTTCATACACAAACCAACAAATTCAAAGTCCATATTCTAACCAGCTCCTTCATCTCATTCTCTCACACCAAGCCAATAGTTCCTCCGCCCTAAGTCAGCCCAGTACCAGGTGCTGGACAACTGTAACTCTCTCTGTATCCCAGAGTCCACTGAAGTTATTCCAACTATCCTATCCTATGTTTACTCAAATTTACCTTCCCTGCATCAGTTTGTTTTCACACTGCTATAAAGAACTACCTGAGACTGGGTAATTTATAAAGAAAGAGATTTAATTGACTCACAGTTCCACATGGCTGGGGAGGTCTCAAGAAACCTACAATCATGGTGGAAGGTAAAGGGGAAGCAAGGCCATGTCTTACATGGCAGCAGGAGAGAGGGGGGGTGGGATGTGGGGCCCACCACACACTTTTAAACCATCAGATCTCTTGAGAACTCACTATCACAAGAACAGCAAGAGGGAAACTGCCCCCATGATCTCATCACATCCCACCAGGTCCCTCCCTCAACACACTGGGCTTACAATTTGAGATCAGATCCCCTTTGTGTGGGGATCACACAAACACAAATCATTGCCTCATTCATGTCTTCTTATGGAAATCACAATAAAGGCTCTGGGCCATAATTACCCTCACTCCTCTGCCTTCTGAATGACCCTGGGCCTTCCCCATGTGGCCCTGTATGGTGTGGCATGCCCCCTTTTCCTGAAGAGTATGAGTAACAAAATTCCCTTAAGTGGCATTAACCTCACTGGATTTCAATCAGTCACCTCTATAAATTAAATCCTACTTACAACCAAAACAGATAGTAATGCCAATGATAAATTATAAAAGAAATATAACGTATTTCTGCATTTTCTTCACTTCTAGTAATGATTCTGTTAAGTTTTTGTGCAAATTAGTTAGTATACCTCTCCTGATTAGTCTCTGAACTGTTCTTTTTCTTCTCACCAAGTTGTTTGTTGTTCCCATTTCTTTCCCACTACCTATTAATCTATACTTGTTCCATATGCTTGCCATTCTGTGTGTGCTTTCCTCATTTATGCTAATTTACTCAAATTCATATATTTACCTAGTCTGTGACTTCATGAGAATAAAACTAAATTAAAATTCTATCAAGCTTATCTTATACTCTGTGAAAAGTCAAAGTCTAAATGGTATGTTAGTTCTTCAGTGAATTAAAGGTAATTATATTGCAAGAACACAGCAGTTTTATTCCACTGGACAACTGTCTATACGTCTGTGAATTACTCTCTAAGGCAGTCTTATAAGAATCAGAGTTCTCATATCCAGGACATCATTGTGTGAATCAAATAAACCTGTAGATATTATAAACCAAATATTTTCTTACTTGCTGTACTGTGTATCACTATAATATTTGTCCATCATGTTTATTAGTACACTTGAATCTCCCTTTTCCACTAGCTTGAAAGCCCTAGAATGAAGAGACTTCTGGTAAAGCCTAGCTAGGGCTTATAATCCCCCATGATCTTGTCCTAACTATATACTCAGATACTGAAGAAATTCAAAGTCAGAGGTTTACTCAGGGCATGTTTATCGAGATGAGAAAATGCCCATTGCGAAGACCTAAACATTTTAATGTCTTCTTTATAGCTACTTTCCATTTTCATTTCTCAGAATCAGGCAGATTGATAGAAGCAAGAGTAATTTTGAAGAAAGTGTCAGAATAACACACTGGGAAGACATAGGTATGTATTACTAGAGTATCTTTTCTTGGTTCATACAGACATTAACTAGAGATTCTTGAAATGAATCTGGTTTATTGTAAGTTTGGTTGCCTACACACCCCTAGCACATTCTATCACACAAATGACAGCTTATACTTAGTAAAAGAGGCCACTTATTGAAAAGCTGATTATTTCCAAGAAACTCCTTCACCCAATTCCCTGTTAAAATTAAAATAGAAGGACTAGACTTTTACAAATCATCAAAGGGATGCATTTCTGCTTTCTAAAGAAGGGAGGGTGGGATGAATGTGACCCACCTTTTCTCACACATCCTCCCAATTTAGAGCTAGAAATTAAGATGTATAAGTATCTATAATAAGTATTTTCCCATGGGTATAAATGTTGTCCCATGAGTATAAATGTTGAGACTACGAAGAGGGAAAAAAGTATGGCAACCTGACTCAAAGACAGGCAACCTCCATCCCTATGTTATTTTCCTATAGGGTTGCATACATTGCTTACTCTTGGGGCAAGGTTATGTTGTTGGCATTCAGATAATAGGTCCACAAATAATTATCTAAGGAATAGTGCAGTATTTTTTTTCTTTTAGAGGGCAAGATAATAGATTTTTATCCCCTGCTGTAATTATGAAGAGTCTTTCCTTATGCTATTTCTAAGCTTAGTCGGAAAAGATTTTAATATGACTTGACTATTGATTACAATGATAAACTTTCTACTGATAAAATTTATTCTTAATATCTATCTTGCTTTATTAGAGGAATGACATTAGCATAAAAATCCGAAAATGTTGTTATAGGTGAATAGTATATTTTTTCTCATATTTTTTAAAGAAATGAAGTTTTATTCCTATATTAGTAACATATGATAAATATAAAACGTTATTGCCGGGTGTGGTGGCTTATGCCTATAATCCTAGCACTTTGGGAGGCCAAGGTGGGCAGATGACCTGAGGTCAAGAGTTCAAGACCAGCCTGGCCAACATGGGGAAACTCCATCTGTACTAAAAATAACAACAAAAAAAAAAAAATTAGCCGGGCATGGTGGCAGGCATCTGTAATCCCAGCTACTTGGGAGGCTGAAGCCAGAGAATCGCTTGAATCCAGGAGGCAGAGGTTGCAGTGAGCCACAATCGCACCATTGCACTTCAGCCTGGGTGACAAGAGGAAGACTCCGTCTCAAAAACAAACAAACAAACAAACAAAAAACAAAAAACAAAAAAACATCATTGAGATGTTTTCCTCTTTTGAACCAAATCTTCAAAATCCAGTGTGTACTTTGTATTAACAGTGCATTTCAATTCAGACTAGCTGTAAAGTGCTCAGTCACCACACAGACAGCATAGTCAGCTCTGCAGAGTTACAAAATTCTATTGGAAGAATTCATTTAGAATTATATATGGATAAGATGATAGCAAAAATGAAAAGAAGGGGGTTGGGGGCTGGGGCAGGGGTAACATTAGGAGACATACCTAATGTAAATGATGAGTCGATGGGCGCAGCAAACCAACATGGCACATGCATAGCTATGTATCAAACCTGCACGTTGTGTACATATACCCTAGAAATTAAAGTATAATAAAAAAAATTAAGTAAATGTCTTGTAGATTTTCCTCAAGAAGGTAAGTTTATCATTTACATTATAATATTGGGAGCTTTTAAAAATTTTCCCACATTCCTCTTTCAGAGTACTTGATACCTCTTAAGTCAGTTAAATCCAGGAAGAATTCAATCATGTGTAATAACCAGTATAGGTTAAGTTGCCACTTACAAGGTGCTTTCCATTGTCAGCCTGAATCTTGGTACCTTGAACACCGGTCTCTACAATTTTGCAATAAGGTGCTTACTAATTGGATCAGCTTCATAAATTAAATATTCCATTCCTGATCTTTCCACCCACAGTTATTCAGCTAATCCAAACTTGAGATTTGTTCTCAGTAAGCCAAAATTTTTCCTTCTCTGTGATCCTGGAGTGTAACTGCTCTGCCATTCTTGAGAGGAAATTCTTATTAGTGATTATTGGTTACGTTTCCCCTTCAAAACCCATGGCTCATTAATCCCCGTCAAAGCAGCCTGCGCAAAGTCATTTTTACTCAGCAGCAGATTCAGGCTGATCCAATGCACAGGCCAAGCTGGCAGCTGCTCAACTGAGATTTGAAGGATCCAAGAAGCGCTCTCTGGCTCCTGGTTCTCTCGTTTTAAAAAACAAACAAAATCCCTATTATTCACCACAATGGCATTCTCTACTAGATCCAGATTTTACTGAAAAGGCAAATGTGGGAAAACATATTCACCTGACTAGTATTCAGCGTAGTCCACATCCTGAATGATAAAAAATAATAATAATAATAATTTTAGATTAGGAAAGAAATTAAAGAGAATTCATGACTTCTAGTGATGATGTTGCAATTAAGGACAGTGATAGACAAGGTGACTTGGGAGTGCACTGGTGACCTGGGATAGGTATGGGGACACAAGAGGGAGTCACTGAAAAAAAAAAAAATTGAAATACATACATGAAGGAATAGCATTATTTCATAATTTTCTAATAGATCTGAAGTTGGAGATGTTTTGAATATATTTATTTGGTTTATGGATTTATTTTCTAAACTAGATTCTGATATTCCTAGAGAAGAACTTATCAAAGAAAGAAATAAGGCAATTTTTATTACACATTCAAAAAGTAAAATAACTAAATTTACTTTAACCTTGTGTTATTTTGCTAATGAAGTAGCCAAATACTTTGCTATCTAAAAAACTGGATATTTCTTTCTTCTGCAATTTTCATAGAAAAATAGTCTTTTTCTATTTTTCTTCAAGGAGATACTGAATGCCCCACTTTTGAAAAATGTTCAGAGTCTTCTCTTAAGGAATAATTTGAATGTGTCAGAAACTATAATTTGTTCCAGAGAACTAAGCAAGAAGGTCTATTGTGAGATTTTAAATACATTCTTAATGGCTTCTAAATCCTCTTGTGAACGACATTAGTGTGAAATGTTATTTATTTAATCTAATAGAGCCATTACTCACAAAATGAAATGTGCAACTCCATCTCCTCAGAGAACAAGAAAGAGCTTCTAGGGTAAAGAACAGAACAGAGCTGTTATTTACGGGTACAGATAAAAAAAAAAAAAAAAAAACCTGAATGAGTTGAACTTCCTCTCTCATGCCTACACGCGGAAAATAGAATCCACAGCAGAATTAGTTACCCAAATTCCTTTTCACAGTGTGCCTTTCCAGTGAACTCTCCTCTTCAGAAACTCCACAGCTGCTCACACAAATTAATTTTGCAATTAGGTTTTCTAGGAAAGTGTTGAACTGCAACCCAGGCTGCTTTGGGTTCCTTTCTTTCTCGCTTATAAAACAGGAACTGTCCAGGAGTGATGATATGTGGGCTCTAGAGGTATGTCCATGAATCTGAACATGCTGCTCAAAAGAGAGCATCTTTATGGGTTAAGATCATAGTGATGATTTATTTTGCTTCCGTAAGGGAGCTATTATACATATGGAGGTAGTTGTACAACAGAAGGTAAAATCTACACAGAGTAAGATGACACAGTAGTTAAACCTATGCTATGAAATCTGATAGGTGCAAATTCTAACTTGGCCACTTGCTAGCTGGATGAAAGCAACCATCATTATTCTCAGGCTGTTTTGTGTATCAGAGTATGTGATTGTCACAGTAACTCTTAAAACTATTATTATTCTTCATTTCAATGCAGAAACTGAGGCATAGAGAATGTAACTGTTCCGCATCTGAGAAATGGTGAAGCCTGGTTTAAATAGGAGCTGGTTGCTGCAGAATGTGGGCTCTTAGCAAACATGTGGCTCAAGCAACAGAGACTTCTGACTCAGTTTTTAGTTATTTAACCTCTCTTTTCTGTTTCCTCATCTGTAAAATGGAAATAAATATATGACCTGCCTCATGGAATTAAATGAGATCATGAATGTAATACATTGAGCACAATGCTGGACACTCAGCAAATAGTAAATTAGCTTTATCAAATGCTTACCTTTCTTACAGTCAGTCTCTAGAGAACAATATATCTCTAAATGTTAATTAGACAAGACAGTTACATCTGTTTATTGGCCCAGACCTTCACAGCATCTCACCTTAACATAGTTGATGAGTGTCTCAAGCAAGTGTCATCTGATATTGCAACTGTCAACTGTTATCATTGCAGCTGATGGTGAAACTGTCAACAGGCTATGTGGAATGATTAATAATGTGACAAAGAATAAATCCATGCTCACAAGCATGGTCTAAATCCCTTTAACAGGTGGAATGATTGCTGGGACTTAATATCTCTCCAATCTGAGCCTTACTGAAAAGCAGATATTCAAAGCAACTTAGATCTTATAGTAGGTGGCAACGTTAAAATATGCTGGCCTAAGTCAATCCTCTGACCACATGCATTCTAGTGAGTGGGCTGACAGGATTGCATTGAGAGTTATGTGCACCTGCTCTTCTGCTTTTAGCAGGCAAATAATATGCAGTAGGGAAAAGAAGTTGACCTAAAAATACACCATGAGAAGTCATTATTGGCATAAATCCCAAGAAGTATTTAGTGAAAGACACTGGGTTTTACATTGGGTTTTCCTATTATAAATGATTTTTTGGGAAAAAGTGTCAAGACCTAATATATGTGTATAAAAATACATTTATAAATAAAATGTGATAAAATGTGATCACTAAATAAGTATACAGTTACAAATTAAGATATTACTATGTAGTATCAGTCTTGAAAAAATATACTACTTTGAAGGAAAAGAAATAAATTTTTGATTAATAACATAATGTCATTACTAGCAAAAGGTTAATGGTAATTTTATCAAGGAAAGAAAACATTATTATTCCCTTCTCTTATATGGTTGATTTTTTTCCTGAAACACTGCATTTAGCAAACATGAATAATTTGGAGAGAAATAATATTGTAAAAGATATAAATTCTGATGACAAGCATACAATTTTCTAATTAATAGTCCTGCCTGAATCTTTTCTGAGGGAAGATTCTTATTCTCATTTTAAAAACCACATACTAAAATGATAACTACGACAGACACCAATTATACTCACACATTAACCAGGCCCAAACAAGAAGTAATGTTAAAATGCATTAGTCACCATATACTATGAACTCAATTTTGTAATGACTGATTACTCAATAACTGGTTTACAGATTTCCAGTAGCTACAATTATTTGACTATATTAGCATGTTCCATTAGTACCATTTTATGAAAGTACATTTTATGACCTACCTGGCATGGGAAAAATCTTGAAATGTGTTTAATTAGAGAATATTCAAAGAAAATAATAAGAACATATCAATCTAAAACCAAAAATATACATTCTGGGCCATTAAAGAAAATTAGATAGAAAAAATTTTTCATCACACTTCCTCAATACTCCCTGTGCATTGACCCTTTGTTGTGGATATACGCATTTTTCACACATTAAATTTGTGTTTAAGCAATCTAGTAATACAGGATGCCAACGACCAATAATTTCACTGTAGGCAAAGGATGGCAAATTTGCAAAAGTAGATGTGTCACGAAGAATCACTTTTATAGTCACATTACAAAAATAGGGAGATCAGGGCCCATTGTCCTAGAGGAAGTATGCACAGAGATAGTTCTTTTTGCAGAGATTTAACAAAAGTACCTTTTCCTTTGCATTTCTATCAAATGTGTCTTGGGAGGGACCTAGCTGGGGAAGTAACTGAAGCATGGGGGCAGTTTCCCCCATGCTATTCTTATAGTAGTAAGTTCTCATGATATCTGACAATTTTATAAGGGGCTTCCCCCTTTGCTTCATTCTCATTCTTCTCTCTGCTGCTGCCATGTGAGGAAGGACATGTTTGCTTCCCTTTTCATCATTATTGTAAGTTTCCTGAGACCTTCTAGTCATGTGAAACTGAGTCAAACCTCTTTTCTTTATAAATTGCTCAGTCTCGGGTATATCTTTATTAGCAGCATGAGAATTGACTAATACACTGTGTAAATCATGATCCAAGCAGGTAGTAGACCAATTTGATAAGAATCCCTAAACCTTCTAAAATGGGAATGATTACCTCTTCCAGAGTGAAAAGACTAGAATTTCTTTTGGCATTAGAAAGGGCCAATAAAGTGTTAGATGAAGCTAGTGGGAGTTAATGAAATGGTGAGGGGCAACAGGTGAGCAGACAGCTTACCCAAGTACAGAGACAAAAACAAAGTATTTCTTGGTCCTATGTGTGGCAGAAACTTTAGATGATTCAGACAGTTTCCTACGGCCACCTCGTACCTGGGAAAATTATTGTATGTATAAATTAAAATATCTGTGGGAAAGTAGAAGAGGGATGGAGTCAAAGGGGCATTAACCCAAAGGCCCTGCAATCTATAGATGAGAGTCTTCATTGAGAGAAACACTGGACACTTTACCCTCAGAAGTACCAGAGAAAGCTGATGTCCCTGCTATGGGTTAGACCAGGGACTTATTTTCACTCTCTGTTATTCTTAAATAACATTCTACCAACCCCAGAGCTCAATTTGTACCAACAGCCTTTTCATTATTTGGAGCATATCAAAGGAGTGAATGAGTCTCCATCTCTGTTCATTAGGGTACATTTAAGCTTTTTGGGCTTCCTAGGCACTTAAAAGAGAAAATTTGCTTCTTGGAGAGGAATAGACTGGACTTTTGAAGTTCTTGAGCACTGGGGTCTCTGGCATTGCCCTCTAGGGACTAAGTGAGGAATCTTATTTTTCACCTAATTTTTAGGAGTGCTCTTGTCATTGCACACTACTATGAACCAAGGGTCAAATCTTGCCTGATACTTTTTTTTTTTTTTTTTGGCAAACTAAGAATAGTTTGTACATTTTTATATGGTTACATTTTAAGTGGTGATGTAAGTACCCACAAATCTTCAACATTTGCCTTTTCTTCAAAGCCTAGAAAATTTACTATCTTGCCTTTACAGCAAAAGTTTACCAATTTCTGCTTTATTTACACAGAGTTAGATCTATTAGACTAGTCAGTTGTTTGAATTGTAGACTATTGTGGCTTTGTGTCCATTAACATTTTTATTAGAAATTTTATAAAAAGCATCATTACATGGATGCTACTGGGACATACAGCTCCTTGAAAGATATAATTCATATATATTGAGTTTTAAAATGTTGGTCATGTCACTAATGACTCTAGAAGATACCAATTTATATTTTCTGTGTAGTAAAAATAAGAACCCAATGACTATCGGGTAAAAAAATAGCATTTCTTAAAAATTATACATAGTCCATTACTGTCCCATAAATTATTAATAGGTTAAGTTATCATATTGAAGAGTATTTGTGGAATTTTAGAAGGAAAAATAAAAAATTTTTTCCTGAGGAACTACTGAGAGATTTTATGGAGGAGCCATATTGTGCATTAGTGTTCTTTTCATAACAGTGGATGATTTTTGTTTAGGAAGCTATTCTACATTTTCCTTTCTTGAGGTTCAAATAGAGCTCCACCCCATTACCAACAGGAATGAGGCACAGAATCTGAGTTTCAGGTTATCAGTTGATAACAATATTGATGCAATATAAGCTAGACCGGAGATTTTTAATGTTTCAGAAAATGCAAGCTCATTTTAATTTCCCTCTTCTCTTCAGTTCACCATCACTTCTGTAGAAAGATTGGCATTCACATTTTAACAATTCTACTTAGAGTACTTTTCCATCAAGTTTGTGTTTACTATTATTTTATTAAAGAACCATTCTTGGACAATATTGCATCTAGGAGTACTACAGTGAATAATTATTTATGGATCAAAATTTCTCATGAAATATTTATATCCCATATTGTGTACAACACATAAATATTGCTGATAGGCTGTCAAACAGAAAGGAAAAATTGAACAGAACACAAATTTACATCATGCGATGAAACTCAAGAGATGTTTTTCTATTATACATAAATTATAGCATACAAAGGAACAAAGTTCTCTCAAACTGCTACAGTGCAGCAGCTGCAGATGCATGCTATTTAGAAACCCAAAAAGGTAAAGAGAATTTAGGATAAGTTCTGCATTTCTCAAAATAACAAAATATGCAGCTACTAAACAAAAATTTCTTTGTAAATATGAAATGTATTCAGAAATATTTCTTGTATAAGAAACTTTAAAAACTGAATTTTGAGGTAATTATCTTAATTATCCCTGTTAATATTTAACAAAAGAATGACTATGTGTAGCTTATTCTATTCAAATAGATGATTTTTCTTAACTTTCCAGCAGCTCTCCTTGTTTCACTGTTCTTTATCAGTTTCCTCATCTAGGCATTGACTGAGCCACTTATTAAGTGGGATTAACAAGATTCCTCTACATATCTACTTGATTAGGTTGTTATGAGGATTAAATGAACTGAAGGACCTAAAGCACTTAGAAAAGGCTGAAGACAGAATGTTACCTATTAACATAAAAGTTTCATCATCTTTGTTGCCATCAGCTATTTGTGTAAGTTATCTGTATGAGGGAAAGCAACATCTTATGTTGCCTCTTTATCACCCAGGATACTGCAGAGTTGGTTTTAGCAATTGTGGGTACTATCTAGAAAATGATATGCTTGCTCTTATATGTTTAACCACTGGCATCCGTGGAGGGGTGGAGGTATACCCAATTTGTAGTGCTTGCTGACTTCCAAGGTATAATTTCATACAACCATGAGTTGTTGAAAGGAGTTGAAAAGAGATGAGCACAATCAGCTGTTACAAAACAGCAGCGCAGGCTCCAGAAACACCGCTACATCTAACCCATCTCCTTGTTTCTTTCACACAAATATGTGTGTTTATCAATCACACATATACTTGATGACTGCAAGATCTGATAACAGATGAGTCATGGAAATCAGTTTACCCGAGGGTCTGTAATTAGACTCACAGAGTAGAATTCTCACTGTAGCTAATCTTAACTCATGTTCAGCACAAATAATATGAGCTTGGGAAAAGAAAAGGCAAGCCAACTGAATTTGGATAACAAAATTAATATAAACCATTAGAGTATTCAACAAGTATTTGTAAAAATATGTAATTTGCAAAGCTGGGCTGTTTGGAGAACATCTATAATAACAGAATATTGCCCCTGCCCTTAATTGGCTTATATCCCGATTGAGGTGATAAATAGTAGATATGTAGTAGGTAAAAAATATGAAAGATGTAATTCATAATGTTATTTATGTAACCGTCCAAGGACAAATGCTAGAGGCCATCACACCAAGTGAAATAACTCAGAAACAGAAAAATCACATACCATATGTTCTCTCATCAGTGGGAGCTAAGCAATGGGTACACATAGACATAAAGATGGAAATAATAGACACTAGGGACTTCAAAGGGGGAAGAGATTGGGGAAAGATGAGGGATAAACAATTACCTATTGGGTACAATATTCACTATTTGGGTAACGGGTACACTAGAAACCAAATCTCACCATGTGTAATATACCAAGTAACAAACCTGCACATGTACCTCCTGAATCCAGGAGAAAGAAAAAAAGGAAAAGGAAAAAAGGGAAAGGAAAGGGAAAATGAAAGAAAGAAAGAAAGAAAAGAATTGTAGAATAGTGGAAATGGAATATATTATGGTAAAATAAAATTCTTTTAAGAAATGCTTAAAATGTAAAATAATAGTTTTTAAATGAGATACATATACACAGTGGAATATTATTCAGCCCCTAAGAGGAAGAAAATTCTGTCACTTGTGACAACATTTAGCTAAGTGAAATAAGCCAGGCACAGAAATACAAATATCACATGATCTTACTTATACATAGAATCTAAAAACTTTGAGGTCATAAAAGTAGAGAGTAGAATGGTGGCTCCCAAAGACCAGGGCAGCAGGAGGACAGGGAAAGGGGAGGGGTTCGTCAAAAGGTACAAAGTTCAGTAAGTTCTGGGTGCTTTACTGTACAGCATAAGAACTATATTTAACAATAATGTTTTATGTATTTCAAAATTGCTAAAAGGATTAATTTTAAAGTTTTCACTGTAAAAATTATGAGAATGTGAGGTAATAGGATGTTAATTAGCAAAGTTTGATAATCCTACTAAATATATGTGTATCAAAACATCACATTATACCCTATATATATGCTATATGCACACACAATTATTACTTGTCAATTGAAAATAAAATACAATTTAAAAAATATATTATTTATTTTTAGTTTGCTTTCTGTCCTAATTTAATATAAATTCTTTGTAATGTTTTAGAATTTATATCATGTTAAAAATTGAATTTTTGTAAACATGTATCATTCAATGTAATAAATATTCTTCAAATTTTCTATGAATAATTCTACATTTGGCCTTTTGAGTGACTTTGCCACTCATGTCTCTCATTCATTCTTTTTTGGTTTTGTTTTTGGCTTCTGATAATATCTATGGCTTTTTTTTTTCTTTTGCTTGTCTTTTTAATTATGTATACCATCCAGCTATTTTAAGAACTATTTGTTAAAAATGAAGCACCCTTCTCCTCTCATTTTCTCAGGAAAAACAATGACTAAGCATAGGAGAAATGAGAGAAATCACAAGGTTTCTTCAAATTTATTTTAGTTGCAAAGTACACACATCTCACTGTAAATAAAAATGCAAACACTAAATAGAAAATAGGTGAAAAATATACCTCACGGCAGTTCCTCTGCCTTTCCAATATATAAATATTTCCACTTTCTAGGTGTATTAGCCCCTTTTCACAGTGCTATAAAGAAATATCCAAGACTGAGTAATTTATAAAGAAAAGAAGTTTAATTGACTCACAGTTCTGCATGGCTGGGGAGGACTCAGGAAACTTAAAGTCATGGCAGAAGGGGAAGAGGCATGTCCTACATGGCAGCAGGTAAAAGAGACAGAAGCAGAGGAAACACCAGATAATTATAAAACCATCAGATCTCACGAGAACTCACTCACTATCACAGAACAGCAGCAGGGAAACAACCACCACGATCCAATTACCTCCCACTTGGCTCCTCCCTCTACACGTAAACATTATGGAGATTACAATTCAAGATGAGATTTGGGCCAAACCACACAGCCAAACCTTATCACCAGGGAAGTACAATCACTAATGATAAACTTGTTTTGTCAGTATTTCCTGAATTAAAAAGTTAAGTTAATCTTAAAACAAGAATAAGACAGTATCCCTAAGAAAAGGATGACTGCTGAGAACAAAAGCAACTGCCTACGCTAAATTTATTATGTCTCTGTCACTAGCACAACGACCAAACTTCTCAAAATTAAAATCAAGTCTTGGACTGGGATTATTTCTCAAATATTCAATAATAGCCCCTATCTACAACAATAGTGCAGCAAACTGTTACCACATTATCAAGAGTTAAGTTCATCTCAAGGCTTGTAATGGAAGAGATAGCAAATAGCAGAGAAAATAAAGAGCCATGTTTCTCAATCATTATCCTGAAACAGAAACACCTGGAAGATTAATTAAACATGGTCAGCTGGGATGGGAATTAGGCCCTGAGTTTCTAACTCAATAGTTCTGGGACAGGGCCTACAAATTTGCAGTTCCAGCAAGTTCCCAGGTGATACTAATGCTATTGGTTTGAGGACAGCTGGTCTAGCCCCTAGAGCAGCACTTTTTAAATTATGGCCCATAAAACAGTGCCAGTTTGTGAATAGCGAGTATGAGATAATCACATAAATTTAGCATAAGCACTTTAAAATGTTTATAACAATTTGATAGAATTATTTCATGTTTGCTATATCTAACAATATACAATTAAAGGATGTAATTTGAATGTCTTCTTGTTTAATTTTTCTTTTCTAGAAATTAAATTTTATTGTATTTCATTCAAGTATTGTTCAATGCTGTGTCAAAGGCAAAAAGCCAACATGTTCTTCTCCACAGATAGTTTGAAGTGTACTGGTCTTTGAGAAATGGTAAAATATCTGGTCCACACAGTAGTATTTGAGTAGAAATAGAAGAGATATGATCAGTATGTACTTGGATGAGACTTAAATGTTAGGGAAAGGGTACCCATCAGAGAAGCAAAGAAAGCAGAAGCACCTGCATGAGAGAATCACATAATGGCACAGTTAGAAGGGACCTTAAAGATGATTTAAGAACCCAGGCATGTTTTGTAGGTACAACTTTCACTTAACTAGTGAAGCTCAGAGTACATGCAATTTAAAATTGGTAGGTAATACATTGTAATCGAAAACTACCCTGTGAGATAGGTGTCATCCTGACTTTGAAAATCAGGAAATTAAGCTAAAAATAATTTACAGAATGTAATAACAACCTCACAGCTAATAAGGGACAGACCCAATTCTCATTCTAAATCTCTTTCCACCAAACATAATAAATCCACAGTTTACATTGAATTGAGTAAGCACAGGGTTCTTCTTTTTGATCTCCCAAAAATGTTATATGAAATTATTTTGTCAGTTTCATTGCTTCCCAGTTATTTTTGCCAGTAGCAAATACTAGTTTTCATGAATGAACCTGTAATCTTGTTCAGCAACAATCAATTACAATGGTAAACTTAGGAAGTAACAAACTGCTTATACAGTTTAATGCATTTTCCATGAGTAATCAGCATACAGAAAGGCTGCTAACACTTTCCAATAAACCATGGCATGGTCTGAAACGATTTTGCATTTTTAAATATCATGTCTATTTAAAATTCCATCATTTATCTCCTTCTCTAGATGCCTTTGCCTTTCTAAAAGATAGTTTTTCGCTTTAAAAAATTATCCATGAGCAAGAGTAAATGACTTGGAATACATTAATATCTAGTGCATGCCATTTATACATATAAATGCAATCTTTTTTATCAAGAATTATCTAGACAGCAATCTTTCATATAACAATCCAAGTAATTTTATACTTTAATTGAGGTAATAAAAATATCAAATTTACCACAATTCTGAGATTGCAAATCTTTTGTGTAGTGATTTTCTATAATAGTGATAGAGATTAAAAAGAAATAAAAAGCACTGCTCTTTTAAAATGAACATTATAATTGTCAGAAATGGGATATCTACTAATTTTCATTCTGCCTTCCAGTATACCTCTTAGCAACCCAGAATTCAATGCTTTCTGTTTTGATTTCCTAGTACAAAAGTTCCCTAAGCACCAAACCAGGTAACAAGGTTACAGTATCCCTACTGGTTTCTCAGGATATTAATAAGTAAGTTGGTAAGAGTGAATAGGGAAACAAAGTGAGAAAATATAAATCAAATGAGGAAAATAATATGCTTTAATTTTCAATCTTGGTAACTATTTCAAAGGGTCACTTTCCGTCTTCTTTATCCCACTAAAATTTTGTTACTGTGAAGCTTTTTCATGGAGGATGAACATGAATAATACACATGAAGTGGTGTTTAACATCCTCAGAAAACAAACATTAAATTAAGTTTTTGTGATGTGTATTTGGAGAGGTAGAGACAGAAAGGATATGCATCCCTTGAAGCTGTGGATACCCAATATCAGTTCTCATGGTCTAGTGTCTTTGTCATACCAGTTGGTGATATTTTGAATATCAGGTGTATATCTCAAGAGTGCGTTAAACAGAAACTAATATTCTACCTTAGTAAGCCCATCTAAGTGAATGATTTGGTAATGGATATGAAGATCTTTCAAAATATAATATCCTTTGACCAAATAATCCACACATATAAAACCACTTTAAGGAAATAGCCAGAAATGTAGATTATTTTCAAGGAATTGTTACTTAATATTGTTACAGTTATGGCTTTAAATACTTAATTATTTAAACTGTAATTCATTACTATAATGTTTAAACACATTCAAGTGATTTTTAAAACATAATGACATGAGAATATTCTCACAAATAAGACTTTAAATAAATGACACATTGATATGGTTTGGCTGTGTTCCCAACCAAATCTCATCTTGAATCGTAACTCCCACAATTCCTACACGTCATGGGAGGAATCTGTTGGGAGGTGATTGAATTATGGGGGCAGATCTTTTCTGTGCTGTTCTCATCATACTGAATGAGTCTCACAAGATCTGATGGTTTTAAAAATGAGAGTTTTTTCTGCACAAGCTCTCTCTTTGCCTGCCACCATCCATGTAAGACCTAACTTACTCCTCCTAGCCTTCTGCAATGATTGTAAGCCCTCCCCAGCCATGTGGAACTGTAAGTCCATTAAACCTCTTTCTCTTCCCAGTCTCGGTTATGTCTTTATCAGCAGCGTGAAAACAGACTAATACAGTAAATTTGTACCAATAGAGTGGGGCGCTGCTAAAAGGATACCCAAAAATTTGGAAGTGACTTTAGAACTGAGTAACAGGCAGAGGTTGGAATAGTTTGAAGGGCTCAGAAAAAGACAGGAAACTGTGGGAAAGTTTGGAGCTTCCTAGAGACTTGTTGAATGGCTTTTACCAAAATGCTGATAATGATATGGACAAAGAAATCCAGGTTGAGGTGGTCTCAGCTGGAGATGAGGAACCTGTTGGGAATTGGAGCAAAGGTGGCTCTTGCTATGCTTTAGTAAAGAGATTGGCAGCATTTTGCCCCTGCCCTAGAGATCTGTGGAACTTTGACCTTGAGGGAGATGATTTAGGGTATCTGGCAGAAGAAGTTTCTAAGCAGTAAAGCATTCAAGAGGTTACTTGGGTGCTGTTAAAAGCATTCTATTTTAATTGGGAAGAAGAGCATAAAAGTTCAGAAAATTTGCAGCCTGACAATGTGATAGAAAAGAAAAATCCGATTTTCTGAGTAGAAATTCAGGCTGGCTGCAGAAATTTGCATAAGTAACGAGGAGCCAAAGGTTAACCCCAAGACAATGGGGAAAATGTCTCCAGAGCATGTCAGAGGTCTTCACAGAAGCCTCTCCCATCACAGGCCCAGAAACCTAGAAGGAAAAAGTGGTTTCATGGGCCTGACCCAGAGTCCTCATACTGTGTACAGCCTAGGGACTTGGTGCCCTGTGTCCCAGGCACTCAGCCATGGGTGAAAGTGGCCACGAGAGAGCTTGGGCCATGCCTTCAGAGGGTACAAGCCCCAAACCTTGGCAGCTTCCACATGGTGTTGAGCCTGTAAGTGCACAGAAGTCAAGAATTGAGGTTTGGTAACCTCTGCCTACATTTCAGAGGATGTATGGAAATGCCTGGATGTCCAGGTAGAAGTTTGCTGCAGGAGCAGGGCTTTCATGGAGAACTTCTGCTAGGGCAATGCAGAAGGGAAATACACAGGCAGAGCCTGCACAGAGAGTCCCTAATTGGGCACCACCTAGTGGAGCTGTGTGAATAGGGCCATCGTCCTCCAGACTTCAGAATGGTAGATCCACTGACAGCTTGCACTATTTGCCTGGAAAAGTGTCAGAAACTCAATGCCAGCCGTGAAAGCAGCTGGGAAGGAGGCTGTACTCTGCAGAACTACAGGGACGGAGCTACCCAAGACCATATGATCCCATCTCTTGCATCAGTGTGACCCAAATGTGACACCTGGGGTCAAAGGAGATCATTTTGGAGCTTTAAGATTTGACTGCCCTGCTGGATTTCAGACTTGCCTGGGCCCAATTTTGGACTACCTGTAGCCCCTTTGTTTTTGCCGACTTCTCCCATTTGGAACAGATGTAATTACCCAAAGCTGTACCTCCATTGTATCCAGGAAGTTACTAACTTGCTTTTGATTTTACAGGCTTATAGGCATATGGGACTTGCCTTTTCTCAGATAAGACTCCGGACTGTGGACTTTTGAGTTAATGCTTAAATGAGTTAAGACTTTGGGGGACTGTTGGGAAGGCATGATTGTTTTTGAAATGTGAGGACATGAGATTTGGGAGGGGCCATGGGAAGAATGATATGGTTTAGCTGTGTTTCCACCCAAATCTCATCTTGAATTGTAACTCCCACAATTCCCACATGTTGTGGGAGGAGCTTGGTGGGAGATGATTGAATTATGGGGGCGGGTCTTTCCCATGCTGTTCTCATGATAGTGAATAAGTCTCATGAGATCTGATTGTTTTAAAAATGAGTTTCCCTGCACAAGTTCTCTCTTTGCCTGCCACCATCCATGTAAGACATAACTTGCTCCTCCTTGTCTTCCACCATGATTGTGAAGCCTTTCCAGCCATATGGAACTGTAAGTCCATTAAACTTCTTTTTCTTTCTGTTCTTGGGTATGTCTTCATCAGCAGCATGAAAATGAATGAATACACACATACACAAAGACATAGATGATGTGAAGGAGAAACAACAAAATTCACTGCAGCTCTCTAAATAGAGTGAGATTTTTATTATTACCTTCTATATTTCTTGATATTGTCCAGCATAGCTATTTCAATAAAATGTGCATCTTTATGATTCAAATATATTTAATGTAAATATTCTAAATTGAAATTTCCTTTATGTGGAAAATACTAACTTCTCTACATTCATAAAGCAAAGCGAAAAGGAAATGCTAAACTACCACAGATTATACCCACAAGACTTCTGACAAATTGCTTAATTAGAAAAATCAGAGACTACTGTTATCATCTTTACATACTGCCTATTTCTGAATTCAGCTTTCATATCTTTAAGCAAATTTTCTCATCCACCTCACACACCAATTTGTATGCCTCTTCTCCACCAAAACCCCACACTCCAGGATGATGAATGCTTCTATTCACTGTTGTACTAGTGGAAAGGATGGGGGCATAGTGTGAGGGAGCAGGGGAGTTCATTAGAGAAGATGCCAGAGAAGGCTAGAGAAAGAAGAGGCAGGAGAGGTGGGCTTCATAGTTGGGGGTGATATTTACATTTTGAAAATATCATAGACTGGAAAAAATAAATCAATTTTTAATTTGCATTTATGAAACTCCAGATAAAACTATAATAATTAAACTCTAAGTGTTCCTCCTTTAATTATGTAATACTTTTTAGCTTTTGTGATATGAAATCTTAGAAAATGCCAACTATTTAATGAAAAAAATTAAAACAAAGTTAATTTGACATTTCTTTAGTATCGTAAATAATATAGACTAGTATTTTTGGGAGAGGTTATTTTTAAAAATCAGCTACTCATCTGACATTGCATGACCAAAATTACTTCAAAGGATTGGAGACAGAAAATAAGACTAAAAATGTCCAAGTACCTTCTTCATTAGTGGATAGGCCTGAAGATCTGCTTATTTTGTGATAGCAGATTAACTTTCAAAGTTTTCTTTGAGAGCCAATAATCAAATATATGCTTTGAGAGAAGTTCAAGAAAGACCAAAGTCATCATTTTTGAACATGAATTTTAGTAACAGAAGAGAGATAAGAAGTGAGTTCTCAATGAAGTATAAGGAATGAATATTGACAATGTTTATTCCACTTGTTCTTCCATTTTTGACAGCAATTCCTCTAACAACACCTTTTTTTAATGTGTTTGTTTTATTTTTAAAAAAAGGAGGGGGGATACAGGAAGAAGAAGGGCCTTTTTTGCTTCCAGCACTAGCTAATAAAATAAGAAACAGTTGTCTCTGCTCTATTAAGGGTTGATAGGAAAATTGTGGTGGAATGACTGGCTGCTGGAGGCAGGGGCCACCGACAGTGCCTCAGCTTATTCATCCGTGACAGCGCTGAAGCTGAGAGCCTGCCATTTCCCAGGAGGAAGGAATAGTGGAAATGACAAAAGGAAATCTGAAAATGGAGATAATAAAATGATGGTTGCATTTGAGGCTGTTATCAGGACTTCTCTCATGCCAACTTTGAAAGTAAAGATTTTAATATTATGAGAACTGTAACTATCCTTAACTCAGATTTCAGCAGTCTGGTAGTACAGTAAGTCACATCTTGGTGGGATCTACAAAAACTTTTGCAAAAATGTTTAATTGTATGATAGCATTTCAAAAACATTTCCCTTGATCAGATAAGGACCTTCGTGTGAATCTATTTTATCAACTAATAATTAGTTTCATGTAGCTAGGTTACATAGTATAAATTACTTTTAAAACCCCCTTCCAAAGAATTCATGGTTTAATAAACTATAGTAAATGACACTGTGTCTAAAACAGTGTAGCAACCAGTTCTGCGATTTGCACAGTTAATATACCATTAATGTCTGACTGAAAGCTAACTTCTGTTTTTCAGTGAACTTGCCCAAACACAAATATTATACAGTAATGTGGTTGTGATGTGAATATTTCACATTAATAGTATTAATGTATTAATCAACTTTCCACAATTGCTGTATCTCCTACATTTTAAATATGTTTTTATCTTCTGCTTTTCTTACTTCATTTGCTTCTAAACAGAACAATTGTCTTGCTTCCTCATATCTCTTTATTGCTGTTAATCTTAAGGACATATAAAAGGATTACCTTATTCACAGGGGGAAAAAGGTCATTAGAAATCCTCACTCCTTTATTTTCTCCTTCCTGCCTTTCACTGATTTCATAGAAGAAATCTTAGACTGTTTTTCCATTGCTAGTAGAAGAGTAGTTATTAACACACAGGAAAGCAAGCACACACATTCTATCAATAAATACTGCTCGAGCCATGGGTTCACAATTCACTAATTCATTTATTCAGTCAGTTAGCCCACAAACATTTATTAGGTATTTATTGTATTCCAGAAACTGTGATAGACTCTGGATATTAAAGGATAGATTCAACAGGTTTCAATAAAGGAATAAATGAATAAATAAAGAAAATACTGAATCAGTGAATGATTAATTAGCGATAAGATCAGCTATTTATAGAAATGCACTAATTCGGAAACCCAGTGTGCTGGACCAGTTTTCTTGAAGGAGTGGAACAAACGAAGAAGACAATATTGCCTCAGAGTGAAAGTTTCATTCTTTGAGGGAGGTGTTAGATCACAGAAATCTGTTTTTGTTTAGGGTTCACCTCAGTAAAGAAAAGGGGTAGGTTTCACCGGCTACTTGGTTAAACTGACAAACTATTAACGATTTTCCAATTAAATTGTGATCTATACATGATTTATTTTGCTACTTTTCCCTTTAACTTCCAACTGTTACCTGAATACCAGAAAAAATTGGTCAGAAAGTAAAGCACACACCAAACCTCCTAACCTTTCTATTCTGCAAGAGAATGTGGCAGGAGTTGAACTTCAGGAAATGAGTTTCCACGATTTTAGTTTCCCAAATGAAGACAAACATGGGTGTAGGGGCTAAAAAAAAGTCTTACTGAAAGGTCAAGGTTTGTGAATGTTGCAAAAGCCCATGAGGCTTTGGTGGTGGGGGAGAAATGCAGGGGGATTTTATTTGGAAAACTCGTGCAGGAACAAACAGTGGTATTTGTAAGGGGAGGAAAAAAGGGTGTAGGGATTCCTCCTACTCTCACATTCCCTCTACCAACGATAAACTGGCACCAGCAACTCATATTCTCTGCTGCTCTGAGATCATTGAGATTTCTTCTAAAACTTCAAGGAAATCAGTAATATACATTCTTTAATGGAGTCATGAGATGAGACAATAATATTCCAACATATTCAAATAAAAAGTTTGCCAGAGCAATGGCAGAATCATGGAAAAAAAGAATTCAATATTACTCAGTATTAGATTGTTGCTGGAGTAGATAGAAACTGCCCCAAAATTTCCAGTTTCACAGTGTTAAAAGAAAAACTTCAGCCAAATTAAATTTAAAGGAGTTTAAATGAACAACAAATGATTCACAAATTGAGCAGTCCCCAGAATCACAGCGGATGCAGAGAGACTCCGGTGCACCGATGTGGTGGAAGAAGATTTATGGACAGCAAAAGAAAAGTGATATACAGAAAACGGAAGTGACGTACAGAAACAACTAGATTGGTTACAGGTTGGCATTTGCCTTATTTGAACATGGTCTAAACACTCGGTACCGTATGAGTGGCTGAAGTATGTGGTTGAAATATGGCTGCTGGGATTGACCAAGACTCAGCTATTGTTATGGGCACATACTACTAAGTCAGGTTTTCAATCTTGTCTACCTATGAAGTTAGATTACTGTTCATCCACAAGGACTCCAATATAGAAGTACAGAGTCCCTCTTAGGCCATTTTTAGTTCGCTTTAAGAACAGTTATTTAATTTATATGTATAAGAATATTTCTTGGACTTCTACCTTGCCAATGGCTCTTTGACGAATGGGTTTCTGGTGAGACTGATGATTCTTATGTATCATGTTGGCAAAAATTTTAAATTTTTCAATACACTTTGATGGAAAACTTCTGGCAAATTTCTCATTTATGGAGAGCAATTTGGAAAAATCTATTAAGCATAAGATTCATTTGCTCTTTGACACAGCAACCTCACTTCAAGATAGTTATCCCTCGGATACACTCCACACATAGGAGAACTGAGGTTAGCACATTATTTGTGGTAATCAAAGAGTGAAAACAATCCAGTGTCCTCTATGGAATAATCACTTTGCCTTGCGTCTCTAAAAGAGAATGAAGATTACCTCAGTGTTACGTAAAAATCTCCAGGATATGTCATGAAGTGGAAAAAAGAAGGTGCAAGACAGTGATACAGTATGTTAAATTTTGTATAAAAGAAGAGATGAAAATATAAAGTATAAAAAGATATTTGCCTGTATTTTCAGAAAGACAGGCTAAAAAGATACAAAAAAAACTAAGGAATGGGGACCAAGTTAGGAATACATGAACAGAGACAAATAAAAATGAAACTTAATGTATGTTTTTTAATCTCATTTTTGTATTTTAACTACGTGAATGTATTACTATTCAAAAAATAAAATTAAAATGTATAAATAAGTTAATATTAGATGTTAATCTAGTTATTTTTGCAATAACTTTACTTTTGCAATCTTGAAATAGATAAAATGATATTCTCTCTGATCTGTTGATGTTCAGAATTCTCCATAGCACTATTACCTTATCAGGCCTATCAGTCTTTTGGTTTTATGAGGGTAAAGATACAAATGATCATCTAACATTCTGGCGGTCCACTTTGATTTCTGTGCCAGTGAGAATATTCACAGAATATTATCTGGGGCAAAATAAAAAAGTAAGATCTAAATCTGTGTACTGTAAATAATTTAGTCTATTTTGGAGGTTTCTAAATGGTGATAAACTGTTATCGTAAGGAACTGCTATCAGGCCACTGGAGTAGCCTCAGTTTTCCTCCATGTGGGGAAAAGGGTCCTCTAGGCCTTTCTAGAGTCGAACAAAAGTTTGTACCTTGGATTCAGCAAACCTGGGTCTGTGCAAAACAGATGGCGACAGAAGCTTCCTCAAACTGTTGTGTGGGGGTATCCTTAGGAATTCCTCTCCCTTTTTCCTCGTGATGAAATCAATTAGAAATAATTCTTCCCAGGTCCTGAATAAATCTCTTCTGGAAGGATTATAAATCATGTGACCCTTGTGCCTCCCAGTGGCAGAAAATCTGACCCTCCAGTCCTATGGACTATGAAAACTTTGCTCAGGTGAAGATCACAAAAAGTAGTCTTCAGCAAGAATAAAGATTATTGCTAGACTTTATTCTTTTGTGAATAGTTTAGCCTAATAACTTATGAGGCAAAAATTTAAAAAGTTTATATATTTATTTTAATTGGAGATATCATGTGTTTAAGTGTGTCAATAACTTTATTAAAATATGTCTTTAGAATGAAACCATAAAAAGAATTTTCCCAAATATTCTAATTCTCCAGCTTCTACATCTATTCTAACCCTTATGCTGCCCTTATTAAATTTAAGTAAGATTACCTGCCATTATATTTGACTAATAAAATATGAGTGAAAGTGGCATGTGACTTCTGGAAAAAGGCATTAAATTATCAGAGTGACAATCTTTTATTCTTGCTGAAATTATTCTGGGAGGCTGTATGAAGAAGAATTTTTCAGCAGCCTGGTCCTTAAGTGTCTTAGAAGGCAGTTTCCCTGCTGATCCATGCTGAATATACAACGTGGAAAGAAATAAAAAAGACAAGGACCAAAGAGCCTTTATTTGCAATAGGTCTTTACTTCTGTCCAGAGAAGGACAGTCTCTGATTTGAAGACCCAGAGTTTACCCTGTAGCAAATATGCACATATATTTCTTATTATGATTTGAATAGGAGAGCCATCTAGACAACTCCAAACAAACAGATTGCTGCCTAGAAGGTATGCAGACTGGGAGATAAAGGACTGATGAATGGGCTTCAGTGACCAATTCCCTCATCAGTTATCTTCCTCACTGTAAATCAATTGCAAACCATTCTCTTAAGAGTTAGCATTAGTCAGTCAGCTCCTGGTACCTTCTGAAAACAAATAAAATATCAAGATTCTGGGACTGTAGATCTCAAGATCAGATTGAATAATCTTACCCTTTGATCTCACCACTTTCAAACCACAACATCCCAGATAGTATCTACAATGCAAATGTTAATGAAATCATCATTACGTTCATATTAATATAAAAAAAAGAAATCCAGCCTACCAAAGCCTACGAACTTACCCTAAATTTATTTAGTACTGTTTTACAGTATTTTATAAGAAAAGAATTAAAATAGGAAATATAGAGGCATACTGATTGTTAATAACGGTATCAGAACAAGAAAAAAGGAAAAAAACAATTCTATTCAGGATGAACATTAGCTAAATCTAAATAACAGAATTCACTGACCAATTTGGTCTTTGAAGGTTTACAGGTGAAAAAAAGTTCAGATGTGAAAAGGTTTACAAATGAAAAGAAGTTCTGTAAAATCTCCAATCTAATAAAAGCACACAAAAGTGCTACTCATTTTGTTCTCACTTTCATCAAGTTCAATTAGGTTGTCAAAATTAAAATGAGGTTTAACATAATCCAAATCTCCGCCTTTCAAGGTAGAATTCAAGATTTCTTTTAAATTTTATAGTTTGTTGCTCAAGAAGAGAGTACAGATGAGAGCTGAACTGGAATATTCAAGGAATGTTCATATATTCACAAAGTTAAAAAATATGCTTAGCTATTTATACACACAGATGTTTAAGAGATGAATTACATGTTCTGCCTTCAAACTTAGAAATAAAAATTAAGACTAAAAAACAAAAGAAAAAAGTTGTATTATCTAATTTACCAAGACTTTTGCTTGTTCTAATATTTGTTTTCCTCTTTTGTTAGTCATCAGAATCAAATTCTAAAGTCTTTATCTTATTAAATCAGATGAGTGAGCTTCACTCAATTTGAGAGACAAACATGAAACTTACATTAGCTTCAGACTAATTTGTTAAATGACTATGGCCATACTGAAAGATGTAATACATCCCCTATCTATGACTATGGCTATAGTCTATAACCATGGACTATGGATGTCATTTAGGTTTTGTTCAGCTTATCATTTTAACCTTTGAAAATATTCCTATCAGAAACTAAAGGTGAAATGTAAAATCATTTTTTGAACAAAGCCCACTCTTTAAATATGAGTCATTCCTCAAATGCCAGCTGTCAATTAAATGTACTTTAACAACATTACTGACAGACTTAAAACAAGTCCATTTGTCAGTTCATTACAGAAAGTTTATTTGTTTAGCTACTTTTTAAATTTGATCTGAGTTTGGGTGCATGTACATTTCTATGTATTGGATTTCAGTTTCATCTTGTTTTCAGTACTTTGTTTTTCCTTTTTTCAAATTTGGTCTCATGTGATGATTTTTAAGTACATGGGAAAACACTTCGGTGACTTTTATCATCTTCACCTTTCTCTTACAGCTCTCCTTTCTCATCTCCCTCTTCCCCTTTCCTTTCTTTCCTTTTCCCCACCACCCTTCTCCTCACATTTCTTTGCCTGTCCTCCTCATCTTACTCCTCCTCCTCTACTGTTTCCCCATCCCCCTTTCACCATTGTACCACATGTACAACTCCTGCTTCAGTGACAGCATCAATAATTAAGAAAATGAAACAAGAAAACAGCTGATGTGAGCTCAGATGAGAGATCTGCAGATGAATAAACATGGTTTGCTTAGAATCTCATTTACAATGTGTAACAACCAATATCAAGGAATAAATATAGCAAAGAGCCTTTATTTATGTATGTGTGTGGGAGCGTAATTACATGCACATGTTCATATTTAGATAGCTTGAAAATCATACAAGCGAATATTGGTGGTTTTACACTTAATATCTTCCAGGGGAAAAAAGTGATGATTTTGCTGCTAACTGAATGCAGCAATGTAATTTCACATGAAATCCACAACTTGGAAAAAGGAAACATTAATATCAAACATGCGTACCATATAATTGTGCTAAACTAGGAGAAGTCTCTGCTTTTTAGTTTTCTGTTAAAGTTTTATTCCCAGAGCAGAGAACTGCTAAAGCTGTCAGCAGCTGCACAAACACTGTCCTCATTTCATTTAAGGATAGTTACACATCAAAAGATGCCTTCCGGAGCACCCTATGGTCTCGTAAGAATGAAAAGTCTGAGTTACTAATGCAAGATGTTAGATAGTAAGTCCAATGATTTAGAATCATTGTTTTATTTTTATGTGTTTTGGTAAAAACTTTATTTTGAAAATGTGCCAAAAGCACCAAATTACAAAAAAAAAAAAAAAAGACTATAGTTCTGTATCTAAGTTAATATATTAATTAATAGATTCTATTTCCTTTATGTAGTTTAGAGGAAAAGTCTTCTTCAGTCCAAGGAATTCACGCAAATGCTTGTAGCAGCACTAGCATAGAGCCCACATATTATGGGGAAAAAGGGAAGGGGGAGGAAAAGGAGGAACAAAAAACCATAATTCTTGTGTATAGCTTGTGATGCAACTAGATTCTTCTCTCAGCTTTTGAAATTTTGCAAAGTGAGACTATATCTCAGCTTCCAAAATAGCAAACTTTGTTAACTATGAAACTAAAATGATATAAACAAACAAGTTACCTTAGAGAGTTGTTTTTCTGGAGAACTAACATCATTTATTCATTCAAGCCATGTATCTACTGTATAGCAAAGAACACCACAGTTAGTGCAAACAAGCTATAAGGAAGCCTAAGACAGCAGTAGTCCTCTGTTAATTTACAGTAGAGGAGAGAGAAGATCAATACAAAGATAATTATTATAGGAACTGTTTGATTTAAAAACAGTAGCTGATCTCTTATCTGGCATGATACAGGGGCCAGAAGATGGATCTGGAGTTAGGCAAATTTGATTCTGAAAATCTATTCCACTACCTGTGTGACCAGAGAAAAGTTATTTAAACTCATTTATAAAATGGGATAACACAACTTACAAATTTTCAATGAGGATTAAATATGAAGCTACACATATTTTGCCTTAAAATATATGATACATAAACATGGCATGGTGGTGCACACCTGTAGTCTCAGCTACTCAGAAAGCTAAGGTAACAAGATGACTTGAGCTCAAAAGTTCTGAGCAACATAGCTAAATCCTGCTTCAAAAAAAAAAATGTGAAATGAAATACATGACATGTAAACCCTTCTATACTGCCTAGTCTATAATGGACAATGAACATGTGGCATTTGTCATTTGTGATTAAAGTGGTAATGAAATATTAGAAACATTAAAATTTAAATTAAAAATTAAAATCCAGAATAAAAGAGTCGATAAAATTAACATTTATAGGTGCCAGCATTGCTTTGACAATTTTTAAAAAACACACTGATATTTATTAACATATTAAAATTTGGATAATTTGTTGTGTAATGAATTCGAGTTTGAGTTTAGTAATCAAATTTGAAAAATTTACAGTAGAGAGTACATACTCTGACAACCAAACTCCTAAAATAGCAATAAAAAAATTATAATCATATATGTTCTCATTTGCATCACAGCAGGTGAATGACTCATTTTGTAGAAAAGGGTTTAATTACTAACATTTTGCCTATGCCATGGAAAGACAATCCTAGGATCATTCTATTACGGTAGTTGTTGGCATATACCATACACTGTGAGTAGGGAGAAAGTCAGTCAATATTATTAGCCTGCAAGCAATAAAAGTTATTGTTTTTCTTAAGCACAACATTTTATATTTTTAGCAGAAGATTGTATGACTTAATTTATAAATTTAAATATGTTGTTTGAGCTGTCAGTATTTACCAATCTTTATTTTATATATTTTGGTACAGCAAAAAGTTCTCATAAAATGAACCAATGTGAAGCCAGGCATGGTGGCTCAGGCTTGTAATCCCAGCACTTTGGGAGGCCGAGGCAGGTGGATCACCTAAGGTCAGGAGTTCGAGACAAGCCTGGCGAACATGGGGAAACCCTGTCTCTACTAAAAATACAAAAACTAGCTGGGCATAGTGGATTATGCCTGTAATCCCAGCTACTAGGGAGGCTGAGACGGGACGCTTCAACCCAGGAGGCGGAGGTTTCAGTGGGCCGAGATCACGCCAGTGCACTCCAGATTGGGTGACAGAGCGAGACTCCGTCTCAAAACAAACAAGCAAACAAACAAACAAAAAAGCACCAATGTGATCTGTCACACCCAAAGGGGCACTGCATATATTATAAACAGTGGTGAACATATGATTGGGTGGAACAGACATTAAGTGGCATAAATGAGTTCAGGTGAAGACAGTTATCAGAAGATGAAAAAATGATAGTGATACAACAGGCTAGTGCATGTCTAATTTTAATCAACAAAGGGGAATGAATTTGTTATGTACCCTAACTTTGTTTTGCCTTTCTATATTCTACTCTGGACTGTTGAGTTTTACATATATATACATATATATATATATACACATATATATATATATATAAAAATATGTACACTACATATATAAATATACTTAATATTGTATTTCCCTGACTCCCTTGACAATTATCTTTCTCTTTATCTCAACTGGAGAGACTGGAGGGAAATATAAAGATGGGAGGGGAAAGAAGCATTGTGGTTCAGACTTCTTCAGCATACTTATATGGCAGTGAGGGCAGGGCAAAGGGCTGGTAGCCTCCAGGCCAAAGGTATTATCAGCTTCCTAATTTTGGGGGCCACACATGTTCTTTTCTTTGCTCTTCTTGTTCATCCAACAACTTTACAACAAATTCCTCGTAATTATTTTCCTCTGTTTGAAATATTTGAATGATTCCTGACTTTGTAATGTAATTGGCACAGTTGATGAACTTGGATATCATGCCGATATCAACTTAGAGAATTTTAAAAACCAGGAAGGATAATCAGGAATGAGGAGTTTGTGCAAAGTCAGATTCAAATGTCATGTTCAAATTATAGTAAACAAATTTCAAAGAGTTCAGAAAAATATAAAAGCTAACCTTAGCATCTTAAAATGAATATAGTACCAAGCCCTCAGGTATTTCTCAAGGAGAAAGTGACTAGACTGATGTTGTGATTGTCAAGGTACAGTTTCTACAAAGGTGAACCCATATGAAGCACAAACTGTGCACCCTCGAGCTGGCACTAGCAAATAAAAAGAATGTTAAAAATAATAATAATGATAATATGCCTGCTACCTAGAAACCTAAAGTAGGTAAGAAAGTGGGTTTTCTTATAAAAGCCACCACTAACTTTTTTTCATAACCCTAAATTTAACTCTAGCCCTAAATCTCTCTCTTTCTCTTTTAAACTAGGGAGGATAAAAATCTTTGGAATGGTTACTCCCATGTACTCTAAGTCTGCCTCTGTGTTTGAAAGAGAGACCTAGAGGACACAGGCATTAGCTCTTTGAGTGAATGAGGCCAGCATATGCTTCATGATAGATAATAACTTTGTTGGTGAGGTCTTTTTAAATTTTCAGCTCCTCCTACATTTCTTCTTCCACAAAACTCACACATAATACAGAACGTTTAAAGAATTACTCCTTAATCATAACTTTATATCCATAGAAGTCTAAGTTCTGTGGGCTTCAAGAGAGGCTCACAAAATGCCACTTATCTAGAATGAATGAAGTTTCTCTAATCCATAAAGTGGATCTAAGCAAATTCATAATCTTTAAGTGTTCATCTCCATCACCCCCACCTAAGCATGATAAAAACTTGCTCTATTCATGGGGTTATCATAGTGGTTTCTAAGTTTGGCATCAAGCCTAGAATTTACTATCTTCGTATCACTTTTCTAAGGAAGATGATAGCCCGGGTGAAAGAAATCCCCCTAAGAGCACACCCTGTTCCTGGTGCCACTTCTCAGCAGGCCTTCTCTCAGGTCTGATATGTGAGAACTGCTGTTTACTTAAGAGTCATTGACGGCAAATTCTTGCCACGTCACTGAAACTGAAAGATGTTTAGGAAAAAACAAAAACAAAAACTCATGTGTTTGAGCGAATAAATGGTTTAAAACATTTGTGTACATATTAAAAACTATAGAGCTATAGTTGAATGCACAGTTTTTTATGAATTTTTACTTAAAAAAGATTATGTCACTGCATTTTGCCTATTTGTCTTTGTTTACTTTAGCAAGGAACTTCAGATTATGTTTCTAGACTGGCAGAAATTATCTTTCCCAATCACTCCATTAGGGCACTTTTGTAAAAGAAAAAAAAAGACAAAGTTCTATCACTTTCGTGGACTATAAATTTAAAGCTGCAGATTGCAGATGCTTACGAACTTAGCTTAACATATTTAGTTCTGATATTTAAAAACTTCAATTTATTTGCTCATATATGATTCAATCGAGTTTAATGCTTGAGAAAGAGGAAGAGAGGTTTTTTTGGTTTTTCTGTTTTTTTCTGAGATGGAGTCTTGCTCTGTCTCCCAGGCTGGAGTGCAGTGGCGTGATCTCAGCTCATTGCAACCTCCGCCTCCTGGGTTCAAGCGATTCTCCTGCCTCAGCCTCCCAAGTAGCTAGGACTACAGGCATGTGCCACCATGCCCAGCTAATTTATTTTTTGTATTTTTAGTAGAGACGGTGTTTCACCGTGTTAGCCAGGATGGTCTCGATCTCCTGACCTCGTGATCTGCCCATCTCGACCTCCCAAAGTGCTGGGATTACAGGCGTGAGCCACCGCACCCAACCGGGAATTTATTCAGTGGTTTGAAGAAAGCTTTACCATGGTAACATGCAGGCTGATTTTGCATCTGGTATAAAAATGGATTTTAATTTTCTATTTTATAAATAGGGTAGAAATATTTCTGTACTTGGCAAGGTTGCTAATGAGAAGAAAACTTAAAATACTAATATAAGCCTTGTCGCAAACACATGTTAAGGGTTTCATTCACTTATTGAAAATCTTTTAGCATCTCTAAAGTTTGACAGAGGTAGAAATGCAGTTGAAATGGGTTTGATGATGTCTAGAAAAATTTGGGCAGTCAATATTTATCTTAGACATTTTAATTTTTTTATTGCTCAAATTTTTAAATTTATACAAGAAGAAATGCAAAGTAACTATCATTTGGAAAAACTGATTCTCAAAATGTGGTCTGCTAGCTGTCTCCTGGGAACTTGTTAGAAAGGCATATTCTGGGGCTTCTATAAGTCTTAGGGAATTAGAATGTCTAGCAGAGGCTCAGCAATGTGAGCTTTAACAAGTCCTGTAGTCGACTCTGAAGCCCATTTAAGTCTGAGAAGTTCTCATCTAAATGTTGTTGCATTTATCCTGAGTCACTTGTCAGTATTCAAATTTAATTCATTAAAGTGAAAGCTAGTCTTTTAAGATACTATCTGGTAAATCTCCTTACTCCTGTTATATGATAAAGAGCATACAATTTACAATGGTAACAGCCTTTTAAGAAGGCAATATGCCATGGTTTATGTGATCTATAATGGGCATATAAGAACACTGGAATTTCACTAGACCAAAATAAAAAGAGAGATGTGCATTCTGTTGCTCTATTACCCGGTATTAAATCAAGTTTAGCCTGAAACTACCTCCTTACATATTTTAAGTTCAGCCTGAAGGTTTCTCTGTACGGTAAACTATAACCTAAATGAAAGTGTAAACGGACTATAACCTACTCTTATGTCAGTCACTTAGTTATGACCAAAGTGGACCAACTGTTTAAATCATGTTCAAATAAGGCAAATGCCAAGCTGTAATCAAGCCTGCTGCTTCTGTGCCTCACTTCTGTTTTCTGTACCTCACTTTCCTTTTTCCGTCTATAAATCTTCTTCCACCATGTGGCTGCAATGGAGTCCCTCTGAACCTTCTCTGGCTCGGGAGGCTGCCCAATTCACGAATTAAACTCTGTTAATTTAATTTGGCAAAGATTTTTCACACTAGGAAAGACTTATTGTTGAATGAATCTCAAATACTCATGGATGTGTCTAAATCCTCTCCACCCTTGAGCACTAGATCTTAAGCTTCATAAAATCTTTCCATGGAGATAACAGTTTTTATAGTAACCTTAAAAGTTACATGAAATCTATTAAATCAGTCTTCAAAGAGTCAAACAGGTCCATACTTTTTCTAATTTAATAAATATTAAAATTTTTATATTGGTGACAATATGGTCCAAATTAAACAAACAAATTCATATTTGATTATACTCTCTGGCATTTAAATTGATTCAGAAAACTAAAGTAGAAGCTTTAATGTGCCTTATGCCTGAAGACTAATCTTTTAAGTGGTTTGGATGTTAATCATCAAGACAGCGGATTTCTAGCAAAACAAAGCTTTAGAATAAAAGCAAGTTATAAATGTTAGACCTCTGTTGATTCCAGAGTTATTCTGTTGAAGTAATTTATAATGACTAACCAATTAATTTAATTTAAAATAATCATAAAGCTGGTCATAATTTTTTGAAATTATAATAAAGCATTTATTAATTTAGTACATGATTATATAGCAAAAATGAATGTAATGCTATGTTTAAACTATTAATAATAATGAAACTAGCCAATAGTTAATTACAGATCATGTCATTTTATCAATTATTAAGAATATGAAATGTCATCAAGAGCTACTTACTTTAGTTATATCTGCCTAATGTCTGTGTTTAGGCCCTGTTCTATTTTATACACTTATATACTCCAGATGATTGCTGAATTTGATTTTCAAAGGCCAAGAATCTCTATTTCAAGGATCAAAATTCATAACTTTTTTTTTAGAGTAGAGTTGAATGACAAGTTTTAATAAAAACGAATTGTGTATTTTAAAATGTGTTACCAATGGACAGTAAGAATATGTGTGACATTTGCTTTTTATGTATTTCAAATAATTTTTCTAAAATAATGTTACAATATTTATGAATAGGGTAGAAGTATTTAAAAACAGACATGGTCTCTCATTGCAGGAAGTGCTCCCCTGTCTACCTGTTCTTTTTCAATTTAAATTACCCAATAGCAACTTCTATGAATTTTGAGCAGAGTTGAGAATAAATGGAGCCCAAAACCTAGGATAACTCACAGTTACTCAAGTTGTCATTGTCTTAAAGCCAAGGCTAGTTTTGTCCTTTTTGTCAGGGACAATGCATTAGCCAAGTATGTAAGTCTGAAGACGGTGTCCTGCTCTCTGTAAAGATTTAGTTAATTAATTCTATGTAATACTTTCTTGCTGTGCATTGATACAACCTGGCTTTGTAAAGTAGATGTTGGTGTTTTATTTGGCACTTAAAGTGGTACAAAATAGAAGTACTAGACAGAAGTAAAGAATGGATAGAAGTGTTAGAGGCTTTGAAATCAAATGAAACTTGGTTTAGATTTTTGATTCAGAATTTTGTTAGTTGTCACCCTTTGGCCAGTTATTTAAGCTTCGGAGATTTTAAGCTTATGAAATTTAAGATGGAATGTTGTACAGATTCAGTTAGACCGTTTATGTTAATTCTTAGTAAAATGCCTAGCATGTAATAGATGCTCATTAAATTATATGCATTACTCTTCCTAATTTTAAGCATAATGGCATAATCTCAGCAGAGATAACTTTAATACCTTCTTAATAATGTCATTTGCTACTTTAGTATTGTGTATTTCCCAGAGGAGTCGAGTCATAGTATGACCTCATCTTTCAAATCCCTTATGTATTCCCAACTAGGTCTACATGAGGCAAGAATATCCAAGCTCATGACTTCATTACTTCTAAATGTTTACACATTCACTTGCCCATTCAACCAACATTTATTAATAATCACAACATGTCAGTTGCTGCACAAGGCTCTGCATATGCAAAGATTGAAGATGGCTCCAGTGAAGTCCCTATCAAGTGCTTGGCATGCCATGAAGATGTTTTATTGCTAATTGTCACATTCCATATGTCTGGATTATATCGACTGAACAGTAGATACATGACTTTATACCTCATTGAAAGTATTGTCTTCTTGACATGAATATTGCTTTATAATGTTTATTATCCAGTTTTTATATGCCATTATGGAGACCAAATAACAAATATATATTCTTCACACCTATGCCTTATTATTTTTTCATGAGTCAAAGAGTAAACATTTATATTTTAATGTAAACATTTATTAGTCCAAAAGAATGAAAAACAAATCCATAAGCCATCGCAATTCAGAGTAGAACAATTTGTAATTTCTAAAATAGTGTTTATCATAACCATTTAAAGGAGAGAAGCTCTTTGGAAAAACAACAATGTGTGTAACAGAAAATTGTAAAAACAAAAGTGTTCATTTTCATTTGCTTTAATAATGAATTTGAAAACTACTGGCAAATAAAAATTGGCACAATTTTCTTTTTTCTAAAAATGGAAGCTTTATCTAAAAGAAAGCCTCTATTTAGTGAGTGATTATACTGCATGGAAGTACACAATGTCTCTGAAACCACAGATGTTTACAGGGTTAGGGTTTTGGGCACATATTTTGTTGAAATATGCCAAATCAGCGTTTTTAAAAATGTGTTCCATTCTATATCCAGTCAGGAGCCATATTTGGTATAGCTTAAGTTTAAAAGCAAATGTCCTAATAAGCTAGAATATTGTTTATGTTTTTCTACCTTGTAACTCTCCTGTAGTCAACACTGTCCAGAGCTCTCTCCTTTCTTAGGAGAGTTGGGAGTAGTAAGTGCTGCCCAATGACCAGAACATTGTGTCAATTATGTATAAGTTTGGCCTTATAACACAAGCATGCTTTGGGAAAGAAGGGTTAAATGTCATTGCAAAATGATTTCTTGTCACTTCATGCTTCTGGGGACAGACAGGAGAGAGGGAAAAGGTGTGTGAAAATGTTGGCCAGAGTTGATAAGCAAAGTTAGTGAGAAGGTCATGAAGGTGGTGAACTGTTCACTTTCTCCCCCAACCCCTAAACCCATGACCATGTTTGGGCATTGCAAATGGTGTGATCAGGGGTTTTCATTCTACAAACTGGCCTGCAGAACAAGGCAGCAACAGGGTTGATGGACATTACTATGTTTAACTTCTTGAAAGTTGAATTAGAGGTCATGATTTAAAGCAATAGTAAGAAATCAGTGGTGCACAGCTACTTGGGAAGATGGCCACACCACTAAGAAAGCATCAAGTGTTCTCTCAGAGAAATGTTCATCATGCCATTCCTCTTTCCATCTTTTTCTTTTTCTAGTTTATATTCATTTTTCTTAATATGTATTCTTATACTTTATTTTCCTCATTATTTCTTCCTTTTGTTGACATTACTTGTTGGTTTATATTTATCCATTTATATTTTCATAATGAATAAAAAAACTTAATCATTAAGCTTATTTTGTTTAAATAATCACCTATAAATATCCAATATTATATATCAATAATTTATATGAATGCATGATTTTTGTATATTTAGTTGCATTCCATGTATGAGTCCTATTAGAATTGATTTTAATAGAGTATTAAAAGATAAAGACTTTAGTAGATTTTCATTTAATTTACAAAAATTTAAAAACCTGAACAGTGCTAATACTCAATCAAGCAAGGACGTAAAATATTAATTCCCTTTGAAGTATTTCAAAGAGTTATTAAGGTAGCATTCAGTGACTTACCAATAATCTTTTATGATATCTTCTTTATAAAATATTGATGGGGACATAGTGAGGTGCAAGTGAGTACATCTTGCCATGGTAGATACTCAGAGCTTGTAAGTTCTAAATTTGACTCTAACAAGTGATTATGGGCAATTTACTCACCTTCTCCAATAAGCTTCTTTATGAATAGACTGTAGCCCATGTCTAACTTGTGTGTAATTCATATCAGGTTTGTGGGATCATATAAAACAATGCATGTAAAAGAGTTTAGGAACTGCAACATAAAACAAATTACTGATGCACTGTTTCTTACTAAAACAAACAAAAAAACCCCTCATTCTTGAAGTTAGTTTTCCATTCACTGAGGAGAAAAGTGTGGTGTTTAAAATAAAGAACACACACACACACAATTATAACACGCTACTGCCCTCCTTAAAACATTTTAGTGACTTACTATAAAGTTTAGGAAAATAATCCTACCCCTCACTATGGTCTACCATGTCCTACATTAGCCAGTTTTACTAGTCTCTCCCGTTTCAGCAGTCTTGCTCATTGTTTTCCATCCACAAAGCCCCCAGTTCTGTCTTTCAAAAAACCAGACTCACAGTCTTTGCTCTACTGTGTTCAAAGAAAACCTGTAGAAAAGTTAAATGTAATAGAGTTTATTTGAGCAAAGAATGATTCATAAATTAGGTAGCACTCAGAAGTAAAAGCAGTTCAGAGAGTCCAGCTTTATAGACATGATGATATATAATCCAAGATATATGTCGATAATTTATATTTGAGTGTATTATCTTTGCATTCATGAATTTTCGGGGGGAGATTTTTTTGAATGCATGGATTTTTGCATGGAAGCTAAGTAGAGAAATTACCTACCTAGCCACAGCTAGACATCTGCCTTATTTGGGTATGGTGGGATGAGTGGCTGCCTGTGATTAGTTGAAACCTGGCTGCTTGTGATTGATTAAAACTCAGTAGTTATACTCCTAAATTGGTTTTGGTTTATTTAGTACTGTTAGGTTGCAGTTTGTTTGTAGGAACTCAAAGCACAGATGTAGCCTCCTGGTAATGGCCTCCCACTTATTTAATAAATGCTTTCCTCTGCTTGAAATCCTCTGCTTTAGATAAAGTAGTGAGTGCAGTCCTGTTTTATCTAAAATAATCACCACCAACCCTCACCAATCCTTAAAACACTTCACTCTTCTTCCAACAAATTATAATTTGCAGTTATTTGATCTACTCATTTGCTTACTATTCTTTATGCCCTTCCCACTAAAATAGTTATTACATTTATATAACAAAACTCAGAAGTAGAAAAGACCACACCACACTGTAGTAATTGCCACACTATGTGTTAAAATACATTCATCACAGCCCAGAGTGGTGGCTCAAGCCTGTAATCCCAGCATTTTGGGAGGCCGAGGTAGGCGGATCACGAAGTCAAGAGATCGAGACCTTCTTGGCCAACATGGTGAAACCCTATCTCTACTAAAAATACAAAAATTAGCCAGGCATAGTGGCTCGCACCTGTAGTCCCAGCTACTTGGGAGGCTGAGGCAGGAGAATCACTTGAACCCGGGGGGTGGAGGTTGCAGTCAGCAGAGATCATGCCACTGCACTCCAGGCTGGCGACAGAGCGAGACTCCATTTCAAAAAAAAAACAAAAAAATTATCCAAAGATAAAAACCATTCAAATCTCACCCTGTTGGTCCAGAGGGGCTGAGGGAAAAAAAAAATTAACAGAAAGAGAAATAGAAATGTACTTGTCTTTCTTCACCAAAAGTTTATCTGTCAGCTGAGTAGCCCTATTCGACCCTAGAGCCTTGTATCGTGGTTCAGAAGTGTGATTAGAGAAGAAAAAAGAAAAAAAAAAAAGGAGGGCATATAAGTATTTATGTTCACCTATAGTGCACTAAAAAGTGAAATAACCAAAAAAGCATTGATGAATTTCATTATTTGACATTTTAAAGTTTTTTCTTTAAAAACAGAACTGCTAAAGAGCTTGCTTTCCTCAAAATATAGTGATTATAACCAGCTCCATAGTCAGTGTTATTTACATGATGAAGTCTTGAAATTCATAGATGTAATCCTCACATTTGGGAATATGTTGTAAGTGCCCAATAGTTCTTAAGTATAATAATTTGTGATTGATGAGGCATAAATTACAATCCTGTGTAAAAACTCTCCCGGAGTGAGTGACTGACACTATAATATCTGAATATAATGAGGCTTTGTACAAGACTTTGCACATCAACAGAGATACAGAACTTATCTATATTAAAAAAAAAACTTTATAAAGGACTTTCATATTATTTATATGAAGGGAGAGTAGCAGAATGCCCAGTTCCATCCTAGAGCCACACTCTCGGTGCACATTATATTCCTTCCACTTACTAAGTAACCACATTGGGTCAATTACTTAACTTCTCTGAACCTCAGTTTTCTCAATTTAAAATGAGAATAACAATAATAACTTCATGGGGTTGTTGTAAGCATTAAAAAAGGTATGAAGTAATGCATAGCATGTAGTTAGTTATCCATAAATAGTAGCTATTATTATCACTTAAAAGCTGACGATGAGGACTCAAAGGTCATAGATAGTCAATTATTTTCCACTATATTTTATTGGGAAAATATTATTCTATAGCTGTGCTTAAAGATATTGGATTCCAGAAGTCTTGAGATATTCTCATGAATCCCAAGGGTCTGTTGTGTTGTTCCATATTGTATGTGGCTTCAGGAATCTAGGATGACAGAGTGAGTCCTGCTGTTTTGATGTATAAACTGTTTGTTAAAATAGTATAAAATAAAAGCTTTTTTTTTTTTTTGATGGAGTCTTCCTCTGTTGCCCAGGCTGGAGTGCAGTCTTGCTCTGTTGCCCAGGCTCGGCTCACTGCAAGCTCCGCCTGCCAGGTTCACACCATTCTCCTGCTTCAGCCTCCGGAGTAGCTGAGATTGCAAGCACCCGCCACCACGCCCGGCTAATTTTTTTGTATTTTTAGTAGAGACGGTGTTTCAGCGTGTTAACCAGGATGGTCTCGATCTCCTGACCTCGTGATCTGCCCATCTTGGCTTCCCAAAGTGCTGGGATTATAGGCGTGAGCCACCGCACCCGGCCAATACATGCGTTTTTATCAGATCAAAGATTAAAAAAAAAAAAAGGTTAGAAGAGAAATAATGGTTTGGCTTTACTTAAATAAAGAAAAAAAATACAATAACAAAGGACAGGGCAATTGTTGGCAGCCTGGTTTCATCTGCTATTTTTTATGTTCCAGATATTAAGAAAACCATTTCCTTTGTATAATGCAATTGCTAAATTGAAATAAAAATATTGAGTTTATAAATATATATTAGAATTTTTTTTAATGATAGAATTTTTCTAAGGCAATGCAGAACACTTCCAAACTCATTACTGAATAAAATAGAAAATGAATTCTCCTTGAGATAATCTAGTGTCAAACCCACTTAAAATCACAATGGGTTCATAGTTACCACAGATTTCATGTAGGGATTCAAGTAGGAATGAATTTCAATTAGCTTAGATCCAGATGGGCCATCTCTGTTCATAGCATGTGATATAATATCTTCTAGAATGGTCAACTTTGTAGACCCTAATAGAGTTTTTATGACTATAACTAAGAATGACTAAAAGTTTTTACTTATTGACAATTTTAAAATATGCTAACCACCATGCTAGACACTTCACTTGTACACTTTTTCTATGACTGAGGATAGTGGAAGTCCAGAGAGGTTTAGCAAGTTGCCCAGAGTGACACAGCTAGTAACTGGTAGAGCCAGGTAACCTGACTCCAGAACCCCTGCTCTGCCCAGCATACAAATATTAGGAGAACAAGTGCTTTCTGGTTAATTTGAAAGGAGAAACTGCCTTGAACTTCCTTTAAACTTTTTCTAGGAACAATTGATCAATGGATGCTAATGGGAACATGCTTTTCATTATTAGGACACTTAACCACAGTTAATACAAATACATCTTAGGATGACAACAACATAGAACTAACAGTATAATTACAATTAAAACGAGACTGTCACTTTTATATTTTTAGAATTTTATGTACATAATTAACAAACGGTAGTTCCCTTTTATTTCATTATGATGATTTACACAAGAATTAAAGTAATCAGGTAAAAAAAAAAGGTGTGTGGGGGAATTTTCTGAAAAAAAAATTAAATCTACTGAATGCCTAGAGTCATTAGTATTACTATGATTTCCTATAGATGCATTATTACAGTTAATGGATTTTCTGAACATGGCACATACCAACTAAGAAAAGCTTCATATTTTATAGTAGCTAACTTTTTTACTATTTACTATGCACTAGGCACTGAACTAAATGGGCTCTTTCACTGAATCATCGTAATAGACTGAGAAGATAGACACCACAAACATGCCCATTTTAAATTTAAGGAAACTGTAACCCAGGGAGGATAAGGTACATCTCCCACAGCTAGTAAGTGACAAAGCTAAGCTTTGAACTCCTCCTGTAAGTCTCTCACTAGAGCCAAGACTAATATTAACAAACAGGCATTCTGTAGAAAGAACTACCTCCAAAGATTGTATGATATTTTGTCATCTTCAGAACAGCTTTCCATGAATTAATTCATCCCTTACTCACAAGAGCTGCCTGATATACACAGAAGAAATTAAGAAACTGAGTTTCAGAAAGGTTAAGGATTTTCTGAAGATCACAAGGATTTTAAAGTAGTAACACTCACACTGTCGACCAGATTTTATGTCTCTTTGTTCCACAGTTTTCTAATATGCATGCTTCTTCTTCAGATGACAATAACCAAATGCTTGTATTTTAGTACTAGTCTTAGGCTCTTGCTTTGATTGAGCTGTTGAATTCTGGCCACACAAAGTACAGCTGCTGCTTCTCAGAGATTTCAGCTCTGTTTTGACCTTGGCAATGTAATTCAAGTAGAGAGAAAGTCAACCACAAATGTTTATCCATCTGCCCAGTTATTCTCCATTCCCTCCCGGCTCTGACTCCCTCCACACGCAGGGTTTCCCTGTGGACCTCACATGTGTCTTGCCCCAGTACGAGTCCCACATTCAGAATTTAAATTAGGGTCTGTTGAAGACTGTTGGTCTTCTCTGTGTTTTTTCCTGTTGCATTGTGAAAAATAAACAAGTTCTTACGATAAAAGTATAACAATCTTATGTCCTCTCCCATTTTATTATGGTGGCTATGTATTTGTAAACTTCCAAGTTCTCCGATTTTTCTCTATAGTTTTAGCACTTTGAGGTTATTTAGTAGATACAATTTTATTCTAATGCCACTCAACAACACAATTTTCCCCAAGTCTTTATTTTTTTTAATTCATTATTAATCATGATTGACATTGCCTTCTGCTGTTTTAAATTCCCTCCAAATTACCTCAAAATCAGCTCATCCATTTTTAGTTTTATCATCCTCATTTAATGACACGTTACAGCAAAATATTTAGCCTCTGCAAAAAGAAAGAATGTAAGCAGAGGAAGGCACACTTTCAGTTGAGTACTACATTGAGCAATGAAGTAAGTAATTTAGTGCCACTGATAATGTCTCAAGACCCCAACCATTCAATGGCATGAGAATGTGCCAACATCCAATATACATTTTTAAAAATATTTTATCTCTATCAATATTTATGTACACATAAGCTCTAGGACTGCTGGTATTGCCCTTCATATTTCACACTGGTTCTTATTCCATTCAGCCAAAGAGGTGCTTCAGAAACAATAAATGATATTGCTTTTTACCATATTTTTATAATAAGCTGTTAGGTTAACAGAGCAGTTATTCCAAATAATGAAAGTACCAGATATAGCACTTCATTTACACTGATTGTATTATTTGTAAATTCTAATAAAGGACAATTTTCTAAATATACAGTGGCTTGGGGAAGGAGTGTCTGTTTAAATATCTCTTTAAAATCATTGCTGAGAATTAGTAGAATGACAGAACTGGGAACGAATTGGGGATATTTATATTCTAAATCTAAATCTGAAAGGGAGCTTCACGTTGTTTTGCTTATTATACAGCCAAACTGAGAAGGCCAGGTATCTGCAACAGCGGCCAAAGAGGTGTGGAACAAGTTTGGTCAGACCATCTTCAGGGTCCAAACCTGTGATAAAATCTGTCCACACTCAGTCCACCTAAGGGCTCCTGAGTCAAAGGAATGTGTCTGCCTCCCAAGCCTTTGGAATAACAGACTTACAGTACAGAAATAATATAAAGAGAATATTGAAATTACCTGTAATCCATTCAGCGATGACCACTGACATCAATCAACATTTTAGTGTATTTTTAAAATTATGACTATAAAATTGATATGGGTCTCAACTGATAAAATCTTTTAGATACTAGTTTTTCAACAAACATGAGTATCTTTCAAAATGATGCAAAAATTACATTTCTAGATAATTATCTTCAAGAACTAATCAGAATTCCTCAGAAGGATTGTATATGTATAAATGTGCAGTGATACACAATACAGGTTTGTGTGTATTAACATATTTTTGCATACACACAAATATATAAATATTTTTCACTTACCATAAGAGTTTTTACTCAAATTCTTGTCATAATTCTATATGATTTAAATGGCTATATAATATTCTATATGTAGACATGCCATAACATATTTAACTGGCCTTCTGCCATTGGACTTGACACTGTTTCCTCTTTACTTCATAGATAACAATGTAAAATATTATTCTTTTGGATACACCTGTGTATGAGTCTCTAATTCCCCATTTTGGATAAAACTTTATACAAGTAATTGCTGGCTAAGTACATCCTGAAGGTTTGTAAGACAACTTATATTTCTACTACCAGTATATAAGAATGCCATTTTCTTCACACTGAGGATAGTACCATAAAAATAAACAACAGCACAAAGTATACTAAATAGATATGATATATTGCTGTTTAAATCTTTGTTTCTTTAAATCTTTCCTGATGTATTATTGTTTGCATTTTTGCCCTCCTTATGTTTGTTGATCACTTGTACGCCTCCCCTTTTACTACTTTAGTAAATTGCCATTCGTGTTCCTTGCCAAGTTTTCCAACATGCTCTTAATGTTTTTGGTTTTATATTCCTGGAAATTCATTGTATGTTAATAATTTTGACACTGTGTCACATTTTCAGCAGTTTGTGTTTTTATTTTCATACACAAACACTTCTTGATAAAATATTGTCATTAAAGCCACATTCTAGGATATAGAAGTTTCAATATGTAAAGTATTTTCTACCAACTTGTTCTGTTTAATAAAGAAAATAATTCTTGGTCTTCTTGGAAGAGGATTTTTACTTTAAAAAACTGCTTGAATAGAGATATCTTGGCATTGCATTATTTCTTTTCTCATTTTCCTTTTGTCTTACCAATCCACATCATTCACAGCCAACACAGTTCACCAGGATGCATACTATCAGAGAAGCATTAAAGAAGATGGAGGATGATCTAATGTTTTACTCAGTTTGGTTGCTATAACAGAGTAATATAGATTGAGTGGCTTATAAGCATAGAAGTTTATTCCTCACAGTTTTGGAGGCTGGGAAGTCCAATATCAGCATGCAGGCAGATTCAGTGCCTGAGGAAGGCCCACTTCCCAGTTCATAGGTAGCCATCTTCTTGCTGTGTCCTCACATGGTGGAAGAGGGGAGGAAGTTCTCTCTGGCTTCTTTAGTAAGGTCATTAAACCCACTCACAAGGGCTCTACCTTCATGACCTAATCACCTCCCAAAGGCTCCATCTCCCAACATCATCACAGTGAGAATTAGGTTTCAGTATATGAATTTTGGGGTGACACAAACAGTCTGTAGCACTTAAATATAAATGACTGTCTCAATTCTGACTTTCTTAACCCAAGGCTATTGATTTCTAACAAATATAATATCAGTTAATTTGTATAGTAATAGTTTGCTTTTATGTGTCATATATTTTACCAATACTGTTGAATTTACATAGTATAGATGATATTATGTCTTCATATTTCCATTAGAATATGAAAAGGTCACAAATATCACTCCCTCTCCATCCTCAAAAACACACTACTAAAACAACAAAAGAGAAATGTTTTGCTAAACTGAATTTTATTTCTAAAACATTATGGTCTGAACTTAAAATATCCTTGATGAATTTCTCACCTTCTTAAATTTTTTTGATGTACAATTGATTCTCCTGTTTAAAATGTCTAATTTATTGTTCTGATACTGTGCAAAATTCCAGTGAAATTAATTTTTTGGCGTGAACTGTGTTTAATGTTGGGCTGCTACTGTGCAAGAGATTGACAGTTCCTTTGTAACTGTAGTGGAACGTTCAACCTTCCAACTAATAAGAACTAAAAATATATAAAAGAGATACAACTGGTTTCAGGACAGGGACATCCTGGAAATCAGATTATGTTCTCCATTGATGTTAGATTTGAAGAACAAATTCACCTGTAAACTTGATGACAGTGAAAAAACAAAAATGGTTGCAATTTTTGAATTGTCACATAAGTTTAAAAAGACACAATTTCTCCACTGATGTATTTTAATACTTATTTTTATAATTAATCAGGTTTTCTTTCCTTGAAAATGCATGAATTAGTTGAATAAAGTAGACAAATATCTTGAAGAATTAAATTTACCAAAGCTGTCAGAAAAAGGAATAGAAAAATTTAATACTGCATTATCTATTAGAGATGTTGAATCTGTTTTTAAAAAGAAAAAAAAAAAAAGCCAGCCCCAAATGGCTTCACAGATGAACTTCTTTAAAACATCTGAAGAATAAATAACAACAATCTTTCACAAACTCATCAACAAAATAGAAAAAAAACAAAAACAAACAAAAAATCCCTCTAACTCTTTTTTTTTTCTTTTTTTCGAAACCAAGTTTTGCTCTTGTTGCCCAAGCTGGAGTGCAGTGGCACAATCACAGCTCACTGCAACCTCCACCTGCCAGGTTCAAGCAATTCTCCTGCTTCAGCCTCCTGATTAGCTGGGATTACAGGCATCTGCCACCACACCCAGCTAATTTTTTTGTATTTAGTAGAGACAGGGTTTCGCCATGTTGGCCAAGCTGGTCTCGAACTCCTGACCTCAGGTGATCTGCCCTCCTTGGCCTCCCAAAGTGCTGGGATTACAGGCATGAGCCACCGCGCCCGGCCCCTGTCTAACTATTTTTATGAGGTCAGTATAACATTGATTTTCATACTTACAAAGACCCAAAAAGGAAAAAATGTTACAGATAATTATCTCTCACAGACATAGTGGTAAACATATTTAAAAACATATTAGTGAATCAAATATGATAATATATAAAAGGATAATTCATCACAATCAAGTGGACTTTAGATATGAAAGAATGGTTTAAAAATTTCTAAATAAATCAATGTAATTTACTACATTTACCATAGAAAAGTAGATTATACAAGTGTCTCTAAGATATAGAAATAGATTTTGAAAAAAGTTAACAGTCATGACTAAAACAAACTTTAACAAATTAGAAATAAAAGAGAGCTTTCTTAGTCTCTAATGAAAAGTATCCACCAAAACCCCACAGCAAATGATCGATTTAAAAAACTCCTCTGAGATTAGGAACAAAACAAGAATGCCTAATAACGCCACTTTTATTCCATATCGCACTGAAGTCCTAGCCAGCATAATAAGGCAAATAAAGAAATAAAGGAATAAGAATAGGAGAGGAAAAACAAAGTTATATATGACATAGTTGTATTTAAAGACCTTCTGAAGAATCTACATATAATTAGAATTAATAAATAAATTTAGTAAGATCAATGGGTATGTAAAAAAATTAATTGAATTTTTATATACCTTTAACAAATAATAGAAAATACTATTTAAAGAAAAGAGTGTTTACACAAACATAAAGTTTTTAAAATCTAGTAATAAGCCTTAAAAATGTATAAAAGGATATTTTCAGAGAGGAAATAAAGACCTCAATAAATGAAAAACTTTATGATACTCATGGCAGAAAAGTGAAAACTTAACATAATAAGCTATCAAACCACCTCCCTGTCATGTTTTGCCCTTTTTGCAAGCCCACTTCCCCTTCTACTTCTCTACCATGTGATGCAATCCACCATGTTAAGACATAATGGTGAGGCCCTCACCACATGCAGCCACCCAATCTTGCACTTCCCTGCCTCCAGAACCATAAGCAAAATAAACCTCTTTTCTTTATAAATTATTCAGTCTCAGGTATTCTGTTATAGCAATAGAAAATGTGTGAAGGCAATTACATATCTAACAGAATGGCTAAAATGAAAGACTGATAATTCCAAATATTGATGAGGATGTGGTACAACCAAGACTGGTCCACTGCATGTGCAAATACAAAACAATATAACCACTTTGGAAAATCTCTTAGAAGTATTTACATAGGATTAATATATACATACTCTATAATATAGCAATTCTGCTGCTAGGTATACACGCAATTGAAATATATATGCATTTTAACCAAAAAATGCCCCTGTACAAGAATGTTCCTATCAGCAAGATTCACAACAAATTAAAAGAGAACCTAACTAAATACCCATCAACAGAAGAATGGTTAAACAAATTGTGATATACACAGGGAGTGGAATACTAAAACAATGAGAGCAAGCAGGAAAAGGTTAATGCAGTAGGCCTGGGTTACTCAAACCCTGCACATTCCTAAGAAGGTTTGTCTTCATGACTGTTGCTTGGTTAACTTCTGAGAAATAAGCTCTGAGCCCTTAAAATATTCTGTGTGATAAGAGTGTTTCTGCAGGTCTGAAGGCTTGGGCCACGATGTACCAGTGTGGCCAGTTAAGTTTACTCTAACAATGTTACTTATAGTGAATGCCTGCTTTTTCTCTGAGTAGTTAAGGTCAGTCATGCTGTCATTATTGGTCCCAGTAGAAACTCTGGACATCAAGGCTCAGGTGAGATTCCATGTGCCCCCATGAATCTCCACTAAAAGGAAACACCTGAAAGTGTGTGTCTAGTTTCTCTTGGACTTTGTCCCATCTGCTCTTTTCGTTTGCTGATTTTAATTTGTATTTGCTTGCTGTGGTAAATTGTGTGTGTATAAATAGATTCTGATTCTTGTGAATCTTTCTGAGCAAACCATCAAGTTGGAAGGTACTCTTGGGGACCCATGACAAAATTTGATTCTATTTATATAAAGTGCAAGAGTGGACAAATTTAATCCACACTGTTAGAAGTCAGGATGTTGATGGAAGGCAGTGATGGGAAGGAAAACAAAAGGTCATTCTGGATGCTGGAAAGGTTGCTTTTCTTACACCAGAGGCTGGTTACATATGTATGAAATTCTTTTGAGTTATAAAAACTGCACCCCTAAATGTAGTTTTTGTGAGTTGCCAGTATCCTTTAGGGAGAAACTTTTTCTCAAAACTAGCGTCTTCTGCTGGGAAGTATCATGGGATTTTTATGAAGATTAGAATGCAGAATTCCAAATAGCTTCTTTGTGATGATGTCCCTGAATGTGAGATATGCAAAGGTGAGCATCAGCCTCCTCTGAAGTATATGTAATGGAAACCCGCAATAGACAGTGTTACATTTTTCTCTTCCTTAGTGTAATCTTATACCTTTCTTATGTTTCTTACATTAATTTGCAATGTAATTTGCTTTTGCAAAGAGATGAGGGAGAAGTTTTTACATAAATTAACAGACTTCAAAGTATTTTCCTCACACTATTTTGTGAAGATACATCTCTCTGCCCCTCACTATTATGTAACCCCATAAAGAACTCTAAAAATGGAGAGGGGGAGGGCACACATAGAAAATAGAAATAAAATAAAATAAAATAAAAATCTGTAATGATCTTTATTTCATTAGCATAAATTTGATTTATTGTAGGATACTGGGACACATTCACAATTCGATTTCTATATGGGCTACATTTTCTATCATATATGTGTTTCATTAAGACAAAAAGCCAGAGTTTTGCTGGAGAACTTACTTATCTTATATCCCAACACAAGATCAAGGAGCAAATAAATGTTGAATCAAGTTTATCAATATTATTCAATTCAGATATTTATCTGAGTCTCTACTGATAATTATTTTCTGGTGTATATGTATGGGACGGGGTACACTTGCTGATAATAGTAAGTATGAAGAACAGAGTGCCTAATTTATAGTGTCAAAATTCTTTAATGAATAAATTTAGAAGCTTGAATGTTTTGTGTTTGGCTGGGTGCCGCTTAGGACGTTATCAATCATAGTCCACAAATAAAGGAGTTCTGTTAAAATGAAACATGAGAGTTGTTTGGAATTTCTTTTTTTTTTTTTTTTTTTGGCATTTTGAATTTCTAAAATATCAACATAATTGTGATTAAGAATTGTTTGGAAAATAAATTAAATCAATTTAGTAGTCCCCGAAGTAGAGATTTAAGAACGTAACATAGAAAAAGAGCATAATCTACATTCCCTCTAAGCCCAGCGCCAATACCCCTTAGACTGAAGCTCAACAGAAAGAAAATTGCTTCATGTCATTTTCGAAATTCTTTTTTCTTTGAGAAATCATTATGAACACATCAGAGGGAGTTATTAAAATGCTATTATTCTGGATTCAGGTTACAGCATGCTGATGCTGTCCATGCTGTGAGTTGAGTGCTTTCTGATGAGTACAGCTCTTTAAAGATAAGAACAAACCTACACATTATCCTTCAGGTACTAAATAGTAGTTTACTCTTTAAGAAATAATATAATTGTCTTCTCAGAAAGGAAATTTATAAGAAATATCATTTTGAAAATTAAAGTAATATGGTCTGACATTCTATTTTTGGTTTCCTTCAGTATTCTTACAATGCACTAAAGTTTATGAACCATTAGATACACAAGGGTTACTTTTTTATTATATAAGATTATTCCACTTTGATATCTATTACAAAACAATGTAAAAGATACATTTTCCCATACAGCATGCAGTCTATAAAATATGAATATTTTAGCACATAAGAAAGGCAGAAAATGTATCTTGTAATCTTTATTTCATTTTATTTCTAAGTTGACTGATAGTTGGCCCTTAGAGTATACTTTAGTCCTGACCATCATGGTCAAACTAAAAGAAGCACCTGTAAGCATATGTACACACATTAAAACACAACCTATATTCATCTTAGAGCTTTGATTATTTAAAAATACAAATTATAATTTGTCTATTTGTTAATGAAACTTCATAATTTCCAGACACTTTTAATCCTCTAATTTTATAGATGAGAAAAAGAAATTCTGAAACATTAACTAACTTCTTCAAAGTTGCGTAGTTTACACTGACAGATACGTAGTCCAGGACTTTTCCTTTATACCATACCCCTTTTCATCATTCTCAAACTGAATTATTTTGTAAATTATTTAAAAATATAAAATATAAGGTAAAAATATATAATCTCTAAGGATTATAGTGCAATACCTGGGAATATTTAATATTTATTATTAAAATTCTTGTATCTTCTTATTTTATTTTAATTTTATCCTTTTAGCTAATACTAAGATTTTTTAAAAAATCAGGCTGGTCAAGGTAGCTCAAGTCTGTAATCCCAGCACTTTGGGAGGCCGAGGCAGGTGGATTACCTGAGATCAGGAGTTCAAGACCAGCCTAACCAACATGGTGAAACCCCATCTCTATTAAAAATATAAAAATTAGCCAGGCGTGGTGATGCATGCCTGTAATTGCAGCTACTCACGAGGCTGAGGCAGGAGAATCGCTTGAACCCAGGAGGCGGAGGTTGCAGTGAGCCGAGATCGCATCACTGCACTCCAGCCTAAGCAACAAGAGCGAAACTCTCAAAAAAAAAAAAAAAAAAAAATCAGAGGACTGTGTTCTAATTTCTCAAATCATTTAGCATGTCTTCTAGCACATATTATGATATTTTCATAATACTTTATTTGAAGAATTGGGACATATATTTTATTCTCAGCATAGGTTATATCTTCAGATATATTCATATATGCCTTTAATGATAAAATGTATCCTGGACCTGGCACAGTGGCTCATGCCTGTAATCCCAGCGCTGGGAGGCAGAGGCTGGGGGATCACTGAAGGTCAGGAATTCAAGACCAGCCTGGCCAACATGGTGAAACCTCGTCTCTACTTAAAATACAAAAATTAGCCGGGTGTGGGTGGTACGTGCCTGTAATCCCAGCTACTCGGGAGGCTGAGGCACAAGAATTACTTGAACCCGGGAGGTAGAGGTTGCAGTGAGTCAAGATCACACCACTGCACTCCAGCCTGTGTGACACAGCAAGACTCTGTCTCAAAAACATAAAACAATATAATACAATAAAATGTATGCTAGACAAATCCGTGAAATTGATTAAAACACATCATTTTTTGGTATTGTCTTTTGGCCCTGGTAAAAACCAGAATAAGTAACTTAGCGTTTTTCTCTCAAAATTTGTTAAATTTATTCAAAATTTGTTAAGTTATTGTTATCACTTTTATTAAGGCATAATTGACATAAAATGAGTTATACACATTAACATTACACAATATGATAATGTTTAACATTTGAATACACCTGCAAAAGCATTACCACAAGTAAGATAGGAACATAACTATCACCTTCATGAGTTGCCTTATGGCCCTTTGTAAATCTTTCTCTTTGCCCCTACACACTCAAATCTCTCTCCAGATACCGCTGATCTCTTCTCTGCATTAAAAATTATTTTGCATTTTCATGTATTTTACATAAATGTACATAAATACAATATTATTTTATTTAACCTTGCTCTGAATTTAAATATTTTGAGATTCATCCATGTTGTTAAAATGCTAACAAATTCATTTCTATATATTGCTGAGTAGTACTCTATTGTCTAAATATTCTAATTTATTTATTCATGCAGTAATGGATTTTGGATTGTTTCCAGTTCTTGGCTAATATAAATGAAGTTGCTATGAATATTTATTTATTAACAATGTTTTCTGGACACATGATTTTCTTTCTCCTGCATATGTACATAAATAAAGAGACTACCAAGCTGTTTTCCAAAGTGGACGGATGATTTCACATTCTACCAAGAGCATATGAAAGTTCTACTTGCTCTGCATTCTTGCAAACACTTGTATGGTCGACAGACTAAATAAAATATAACTTTTTTTTATTTTAGCTCTCCTAATGAATTCTTAGTACTATCTAATTGTTTTCTCAATTTTCTTAATGACTAGAGATTTTGAGCATATTTCGTGTGCTTGTTTACCATCTGGATGTCTTTTTTTAATAAAATGTCTGTTCAAAATTGTATCTGTAAAAAAAATTGGGTCATTTGTTTTCTTTTCATTTGTTTTTATGAGATTTTTACATATTTTGGATCCAAAAACTTTATCTTATATATGCGCTGCAAATATTTTCTGATAGTCTCTGAATTGTCTTTTCTTTCTCTTGAGAGTATCCTTGGAAAGGCAGAAACGTTTAATTTTGAGGAATTACAAACTATAAGTTTTATTTTCTATGAATTGTGCTATTGATGTCATATCTAAGAGTTTTCCGTTTAGCCAAAGATCATACAGATTTTCTTCTATGTTGTTTTAAATTTTTTTAAGTTTTAGGTTTTACATTTAGGTTTATGATTTGTTTTGAATTAATTTTTACATATGATATCAGGTATGGATCCAAGTTAACATTTTGGCACATGGGTATCCAATTGTTTTAGCATTATCTATTGACAAGATTATCATTTTGTCACTGAACTGCTATTTTACTTTTGTCAAAAATGACCTAGTTGTCCATATTAGGGTGTATTAATTTCTGGAATCTCTACTATGTTCCATTGACACATTTGTCTAACCTTACTCCAGTGTACACTGTCTTGATGCCTGTGGCTAATAATAATAATATGTCACAATAATAATAATCTCACAACTCATTTTTATTATTTACATTAAGTAGTAAATTATCTCTTAAGAAATAATACATCTATTTACCAATGTACTTACAACTTCTGGTAACTCCTTCTGCCTAAAGAATTTTCTTTAACATTTATTGTCTTCTGAATCTGCTAGCGATGAATACTTCCAGCTTTTGTAGTTTGGAAAATGTTTTGTTTTATCTTCATTTGAGTAATGTTTTTTTTTTTCTGGTTATAAAATCCTACATTTAATAAAATCTTGCTTTTATTATTTTTCATATGCTTTCCCACTATTTTCTCAACTTACATTATTTTCAGTAAGAAATTTGTTGTTGTCCTTATCTTTGTCTAAGCAATGTCTCTTTGCTTTGGCTGACCTAAAATTATTTTCTTTATCACTGATTTGACAAATTTTCTTATGATAGGCTTTGGTTAAGTTTCTTCACGCTTCATAGGGGAAGCAAATCCTAGCTCTGTTACTCCATCCTGTATGGAAATAGAAGTCATCATGTGTTTCAAATTGAATATAGTTTTTGTGACTTTCTAGGCAAATTATGCATTACCTGATTAGAACTTAAATTACTTGCCTATAATTACATGTTACTTAAATAAAAAAAAGTTACTTAGATTTTAAAATTTCAAAATATACAGAGGATAGGCTGAAACTCAATAAATATTCAAGGTAAGCTTAGCTTTTACTCATGCTAGAAGGCAAAGCAGGAGTTTACATGTCATGTGATGAAATCAAGAGCAAGAAAGAGAGACTTGGGGAGGTGGCACACACTTTAACATCCAGATCTCATGAGAACTCACTCACTATTGTGAGGACAGCTTGAAGCCATGAATGATCTGCCCCTATGACCCAAGCACCTCCCACCAGGTCCTACCTCCAATGCTGGGGATTACATCTCAACATGAGATTTGGAGAGGGCATCCAAAATAAATAAGCCTCTATTTCTGCTTATCATTGCATATAAACCCTCTACTCTTCCAAGAACCATCATAAATATCATCTAGGCCAAGACATGTACAAATTATCCTAGACTCTGGTTTCTCTCCTTCACCCATTAACCAACCAAGTTCTATTCATTCTATTTCAAAATTGTTCTCTTTTAATTTTGTCCAGCATCTTTACTATTAATAACTCTGCCCTATTTTAATCCTTTTTCTTTCTCTATCTTCTTCTCTCACCATTCCTTCTTTCCTACCTCCTTTTATTTTTCTGACCCCTAATAGTTGAGAAAGACCTAGCTTGCTTCACTTTTGTCGGGGGAGGGATCTGCCTTGTATTAATTAGTTTCACTGAGAAGCCCAAGCCCTGAAAATATTTTATGTCTATGTATTTTTAAAATTCCCATGTGAAGGTTTGTTTGTTCATCACCACAGTCAAAATGTGGAGTTCCTCACTGTGAAGATCTCTCCAATTTCACTAACACAGCCACACCCACCTCCCTTTGCCCTGTCCCCACCTTCAACAAGCACTAATCTGATTTTCCCTAAACCCTTAACAAGCACTAATCTGATTTTCATTTTATCTATTTTGTCATTTCAATTGGTTATATTAAAAAGTGTGTAACCTTTTAGAGCTTGCTTTTTACACTCAGAATAAGTGTTCCAATTCTGGCATTGCCAATTCCTTATAACTTTGAGTCAATTAATTAAACATCTGTATCTCAGTGTTCTCATTTGAAAATTGAAATAATATTTGCATAAAACTCAATGAACTATGGATAAAACTAAAGGATTAGATAATAAAAGTAAAAGTTTTAGCATTCTAAAAAGCACTTAGTCATTGCTCAATAAAAGTGAACTATTATATAAATTATCTTGAGAATCTTTGCCAATTAAAGCATCTTTAACATTGGTTTCGTCGTAAGTGCCCATATTATATGCTAATTCTGTTCAAATTGATAATCCAAGAAATGTTTAAGTGAAAAATGTTTTGAGCATCAGAATATTTGATTAATCAAAAGCTTTCATGCACCAGTCTAGTGAAGTTAGCTGCTATTTGCTCCTATTCACAAGCTTGCCTTCCTTTCTCTCTCTCTCTCTTTCTCTTTCTTTCTTTCTCTCTCTCTCTCTCTCTCTCTCTCTCTCTCTCTCCCTCCCTCCCTCTATCTTTCTTTTTTTTTTCTTCACAGTCTCACTTGTTCACCCAGGCTGGAATATAGTGGTATGATCTGAGCTCACAGCAACCTCCGCCTCCCAGGTTCAAATGATTCTCCTACCTCAGCCTTCCAGGTAGCCTGGGACTACAGGTGCGCACCACCACACTCAGCTAATTTTTTGTATCTTTTAGAAGAGACAGGTTTCATCATGTTGGTCAGGTTGGTTTTGAACTCCTGACCTCAAGTGATCCACCCACCTTGGCCTCCCAAAGTGCTGAGATTACAGGTGTGAGCCACCACACCCAGTCACAAGCTCTTAAGAGGTGAGCTCAGGATTCATAATTAGGATAGTCTCAGGAACCTGCCATTTTAATTACCGTGCTATCTTGTCTTTCACAGTGGCCAAAGTTTATAAAGTGTTCACAATTTCTTAATTTTTAGTTGTCCACATTTTTATTACATAGTTATCATTTGATATTTAGTGATTCTTTTGTACAATAACCACATTATGCAAACATTTTTTTGGCACAATAAATATACTAACCCTAATGTTTTTCCATGTCTCATTCATGTACTCAAGCCATATACAAATAGTTAAAATGAATGAAAAGAGTGAAACACTGATTTGCACTTCAGAATAAAGTTGTACAAAAAGCCTGTACTTAATTGAAGTTAAAAAATATTGAACCGAATGGAAAATGCTGGAGTCTTCATGCTTTATCTACTGATGTTGGTATCAACTGAGGACAGAAGAGATGTGCTAATTGCATTAGATATATATTACAAATAAAAATCACTGATGAAAATATGTTTCAAGTATGCATATGCATTTAAAACTGTGTAAAAGTCAGTGTGTTTGTTACGATAAAATTATCAGTCTCATGGATAATTTTTTGTCACTCTATGAAAGTGACCTGTCTCTACAGTATTTTGTAAAACATACTGATGGATTTAATCCAGTGAATAAATCAAGCAAAGAATCTTACACACCTACAAACCCTGCTTATACATATTACTTACATATCAAGCAACAAAAGCTCCTGTCTATTCATTGGTCTCTTTCAGGGTGACCCTCGAAAATTAATGTGCACAGCTGTTTTTCTCCCACCTGTTCTCCCTGTCACCTCATTCATGCACCATTCTTCTCCAAGACCTCAAAGCCAATCATAAGGGAAACAGACTAGCTACAAATATGATTGAAATTCTAAAGTATTAGCAGTACTGGAGAACAGATGTGTTAAAATGCTCAAGATAATATAAAATAACCTCTAAATCTCTCATTGCACCTGCTCTGTAATTCTATAAGGATTCTTTCTGACAAATTGTAAAGAGTGATTAGAAATGGCTAGATGTGGCAAGTCATCGATAATTGGTGAGAAGAAAAAAAAAACAAAAACTATAAATTGGAAGTCGTAATGTTAAAAATGTTCTTTACACAAAGTCTTGTTTGAGTGGAACATCAATTATGCATTTCATTGATGGAATAAATTGTAATAAAAAGCATAAAGAAACTTGAACAACTTCAATTCCTTTTACAAACATAATTCAGTAGCATGGGAGTGATAGCTCTTCAATAAAAGTGATACTCTCAGAGAAATCAATATCATTCTAAATGTATTCTTTACGTTTTACTCCACAGGGCAAACTCTGATATTTCTTTTCTGTAACAGACAAATGAAAATAGTGCCAACATGTCCCTGTTCAATACCTTATGGTGACTGATGTAAAAATTCACTAAAATGTACTCTATATATACTATAATAAGATTTTAGTATGAAGTATAAATTGAAACAACTGTGATTTGGAAAGGAGATGTCAATTCAAATCTGATAGTTTATATTACTATTGAGATTATAAACTCTTCAGAAAGAATCCTTTAGAATACAATTACTCATTTTAAGATTACAGCTGAATTGACTCAAGTGCCAGATATGCTCAAGATTGTCCTAGCAAACATGCTGTGTATCTGTCTATATAGATATAGAAACTGATATGCACACATGAACATACAAAATATGCTCATGCATGTAGAGATGTATGCTGCTTTTCACCTCTCATTTCCTCCTTATTCCTTAAGTCTATGTAATATCACTTCTGCCCCCATATTACCAAAACTACTTTTCTTCAAGAAGACTTTTGATTCCCAGATATAATGATTACAGGCAAGAAAACTGAGAATTATTACTAACAGTCTTATTTATAATTTTTTTTGTAAAATCTTGCTAATTCTACCTCTCATATAACTCTTAAATTTATTCATACCTTTATATTTTCTGAACATTTCCATAGTCAGACCTGCATAAACACTAATATGGACTATTTCATTCATCTGCTAACTGGTTTTCTGCCTATAGTCATCCTGTTTTAATTCACTTCCATCCTGAACCAAGGCAATATGTATAAATAGATAGGTCGACAGATAGATGGTATTATTTTACATGTGACATTATTGACATATCAAAAGGTAACATAATTATATACATGCATCCTTTGCTTAAATCCTTTCACTATTTCCTTATCAATATTCAATCTGTTCGAAAGACATGAGGTTAATCTGAATTACCCACTGGACTTTTTCAAACTGCACATTAACTTCTAAGATTCTGATGTGTGACCAGCTTACTTGAGTATCATTTCTAGAGACAGTTGATGTTTCTAACATGAGTCTCATATTCTTCAAACTTGTTACAGAACACAAAAGAGGAGAATCACTGAGTTACTGGATAAAATACACACTCTTCAAGAAGGCAAATGAGATGCTCCACAATCAGGTTACTCTCTTCCTCGTTAACCTCATATTTTCCAACTAAACTTAGCATCTGTTGCTTCAAGAAATTTTCCTGAACCTCCCATCCACACCCAGACCAGGCTGCATTAGGTGCCTGTCTTTAACTACCTCTAACACCTCTAACAGGTTGAATTGTGTCCCCAAAAAATTCAAGTCCACCCAGGATCTAATGTGACCTTATTTAGAAATAGGGTCTTAATAGAGGTAATTAGTTCGAGATCTTGAAATAAAATCATACTGGACTTAGGGTGGGCCCTAAACACAATGATGTCTTCCTGAAATAAATGAGAGAGCAATATGGACAGAGACACAACAGAGAGGAAGGGATATGAAGATGGAGGCAAAGATTGAAGCAACTGATGCATCAGTAAGCCAAGAAACACCAAGGATTGCCAGCAGCCACCAGAATCTCGGCATGGACAATTCTCTCTCTGAGCTCCCAGAGGAAATCAAAAGTGCTGACATCTTTATTTTGGATTTCTGGCCTCTTGAAGAGGGAGAGAAAGATTGAGAGAAAAATTGTTGGTTGTTTAAACTACCCAATCTGTGGTAATTTGTTATGGTAGCCCTAGAAACTAATACAGATGCTTATATTCACCTCTAATAGAGCAGTCATCAGATTATATCACAGTTATTTTGTTTGTTTAGCCCACTCCCACCACCAACTATATTTCAAACTCTTTAAAGGAATGCATCTGTTTATCTATATAAACAATGTCTATAGGTTCTAGATAAATGCCTGCTATATTAATATATAAATACATTTTAACATTTTAAAAGATATTGGGGATTTGGGGAAAATGGTTGCAGGGGGGTGAGAAATAAAAGACTACAAATTGGGTGCAGTGTATACTGCTCACGTGATGGGTGCACCAAAATCTCACAAATTACCACAAAAGAACTTACTCATGTAACTGAACACCACCTGTTCCCCAAAACCTATGAGAAAAAAAGAGTAATGAAAAGCTTCCACTAGCCCTTTTTTTGTGCTGCTTCCATCTATAATGAGAAGGGCACATCTCAGGTAGGTGCTGGTTCCAGGAGACACCTATGGAACTGATTGGTACCCAACCCCCAACCTGAATCACAGTCCCTCTCCCCAACCCACAGACTGTGAATGAGGAAAATAAATGTTTGTTTTTGTAAGCCAAATAAGTAAATAAATAAAAGACATTTTGCCAAAAAAGGTGTATAATTTGATTTTATGTTATAAGTTGCCTGTAGTCAAAGAATTACAAAGATTTTAAAACTGAAAAAAGGTCGCTTCCAAGATGGCTGAATAGGAACAGCTCCAGTCTGCAGCTCCCAGAAAAATCAACACAGATGGGTGATTTCTGCATTTCCAGCTGAGGTACCTGGTTCATCTCATTGGGACTGGTTGGACAGTGGGTGCAGCCCACGGAGGGCGAGCTGAAGCAGGGCAGGGTGTCGCCTCACCTGGGAAGTGCAAAGGCTTGGGAATTTCCCTCTCCTAGCCAAGGAAAGCCACGACAGATTGTACCTGGAGAAATGGCACACTTCTGACCAAATACTATGCTTTTCCCACAGTCTTAGCAACTTGCAGACCAGGAGATACCCTCCTGTGTCTGGCTTGGTGGGTCCCACACACACAGAGTCTTGCTCACTGCTGGTGCAGCAGTCTGAGATCAACATGCAACACTGCAACTTGACAGGGGGAGGGGCGTCCGCCATTGCTGAGGCTTCAGTCGCACACAGTGTAAACAAAGTAGCCTGGAAGCTCAAACTGGGCGGAGCCCACCACAGCTCAGCAAGGAACTCCTGCCTCTCTAGCCTCCACCTCTGGGGTCAGTCTGAACAAAAGGGAGCAGACAGCTTCTGTGGACTTAAACGTCCCTGTCTAACAGATCTGAAGAGAACAGTGGTTCTCTCAGCATGGCGTTCAAGCTCCAAGAACAGACAGACTGCCTCCACAAGTGGGTCCCTGAACCCCCATGTAGCCTGACTGGGAGACACCTCCCTGTAGGGGCGCACAAACACCTCAAACAGGAGGGTGCCCCTCTGGGACGAAGTTTCCAGAGAAAGGATCAGGCAGCAATATTTGCTGTTCTGAAGCCTCTGCTGGTGATACCAAGGCAAACAGGGTCTGGAGTGGACCTCCAGCAAACTCCAACAGACCTGCAGCTGAGGGAGCTGACTGTTAGAAGGAAAACTAACAAACAGAAAGGAATAGCGTCAACATCAACAAAAAGGACATCCACACCAAAACCCCATCTGTAGGTCATCAAAATCAAAGACCAAAGGTAGATAAAACCACAAAGATGGGGAGAAACCAGAGCAGAAAAGCTGAAAATTCCAAAAACCAGAGTGATTGTCTCCTCTAAAGGATCACAGCTCCTTGCCAGCAAGGGAACAAAACTGGACAGATAATGAGTTTGACGAGTTGACAGAAGTAGGCTTCAGAAGGTCGGTAGTAACAAACCTCTCCAAGCTAAAGGAGCATGTTCTAACCCATTGGAAGGAAACTAAAACCTTTGAAAAAAGGTTAGACAAATGGTTAACTAGAATAAACAGTGTAGAGAATACCTTAAATGACCTGATAGAGCTGAAAACCACAGCACGAGAAACTTGAGACGCATGCACAAGCTCCAATAGCCGATTCAATCAAGTGAAAGAAAGGATATCAGTGACTGAATATCAAATTAATGAAATAAAACAAGAAGGAAAGGTTAGAAAAAAAAGAGTGAAAAGAAATGAACAAAGCCTCCAAGAAATATGGGACTATGTGAAAAGAACAAATACATGTTTGATTGGTTTATTGGAAAGTGACAGGGAGAATGGAAACAAGTTGGAAAACACTCTTCAGGATATTATCCAGGAGAACTTCCCCAACCTAGCGAGGCAGGCTAACATTCAAATTCAGGAAATACAGAGAACACCACAAAGATACTCCTCCAGAAGAGCAACTCAAGACACATAATTGTCAGATTCACCAAGGTTGAAATGAAGGAAAAAATGTTAAGAGCAGCCAGAGAGAAAGGTCGGGATACTCCCAAAGGGAAGCCCATCAGACTAACAGTGGATCTCTCTGCAGAAACCCCATAAGCCAGAAGAGAGTGGAGGCCAATATTCAACCTTCTTAAAGAAAAGAATTTTCAACCCAGGATCTCATATCTGGCCAAACTACGCTTAACACATGAAGGAGACATAAAATCCTTTACAGACAAGCAAATGCTGAGAGATCTTGTCACCACCAGGCCTTCCTTCCTTCCTGAAGTACTAAACATGGAAAGTGACTGGTACCAGCCACTGCAAAAACATGCCAAATTATAAAAACCATTGATGTTATGAAGAAACTGCATCAGATAAGTGGCAAAATAACCAGCTAAGATCATAATGACAGGATCAAATTCAAACATAACAGTATTAACCTTAAATGTAAATGTGGTAAATTCCCCAATTAAAAGACACAAACTAGCAAATTGGATAAAGAGTCAAGACCCATCAGTGTGCTGTATTCAGGGGACCCATCTCACGTGCAAAGACACACATAGGCTCAAAATAAAGGAATGGAAGATTTACCAAGTAAATGGAAAGCAAAAAAAGCATCAGGGGTCGCAATCCTAGTCTCTAATAAAACGGACTTTAAACAGACCAACAAAGATCAAAAGAGACAAAGAAGGCCACTGGATAATGATAAAGAGATCAATTCAACAAGAAGTGCTAACTAACCTAAATACATATGCACCCAATAAAGGAGCACCCAGGTTCATAAAGCAAGTCCTTAGAGACTAAAAAGAGAATTAGACTCCTACATAATAATAATGGGAGACTTTAACACCCCACTGTCAATATTAGACAGATCAATGAGACATAAGGTTAACAAGGATATCCAGGACTTGAACTCAGCTCTGGACTGTGGACCTAATAGACATCTACAGAACTCTCCAACCCAAATCAACAGAATATATATTATTCTCAGCGCCACATCCCACTTATTCTAAAATTGACCACATAATTGGAAGGAAAACACTCCTCAGCAAATGTAAAAAAACAGAAATCAGAACAAAATGTCTCTCAGACCACAGTGCAATGAAATTAGAACTTGGGATTAATAAACTCACTCAAAGCCATACAACTACAAAAAACTGAACAACCTGCTCCTGAATGACTACTAGGTAAATAATGAAATGAAGACAGAAATAAAGACATTCTTTAAAACCAATGAGAACAAAGACATAATGTACCAGAATCTCTGGGACATATTTAAAGCAGTGTGTAGATGGAAATATATAGCACAAGCAAGAGTAAACAAATTCAAAAGCTAGCAGAAGGCAAGAAATCACTAAGATCAGAGCAGAACTCAAGGAGATAGAGACAAAAAATCCCTTCAAAAAATCAATGAATCCAGGAGCTGGTTTTATGAAAAGATCAACAAAACAGACCACTAGCAAGACTAATAAAGAAATAAAAGAGAGAAGAATCAAACAGATACAATAAAAAATGATAAAGGGGATATCACCACCAATCCCACAGAAATACGAACTACTATTAGAGAATACTATAAACACCTCTACACAAATAAACTAGAAAATCTAGAAGAAATGGATAAATTCCTGGACACATACACCCTCCCAAGACTAAACCAGGAAGAAGTTGAATGTCTGAATAGACAATAACAGCTTCTGAAATTGAGGCAATAATTAATAGCCTATGAACCAAAAAAAGTCTAGGACCAGACAGATTTACAACCAAATTCTACCGGAGGTAAAAAAAGGACCTGGCACTATTCCTTCTGACACTATTCCAATCATAGAAAAAGAGGGAATCCACCCTAACTCATTTTATGAGGCCAACATCATCCTGATATCAAAGCCTGGCAGAGACACAACAACAACAAAAAAAGAACTTTAGATGAATATCCCTGATGAACATCAATGCGAAAATCCTCAATAAAATGCTGGCAAACCGAATCCAGCAGCACATCAAAAAACTTATCCACCACGATCAAGTCAGCTTCATCTCTGGGATGCAAGGCTGGTTCAACATATGCAAATCAATAAACGTAATCCATCGCATAAATAGAACCAATGACAAAAAACCACATGATTATCTCAATAGATGCAGAAAAGGCCTTCAACAAAATTCAACAGCTCTTCATGCTAAAAACTCTCAATAAACTAAGTATTGATGGAATATATCTCAAAATAAGACCTACTTATGACAAACCCACAGCCAATATCATACTGAATGGGCAAAAACTGGAAGCATTCCCTTTGAAAACTGTCACAAGACAAGGATGCCCTCTCTCACCACTCCTATTCAACACAGTGTTAGAAGTGCTGGCCAGAGCAATCAGGCAAGAGAAAAAAAATAAAGGTATTCAATTAAGAAAAGAGGAAGCCAAATTGTCCCTGTTTGCAGATGACATGATTGCATATTTAGAAAACCCCATCATCTCAGCCCAAAATCTCCTTAAGCTGATAAGCAACTTCAGCAAAGTCTCAGGAAACAAAATCAGTGTGCAAAAATCACAAGCATTCGTATACATCAATAACAGACAAACAGAGAGCCAAATCATGAGTGAACTCCCATTCACAATTGCTGCAAAGAGAATAAAATTCCTAGGAATCCAGCTTACAAGGGATGTGAAGGATCTCTTCAAGGAGAACCACAAATCACTACTCAATGAAATAAAAGAGGACATAAACAAATGGAAGAATATTCCATGCTCATGGATAGGAAGAATCAATATCATGAAAATGATCATACTGCCCAAGGTAATTTATAGATTCAATGCAATCCCTATCCAGCTACCATTGACTTTCTTCACAGAACCAGAAAAAACTACTTTAAAGTTCATATGGAACCAAAAAGGGCCCGCAGAGCCAAGACAATCCTAAGCAAAAAGAACAAAGCTGTAGGCATCACGCTACCTGACTTCAAACTATACTACAAGGCTACAGTAACCAAAACAGCATGGTACTGGTACCAAAACAGAGATATAGACCAATGGAACAGAATGGAGCCCTCAGAAATAACACCACACATCTACAACCATCTGATCTTTGACAAACCTGAGAAAAACAAGCAATGGGGAAAGGATTCCCTATTTAATAAATTATTAATAAATGGTGCTGGGAAAATTGACTAGCCATATGTAGAAAACTGAAACTGGATCCCTTCCTTACACCGTTTATAAAAATTAACTGAAGATGGATTAAAGACTTAAATGTACAATCTAAAACTATAAAAACCCTAGAAGAAAACTTAGGCAATACCATTCAGGACACAGGCATGGGCAAAGACTTCATGACTAAAATGCCAAAAGCAATGGCAACAAAAGCCAAAGTAGACAAATGGGATCTAATTAAACTAAAGAGCTTCTGCACAGCAAAAGAAACTATCATCAGAGTGAAACTATCATTTCCCTACAGAATGGGAGAAAATTTTTGCAGTCTACCCATCTGACAAACGGATAATACCCAAGATCTACAAAAAACTTAAACAAATTTACAGGAAAAAAACAAACAACCCCATCAAAAAGTGAGTGAAGGATATGAACAGACACTTCTCAAAAGAAGACATTTATGCAGCCAACAGACACATGAAACAATGCTTATCATCACTGGTCATCAGAGAAATGCAAATCAAAACTACAATGAGATACCATCTCATGCCAGTTAGAACGGTGATCATTAAAAAGTTCAGGAAACAACACATGCTGGAGAGGATGTGGAGAAATAGGAAATGTTTTACACTGTTGGTGGGAGTGTAAATTAGTTCAACCATTGTGGAAGACAGTGTAGCAATTCCTCAAGGATCTAGAACAAGAAATACCATTTGACCCAGCCATCCCATTACTGGGTATATACCCAAAGGATTATAAATCATGCTACTATAAGGGCACATGCACACGTATGTTTATTATGGCATTATTCACAATAGCAAGACTTGGAGTGAACCCAAAAGTCCATCAGTGATAGACTGGATTAAAAAAATGTGGCACATATACACTCTGGAATACTATGCAGCCATAAAAAGGATGAGTTCATGTCCTTTGCAGGGACGTGAATGAAGCTGGAAGCCACCATTCTAAGCAAACTATCACAGGGACAGAAAACCAAACACTGCACGTTCTCACTCATAGGTGGGAGATGAACAATGAGAACACATGGACACAGGGAGAGAAACATCACACACCAGGGCCTATTGGGGGGTGGGGGGTCTGGGAAAGGGATAGCATTAGGAGAAAAACCTAATGTAAATGAAGAGTTGATGGGTGCAGCAAACCACCATGGCACATGTACGCCTATGGAACAAACCTGCATGTTGTGCACATGTGCCCTAGAACTTAAGGTATAATCAAAAATACAAAAATAAAACTGAGAAGATCTTGGTAGTTAAAATATTTTTTTAAAAAACCTAGTATATCACATTAGCTTTTTCAGCCCTGGGCACTCCTTTTCTTCCCTTATAAAAGTAATGTGTTTGGCATAAAATGTCTTCAGAAGAGTAATGTATGTAAAGGTGAAAGCTTGACAGTGGAATATTAGATTCCAAAATCCAAATAGTTGGAAGGAACTCTTGGTGAATCCTGACATCATTACTAAGAAAGGGATTTAGATGTCTGGTGCCAATAAAATAGATCCTCTTAGACTTCATTCTAGTATCTATAGAAAGGAAAAGTTGCTTCAATTTGTGATTTTCTGTGTCAGACTGTAATAGACATAAAGTACAAGGCCCTATCATATTATATTTTGTAGAATTTATACAAGTATTTACATAAATACAGGCATATCTTGGAGATATTGTGAGTTCAGTTCTGGACCACTGCCATAAAGTGAATATCACAACAAAGTGAATCACACAAAGTTTTTTTTGGTTTTTGCATAGAAAAGTATATTTACACTGTATTGTAGACTATTAAGTGTGCAATAACATTTTGTCTAAAAAATGTACATACTTTAATTAAAAATACAAAAAGCACATACCTCAATTAAAAATACTTTATCACTAAAAATGCTAATAATCATCCGAGCCCTTAACGAGTTATAATCTTTTCTGCTGCTGGAGGGTCCTGCATCGATGTTGATGGGAGCTGAAAGATGAGGGTAGTGGTTGCTGAAGGTTGGCATGGCCATGACAATTTCATAAAATAGAACACCAATAAAATTTGCTGCATCAATGGACTCTTCCTTTCACAGAAGATTTTACTGTGGTGTCTGATGTTGTCTGATAGCATTTTACCCACAGTAGACTCTCAAAATTAGAGTCAATCCTCTCAAATCCTGCTGCTGCATTATCAACTAAGTTTATGTAACACTAAATCCTTTGTTTTCATTTCAACATGTTCACAGCATCTTCACCAGGAGTGGTTTCTATTGTAAGAAACGTACTCTTTGCTCATCCATCAAAAGCAAGTCCTCATCCATTCAAGTTTTATCATAACATTGTAGCAACTTAGTCACATCTTCAGGCTCCAGTTCTAATTCTAGTTCCCTTGCTGTTTCTTCCACATCTCAGGTACTTCTTCTACTGAAGTCTTAAATCCCTCAAAGATATCCAAGAGGGTTGGAATTAACTTTTTCCAAGCCCTTGTTAATATTGATATTTTGACCTCCCTTCACAAATCACTAATGTTCTTAATGGCATCTAGAATGGCGAATCTTTTCCAGAAGTTTCTCAATGCACTTTGCCCAGATCCATCAGAGGAATCACTACACATGGCAGACATAGCCTTATAAAATGCATTTATTAAATAATAACACTTGAAAGTCCAAATTATTCCTTGGTCCATGGGTTGTAGAATGAATGTTGTGTTAGCAGGCATGAAAACAACCTTAATCCCCACGTATATCTCCATCAAAGCTCTTGGGTAATGAAGTACATTGTCAGTGAGCAGTAACCTTTTGGAAGAAATATATTTGTCTGGGTAGTAGGTCTCAGCAGTGGACTTAAAATATTCAACAAACCATGCTGTAAACAGAGGTTCTGTCATTCAATCTTTGTTTAATTTCTGGAACACAGGCAGAGTAGCTGTCCTAGGATTTTCAGCATGGTAAATGAGTATCGGCTGCAACTTAAAGTCTCAATCTACATTAGCCATTAACAACAGAGTCAGCCTGTCCTGTAAAGCTTTGAAGCCACGCATTGACCTCTCTCTAGCTGTGGAAGTCCTAGATGGCATCTTCTTTCAGTAGAAGACTGTTTGGTCTACATCTAAAATCTGTTGTTAAATGTAGCCACCATCATCAATTATCTTAAATATTCTAAATAACTTTCTGCAGCTTCTCAAAGAGCATTTGCTTCTTCATCTTGCACTCTTATGTTATGGAGATGGTTTCTTTCCTTAAATTTCATAAACCAACCTCTGCTAGCTTCAAACTTTTCTTCTGCAGTTTCCTTGCCTCTCTTAGCCTTAGAGCACTAAAACTTTCCTCATATCAGCAATAAGGCTATTTTACTTTCTTATCATTTGTGTGTTTACTGGAGTAGAACTTTTATGTTCTTTTGAGAACTTTTTCTTTGCTTTCACAGCTTGGCTAACTGTTTGGCTCAAGGAACTGAGCTTTCAGCCTATCTCAGCTTTTGAATTACCTTCCTTGATAAGCTTAATCATTTCTAGCTTTTGATTTCAAGTGAGAGACATGCAATTCTTCCTTTCACTTGAACACTTAAGAGACAACTGTAGGGCAATTAATTGGCCTACTTTTAATATTGTTGTGTCTCAGGAAATAGGGAGGCCCAAAGAGAGGGAGAGGGATGACAGAACAACAGGTCAGTGGGGCAGTCAGAACACAAATGATATTATTAAGTTTGCTGTCTAACATGGCCATGGTTCATGGCACCCCAAAACAATTACAATAGTAACATTAAAAATATGTAATAATGACTGATATAATAATGACAAAGTTTGAAATATTATAAGAATTATCAAGCTCACAGAGACATGAAGTGAGCATATGCTGTTGGCAAAATAGCCCCAGTACACTTGCTCGAGAAAAGGTTGCCACAAATCTTCAATTTGTAAAAAATACAGTAGCTGTGAAGCACGACAAAACAAAGTATGCCTGTAGACAGCACACCACACCAGAAAAACTCATTCGAATATTCACAGTATTTTGTTTGAATCCTCTCTGAATACATATTTGCAGATCCATAATGACATATGTTAGCCACATCATTAGTCATATCATTTCTTTTTTCTGATATTCTTCCTTAAGAATTAGCATTTAGATAATATTAAAATTGTTGCAAAAATAAACATTTATGTTCTCCCCATTTCCCATCAATTGTCTTTGCTGCTCCAGAAAACCACAGCATGCAGCAAAAGATTAAATAGCTCATTTTTCTTTCTTCTAGGACTTCAAAGAATCAGCTGGTTTCCACATCAAGTTCAAGTTAATGCAAAGTAGATTTAATTGCTTGTCACTCACATTGGGAAATGTTTCAAATATGGGTTGTTACTTAAAACAGTTTCAAGTTCATATTTTTCAAATCTCCATATTCACTTCAATATAAATGCACTGCAAAGAATAAATTCTTAAAATCAGAAAACATCTAGCTAAGAATTAGGAAATTGAAATTCTAATAAGCCAAGTTTTCTTTATTTTGTTTTGTTTTTGATAATAATTTTTCTCTATATTGGCCAAAAAAGTTCCAAGTGACTGTTGGAAAAATACACAGCAGACTAAGGATAAATTCATATAATATTATCTTAATTTTGGAGAATTAGTCAGATGCATGTTTTTCTCATGGAACAACCTGTCAGACTTCAGAGGAATAATCTTTCTAATTTTGTTTTCAGACATTTCTTCCAAAAGATTGCAGAGAAAATCTTCTCACATACCCTGGGGCATACTTCGGTGTGCCATTAGAGGGTAGCACTATATAGAGCCGTAACCAAAATGATTGATGTGCCCAGAGGATACCACACCCCCATCACCTATAATCATACTTCCTAGGTACTTTAAGTAAATGAACACTCTAACAAACATAGTTGATTGCATACAACTGAGCGCTGAAGACAGCACTTTATGTCTGTGTTCAAAATAACTCAAATGAATTGGCAGCTTATCTCGAAGGGATAAAAGAAATGATAAATCAAAAACTGCAGTACAGGAGAGAAACTCTACACCATTCTATCACTTATACAATGGAAGAGCCTAGAAAAAGAGAGAGAGAGGGAAAGTACAAAATAATTTAGCATCTTATAAGTTTGATGAACCTAAATCCAATGATTCATCATTCTGCCACAATCTTGACCCAGTAAATTATGTGTTTTGTGGGAAACACATATACATATTTTTTTCCAAATCCAAATTCAAAAATAGAAGATGACTGAAACAATATATACAAAGAAAAATATTACATAATTTTGCAAGTGTTGTATTTACATACAGACATAAGAAAAAGCAGTATGTGGATAAACTTTCATCCTCACTAAACTTAGATTTCTCTTACTTGTAAACTTGCCTATGAAAACTATCAAAAGAAAAATTCTTTGAGATCTCCCCTGAAGAAAGAGATAGAAAATGGAGGCTTGTGATTTCCCTGCTTCCCTGGAAACCTCATCTTCCTTACCTGAGTGATACTGTGTCAGAAGAACAGCATGGTATTTGCTGTCACTCACTAGCTATAATATTTTGGATTCTCAGAGCCTGAATTTCCTCAGCTATGAAAAGAGGGTTATAAGATTTACCTCACACAGTTCTATTAGGATTATGTTAGGTTATGATTATAGAAATAATAAGACACAGAGAATGACACATAGTAGAAATTCCACAAATGCCATTTCTTTCCATCATCTCCTTTGATGGGTCACAATTTCAGATTAGAATTACAAAACCAAGAGACTTAGAGGTAGAAGATAGGTTTTTCTGTCTGTTGCCACTTTTACATAATGGCTACAGTTATGTAACTTGTTAACAAGAAAAAAAAACAACTAAAAAGTATGCTAATGGATGTGTAGTATTGCAAGTATCAAAATGAATTACATTTGGTCTACATAGTACTTCTTTCCTCCAGCCTTTTCCACTGCCCTGTAATCTACTTGTGGCCTATGTCTTACCATCCTACCATTTCTGTATTCCATGTGACATATGGAAGCTCTCAGACACCCCTCCACTCCAGCATACTGATGACTTAGCAATAACTGGGAGAAAGGTAATGATGGAGTAGCTAAAGAATTTTAAATTCCATATGAGGAAATATTTATCACTGGAATAGAATCACTGCTACATAAAAACCTTTAATCCAAAAGTGTCTTACATCTCCAGGGTTTATGCAATTTGAATATTGAGAAGATATTATTTTAAATTTCCATAAAAGAAGTAAATTATTGTTAACTAGGACATAAAATATGCAGAGACTCTCATTTCTCCACTCTTTCTTCCAATAGTTGGACAGTTTCACAGCTGCTACAAACATCGTCGGGTAGAATTTTCTGTGCTTGGGTGTGGATGGAAGTGACTGAGGGTAGGGGGTTTTAATGCCTATAATCCCAGGCAGTTGAATTCCCCAAATGCTTCAGCTGCCTGGATTCTTTTCTTACTCATGGCTATGTAGCAGAGCTAAGCCTTTCCTCCATTCCTACTTTAGTCTTTGTTTTCCTAAATCTGGCTCCCCAGCAGAGGGTACTTCAAATGAATTCTTGGGAACACAAAGTTCCAAGCAATGCAGTCTGTGCACTCATTTCTGACACTACTTATGTACAGCATTGGTGGATTACAGATACTGATTTTATCTCTGTGGGGGAAAAAAAGAAGGCAGTTTGCGTGTCTTATCTTGTTATGTTGCAACTCCTTTTGAATCTCTAAGAAGCCTTTGCTTAAAGACATAAACATGGGTATGTGGCGAATGTTTTAAAACCCTCGCTGTATCCCTGGCTTTTCTAGAAGAGTCCAGTGCAGGGCAGCCTTGTTAGGTAAGTTAGGTTTCACTTGGTCCCATTGCTTGGAATGAGCCCTTGATTGGAAGTCAGGACATCTGAATTAAAATATAAGCCCTGCTTTATTGAGTGGTCCCCTAGGAGAGATACTGATGGCTGCTGATCAGATAAAAGTCAAGAAAAGTCATCAGAATCCAGATGATATCTGACATTAGAGCTGATAGGAATTGCTGACTGACTGAAAGTGGGGTTATGAGGTAAAGAGTGAAGCCAAGGATGATTCCTTTTTTTGGTCTGAGTGGCTCGAAGAATAGAGTTTTCATTTGCTAAAATGGGGATGGAAGGGCTGTGGCAGGAGCAAGACTTGGGGGTAAAACAAAGAATTTGGAACCTGTTAAGATTAAATTGCCAATTAGACATGGAAATGCTGAGCTGGATATGTAAGTCTGGAGTTCAGGAGAGAGATCAGGACTCAGTGTTATCAGTGCATTGAAAATATTTAAAGACATTGGAGGCTGGGTGTGCTGGATCACGCCTATAATCTCAGCACTTTGGGAGGCTGAGACAGGTGGATCACCTAAGGTCAAGAGTTCAAGACCAGCCTGGCCAACATGGTGAAACCTCGTCTCTACTAAAAATACAAAAAATTAGCTGGGTGTGGTGGTGGGTGCCTGTAATCCCAATTTCTCGGGAGGCTGAGGCAGGAGAATTGTTTGAACCCAGGAGGTGGAGGTTGCAGTGAGCTGAGATCGCACCACAGCACTCCAGCCTGGCGATGAAGCGAGACTCTATCTAAAAAAAAATAAAAAATAAATAAATAAATACAGACATTGGAAAAGGGTGATGACTGAGGGAATTAGTGACAGGAGAGAAAAAAAGTCTGACCATTGAAGATAATCTAATGTTTAAGGTGGCAGGAAATAAGGAACCAGTGAAGGCAATATGGAAGGAGAGGACAACTAGGAAGACAACTAGGCAAATTGTGGTCTGGGAGACCAAACAATGAAAGAATGAGTTTCAAATCAGAAGGAGCAACCACTGCATGAACTGTCACTGACCAATGGAACAAGGTGTCTGTTCTGTTGACTCGTCTATCCCCTGCTTTGAATAAAGTTTCCCCTAAATAAATATAAAAATACAAGCCTCTGCCTTTGATTGTGTAACCTTAGGGAGAGTGATTTAGAATCCATGATAATTATTTTTCTCCTGATAAATGGAAATATGGTCTTACATTTTATTTAGTATCCACTAAGTACACAAAAATTGGTCTTACAAAAGATAAAATTGCATTTGGTAAAATCAAGAGCAAATGAAAGATTTTTAAAGCCTTCTTACAAAGCTGCAAAGAGTTAAAGAGGGCTAACATTGGGCAGCCTGGTTTTCTACTTTCACTGACATACACAAGAGCCAGATGCTTCCCAGCCAGTCTCCAATAACTGCCAGCCAATCTCTTCCTTAGTCGCAGGGAGCAAATACACTACAGTTAATGGGGAAAAGTTAAGTATTTGGTTTGTTTTTAAATTCAGTTGTTAAGAACCCACAACATTTTAAGGCAGAAAAAAAAAATTAACAAAGGGAAAGTATGGTGATGGTGCTATAGTATTGATATGTGTATTGTGACTGGTACTGATTGAACTTGTAGCATAGTACCAGTAAGAGTAAGTTTTCCTAATAATGATACAGGATTAAAGAATTTTTAAATGCAAAAAGTAAAACATTTTTTATTCTATATCAGGAGTGTCCAATCATTTGGCTTCCCTGGGCCACACTGGAAGAAGAATTGTCTTGGGCGATATATAAAATACAGTAACACTAATGCTAGCTGATGAGCTTTTAAAAAAACTGCAGCAAAACCTCATAATGTTTTAAGAAAGTTTACAAATGTGTCTTGGCCCACATTAAAAGGCATCCTGGGTCGCATGTGGCCTGTGGGCAATGGGTCGGGCAAGCTTGTTCTATATCATTCACTTTATTATAATAGATCCCGAGGTTTATGAAATTGATCACAAGAGTCAACTAACCAGACTCCAAAAGTGATCTGTCCACAGTTTGACAGCACACCTGGTTGGAAGTAGAGCTGGTATGAGTAACCAGGGTCCCTGACTCCACATTCAGTGTTTGTTGTTGTTCCTCCCCACCCTTCCCACAAAAATGGCTTGGTTTTGGAGTATAAATTTTAGTTAAAACAGTTACATCTTTATTCATTTAATTCTAATTTTAGTTTTCCTCTTAAATACACTTCTTGGGGAGTTCTAAAGCTAAACAGGACTATTAATTATAAGTTGCCTAGATCAACTATGCAATCTGAGAGATAAGATTTATTTCTAAATTATTGAAATCTAAATTTCAAACTCAAGGAAAACATGATCTAGCCTTAGTAGTTTATCAGGGTTTTCTCATGTGAGAAAAATGCAGTAAACATTCAATAAAGATCTGTGGCATAAAGTTTTTAAATATTTCCCTCCAGTTATACAATTTTATACCATGACTCACACCACACCCCCTTTGAATATCAGCTTTTTCGTGGGTGTTCATTTATTTAGAGACCAAGTCTGGCTATGTTGCCCAGTTTTGTTTAAAGACAGGTTCTCACTATGTTGCCTATGCTAAGCTTGAACTCGTAGGTTCAACCAATCCTCCCGCCTTGGCTGGGATTACAAGCCTGTCCCACCACACCTGGCTTTGATTTAAATTTCACATTTTTAGTGAGACTTTCTCAAGCTATTCTATATAAAATGCAAACTTGCACTATTTAGCTCTCTCTCCCTTGATTTTTCTACTTAGTACTTATCTAGTTTTTTTAAATATCTTTTCTATTACTGAATTTTCTCTTTTATTATATATCTTCCCCATTAGAAAGATGTTCCATATGGTAGACAATTGAGTCTCTTTTCTTTCTTTCTTTCTTTTTTTTTTTTTTTTTAAAGATTTGGAGTCTTGCTCTGTCACTCAGGCTGAAGTATAGTGGCACAACCATAGCTCCTGTAGCCAACCTGAAACTCCTGGGCTCTAGTGATCCTCCTACCTCAGCCTCCTAAATAGCTGGGTATATGCCAAACATCTAGCTAATTGTTTTTTTTTTTTTAAGGGATGGAGTCTTGCTATATTGCCCAGCCTGGTCTCAAACTCCTGACCTCAAGCAATCTTCCCACTTCGCCTCCTCAGTCGCTGGGATTACAGGCATGAACCACGAAACATGGCTACTCTTTTTCACAGATCAATACCCAGTGGGGAGAACAATGCCTTGTACCTAATATTGCTCAATGAATATTGGTCTCACTGAATGAATGAGTGAATTTAATGACAAAAACTTCATACTGTTAAAAAAGATGTTTTAGATTATGTTTATTTTTGGAAGATATGAGGTTGTAGAAAAATGTTACAATAAAAAGGCAAAGGGAGAAAAACACAGATGTTTCTTAGCATAAATAATGAATCTAGCTGGCACCACCCAGATCGATAAACTGACTCATGTGATCTTGTGGCCCCAATCCAGGAACTGACTCAACGCAAGAAGACAGCTTTGACTCCCTATGATTTCATCTCTGACCTGACTAATCAGCACTCCTGGCTCACTGGCTTCCCAACACCCACCAACTTGTCCTTAAAAACTCTGATCCTGGGGCCAGGCACTGTGGCTCACACCTGTAATGCCAGCACTTTGGGAGGCCTAGGCAGGCAGATCATGAGGTCAGGAGATCGAGACCATCCTGGCTAATATGGTGAAGCCCCATCTCTACTAAAAATACAAAAAATTAGCTGGGTGTGGTGGTGGATGCCTGTAGTCCCAGCTACTCGGGAGGCTGAGGCAGGAGAATGGCATGAACCCAGGAGGCAGAGCTTGCAGCAGTGAGCCGAGATCGCGCCACTGCACTCCAGCCTGGGCGACAGAGTGAGACTCCGTCAAAAACAAACAAACAAACAAACAAACAAACAAACAAACAAAAAACATTCTGATCCTGGAATGCTTGAGGAGACTGATTTGAGTAATAATAAAACTCTAGTCTCCCACAAAAAAAAAAAAAAAAAAAAGAGGATGTTTAAGACTCACCTCTGACACCTGGTTTTATAACTCTAAGCATGTTATTTAATCACTCAGGCTTTCTGTGGTGATTTACAAACCAAGGATTATTAACTTTCCCTAGAGTACATAATGTAAAGAATAAATAAAATAATGGCTATGAGAGTTTTTTTTTAAACTCTTAATCACTATACAAATATGAGGTGTCATTATGATATGAGGTAATAACATTTTCATTGTAAATTTCAGTATTAAGATATACAGTGTATCTGTAAAAGAATAAAGTTTTCTCCAGTCTTTTTCTTGCTTGAGTAGGAAAGACTACTTGTTTTGAGTTGATTTCCTAAAAACTTAACAGTCATAAAAATATAACGTGGTAATACAAATATTTTGTGCTTGTTTAAAAATGTTATATATTTTATTATAGAAATCTTAGGAAAAATAAGTAAATCACACAAAAAAAACCCAAATCTTACCACTGATAGATAATGACTGTCACATTTTCACCTATGTTCTTTCATTTTTTAAAAAGATACAATAATTTTCTAGTTTCAGGTTCTTTTTAACACAATGTTGGGATAATATTAATAAATTTCTCTTAAATTTTTAATTACAAGTTGAGGCCAGGCCCAGGTATTGTCATGACTGAACCAGGTGTGCACGCACTTAGGGTGCTCTGACACACCATCCTCCTGCCATCAGCCACAAAGGTTTCCAGCTGGCAAAGCAACACTCCAAGGATCCTGTAGCAATGATAAAGTTTTCAACGTAAGTCACTCTTCAACCAGAGCTTAGTTCACTTCTTTCTTGTGTGATCTGACATCATCTCTCAAAGCTATTAAAATTTCTGAGATTGACTGGATTGAACTTTTCATAAAGGTAGCCAGAAAGTTGAAAAAATTAGATTTAAATTAACTGAAGGTAATAACTAAAAACATATGAGTTTCTTTTAAAGGAATAGTTTACATTGTTTATAGCATTTCTTTCAGCATCTAGTAGACAGTAAGTACCTCATAAACATTATGTTGGGTTTAACTGAATGTGTAATTTTTTTTAAAAGACAATTTAGATGAAATTATGAGTTCTCAACCTAACAAAATAAAAATCAGAAATTTGTAAACAAACCTAAGAATAATAAACAGATTCTTGAAACAAAACAAGTAGATACAGTAGATAAATCTTATAGATAAAATAGTAGATAGGCTTGGCATGGTGGCTCACGCCTATAATCCCAGCACTTTGGGAGGTCAAGGCGGGTGGATCACCTGAGGTCAGGAGTTCAAGACCAGCCCGTCCAACATGGTGGAACCCGGTCTGTACTAAAAATTCAAAAAAAAAATTAGCTGGATGTGGTGCCATGTGCCTGTAATCCCAGCTACCTGGGAGGCTGAGGTATGAGAATCCCTTGAAACCGGGAGGCGGAGGTTGCAGTGAGCTGAGATAATGCAACTGCAATCCAGCCTGGGTGACAAAGTGACACTCTGTTTCAAAAAGAAGTAGATATATAAAATTAACAGGATTAGCAGAGAGGTTTAGTACAAACATAATTATCCATAAATGATATTTCTTTTCACTATAAAGCTCAACACTTTTCCCTGCTTTAAAGTTTTAAATACTTATGTGGATTCAAGTGTGATTTCTTCTTGGCACCTAGTAAGTGACATATGGTATAACAAACTATTCCTTCATTGGCTTCAGTACTACCCTCATCCTCGCATCCTTGTTTTCTCCTGGATGTCTCATAAAAAAAGGTGTCAAAGTCAACACATCGTTATGGTCTCTCCTCTCCCTCTGTCCCTCCCCTACTCTTCATCCTACTCCTGTCTTCTCTGTTTCAGTAGCAGATCCATCCACACTGTTACACAATCCAGGAACCTGGATTCATCCCACTTTTTCTGGTTCTGATGCCTACATTTCAGCCAATCATCAAGTCCTGCCTGCTTTACCATCTACATATTTTTCATCCCCACCTTGTCTTCTCTACCTCTGCTGTTGCTTCCTCAATATGAGTGGTCATGATCACTTCTATTACCTCTCTCTCTCTCTCTCTCTGCCTTGGTTTCTCTAAGTGTATCTTCCACACATCAGCCAGAGAGCTCCATCGCACAGCTCTGCTTAAATATGGTCATGAGTTACTTAACAACAGGGATATGTTATGAGAAATGCATTGTTAGACAATGTCGTTGTTTTGCAGACATCGCAGAGGGCACTTACACAAATCTAGATGGTATGGCCTACTACACATCTCTGCTGTATAAGATAGCCTATTGCTCATAGGCTACAAATCCGTACAGCATGTTACTGTACTGAACACTGTAGGCAGTTGTAACATAATGATATTTGTGTATCTAAACATAGAAAATATACAGTAAAAATATGACATAAAAGATAAAAAATGCTCATCCTACCCAGGGAACTTAAAATAAATGAAACTTGCAAAACTGGAAATTGCTCTGGGTGAGTAAGTGAGTGAGTGGTGAGTGACTATGAAGGCCTAGGACATTACTACGCACAACTGTAGACTTTATAAACACTGTACACTTAGGCTACACTATCTTTATTTAAAATTTTTTTCCTCAAAAATAAATTAAACTTAGCTTACTGTAACATTTTTATAATCCTATAAATGTTAACATTTTAGAAAATTTTAAATTTTGTTTTAACTTTTTGACTCTTTTGTAATAACATTTAGCTTAAATTACAAACATATTGTATAGATGTACAAAAATATATATCCTTATTTTATTCTAAATTTTTATTTTTATTTTTTACTTTTTAAAATTGTGTTCAAATCTAAGACACAAACAAACATGTTAGTCTAGGCTTTCACAGGGTCAGTATGATCAATATGATTGTCTTTCACCTCCACACCTTGTCCCACTGGAAGGTCTTCATGGGCAATAACACACATGGAGCTGTCATCTCCTATGATAATGCCTTCTTCTGGAATATTTCCTGAAGGACCTGTCTGAGGCTGCTTTACAGTTAATTTCTTTTTTATAAGTAAAAGGAGTACACTCTGAAATCATAATTAAAAAGTATAGTGTTGCAAAAAATAAACTAGTTATATAGTTGTATATTACCATTATCAAGTATTATGTAAAGAACATAATTATATGTGATATGCTTTTATATGATTGGCAGTGCAGTAAGTTTGTTTACACCAGCATCACCACAAACACATTAGTAATGCATCGTGCTATGATGTTATGCCCACTAGGTTACACATTTTTCAGCTCCATGATAATCTCATGGGACCACCACCATGTATGCAGTCTATCATTGACCACAACGTTGTTACGCAGTGCATGACTGTACTTTACTTGGTTTCTATCACTCAAAGAACAAAGGCCAAGCTCCTTAGTATGGTATTACTAGGAGAGTATTTATCTCAATTTACTTTCCACTTTCCCCACTTTGTATTTCCACTTTCCCCACTTTGTATTACTGTTTAGAATTCAGCAAGTTTTGATTACCTGCATATAGCAGGGTGTTACATAACTCTTAGCTATTGCTCAAGCTTTCTCCTTCTAACCCCCTGACTACATTTCACTTAGCTTTCATGATTGGGTGGAAAACCTTTGCTGACTTTCCAACTGGGGTGAGTACCCTCTTCTGTACTGACAGTGTATCCACTGCATGTATTTACCCTAATACACTGAAATAATTTCATGTGTGTTTTCTCCCCAATTAGAGAGTTGAGAGCCTCCATGGAAGGGCCAATATCTGACAGCTTTCTAATCCAAATGCCTCACTCAGAAAGAAAAATAAATATAATGCTAAACCAAACTGAAAATTAGAAAGTAAAAATTAGTAACAGGTAGCAGGTATAAAGCCCTTCCAACATGCCAGATATTATGCTGAGAATTTTCTATAGTATTATCTTGCTGAATTTTTATAATATCTCTGGAAAGTGGTTGCTCTTATGACCCGCATTTCACAGTTGGAAAGCATGAGGCCTATGGGATTAAGTAACTGGCCGAAGGTCACACGGGCACTATGGCAAAGCCAGAATTTCACACAGAGGCTGACTCTTGGGCTTAAGCGTCCAAGCAATATGCTACTAGCTGACTGACAAAATTACTTTTTGGAAATAACTAGACTAAAATGTATGAGTCTAGATATCTAGTAGCCAAAGCAAAATCTGTTTTGGTTAAGTGGATGAATTCATCACTGCTTTATTTTTATAATGAAAGGTCTTTTCACCACTAGAGAAGGATAGACTTAGCCCTGCACTATTTAATTTTACTCAGTTTTATTAGCAATCAGGCTGTTCACTTTCAGTATCCCTTACTGAAATAGGTTGTTTGAATGGCAAATCCCTGCTTATAGGAAGAAACAGGTAGAGGAAAAGTAAATTCTAGGATAACAATTCATGAGTTAATTTGACCCCTGCCTCAAGAGAATCTCAATTATAAAACAGTAAGCACACCATCAAATGATACCCCTCCTGGTTTCTATGAGAAGTTACATATAAAAAAGCAGAAATAAATATAAACCTAAAAATCTCTAAAGGGAATTTGCACATATGACAAACAACTAATCTACAAAAGCAGAAGTTGAGCAATGTCAAGCAAGCCTTGAAAATCAATGCAATCAGGAGGTTACTTACTATAAGCAAATATAGAACATTCTTTACAAAATTTATTTCTAAGGGCTTTGGGGCTTCTTTGTGACTTTATTTTAAGATTTTAGAAATATTTCAGTAAGATTAAAAATGAAATGAAGAACATTTTGAACAGATTTATATCATCACATAAGATAAATCTGGGGAAAAAAGCAGACTTCATTGTCATAAGTCAATGTTTTCAGAAACATCTTTAATATTTCTTAAATAAAATCCCAACCCAGAAATAAAAACAAGAAACAGAATTGTGACTAGGGGAAATATTAATTATATCATCAGTAAAGTCGGAATTTTCCTAAAGTAGATGATGCTCATATTTCCAAATAAAATTTCTCTAGATTTCTCCATTCTCCAGAAAGTCTTAAACCTGTTTTCTTTACCTCCTTTTCCATCTTTTCCTTCCTTCCATCCTTCCTTCCTTCCTTCCCTCCTTCATTTCTTCTTTCATCTTTCTTTTTTTTTATTTTTGAGAAAGGATGCAGTGTCATGAGAAGGTCTTAAACTTGTTTTCCTTCCTTCCTTCCTTCCTTCCTTCCTTCCTTCCTTCCTTCCTTCCTTCCTTCCTTCCTTCCTCCCTCCCTCCCTCCCTCCCTTCCTTTCTTCCTTCCTTCCATCTTTATCTTTCTTACTTTTTTTTTTTTTTTTTTTAAAGGATGCAGTGTCATGATTATGGCTCACTGCAACCTTGACAGAACTCCTGGTCTCAAACAATCCTCCCACCTTGGCCTCCAGAGTAGCTGGAACTAGAGGCATATGCCACCACACCCAGCTAATTTATTTTTTTAATTTTGTTTGTAGAGACATGGTCTCGCTGTTATGTTACCCAGGCTGGTATCAAACACGTGGCCTCAAGCAATCCTCCCACCGTGGCCTCTCAAAGTGCTAGGATTACAGGTATGAGCCATTGCACTCAGCCTTAAACCTGTTTTCTATTATAACAAAACTTAATTAAAAGGAAATGTTACAGTTTTCATAAAGATCCACACAGTACTTTGAGGAGTGCAAAAACAACTAGATTTGAGGTTCTAAAGGTCTTGTCAACTTGGGATGTGGCATTAATGTGACAGAAAGCTTCTAAGTATATGATCTTGCAAGCTAATCCATATGTCATGAAACAGGAAGTTTCACAAACCAAATTGAAATGCTCACATCACACAGCTTATTAAGTCAACCTTAAACACACAACAAAAATCAACAGGAAAGAGATGGGTAAATTAATACACATGGCATGGGGTGTAAGTACTTACTGAATCCTACTTAAGCCATGTGCATTTGTCCTGAATTCCTCATGAGTATTTTTGCCTAAGTCCTTCTGGATTAGTTTGCTAGAGCTGCCATAACTGGGTACCACGAACTATGTCGCTTCAACAACAGAAGTTTACTGTTTCAACGTTTTGGAGACTAGAAGTCTGAAATCAATATGTCCACAGCATTGATTCCTGCTCAGAGCTCTCAAGGAGAATCTATCCCACGTCTATCTCCTAGCACCTGGTGGTCTGCTTGCAATCTTTTGCATTCCTTGGCTTCTGCTACATCACCCCAATCTCTGTCTTCATCTTCACATGCCATTATCCCTGTGTGCATGTCTGTGTCCAAATTTCTTTTTTTATAAGTACACCAAGTCATATTGGATTAGGGGCTCACCCTACTCCAGTATGATGTCATCTTAACCATTTACATCTGCAACACCACTAATTCTAAACAAGGTCACATTCTGTGATACTGGGGGTTAGGACCCCAATATATGAATTTGGGGGACACAATTCAACCCATAATATCTTCCATTCCTTCTTATTTATATGTGTTACTTTCTTTCTGTCAATATATCTCACACGCTACTTACTTCTATAATCCATTTCATCTACCTTATTAATTTCTCTTATTTTCAATAGATAAAATAGAATATTCTTAAATAATGTAGCAAATGAACACCATTGGGCCAAATGTTTTCATCTATAAAATAACACAAATATATAAGAACCCAATGACATGCAGTTTTTCCGGCTGTGACATACAGCCACAAATATGAAAATCCTGTCCTTGAATTCCAATTACCCAGAAAGTCTTTACTCATCATTACAGAATGACCTAGCTCTTCTATCAAAGGTAACACTACTCACCTATTCCCAGAGGCAGGAAGCTAAACGATAGCAGGTTTCATATCCATAAAATCTCAAAGTCTTGTGAGGCTCAAAAGCCTAGTTAGTAAATGAAAAGAAGAAAGCGAGATTGAGAGAAGAGACGTTTTTGATCAGTGCTTTGCAAACACTGAAGAATAACATGTTTCCTGTGGGTTTCCAGGCTTAGCATCTATTCTGATTTTGTTAGACTTGATTCTTAATATAGTAGAAACCGTGACAAGCTACAAAATCTCTGCAGTATCTAGAGAATTGTTCTCACCAAAGATAAAAGACTACAAGGAATAATAGAAATGATAATTCATAGCATTTTCTAATTCTCCCATATTTGAAAATCCATAGCATAGGGGCAAAAAAGACATAAGGTGCTAATTTTTTACAGTACAGAGTCTAAAGTTATATACAAAGGTAAATACAAAGGTCAGAGATTGTTCTTAAAAAATGCTACCAGAAATATAACCTTTTCTTTCTACATTTCTATCTGTATCTCTTTCCTCTGTTCTGGAAATCTTCCTAAATACTCCTGCCTGTATTTGTTAAATTTGTAAAGACAATAATTAGTAGCTAGCTTATTAGCTGCTAAGGGTTTAAGTCAGTTCTCATCATGTTTGCATGGATGCTGGGTTTCATGGAGATCCTGGAATTCATTTAGCAGATCTAGGGCTGTGCATAGACTGTCAAATTTTAAAAGACTTCTGCAGGTGATCTTGATGCTCATCCAACTTGAGAAGCCCCAGTTTACTTTTTTAGCAGCTAATGCAATAATTTGAAGTCATGTAAATAAAAAAGTACTCCCTCAAGCCACAAGACTCACACTGTTCTCCAGAACACTGTTTTCTAGGATTGAGGTCTCTAAAATTTTTCTTCATGATTCTATTGTTAAAGCACCTTTGAATATAAACTGAAAAAAAAATGTGATTTGGCTTATTCATAAATAACATAGTTGTAATACTTTATACACACAATTTAGTATTATAGAACATACAGGAAGGGGCCGGGCGCGGTGATCCACACCTGCAACCCCAGAAATTTGGGAGACCGAGGTGGGTGGAGCACTTGAGGTCAGGAGTTCGAGACCAGCCTAGCCAATATGGGGAAATTGTTTCTACTAAAAATACAAAAATTAACTCGGTGTGGTGATGTGCACCTGTAGTCCCACCTACTCAGGAGGCTGAGGCAGGAGAATCACTTGGATCCAGGAGGCATAGGTTGCAATGAGCATAGATCACACCACTGCACTCCAGCCGGGCCACAGAGTGAGACTCCATCAAAAAAATAAAAATAAAATAAAAAATAAAAAATAAAACCATAATGGAAGGGGAAATTTAGGAGATAAAATGAATTAACTCAACAGTGTATGGGTCATTTTGACCACATTGAAAAGTGGGTACCTTCCACTTTGGGGTTCCCTCCACATATATTTATTGAGAGGGAACATATTGAGAGAGTTTGCTTTTCCTGCCACTCCCCACAGTCTTTTAATTATGCCACCTTATATTTCAAAAGCACTTTACAGTTTACAGAACATTTTTGTATCCAGGATCTTATTGGATGCTCAAACATCCTATGGCATAGACTTAATGAATATGAATAACCTTTTATAGATGAGGATACTAAGACCCATTCCAGGCATTTGTGTAAAAATGGGGAAACTAAGACTGAAATCTCTTTTGCTTCAAAATTGACTACTTTATAATCCAAAGTTTAGTGGTAAGCCATATGATTGTGTCTACCTTCTCTTCTACTCTAAGGCAAACAACAATAAATGGTTGCATTTTTACTATGCTTATTTAGAGATAAATAAAGCTGCCTGCTGGAATTATATGTGTCACAAGATGCGGTAAGAATAAAATAAAATGTTATATGCCAGTAAAAAATATATACCTCTGTGTATTATAATATCCATACTGTAGTGTAGTGGGTCTCAACCTGGGATAATTTCTCTTGGGAAAGGTTTGGCCACATGTGGAGCCTGTTTTTGGCCCAAACTGGTGAGTATGGGGAAGAGTGGCTGCTGACACCTAATTGTTAAGGGTCTGGGATACTAGTAAACATCCTACCATCTTACAACACACGAGGCAACTCCCACCACAAAAATTGCCTGACACTAAATGTCAACAGAGCTAAGATTAAGAAACCATGCTGTTGTACATCTACTTGTTTTAGTCATGAATCATTCTAAGTTGCTCATGAAACCTGTGCTGTCACCCCAGCACCAGCACATACACACCAAATATTGCACACTCTTTTACAGTGTTTACTGACTTGCTGAAACATATTCATAGATCATGGGGTGAGAACACTGGATCTACAGAGTGAAGCAAACAACAGGTCCCAAAGACTTCCGTTGAATTGACTTTGTTTTTACAACCCCTCAGAGAAGTCAATCACTATAAGACATGTTCTGGGACTCCTGTTATTAAACTAGAAAGTCAGAAGTTCATATGCAGCCAATAACGTGAATGCATCAACACTTTGTGGGATATTAAAGTCATTCATAACCTAGTAAAGCAATATTTGTACATTCTAATTGAGAAGCGGTTCATTTAATCTCACTCCACAAGATATTTTTAATTATAAAAAAGGCCACTGATCTCAAAGTGGAATTTGTGGCTTATTTTATTTCCTCTAGCCCTTTTGAGAGAGATTAGAGGATTTGTTTCATAAAGTATATCAGGTAGTGATTAAGAGGGCCCCTAGTGGATTATAATATTTTATCACATAAGAATGAGAATGAATATTCCATTAAAGTCACCTGACTTTCTGAATTTAAGAGTCAGGAGGAAATTATGAAATAGGCAGTTTGTCTTCAGTAACTTTTATAGCCTTTTTATCTATCATTTCTTTCCTTTGGAGTCAAAATTCCCTCTGCCCAGTTTCCTTATTCTTTCTTGATCAAAATGTGCCAGTTACATATATAGACCATCAACCAATACGTACTTTTCTCAGTATACATTGTTCAAAGGTAAAAAAAAAAAAAAAAAAAATCATGGAATGGAAGTTGTTTCTATTTTTCCACTATTAAATATTTTAAGCCTAAAGAACAGAGTGAAGCTGGGTGTGTTGGCACATGCCTATAGTTCCAGCTACTTGGGAGGCTAAGGTGGTAGGATTGCTAAAGCCCAGAAGTTTGAGGCTTCAGTGAGCTATGATCATGCCACTGCAAATCAGCCTGGGCAACAGAGCTAGAACTCTAAGAAAAACAAACAAACAAAAAACAGGGTGAATAAATATTTAGGGAACAAGAGATTCTTATAGTCTAACAGCATACAATAATGGGTTTGCCAAAGACATACTGATTCAAAAAATATTTTATATAACTTTCAACACAGGTTAAATTTTACAATATCATCTATATAGACTGACCACATTTTATCTTAGCTAAGATAAAGCAGTTAAAATAATTATTTTATTAATATCTATTCAATGTGCTATGTACAGACTTTATATGTTTTAAAATTATTGTCTTCTTTTTCTCAGTAATAGAAATTTAATTTTATATCTCCTGTGCTATTTGGATTAAAAGCATAGAATTTTCTGCATATGTATTTAAACTCAACAAATATTTTTGAAGGCCTATTATCTGTAGGATCTTAAAATATTAAAATACTCCAAATTCTAAGCAAATTCTAGACTATAACTCATTCAAAAACAAACATAAAGCATTAAAAAGGCAGAATTGTATTCAAACCATAAACAGAATTATTCAATGTCGATTAAAAATATGGTTATCCAAGTCTCTCCTATGACACAAAGACGGAGAAAGATATATTCAATGTGCAAGCAGGTCAGGGAGGAGGCCAAGAAGTCCTCTTCTAAAACAAACAAAACTCTCAGCCTTGGGGATTATCAAGCTCTTTTTAGATTTCAAAACCAAGCTCCTTGCATTTGTGTTGGGCAACACTATAATGAATCTAACACAATTCTTTCCCTTTCAAGGTGCTCATTACATTCAGCATTACAAAACAAAATTAAGGCTTTAGGGAAGACATTTTACAGTGTCCCAGTGTGCAAACCAAATCAACATAACCCAACCATCGGTTTGTTTCTCAAGTCTATAATTCTTTACCACAGAAGAAGGTTCATTCTAAATGTGAAGTTTCACTCCAAGTGATGGTCTAACAAAATTCAAAATATCACTAGCCAAAAGAAGTAATTATTTCTTTTTCCAATCCCAGACTTTTCACTAACATTATTATATATTCTTCCCCAAATACCTCCATCTTTACACAAACTGCACTTTTGATTTCAGGGGTTTTCATTAATAATGACCCACACTCACTTTTTTCCTATAGTGGACAAATATCCAAAGAATATCTTTGCAGAGCAAGGCCACCTGTCACAGGACCATCATGTCTATCATGGTATACCATTGAGAATCTGTCTGGAGACTTTGTCATCAGCTTTTTACCTTCACTTATCAATGCCCCTCAAATATTAGCCAAATAGATAAACTTCATGGTAGACCAGTTACAGTTGTCCCTTAGTGGACGCTTAGGGATAGTGAATACTTAGAGGCTCTTTCTCCAGTTTGATTGCCTTTTCTTGTCCCATGAACTGTACTTTATTTTATACTCTGGATGAACCAGATAGAAAGAAAGTGTTAAAAGTTTGAGTAAATATTGACACTATAACTACCTAATAGACAAGAAAAAATATTAAACGTAAAATCCTACTTGAAACTTGACATCCAAGTCCAAGGCCAGCTATATAATTGGTGGCTCCCAATAAAAAATGGAAATGCTTGGGTTATTGTTCAGAAAGCAAGAAAAAGTGCCATTAAGGGTACTGAAATATCAAACATGTTCTTCTCTTCTTCTGCCTCTCAAGCTTTCATGGTGTTTTCTATTTGTTGCTGGGAGAGTGTAGATCCTCACAGGCATACTTGGGGCTCCATCTTGCAACTCAGTTCATGTGTGCACAGAGCCTACCCTTTCTCACTAGGGGCCAAACCAAAGCGCTGTGCCCTGGCTGGTGACAGGGAAGTCCATTTCCTTTTCCTATTAGCTGCTGCTCAAAGTACAGCAGATGACCCTCAAAAAATTGCAACCTCTAAACCAAGATTCCCTTAGTACCTGCGTAAGTACGTAGGAGATCGGCACCATGCTGTGACCGTGGTCAACTGGCCTAACCATGTCCATTCCCACTTCCTCATAAGCTTTCAGTGCCAAGTCTACAGGCCTAAGGAAAGTTTTGGGGCTTATCTGTTAACACAGGGCTCCATAAAAGTAAATGGAAGAGAATGGCCTTTAGATTGCAAAAGTCCCTACTTGAGCTTAGCTTTATTGAAATTATTCTTGCCAGTCTTGCTGACTTACATTCTACTGCGATCTGTTCTGTCTGGTGTTTGGAACATCCTACAGAAAAATAGAGAGAAAAAAAAAGGGACAGTTGGCTAAAAAAGTATCACAAAGATCACACTGATGAATAATGTATGGCACCATAAAATATCACACAACACATAACAGTTATTGACAGATTGGATAATGTGTTTAATACCTTTATGTAATTCACTAACCCTTGGACTTAACGCTCTGTTTACACAAACATTTTAGCTGAAGGGTAAAAACACTTTTTAAGTTACTTTTTTAATGTTGAGCAAAACAATCCACAGGTCATTTGCTGCTTTTGTTTTAGGATCCCTCAGAATTAGGCATGAGTTAGACTGTACATTATTTATTTAATTGTTTTGGAATGGACATTTCTGAACAACAAGGGAGAAGGTGAAAATGTGTGTGTGAGAGAAAGAGAGAGAGACACAAAGGGTATACTACCTTTTTTTTTTTTTTTTTTTTTTTTTGAGACAGAGTCTTGCTCTGTCACCCAGGCTGGTGTGCAACGGCCACTGTGCCCAGCCCCACTTTAAAAAAAAAAAAAAATTAACAAAAATTCCATATAACTGTACTGTAAATTATACTTTTTCAATATATGTATACATTGTGGAATGACTACATCAAGGTAATTAACACATTCATTACCTTATATACTTATTTCTTATAGTGAGAATATTTTTTTCTCTAGTGAAACAATCTTTATTGACCACAATGGCATTTCAGATGGGTTAAGAATTGGCTGGAAGAGAGCTTAGTTTAACTATTCTTGTTTAAAAAAAAATTAAAAAATATTATTTCTTCTAAAAAAAAAGGTGGGGGGTACATGTACAGATGTGCAGGTTTGTTACATAGGTATACATGTGCCATGGTGGTTTACTGTGCCTATTGACCCATCCTCTAAGTAACCTCCCCTCACCCTCCGTCCCCCAATAGGCCCTGGTGTCTGTTGTTCCCCTCTCTGTGTCCATGTGTTCTCAATGTGTGAAAAGATTTCAAATCTATTATCTTAGCAATTCTTAAGTATGCAATGCATTATTAACTATGATCACTATATTGTACGACAGATCTACTGAACTTATTCCTTCTAACTGAAATTTTGTATCCTCCAACCAGTATCTCCTGAAACCCCTCTCTATCACATCCCTTGGTCACTACCATTCTACTCTCTGTTTCTATGATTTGGACTTTTTAAGATTCCACATATAAGTGAGATTATGCAGTATTTGTCTTTCTGTGCCTGGCTTATTTCACTTAACATAATGTCTTCCAGGTTTATCCATGTTGTCTCTTCCCCCATTTATTTCTTACAAACATCTATTCAAATTGCTGTTGCACTTTCTGCAATTTCTGACTGTAACAATTTCCAATTAATAAATCAGCTTAACATATCAGCAAAAGATATAATTTAGTTTAGAAACCATTATTCTTGCCTTTCTATAAAATTATAAACCTAAAAGTACTTCTTGAAGTCAAAATCAAAGCATTAGAAAATCAGATCTAAGAATGAGTTGGTATAAATGATGGATGCCTTATTGATTGAGCCCCCCACACACCTGCAGAGCGCTTTTAGTGAAAACAAAAGAGAGACCAGGAAAGCTGGAGACACTTCTAATTCTTAAAGGAACTAGATTTGAATTCTGAGACATAGTTGGTAAACAAATAATGTATCAATAACAGATATTAAGGAAAACGATAGAATGGGAGACAGAACAAAAAATAACTTCAATATTTTATAACTAGTAAGTGAATTGTAACAAGAAACAACAGGAAGCAGTAAGTGGGAGGAAATTATGAGTTCAGTACCAACATATTAATTTAGGCAGAAAAGAAACTAACAATAAATATTATTTGGCGGTTACTGAAAAAGGAAACTTGAAAAGAACATAAGATATAATAACTAGAGCTGTTATTTTAGGTATGTAATGAGTATGAGAAGGTAGCTGAACCACGGAAGTCTCCACTCATAGCGGAGAGGAACATTAGAGCCGAAGGTTTAACAGGAGCAACTCCAAGCCTGATAATGAAAGGAATGAAAAGGAGCCAAAAGACTTAAAGAAACACAAATAGTGCAAAAGTGAAGGCACACTGGAGAGGGTTTGATCAGCAAATGGGAAACATTAAAATAGAACGGATAGAGATCTGAACAGAGAAAAGCAACAGATTTAGAGCTAAGTCTGCATTTTGCATTTGATTCCAACTTCTACTCTAGAAACTCCAATCTCGTAAAAATTATTCTATTTCACATAAATATGTGAAATATAATGACAAAGAGTCAAAAATCAAATATGGAGTCCTTCTCTCTATGAATTTCCTAGTATTAATAGTTCACTGATATTTACTATTTGGAGAAATAATAACTATTATTAAAAATTACATAAAATAGGAAAATGTATGTCTAGTATTTGGCAGTTTTTTTCTATTTCATAATATTTGCAAACCTGAGCTTACACAGAAAAAAGATTTTTGAACTAAAAGTGGAGGTTATAAATTCATTAATATATAAATTGTAACAATGTTATATTTGTTATTATGATAATTCTGAAATTATCATTTTATGTTAACCACAGGTGATGAATTGAAGGAAACATAGACCACTCCAGCCCATGGAAACAGCCTGCTTTTTAATTAATATTTTAGAACTTTGGTTTTCAAATATAATTAATAATTCAACAGATTGATGTTTTACCACTGTTCTAGAAATTGCCCCATGGAAACCTAAATTACCTTACCTGCTATTTCGAGCACCTTGATTTCTTTAACTTTTTTTTTAATATTCCTTATATGTTCATGCTTCTCTTAATTCTTGGTATTCACACCTGCAATTATATTCTGCATGCTGCTTGTAATTATCTTGCTGCTATCTTGAGTCTACGTGGTTTCCCACACTTCAGATCCACACAAGCATACTTGTGATCATAATTACAGTCTTGTATTTTTGTTCAGCAATTTTAAAACCTTCTTGCTTTTAAAGCAATGAATCTTCTGTAAACAGAGCTTCTGGAACATACCCTATATAAGTTACTATCTTTTGGAATTTTTGAACCTCTTTGAAAATTGGATAAATGCCTGTTTTCCCTAGTAACACACACAGACACACAAAATTTTCATACAAATTTAGAGTGTTTACTTATCTCCTGAAGTCTTTCCTTATTTCATCTAGGGACCACAGACTATTACAAAATCTACTGCATTAGATGTTTTCCAAGTAGAAAAAACAAACACTCTCACCTGTCCTCCCATTATGAGAATTTTCATAGCAATACAAAGTGTCTTTTTAGAAATGACTCCCCTCCACCTATCATCCATCACTCAGTCTTACTGCTGTATTTTAACACCATTAGACTGAAGGAAGTTTACAGGATATTCCATTCTCTTTCTTACCTTTGTGCCATTTCCTAATGCTCAATGTGTCTTCTGCCCCCTTTACTCTCCTCTCCCAATATCACCAATAATCTTCATGATCCCACATTTAGTAAGTGTCTTTTGGCTCCTTATGTTACTTGACTCTGTAGTAGCAGTCTATGCTGTTGTGAATCACCTGAAGTTGGGGCTACTATCCTTTCTTAGTTTCCATAATCTCCTGCTTTGTTGTTTTATGTTCCATATCAGCTGCTTCTCTACTTCTATGTAATTGCATTTTCTTCATCTCAAGTAATACACGTAATATTTCCCAAGATTGTTCATAGTTCTGCTTATCTTACTACTCCACACTCTCTCCCTAGATAATCCATCCCTATCAGAGCTTCAGTTGCAATTCACACACTGATTACTCCCATCATATTAGGCATCCAATCTTGACCTCTCCTGAGCTGCATATGCATATATCCAAATTCCTCCCTGGTATTTTCTTCTGCATGTCTAAATTAGTTATTAAGTACAACTGAATGAATGATCTTTTAGCCCTAAACCTAATCTTTTTTCAGCTATCTCAGGGCAGTGGATGCACTTCATAAACTAAAAAGCTAAGAGTTATTCTTGGGACCTTATTATCTCACCCTCCGCTCTAGAATGCAGAGCCTAGAGCAATGGTGTATATGTTACTGCTTCATCAGCAAGGACAATCACATGGAGCTGCAATTAAAGAAAGGGAAAGAGATGGAGAAAGAATGGAGAATCAATACGAGAATGCATTAATTGCTTCATCTCCCAGACAACTCTCCCTAGTAACCATATAAACTGCATTTCAAGAGAGTTCATGCAAAACGAAAAAAGAAGAATTTATTCACATCTAATTTTCCATGAGTCAAAAACACTAAACCTCTAACCAAGCTGAGACTAATTTTGCAGGGCTAAGAAACACAAAGTTAGCTCTTGAGTCACTGGAATGATGGTGAGAACCACTTCTAAGTCTACTCCTTGATTCCCAGATCTGAGTACTTTAGCTGTTGCAGACAGAAGGTTATATATTATCTGTCAGTTTTTTACATAATTTCACTGGGGATTGTCCCCAACCTGGCACCTTAATTGAGACAAACCACTCAGAGGGCTGCCTCTGGAGATGGGGACATATTAATAAGATGTGCATCTTATGGACATGGACTCACTGTCACATTTCCATTGTCACAAAACAACATGTTTGTTGCTCTGACACACTTTTGTTTGTACTGAAAAGGTTAATAGATTAGTCATTCCATGAGCTTTTTGATAAAGCTCAGAGACTGAATACACAAATAGACAATGGCCAAACCATAACGAAAAATAGTACTCTAATTTACAGACTGAAGATGCCAGTCTGGTGCAGTCAGACCATAACCTCTGTAGCAACTAGCCCAAAATGTTTAAGACTTAAACAATAACCATCTGATTCTCTAATTTTGCCTCTATTTTCTTATCAGAATGAACTAGAGAAGCTAAATATACTCCACCAACCAATCACATAAGATGCCTGCTTCTAGTTAGCCTGCCTTCGACTTCCCATTCCAAGAGCCTCCAATCAGGATATACATGAAGCCTTCCCTGTACTCCACTAGAAATTGTTTTCATTATCCTCCCTGCCCTTAATTATTAGCCAAACTCAATTTAAGCTGGCTGGCTGGCTTGCTATAGCAAGTTCTGAATGGTGGCCTTTGCTATTTATTCTAATTATTGATCAGAGCGTGATCTTGGAGACCCACAAACAGCAATCTGTTCATATGCATTTCTCCTAGCTTGACTATGACCTCTTCAAGGAAAGAAGCCTTATTTAATTTTATTTTAATCCTTTCTCATTAAAAAATATACATGCAATCTATATTTGTATGAGGGAAATCAGAAAATAAGGAGAAAGGAGAGTAGTATTCACTTACAAGAGCAAAAATATTAGAGAGAATCAGAAATGGAACTTGGAGAAGCAGGATAAATGTATGATTATGAAAACTGATAGACATAAAATAATATTCTCAAAAATAAACTCAAAGTTTTAATAGTGAATTAAATAAAGCTCCATGGTAAAGAAGAATAAAATGGAATTTTGAGAACATTGATGACAAATGGAAGCACAGAGCTCATTTACCATGGAAACTTGTAAATGTCTCCATATTTATGAACCAGTTCACCATAGATAGTATGATTTTATCAAACGATAAAGACAGGCCTTGGCATCAGGTGGAATTGGTTTTAATTTTTACTCTGACACCACAATTTATTAAACTACTTTTACTTCTGATAATTTAAGGAAATACTTGACTGGTATTAACATGGCTTTATATTTAACTAGAAGTATGGTTTACTACAGACCAATAAATAAACAGAAACTGTGACTCAACACATTGGTTGCTTAATAACTTAAAACATACTGATAAAGCTTCTCAGGTCTTCAGCATTCTCATATGAAAAGTATGGATTTCCCTCATGGTGTTATTACAAGAATAAACATTTTACAATAAATGTAAAACACCTACAATCTACTTTACCTGGCGGACACTTAATAATGTTAGTTTCTATCTCCACAAAGACACCAATTAGAGAGACAAGTCAATGTACCTGCCCACTATTCTTGAGGTAAGCCCTATAAACTCCAAGTAGTTCTCAGCTAAGACTATTATAAATTATCACCAAAATAAGTTATCCTTTCTTGGGCCCAATTAAATCCCAACTATCAGGTAATTGTTCTTCAAACATCAGTAAAGGTATATAATTTGTAGCCTATTCTTGCAGTACATAAACTTGGTAGGGAGAATGTTCTAGTAAATGGAATATACTTTTTCATTGACATCATTTACATATAGGTGTTTTACTTCCCAGGTCCAACTGTTTGTTTGTTTGTTTGTTTGTTTGATTTGAGAGCCATAATCTTTTTTTTCGACCCCCAAGAGATGGAGTCCCGCTCTGTTGCCCAGGCTGGAGTGCAATGGCACCATCTCGGCTCCCTGCAACCTCCGCCTTCTGGGTTCAAGAGATTCTCCTGTCTCAGCCTCCTGAGTAGCTGGGATTATAGCACACGTCATCCTGCCTGGCTAATTTTTGTAGTTTTAGTAGAGACAGGGTTTTACCACGTTGGCCAGGCTGGTCTCGAACTCCTGACCTCAGGTGATCTGCCTGCCTTGGTCTCCCAAAGTGCTGGGATTACAGGTGTGAGTCACCATGCCCAGCCAAGAGCCATAGTCTTTAGCCTAAATAAATGTTGACAACATGTTCGTGATTGACTTCAAAGTCTTCAGTAATAATTATCATCATAAGATTTCCATAGTTGTTACTGTCAAAACCCCTTCACTTTCTGCCTGGCAGGTAGAAGAGTTTGCATTTAGACCAGAGGTACTGGTGACTAGCTCAAATGAAAAGGTAGAGAGAGCACATAGCATGCAAGGCCTCTGAGCCATTCATTCAGTTCCATATCTTCTGGGTCTAACGTTATTTCTATTTGGTAATTCAACAAGAAAACTATTCATGCTGGTTCATCTATTCTTTGGGCTTTTTACTTGTGGGTATTCTTTAATCCTGCATTTTTAATTATTCATGTTTATCCATTTGTTCATTCATTTATACATCAGAAAATACTTATTCAGAGCCTAAATTGAATAAAATGTGAAAAATATAACTTCTATTAAGGAGTTTTAAGGTGAGGGAGTGGAATGGGGCAAGTGAGACATACGTGTTCAAAAATAACCATAAAACATCGTGATATTGTTGCTAATTAGCATTGTAATTGGCAATGTCATAAAGCTTTTTAAAATAACATATATGAAGGAGAAATTACTTCCAACTTGAAAAATTGAACGAAGTTTCACAAAGCATTTGAATCATATCCTGAAGGTTTTCAAATGAGAAGGATGCTAATAGAGAAGACTTTTAGGAAAGAACGTTTTTGGTAAACAGAAATTACTAAGGACCAGAGACTTGAAAGTGAATGGTGCAGTGTAAAAATGGCTCTTAGTTTTGGTATGATTGGTTAGTCTACGGGTTGTGTCCATTGCGGGTGTTTGATGGAGGTAGGTGTGAAGAGTTTGGGGAGAAATCATGTAATTATGTGTCAGATCGTAAAGGGAAATGAAGATATTATGAAAGCTTTCTAAAGAAAATAAAGAGACTTCACACGTTTCTGAACAAAGTCACTTGAATTTTGTATTTTTAAAAGACAAAACCTGAGGTTCTATGTTCAATATATTAGAAGAAGAAAAATTGGGAATTTGGCAATCACAAACCAGATGTGAAGGTCTGAAAAAGTGAATTACCATTAGAAATGAAAATGAGAAAACAGATGTATGACACATTTTATATTTAAAATTAAAAGGCCTTCATGATCAAATGGTTATGATCAAGTGGATGAAAAACAAGAACTCAAATCACCTTAAGACCCTAGCTTGAGTATCTGGTGAAGCAACTGAACAATTGAGAAACAGAATTATCAAATTAGAGTTCATATACCATTATAGAGGCCTGGAGGTTATTTGAATTAGATACGTCCAGTCTGCCTTGGATTTTCAAACTTACATAATGATCTCTGAAACTTATGTTCAGAGAGTATGTATCTAAATTCATACACTCTAAAATTGGTACGTGCCTACCCTCACAAAATTCCAACTCTTTCCTTGCCATTTAAACAACTTCAAGTAATCCCACAAATGACAAGTTTTTGGAAAAGGAACTTTAAGGCACCGCAGGGTAAAAATTTGGTACCACTTCTTAATATTAAAAAAGAATCTCAGGCTTATATAACTGTACAGTATTTTTTAATGGATAAATTTAAAAAACAAGATAAATAAACCCACTCTCAAAACTGGGGCTACAGCTTTAATATATATGAGCTTTTGATGGTTTTCATTTAAAGACCTTCCTGGTTTACTGTTTGCCTGTAGGGGCAGAAAAGGTTGGGAATTGTTAAAGAAGCAAGAGGAAACTCTTCTTCTTTCCCAGGAGAGATTCCAACAGGGAAGATAGTTGAAAATAATGGATCTGGAAATTATGGGGCTGTGAATTTTACACATAGATTTAGAAATTATTTCCACCAAATAGCAGTTGAAACCATGGAATGGTATTAGACATGCATAGAGAAATTCTATAGTTTACTTAAGTTAAAAATATATATTAAAACATATACTTAAGCAGGTTATTATAAAATTTTAACATATTGGGTAAAGTAATATATTAATTTATACTGCCAGCTTAGCCTGTTTTATGAAAAACACATAATAAATTTTTTTCTACAATTTCAGGATAAACATTTGCACTTACTGAGAATATCGCATTATTAAGGAAGATTAAAAATGTGTATATTAACTTAAAATAGAATAGTAATCACTCAAGTACAGCAAACAGGGCAACACCCTGATGAATGTCAGAAGACTAGGCCTGACACCCTGTCCTCAGTGCATGCTTTTTCAGTAATGTGTACCAACTCTAGTCCCTATAACATGACATAAGAAATAGTTTCAAAGTTTTTCTGGTTTTTATAGTGCTTCTCTGCCCTGAATTTATTAAGCAGATGAACTCAATTTGGCAATGTAGATCATACTGTTAACTTTCTGATCTACCCATAATGTAGATCTTCCACAACGTACAATGGAATGTATATTACATTACATTCACAATTATACAGTGAAATCTGTGCAGATAAAGTAATCAATGGTTCAATGAATGAAAGAAGAATATACAAAAAAGACAAATGTGTCTGCCTTGAAATGTTGAGACAATTTCTAATGAATATAGGCATGAAGCAGTTGACACATATTATTTTATTGTTAAAACTCTTATTATAAAAAATGAATTTGAAAGAGTATTTTCTAGGTAACAATCACAAATTAGACTGTAACTTGTAATTGTTTGAATTCAATAACTTAATAATGAAATTATTGAACAATGACTTCAATAATTTCATTGTTCCTATTATCAGACTTTTTTTTTTTTTAGATGAAGTCTCGCTATGTCACCCAGGCTGGCTCTGCCTCCCGGGTTCACGCCCTTCTCCTGCCTCAGCCTCCCGAGTATCTGGGACTATAAGCACCTGCCACCATGCCCCATTAATTTTTTTGTGTTTTTGTTTTTTTTTGTTTTTTTTTTTTGAGACAGAGTCTCGCTCTGTCACCCAGGCTGGAGTGCAGTGGCCGGATCTCAGCTCACTGCAAGCTCCGCCTCCCGGGTTCACGCCATTCTCCTGCCTCAGCCTCCCGAGTAGCTGGGACTATAGGCGCCCGCCACCTCACCCGGCTAGTTTTTTGTATTTTTTAGTAGAGACGGGGTTTCACTGTGTTAGCCAGGATGGTCTCGATCTCCTGACCTCGTGATCCACCCGTCTCGGCCTCCCAAAGTGCTGGGATTACAGGCGTGAGCCACCGCGCCCGGCAATTTTTTTGTATTTTTAGTAGAGACGGGGTTTCAATGTTTTAGCCAGGATGGTCTCAATCTCCTGACCTCATGATCCGCCCTCCTCGGCCTCCCAAAGTGCTGGGATTACACACGTGAGCCTCCACACCCGGCCTTTCAGTTAACTTTTAAATGATAAATAATTAAAATTATAATTATTTTACAATATTGTATAGGGTCATACTTACATTAAAACATATTCATTGTTTATCTGAAATTAAAATTACTTAGCAACCTGGTTTTTGTTCTTCTAAATCTAGCAACCATACCTCTGCCCAAGTTATTATTATGATATTCATTTTTTGTTGATTTACTCCTAAGACTAGTCCAGAGAACCATAGGGTTGAATTAATTGTTTGGTTAGTTTCTTTCTTTTTTGAATATGGACACTCAGTTTGATCTGTTAACAACTTTTTAAAGTGAAGCACATTGTGTATCAAAACATATTCAGTGTGTTTCAAGATGAGAACATTATCACAACATTCTTTAGAAAATTTATTTCACTACTCTACTTCAGACCTTGCAGTGAGCCGAGATTGTGCCACTGCACTCCAGCCTGGGTGACAGAGCGAGACTCCATCTCAAAAAACAAAAAACAAAAATAATTTAACTGAGCATCCTGTATTTTATCTTTCAACCCTAAGTGGATGATCAAGAGTGCTCATCTGGAGTTAGACCTATCTTGCTTGTTCAGGTAATGATTTTAATATTTGACATGACTCTGACTCACTGTGTGAACAACAATGCTGTAGTCATTATTTCTGTTTAAAAACAGAACAGAGTTCCAGTTCTGTTTTATTTCTGGGCTTACAATGGAATTATACTTCCTAATTTCTCTGTAGTTAGGAGGGACTTTATATCAAATTCTGGCCAGAACACTTAATTGCCTACAAAAGACCCTTTAGATATGTCTGATTTCATGACTATTACATTGGTCCTTGGATGACTATAATAAGTAAAGCCTGCCTTCTCTGCAGTTAAGATGTAGCATGATTGTTTTAAGCCAAGAATTTTGGGTCATTTGTTGGCATGGATAACCCATCGTATGTTGACTAATACACAGCACCCAAAGTTGAGGGCTAAATGCAGTTAACTCGTGAAGATTGAGAATTTACAGCTAACAATAACCAGATACAGATGAAAGTAGATCTGCTATTAGACTGTGAACACATACCATCTTGGAATCAGATTTAGGAAAAAATGAGGCCATAGGTATCTTCCATATTTTTTTTCCTTTCTTCATTTACTACACCTAATATGTAGACAAATATTTATTTACAATTGCCTATGTTTTGGTGTTCAATTCAATTGGCCCAGTTAAGTAAATTAGAACACATTGTAAAAGCTCCATTTTAAAAAATCCAGCTCCGGTTTTATTTTCCTTGAAGGAGGTTGAGAATAAATAGAGAAGTTGGAAAGTGACCACAGACGTAAGAACAAACTGAAGTGAGTTTTTTGTCACTCTTACACGCCAAGTGAGGAGGTAAATTCCAACAACGACAACAAAAAAAAAATCCCATAAAACTTTCTGTATCACAGAGGGGATAGTATACTTGTGAGGAAATGGGATGTCTAAAGCACACAGGAAAGAGCGTATTCCTGGAAAAAGTGAAAAAAAAAATCTCTATCTTCATGAGGATTAGAGTCTATTAAGAATTTGAAGACAATAAATAAAGAAGTAAAACACATAGCCTGTCAAATGGTGAGAAGTGCTAAAAAGAAAAATGAGGCAAGCAAGAAAGATAAACTGCAGTGAAAAGTGAGTGGGCAGGAAATGTGAAGAGCAGGGTGAGAGAGCCTTCTCAGAAAAAATGTGAATTTTCAAAATGAGACAAAATGAGGAAATTCAATCATCTCTTACATTTTTGATTCCTTAGTGTGAAAGTTTGCAGCTTGTAGCTGTTGTAGTCATCTTACATTCTTATGGTCAAAATCTAATAATAAAGTACAATATAGAGATTTGAGAACATAAAAATAAAATACTTTTGGGGCTTTGGTAATGTTATTAAACCTATTTTTATGTGAAATAATGAAATTTTATTTTATTTTATTTTTTTTTTTTTTAAAGAAGGAGTTTTGATCTGTCGCCCAGGCTGGAGCGTGGCGGCACAATCTTTACTCACTGCAACCTCCCCCTGCCAGGTTCAAGCGACTCTCCTGCCTCGGCATCCTGAAAAGCTGGGATTACAGGTGCCTGCCACTTCACCTGGCTAATTTTTGTGTTTTTAAAAGAGACAGGGTTGGCCGGGCACGGTGGCTCAAGCCTGTAATCCCAGCACTTTGGGAGGCCGAGACGGGCGATCACGAGGTCAGGAGATCGAAACCATCCTGGCTAACACGGTGAAACCCCGCCTCTACTAAAAAATACAAAAATCTAGCCGGGTGAGGTGGCGGGCGCCTGTAGTCCCAGCTACTCGGGAGGCTGAGGCAGGAGAATGGCGTGAACCCAGGAGGCGGAGCTTGCAGTGAGCTGAGATCCTGCCACTGCACTCCAGCCTGGGCGACGGAGCGAGACTCCGTCTCAAATTTAAAAATAAAATAAAATAAAATAAAAGAGACGGGGTTTCACCACGTTGGTCAGTCTGGTCCGAACTCCTGACCTCAGCTTATGCGCCAGCGTCGGCCTCTCAAAGTGTTGGGATTACAAGCGTGAGCCACCACGCCCAGCCAAAATCTTAACTTTTTTAAAGCCAATTAAGTCAAGCTTTTTGTTATCACTTGGAACCAAAAGACAAGAACATCGCTGAAGATGCAGAGAAACCTTGAACTGTGATAGAGGAAAGCTGAGAGAGTTTCAGTAGCTTTATCTTCTTATTGAAATAAAAATAATACAAGTTTTTGAAAGTTTATGTTTCAGAACAGTAGTGATCATTTTTGAAGAGCTGCATAAGGAAGAAAAAATAAATTTAAAAATTACAGATAGTAGTGAGGTTAGCTAACTGACAACCTGACAATGTGTCAGTAGAAATTCAAAATTTAAACACTCTTCCAGTACATATTTACTCTCCACATAACATCCTACCATCTCCCAGGCACTCGATTCATACAGAAAAAGCCATAAGCTATCTATCACACTCATCACTTTTTATGCCTGCTCCTGCTGCATTTTCTCTGGGAGCAATTTTATGAACCTCCTTAGCAATAGAACAATAACTGGATGCATTTTATTGAAGGTAATATTTTGTTTAATAACTTTTTCCTGACAAATTTGCTCATGCCTCACACTAATTTTATTTTTACTAGAGAGGTAACTAGGCTTGAGACCTTAGGATTAATTTTGAAAGAATCAATCTATTTCATTTACTGATTTGTTGCTAACATGCTCATTTTCTCAAATTATTAAAACCTCCCATGATATTAATACTCACAATCACCCTGCATTTCAGTATACCACATGTTGAAATTAGCAGGTGAGAAAATAGCCATTCCTAAAAGAACTCCAATATTACTACTTATCCTACACTGAATGATATGAGACTAGTATAGGTAATGCTAGGCAGGCATATTTAGTGTGCTATAGTTCAGCTTCCTAGTATAGATTGTTTCCTTCAATAGCACTGAAATTAAGATAAACACTTCTTATTTTAAGACTCATACAGGGCAGAAAGACTGTTGACCTAATATACAACTGTGCTATAAATAATTTGCATCCCTTTAAATTCAGTATCAAACTCTGAACATGACTAATGTCTCATTCATTCAACAACTATTGAATAAACCTTTTTAGGAGGTTTTGTGTCGGACACTGTGGGTGAGAAGTTTTTAAAGAATATGATTCCTAACTGAAGAAGATCACAACGTAGTAGTTGTAAGTATACATAATCAAAATGTAACTTTTAATGAATATTACACAAGTTGAATAAACTAAGGACTGTAGACAGGCCGAGGAATGATTATATCACTCTGTGTCAGAATATAATTAGGGGAGATGATAAGTTTGAATTCAGGATAAAGCACACAGAATGAAGACAGACAAAAATATATAAACAAATTAAGAAAAGCAAAGAATAAAAACATGATAAATACTTAAGAAACAGGAGAAAACCTATTACTTACACTATAGAGGTCCTGTGCAATGCTTCCTACACATTAATGTTAAAATGTAGAATATTATTCAGTAGATGTAAGGTAAAACCTTAGATTTTATATTTCAAAGAGCTCCCAGATGACATCAATTCTGCTCCTACAGAAAAATAGTGGGACACAAGATAGCTTGTAAACTGACTGTAGACAGTGCTAAAAATCATGCCAAGAAATTCATCCTCTACCACTGACGTCAGGTGATTTCAACTTGTGCCGTAAAGATCCCTGAAGGAGAAAAGAACTGCTGGCATCCCAACCTCAACATAGCAAGTTTATTTTATGTGTTTTACATGTTGTCTTGATCCAAAGGCTGGTTTTTTAACAACAAGAGTCACAAGAGAAAAAATTATTTTAAAAATATGGATTGACTGCTTGGAGAAAATTTAAAATCTTTTGAGCAGGTAAGTAACATCTATTTTGAAAATCAATCTGTTAGCCTGTGTAGAGTGGAATGGAAGGGTAGAATGATTGGTCTGAATAATTAGTAATAACTGACTAATAATAATTAGTAATAAGTAACTAAAATTAGGATATTTAATAAAGTGATAGAAGTGGAAATCACAAAGATCAATAAAGATAGATACCAGGAGAAAAGGTGTATCAAGCATTGACTTTGGTGAAGGGAATAAAGATTACAAAAATGGTTTGTGCTTAGGTACTTTGTGGAATCATATAATCACAAAAAATTACTTAAGGACCAAGAAAATAGTTTCTGAACCTCTAAACTTCCTTTAATAAACTGGTAGAGATTGGACCAAAAAAGACCCAGAAGATTATTCACCTGGATAAAATATCAATTAAAAATATCCAGACTATAGCATAAAGAGAAAAAGGGGGATGGGAAATACAGACGAGAGTGTGAGAGATATAGTACCATCATGGGAAAAAATATAATAAATGTGTAATTTTATAATTGAGAATGTGTCAGAGCAGTATATGAGATAAGTGTAAAGAATTTTCATAGCCATAGAAGATACTGAGCCACGAATTCCAATGGTTATACAAATCCCACATATAATAAAAATAGAGAAAATCACACCTAAGCACTATGGTAAAACTTCTGAAAGGAAGAAACAAGTCTGAAAAACAGCAAGAAGAAGGAAATAATAAAATGATATATTTCCTGCCACGAAATGACAGTGAGCATAACAACTGACTTCATTAAATTCATGGAAACCTGACAACAATGTAATGATATCTTTAAGATGCTAAATGAATATAACTGCCAACCTTTATTTCCATATCCAGTAAAAATATTTTTTCAAAATGAAAGTAGATCATCTCCCTTTCTAGTTAGGATGTAGAACAATGTAAATTAACTTCACTCCTGTATTAATTACAAGCAAAAATGTATGAAATCTACATCAAGCTTCTCTTTGGGGCTATCATAAGTGGTGAATGCAAGGAAGATTTAATGAGATACATATTAAACAAAATAAGCCCTTCATAACCAAGCAGAAAGTATACAATTTCCATACCTAGAATCAGATGCCCGGTCCTGGAGCAGGCTGGAGAAGGAAAAGGCCTACCATTTACTAAGAGGATGTAAACAAATGTGAAGAAAAAGTTAAGCCTTTGATTAAAATATAGGTTACTGGGATATATTGTCATATTGAAGAGCCTCAAATACAAAAGTGTATTGCTCAAGTGTCTTTTGGCTCCAGTAATTGCAAAACAGTTTCAATTAGAATAAGATTCCCACTAGTAATACTAATTATTAAAACCTTGGGGGAAGGAAGGGAATGTTTTATGCCCTAAAAGCACTTTTAAATAGAAACAGGCCAGGCGCAGTGGCTCACGCCTGTAATCTCAGCATTTTAGGAGGCCAGGGCAGGCGGATCACAAGGTCAGCAGTTCAAGACCAGCCTGACCAACATGGTGAAACCCCGTCTCTACTAAAAATACAAAAGTTAGCCAGGCGTGGTGGCACACACCTGTAGTCCCAGCTACTCAGGAGGTTTAGGCAGGAGAATCACTTGAACCCGAGAGGCGGAGATTGCAGTGAGCCAAGATTGTGCCACTGCACTCCAGAAACAAAGTGAGACTCCATCTCAAAAAAATAAATAAAACAAAAAGAAACAAAATAGACAGAAACTGTAGGGAATTTTGACATTCAACTTTTTCCAACATCTTTCAACATGGAACATAGAGAATTAAAGCAAAAATAAGAAATTGTACTAGCTTGAACATCATAGAAGAAACATGAGGCTGCCAGAACAATGGCAACTGACACTAAAAATATAATAAAAGGGCTGGGGACAGTGGCTCATGTGTGTAAAACCAGCACTTTGAGAGGCTGAGGTGGGAGGATCACTTGAGGCCAGGAGTTCAAGCCCAGCCTGGGCAACATAGCGAGACCTCATTTCTACGAAAAAGTAAAAATAAATTAGTCAGGCATGGTGGTATGTACTGTATAGCCAGCTACTCAGGAGATGGAGGCTGCAGTGCTATGATAGTGCTGCTGCACTCCAGCCTGGGATAGAGTGAGACCCTGTCTAAAATAAAGGAAGAAGATTCAGGGGTTGCCCCCCTTTCAAATATGTATGCCCCTCTTACAATTATTTGATCCTTGAAATGCACATGTATACTGAAGACTCCAAGGAACCCAGGAGAAAGTAGTCTATAAGAAGACTGAAAAAGTGAGCAGTTATCTCAGATGCTGACCCCTGCAGAGAAGGCAGAATTAAGATTTTGAATCACACTAACTTAGAGGGTCTTAAATACCTGAAGTTTTCCACTAAAATTCCCAAAGGGTCATACCTTTCAAGTAAAGGCTATGTAGTAGAGATACTTGTTTTTCTTTGCATTTGTGGCAATATTGAAGTGTATCTGACTTAAGAAAGTATAAAAACAAAACACAGATTCACAGTGATCAGCCAGTAACATAACTGGGTACTAGAAAACAACAGAACACTCTGCAGAAGGAGACAGAATCCAGAGGATCTAAAACACATTATCTACAATGTCAATAATTCAATAAAAAACACAAGATGTGAAGAAAGAGGAGAGCGTGAACCATGTTCAAAGTTATAAACAGACAATAGGAATATATACTGATATAAATGAGATGTTAATAATAAGCAAACAGTATACAGCAGCTATTTTTTAAATGTTTAAAAACATGAATAAATATGGTCACAATGGATATACAGGGGAATCTTAGTACAGAAATGAAAACTTAAAAAAGACTTAAATGGAAATCACAGAACAAAACTATATTTTAAAACAAATTTCACTAATGCAAATCTGAGACAACAAAAGCAGTAGTCAGTGAACTTTGTTGCAGATAGAAATAAATAATCCAAACTTAAGTACAGAGAAAAAAAATAGGAAAAAAAACACATAATGTTGGATAATATCATACTCTCTAACATAATTGTAATTGGACTCTAAAGAGAGAAAATAGAAACGCTGGAGCAGCAAAACTGTGAAGAAATATTAGACAAAAATTTTCCAAATTTAACTTTCAAAAAAGGAAAACAGAAAAAATATCTAAGCAGAATAATAAAACATTAACAAATCACAATAAATACGCATACAGTCAAAAACACAGAAAAAATTCCGAGATAACCAGCACCTAAATACAGATATACAGATGAAGAGCAATAATAATGACTGTCAATTTCTAAAGAAAAATAGCAGAGGCTAGAAGAAAACAGATACTTTTGACTAAAAAAACAAAAAACCACCACAACAACAAAACCACAAAAAACCTGCATCCTGGAATTCTAATATAAGTGAAAACATCATTTTTAAAATGAGAGCAAAAATAAATTAGAAAGCAGTAACAGTAACATACAACTGGAAAATGGCTAAGTATTTGAGAATGAAGCAACACACTTCTAAATAACCCATGAGCTAAGGAATGAATCACAAAAGAAATTAGAAAATATTTTGAACTAAATGATAATGATAAGCCAATATGTCACAATTTGTGGGATGCAAGTAGAGAAGCACTTACCAAAAAAGTTTATAGCAGGATAAATGATTACACTGTTAGGTAACAAAAAATAAATGATTATACTATGTTAGATTGAAAAAAAATTTTTTTTTTTTTGAGACAGAGTTTTGCTCTTGTCGCCCAGGCTGGAGTGCAATGGCGTGATCTCGGCTCACTGCAACCTCCGCCTCCCGGGTTCAAGCGATTCTCCTGCCTCAGCCTCTCGAGTAGCTGGGATTATAGGCATGCGCCACCACGTCCAACTAATTTTGTATTTTTAGTAGAGATGGGGTTTCTCCATATTGGTGAGGCTGGTCTCAAACTCCTGACCTCAGGTGATCCACCGCCTCTGCCTCCCAAAGTGCTGTAATTACAGGCATCAGTCACCGCGCCTAGCCCCCCAAAAATGTTTTTTGTTTTTTTTGTTTTTGTTTTTGTTTTTGTTTTTTTGAGACGGAGTCTCACGCTGTTGCCCAGGCTGGAGTGCAGTGGCGCGATCTCGGCTCACTGCAAGCTCCGCCTCCTGGGTTCACGCCATTCTCCTGCCTCAGCCTCCTGAGTAGCTAGGACTACAGGCGCCCGCCACCGCGCCCGGCTAATTTTTTGTATTTTTAGTAGAGACGGGGTTTCACTGTGGTCTCGATCTCCTGACCTTGTGATCCGCCCGCCTCAGCCTCCCAAAGTGCTGGGATTACAGGCTTGAGCCACCGCGCCCGGCCAAATGTTTTAAATAAAGGGACTAAGCAGGCACCTTAAGAATTAAATGAAGAATAGCAAATTAAACTCAAAGCAAGCAGAAGTAAAAAATAATAATAAAAAAATTTTAGTAATTGATAAGCAAATATAGGTTGAGCACTTCAATTGCTGCAGAAAGGACCAAATACCAAAAATATCAGGGATCAATGGAAATACATTCAAATATGTTGTCCTATGTTTAAAAAAAAGTTTAAAAAGCTAAAATTAGTGAAATAAAATGGACAAAAACAATAGAGAAGACCAATGAAGCCTAGAATTTGGGTTTCTGTAAAGATCAATAAAATTGATAAACTCCTGGGCAGACTAGTAAAGAAAAAGAGCAAAAACACAAATTATCAATATTAGAAGGAGAGTGGACCTATATTAGATCTACTGATCTCCCTGCTGTCTTCCACTGTTTTACGCTTCTCCTTCAATAACACACACATAAGAAAGCCCAATTCCTTTTTACCCCCTCTTATTAGAATCTAAGTCTTGAATTGGTAAACTTGTGTGTGTGTGTGTGTGTGTGTGTGGTTTAACCAATGTATTTCCAATGCTATTACATAATTGTTCCCAATTAGATGTGCCTGAGGGAAATGTGAATAGAAACTGAGAATTTTTTTGATAGGCAGCCAAGTAAGCCACTCTCTGCTTTGAGCAAAAGTGTTTAGATGACTGAAATGTTATTCCTGTATTTTGAGTCAAAATATGCTGACTTTCCAGGAGAAGACAGTTAATAATAACAGTACAGTTCTCAGTCAAGGTATGAACAAATTTATGCAGTTATCTGAAAATAACTGGCTTAGTAAACTCATAAATCTCTACTCTGTAAAATGAAACGTCTCATGTTTTTTCAGATTCTTCAAGTTCAGTTTTATTTTGTTTTCCTAGGAATTTAACAATGTTTTATGGGAACTTCTAGCCTTTCTCAGGGGCAATAAGGAAAACCAAGAGTAGGAGTTTTAGTCCACACATGGCCAAGGGCTAAAGGAGAAGGAAGTTCCCCTGTTGGAGGCAGCCGGAAGTTAACTGTGGCAAAACTGTTACAAATTCCAATTCGTTCATTTCCCTGTTAACTGTGGCAAAACTGTGATACAAATTCTAATTCATTCATTTTCCCTTACCCCTAAGCATTCCCTAGGCCTATTTCTATCAAAGGTTCAAAGTTTTAAGATTATTAATTTTGTTCTATAAGGATGGCAGATTGCCTTCTTTCTTAGCGTAGGATATTGAGGCGATCTACTCCACTATTACCACCCCAAGTTTTAGCACTGAATAAAATGGGATACCATAATACCAGAATGCTATAAAGATGGCTCAGGCAAGCAAGAGGATATGGGTTTCTCCTGTGTGTTTCATGCAAACGTCTAAAGTTCCAGAAGTAAAATTTATTTATAACAAGTCAATAGTTACAGCAAAATGTCTGCATTGATATAAGTTGGTATAAATCCAATATATATATATATTTATCAAAATATGCTCAAGCTTACACAATAAAGCTAACTTAATAAAGTCATATATTGGTTTGTTTCTTTCCCATAAATTCTTCTCTTTGTTTGTTTTGTTTAGGCCTCAAAGACTTTCTTTAAATGTTTGTAAACCAGAACTGTAGAAATCCAAGTAATTTTCACAAGTTACTACCTTGGTACCTAGAGAAGAATTAACATTTATCAGATATTCAGGATTATAGAGAGTCCTTCCAACACTGTATCTATGGGAAATCATTCTACCACATTAATTTTCTTTCAAAGACTCCTGCTTAGCTTAGATTTCATATATTGATATGAAAATGATTTAATATAGCTGCTTCTGGCCTCAGGCAGTGGCTCAAGCCTGTAATCCCAGCACTTTGGGAGGCCTATGAGGGTGGATCACCTGAGGTCAGGAGTTCGAGACCAGCCTGGCCAACATGGTGAAACCCTGTCTATACTAAAAATACAAAAATTAGCCAGGCATGGTGGCACGCGCCTGTAGTCCCAGCTTACTTGGGAGGCTGATGCAGGAGAATCACTTGAACCCATGAGGCGGAAGTTGCAATGAGCCAAGATCGCACCACTGCATTCCAGCCTGGTGACAAAGTGAGACTCCATCTCAAAAAAAGAAATAATACATATATATGTATATATGTATACATATACACATATATACACATGTATATACATATATACACATGTATACACATATATATACATATAGAGAGAGAGAGAGCAGCTTCTGTGTCTCTACGTTTATTAAATGGCCATTGGTCTTAGGGTATTCATAGATTTATTCCCTGAAGACTGGCAGCTTTGACTCTTGCTTCCCTGTTGTAATTTGATGAATTGATGCGGATGCTGAAGGGCATCTGGCTTAGCCTGTTACTGTGCTCTCCTGTTATGGCAGTTGCCAGTTGCCAGAAACTGCAAACAGAGCTCCATTGCAACTAAATCCCACAGACAGCCTGTTTCTATCCTGGCTTTGTTCTGTTAGCTCATTTAGTAAGGTTAAAATCTTAAGAAAAATAAACGATGTCTTCTGAAACATCTGTTATCCTTTGATCTTGTCCCAGTCCCAACTTTATGTTCTACATCTTCAAAATAACGATAATAACTTTCTAAACATATGTAATGAACTACCCTTGCTACCAAGAGAAGAGTGTTACAGCTGTATGACTATATGGTAAGTCAGACATCAAAGGAAACCAACTGGGGAAGATTTTTAGAGGCTTGGTTTTGATTCAGGGCTGTATGTGATGTTGACAAAATTAGGATTTAATGCAAGTATGTATACCCTCACCTACAGTTTTCATAATTTCTCTTTTGCCAGGCTATTGTTTCATGCCAATACAGTGATTATTGTAAAGAGTAACATAACAATTCTGATAGAAGGGATTATTATTAAAATAAAATATCAATTTCAGGATAGGAAAGGCTACTTATTGAGAGAGACTGTGTGAAAAAATAGATCTGTCTGGGCTATTCTGCTGACTGGTATAAATTCAGTAGGCTCTAATCCTGCAATGACCAATGTCCCTATTTCTTTATGTCTTGACGCTGTTTTCCTTCACTGATTATCATGCCTAACATATCAGAATGACCCCTAGAGGCCTGGCACTACCATTATACATGATTTTGATTATCAAAATTATTTGAAGAACTCTTAATAATATTTCTGTTGCTCTCTGGAGTCACACGTAAGTGTCTATACAATCTATAAAGTGTCAAATCCAATATACTAATTTAATGTATAAAACATGGTGTGTGAAATTAATAATCTTAAATTCGGTTCCTGACTTCCTAAGAACACAATGGGTGCCTGGGGAGGTTCTTTTAAATTATATAATGATCCAATTTCCCCCATCACTCCAATAGGGAATACAGATAATTATATTCACATGACTGCAAATGTAAACTGCTAAGTCCCACAGTCAATGGGACATAAGTAAAATATGTATGGTGAATTATTAAAAAAGCACTGAAGGACTGAAAATAAAATGTTACCCTTTGTCATGACGATGAGAAAGATGATCAGTTTAAGAAAATTTCCCTTCTTGTTATTTAGGACTATGTTTCAATCATCTTTTGTTTTTTGTTTTTCCCTGTAATCAGTAGGCACATTCTTTTTTCCCCCAACCTTTATTTTAAGTTCCGGAGTACATGTGCAGGATGTGCAGGTTTGTTACGTAGGTAAATGTGTGCCATGGTGGTTTGCAGCACAGCACATTCTTACCTAGGACACAATGCAATGCAATCTAATTCCATCAGAACTTTGCAAGCCTATTTAAAACCATTCATTTTACTCTGCCTTAATAATTATATATAGCATTTCCATATTGCTTTTAAACTAATGTTTAAATAATAATAGAATCTCTATTTGCAACATTATGTTGCTTAACGTATTTCCAATAATATGTTAAAGTCTGATTTCCACTATCTAATGGATTAAAGTGCTTCCAGCAGGAGAAACGTGATTGAAACTCACTTGGAAAGAACTGTGTTTTTTAGTTTACTTACAAAATAATTGTAAATATATTTCACTTCAAAATCTTTTCCTGTGGAGAGTAATCACGGAGAAGTCTCATGAAAACAAAAGTTTCACAACCAAAAAAATTTGGGAAATGCTATGTGTTCTACCCGCCCTATACCAGGAAATTTAGAAATTACCGTGGTATATGAAAATGTCTAAAACATCCGTCCTGGTTTATCTAATCACAACACCTTCTTTGAGAAACATCTATTAACATCTCTCATCAGAATGGCATGAAAATCATTCTGAGATTCGCTGATATAACACTCTACCATTTATTAAACATGTTCACATTTAATATCACAGTTGAGCCTTAAAAATTCATGACACATTGAAATAGAAGTCTTCAGAAGAGATTTTCCTGGCTTTTAGAAATAGAGCTGGAGTAATTTGGGCTATGAGCTGAAATGTTTGGTTTATAGACTCTGAAATAAAGGCAGCTATCGCTTACTGAGAGTTTTTATATGCTCTGTACTCTCCTAGACAGTTAAATTCACTATTTCAAAACCCCAAATATACGTCAAAATATAGATTTTTCATATGAAGAAACTAAATCTCTGAAATTTTAAGCAGCTTTTATACACTAAATACATAGACAGATGGTATGCAATCTTTAGTGTCCACTGACCTCCGAAATGTAGCTTCTCTGCAGCCTATGTTACCACCCAATATCTTTGCTCCCAGCGTGATAGAGTAAAAACTCAGCTGCAGATAAGTTCAGGACTATGAGGATGAGAGTTTGTTACATTTATGTTTTGTTTTTTAACTTGGTTTCAATAGTAAGATACTGTGGGGAAAAAGGTCTTTCCCATTTCTGGGTTTATAGATGAGGAGGGCAGCTTTTGTTTTGTTTTGTTTTGTTTTTTGAGATGGAATCTTGCTCTGTTGCCCAGGCTGGAGTGTAATGGTGCGATTTCAGCTCATTGCAACCTCTGCCTCCTGGGTTCAAGCAATTCTCTCTGCCTCAGCCTCCCGGGTAGCTGGGCTTACAGGTGCCTGCCACCACACCCGGCTAATTTTTGTATTTTTAATAGAGACGAGGTTTCACCATGTTGGCCAGGCTGGTCTCAAACCCCTGACCTCAGGTGATCTGCCTGCTTTGGCTTCCCAAAGTGCTAGGAGCTTTTGTATAAAATAAAGTGATCTGCCCCCTTTTCTCCATTAAGAAATGGCAGAAAATGCGGCACTGTCTTTGCGGTCACTGCAGTTCTGTGGCTTCATCGAGCGCACCACTGCTTCAGGCATCTGTTGTCTCCTGCCTGCTCAGCCACTCACAGTGCTGCCCTCTCGAGCTTTACAGGCCAGCTCAGTGTCATCTCCTATCTCAGTCACTTTGGAGCTCAGAAAAGCATAAACAAGTTTGGTAGTTTGTTTTTTAATGCACAGGAAACATTTACTTTTGTGGCCCTGTGGAGACTGATAAGTGTAAGCCCTCTCAGGATGATCAAACAAGAACAAGAACTATTCCTAAGTCAAATTTTAAAATTTGTCTCTTGATCCTCTATTATATTTTTTTCCTTTTCCTTCACAATTTTTAAAAAATTATTTTCCTCAATAGGAAATTCCTGCCATGATCCTAACAGCTGAAACATGTGAGCCACTGATAACCATAAGCGACAATGAATGTAGGTATTCCTAATCTTGAATTCTACTTGATATATATGGTATATTTATTACATAGATATTTATTATGTATTTATTGTAGTATTTTCTAAAATGTTGCTAAAAGTGTAAAAAAAAATTGCTTTTTACAAAATTTCACTTTTGCTTTAATTTCCCAAAAGGGGATGCTCCCTTAAAAATAGGAAATGGGAAAAAACCTTCACTGCTCTAATACATAATATATTTCATTTTCTCTTCACATTCTATGGTTTTCTAGTTTTAATAAAGTTACTAAACATAAATGTTGACATCTGCCAGTGCCTCATTTATTCCTGAGAAATATATTATTTACTGAAACATCTGTTTATAGAAATAACATAAACTCAGTAAATATCTGATTGTTTTAATAATATAAACAGAACAATGATACTTATTATTCCAAAATGCATTAATTGGCTATCCCAAAAAAACAGATTACTAATCATACTCTATAGTGTTTAAGGAATCCCCAGCACGGCCTCAGCATTTCCTCAGCACAGATATTACTAAACATTAAAGAATTGGAATGTTAATCATGTAGAAACTTGTATAGTTTTTGGTTCAAAGCCGTTTCTTACAAATTTAAAGAGCTAATTTCACCAATATTGTCATCAAAATATCAAAAGCTTTAATGGAATTTTTCAAAATAAACTAATTGTTGCTGACTTTTTTTTTTCTTAAGCTATATGACAAATAATTTCAGGATAATTTTCCAGATTCAAAAAAACAATGGTTAGGAATTTTTTTTTTTTTTTTTTTTTTTTTCCTGAGACAGAGTCTTGGCTCTGTTGCCCAGGCAAGAGTGCAGTGGTGCAATCTCAGCTCACTGCAAGCTCTGCCTCCCGAGTTCACACCATTCTCCTGCCTTGGTCTCCTGAGTAGTTGGGATCACATCCGGCTAATTTTTTGTTTGTATTTTTAGTAGAGATGGGGTTTCACTGTGTTAGCCAGGATGGTCTCGATCTCCTGACCTCGTGATCCACCAGCCTCGGCCTCCCAAAGTGCTGGGATTACAGGTGTGAGCCACCGCACCCGGACAGGATTGTTTTTTAAAAAGGCTTGGCAAATACTGAATTATAGAAATGCCTGTCTGGGAATATTTTAACTCCTTAGGTTAGATTCTCAAACATTTTAGAAGCTGGTTTCTGCCTACTCTTTCAGAATTATCTACTTACACTGTTTCCTCTTTTAATATTCCAAAATGTACTGAACTATTTATAGTTCACTAACTGCACTTTACAGTCATACATCCAAAGCCCTTTCAGTCACCTTCTCTACCTAAAAGGAACGTCCTTTCCAAGATGGGTTGCCTACTAATTTCTATGGCTGTCAATGTGAAGTAAAAATGTCTATTTGGTATCTTTGCTACCGACCACAGGCAGACAAATGTAGGAGTCTATGCCATCATGTATTTATGTTTATGCCAGTTTTTAACTTGTTCCATCATGGAAATTGCATCATTATGCTTGATTGTTGGCCTACTTGTGTCTTCATTAGAGAACAAGTCACCTATGAGTAGAGATGATAGTTTTTCCTCTTGGTAGACCTTTATTTAGGTAATTAATAAATATGTATTGAATAGATGAATAATAATTAATGAATGAGATAACATATGTTTAGCACCTAAAGAACAGTTTATACTCAAATAGTTGATAATCAACTATAGTTGTGTATAAACTATTAAGCTGATACTCAAATGCTCATTGTATTTTCAATATGTAGCAAATGATTCATTATTCACTCAACTAATATTCATTAAATTGTTATCATATACTAAGCATTGCTCTAGACAATGAAAATGAAGAATAAAATGATAATGAAGGATTAGGCTTTTTCTATTGTGAAGCCTACGTTCCAGTAGGAGAGACAGACAATAAATAAGTAAACCAATAAATTAACAAGAACACATTAAATAATATGAAGTCAATAAAACCGAAAATAAATAATAGTTCTAGGGTAAGTAATTTTATTTGGATGTGCTGAGAAATTCTCACAGGAAGGTAACACCTGAGCTGAACCTGGTTGGAAAAAGGAGCCAAGCATTTGAAGACATGATGGGTGGCTTAATAGATTTGAAAGTTAAAAGATCTTTGGAGGAAGAATAAGCTTGCTACAACTGAAAAGCAGAAAAGGAAGGTGAAGGAAGGAAAAGCATGGTAGGATAGATATGAGGTGCAGGAGATAGAGGCAGAAGACAATGTAGGGTCTTTTAGAATATGCTGGAGTTTGTGTGCTTTCCTTTTCTCACTAAGTACAGGTGAAAGCCATTGGAGGATTTTTATTCAGCGAGTGACATGGTTTTAATTACATTTTAAATTTATTACTCTGGCTGCAGAGCATAGATTATGGGGGGGAAAAAAGGAGTGATTAGTTTAAAAATCCACTGAAGAAAGTAAGGTGGATAATGATAGTTGTTTGGGCTAAGGGGCAACACTGGAGGTTGAAAGAAAAATAATTATTTTGGAGGCACAGCTGACAGTACTTGTTGATTGATTTCATATGGGAGATTAGAATTTTTTTTTTTTTTGCCTTTTTAAGTGTGTTTTATTATTTTTTTTTTTTTCTTTGCTTCTTTTGAGCTTAAGCATCTGGGTGGAACAGAGAATCAAGTAGGAACAGGTTTGGTCGCAATATCAAGAATACAGTTTTGATCATATTTAATGTGAGCCGGCCTATTGGAATTCAAATGATTATGTCAAGTAGGAGTTTGTCACTGAGGAAAGACTTAGAACTAGAGATATACATCTGTGAGTCTTTAAATATAGGTGATGTTTAGAGAATTAGAAAAGACTTTTTTCAAGACAGAATATAGGTCGAGAAGAGTAGAAGACTTAAGACTAAGCCTAGGGTCCTAGAATTCAAGGGTCAGCAGAGGAGGAGAATCTAGCAGGGGAGACTGAGCTAAACTACTTAGTAGATAGGAGAAAACCAAGGTAGTTCAGAGTTCTGAAAAGGAGAAAAAAATTCAATCAGAATAAAATGGTCAGCTAATCTTTTACAGAAAGAACAAATAAGATGAAGAATGATGAAACATGACAATTTTGGGTTTTTTTTTTTTTTTCCTTTGAGATGGAGTCTCACCCTGTCGCCCAGGCTGGAGCGCAATGGAGCAATCTCAGCTCGCTGCAACTTCTGCCTCCCGGGTTCAAGAGATTCTCCTGCCTCAGCCTCCTAAGTAGCTAGGATTACGGGTGCTGCCACCACACCCAGCTAATTTTTTGTATCTTTAGTAGAGATGGGGTTTCGTCATGTTGGCCAGGATGGTCTCGAACTCCTGACCTCGTGATCTGCCTGCCTCGGCCTCCCAAAGTGTTGGGATTACAGGTGTGAGCGACTGTGCCCAGCCAAAACATGACAATTTTATCTAGCAAAATGGAGATCATTGATAACCTTGGCAAGAGTAGTTTCAACAAAGTGTACAGGGGTGGTGGAGGGGACACCCAAATGAACTAAGTTGAGAAGAGGCTGGAATCATCATCACGTTACTGCAGAAACAAGCTCTTTCCAAGGGAAATGGCTGCACATCAGAACTTTGTAAAGAAGTTTAAAGTAACTATATTGTGTAATTTACAATTGTGTTCCTATCCTCCACAATGAGTGCTGACTGTATGAAGCCTCTGAGGTAGTTTAGCCCACCTTATAGTAAAGTGCAGTGATAAGAGGCCAGATCAATTGCATTCTCTCTTTCAGGTCTGACTTTGAAATGGAAGGATATAAGCAGTGGGAGCTGAAGTTATTCAGATACACAGAGCAAGGCCTTGGGACAAGAGCTTTGATGAGTCCTGAAGCAACTGAAGTCATGAATATGCCCAAGCTATAACTTATAAGGCAAGCTATTTGGGACAGAAGATAAGGCATCCACTTCTAGGGAAAAATAAGTTACGTGCTCTACGGTGTCTGGGGCAACAGAGATGAGAAGAGTAGCTGGAGCTCATTAACAACAGAGTGTTAGAGTAAAAGATTTACAACCTCTTGATGCCCACATCTCTACCTAACTTCTATTTCCTATTTTGATACTTTGGTTCCTGCTCTCTCACAATGCTTTATTCTTTGGATCTCAAGGCCTGACTTATCTTTATTACTACTTTCGCATTTGCATCCTTATAACAAATCATTAACTCTGGAGATTTCTGAGAGTGTTTCTGTTCTATATAAGCAACAGATTCTCACTAATACAAGGCACAACATACAAAGAATGGTTTATTAGATGCTTGGAATAAAAAGGTTAAATAAAAACCACTGACAGAGCATTCATAAAATTGGTAGATTCAAGAAGTAATTTAGAAAACAAAAAACTATTCGACGTTTTTTGAGTCAATGACTATATATTTATTCATTGATTTATTTGCACTGCGCTTATTCATTTTATAATAGGAAATAATAAAGTATTGAAAGTAGAAGACAGAGTGGTTGTTTCTTCGTAAGCAGGAAGGGACAGGGATAGCTTTAATTTTTTGCTTACCAACCTTTAGAAGCTGATACGTTTAAGTGTCATCCAATTACCTGTGTGGGCAGGTATCAGGGAGAAGAGATTTTTACCAGGAAAATTCCATAATCCAAAACTTTACAAAAACGATACGCAGTCAGGCACTTCATCCTTCCTTATTTTATTTTTCCAAAACATTGGCAATTTTGCCAACAGATTTTTTTCTTTAAGGATATGCTCTACAGGAAGAAAGAAAAAAAATTGCCATTTCTTTTAAAAATAAATCAAGAAATTATATATTATGCCATAACTGAAGATGAGCAAGTTTCTAAATTAAACTTATCTCTTCTTTTAGCCAAAGTAATGGAGCTTTAAAAAGTTACATTCTAAACTTTAGTAACATGAGTGGCCAAAAAATAAAAAGAGAGTAACACTTAAAATATAACAAAGAGATTTTTGTAAGAGGTTTTCATAAAGTGCTGAAAGACCTTCAAAATAAGTCTCTCAAGGTTGTATTATGATAAAACTGCTGATTAGGATGAGGAAAAAAGGCTTTTTGACCTTAAACACATCACAGTTTCTCTTAAGGATCCTAAGTGCACCATGGCTAAATGAGAACGGACTTTTCCATTGCCCAGATAATGGGACCTGGAGCCCCTTGAGCTGAGCCCCTCATAACGTAGTTGAGACAACTGCAATGTAAAATCAAAGATAACCTCTGTGCTTATAATCGTGACAATCTCTCTACTAAATAATTAAAGGATTCCACACCAAGTAAAAGGACACATAGGGAAGGTGGCAAAGACCAATATTTGATATTTTTCCTGTTACTCTATGTAAACCACAGAGAAATTAACTACTTTTCAAATCAATTAACAGTATAAGCCAAAATAAATATGATTTTCTGACATTCTGAAACAATGAAAGAATGACAAGCTTTTACATCGTTAATAAGTGTTTCTTGGTAATTTTCTATATCTTTCTCTTTCATAATCTTCCACATTTCTGAAAATGGAGAGGCTCTTTTGCCTAAACATAAGAATGCATAGAGAGTAAATAGAATTACAAAACCTCCTAGTTGAAAGTGACCTTTCAGGTAATTCAAGAACGTGACTAATATTTCAATTTCCACCAAAACAACACTTAAAGTAGTCGTTCAAGTCTATATTTGAATGCCTTTAATAGAGAAACTACTTCTATCTTTTAATCTTCTTTTGTAAGACATGCGGATTTTTTTTCTAAATTATGTTCAGATGAAAACAAGACTTTTAATCCCACTATACTTACACTACTGTTATGAAACTCTGTGAATGCTGGCATTGACACACTTAGCATATGCCTTCAATAAAGACTTTTGACATTAAGAAGAGGCTCACGCACATATCTGGTTTTATTTTTACTTTCAAAGTCATTTCTTAAAAAGTATAGTAACCTATACTTAGGGCAACTGCATCTCAATTTGCCCCAGACAAGAACAAGTTATGTCTTTCTTTTTTTTCCCACCAGAGTAATTATCACCAGTTTCACTTCACTTTCAAAATGGTCTCATTTAGACAACACATTAGATAGGCTCACCATACCAATAAGGGTTATTTATTCTCCACAGCCTGATCTATGAGCACTCTTTTTTTTTTTTTTTTTTTTTTTTGAGACGCAGTCTCGCTCTGTCGCCCAGGCTGGAGTGCAGTGGCCGGATCTCAGCTCACTGCAAGCTCCGCCTCCCGGGTTCACGCCATTCTCCTGCCTCAGCCTCCCGAGTAGCTGGGACTACAGGCGCCCGCCACCTCGCCCGGCTAGTTTTTTGTATTTTTTAGGAGAGACGGGGTTTCACCGTGTTAGCCAGGATGGTCTCGATCTCCTGACCTCCTGATCCGCCCGCCTCGGCCTCCCAAAGTGCTGGGATTACAGGCTTGAGCCACCGCGCCCGGCCAGCACTCTTTATAATAAATAAGAACTCAAAGTGGTTTATCCTTTTTTAATTTCAGAAGTATTGACATCCATTATGATTTCCATTCATATGTTTTTCTCCTAATTCTCTAAACCAACGCCTATACAATTACATCTAAAATCTAGCAAACTTCTGCTTCAACAATATAGTAGATTAGATATCCTGCACAACCCTCCAATGAAACAATAATGCAGTATAAAATATATATTTAAAAAGTCATTTTAAATGCAATTCTGAACTGACACTAAAGTATGAAAAACATAGAGCTTCACAATGAAGTAAACCCAGAACGCTGAGATGTAATCTAGCATCAAATACTTTTTCACCCTTAAAGTTTCTGCTAGACCCTGTGGAGTGGATTTTGATAACTTACAGAAGATAAAGCCCTGGACCTGCAAAATGTTGACATGTCAGTGATCTAAGAAACAAACATTGGGTATTCAAGTTACTATTGTTTCAACTTTTCTCTAGGTTGAACCATTAAAAAAAACAAAAAGTTGTAGAGAAAAGTTCACACACAGGCAGACTGGATATTAAGATGATGGTTACATTTGGGAAGAAGTGAAGAAATGGGCACTGGGAGGTTCCTGACAAAGTCCCATTATTTTACTTGAATGATTAGTGTCTTTAGCTTGTAATAATTCATAAGGTCAATTTTTGACTTAACACACTTTTCAACAAGTAACTTATATTTCCATTAACATTTTTAAATGTCAAAAATATTGAAATAAAGTGGCCTTTATTTGATAGTTTTCCCCAGTCTCTGACACAATTTCTTTTCTGGAGAAACTATCTGTAAATAAAGTCTTAAAGTATCTTTACACAAAAATTTTCAAGGAAAATGAGAACTCAGAGTTTTGAAAATTTACAAACACAACAGGAAACTAAGCACCATAAGAAAAAAACAACTAAAACAAAAAGCCAATGACACAGACTCTCATCATTTAGACATATTGTTAGACGTATAGGTATGGTTTATATGTCTGAAGAAATAAAAGCTTGAAAATATAATCAGCAAAAGGGGAGAGTTAATTAAGTATACATGTAATACAATATGTATATATTATAAATTATATGTTACAGTTAAAATAGCATATATATTTGTACACATGATAAATATAAAGACTCAAATAAAGATTTTAAAAGATGTTTATTCCAGCTTTTTAAAAAAACTGAATTACTAGAAACTAAAGAAACTAAATTACTACAGTTACTGGAATTAACATGAAAATGTTAGAAGATTATTTCTGGGAGGTTAGTTTGAAAGATGAAGGGAAGAGGACTTTTACCTATTTCCATATTACAAACTAAAAACAGTGACATAATGCAGAACAATTTTAGCTTCCATTTTGTGTGCCTTTTACTTCTTGAATATAAAATAGTCTTTTAAGAACTGAAATCTAGAAAAATATAAAGTCCAGGAGGATCTGGCCTAAGAAAACATCACTGGACTTGGTGATTCAATGGAATGGAAGAGAGATGATTGTAGTGTTAGAATATGCTGAGAGGAGGTGGAAGCAGCATGTAGAAGTCATTCATGTACAAATAACTATTCATGAAAGGATAACCTGATGATTGATAAAGACGATAAAACCAATTTACCTTTTAAGAGGATGGTATATTTCAAAATTGAAGGAAGAATCCTAGAGGGGAGATTTTTGAGGATAATGAAAAGAAAAGGAAAGACTGACAAGAAAGTAATGGATGAGATGAATATAAAAATATGGCAAGACAAAGCTTGGAAATAAGGGTGAAGAAAACTTTCTCTAAAATGAAAGGAAAGAAAAAGCTAATGGAAGAAAGATATGAAAGTAGAAATAAACAGAACTAAATGAGGTGTAGTTTAAGGTTTGTAGCCTCAATCTTCTCATTATGTAGATAAACAGGAAAGTCATTCTGTGAAAAAGCAGAAACTATGGTTTGATGGAGCCAATTTTTTCTTGGTAAGTAGGTAATGGTGATCCCAGACACTGATGTAAGTGATCAATGTCCTGTGAGGCTGTTGACTAGGCTCAGAAGAAAAGTATCCTTAAATGATTAGCTCTGCAAAATCATTAGACTGCACACTTACAACATCTATATTGATTTTTCTGATTTTTCTTATCACCAGGCAAGGAAAAACATCATCTGTTCTTTTGTTTGTTTGTTTGTCTGAGGTGGAGTCTCGCTCCTTCGCCCAGGCTGGAGTGCAGTGGTGCAATCTTGGCTCACTGTAACCTCTGCCTCCCGGGTTCAAGCAATTCTTGCGCCTCAGCCTCCCAAGGAGCTGGGACTACAGGCATGCGCCACTATGCCCAACTAATTTTTGTATTTTTAATAGAGATGGGGTTTCACCATATTGCCCAGGCTGGTCTCAAACTCCTGACCTCGTGATCCACCCGCCTCGGCCTCCCAACGTGCTGGGATTACAGGCGTGAGCCACTGCGGCTGGCCCACATCATTTGTTTTACAAAGGCAAAAATTAATAACGAGATAATAAACAAGATAGACAAATAACACTTTCAAGTTCTTTTAAAGATAAGGTAAGTACTGCTGTGGCAAATGAGACAAGTTACTGTGCGAGTGGAGAAAAGAGAGCACATGGGGGAGAGAAGGAAAGATGAGAATTAAAGAAAAGCAAGAAAGTCAGAGAAAAAGACTTGAAGAGAAGCAGAAGGAAGGGGAATTCAAAAAGTGGAAACTGTGTTGACTGGAAGACCCACATGAGGAGAAGCAGAAAGGAGGAGGAGAAACAACAGAGAAAGAAATGGAGGAAAACGGCAATGAGTAAAACTAGGGAGCAAAAATTGATAGGGAAACAATAACAGCTGAACAAAGTGAAACAAAGCAAAAGGACAAAAAAGGAAATAAGAGTTGATATTTATACAATGCTTACATTTTGCCTTAACTTTCATAAAAAATCTATGAGGTAGGTGCTATGATGTCTGCATTGTATAAAGTTCTCACGCATGGAGAGAAGAATTCACTTTCTAAGTTTACACACCATTATATATAGAAGATTTAAATTCAGGTAGTTGGATTTCTGTGTTTTTAACCAATAATGTCATACTACAAGAAGCAAAGGGATGAAGAAAAAGGAAGTGAGACAAAATATGAAGGTTTTTTTGTTTTCTTGGACTGGAAGCAGCTTGCCTCTGCTCAAACTCCTTCCCTTTTCACATCTCATAAGCCTGTCCATCTTTCCACGCTTGTCAGTTCTTCCTTTTCAGTGACTAACAAGCTTTTATCTATAAGCGGAAGATCAAATCCTGTCCAAAAACCAGACCAGGAAACTCCCTGGAAATGAAGACAATAACCAAGTTAGCTTCTTGGAAGCTAATGATAATTGTCCTTCTTGGTTCTAATGAACCCACTTTCATTTAATCAAGCCCTGTTCAGGTTTAACTGGGACAGATTTCATGACTGTTGAGGCCAGTGCAAAATCTGATGTCTAAATTCCATGTTATATTTATGTTTACTAAACTGACAAGCAAATAATCTAACAGGTTCAAGTCTTTATGAATAATAAGGGATGCATTAAAATCCTGGATATCATTTTGGAGGAAACTGATACAATAGTTGAAGCAGTACTTATCACAATGGTAATGACATTAAGGATTTTATAAAATGGTCTTTTTTTCTCCCCCTCAGAAGAAAGAATAATTTGGAAAAGACTGAAAATAGCCTGCTGGCAGACTCTAACAATCTCAATTCCAGTGAAGCATTTTGGTTACAGAAACAAGATAAAACTGCTTGACCACATTCTCTGCTACTGTTGCACTGGGATTACCTGGTTATTGAGCAGGGTTTGATCATGGCTTCTCACTGACAGCTTCCCAAAATTCACATGAAAGAAACAATGACCTGATATTCTAGCTAAATTGTATCTTAGCTGTAATATAAACTTCTTTTATTTATTATCTTGATTAGAGTTTGAACATATTATCAATTATAGGTCCTTTGCTTTTCTTTTGTTTTAATCTCTCTCTTTTTAATACACACACACACACACACACACACAATTATTTTTCAAACATTAGCAAATTTGATGGATGCTTTCAATGTTTTGTTTCAAATTGTCATTCTAGATAATTCCAGTTTACACAACGGAGCTGAAAATACAAACTACCTGAAAATCCCTTGGATGACCAAATTACTATACATAAATATTGCAAAAGCCAGTTTTAGCCTTCCCACTCAAGGTTAGGTATCTGGAATTATTTATTGCATTTAGTATCTGATTATTGTATTGATTAGGCCTACTGAGTTTAGTATTTTGCCTACTCAACAGCATCTCAATAAATAGCCTATCTTCTTAGTAATATCCAGGATCCATGTTGTGTAAGGAAAAATGGAAATGAAAAAACATTCCTATCAAAATGAACCTAAATATAGGAAACTGTTGGATTGACACAGTTATGTACTGTATGGTTTAGCTGCCCCTTGATTCTCAGCTTTATTTCTATCCTGTGCTTCCTCTGTATCTCAGGAGGCTAGAAGGGTATACACTACATTTCCCATTTGCTGGGTAACTCTTAGCTAGGTTCTACAAGTGGCCACTCTGACAGGAAGTAGGCAGACGGTCAGAAGGGAGATTTTTGTTCTGTTTTTCATAGCCCTTGCAGCACAAGCAACAGCAATGACAGATGACTGTGGACTCTTGTGGGCAAATGTGGGTCTAGTAACAACTGCAGGTGACTGTTGGCTTTAGAATTTTTGCTGATTCAGCTGCATCAGGAGGCTAAGATTTAATTTAGTAACATCAATAAGGTTCCAGCAGCAACACTAAAAGCAACAGCAGTACTGCTAGCACATTAGCATACTGTGAGTTTGTAAGTTCTAGCCTAGTGGTTCTCTCCCGCCTAAAATTAGGCTTGATTCTAGGGATCAGAAAAGGGCTCTGTGGAAATTTAATGGCCCCTATCATAGATAGAGAAAACTACATATGGCTTAACACTCACAAGTATTTGTTAATATTTTTTACTACACAATGGTAATCCAGTTCTTCGATAGCTGACTTGGGGTAAGAATGTAGCAAACAATGATCCCTGAGATCATGATTATGGATCAGGAAGGTGGAAAAGGAATAGTCTCAGGAAGCAGCAGGCATAAATGAGAAAGAATAGGAAGCAGAAATCTGAAGCAACAGCGAAGAGGGAAAAGAACAACTAATAGGAGTTTTGCATAGTAAGTTGGAAACTAACTAGAGCATTGTATTTTTATGTAAATCAAGCATTTGTTCACAATCCCAGAGAATGCTCCATTGCACTTTTTATAATATTGATATATACTTCTATTTAGAGTCTGTTTTTCCTGTTTGTTTTGTTTTTGTTTGTTTGTTTTTTGTTTTTCAAAGTAGGCAGAGGTAATAGGCATTTGGCTGGCAGTGCAACTATCCAAATTGCTACTCCCGAAAGGAGAAAAGGCATTTAAACACAGATGTAGGGTACTGTGTCATGGTAATGAACGTGGTAATGAACGCAGTTTTGACACACACCAAAGCAGAGCAACACTATATTTAATATTGGCCTTGCTCTGAAAGCAGGAGTTATATATAAACACTACAGAAGAATAACGGGAAAAATACGGTTCTGCCTCTATAATCTCAGTACCCTTTAAAGTGTACCAGTTTTCCTATCATGGGAATATCTGACAACAGAAGGAAGACATTATCAGAGGATCACACTGAAAAAAGAATTCCATTCACACATCATACTTCATGCTTCCTCTCTGTTGTAAATACCAGTAGTTTACTCCTATTTATTTTGAATAGAATTCCATTGATGAATATACCACAATCTTTCAAGGTCACCTATTGAGGTACTTTGGGTTATTTCCAGGTCTCGACTATTATGAATATGACTTCTGTGAACATCCATTATTCAGTATCTGTGTACTTATAAGTTTTTATTATTTTGGGGTAAATACTAAAGGTAGAATTGCTGAGTCCTAAGATAGGTATATGTGGATTTTTGCAAGACCTAGTGAGGCAGCTTTAGGCAACTACTACAGTGAGGAAACTATTATCCTGGTTTGGATAACTGTATTGAAGCCATGTACAATGTGAATATTTGTGAAAGAAGAAGGTAATGTAACCAGGAACACTTTACTCTTGTTGCTTTTCTTGTTTTCTATTATTTAAAATTGAAAAATTTGAATAGTGTAGTGGGCAGGTGGGTAAATTTTTCTTAAAATCAAGATAAGTTTTGTAGCTTCTCTTACCTTTAAACAACAACTACAACAGATCACAAATCATAGATAACTTACTGATAATATCACTTGCGAATACTAGGACGGTGCATTTTAACTTTTTTTAACACTTTTTCTCATTAGAAAAAAATAGTAAAAATAAAGAAATAAAGAATAACAGACAGACAAAAACACTGGTTTAAAGTTTTATTACAGGCTCTAATGCACTTACTGTGACACAGGTAAATGAGATCTAAGTTACCATAAAGGACAAAATTAAAGATGTCTCTAAGATGGAGATTTTTCATATGCGCATTATTTTGTTAAATTCTAATAATTTTTTTTTTCAAGCCCCAGGTTTTCATGGTAGTTACTTGGTGATTTAACTTCAAGAACACGTAGTGTGGCTGGGTACAGTGACTCACACTAGTTATCCTAGCACTTTGGGAGGCTGAGGCAGGTGAACACCTGAAGTCAGAAGTTCAAGACCAGCCTGGCTGATATGGCGAAACCCCATCTCTACTAAAAATACAAAAATTAGCCAGGTGTGGTGGCACACACCTGTAGTCCCAGCTCCTCAGGAGCTGAGGCAAGAGAATCACCTGAACCCGGGAGGTGGAGGTTGCAGTGAACCGAGATAGCACCACTGTACTTCAGTCTGGGCAACAGAGCAAGACTCTGTCTCAAAAACTAAACAAACAAACAAAGAACACTTAGAAAAGGGCCAGCACTTATTTTTTCGTTCACCAGGTAACAATCTAAGTTTTGTAGGAGCAGTTAGAGATTGTCATCCATGAGTCTGTCATTTTTTTAAAGAAAAAAATCAAGGGTGTGCAAAATCTTGGGGCTTTTTATTCATATTCAAGATAGTTTTATATAAGAGAAACAGGAAAAGAATACATGCAGGGAAACACATAAATGAGACACAGAAAACACAAGACTATATTGAAATGGTTTCTGTGAAAAACACAGGGGTGTCCCTGTAAACCTAATGACTGTACATGGTTGCTCAGTGGAGAAACATAGAATTTACCTAAAAGGATTTACCTAAAGACAAGAAAAGTTATACAAACATCAGTGGCATATGATTCTTCTACTCAAAATACATTATCAAATTACATTCTAGGGGTAATTTTCAAGAACACGATACTCCTCTCCCCGTAACACAACTGATTTCTAGATCCTTCCTTTAAAATCTCCTTTGCTTCACAATTAGAAATAATAAGAACATTTGTTTAAGAAATGCGAATGACTGGACTTCAACTACAGAAACATAGTAATTAATAACTACTCTCTTCCTCCTGCAATCTCACATAAATTTTGTTTAAAATAGAGTATAGTATTAAAACAAGGGAATATACAGTTCACTGGAAGAAAGCAGCAAGCAATGAAATCAAGTTATAGATATAAATGAAATTGAGAAATGACAAATGTGAATTGAAGAGAGATTAAATATTGTCTACTAATATAGAAAAAAATCAGATACTATGTTACTTAAAGAAATAAGTTTCAGAAGGATTAGAATTCAGAACATGAAAAAACATTAAATTTAAAAATAAAATGTGCACAATATCAAAGAATTTAAAAGATTTTAAATTGCCTACGTAAGTATTTAGATGTTCAGCATGACAAAATTCACCATAAACAAAATTAAACAAAAGCAACTGATGTGTGATGTCTACAACGTAAATATTCTGCAAAAAATTACCATCTCAACTATAAAGAACTCCTAGAAACCAATAAGAAAAAGATAAAAACCTATTTCTTAAATGGGCAGAATATTAAAAACAGGCAATTTACAAAGGAGAAAATCCAAAAGACCAATAAACATGTTAAAATAATTCACTTTACTAGTATTCAAGAACATGCAATTTGAAGCAAATATGATGCCATTTCATATCTAATTAGCAAGAAACTTGAAGTTTTTTTGTTTTTTTGAAACGGAATCTCGCTGTCACCCAGGCTGGAGTGCAGTGGTGCGATCTCGGCTCACTGCAAGCTCTGCCTCCCGGGTTCACACCATTCTCCTGCCTCAGCCTCCCGAGTAGCTGGGACTACAGGCGCCCACCACCAAGCCCAGCTAATTTTTTTGTATTTTTAGTAGAGACGAGGTTTCACCGTGTTAACCAGGATGGCCTCAATCTCCTGACCCCGTGATCTGCCTGCCTTGGCCTCCCAAAGTGCTGAGATTACAGGCATGAGCCACTGCGCCAGGCTGAAACTTGAAGTTTTGATAGTACTCAGTGTTGGTAAGGATAAGATTCAATGAGACTCTGACTTTCGTCCCTTAGACTTTAAAGAATGATGTGTTTTTATCTAAGCTGTAGTTTGAAATAGCAGAGTTTTAAGAGTAACACAGATGGTCTATGACTTATGATGATTTGACTCATTATTTTTTGATTTGACAATAGTACAAAAGTGATGCACATTCAGTATAAACCATACTTCAAATTTCAAATTATGATATTTTCTAAGGCTAGAGGTATGTAGTTTGATACACTCATGAGGTTCTAGGCAATAGCAGTGAGCTACAGCTCCCAGTCAGCCACATGATCTCTACTAGGATAACAACCTATACTCTACAGTGTACTATGTTGCCAGCATTTTTTGGATACAATTTTGCCCAAATGTGCGTTAATGTAAGTGTTTCAAACATGTTTACAGTAGACTAAGCTAAGCTATGATGATCAAATGTATTAAATGCATTTTCAATTTATGATATTTTCAATTTACAATGGGTTTATCGGGCTGTAACCCCATCATAAGTTGAGGAAAGTCTGTAATGAAAATAATTCCACTTTCAGGCATAAATCCTACACACACCAGAAATACTCAAGGAAACAAATACAAGTATTTTTTTCAAGGATTTGTTTGTAATAGCAAAAACAAAAAAGTTGAAGCAAAAATAAATGTCTATCAATAGGAGACTAGATGAATATACAGTAGTGTATTTAGATAATGAGATCATACTCTGCAGTATTCCATTTCAGAAATGACAATAACAATGAGTGACTAGATCTGTATATATCAACACAAATACTTCTTGAAAAAAGTGAATGAATAAAACAGATTAAAAGAGATGCAAATAACACGTGTAAATATTAAAGACATAGACAATAAGATATATTACTATGGTATACATATTAAATAAAATGAAGTGCATTTAATAAAGTGCAATATGTTTTCCAGAAAACATGCAGGAAAAAGTATAGCTGCCATCTCAAGATATGTGTTACCTGGCAGAAAACAGGGGAATGGGAGAGGGCCTGGTGTCTTGGGTCTGTCTAAAACATTTAATTTCTTTAAAAAGTAATAGCAAAATAAGCAAGCATGCCAAAATAATATTCATTAAGTCGAGATAAAATGGAAATATGTCATATTCTTCTCTGTACTTTTTTATATATTTGAAATATTTTGTAATGAAAATTAAAATTATATTTTAAAATATTAAATAAAAATATGGTAGGGTAAAAGACAGATCAAATACATCAGTGAGACTCCATACTGGCTTTTCTTAAATTATTATACTGTGCAATATACTATTTCTAAAATCTGAAGTTTTCTACTGCCAGGAAAACAATACACTTAATAAGATGTGCATTATTAAGTGTACACATTAATATGTTTTACACATTAAGATGTTTTATCTATGTGAGTTGACATGAGTTCATTTAACTTTACTTAGTTTTTGTCTAGATATGCAAACTGAAGCATATCTTCAGAATTGGGTTTGAAAAACTTTTCAAAAGGTTTCTCCATCACTTGAACCCAGGAGGCAGAAGGTGCAGTGAGCCGAGATTGCGCCTCTGCACTCCAGCAAAACTGTCTCAAAAAAAAAGTTTCTCCAATACAATCAATTGTACATTTATGCTAAATCCTTAAAAATAACTTTTATTTCTCTTCTGCCACTATACCTGTTATATATTTTCTTTGTCTGAAAAATAAAGTAGCTCTTCAAATATTTGTCTAGCATCACCTCATTAAATAGTACTATGAGTCAGTATAGTAACTTCAGCCTTATCTCATTTTTAACTTTTATCATCATTGTATATTTTAAAATCATCTTTATTTGGATAAAATGAACGTACCATAAATGCACCAATTTTAGGCTTATATTTGATGAATATATACATGCATGTAACTATCACCACACTCAAGATATAGAATATTTCCAATATTTCTAAAAATTATACTTTGCTATTTTGCAATTAATGACTTCCTCAACACCCATATCCCAGCACCCAGGCAACCACTGATCATCTTTTCTTCACAATATGTTAGATTTGTCTTATCTAGCATTTTATGTGTTAAAATCAGATGAGATATACAATTTTATGTCAGCATTCTCTTACACATTATGCTTCATACACGTTATTGCAAATATCAGTAGTTTACTTCTATTTATTTTGAATAGTATTCCACTGATGAATATACTACAAATTTTAAAGTCATCTATTGATGTACTTTTGGATTATGTCCAGGTTTTGGCTATTATAAATACAACTTCTGTGAACATTCATTATTAGTATCTGTGTACCTGGAAATTTTTATCATTTTGGGGTAAATACTAAGCGTGGAATTGCTGAGTCATAAGACAAGTATACATGTACTTCTGTAAGACCTATTAAAGCAGCCCTAGGCAACTAATACAGTCAGAAAACTATTTTCTTGGTTTGGATAACTGTATTGAAGCTAGGTACAATGTTAACATTTGAGGTATTGTAACTGGAATACTGCACCAGTAACACTGTACCAGTCTTGCTTTTTTTTCTTTCCATTATTCCAAATTGAAAACTTTTTTAACAATGTCAGTTGTACTTGCTTTTGCTATTATTATTGCTGTTGTTCCTGCTCTTCCCCAGTCATCTCTTCTGGTGCAATCTCTCTTCTCTCTTGTATGTTAGCACAGTAATAATGTTAGTAAAAGGAGTGAAGAATTTATAAGCAAGACGGACACAGGATCAGATAGGGAATTTTAAAATGAATCCATTTGAAGTGGGTTGCAACTTGGACAGGTAAGGCTAGAATAAGAAAGACCAATTAAATGGTAAGAACTAATAAATGCTTGCGCTAAGTAAAAGAGAATTGAGAAGAATGTCTTTTATAGATAACAAGGGAGTAGAATTAATAGAATAAAGTAACAGATTGTATACTAGAAAAAAAAAGAGGTATAAGTTAATAATAATACTAGTAAAGCTGACATTATCAAATAATTCATAGGTATATACCTTAATCTTCCCCAACTCTTTAAGGAAAATAGAATTATCATCTTTTTTAAAATCTTAAAATCAGACAGTCTTTGTTTAATCCTCTTATCCATGGCCATTGTATGTTCCTCCATTTATTTAGGTCTCTTGTTTATTTTTTAAGTTAGCATTTAATAACTTTCAGCTTATAGATCTTGTAAGTTTGACTAAGTTTATACTCAGGTATTTCATTTTCTTTGAAGCAATTTCAGTTTCCACATGTCAATTGTAAATACATAAAAGTGTTTGATTTTGAGTATTGATTCTGTGTCATGCAAACTTGCTGAACTCATTTACTAGTTTTTGAACTTTTTTTAATTGATACCTTGACTAGCTGAATTTTAGTGAAAGTGCAAAAGCAATTTAATGGAGTAAGCAAAAACTTTTGACAAACGATGTTGGAGCAATTGGACATCCACAGGACAAAAATGAAAATAAAAAAGAAAGAAAATGAAGGAGAAAGAAAAAGATTAACCTAAGCTATACACACTACATAGAAATTATGAAATTATAAAACTCATTGGCAAATGTAAATATATAATCAAATTCATAATACTCTAATATTATAATAGTGCTGCATAATCACTTTGTGTTTTTTATTTGTTTGTTTTTAGAGATGGAGTCTCACTCTGTCAGTCACCACAGTCTGGGGTGCAGTGGTGCAATCATAGCTCCCTTCAGCCTTGCACTCCTGGGCTCAAGTGTTCCTCCTGCCTCAGCCTCCCAAGTAGCTGAGTCTACAGACATTCACCACTATGCTTAATTTTTGTTTTTGTAGAGATGGAGTCTGGCCCTATTGACCAGGCTGGTCTCAAACTTCTGACCTTAAGTGATCCTCCTACCCCAGCCTCCCAAAGTGCTGGGATTACAGGTATGAGTCACTGTGGCCCATAATCACTTTTAACTCTAGTATGACAGTTAGAGGACAAATGCATTAAAAGTAGTTATAACTAAAAAGATGTTAAAAGATACACAATATTAATAGATATAAATTGTGACAATAACATAAAATCGGGAGGCCTTATGTAGAGTTTTTGTATGTGATTGAATTTAAGTTACTATAATGTCAATCACATGATGTCATTATGACTACCAAAACTGTTGCATGGTATAAAAGATTTTTGAGTAACATTTGTGATGTTATTTTTTCTCATTTATTTTTTAAAAATTAATATTTGCAACATTGTATTTCCTAGAGTAAAAGTGGCACCTCACCCCTTTAAAGCATTACTAGTTCTAGGAACTGAACTAAACTAAAAGGTGAAAGAGTGTTTATAATTATATTGCTTGTTTTTGTCCAAGATGACAGCCAGAAGTTACCATCCTGAACAAGATAGAAGGAAGAACAGCCACAGAGAAGGTGATTGTGGCATTTCTGCTTCCACATAAAGACTGACATTGTTTTCAGCTTTTATTTTTCATTTACAATAGCACAATACATTGGAATAATTGTTGCTTTTCAGCAGTTCCATTCCAAGCTATGTTCTCTAGTTGACCTCTGGGCCCTAAAGAACAAGTTAGTCATCTGTTTCACTTTTGGATTGATTAAACTTATATTTATACTTATTTTCAATGCTCCTTTTTCTCCAGAGATTTTGAGAAGGGTTGTAAAATAACCACACATTGTCCTTCAAACCAAGACACTTTTGAAAGTTGAAGAAATGCTATTAATAATTATCCCAGGACTAGAGGCATAAATTCATACTATTCCAAGCAAACTAGGATATGGGGTCAATATAACTATATATGTTAAGATAACACGCTTCTTTCTGATCCTTGAGCCCTAAATATTAAACACAGATCACACATCAAATTGTTCTATAAGTTTCTTTACAGAAAGAAACTTATCAGCTCTGAACATTTTTTTAAAAAAACTTCAATGTAATATCAACCCATCAAACCAAAGTTAAAATAGAAAAGTAAAAAGGATAACCCCCAAATTTTGTCTAAATAAAAACATATATGTATATGTATTATATGAGCATGTGTGTGTCTATGTGTGTGTGTAGAAAGAGAGCAAACGCTCAGAGTCATATACAGAAAAAGGGCTGAAAAGGGCTCAGAGTCATATACAGAAAAAGGGCTGAATCCCTGAGATTTAGTTTCATTATGCTACTATATCGTATTTCATTTTGTGTACCTCAGTATACTTTTACTTTAAAAAAAAAGAAGAAAATATCTATGTTGTCTCACAGGGTTTTCCTGAGAGTAAACTGAAATAGTCATCGAGAAAAGTAATTTAAAAACAATTTAAGGGTTTTTTGTTGTGTTTTGTTTTTGTTTTTAATGTATATTGACTTGAATCCAAAGATTTTGAAAGCCAGGTATTGTATAGCACAATTATGCAATCTGTAACCTCCTGGTTTTTAGACCCACACAAGGTACCAGAAGGCAGCCTTATTTAAACAATAGAAGATCCTGACCAGATGAGGTGGCTCACACCTATAATCCCATCACTGGAGGCCTAGGTGGGTGGATCATTTAGGGTCAGGAATTCAAGACCAGCCTGGTCAACATGGTGAAATCCTGTCTCTACTGAAAATACAAAAATTACCCAGGCGTGGTGGCACATGCCTGTAATTCCAGGTACTTGGGAAGCTGAGGCGCAAGAATTGCTTGAACCGGGGAGGCAGAGGTTGCGGTGAGCCAAGATTATGCCACTGCACTCCAGCCTGGGTGACAAAGCAAGACCATGTCTCAAAAAAAAAAAAAGAAAGAATAGACGATCTGGAGCCAAAATTTCCTTGTGAAAAGAATCTCTGAATTGAGTGCTCCATGTAAATAAAACATAGAATTCCTTAAAGTTAAGTGTTTAAAAAATATTTTAGCAAAACACTTTTATCAAATATTTTGGTGACACTAATGTACAATTAAGTAAAATAAAAGATATCTTTGCATGGCCAGTTTTAATACTATTCCAGGACAACAGTAGATGTCAATAAGCTTATACTTATCCTTATAGCATGGCTTTTGATGAGAGAAAAAACAACTTTAAAAAAATAAGATAATCATCAAAGTCAAAGTTCTTTTCACAGTATTATTCTCCAAAATGATCCTCATAATTTTAAATTAAATAATAATTTCATGTGTTTATACCCTAATTACCAGGAAGTTCAGAAACAAATTTGACTGAATTCTAGATACTTGTATTATCAATATATTTTTGCTATCTCTCTGTAATATTTATTTTTATTTTTTTTTATTTTTTTACTAAATGCATTATCTAAAAGTCTTTTATCTTTTCTTGATGCTGCTGCCTATAGTTTTGGAAAAAGAAAAGTGAAAGCATAAATTGTCCATCTGTTAAAGCCCAAAATGTTCAGCCACAAATTACCAGTGTTCCTAATGTAACATAATATTTATTTCAATAAATAAAACTTATCCCAAATTTGGTTTTGAGTGTTATTTTAAAGTGCTATATTGGTCTTCCATTACCATGGTTACCAAAATAATCTAAACAACAAAAGTAAATTTCAATTTTCCTTCCAATTATTGTCAGTCTGTCCTTGGCATAGAACTCCCATTGACGGTGTAAGAAACTTTATGTGTGGGAGAACCATGTGGCTATTAAAAAGAGAATAAATAATCATTCTACCTAATTCCTGTTCTTAGATTTTCTTTACTAAATATTAGCTCTCTAAAAGCAATAGATGCTCCTAAACAGAGGGAAATGGCAAAACAAAATGCAATATTACTTACAGAGACTTCACTCTGTCCCTTTCATTTGACTTTCAGCATATTCTAAGACAAATACTGTTACCATCCATTGAATTTTCCTTTTACAAAACATCACAATTAAAAACTACATATGACTTAAATTAAGAATCAAGTCAGTCAACAAAAAAGACAATTTATTTATATAGGTCTATTTATATAGATTTTATATGTTTATATGTATAAACAAATAACTATATATGAAGATCTGTGTAAAATTAAATACCATCACCCAATACAAAAACTCATTCATTAAATAAGTAAATAACATAAGCCTGAGACTGATGTTAAAGTGACAATTGTTTTTAATATCCAAATGTCTTTTCAGTACCTCATCAGGATCTCCTAGGCAAAAGCTGTGAGACAGATGATGCCTGGACATGAAATTTTAAAAACCAGGATGACAGCCAGAAGTTACCATGCTGAACATGCTAGAAGGAAGAATAGCCACGAAGAAAGTGATTATGGCATTTCTAACACCGTAGCAAGCTAATTTTCTTCTACGCTTTATCTTAAAGTCCTTTATTTCCTAGGTATATCTATCTTTAGGGAAGTGGTTGACAACCAAGGGCAATATTGTCTGGGGACGTTTTCTTTGTCACGACTTGGGAGTAGGAGTAGACAGAGTAGTTGCTACTGGCCTCTAGTGGGTGGAGGCCAGGGATGCTGTTAAACACCCCACAATGCACAGCACAGCCCTGCAAAACAAAGAATTATCTGGTTCTGGCCGGGCGCGGTGGCTCAACCCTGTAATCCCAGCACTTTGGGAGGCCGAGACGGGCGGATCACGAGGTCAGGAGATCGAGACCATCCTGCCTAACACGGTGAAACCCCGTCTCTACTAAAAAATACAAAAAACTAGCCGGGCCTGATGGCGGGCGCCTGTAGTCCCAGCTACTCGGGAGGCTGAGGCAGGAGAATGGCGTGAACCCAGGAGGCGGAGCTTGCAGTGAGCTGAGATCCGGCCACTGTACTCCAACCTGGGCGGCAGAGCGAGACTCCGTCTCAAAAAAAAAAAAAAAGGATTATCTGGTTCACAGTGTCAATAGTGTCAGTGTTGAGAAATAGGGCTGTAGCTCAAGGATAACAAAAGGTTTCAGTCTTACATCCCTGTAATCTGTAAGAAAGATTTTGAGGCTATTTCCAACTAGGAAGAAAATAATGTTGGTATTTTAATGATATCTGACATGGGTAAAGGATGAGGATAGGAGGACTATTTTACATTTATAGCCTGGGTTCTCTATATCTAAGAGTTCTAATTGTTTTTCATGCATCCAATGACTAAGAACCTAAGAGCTTATTATTTGAAATAATTTCTTATCTTCTGTTTACTTATTCTTCCCTATGTGTTTTGGCAAGGAAAATTTACTTGAGACTGGTCAAAAATGTGTGGAATTTTTTTGAGTTTGGAGGTGGTTTGTTTCAGAGCCTACAAGAGTCCTGCATCATAACCTATTTTCATTCTGATTTCCATGAGCCATCTTTTACATGTATTCATAAACATCTGAAATTCTACCACTATTGTTCACTGTACAATGTGATATAGCAATGAAAATGACACATTTGAAATTGTAACAGAAAATCATTAGGCTCAACGTCTTATTTTATATGTTAGATCATGATCACTACTGGTGGTTTAGATGTTTCACATGATAGAAACGACAAAAATTGACACAGTCAAGTTTAGCCATTTCTAAGAAGTATTTTCTAGATTATACTTATTTACACATAGAATGTAATGCACAGGTTCTTTACCAATCATAGAACATAAAATATTTAAAACTATCCAAAAATAACACCCTGGTGATGATGTCCAAGTCTAATATGTTTACCTTCCTAAAGCAGTAAGCAACAAAAACATGTTTTTCAGAAAATGATATATGTCAAGATGGGCTGGTAATTACCATCAGCTTTTATGTTTAATGGTGATAGGATGTTATTACAGCTGTCATATCTACTAATGTCTTATAATCAAGTTTAAACATAGTCTTGGAGTAGCAGGCCCAACTCTGTGATTTAGCAACAGGGAAAAAAGTGCATTTCATGAAAGGTTCTAAACATACCAAGGAAGAAAACAAAGTCACTCACACAGAGGTACAATTAAGGCTCAGTTCTTCTTGGGTTTCTCTCCCTGGCCTTAATGCCTGCAGAAAAGCAGTCTCTTACTAGTGTTTACATGTATTATCACTTCTATGATGATCAGATCATTTTTTCTCCTCAAATTTTTTCAATGGTTTTCTGTGTCTCAGAATAAAGCAAAAATCCTTATAATGGTCAATAAGGTCCTGCATAATCCAGCCATTCACTGACTTAGTCAACATGTTTCATTCTTGCTTATTACTCTGTTTTGGCTTCACTGGCCTCCTTGCAGTTCCTCTAAAAGGGTAAACATGCTCCTGCTTCATGAACTTTAATTTACTATTTGTCCTGCTTCAAACACTCTTCCTTTAGATTTCTGTATAATTCACTCTCTCAGTTCTTTATTGTCTTTGTTCAAAGACTGTTACCTTGGCCATTAAAAAATGTGAGTCTCCCACTCCTACCTTCATCCAGTCTTGGTCACCCTCCGTCTTCCCTCCCTGCATCATTTTTCTCCATGGAGTATATTCCCTTTCCTGTCATGCTTCCTCCTATGTAGTCTGAATAAATTTTGCATTAATCGGAAACTTTTTACCTTATGTATTTTCACACCATTGCATATAATGTACTTAAATACCCTGTTACTGACATCTGAATGATCTAATCTGAAATAAATCTAAACTTATTTAATCATAAATCATTCTTATTTTCTTAATTTCCCTTATGTACATAAACTTTCATGAGTTTCCATAAAACGTAGTTGTTTTAATGTCAGCTGAAATAAAGAGTATACAGTAATTCAACAATCACATGAGGGCAAACATGAATGACTTTGTTGTTATTCTGCCTTTCCTCTCTCTGAGTTGCTTTTTAATTATTAAATAAAGAAAATGAGTTTATTTTGTTGATATTTATATTTCCAGCTCCTTGCACTGTGCGTGGCACATATTGGATAATTAACGAATGTTAGTACATTAAAGAATGTGAAATTTAGTAATAGAATTACCTAATAACTAGTAATTTTAATTAGTAATAGGATAATTTCTAAATCCATCTTTCAAACCACGCACTCTATGATTTCTTTTGTGTCTTTCCCTAGTTTAAAAACTATGTAAATATTAAAACAAGCTAGTTCTTATGATCTTTCTGTTTTCAAAGGCATACTGATTAACTTTTTCACTTTCCAGTTAAATTCTTTCTTTATAATGATGTCAACATCTACATATCTCTTAGAATGATACATGCTTTCATTGACATCACATAAATATACTACAACTTTTCCAAACTTGGGGACTAATCTTTTAATTAAAATTCTATGCCAAAGAAAAAGCCAGCATTTCTCTGAGTTTCTAAAATTTATAAAGGATATTCGACAAATTTTAATTTTACAGTTACACATTCTGAGGCTGTGACAAGTTTAACTTAATATTTCACATTTTGGTCTAGACTGTGTTGTTTTGTAAACTGTTTTAGATTCACAGGGCTGCTGTAACAAAGTAACACAAACCGGGTGATTTAAAACTACAGAAATTTATTGTCTCATAGTTCTGAAGACTAGAAGTCCAAAATCAAGGTATCAGCAGGACTGTGCTCCCTATGAAACTTGCAGGTAAAAATCTCCCTTGTCTCTTCCTAGTTCCTTATGGTTTCTTGGCAATCCTTGGTGCTCCTTGGCTTGAAGCTCCCATCTCTGCCTCTTTTGTCACATGGAGTTCTCCCCTTGTGTGTCTCTGTGTCTTCTTCTCATAAAAATATCAGTGCTGTTGGATAACAGAACCACCCTACCCAAGTATGACCTCATCTTAACTAATTATATGTGCAATGACCTCATTTACAAATAAGGTATCATTCTGAAATACTGGGAATTTCAATATATTTTTTTGAAGACACAAATCCATAGTATAATCATTTTTGTACAGACAGTAAAAAATTGTAATACTCTCATGTTAGGAATAAATTAAATGAAATTGTGCAGTGGAAAGAAATATTAAGTAATGGTCAAGACTTTAGACCTTAGTAAGAGTATTTCATTGATTCTTGCAGTAAAAACGTGTTTGATAACAAGACAGGAGAAAGGTATTCCAGACTATTCCAGTGGCAAGTATGTTTAAAGCCACAGTGTTGTACAATTCATGGTGAATCTGAGGAATTATGTTTTGAAATAAATAAGGCAGAAAAATTGGTTTCAAAAATAATGGAAAATAATGCCTACAGAAAAATCCAAATAATAAATATAGAAAGAATTGGTCAATTTGTTTTGTTTTAAATCACCATTAAATACCACAGTAATAATTGTTGCAGTGAAGATTCATTGATGAATGCTAAAAATTAGTGAATAAAACTTTAAGGAGAAATAGGATATTTACAGAAGAGTCTCAAATACCTCCCTCAAATCATTTATTCATTACCATGTGGTTTCGACAGAACTTTAAACTTTGATATTCCTTCCTCTCTCCGGGTGGTATAGCATGGTTCTCTCTCCATTAAGTGTGGGCTGAACTTAGTAACCTACTTCTAATGAACCAAGTATGGAGAGGGAAAAATTGTAAAGTTTACAGTAGAGACATCCGACAGACACTGCCTTATAATCAAAAGATCAAGATGAACATCACCAGTCATAAGTCATGCTGATATCATGTAACCCTATACTATGTGATGAGAAGGGCACCTGGCCTCTGTGATATGCTTCCCCAAATTCCATAACCCGAGTCTAATAATAAGAAAACTCCAATTAAGGTACATTCTACAGAATACCTGACCTGTACTCTTCAAAAGTGTCAATGCCTTTCATGACTGAGATACATTCATATATTGCCAACCAAGGAGACATGACAACAAAATACAACATGGAACTGTGAATTCAATCCTGTAACAGAAAATGGAAATTAACAGGAAAATTATTGAAATCCAAATAGAGTCTAAAAATCCTACAAATGTTAATTTTTAAATTCTGTGGTTATATGAGATGTTACACTGGGGAAGAAATGTGAGAAATACACAAGAACTGTCTGTGCTGTCCTTGCAACTGCCCTGTAAATCCCAAATTATTTCTGAATCAGAGGTTCTTAAAAAAAATTAAAGAATGGACCAATAATTTTATAACATTAGCATAAATAAGGGAATCCTCTGCCCCAAAACTAGTGAAAAACTGGAAAAAAAAATGTAATATCAATTTCAGGGCTCTAGCGTTTGACCAGTGGGAAAGCACACATTGAGAAGTGTTTACACATACAAAGCTGCTAGATCTCTGGCTAATAACAGTGGAAATCTACAGTCCCATCCTTTCTGGGCAGCATCCATCACAGGCAGAAGGTATAATCCAATTTTGAGCAGAGTGTAAAACCTAATGTCTAGTAGTGTTGTCAGTGAAAGTAACAAGTCCAGTAGGAAAGAAATAGTAAAACCCATATCTCTGCAACCATGAGGTTACTGTCCCAATTGGGGCAAGCAATGCGTGCTCCAGAAATGTAACAGGGACACCCCATAAATAAGAGAGCCATAGAAAGAGTAGGTAAGCACACATCCCTGGCTGGCTCAGACACTACACATGTTTGCAGGAGAGATCCAAGGGCCTGGCAGAAAGTAAAAGCTGAAATAGACTTTAAAGTTGCTTGAATTTTGAATATGTTTTGTGTTTTTGTTGTTGTTGTTGTTGTTTGGTTGGTTGGTTTTTTTTTTTTTTTTAGACGGAGTCTCGCTCTGTCACCCAGGCTGGAGTGCAGTGGTGTGATCTCGGCTCACTGCAAGCTCCACCTCCCGGGTTTACGTCATTCTCCCGCCTCAGCCTTCTGAGTAGCTGGGACTGCAGGTGCCCGCCACCACGTCCGGCTAATTTTTTTTGTATTTTTAGTAGAGACAGGGTTTCACCATGTTAGCCAGGATAGTCTCGATCTCCTGACCTTGTGATCCGCCCGCCTCAGCCTCCCAAAGTGCTGGGATTACAGGCGTGAGCCACCGCGCCCGGCCTGTTTTTTACCTATACATAATTATATTGTCAAATAGAAGCCTCGCAGGTTTGAGGCATTTGACCGTAAGTTCTGCCCAAACCATAGGTGAATCACATTGCAGTGCCTGCCAGGAAATGACTCCTGGAAATCAGGAATTAAAAAAGAAGAAAAATATTGTAAAGAGACATAAATAGCTGAATACCATGGCAAGACAGATCCCACAGTTTAAGTACAGGCATAAACAAAATCGCAAAATATAATAATATCCAAAAACCTTTAGAAAAAGCAATCAAAATCCGGTCTTACTAGAGTATATCACATAAAAATGTCCACCTTTGACGAGAAACTTAGGAGAGATGTGGAAATGCATATTTGAAAAGCATATGGAACCAGTTAGTCAATAGAAAGTGATTGTGAGTGGATCCTATGTTGGATTAAGCAAAGATTGCTACAAAATAGTTACAAAGTAGCTATTACAAATACACTTCAAAAATTAAGAAAAACTGTGTTAAAATAATTAAAAGATAATATGCTGACAATGATTCAAGAAATAGGAAAATTCGATGGACAAATAGAACATATAAACAATAAGCAAATAGAGAATCCAGGATAGAAAAGTCTAATATTTAAAATAATCCACAGGCTGGGCTTTTTTTGTTTTTGTTTTTTTGTGAGACAGAGTATCACTCTGTCGCCCAGGCTGGAACGCAGTGGTGCAATCTCGGCTCACTGCAACCTTCCCCTGCCAGGTTCAAGCGATTCTCCCACCTCAGCCTCCCCAGTAGCTGGGACTACAGGCGCACGACACCATGCCAGGCAAATTTTTTTGTATTTTTAGTAGAGACAGGGTTTCACCATGCTGGCCAGGCTCATCTTGAACTCCTGACCTAGTGATCTGCCCGCCTCGGCCTCCCAAAGTGCTGGGATTACAGGCATAAGCCACTGCACCCAGCAGGCTGGTCTTAAATACAGATATGAGGTAGCAGAATGAACCTTCTTCCATTTATGATTCACAGTTCTTTGAAAGCAGGTGCCAAGTACTTGCTTCATATTAAGCTTAATTTTTAACCCTCTTCCCATTTGCGAAGAAAGTGGCAGAGGACATAATAGCAGAATGAGACTACACACACACACATGCACACACACACGCACACAGACACACACACACACACATACAGTGACAATGACCACAACCAACACCAACTAACAAACAGAAATCCAAAGGCTTATAAATAGGCTAAGGAGAGATGTGACATGTGGCAGAGGCAGACAGTAGTGCCCAATATTGATTACAAAGTTTTTTTTTAAATCATATGTCTTAACATATTAAACCCTACATAAAGTTTTTCATGACTTCCTTTTTTAATATTTTACTGAAACAAAAAAATAGAGAGGATCAAGGTGAGAATCTCTGGCTATGTAATATATAAAAGTGACATAATAAGAGATTTGTGACAAACTTCCCCTGTTTTATTACTATGTAGCATGTGGACCTGTGTCTTGACTGCAATTAAATGAATTAAAATAAACCAACGTATAGGTGAATTAAATTTTTCATCACAATACAAGTAAAAAAACTTTTCTATGTCAGATGCTAACACCTAAAGAATGTGAAAATCTGAGTTGCAATGTTTTTATTTCATTTTGTTTTTGTATTATTTTCTTTGCCCTCTATTTTGAATTCTAAAATTTCAAAATAACTTTTGATGATACAATTGATTTTTCTCTCTAGTTTGGTCTAAGACTAACTTAATAACACTCCTTGTGATAAAATCAATGTAAACTAAAGATGCAGTGTTATATTAATAAAGAATATGTCAGTTTTGCCTTAATTATTTCTTTTTTTTTTTTTTGAAACGGAGTTTTACTCTTGCTGCCCAGGCTGGAGTGCAATGCCGCTATCTCAGCTCACCACAACCTCTGCCACCCAGGTTCAAGCGATTCTCCTGCCTTAGCCTCCCAGGTAGCTGGGATTACAGGCATTTGCCGCCACGCCCAGCTAATTTTTTGCTTTTAGTAGAGACGAGGTTTCTCCACGTTGGTTAGGCTGGTCTAGAACTCCCAACCTCAGGTGATCCGCCCGCCTCGGCCTCCCAAAGTGCTGGGATTACAGGCGTAAGCCACCACACCTGGCTGCCTTAATTATTTCTATATTAACTTTTAGTTTGATATTTTGTCTCCTCCTAGAATTGGTTTACTGTATTGTTGTTTCCTATTTTTGCGGTTCTAGAGTCAGTTGCTGAATATCTCATTTTGATTTGCATGCCAACAAAGAGAGAGTCCAAATTTTTTTTCTCATCTCTTATCTTGAAATCTTGCAGTAAATGAAAGATATGTTGATGTGAATTTGGCTTTAACCTAGACAACCAGAAGTACAAATCAAAACACAGACACATGTTCTGCATAACTTCTCACAGGTTAAAGTAATCTTAGGCAGGTTAAAATTATTTCATGTGGCACAGACAAGCTGATGTTTGCTTTATTTTCCTTCTTAAAATGAAACCACTGCAGCTTGACCAAATGCTAAGAGAGCAATCAAGAGTGGTATTGTTCCGTTAGATTTACTTTGTTTTTATTCTAAACAGTATTTCAGATGTGAGTAGCAGACAGGCTCACAGATTACGTGAATGAAAGGACACATTATCAGCAAAGGTAGATATGAAATGAAGCATTTTTATCTAAACATCACTTAAGGGGAGAGTTCGGTATCTCAAATTTAATTTCTTCTCTTTTAATGAATCTGTAATCATTTTAGAAAACAATACTGGTCAAAGAATAAAACAGAGACATGAAATACACCAATTGTGCATCATCATTACTTCAAATTGTAATCACTAAGTAGTGCATGTGGCTCTCAATTTACTTCTCAGTTGTGTAAGAAATAAAACTTAAGTTTATAAAATTATTTTAGTTCTAAACCCATATCCACTACTGGAATGGTAAAAATCTAATCTCAGTCAATCTGGGATTCCCCCTTTTCCCAGGTCAGTTCTAAATTCCACGATCCATACCTAGTTTTAAAGGATTGGAGAGGAAGGAACTACCTGGTTCTCAATTGTCTTTTCTGTTATCTACTGACACACTTATTTACCAATCTTAGTCCTCAGACATCCATTTTCGAATATCATCATGGAGATCTTGCTGGTGGGCGGTGACCTGGCCTCTTCCGATCCAAATAGTTTAGCCCACAATGGTAAGCCCTGGGTGATGGAAATCATGTTGCATTCTCCATGCCAACCTAGGGCATGACCTATGCTCTGATTGCGCCTAAAACCATCCGCCTGGACTCATTATGCAGCCAGTCTAGGTCTCACTATGTCCTTGAAGGCAGAGAGTGTACTTCTCTCTCAGATCTCACAAATACTGGGTTTTGCTGCTTCCTTTTGATCACTTTATCTCTCATTTCCCTCTCCCAGCTAGGGCAGTTTTTTCTGTCGATCAGGTACTAGGGTATATAAAATTGCAGAGGTGAGGAAAAGAAACTTGACCCTCCTCAAACACAAGATTTTCAAATATTTATTAAATTAAAAAAAAAAAAAACCAGTTCCTGTGCAAGCAAAATTGGCATCACCCAGAATTTGTTAAAAGTTCCATACTCCCACCTATGAATCAGAAACTCTAAAATTGGGGGAAGAGATAGCATAATCCATGATTTGACAAGCTATCCATATGATTCTAAAGCATACTAAATTTGAGAGCCACTGATTTATTCTACTCTAAACCAAGATTGGGTTTATTCCCCTAAAGCACATTAGTTTTTAAATATAAAAATCATTAAAAAGAAGTTACTTTTTTTTCCACTTTTTATGTGATCACATCTGTCTCCTGGGTTCATAAGGATAGAGTATTCTAGGTGTTTGAAGAGGAGGCAGCACATGGGGAAAACATTAATTATATGATTAAAAAGACACACTGGTAGTATTTCAAATACATTGCCTCCCTAAAACCTTTATGAAAAATCAGGACAATCATCTTTAATTTATTAAAATAATTAAAGCAGAAAGAAAAATTAATTTAAATTGATTAAAGCAGAAAAATATTAACGTCTTTTGTAGATATGTTCTAAGTTGTCTATTAACATGTAGGTTGATGAGGACATGTTGCTCATCCTGATAACCTACATCAGAGATTTTCAAGCTTTAATATGCCCAAGAATCTTTTAGGAGGATAATTTTAAATATAGATTATCAGGCCTGACCTTATGGTTTGTGGTTCTAAAATTTCAATTTTTTTAAACAAAGGCCATGAGTATGATTTAAGTGGTTCATGGATTATAAGTCTAAGAATATTTAAAGAGTCCTTGACCAACAATATATGGTTTTATATGTGCATGTATATTTACTACCAAATTCCTTTACCTCTTCAGAAAAAAATTAAGTATAGCATAATTTATTTAAATATTGCAAAACCTCAAATATTGTTGAGAAGCCATGCATTCGATAAAGTTGACTTTTCTTTAGAGTTCAATAATTATTCTTCAGTAACTGTACTTTTAAAAAAGAGTCATTTTAATTGAGCTTGTTCCCTTTCCTTCCAAATGGAGATGAACACAACTGTAGCTTTTTCTTAATGACTTAAAGTCAGGGACTCTGTCTTTTTACCTTATATCCAAAAGTGACTGGTAAAATGCCTTGTATATAGTAGATGCCAAGTAAATGCTTAATAATTGAATATAGAGGTGTTCAAGATGCGAGCTATTAGACTTTTCAAAAGTCTGGTAATGTTCCTTGGCTCTATTAGGATTCAGGAATATTTTGAAGTATTTCCCCAAATGGTTTTACTATTCACAAATTTAAAAATCCCCCCTATCCCCAGGCCAGGCTCACACTTATAATCTGAGCACTTTGGGGGGCCAAAGCGGGTGGATCACATGAGGTCAGGAGTTTGAGAGCAGCCGGGCCAACATGGTGAAACCCTGTCTCTACTACAAATACAAAAATTGGCCCGGCATGATGGCATGTGCTTGTAATCCCAACTACTTGGGAGACTGAGGCAGGAGAATCACTTGAACCCAGAGGCAGAGGTGGCAGTGCGCCAAAACTGTGCCAATGCTCTCTAGCCTTGGTGGCAGAGCAAGGCTCTGTCTCCAAAAAAAAAAAAAAGAATCTTCCCCAAATATTCCCCCACTTGTAATTTTCTCTGAGTGTTCAAAAACCAGCTAAACATGCTCAGTAGAAGTGTTTATAATTTGTACAAATAGTCTTTGATAAAGAGCTTGCAGTCATGGACATAATATCCAATTTGTCTACTTAGAGGATAGTGCTCCCTTTGCGGCTTTCCACCATGCTCTAAACACCTTAAATAATTAACTTTCTTATACAGATGACATTATTTTAAGGTTATCTCACTTGGGAGCAAACACCAGATTTGTTGAGTAGTCATAGGCACTGACTATGAGGCTTTACTGTAAATCTTAATATTGTTACATGGTTGAAGTGCTTTTATTTGTAACAAGGAGGCTGAGAAGACTATAGTATCTTTAAAATACAGTGCTGGTCACCCATAAACAAGATACTAACTACCTACTTGTTTCTTATATGGATAGACTGAACTACATTTTTTCTTTAGAAATTCAAATGATACCTATATTATTTTAGAAGATGAAAACATATAACATTGCTTGCATTCTCACTTTCTATTGAAGTATCCAACATATTTTCACATTATTATTATTATTATTAAAAGACCTATATACAAGCACTGGAGAATTAGCTCTTGAGTTAGGTTGGATGAACTGGGGATATAAAATTCTTTCTCAGGTGTTGGAAGAGGAGAATATTACATTAAGGTCTATTAAATGCCTACTATGTAAAGAATGATTATAACCAACAAACACCCAAATAACATAAGCAAAGGGGGGAAAAAAAAAAAGGACAAAAAGGCAATGTGCTAATTCAACTGAAAGAAAGCAAGATATGACTGCCTTTAAGTAAAACCTGCCTGATCTGGTAGCTAAGCCCATAAGATTAGCTATAGATTTATTTCTATTTCTCTTTTCTGTCTACTTGTGATGTTGTTACATTCTTGATAACTTTCCACTGCAGTCCCAAGATGGTCACCAGTTGCCCTTGTGACTCCATGAGAGAGGAAGACATTATTTCCCAGCATTTCAGTAAGGATTTCCAAGGCTCATTTTGATTGCATCAATTTAGAGTTTAAGTCTGTCCTTAAACCCTAAGCCAGCTGGGGACTAACCTACAGCTGTTGTGTTAGTCCATTTGCACTGCTATAAAAAAACAATCCTTGAGAATGAGTCACTTACAAAGAAAACAGATTTGTTTTGGCTCATGGTTCTACAGGCAGTACAGAAAGCATGGAGTATTTTATTTTATTTTATTTTATTTTATTTTATTTTATTTTATTTTATTTTATTTGAGATGGAGTCTTGCTCTGTCATCCAGGCTAGAGTGCAGTGGCATGATCTCGGCTCACTGCTATCTCCACCTCCCAGGTTCAAGAGATTCTCCTGCCTCAGCCTTCTAAGTAGCTAGGATTACAGGCGCATGCCACTGTGCCTGGCTAATTTTTGTATTTTTAGTAGAGATGGGGTTTCACCATCTTGGCCAGTCTGGTCTCAAACTCCTGACCTCGTGATCCACCTGCCTCAGCCTCCCAAAGTGCTGAGATTATAGGCGTGAGCCACCACACCCAGCTAGTGCCTTTTAATTAAAAGTTCCAACTTTAAGTTATTTCTTTGCTCTCACATCGAAACATAGGTTATTAGAAGCAGCCACGTCACATCTGAAATGCTTTGCTGCTTAGAAATTTCTTCTGCCAGATACCCTAGGAGAGCAGTCCCCAACCTTTTTAGCACCAGGGGCCAGTTTTGTGGAAGACATTTTTTCCACAAACTGGTTGTGGGGGAATGGTTTCTGGATGAAACTGTTCCACCTCAGATCAGGCATTAGATTCTCATAAGAAGTACACAACCTAGATCCCTTGTATGCAGAGTTCACAATAGGGTTCACATTACTATGAGAATCTAATGCCACCACTGATTTGATAGGAGGCAGAGCTCAGATGGTAATGCTTGCTCATATGCTGCTCACCTCCTACTCTGCAGCCTGATTCCTAACAGGCCACAGACTGGTACCCGTCCATGGCCCATGGGTTGGGGACTCCTGCCCTAGATCATCACTCTTAAGTTCAGCCTTCTACAGATTGCTAGGGTATGGACAAAAGGCAGCCGAGTTCGTTGCTAGGGCATAACGTGGGTGACCTTTGCTCCAGTTCTCAGTAAGTTCCTCATTTCCATCTGAGACGTCCTCAGCCCAAATTTCACTATTCATATTTCTATCAGCATTTTGGTTACAACCACTTAACAAGGCTCAAGAAGTTCCAAACTTTCCCTTATCTTCCTATATTTTTCTGAGCCCTCCAAACTCTTCTAACTTCTGCCTGTTACCCAGTTCCAAAGCCACTTCTAAATTTTCAGGTACCTTTATAGCAACATTCACTCTCAGTACAAATTTTCTGTTAGTCTGTTTGTGTTGCTATAGAGAAATATCTGAGGCTGGATAATTTATTTTAAAAAGAGACTTATTTTGGCTCATAGTTCTGCAGGCCACACAGGAAGTGTGGTGCCAGCATCTGCTTCTGGTGAGGGTCAAAACACAAAGGGGGATTGGATGTATCAGATGGTGACAGAGTAAGAGACAGAGAGGGGATGTGCTACGTTCTTTTAAAACAATCTGATCTCACCTGAACTCAAAGTGAGAACTCACTCATTACCATGAGAATGGCACCAAGCTATTCATAAGGGATCCACCCCCATGACCCACACACCTCCCACCAGGCCCAACTCCAACATTGGGAATCACATTTCAGCATGAGATGTGGAGGCAACAAATATCCAAATTATATCAGCTGGTATGTAGTGAAACAAATCAGATTGGATGGTGGGCTTATCAAAATGGAAATCAGAACACTTGATCTCAAAAGTATGGTAACGCCAGTCAGTGAAATCACAGATGTCTGCCACTATGTCTAGGTCTTGCTATATATATACACGCACACACACACACACACACACACACTCTTTATGTAATGTAGTTATCAAACTTTTTAATAAAATTAAAATTCTAATGTTATTGAGAAGAAAATTGAGGGTTTTTTTAAAATTGTGGTGAAATATATAACATAAAACTCACCATTTTAACAATTTTAAGTGTACAAGTCAATGACATTAAGTACATTCCCGATGTTGTACAGCCATCACTGCCATCTGTTTCCAGAACTTTTTCATCATTCCCAACAGAAACTCCGAACCACTTAAATAATAACTACTCATTTCCCAGTCTCCCCAGCCATTGGTTTGCCTAGTTTAGGTACCTTATGTAAATGGAATCATACTATATTTTTCCTTTTTTGTCTGACTTACTGCACTTACCATGTTTTCAAGTTTCATGTACGTTGTAGCATGTATCAGAATTTCATTTCTTCATATGACTGAATAATATTCCATTGTATATCACATATGTTATTTATTCACCTATAGATGGACAATGGGATAGTTTTCACTTTTGGGCTATTGTGAATAATGCTGTTATGAATATTTGTGTACTAGTGTCTATTTCAATCCCTGCTTTGTTATCTTGAGTATATATCTAGAAGTTAAATTGTTGAATCATGTGGTCACTCTATGTGAAGTTTTAGAAGTTTCTGAGTCAAACTGTTTTCTACAGTAGCTGCCACTGTATTATATTCTCCCCACCAATGCACAAGGATTCTAATTTTTCCACATCCTCACCAACACTTGTTAGTTTTCCTTTTTTTAATAGTAGCCATTGTAATGCATACAAAGTAATATATTATTTTGGTTTTATTTCCATTTTCCTAAAGACCAGTCAAAGTTGAACATGCTTTTATGTGCTTTTCGGCCATTTGTTTATCTTTTTTGGGAAAATGTGAAAATATTTTGCTCATTTTGGAGTTGGGTTTTCTTTCAAGAAAACTGAGATTTAATAATTTGGCAAATAAATAATAATTTGCCAAAAGTTGGTAAGTTATTTAATGCAATTTGCCCAAGATTGTCCAATGCAAAGTGGCAGAAATAGCATTCAAACTCCATGGGATGGTTTCTTAAGCCCTTGCTCTCTTTATAATTTCACCAGCCCTCCTAGTAAACCAGTGTATGCTTAGCTAAAGTTCATTCTCCCTGACACATCCAAGAGGGAAAACAAACATTTACAAATTATAATAGCTGCTGCTTTCACTATGAATATTTCTCAAATAATGAACTCAGACTTTGCTGCTATTAAAATGATAAGCACCCCTCCAGGTACTGGCCCAATTTTATTTTATTTTATTTTTTTAAGAAATAAAAGCTCTCTGGCCGGTCGCGGTGGCTCAAGCCTGTAATCCCAGCACTTTGGGAGGCCGAGAGGGGTGGATCACGAGGTCAGGAGATCGAGACCATCCCTGGCTAACCCGGTGAAACCCCGTCTCTACTAAAAATACAAAAAACTAGCCGGGCGTGGTGGCGGGCGCCTGTAGTCCCAGCTACTCGGGAGGCTGAGGCAGGAGAATGGCGTGAACCCAGGAGGCGGAGCTTGCAGTGACCCGAGATCGCGCCACTGCACCCCAGCCTGGGCGACACAGCGAGACTCCGTCTCAAAAAAAAAAAAAAAAAAAAAAAAGAAAAAGAAAAGAAATAAAAGCTCTCCAAAAGTTACTTTTTCATTTAGGTAACATTTTCTTTTCACATAAAATTCCTGCTACCACAAACATGTTTTTAGGTAGTTTCCCTAAGTACAAATGGGTACTAAATAAGTGCAGTGTATAGAAAGCACACTATTGTAAAATAAGGAATAAAGAAAACTCTCCTATGAAATAAACAATAATAAACACAGACTCAGTTTTTTCTTTGCTTCCGTTAGGTTTTTCTATATGCAGGAAAAAATCTATATGCAACTGTGGATTGTATTTAAGAAAGCTGTTTGAAGCTGAGATTGTTATTTCTTGTCAAGACAAAAACCAGCTGATGTAATATATATGTAAATGATTGGTTTTGTATCATCTGTGGGGAACTGAGATCATCTTTTTATATGGAAATAAATATTTTTTGTGGGGAGAGAAAGCCAGCTTGATTCTGGCTGTGGAGACACCAGTTTAGAAGGAGACTTTGATCCTGGTGCCCAGGAAAAAAGAATTATAGTGCATCACAGAAAGATTTGCTCAGGCTTTAAAGAAGGAGGCCACAGAAGAGTCTCATTTACAATTGCTGCCTGAGAGCCTCCAGACAACAGTGACTCTCAGGGTGACTGAGGAGGCAGCCTCTCAACTGCTCCTCAGCAGGTGGCAAAAAGACGTCACCTCATCCATCTGCAATTGAACAGGGTTATAGCATGGTCTGACATCCTTTGCCAAATTCCCATGAAAAAAGTGACTATTATCAGAGCAACAATGAAGAAGGTCACTGGAAGGGTAATTACAAACTCACAAAAGGCAAAACAGTACAACAAAAATAAGGCGATAAAATAAAATACTGCTTCCAAGAGTGTTAACCAACAGTTTGGGCTATTTTTAACCTGCATTTTATTTTTCAACTCTAGTTATAAGTTTAAGAACTAAATTGGAACCCACTCATTTGGGAAAACTGCACAGAAAAGCATTCCTGCCTTCATTGTCTACAGTCTGAAAGAGTTCAAGTCAAGCATGAAGGTGGCCAGGAGACAATGTGTCCTTAAGGAGAGCATCACACAGCTAAAGGAGGCCAAATCTAAAAAGCCTTCCAGCAATTTGATCTGCAAAGATCCCTTACAATTGTTCCGTCCATTGACCTTTGAAACTACTTTTCATCATGTAAAATTCTTCCCAGCCTCTCTGGAATGATGCTTGCCTTTCCTTTTTACCGTTCCCTCTCAATATTGTCCCTTTGTAGAGACAACTCTAAACATGTGGATAAATAAAGGCCTCTGAGAATCTTCATCAGCAGACATCTGTGTTTGTAGGAAGAGCATCATTAAGCTCTTGTCCTTTACTGATATCTTTTTAAAACTGATGATCAAAGTTGATAAACATGTAGCTTTAAGTTAGTGGACGCTGATTTTCTACCCATAACTCAAGGATATCAATGCAAAAAAAAAAAAAAAAAAAAAAAAAAAGTGTATTTTAACCTGAAATCACCCTGGGCATTTTTGAGAGTCAGCACATAAATCTGTGGCAAAGAACTTGGCACACATGAATTGCTGCTATCACCCCAAATATTAGAATTGTTCTCCGAACTTTGTATGAGTCACACACACAAAAATTAGTCTCCTCATTTCAATTAACCCAGGCTTCATCAATCACCTTATTCATCAGGTTTGGCTCCAAATGCCTGTTTTCTCAAAGTGAATTCTTGGGCAATTGATGAAGATTATTAAGCACTGACTCATTGTGGATATGTTTGTAAATGCCACTGGCAAATTCCAGAAGAATATCTCAAAAATAATAAAAAGGCAACATCTTTTGGTGAATAAATATCTATCTTTCAATTAGGGATTACTTTGAAGTTAGCTCACTCTATTTTACTATCTTACGTTGAACATAACATCAAGGATTTGTGGGGTATACTTTTATTTTAGCACTAAGCCCAATTCCACTTAAACACACAGATGAGACTATAGGCTAGCACTAATGCACTTGGTAAAGTTTAGTCAAGAAAAACATATTTGCCATTTACCAAATCTAATTTGGAATATAGTAATGATACCACTTATTTTGAAATATAAATTTATAGCTAATAATAATTAACGTTTATTCAGTGTTACAGCCTAGCTGATTTTTGCTAGGTATGGGATTAAGGTGATTTATGTGCATTAATTTGTACCATTTGTACCACAACATATTATTTATAATTATTATGCCTGTGTTACAGATGGTGGAAAAAAACAAGGTTTTATAACTTAACAGAGAGATAAAAATAATTTGTCAAAAGTTGGTAAGCTATTTAAATACAGGCAGTCAGGCTCCAGAGCCCATTCTCTTAATTATAATACTATATTTCCTTTTAAATTTTGTGAATAATTTATAATAGAATGTTAGTATGAATGCAGAGAAGACAGATTTATTTCTATATCCCTTATTTTCTTCCTATCATCTCCTTACTTTGACCTTAACAGACATTTCTATTCTTTTAAGATTTTGAATATAAACCAATAATTATGTAAATCATTAGTTTTAAAAGTCTTATGTCAATATTATTTTAAATATTTGCTATATATTTCACTTGCCTGTCTTATGCCAGTTAAAGTTTTATTAGTTTGGCAAGTTCGTGTATCACATTTTTCTAGCTTTTACAATTATTTGGAATACATAATAAACCTAATGAGCTCTGATTAAGGTTTTGAAGCACAGAGAAGTGGGTTATACTTCTAAAATACTTTCTGTGTCTTTTGTGAGTAAAACCTAACCAGATTTTCTTGCTTTAAGTTCTACATTTTGGGAAGCAAAGCAGTCCAGGTAAGTGGAACATATATGAATTTGATGTCTGACAGTTCTGAGTTCAAGTTTAGATGCTGATACCAGCTACTGTACTTGGACAAATTACTTGCTTCACCTTTCTAGTCTTAATATAAGCCTAACATCACTTTTTATCTAAGCCTAACATCACTTTTTCTTTACTAGAGAAGTAAATTAGATTTGTGCAAGTTGCCACCATGATATTTCTTCATTTGAATTAATAATTTTTAATGCTGGGTGGCTAATGGTGGGTGGAAACGGAGTGTTTTTGTTTCTTTTTCCAGTAAAAATCTAGGCTGCTCATCCTGGTCAGCATTTATTTTTTGTCTTTTTGATAACAGCCATTCTAGCTGGAGGGAGGTATCTCATTATGGTTTCAATTTGCATTTCTCTGATGATTAGGAATCTTTAACATTTTTCATGTACATGTTGCCCGTTTGTCTTTTATAAAAAATGCCTATTCAGATCAGTTGCCCATTTTTAAATCGGATTATTAGCTTTTTTTGCTGTTGAATTGTCTGAGTTCCTTGTATATTCTGGATATTAGTCCCTTGTTGAATGTGTAGTGCACAAATATTTTCTCCCATTCGTACGTTGTCTCTTCATTCTGTTGATTGTTTCCTTTGCTATGCAGAACTTTTTTAGTTTAATATAGTCCCATTTATCTATTTTTGTTTTGCCTGTGCTTTTGAAGTCTTACCCATAAAATCTTTGCACAGACCAAAGATTGTAAGATTGTTACATAGACCAAAGACCAAAGATTGTTGGTGGGAATGTAAATTAATACATCTATTATGAAAAGCAGAATAAAAATCCATCTATAAACTAAAAGTAGAACTACCACATGATCCAATAATCCCACTACAGTGTACTTATGCAAACAAAAGGAAATTAGTATATCATCAAAGCAATATGTGCACCCTCGTGCTTATTGTAGCACTATTCCCAACAACTAAAAATGGAATTAGCCTAAATGTCCATCAATAGATGAATGGATAAAGAAAATATGATATAAATATATATACACACACACACACACATATATATACACACACACACACACACACACAATGGAATACTATTCAGGCATAAAAAAAAGAATGAAATTCTGTCATTTGTAGCAACATACATCAGCCTGCAGGAATATTTTTTTAAGTTAAATAAGTCAGACACCGAAAGATAAATACTGCATTTTCTCATATGTGGCAGCTGAAAATGTTCAGCTCATAGTAACAGTAGAATTGTGGTTACTAGAAATGAAAGGGTAGAGGGGAGAGGAGGATAGGGAGAGGTTGGTTAACAGATATGAAATTGTAGCTGGAAAGGAGGAACAAGTTCTAGTGTTCTATAGCAGTGCTGGGTAAATACAGTTAACAATCATTTATTATATATTTTCAAAAAAGTAGAAGAGAGGATTTTGACCGTCCCCAACACAAATAATAAGTGCTTGAGGTGATTAATATGCTAAATACCCTGATTTGATCATTACACATTGGATACATATATTGAAATATCACTTTGTGTCCCATAAATATGTAGTGATTATGTCATCTAAAAGTAAAAAGTAAAAAAACTGTGCTAGGGCTTATAGTCCAAAGAAAATATACTTTCCTTACTGTTATGCTGTTTGTACTGTTTTTCATATGCCTTTGTAGTCTGCAGTATCTCCCATGAGATTAATTCAATGCGCTTTTCAACAGCCCTTTTGTATCAGTAACAAAAACACTAAACACAACCAGATGTAATAGCATCTCCCCAAGACGTCCTGACAACCATAGTAAATAGCTCCCTTGCTCTATCTCCTGTTCCTTAACCCATGATAACTTCTAATAAAATTCTGCTCGTAGGGATCAAAAATTAAAGGTCATTCTGTGGATCTAGATTTTAAAGACCAAGGAAAGGACTGTTCAAAGAAATGCTGAGACTGGCTTCAAGAGATACAGATTTAGAACATGTCCCAGGTTATCACTGTTTCACAGATCCTACAGGGTGCCATGCTTCACATAAAATACTGTGGAACCGCAGAGATCTCATCACATCACAGAATGAACAGGTAATGATGTCAGAAGCTAACTGTTTAGTAACACAACATATCTCAGGGTCACAATGGATTCCTCTCATTGTTTATCATTAATAAGCAAAAACCTTTATCTTTATATAATTAATTTTGGCATTAGTTTAGTTATGTTTTTGATTCAGGACATAAAATAAGAAAAAGAGGCTGAGTTTCTCCCTTAAAAACAGCGTCTAAATATGAAGAAGTTTTAGAAATACCTCAAAAAATTTCTAGGAAGCGTAAGTAAAGAACAGGAAACATCCTAATCATAAATTACATTGGCTCAGCTTCAAGGGGTGGAATTTTTTATGACATTTTTATTTTTACATTGTTATCACAATATCCCTGAGGTTAAATTCAGAACAATGGTCAATTTTGAAAGTAAACCACAGGATTGTTAATGCTAACATGAGGTACATTTTCTTGTTAAATCTTTTAATTAATATGTTAGCTGAACTTAAAATATCCAATTTTATTTTATAAATTCTAACTTAGAATAATACTTTGTGTATGAACTCTACTCAAAATGCTTCTGAGTGGAAACTTTAGTTCTTTCACATTCCAATTTATTAGATCCCTTTGTGAATATTCATTAATGTCTAGATTAATATGTCAATAAACAGTCCACTGAGAAGAGTCCATTAAGAAAATAGAGGACAGGGATTTTGTTTTTCAGCTATAAGTGTAAGGATATATAATTCTGGATATTTATAGAAAGATAAATACTTGACAATAGCTTTACCAGAAAGAAAAAAAGATAAAATTATTAGGAGTAGTACAAAGAAACACGTTTTAGTAATTGTGGTATTGAGTAACACGTAAAATAAACGTTGACCATATACTCCATAGCACTAGATTTGGGGAACACTGCAATTAAGTTTAGGGTTATATTTTAGGAAGTAGCAAGTGAATAACAAGTCATTTTCAAATAATATTGCGTGCATTATTACAAGCCAATATGTTATACTTGGATCTCTCTGATGAAAGTAAGATAAAACAAAGATTCTTTGTTAGAGTTTTGGGGAAGCTGGCAAGAAATTGTGCATCTGTTCCTGTCAACATTACAGTATTGGGGATATGTAGTTTGTACATCTCTATGGATGTTCAATGTTTATCCTGTTATCAATGCTTATTCTTTAGAAATATCCTAAATTTCCTATTTTCTTTTCTGTTGGTGTTGTAACAAGTTTACGTTATAAGCTAATTTTTAAGGGGAAACCATGTTGTTTAACCCAATGTAAACAAAAGTAGCACACTGGACCTTACATATACCAACTGTGAAATGAATGCTTTTCTACTATCTTTGGTTTCACTTAATGACAGAAAAGCAGAAGTCAACATTATACACTTACAGCATATTTTCAAACAAAGCTCTCATTGTATTCATAATATAAGGTAAATGACTACATGTGTTGGATGTGGAAGGGATGTAGGAATGGGCGGTTGGGTGCAGGTGAAGAAAGATCTGTATGTCAGGTACATGTTTAAATAAGCATATTTGATGTATACTTTATGCAATAAGACAAAAATCTACACTGGTAGTCGTGGCTCACGCCTGAAATCCCAACACTTTGGGAGGCCAAGGCGGGCAGATCACCTTAGTTCAGGAGTTCACCAGCCTGGCCAACGTGGTGAAATCCCATCTCTACTAAGATACAAAAATAAGCCAGGCAAGGTGGCAGACGCCTGTAATCCCAGCTACTTGGGAGGCTGAGGAAGGAGAATTACTTGAAGCCTGGAGGCAGAGGTTGCAGTGAGTTGAGATCGCAACACTGTATTCCAGCCTGGGTGACAGAGGGAGACTCCGCCTCAAAAAAAAAAAAAAAGAAAAGAAAAGAAAAAGAAAAAAGAAAAAAAGAAGAAGAAGAAGAAAATCTAAAATAATTTGGATATACATTCACATTTGCATACATTTAGACAACATATGCATATAAGTATGCATATGTAATTATATATAATGTATATACATACATTTATGAATACAGAAATGTGCCAAATTATATAGCTAACATCTATAAAAATACAAACTTTGCTCTGGGAATGTGTTCAATGCTTCACACATATATCATATTTTAATCTTTAAAAAATTCTTTAAGGTAGATCTTAATATTATCTGTTTTTATCAGATTAAGACATTTAGACTCAAAGAAGATATTTTATTTATTGGACTTCACACCACAACCAAGTGGCAGAGCTAGTTTAAGAATTAGAATCACCTTGAATCCTGTTGCCCAATCACTTATATGGCTAGTATATGACTTAATTCTATTTACACTGAAATCACACAGAAAAATATCAATGTACAGTTCTTAACTACAATTGATGTATTCAGGGTCTATTATAGAAAAAGAAATCTAGCCCTCTATACTGTGGTCAACTTCATATTTTTCTCTAATAGAGCTATATATAAGTGCTAGACTGATTATCAGGGTATATAATAATTATAATAATACTATGTTAGGTATCATTTTATACTCAAGACCCAATACTGGTATCAATATTTCTTGTATTGATGACTATAATGTTGAGGTTCTTTACCCATTTGTGGAGGGGTTTATGGTTATATAAGAACAGTATGATCTACAACTCTCATTAACACCAGCCATCATAACAATTTTCAGATGCAGGGAAAGTTAATGTGACCTTAAATATCATCATTAAAATAATAATTATCAAGAACTAAAAGAAATGATCCACTTTACAGAGATATGAACACTTGGAAGATAGTTTGTGCAAATTTTAAGTTATTTTTACCGACTAGGATTCAGGCTAGTTACGTTTTTTTGTCTTCAGTCTGTTGTGTTAAAGAGTCACTTTCAGAGGTTCATCAAATATAGCTTGTGGTCCTGTGACCATCTGACGTCAAGAATTTCAACAATATTCATAAACAAGGATATGCACATAGATGAGGAAATAAAATGATTGCTTTGGTTCGTTTCCCAAAACCATCTTGGCAAAGAAACTTTCACACCCCAAAGCTCCACATCTGCAATTGCAAAATAATTAATTTGTTGCCAAGCCATTGTGCATATTCCAGGATACCAGCCAAGATCTAATACTGGCATCATTAAGTGAAAAATATTGTAATGTTAAATACTGTATTTCCCTGCTTCATTTTGCCAATCATTGATGTCAGTAGTATCCTGTTCTTTAGGAAACTTAATTAAATTCTTTCATTCAGATAATCAACATTTGTGCTTCCAACCACTCTTTAAATAGAGTCATTCTTTGTCTGGCAGCTGTGAGAACTTTTTATCCCATCCCCTCACAGAAACAAATAGAGAAAAAAAAAGTTCATTTAACACTAGATAATGAAATCCTTTTTGAGATACCATTCACTGGCATGATGCAGTTTTAACAGTAAAGCTTAATCCTAAAATTTATTCAAGACAAGTGAGAATCTGAATCAATGAAGCTTGGTAAAAATGAATTAGCTTCCTCAAATGACCAAATCAAAATGCCATTCTCTCCTTCAGATAGACAATATAAATATTGCTAATGGGATGGCTTTAAAATTTTAAGATACATCAAGCCAAATGCATGCAATCATACATTTTTACATTATGGTTAATGTAAAAAGGAATATTTTAACTTCAAATAGACACAAATTAATTTAATAAAAACGTTCACATAAATCAAAACTAAACATCTGTTAATTTTACAGTATCTTGGTGAAAAAAGATGTATGGATGTGTGTGTGTGTGTGTGTATGTGTGTGCTGTCAAGGTAGGGTCTGTTTCTTTATTTTAATTTCTTTGGCTAGCATATTTCTGCTGTTCAATGTAACAGCTGGCATATATGTATCAATAGTCATTCCCTCTCTCTTTCTCCAGTTCCCACTCTTTCTTCCTCCCCTTACCTTATATGCATACATATACACACTTTAGGTCATTTTAAAAACTTCTGTCTATATTATACTTAGGTCATTACATGTAGATTTCTTACCTATTTACCCTCCATATCTCTAATATAAATTGTGTATTTGAAGACTTTGGATCAAATTGTCACAGAATTTTACAAAAGACATTTGCAAATATTTAAAATGCTTATGGAAATACTGATCTTTGAGTATCCTTGGGAATTAGGACATAATTTAAAACAATGCATTTATTACTGTTACATGGCTATCTCAAATATAAGCCCTAACAACAAGAGGCAGGCACTAGAAAAATGCATTTATAAAATTCATCTTCACCATCCACTTAACCTACCACCAGACTGCAGTTGAAGATCATTTGCCTCCCATGTCTTTCACATTTTAGATTGTATAAACATTTTAGATAACGATATATTAAAAACTGTGCAATTGACATATGTAGTTAATGAGACAACATCAAAACACAATGATGTTAGAAACTTCATGCCCTTCAAATAGCTTTTATTTGGATTTAATTATTTTATTTTATGTTAACAAAGTTTAAATTAATTACAATACTTAACTTTTTGCTTTGCATGCATATGAAGTCTTTTCATTCTGACTCAGTTGGAGGAACTGTCTCCCAAGAGATATCAAGACCCCTTTGAATCCAGCTGTGTTTGACTTCCCCCTCCTGAACTCTCCAAGCCAAATAATGGCCCAGCATCCATATAATTATCTTTACAAACGCACTTTTAGCACTAAGCATATTTGGCATTTACTAGGAAAAAGAAAAGCTTTGCCTCTGAATCTAAAAAGACAACGAACTAATCATACACTGCATGTGTATATTGATCAAGTCTGCTTGATGTCAAAGCAGGGCACATGAAGAAATGAAATCGTAAATCTATTACTTACTAAATTCAAACATACAATCATTGTGGTTTAGTTCCTTAGAGCTCAGTACACGTATTTATTAGGATCAAATTCAAGATAATGTAAAAGGTCTTGTTCCGATAGAACAAACCTACTGTGAATGAATAGGAGAATATTTTCTTGAGCTACGGAATCAACAGTGCCTTTATTCCCTAACGGATTTTCTAGTTTTACACTAAAAGTATACAGCACTGTTCTCTTTATCACATGCAAGGAGAAAGTGTAGTCATCCAGCGCAACTGCTGAAAATAAAATATTCTTTCCTATTTGAAGCTTTACGCATAGCTCCTCGTCCATGCACTTGTTTCTAAGATCAACGCTGATCTGTATCAGCGTTGCTGATCCTAATAGTGCTCTGCGATCCTAATATCATAATTCCTTTAAGATAAACATTTCAGTCACTAAAAGTATGTATTTTTACAGTATCTCAGAAATCTTAAGAGTGTTTTCAACTCAATAAAAATATATGTAACCCACACATAATGAATTTCAAAATCCTTGAACAGATTGGGTGCATTTTAAATAGTGCATAATGCCCTTTGCTGTGAATGGACAGGCATGTGTGAGCCTTTAACCACAGAGAGGCACATAGGTCACATTCTCACAACGATGCCTTCAAAATGAGAAGGCCCCCTCCATCTGCAAAAGAGCATGATAATTTTTTTCTGGGGTGGCTTTACGGTTTATCATATTGTCAACACTACATGTGTGAGTTGAGATTCAGTGATTTTCTTAGAATTGTAATATACACCATTGTTTTCTTCGGTTCTCATCAAAACATAATCTCTTCTGATAAATTAGTAGTGACTAAAGGAGAGTAAACTCTATGAGTTGGATTAGAGTTATAATATAAGGTTCTATCATTGTTTTTTAAACAGACATAGCTGATGGAATGTTAATGGCTCGCAAAAGTATTTCTCTATGTCTGGCTTTTCTCTAACTCCAGCTGCCTATTGCACATTTCTAAAATTTCAAACTTATCACGTACAACACTAAAGTTCTGACATCTTTCCTCAAACCTGCTCCTCACTGTCTTTCTCATCTAGTTAACGGCCATTGCTTACTCTACTCAAACACAAAAAAATCCATTGGAGTCATCTTTCACTATTTTCTTTCTGTCACTAATTTCCCACACTTATTTGAAATTATTCTTATTTCTGGTAATTATTAAATGTAAAGAAAAAAGATGATTAAAAATATAAAAGGGAACAAAATCTCTTGGGAAACTTTCTTTTTGGTCACTAGACCAAGGCATAATAAACTATTGAAAGAAAATCCTACTGGAAAATCAAAATCACACAGTGACTCCAAGGATTTCTATGCTTTTACCTTGGTTTAGAAATACAATTATTGTAGTTAAATGTTATTTTTTGTCCCTCATATTGTCAAATCAGTTTTAAAATAATAACACAGAGCAAAAGAAACAGAAACTCTCATATATAGCTAATGGGAAAGCAATAGGTTAATCATTTTGGATTTCATCTAGGCTCATGGCTTTAAGTATGATACACATACTCATGGCAAAATTAATTATTGTTCTCATCGCTTCACTTCTGTCTGTATCCACAGGCTTTACTAGGTAACTTTATATTTTCTCCCACAAGAAGGGGAATGGAACTCCCTATTTCCTGACTTTGGGGTTGGTCTTGTGACTTGATTTAGTCAAAGAGACAATATTAGACATGAAAAGTGTTTGGGCAATGGGACTCACCCTCTTATGTCTATGACCATAAGGAGAAAGCTGAGTCCCAGCAGGGATACAGGTGGAGAAGACTAAAACCCAGATCATAGTAGCGACGTCCAGTGCAACCCTTAGCTTAAGCAGAGCTGCCTAACTAAGGCCAGTCTAGAAGAGCCAGTCATAAGTCAACTAGCAGATATGTGAGAAGTAAAACTGTATCATCATATTCCACTGAGACTCTATGGTTGTTTCTTACACAGCAATAGCTAATGGAATGTTAATGGCTCACAAAAGTATTTCTCTATGCCTGACTTTTCTCTATTTATCATGTCCAACACCAAAGTTCTGACATCTTTCCTCAAATATGCTCCTCACTGTCTTTCTCATCTAGTTAATGGTAATTGCACACTCTATGCAAACACAAAAAAATCCCTTGGAGTCATCTTTCACTATTTTCTTCCTCTCACTCCTTCTTACAATCTTTCAGTAAATCCTATCAGCTTTAGCTTCAGGATTTGACCAACTTTCATTATTTTCAGCGCTATTACTGGTGCCCTACTGGCATCATTTCTTTCCACGGTATTGCAATGGTGTCCTAACTGGACTCTGCTTCTGCTCTTATCCCAAATAATGCTAGTTTTGGGATTAGATTTAGGATTAGTCCTAAGATTAGTCAGAATGCTAAGTTCAATCACGTCACTTCTGAACCCAAATCCCTCAATGACATTTCATCTGAAACAATATTTTAAATATGAGTTACTTTTGATCAAGTAATTCCTTTCAAAAAAAAAACCAACAAATAATGAGAAGAATATGTAGATCTATATCCATAAGGATATTTATTACACATTTATTTATAAAAAAAGAAAAACAAGAAAAAACAATCTAAATATCCAACTTAAAAGGCTTATAAACATATGGTATAGCTATATCATGATGATAGTACAACTGAAAAAATGCAAACAGAAACATCATGTAGACTAATACTCACTTTAATCATCTGGTATGGAAACACTTACGTGAAATAAACCACTTTGCCAAATCATATTGATATTAATAACCCAATTTTTTGTAAAATATTATTTAATAATCAATGAATAAATATAGATCAAAATTAAAACTATCTCCGTGCTGAGAAAATAAGAAAATTGTGATTGTTTTTGTGGTAGGGGGTTGTTTGTGGTTTGAGAGATTTTTTTTTTTAATTTTCATAGTGAAAGCAGCTACTTAATCCAAAAAACAAAATATCTATGATACATACCTATGTCTAGGGGGCAAGAAAATCCTGTTGTTTTCACCCAAACTACAGCATTTAAAAAGCAAGACAAAAGTTTAGGTGACAAATATATTCATATGTATCATAATTCCTAAGTCAGCACTGCCTGAGTAAGACTTCATAGGAAGTTTAGAAAGATAATCCAGAACTTCAAGACTAAAACTGTACTGGGAGAAATTAGATCTGATTATATATATATATATATTAAATCAACTACAATTATTCATTTATGTCCCTTCCCATTTGAAATAGCTGCACTGAGCGCCTGAGTGGCTCTGGAGTGAGTATGTATAAGACCTCAGAAAAGGCCACATGTGTTTGTTCCTGACCCAGGTCCTCAGTGGCCGAGCTGAAATAGAGGGCCTTCCATGGTGATTTTGAACAATATCGAGTTTTGAATTGTTTTAATCCAAGTCATATATTGTGAAATTTCCACCCAAGGTAGACCACTGCTTGCAGACATAAGAAACATTGATACTGAAGTGCAAATTAATGGGGCAGATACAAATAATAATAATTTTGCAAATCTGTCTCCTGATTTATTTGATCAGATTCATAATTTGCATTCATCTCACCAATTTTCTTATTTAGCTTATTTCTTATATAGTTACTTCTTTTATTTCAAAAAAAAGGAGAGTACAAAAAGTACTGTATTCATTTTAGTCTTTCATTTATTGAAAAACTATTCTATCCTTGCCCAGAATATGTTATTTATATTTGCAAGAACTGGAAAGTAGCCTGAGCATTTTTTATCTTTTCATTTACAAATAAAAATCAAATTATTTTAAAAACTAATTTATTAAGTACAAAAATGCAAGAATTACAAATACTAGCTCACTGAATCATTTTTTCATACCCTAACACATATTTCAACTCAGTCTAAATTTTAATATACAGCCAATCCTTAATTCAAACATAACAAAGCAAGTAATCTTTAAATTAATTTGCCAAAAAATATTAATATTCTGTGTGAATACTGAATATTGAATACTTCTTAAAAATATTTCTTTAAAATATTCTGCATAAATATTTTTTAAAAATAATTTAAAACATACTATTTGGTTATTTGTAAATAATTTTCTTAAATATTAGAAGGTATCTTTTTGTTACACAGAAACTAAAATCAAGAAATAATTTTTAAATCTCTAAAAAGGGGCAAAATATATTTGTAAATACCTCTCCTTAAAGGAAGACAATTCACTTTTGGAAGGTAGGAGAAATGAAACCCTGTGGAAATCACTGCAGGGTAAGCTTCTCACACAGTAAGGAGGCAGGGCTAAACCCTAAACTCAGAGTTCAGATTCTATTTCCTTAAGGCCTTTGTGGTTTTACAGTCTGGTCAATTTACATAAAGGGCAAAAGAGAAAATAAAGGTAATCATTGCCCTGAACATTACTTGTGAAACTTAGAGCCACATTTTTTCACCTTGGGTAGGAAGAAAAAAAAAGAAGACAAAGAAAGAGACAGAGGGAAATAGAAAGCAAGCAAGCAAAGGAGCTTATTTATCTCCAGAAAATTCATAATTTTCCCAATGGCGGGTAAGCTGGAACAGGAAGGGAACGCCAGTTTTATTTTGGATGATAAATATTATCTTGTGCAATTTCACATATAAGGTGTGTTCCTTCTCCTGCCAACTAAGTTAAGGCATGTGGGCGTCTGAACATTTGGCTTAGAGCTAAAAATGCCACGCCGAGATTTGTCTTTGCTCTATAGGACTCAAATTGGCAGAAGAAAATAAACATGGTATGTAAAACTTGGTGTTCCTGCTCCTCCTTTAAGACTTAAAACAAACAGACTGGAATCCTACAGCTGTGGATGACTCAGATCCACAAAGGAGACAACTTCAAAAGCAGCCTCTCTAGTCTCCTTTTCATCCTATCAGTAGCGAATTGATTAGACTGCTCTCCCATTATCCAAAGCATTCCACACTCTGTGGGCCTCACATAACCTTTATGTGCTAGAGAAGCTGAGGCTCCCACACAAAGAAAAAGAGAGAAAGGTCACCCAGGACTGGCAGGTATGGATCTCATTGAAAGCAATCACAAAAATCACATTGAAAAAAATCCATGTAAATTAAACTAGATAATGTGTGCAATATCACTAACTGATTCATTTTCTTCACTTCAGATCTTCAAATCTTGTCCTTTAATATCTGTTTCTTGACATTTTATATTTAATGTACATATATAATGTATTGGAGAAAAAAGCAATTATGAAGGCAGCTTTTGAAGTCTGTGAGTCATGTGAAGTTACAAAGTTCAGTGAGAAACAGCTTGAAAATGGAAATTCAGTCAAAGATGAGTGATTCAACCTGGCAAAGCTTTGTTAATCGGTGCTTTAAAGTAACACAATGATTAAGATATAATCATTGTTTTTAAATTTTTATTTCAAAATATCTTGCCACCTTCTTAGCATAATAAGGATATATGCATTTTAGCTGAATGAATGTTTTTCAAAATCTATTTGTGAAGAATGTTAGTGAAACGGGAAAAGTTCCCCTACCCCCTGGCAGGGCATGCAACAGGGGGAGTGGCTCGTTTCTTCATTGCCCAATGCTCAAACCTCTAGGGTAGCATACACACGGGCAGGCTGTGGGGCTCTGACCCCACGGCAGTGCCTTGGGGTGAATGCTTACAGCTGAAGCCTCGGTGGGTGTGTGCTACAGGGTACTCTTTTAAAAGTTTGCCATCTATAGGCGGCTTGTGTCAACCAGCTCCATTAGACCTCCTTCCTTATCCAAAGGACAGCAGGATTTCTGTATCCTGGGATTTCCTGCTTTGGTGTACTGGAAGAATCAGATCACACGTGGGGTTGGAGAATGAGTGCAAGGTTTTATTGAATAGAAGTACCTCTCAGCACATGTGGAAGCCAGAAGGGAGATGGCTTTCCCCCGACCGAGTGACTGGACTTTTCTCTGACCGCACTAGTCAAACTACGTGTCCTTCCACTGGTGGATGGCCTGCAGGTGCCCATCAGCGTGCTCTTCTGCTGGCGTGCACTCAATGACCAGCCGCTTGTGTCTTCTTCCCTGATGTGTTCCTCTCCACATCTAGCTGCTTCTGTGTGTCTGCCCACTAGGGTCTCAGGTTTTTATCAGGATGGGGGCATGGTGGGCCAGGGTGGTCTTAGAAAATGCAACATTTGGGCAGGAAAGCAGGAGTGGCTATCTTCACCTAGGTCCATGGAGATGAAGCCCTAGCTAGGGACCCGCCTTTCTTTACCCAGCACTTCCCTTCCCCCTTCCACATAATTTAAAGGGACCATGCTCTTCCCTTCCCAGCACTTCCCTATCATTGGCATGGTTATTATGTAAGACTTGCTATGTCAGCAATTAAGTTTATTGTATCATACACGAATCAGGCAACTTTTATCTTCTTTTAAGATGCAAAAATTCCATCATCATAACAAGCAATTCTGTGCAGTTGAGAACATACACTGTTCTGCGGCTGTGAGTTTGAACCGTCATCTATAATCTAAAGAATGGATGAAGTTTAGATTTCTTGGACTATAATAAACTCAACATATCATCATTCTCTGTAATACCCATTCCTGGCTCCATGGTGTGGATACATAGTAACTGGATTTCTGACGTGTTCCAGGAAATGCAATTTAAAGGAAAGGAAAAAAGGAGAGATCTTTCCAGACAGCTTTAAGCTAGTTATTTTTCACATATCTTTTCTTTGTTAATATAAATATTTCAAATACAAGATGAAAAGGAGGTCCAACCCATGTGCATATGAAGCCATAGATGTACCACCAGATGCAATTCAGGGGTCTAAACACCATAGCTGAACAGGGCTGCCTTTGTACTTGACATAAAATGCAGATTATCTTCCGGTTCTACTGTCATGTTCCTTCCTTCTATTCATGAGTTTTCTATTACCTGCTGGACTATTGTGTTACTAGTAGTAAACACAGTTCTTTGTACACAAGGACCATCAACAAAATAAGCAGTCCTTTAGCCATTGCAAAGCCTATTTTTAGAACTAAATACATTCTTCTCAAAATGTGAGGGTTTTATCAGGTTGGTAAAGGAAGAAGTAAAATATAGAGAAAAAGAAGAATATTCACTTTTGAGCCTTTGCATTCCTTAAATAACAACAGTTCTTGTTTCTCTCCATTCCATCAAAGCATGTTTTTTCATTTATCATTTTAAATTCTGAATACTGCAAGCAACAAAAGAAGAAAACTGGGGAGCAGAAGATATGGAATCTGTCAGTTTATTCCTAGATTTCACGTGGAAAAATATGAAGTGACCCATTATGCCCCTGTATAAGGATTTTTGATTATTCAAAAAACCATAAAATCATGATTAAAATTACTTTATAATATCAGATCTCTGGTATAGCATAAACAAATTTAATCTTTACTTATTGGTAATAGTAGTAAAGCATAATGGGCCTTTTATATGGTAAGCCAAAAATATTTTTTTGTTAATATTTTCTTCTTTTGGATAACTTGGACTATTCAGTTGATATTGAATCAGCTATTCTTGCAGTAATATAAGCCATTCTGTCCACTGGATTCATTCTCCTCTAAAGTGGTGTTTCACTCCAAATTGTGGGTGGTTCTGATCGCTAGCATTACCTAACTGAAAAGATGACTTTTTCAGATAGCTAACTTTAAAAACAGATGTCTACACAAAAGTAGAGTAAATAAATAAACCATATAATAAGAATAGCTAATAACTACCTTCTAAAGTTGAAACAGTATTGTGCAAGAAAACATAAAAATTAGAATGCAAATAATTGTCTTTTGCTAAAATTTAACAAAATAGATAATAGAGTCTAAAATTGAACAAAATAGACATAAAAAAGCATACATGTGTTTACACAAACCTTGTATATAGCAACGTGAAATTTACTTAAATCTCCTTCTAACTGTATTCATTTTGCTAACTCGGTTAGCATCGGTTTTTAAAAAGCAGATCTCAATGAATACTATCTCATCCGAATACCTGCATTTTTCAATTTTATATTGAAGGGGTAATATTGAGTTATCACTTCTACTCATCATATTATTCTAAAACAGGGGTTTTTTTAATGTGCTCTAGGCACCTCTGGAGGTCCCTGAAACCCTTTTTGGGGTCTATTAGATCAAAACTAATTCATACTAAGATGATATTTTCCATTTTATACTCATTTGCTCACGAGTGTACAGTAAAATATTCCAGAGGCTGCATGACATGATATTGCAATAGATTAAGTGCTGAAGCAGATATGAGAATCCAGCTGTCTTTTCTAAACCAGACAATAATAAGCTTTGCAAAAATGTAGAACAAGGCCAATTTTCTCATTGTTTTTTGTTGTAGAAACATAGTTATTTTTCACAAAATCTACTATTTATGTTAATATATAATAGATTTGTTTTTGCTGTTTGAAACTGATGTATAAATAAATATTTTTTAATGCCTCAATTTTAATTTCTAACATGGTAAACATTGACGGATATTAAGTACATAAGAAAAAGTTCTTTGGATTCCTCAATAATTTTTATAAGTATTTGAAAATCTCTGCCTTAGAACATACTTGAGCTTTATGATATACTTCTTTTATAAAAATTAAAAATTAAAATAAATTCTGAATTGAGGTACCAGTCCTACCATTTTCTTTGTATCTGCATTTTTCACCTACAGTAATGTGGCCATAGAATAAGAGCTCAGTGAATACCTTTAATTGATTGACAGGCAATGTTTCATTTGGAGAAAAAAGAAAAGACAACATAAATTTATAGACCCTTGGCAAACTACAGATACCCCCTTTGCTGGCTATTTCATTAAGTTGTATCAGTTTTCCTCTAATTCAGATTTTCCTGATAGTGTAGCAAACTATTTAGAAAAATAATACTCTAAGCAGTACTGAAGATAATGAATCTGTTAGGTCTAAAAGTAATAATAGATAATGTCTGGGTGTGGACTTGCATCTTCATTTATTTAATGAGTTCTCTGTTCTCTCCCCAGGCATGGTACAGTGTAGCTAGTATAAAGTTGTCCTGGTAATATTTAATATCATTCCACCCAGTATATTAAAATCAGAGCTGTTCCCACAAGAGGCGTCAGAAAAATCAAAGGTCATTTTACAGATCTCCTACATAATTCTGAGTCATTCTTCTCCTATCCTGGATCTGACACATTCTCATTTGAATTAAAACCTAGGACACATAAAATGAGATTGTTCAATAGATCTAACTTTTTCTCAGCCAAACTCTCTTGGGATCAGAAATACTAAACACTGAATTTGTTCTCCCAAACTTCGGTGTAGAATTCATTTTTTCCATTTCTGATTGATGGTTGCTAACACTTTGACTACCAAGAAAGTCTCAAATGTGGTCCTGATTTCATAAAACAAGTCTAGATAAGGAATCTTTTCCTTACATGCTAAAGCATAACTAAAAGCAAAGAGTATTTCTTTTATTTTGACTAGTGAATAATTGTACCTACCCTTCTGTCCATTGCTGTTCTAGATAGAATGAAATTTCCAACCAGCTGGGCACCACCAAGTTTAGCATGTTAGCATATACTTTATCAGGTGAATCGATTCACTAAGTGATCCATGTGCATGATGGCACTCCCTCCATCACATAACTCCAAATGGAATCATGAAGCTGATCTTTTCAACAAGTGGAGCGTAGTGTGACAGGAATTGATCAGACTGTTAAGCCAGGAAGGCCTGTATTTCAGATTCAGCCTTGCCACTTACTAGCATTGTGATATGGACAAGTTAATTTTAACCACCCTGAACCTCAGTTTCCCTTTTGTAAAACTCAGAAAAGCAATAGATATATTGAAGAAAAGTTATGAGGCTATATGTAAAAAAAATCCTAGCACATTAATGTCACATAGTAGGCAAGTGACTGTAATAAAGATTGTAGAGCTAATCAGGTAGACATTTTGTTATTTTATATAAGTGTATCTATTGATACATGGAGTTTAAAAAAGCTGGAGGAGAAACACTAAATTTGCTTAAGAAATCTAAGAACTTGACATAATAAATGACATAAAAAATCCCAATTCCCCTCTCAAGAGACAAAGTTTTGAATTTATCTAGACAGACTAGAATGACAGAATCATACATGTTAAATAACGTTAATGGTTAGACTTTCCAGATTTGGGGAATGATAATAGCAAAAATAACTTCTGAACCCAATGTCAGTAGCAGTCATGGAATCATCCAGAATTTGAAGAAAATGTCTCAGTTCATCTCAAGCTACTAAGCAAAAGCAAATACAAAACCAATTAACCACTACCTTGAGAGGTTTGTTGGCTGGAAGACGGGTGTCGTGTGAGCAGAGGAAACACTGGACTTCATGCTAATTTTGATAGATGAGTTCTTGAGTGTCATAATTTATCACTCTATTGGGCGCCCCAACTAAAAAGGAATATTTAAGACAAATTAGACAAGTACACATGGGATATTACAACTTTTGTTCTATGGCAGAACCCATTTTTTTCAAAGACAATTTTAGTAATATTAGGTTACAGCCAGTACTATCTGCTCATTTTCCTGTGTGTTATTTGAGATTGCCACGTAAGGATGCGGCACGAAAATGGAAATTGACTTGCCCAATCTTACTGGTGCCGGGAAAGCAGCTTAATGGTACTGTGATCAGGAAGTGGTTGTAGACACCCTAATCACTAAAGCACTACTTATGTGATTCTCTGTGATGTTTTCACAGTCATTCAAATGAAATTTCACTGAAAGTTATTGAGAATATGAAAATTATTCTGCAAAAAGAAATATTTAAAAATCATATTTCTTAAGTGGCATATCAAGATCAATGTATTAGCTCTTTTAGACTAGATTTTTGTCTAGAGCAACTTACATAGATTAACTCTCAAAACTAGAAATTATTCATCCTCTTACTGATGACCTTTACTGTATTAGGCCAGTCTCACATTGCTGTAAAGAAGTACCTGAGTCTGGATAATTTATAAAGAAAAGAAGTTTAATTGGCTCATGGGTCTGCAGGCTGTACAGGAAGCATAGTGGCATCTGCTTCTGGGGAGGCCTCAGGAAGCTTCCAGTCATGGCAGAAGGCAAAGGGGGAGCAGGCACATCACATGATGAAAGAGGAGCAAGAAAGAGCGAGTGGGAAGGTGCTATACTTTTTTTTTTTTTTTTTTTAGAGACAGAGTCTTGCTCTGTCACCCAGGCTGGAGCAGTGGCACAATCTCGCCTCACTGCAAGCTCCACTTCCTGTGTTCACGCCATTCTCTTGCCTCAGCCTCCCAAGTAGCTGGGACTACAGGCACCCACCAACATTCCCAGCTTAGTTTTTTTGTTTATTTTTAGTAGAGACGGGGTTTCACAGTGTTAGCCAGGATGGTCTCGATCTCCTGACCTCATGATCCACCAGCTTCAGCCTCCCAAAATGCTGGGATTACAGGCGTGAGCCACCGCGCACGGCCATTTTTTTTTTTTTTTTTTTTTTTTTGAGACAGTCTCACTCTGTCGCCCAGGTTGGAGTACAGTGACATGACCCCCGCTCACTGCAACCTCTGCCTCCCAGGTTTAAGCAATTCTCCCACCTTAGCCTCCCAAGTAGCTGGGACTACAGGTGGGCACCACCATGCTGGCTAATTTTTGTATTTTTTGTAGAGCCTGGGTTTCACCATATTGCCCTGACTGGTCTCAAACTTCTGGTCTCAAGTGATCCACCCGCCTCTGCCTACCAAAGTACTGGGATTACAGGTGTGAGCTACTGCGCCTAGCTGCTACACACTTTAAAGTGACCAGATCTTACAGTTATGAGGACAGTACCACAAGGGATGGTGCTAAACCATTCACGAGAAATCCACCCCCATGATCCAATCCCCTCCCACCAGGCCCCACCTCCAACATTAAGAATTACATTTCAATATGAGATTTGGGTGGGGACACAAACTACATTTGATGATTTGATGACCAAATTACATCAACCACTATCAAAAGTTGAAACAGTTCTCAGGATGTGCTATTATCACACAATGTTCAAACACTGTTAGCACATTATGTTAGCTCAGATTTTCTACCTCCATGTGGTCTTGCCAAAATATTGAAACTCCTACACCCTATAACAATAAATTCTTCCCCATTGAGCTTTTATATTCAGCCTTTCCCCAAGATAACTCCATTCAAATCTATTTTCACATGTTCCTCTGGATCCTTTCTGTGCTTCAAGTTTTTTGGAGTAAAAGTTATTTCTTACTGGCAAAGGTCATTCTATACCTCTCTGCTCAGGCTGTTTTAAGACTTGATTTTTTTTTTTTTTTTTTTTTTTTGAAACGGAGTTTTGCTCTGTCGCCCAGGCTAGACTGCAGTGGCGTGATCTCGGCTCCCTCAGCCTCCCGAGTAGGTGGGACTACAGATGCCAGCCACCACGCCTGGCTATTTTTTGTATTTTTAGTAAAGATGGGGTTTCACCATGTTAACTAGGATGGTCTCAATCTCCTGACTTTGTGATCTGCCCGCCTCAGCCTCCCAAAGTGCTGGGATTACAGGCGTGAGCCACTGCACCCGGCCAAGACTTGATTTCTGTTACATATCTAGGAACAATGAATGGTGGTGACAATAAGCCTTGCAGAAAACAGACATTGTCTTTAAAGTCATCTGCTTCAGAAAAGTCATTCCAGAATTCTCCTCTGGCAATGGGGAAGTTTTGTTTTCTGGGTTGTGTTGTTGTTGTTGTTGTTGTTGTTGTTGTTGTTTTTGCCAGCCAGGAGGTTCTAGGAAATTTGGGAAGGGTCCAAGATTTTTAAGCTCATCCACTGCAATGTCACTATCCCAAGTCTCAGAATTCCACCCCTTCTCCATTAGGATTCTGTCTTTGGTGGAAGATCTGTTTAGGCTGAGAATTCATTTCTTTTAAGTATATAACCAAATCCTAGGCCTGGTGTTCAGCAAGTATGCCCCTGTGGCTGGAGGAAATAAAAATCTCCTTTACAGTTGCCATACAGGTCCTCTGGCTATAGAACATGAATTTTAAGTTTAGCTGCCTAAACCTATCATTTTCCTTTTAAAATCTCCTGTCCATTAAAAGGAGTTACTCCACTTTATTATCCTTGAGATTATCGCTGTTCCTATAATGATCAAATGCTGCAGGTACTTGATTTCTACATTCTTTCCCTCCAACTTCACTGATTCCTGATTAACTATAGTGATAGCTTGAGGTAATTTTGATACCCGAAGTTAGTATCGCACCAATATCTCCAGTACGAAGGTCCTTATTTATTTTACAGAAATGAGCAGTCCATCTCCAATTCTCTTCCTAAGGGTCTGCTTCCTAAAACTATCCTGGTTTCCTAGAAAACAGAGCCTGAGGCAAGGATTAACAGACAGTCATTTATTTAAAGATGAAATCCCAAGAAAGCAAAGCAGAGAAGGACAGGAAGTGAAAAAATATAACATGTGAATGCACTGGCTTCTGCTTCATAAGACCTCATCGAATATACCTGCCTAGTCACATGAGCAATCTATAGAAAGGACAAATGGTGGAATTGTGCCTAGGAAAGTTCCATCCACTGGAGAAAGTGAAAGGTAATTTATCTACCTACTTTCTTCTGTCTTTCATTGGTAAAAGTTTTCTTCAGCTAGATTTAACTTCACAGTTTTAGGTTGAATCATCTGGGCTTTTTGGCAGGTACTTGAAAGGCAAATCCATGGTTTGCTGTGTGATATTTTATTAGAATCCAGAAGTAATGAGAGATATCACAGACTCAAGATGCCATTGATCTCGGATGGGCAAAACCACTTCGGCTAGTAAGGAGTTGATTATCCATGATGATTGCTGGAGGAGTATTTCACCTGAGGCTCCAGGAGACAGTTAGGCCAAGACTACTTACATATTAAGACTACTTACATATTACATAAAAATTACATAATATGTACACATTATACTGAAATTTATGAGTGATAAATTCAACAAGCAGCAAACAGCCAATATTGAGAAAGCCTTCCATAACTAATATTTAGACCTTTCATAATCTTAAGGCAAATAATGTTTGATGATGATCATGAAGTGCTCCAGAAAGGATTTGGGAAAGTTCAGAAGCAGAGGGCTATATTGTTAAGCCTCCTGACCACATTGCAGATTGATGGAAAGAGATGTTTGCTCGTAATTCAAGGCTAAAGACCATATAATAGACCAGTGAAGAAGACAGCAAAGTGTTTGGAAATACAGATAAAGCCGCTTAGTTTGAACAGAATCATTCAAGCTCTGACTGTGAAACCACAGACCCTGCCCAACATATTCAATTTACTGAAAGATGGGCAGGAGAAGGACTAACTTTCTTAGAGCATCAAGAGAAGATAAAAAAAGCAGAAAAGTAATAAAAGCTACTAGCAAAGCTGTGCTCACATTCCATGGCAGTGCTTCTCAAATTTTATGTGCATATGAATAATCTAATGATCTTATTAAAATATAGATTCTGATTCAGTGGGTTTTCAGTGGGGTCTGAGATTCCGTGTTTCTAAATATCACCTGAGTGATGCCAATGCTGCTGGTTTGCCGATCACAATTTGTGATACTACAAAATATCATACAGTATTAACAACTAGAAATGATAATACCCAATGCTATAGGGGAAATCTTAGGAGAGTCTTAATTTTTTCCAAAAAACAAGATTAAGTCCTGTTTTATAGTCTAATAAGGGGCAGGTTACAGAGACAGCATCACAAAATGGGCAAAACCAATCTTACCAGGATGCAAATGAGGGGTACAGGCAGTTAGTTATCAGCAAAAGAAAAAACTACCTGTGCTACTATGAAGGCAAGGTAAAAAGAATCTAGGCAAAGTTGGAAAATAGTGAAAGGACTTGAGGAATGGGCTGCTCTTGGCACCAATGTGGTACACTCATGCCAAATGGGATTATAAGTCCTATTGCCAATGGTCTGATGAAGTGGAAGGCAGAGGTAGCAGAGACCACAGAAGGAATTTGGGTCTCAATATTTCTGGATAATTGGTCAAAAAAGTGGCTGTGGTTTTAAAATCACTTAAATAGAGAATTATAATCCATATCCCATCATGGCAAGTAGAGATTAAGATCTGAGTGAAACTGACATTGTTTAATTGTTTTACTATTAGAATTTTGCTAATCAAATTCCTGGGCAGCCAAGTGATGTTCAGAGAAGAAAAGAAAAAACAACAACAAAAAAAAAAAAACACTGATTAAAATTATAAGTCCATATGTAAGAAAATATGTTTGTAGAGATGGCGGGGGCTTATGCTGATCAAGACTTTTACTCTGTAGAAACACTTGCCTAGTGTTAAGGAGGTCAGGCTTGCACAGAAGCCTATAAGAAAACAGGAGCAGAAAAGATAAAATTCTTTTATTCTCCATTTGCTATTTAGGGACAAAATAACTAGATCCTTTAAATTAAATTTAGAAAAATGTGTTCCCAGGGAATTTTTAATACTTTAAGAGTAAAAGAAAGAAAGAAAAGTGAAGGAAAGCTATAAATTGAGATAAGGAACATTTTTTCCTTTACATTAACAAGGTGTAGTCTCAAAGTGGATCTTTAAGACCCACAACACCCAAGACATTTGGAATAGGTCTATAAGATTGTGAGGTTTAATATGTGCTTTGTAAAATCATACTAAAACCTCTTGATAAAAATCATCATGCTAAGCGCATTAGTTGACATGTTTCTCCCATTGTACAGATAGGCTGAACAGTCCTAAGGATAGGATGAAATTGTTTCAAAGAATCCTGTGAATAAAATTGATTAAAATGTCCTCAATAATCACCTCCGCAGATTGAAAAACTTCAATATAAAAACACCAATATTTGTGCACCAGACATGTCTCTTCAACTTCCAACTATACTTAATAAAAGATCTTGTCCTTGATGTTCTCTGGGAATCCCAAACTCAAGATATGCAACAATTATACTCATCATCTTATCCTCTATCACAACAACTTCATTTTTTAATTTCTTGTCTTACTGCATTTTGGTTAGTGTTGACATCATATACATCCAGCGCTCCAAAATCAGATATCAATAATTCACAAATAGAGAATTTAAAAAATAGAAAAAAAAAAAAACACAGTTGATTTTTTAAGGTAAAATTGACAAATACTTAGCTAGACTAACCAAAAAAAAAAAAAATCCATGAGAAAACTCAAACAAATAAAACCAGAAAGAGCGGACATCATAACTTATGCTACAAAAATAAGCAGGATGATAAAATCTAGTATGAACAATGATATGTCTCTAAATCGGATATCATGGAATGGACGAATTCCTAGAAATAAACAACCTATCAAGACTGAATCATGAAGAAATAGAAAATCTGAATAAATCAATAACAAATAATAAGACTGAATTAGTAATCAAAACCTTCAAACAGAAAAGCCAGTACTAGATGGCTGCACTGGTGAATTCTACCAAACACTTAAAGAAGAATTAACACCAATGTTTCTTAAACTCTTTCTAAAAACTGAAGAGGAGGGAACAATTCCAAGTTCATTTTATGAGGCCAGCATTATCTTGATACCAAAACCAGATGAAGACACTATAAGAAAAGGAAATTACAATTCATGATGAACATAGATGCAAAAATCTGCACTAAAATGCAAGCAAATAAAATTCAACAGCACATTATAAAGATCATACACCACGGTCACATGGGATTTATCCCTGGGATGCAAGGATGGCTCAACATAAGCAATGCAATTAATGTGATGCACTACATTAACAGAATGAAGGATAAAAATCACATCATTGGCTGGGCATGGTGGCTCACACCTGTAATCCCAGCACTTTGGGAGGCCAAGGCAGGTGGAGTACCTGAGGTCAGGAGTTTGAGACCAGCCTGGCCAACATGGTGAAACCCTGTGTCTACTAAAAATACAAAAAATTAGCCAGATGTGGTGGCAGGCACCTGTAACCCAAGTACACAGGAAGCTGAGGCAAGAGAATCGCTTGAACCCAGGAGGCGGAGGTTGCAGTGAGCTGAGATTACTCCATTGCACTCCAGCCTGGGCAACAACAGCAAAACTCCATCTAAAAAATAAAAAAAATAAAAAATCATTATCTCAATTGATGCAGAAAAGCATTTCATAAAATTTGACATCCTTTCATCATGAAAACTCTCAACAAGCTAGGTATAGAAAAAATTTACCTCAACATAATCAAGGTTACATATACAAAGGCCACAGCTACTCAGTGGTGAAAAATTGAAAGCTTTTTCTCTAAGATCACAAGCAATAAAAGGATGCCCACTCTTGCCACATCCAGTTAACATAGTACTTGAAAGTCCTAGCCAGAATAATTAGGCAATAATAATAATAATAAATGAAAGAAAGAAAGAAAGAAATAGAAAAGGAAGGGATAAAATTGTCTTTGTTTGCAGATGTCATGATTTTATATGTAGAAAACCCTAAAGATCACACCAAAAAAAAAAAAAAAAAAAAAAAAAAAAAAAAAACTGTTAGACCTAGAAAATGTTCAGTAAAGTTGCAGAGTTGCAGGATGCAAACCAACATATAAAAACCAGTTGTATTTCTAGACACTAGCAATGAACTATCCGGAAAGGAAATTAGGAAAACAATCCCATTTACAATAGCATCTAAAGAATAAAATATGTAGGAATAAACTTTAACCAAGGTGGTAATAAGACATACATACTGAAAACTATAAAACATTGATAAAAGAAATTAACGTAAGATACAAATAAATGAGAAGGTATCCTATATCCACGATGGGAAGAATGTATATTATTAAAATATTCATACTATCCAAAGCAGTCTCCAGATTTGATGAAATCCCTATCAAAAATCTCAATAGTAGTTTTCACAGAAAGAGAAAAAAACAATCTTAAAATTAATATGGAACCACAAAAACTCCCAAATAATCAAAGTAAATTTGAGCAAGAACAAAGCTGAAGGTGTCACACTTCCACATTTTGAAATATTGTAAGTCTGAAGTAATCAAAACTATATGGTACCGACATAAAAACAGACACATAGACCAACTGAACAGAATGGCCCAGAAACAAACCCAGTCATACATAGTCAACTAATCTGTGATGGTGTTAAGAATACACAATGAGGAAAGGAGAGCCTCCTCAATTAAAAATGTTGGAAAACTAGATACTCACATGCAAAAGAATGAAACTGAAGGTTTCTGTTACACCATACACAAAATCAACTCAAAATGGATTAAAGATTTAAATGTAAGATGTGCAACTGTAAAACTCCTAGAATAAAACCTAGGGGAAAAAAACTTCTGATATTGAAGTTGGCAATAATTTCTTAGCTATGACACCAAAAGCACAAGCTTTATATAAAAGCAAAAATTAAGTGAGACAGCATCAAACTAAAATGCTTCTGCACAGCAAAGAAAACAATCAAAAGAGTGAAAAGATAACCTATGGAATGGAGAAAATATTTGCAAACCATATCCGATGAATGGTTAATATAAGAAATTCTTACAATTCAATAGCAAGTATAAAATAAAAGCAAATAACCCGATTAAAAAGTGGGTAAATGACACAAATAGACATTTTTCTAAATAGGTTCTCGACATCGCTAATTATCAGGGAAATGCAAATCAAAGCCACAATAAGTTATTATCTCATTAGGATATCGGGATTGCTATTATTTAGAAAAGCAAAACACAACAAGTGTTGCTGAGGATATGAAGAAATTGAGACCCGTCTACACTATTGGTAGAGATGGTTCAGCAACTCTGAAAAAGAGTATGGAAGTTCCTCAAATAATTAACAGTAGAACTATTGTATAATCCAGTAATCACAGTTCCATGCGTATATCCAAAAGAATTGAAATCAGTATCTCAAAGAGATAGCTACACTCCCATGTTCATTGCATTGTTCACAATAACCAAGACATGGTAACAACTTAAATGTTGATGAATGCATGAATAGATAAAGAAAATGTGGTGTACGCATGCAATGGAATATTAGCCTTTAAAAAGAGATTCTGGGGCGGCTGACAAGATGGCCAAATAGGAACAGCCCCATTCTGCAGCTCCCAGCGAGACCAATGCAGAAAGTGGGTGATTTCTGCATTTCCAACTGAGGTACCCAGCTCATCTCACTGGGACTGGTTAGACAGTGAGTGCAGCCCATGGAGAATGAGCAGAAGCAGGGTGGGGTGTTGCCTCACCCAGGAAGTGCAAGGGGTTGGGGAACTCCCTCCCCTAGCCAAGGGAAGCTGTGAGGGACTGTGCCATGAGGGATGGTGCTATCTGGCCCAGATACTATGCTTTTCCCACAGTCTTCACAACATGTAGAACAGGAGATTCCCTTGGAAGCCTACACCACCATGGCCCTGGGTTTCAAACACAAAACTGGGCGACCATTTGGGCAGACACAGAGCTAGCTGCAGGAGTTTTTTTTTCATACCCCAGTGGCACCTGGAACACCAGCGAGATGGAACCATTCACTTCGCTGGAAAGGGGGCTGAAGCCAGAGAGCCAAGTGGTCTTGCTCAGCAGGTCCCAATCCATGGAGCCCAGCAAGCTAAGATCCACTGGCTGGAAATTCTCACTGCCAGCACGGCAGTCTGAAGTCAACTTGGGAGGCTCAAGCTTGGTGGGGGGAGGGGCATCTGCCATTACTGAGGCTTGAGTAGGCTGTTTTTCCCTCACCATGTAAACAAGTCACCAGGAAGTTCGAACTGAGCTGAACCCACTACAGTGCAGCAAAGCCACTGTAGCCAGACTGCCTCTCTAGATTCCTCCTCTCTGGGCAAGGCATCTCTGAAAGAAAGGCAGCAGCCCCAGTAAGGGGCTTATTGATAAAACTGCCATCTTCCTGGGACAGAGCACCTGGGGGAAAGCGTGGCTGTGGGTGCAGCTTCAGCAGATTTAAACGTTCCGGCCTGCCGACTCTGAAGAGAGCAATGGATCTCCTAGCACAGCGCTCAAGCTCTCCTAAGGGACAGACTGTCTCCTCAAGAGGGTCCTGATCCCCATGCCTGCTGACTGGGAAATGCCTCCCAGCAAGGGTCAACAGACACCTCATACAGGATAGTTCCGGCTGGCATCTGACAGGGGCCCCTCTGGGGCAAAGCTTCCAAAGGAAGGAGCAAGCAATAATCTTTGCTGTTCTGTAGCCTCCACTGGTGATACCTAGGCAAACAGGGTCTGGAGTGGACCTCCAGCAAACTCCACCAGACCTGCATAAGAGAGGCCTGACTGGAGATCGAGACCATCCTGGCTAACATGGTGAAGCCCAGTCTCTACTAAAAATACAAACAATTAGCTGGGCGAGGTGGCGGGCGCCTGTAGTCCCAGCTACTTGGGAGGCTGAGGCAGGAGAATGGCGTAAACCCGGGAGGCAGAGCTTGCAGTGAGCCGAGATAGCGCCACTGCACTCCAGCCTGGGCGACAGAGCGAGACTCCGTCTCAAAAAAAAAAAAAAAAAAAAAAACAAAGAGGCCTAAATATTAGAAGGAAAACTAACGAACAGAAAGCAATAACATCAAAATCAACAAAAAGGATGCCAGGCAAAAACCCCATCCAAAGGTCACCAACATCAAAGACCAAAGGTAGATAAATCCACGAAAATGAGGAAAAACCAGTGCAAAAATGCTGAAAATTCCAAAGACCAGAATGCCTCTTCTCCGAAGTCACAACTCCTCACCAGCAAGGTAACAAAACTGGATGGAGAATGAGTTTGACGAATTGATAGAAGTAGGATTCAGAAGGTAGGTAATAACAAACTCCGCCAAGCTAAATGAACATATTCTAACCCAATGCAAGGAAGCTAAGAACCTTGGTAAAAGGTTACAGGAATGGCTAACTAACCAGTTTAGAGAAGAACACAAATGACCTGATAGAGCTGAAAAACACAGCATGAGAACTTTGTGAGTCATACACAAGTACCAATAGCCTGATAGATCAAGCAGAAGAAAGGTTATCAGAGATTGAAGATCAACATAATGAAATAAAGCATGAAGACAAGATTAGAGGAAAAACAATGAAAAGGAACAAACAAAGCCTCTGAGAAATATGGGACTATGTGAAAAGACCAAACCTACATTTGATTGGTGTACCTGAAAGTGACGGGGAGAATAAAACCAAGTTGGAAAACATACCTCAGGATATTATCCAGAACTTCCCCAACCTAGCAAGGCAGGCCAACATTCAAATTAAGGAAATACAGAGACCACCATAAAGAAACTCCTCAAGAAAACAACCCCAAGACATATAATCATCAGATTCACCAAGGCTAAAATGAAGGAACAATGTGAAGGGCAGCCAGAGAGAAAGGTCAGGTTACCCACAAAGGGAAGCCCATCAGACTAACAGCAAATCTCTCTGCAGAAACCCTACAGGCCTAGAAGAGAATAGGGGCCAATATTCACCATTCTTAAAGAAAAGAATTTTCTACCCAGAATTTCATATCCAGCCAAACTAAATTTCCTAAGCGAAGGAGAAATAAAATCCTTTACAGACAAGCAAATTCTGAGAGATTTTGTTGCCACCAGATCTGCCTTACAAGAGCTCCTGAAGGAAGCACTAAACATAGAAAGGAACAACTGGTACCAGCCACTGCAAAAGCATACCAAATTGTAAAGACCATCAACACTACGAAGACACTGCATCAACCAACAGACAAAATAACTAGCTAGTATCATAATGAGAGGATCAAATTAACACATAACAATATTAACCTTAAATGTAAATAGGCTAAATGACCAATTAAAAGACACAGACTGATAAATTGGATAAAGAATCAAGACTCATCAGTGTGCTGTGTTCAGAAGACCCATCTTATGTGCAAAGACACACATAAGCTCAAAATAAAGGGATAGAGGAATATTTACCAAGCAAATGGAAAGCAAAAAAAAGCAGGGGTTGAAATCCTAGTCTGTGATAAAACAGACTTTAAACCAACAAAGATCAAAAAAGATAAAGAAGGGCATTACTTAATGGTAAAGGGATCAATGCAACAATAAGAGTTGACTATCCTAAATATATATGCATCCAATATAGGAGCACCCAGATTCATAAATCAAGTTCTTAGAGACCTACAAAGAGACTTTTACACTCCCACAAATAATACTGGGAGAATTTAACACCCCACTGTCAATATTACATCAACGCGACAGAAAATTAACAAGGATATTCAGGACTTGAACTAAACTCTGGACCAAGCGGACCTCATAGACATCTATAGAACTCTACACGCCAAATCAACAGAATATACATTCTTCTCAGCACCACATAGCATTTTTGATGTAAAATTGACCATATAATTGGAAGTAAACACTCCTCAACAAATGCAAAAGAATGGAATTCATAACAGACTCTCAGACCACAGTGCAATAAATTAGAACTCGGGATTAAGAAACTCACTCAAAACTGGACAACTACATGGAAACCGAACAACCTACTCCTGAATGACTACTGGGTAAATAACAAAATTAAGTCAGAAATAAATAAGTTCTTTGAAACCAATGAGAACAAAGACACAATGTACCAGAATCTCTAGGACACAGCTAAAGCAGAGTATATAGGGAAATTTACAGCACCAAATGCCCACAGGAGAAAGTGGGAAAGATCTAATCAACACCCTGACATTACAATTACAAGAACTAGAGAAGTAAGCACAAACAAATTCAAAAGCTAGCAGAACACAAGAAATAACTAAGATCAGAGCAGAAATGAAGGAGATAGAGACACGAAAAACCCTTCAAATAATGAATCAATCCAGGAGCTGGTTTTTTGAAAAGATTAACAAAACAGACCACTAGCTAGACTAAGAAAGAAGAGAGAGAAGAATCAATTAGACACAACAAAAGAATAACAAAGGGGATATCACCACTGATTCCACAGAAATACAAACTGCCATCAGAGAATGCTATAAACACCCCTACACAAATAAACTAGAACATCTAGAAGAAATGGATAAATTCTTGGATACATACACCCTCCCAAAACTAAACCAGGAAGAAGTCGAATCCCTAAGTAGATCAATAACAAGTTCTGAAATTGAGGCAGTAATTAATAGCCTACCAACAAAAACAAAGCCCAGGACCAGAACTAGAAATACCATTTGACCCAGCAATCCCATCACTGGGTATATACCCAAAGGATTATAAATCATTCTACTATAAAGTCACATGCGCACGTATATTTATTGCAGCACTATTCACAATAGCAAAGACTTGGAGCCAACCCAAATGCCCATCAGTGATAGACTGGATAAAGAAAATGGGCACATACACACCATGGAATACTAAGAAGCCATAAAAAAGAATGAGTTCATGTCCTTTGCAGGGACATTGATGAAGTTGGAAACCATCATTCTCAGCAAACTAACACAGGAACAGAAAACCAAACACCGCATGTTCTCACTCATAAGTGGGAGTTGAACAATGAGAACCCATGGACACAGAGAGGGGGAACATCACACACGGGGGCCTGTTAGGGGGTGAGGGGCAAGGGGAGGGATGGCATTAGGAGAAATACCTAATGTAGATGACAGGTTGATGGGTGCAGCAAACCACCATGGCACACGTATACTTATGTAGCAAGCCTGCACATTCTGCACATGTATCCCAGAACTTAAAATATAATAAAAAATAAATAAATAAAATAAAAAGAGAGGCCAGGCGCGGTGGCTCACGCCTGTAATCCCAGCACTTTGGGAGGCCGAGATGGGCGGATCACGAGGTCAGGAGATCAAGACCATCCTGGCTAACATGGTGAAACTCCGTCTCTACTAAAAAATACAAAAAATTAGCCGGGCGTGGTGGCAGGCGCCTGTAGTCCCAGCTACTCGGGAGGCTGAGGCAGGAGAATGGCGTGAACCTGGGAGGCGGAGCTTGCAGTGAGCCGAGATGGAACCACTGCACTCCAGCCTAGGCGACAAAGTGAGACTCCGTCTCAAAAATAAATAAATAAATAAAAAATAAGTAAAAACTAAAAAGAGAAATTCTGCCACACATGACAATATTAATGAACCTAGAGGACATTATGCTAACTGAAATAAGCCAATCACAGCAGGACAAATAGTGCATAATTCCACTTAAATGAGGTATATAAAATAGTCACAGACATGAAAAAATAGAGAGTAGAATGTGGTTTTCAGGGCTGAAAGGAGGGAGAAATGGGCAGTTGTTGTTCAACCAGTATAAACTTTCAATTGCATAAGATGAAAAAATTCTAGAGATCTGCTGTACAAGACTATGCCTATAATGAACAATATCAATTTTAGATTGTAAAATTTCTTGAGGGTAGATTTCATGTTAAGTGTTCCTACTACAATTGAGAAAAAGAAAGAAAGAGAGAGACAGAGATAAAGAGGGAAGAGAAAGAAGACAGAAAGAAAGAAAAAGAAGAAGGAAGGAAGGAAGGAAGGAAGGAAGGAAGGAAGGAAGGAAGGAAGGAAGGAAGGAAGGAAGGAAGGAAGGAAGGAAGGAAGGAAGGAGAAGGAAGGGAGGAAGGGAGGAAGAGGAGAGAAGATTGACTCACCTTGGGTTTCTTTCTTTCATCTCCTATATCCAAATCTTGAGTGATTCTTATAAAAAAATTATTTTTACTTTGAAAATTTGCATTATTCAAAGCCTCATCGACTTTTAGTCAGACTACTGAAACAGCTTTCTAACTACTTTTCACCACTTCTTATCTCACCCCTTCTCAAAAGATATCAAAACTGCCAGCAATTTTTAAGTCCCATCATGTCTCTCACCTGGAGTTAAGATTTTTAATGATTCTTTATTTTCTATAAAGTTCAAATTCTTTAATATGGAATGTTAGGTCTTATATAATTTGTCTATCCATCTCTCACTACTTCAATAACTCTTGGTTCTGCAATGGCAAAAAAATAATTTAGATCCCTAAATATGTCATGATCTGTGCCCTTTCACACACTGCCCTCTCTTCCTAAAGTGACCTTTTCTACCACATGCACTGGAATGCCTAGAAATTAATATTTATTTTCAAAACTCAGCATAACCACTACCACCTAAAAGAAGCTTACTTTCTCCTCTTCCTTTCCCTGAAGACAGAATTAATCACTCCTTTTGTGTGCTGCTTATATATTTTAGACTTAATTCTATCATTGTATTAAGTAGATTCTGTAATTGTTTACATATCTATGTTCATTATTTGAATGTGATATTAAAGTCAAGTGTATTGTATCTATTCCTTTCTTATTCACCTATGTCAAGTACTGTAAACTGTGACCATTAACAAATCTGTATTGAATGAACCAATGCCTACTTGCTTGCAAGCATGATAAATCAACTGATTAATGCCATTGCAGTTTCAAGCTATCCGACTTGCCTGAGTTCTCTGTAACTGGCAATCATCTTGATTCTCCTTTGGTATATTCTTAGTCTTCATATAGCAACTGGATATCATCAGAGAGATAATTATTTTCTTCATATAGGAAAAGTAAAGTTAGATTTTTCCCATATCATAACTGCAGGACTCAATATTAACTCTCTATTAGAATCATTTTGGAAAGCCTTTCAAAGAACATTCCAATATCTAAATCCTTACCCCAGAGATACAGTTTATCCTTATTGGGACTCAGGCATTATATTGTAAAAGCTTCCCAATGATTTTAATGCACAGTCAAGGAAGAGATCCACCATTAATAAATTTTAGAGACACTAGTGGACATTTAAATTACAAAGCATTGGATAAATAACCCTTCTCAGATACAACAGCAGGTCTGAACAGAGAGAAATAATGCCAAAACCTAAATACATACACCCCATCTGTGTGCTAAGAGGTGCAACACCTTTTCACAAGTGTCATCTCTTCTATCCTCTATTCCCCTCTGAATGGTCTTCACTATTTATCCTTTACTGATCTAATTGGTAAGCCAGCCAGGTGGAGAAATGGAAAACCTATCTATTCTGGCACATTTTCACCTGACAGTTGGTAGACAGCAATTTGGTTCTGACCTGAATGAACACAAGTGGTAAACTAATCACTGGTGTGAATAGTTCCCAGCCACTGCCCAAATAGAGCTCCCTTGGAGTGGACAGTGGCATAAACAATTAATCCAAATAATCTATTTTCTATAAGCATGAGAATCTATGACCATGATGGTCAAATAGTGCATTTTAATCCATATATGTTATTCTCAAATTCCTCCAAATTTTCTGTCACCTACAACTGTAAGAGAAGCCATTAATAAACTGCAAATTAAATGGGTCTGTAACTCTGTCTTCTTTCTCTGCACTTATGAAGCAGTGAAGAAAAAAAGTTTAAAAAAGCAAAAAAGAGAGCAATATTCGAATTCTAATGTAACCGTAATGGGGAGGAGAGAGGAGAAAAAGAGAGTTGGAGAGGGATGGATAGGGAGCAAGAATCATAAACTTTATATCAGATTATAGCCTATGTAGAAATACATGTAGACATCTTTGCAATTAAGAAGTTTAAGCCAATATGAATAAAATAAATCTTAAAAGACCTTAGGGGGAAATTTAACAACTGGAAAGATTATGGAGGTTTTAAAAATATATGTTTGAAACCCTGTGCTTCAGTATCAGTGATTCTTTTACCAAAATTACACTTGCAGAGTGTATGCCTGTGTGTGTATCAAAAAGTCTTAAATCTGAGAAGAACTTATAAACTTAGTGAATTACAAATTGAGTAATTAAGATTAAAAATATTCTGAGAGGAAAAATTGGGGGAAATGGATTTCATTAATAAATTATTTTTTAATGGTAAAGCGTTGTACTATAATGGACTAACCAGCCTACAATATCTCTCTCCAAATGCATACAATATTTTTTCAGTGCGTATTTATTAAGCACTTGCAGTATGACAGGTACTATTCAAGGTGTTAGGGACATAGAGATAAGCAAAACAGATATGGTCCCTTTTCCTGTGAAATTTACACTCTGGTTTGGGAAGGCAATGAGAGACAACAAATGAATAATTTTGGATAGTAATAAATGTCACAAAAAATCTGAAAAAATAATAAATGTTGCCTGATAATTTTATGTATGGTATACAGAAATTTGGCATTTCCAGGATAGACAGCTTTAGGTATATGGAGACATTTTAACAGCGTGTAGCTAGCAAGATATTGGGTGCTGAATCAGGAAAGGTTTATGGGTTATTTTATCCGTGGTGTAAGCATATAGCTTTCTATTTCTGGTTGCTGATATGTATTTATTTATTCCTCCTAGCCATACATACTGAAACACACAGAGTCATAGAATACTATAGTTTCCTTTTTGGGGATAGAACAGTTTTATAGCTTCAATTTATTACACAGAAAATATATGTACACACACTCAGATATCTCTAGAGATGGGTTAATTTGCATGATTCATAGTCTGTAGAGAGAGAAATCTCATGAAAGAGCTTCCTTAAAATACCCTGTTGACACACTGGAAATTCATATTGTTGATACAGTAAATATGTTGGCCTAATGTGAGCAAATGGGAAAATTTTCCACTTGTCATTTTGAAAATCTAACATCTATGCAGCTATTAACAAAAAGCAAGGTTGGATTTTTTAATCTGAAAAACTTTTTTTAAACCTAAGCAATTTTGAGTCTTATATGACGCTTTCTGTTGGTACATGCATGCTGGGAAGAGGAACAAGGAAAGAATATTAATATTACAAAGGGGTTGCTATGGAGATGTGGTCATCTTTTATTTCTTCAACATGTTTTGAAAATGCATGTACATTTTCAGAGAGATTAAGGAAAAAATCTGGTTAGCACATAGAATTTTCTTTCAGTCTCTTTTCTTCCAATCATGTGGAAGATAAGAATGAGGAAAATATTGCCTGTGCTCACAAAATTTCATACCTACTCTTCTCTTCAGTCTCTAACAAGAAGAATTACACCAGTTTTGAAACATTTACAATTTATAGATACGGAAAATGTCCTAACAACAGCTGGGTTGGAACTGGTTTATTATTACTTTGTAAAATTCAGGTATGCAAAATAGAACATAAACTTTGATAGTTAACAGCCTCTCCATCACCCTCCCAGAAAGTAAAAATAACATTTGCTTGTTTTCCTCAAGTTACGAGCAGTAGAGTCCACCACATAGCAAAGACATGAAAGAGGGAAGAATTAGTAGAACAGCATGGAATGAAAAAAACTGGTAAAAGGAACTCCAGATGGAGTGCTCCAGATGGCAAAGTAGTTGAAATGTAGGCCTAGGGGTGGCATGACTTTACCTACAGAGCTGTAACCCTCAGAATTTGCTAAAATATGCAGAGCTCAACAAATATATTAGAGACCTGATGTGCAGTGAGATATTTCTGCTTACCATTTCTTACAGGGAAACGATATAGGTGAGTAAACTATGGTGCAGTTGAGATGACAGAACTGTGAGTGCTAATCCCAGGACTCCCACAAGATTATTTTGGGACCTTGGTATGCAGGAAAAATACCTGTAAAACTTACTTGTTCCTCCCTCTTAATAGACTCAACCCTTGAGATCACTAGCAAGGTGAATGGTAGTAGACATTTCATAAACACTGATCCTGATAATGGCTGTTAGGGGAGACTCCTAAAGATAGGCCATTTAAAAGCAAAGTGATGCATAAATGTTGAACACTAGCTGAGTCTACCTCTGAAAAGAGAGTAAACGTATATTTTATGGGAGCTATGGAATAGGTAATAAGATGATTACATCTGGTTTGTAGCTAGCCAAAGAATGGGAAATACCAATTTTCCTGAGTATCAGTTTCATGACTATCATGTACATAGAGCTAGACTTTTTTCAATGCACATAGATAACCAAGTAGACAATATATTGAAAATGTCCTTTTGTAAAAAGAGTTCAATTTTGTCTGCTACTATAAACAGTAGTAGTAAAAATAGCAATTAATTTTATCTGTTGAAAATCTCATGAGTGAGGTACAAAAATAGGATACAAGGGACATAATTAAGAACTACGGAAAAGAGAAGTGAATTTTAAACAGATCTATACCATTGCCTTCACAGATCACAATTGTTTTCTTTTAAATAGCTTTATTGAGATATAATGAACATACTATACAATTTATTCACTCGATGTGCAAAATTCAAACATTTTTGTATATTCACAGGATTGTATAACCATCACCACAAAATCTGACCTTAAAACTTTTCTAGCTGGGCGCGGTGGCTCACGCCTGTAAACCCAGCACTTTAGAAGGCCAAGGGAGGTGGATCCCGAGGTCAGGAGTTCAAAACCAGCCTGACCAACATGGTGAAACCCTGTCTCTACTAAAAATACAAAAATTAGCCAGGCGTGGTGGCGCACGCCTGTAATCCCAGCTACTCAGGAGGCTGAGACAGGAGAATCACTTGAACCCAGGAGGCAGAGGTTGCAGTGAGCCGAGTTAGTGCCATCACACTCCAGCTGGGACAACAGAGTAAGACTCCATCTCAAAGCAACAACAACAACAAACATTTTCTTTCTCCCTAGCCTCCTGCCCTTTAGCTGTCACTCCACATTTGCCCACTCTCACCCCCAGTCCTAGGCAGTGAGTATTCTTATTTCTATCAGTGAAGTTGCATATTCTGAACATATCCTACAAACGAAATAATATAATATGTGGTCTTTTGTAACTGGTTTCTTTTGCTTGGCATAATATTTCCAAAATTCATCTGTGTTTAGCATACATCAGTACTTTTCCTCTGCATAGGCCAATAATGGCCTATTTTATGGATTTAACACACTTTATCCAATCATCAGTTGATAGACACATGAGTCATTTACACTTTTTGGATATTATGAATAATATGAATAATGCTGTTATGAACACTTACATACAAGGTTTGTGTGGATCTATGTTTTCATTCTCTTGGATATACATAGCTGAGTAGAATTGCTAGAATTGAATTATTATCTGTTTAAAAGGTAAAGAAACTGCTGAAATGTTTCCCAAAGCAGCTGCATTTACCTTCCCATCAGCAAAGCATGAGAGTTTCAATTTCCCAACATCCTCACCAACCTTTCTCATTATCTTTCTATTTGATTTTATTTTTACTTTCAGCACTTTGGTTATGACTTGCAATGCTTCTGACCTTCATAGTTTCTGAGAAGTTAATTCTTCATGTTATTGGACTTCCCTTGTACACGATGAGTTATTCTTCTCTTGCTGCTTTCAAGATTTGCATCTATCTTTCAACATTTTGACAACAATGTGTCCGGTTATCTATCTCTTTCCATCTGTCCTACTTAGATTTTGTTGAGATTCTTGGAAGTTAAAATTAATGTTTTTCTTCATATTTAGGGAATTTCCAGACATAATTTGTTGATATTTTTTTCTATCCTTTTCCTCTTACCTCTGCTACACTCATTACACATATTTGTGTGTGTGTGTGTGTGTGTGTGTGCTCAATAGTACCCTATATTTCCTTAAGGTTTTTCTTAATTATTTTTCCTCTCTGTTCTTCAGATTGCCTAATTTCTATTGATCTACCTTCAGTTTGCTGATTCTTTCCTCTGCCAGCTAAAATTTTTCATTTGGGTTTTTTCTTTTTTTTACTTTTCAACTCCAAAATTCAATTTGCTTCTTTTAAATATTTTTTCTCTTTATTGATATTCTCTGTTTAATACGGCATCATCATTAGACCTTCCTTTAATTCGTAAACATGACTTCTTTTAGTCTTTGAATATCTTTATAATAGTTTTTTTGAAGTCTTTGTCTGCTAAATTTGCCATCCTACCATCAGGATGTCTTCAAAGGCAGTTTTTATTGCCTGCTACTTTTTCCTGTGTTTGGGTTACATTTTCCTGTCTCTTTGCATATCTGATAATTTTTTTATTGAAAGCTAGACATTTTAGGTATATTTTTAGCAAATCTGGATACTGAATACTGCGGGGGGGGGGCATTGTGCTTGTTTGCTGGGTCGTTTGCTTATTTGATTAATTACTTAATTAAACTAATTCTGCAAATTCTAATTCCCTCCAGGTATGCAGCCTCTGATGTCCCTGAACAGATTTCTTTCCCTTGTTTTAGCTCTTGGCCTCATTCCCTAGGGGTCATCCTTGGGTTGGCATAAGCCACTTACTCATCAAGGGCTGTGTGGCCTAGAGGCTGATATCAGAGTTCAGGGAGTTTATATTTGTTGCCTGTGTTTTGCCACAGACAAGTAACTTGCAAGTTATCTTTCCAGGCCGGGCGCGGTGTCTCACGCCTGTAATCCCGGCACTTCGGGAGGCTGAGGCGGGTGGATCACGAGGTCAGGAGATCAAGACCATCCTGGCTAACACGGTGAAACCTCGTCTCTACTAAAAAAATACAAAACCTAGCCAGGTGCGGTGGCGGCTGCCTATAGTCCCAGCTACTTGGGAGGCTAAGGCAGAAGAATGTTGTGAACCCGGGAGGCGGAGCTTGCAGTGAGCAGAGATGACACCACTGCACTCCAGCCTGGGTGACAGAGACTCCGCCTCAAAAAAAAAAAGAAAGTTATCTTTCCAAACTTTCTCAAGAAGGAAGTAGCTTTGGGGGCACATACAGTCACACAGACTGACTGGAATTAGTGTGATTCTATTTCACATTTATCCTCCTAGGAGCAGCTCCCAGGTCAGAGCATGTTATTGTTTGATTTGTGTTTGATCAGAGGCTGTCCTTAAGTCCCTATGACAGTGAGCGCTCTGCCTTGTGTTGATGGGCCTGTGCACTTTGTGGGGATGCTTCCAAGTCTTTAAATATCCTGCTCGGATTGTTTCTGAAAGCACATGTGCACAGCCTTCCTACCCCAAGAACTGACTATGATCCCAAGAGGGCTCTTTTTGGTTATCTCTTTCTCTGTCGCTCTCTATTAAACCTTTGGTTGCTCTGCCATTTTGCATATTTCATAGAGCTACTAGTCTTTTTAAATTGCTTTCCACTAAGATCTCCGTAATTTTTTTAAAAATGCCCTTAGTCATAGAATTCTCTATGCTCTGTTCCAAATAAAGGCAGTTTCCTGGGGAAGAGATGAGAGCTCCTTGTCTTTATGGCCTGCCTTTCCTCCCGGGTGGAACCCTTGTACTATTTCACCAGAGCTGGAGTAGGGACATACTTTTTCAAGAGTACATTCTGTTGTGATGAGGGGAAGGGCAGGGTGGCTGCCACTATTTTCTTAGCTTGCCCCACTGATATGGAACTTTCACCCTATAAGTTTGTTGGGGCAAGGTTGATAGGGGTCCCAGTAGTTTCAGCCTGTTGCATTTGGGGTTGAGCTTCATCTTTATGAGTAGGTACTGGGTAGGGAAAGGAAGATCTATTTCTCTAAGCCACATCTGCTTGGAAGAGAACTTCTCCAACAGTGGACTAGGATGATGGTGAGATGTAGAAACCATGGCCCGAGACTGGGAGGCTGGAGGAGAGGGAACCCCTCTCTTCTTGGTTGCAGTTGCCCAGAGAAGAGCACCTGGGGTAGCACCTCTGTAACATGGAGCTAGGGGTGGAAGTTAAATGGACACAACCTTGTGGCTCAAATGCCACAGCCTCTCACTGTTTCATTCAGTCTATGGCTTTAGGACAATTTCCAGGGACTTTAAGTTATTGTTGTTTTGCTGGGGAAAGTGTTCCTCAAGCACCTTACACTGCCATCCTGGAATTTCCATGTCCTTCACATTACACAGCTTGATATTTAGCCAAGTAGCATAAATATGTTATTCTGAATGACATCCCCCTTTTAAATTTCTTTTCCCACTTTACAAGGTTAGGAGTACTAAATGAGAAGAATGGCAGAAAAAGTATCCATGTGGAATACATTGTATTTTATTTTAGTTTTTTATTATACTTTATGTTCTAGGGTACATGTGCACAACGCACAGGTTTGTTACATATGTATAGGTGTGCCATGTTGGTGTGCTGCACTCATTAACTCATCATTTACATTAGGTGTATCTCCTAATGCTATCCTTCCCCCTTCTCTCCACCCCACAACAGGCCTCGGTGTGTGTTGTTCCCCTTCCTGTGTCCAAGTGATCTCATTGTTCAATTCCCACCTATGAGTGAGAGCATGCGGTGTTTGGTTTTCTGTTTTTGTGGTAGTTTGCTGAGAATGATGGTTTTCAGCTGCATCCATGTCCCTACAAAGGACATGAACTCATCCTTTTTTATGGCTGCATAGGGAATACATTTTAATATGCTGATAACTTCCATGACCACATACGCTTTACAAATAGCACTGACATATTCTCAGTCAGATACAGGAATCAAAACTATTTCAGAATCAGGCTTTGTCTATGAAGGCCCCCCTGACTTCTGGACTTCTAAAACCTAGTTAGGCAGCAATGACATTTATGCTTTTTCCCTAAGGTGGTTTACTTTTTAAAATCTGAGGTTCTTTCAATTTGATAAATACTTTCAAGAATGATAAAGCAAGTTCAGTTCTTTTTCTTTCTTTTATTTCCCTCTTCAAGAGAATCCGTTGAAAAGATATTAAATGTCTCTTAGGTGATAGGCATCTCCAGCTGGAATCAATATCCATAAATATTCAGGATATTTTCTGACTATTCATTAAAACAGTAGGCTACATTTCTGGCAGAATTAAAATACTTAAAATTGCCTGAAGGGGTTAAGCAGGTCTAAGTTTCTGCAAAGTGTTTGTTTACTCATTAAACTGTGTTGGCTGCCAAGCCTGGTAACCCAACCTTTATATTGACAGAGCACTATACATTTTCAAGGAGTTTGGCTACTTGTTATTTAAAGAAGAAAGTCATTCTAAAAACAATACAATATGGTTAGAAATGGCACAAATGAAATTGCACAGCAAAAGAAAAATCCAAGATTGGTTATTCAACGGGCAAGATCAACTCTAAATCGATAGTTCAAATGCAGCAATGTAACCTAATATAATAGCAAATATTATTCTGACTATACAAAAATAATTAGCTATAAACAGCATGGTTATCAAGAACCACCTCCAAATAATATGGGTATGCTGATATGTCCCATCTCTTATTCTACCAAATATTTGCCACTAAAAACTTGTGAATGTAATATTCGTTGGCAAAACTGTATGCTTCTCTATATTTTTAATTACATGATGTCATGTTTGCTGTTCTTAAAAAGGTTTTGTTTCCAATAGTCTTTTTCATGTTTTTACTTATGTTTTTACTTATTTCAAACGAGATTTTTGTGCTGTAAAAGAAAAGCTATTGAAGGAATGCTAACAATTATGGTATTAGCATTTTAATACTAATATTAAAATGTAACTGTTTTTTCCTCTCAATTGTCTAAGTTTCTGAAGAAATATTTTTAAATACACGGATATTAAGTAATGCATATAAGCACAAGTAGCCAGTAATTTTAACAGTAAAATATCAAATTTTTATGAGTTATGTAGTAAAAACTAAAATATACTTTGCAAAGGTCCCCTAGAAATGGAAATATCTGGAATGCTGAAATGGCTTTTCAGCTTTTCTGGCCTCTCAGATTCATTTGAATGAGACTTTACCTCAAGTCTCCAAATACTCTTTGAATCAGCACTATCTAAGAGAAATAAAATACAAGTTATAAATATAATTTTTAATTGTTTGGCAGTCATATTTTTAAAAAGGTGAAATTATTATTCATTTTTGCCATTTCTCCATGTAAAAATGGTTTCTTATTTAAAAAACCTAACTTACTTATAAGCTCAGTTTCTTGGAAAAAAAAATCACTAAAAATTTTTTGTTAGTCTTTTAATTCTAATTCTAACCAATTCATCAGTTCGTTTGTTCTGTTCTTTTAAAAATTATTTCAAGTGGCTAAACTCAATGATTCTTTTTGTTAGAAAAAATCTTATCAAATTCACTATAAATTTGTTGAAAATGTCTCATGTTGTACACTTTGTCCACAACAAAAAAAACTGCTCACTACTTTTACCTTTTAAGGAAATATACACAAAAATAAACGCGGTTTTTTGCTCTGCTGTGCCCTACTGAAATGCAATCCCATTCCTCATGAAATTTGTAACATGACTACTAATCTCTTTTTTTCTGTTTACTATTCTGGTGGTAGCATTTTCACTCAATGTTGCATCAGTAGTAAGCCTTCATTTAAAATGTAAAATGTGTTCAATCTGAATCAATCTATTAACAATGACTAGATGCATGCAGCCAACCTACACGTTAGCAATAAGGCAATAATATCTTATGCAATGCTACAGGTAAAGTGAAATATAAGTTTTACCAAAACAATAAAGTTGGTTTAATAGAAAAAAAAATGTTTTATACTACTTCAGTGTTGCAATTTAATTAAAATTATACAAAATTTTAAAAAATTTTTCATAAGTCACACTGGTTAGTGGTTGCTACAGTTTTAGATAAACACTTAACCAGATCTTACTAATTAAAACAGATACTCCTAATATTCCCAGGTAATCCCTGCATGCTATTTCTCAATGATTTTATCTACCCACAAGCAGCTTTGTTATCAGACCTGGCAACTGCCAAACCTCTGGTGCAGATGGACAAATTGGAGCCTGCAAAGGAATCCAGGGAGAATGACACATTGAGCTGTGGACATGGGGCCACGTAATGTTGCTGGGGTTGTCGTCTATAGAAAGCTGTTGCCTTTGTGTAGTTACTGCTTCTGTTAGTCAGCAGCCCAAGGTCCAGTTATGGGGCCTGAAGGTCATGACTGGGCAGCAGGGCCAGCAATCTGGATGATGACCTGGGGAGAGTGAGGACACACTAGAACCTGCCCTCACATCTGGGTTTATGATGCCACTCACAACACTGGCCTTCAGACATTAACGGCTACTGCTTCACTTCCACCTTCCAAATCTCACACAATCCAGGACCACAGAAGGGTGAGGGTTTGGAGAAACATCATTCCAGTGTGACCAAGTTGACACAATACAAACCATCACAGACACTATGCTCAAAATCTCCTCTAAAGCAGAAGAGTTGATGATTTTTTTTTCAAATCAGTGTTTGAAAAATAAAACCAGAATTCCAGTTTCAACTATGATAATGTGAATAGATTGAATGCTTACTTCTGACAGAAATTATACATAGAATGGTAGCAAAGTATTGAATTTATAATTCCCTCACTTGAAAACAAGTACAAATCATGCTTTTCTCAGTAAATATATAATTTTCTCAGTAAATATACAAAAAGACAATATTCTGACAAAAAGACAAATACTACCAATCTGAGAAGAAGTATTTCTAAATAATTTAACACTCCATTGGTTCAGGACACTGTCATTGAAGAAAGCAAACATTGTCTGTGGTGCACAATTCTTCCTATTTATTGCTACACATATGGGCAAATATGAGTTATTTCTATTTTCTGAGTAGTATAAAGATGCTAAAGCAGATTTAGGAAAACAATGTTAATACAGGATTTTAAAACAAGATTATATGTGAGAAGTGGTTCATCCTTACCCAGAGAGACATCTGATCTATAATTCACATACTTCTCAGAACAAGGTAAGTGTATTATTAAAGACCAGGCTTGTTAGTAATTATCTATCAGTATTTTTTTTTTTTTTTTTTTGCAGGAATGCAATTTCAGGGAAATAATCTGAAGGTTACTTCCACTCCCATAATCAAGGTAAACCCAGACCATTTTAGGTTTCCATTTACCCTAAGGCTAACAACTGGAAAGTTATGGACCCTTTAAACTTTCAAATGGTCAGAGGATTTAGAAAAGTTCACATGTGGCTTCAACCAGTAAAAAGTTTCTTTCAATTCTGCTCTTTGGCTGGAAGAACAGTCAACATTAATGAAATGATTTGTTAGATTAACTGTGTAAAGTAGGCTAAAAATACAATCTCTTTTTCCCTTGGTGGAAATTCCTTCATCCAAGTCTGTTGTAATCCCTTCATACTCTCCTCCAAGCACCCACCAGAATGCATGTCCCAGTACACCAGGAACAACTTCTGGCACACTATAAAGAATGATTCCAGTTGCGAGCAGAAGATACCAGGGCTTTTCATGCAGAAAGCCTGATTAGAGAGACAAACAGTATTCGCAACCTTCCTGGAAAGGAATCAGAAGGAGAAACTACTCCCCAGCAAGCAAGCATAGACCATTTCTAATAAAAAAGAGAAAGTGACTCAGGTCATGAAGCTAAAAGCCCAGAGGGAGCCAAGAGCCACAGAAACCCACTCCCGGTAAGTCAAATGGCAACCTAGCTAGAACTAGAGATATATGCCTATCTACCTCTCAGAATTTGCTTGGAACTAGTGACTGCTATGTTTCTCCTGTTCTCTCTCACTGTCTCTGCCATCCAGTACCCTACTGAATAGGTGTATCTGTTACGGCTATTCTGTCCCCATCTCGCCACTCATTGGGTGTGTGGAAGGCAACTAACTTATCTCTTTAGTTCACAGATTTTCCAATTGAAAGAAACCATATTTGTCTCATCCTTACCTGGAACTGATTTGAATATCAAGATTCTAGACCTCAAGCCTGAGCCTAATCCCAGAATGGGCTGAGACACTGAGACATCTTGGGAAGGTGGAAGTATATTCTCCAGTTGTTAAGAATATGGATTATGGTGAGTATACTGGATGAAGAGAGAGCAATTAGGAACTATTACAATACCCCAGCAAAAAGTATCTATTATTGCATATATTAGGAAAATGTCAGTTGTCTTAGAGAGAAGTGGAGAGATTCAAGATATATATAGAAGGTAGAATGGGCAAGTTTTGAAGGCTGATTGGATGTCAGGGTTGAGAGAAAGGCAACATTTTTGAACGACATTACTTTGAAGTTTACATCTTACACAACTGAGTGGATAGTGATCCCAATTCACTATAAAATATGGGAGAAACAGGAGGTTCATTGAGGAGAATGAGGGTTCACTTTTAGACACTGAATTTAAGGTGCTTATGGAACATTCAAACAGAAATATCCAGAGTATGGTTACAAACACTGGTTTAAAGCTCAGGAGAGATCTGAGTGAAAGATACAAATTTTAGGCTAACTGTAATTACTGAAACAATGAAAATGGATGATAGAGGCTAGTGGTAATGTATAGCATGCTAAAAGAATAAAGCCTAGAGTTGAATCCTGATAAACACTAGAACTTAAGAGTAAGGCAGAGAAATAGAAGGCAACAGAGAGTAAAAATAAGCAGTCACAAAAGTAAGTGCAAAGTTGTAAGACTGCAGTGACAGGGAAGGTAAAAGTGTTTTGTGAAAGCAAAAGTGGTAAGCTCTCCTTGCTCCCTGAGAAGCAGGAGGAGATATGACGACAAGGTTAGAGGAACTGCACTAACTAGGAGGAGAAATAAATGTCCATGGTAGTAAGAGGTATGAGAGAGGTATGGGTAAATTTATCTGATACTTTCAACTTTCCCCCTTAAACAAGTATTAAAATAAATAAACATGGAGACCAAGACTGAAAAATTTCTGAGCAATCGAATCTAGTCAGGCCTGTTAAGCAACTTTAACCTTGCTCAATACGCAAACATAAGTGAAACTTAACTTGAGCTATTTATTGTGAATGCGTGTATTAAAGAAAAACAGAAACTAAACTCAATCAATTGGAAGCAGCCAACAAAATTATAATTATATAACTCAGGACTATCCAACAGCATAGACCAAATAAGGCAAATGTATAGCTGTAACCAATCAAATATCTTCTTTGCTTTACTTCTGTATTCATTTCGTAAAAACCTCCCTCTTGCATTTTCCTGGTGGATCTCCTGAACCAATTATTGTCTGGAACGTCCCAATTAATGAATCATTGTTTGCTCAAATAAACTCTTTAAAAAATTTACTGTGCCTCAGTTTACCTTTTTAACACAGGGGTTATTTTTATATTTTAATAATAAATGAAATGGAAGTAAAGTTTGAACAAGTACAGATGATTTGATAGAGTTGCTACAGAGAATGGGAGAGAGAGTCAACCAACCAGAAGACTTTGGAGAGAATTTGAGAGTTTAGTTGAGACTGGAGATCATAAATGTATCCTTTCACCTATCTGCCATGGAGAATAAGTGTTGATTACACTTAGCAGTAGGCAGGTTAATGTAAACTTGCAAAGGCAGTTTCAACGAAGTGTGAAGGCAGATACCATGGTTAGGAGTATAAGCTCTGGAACCTGATTTTTGGGCTTCGTAGCCTAGTTCCAAATCTCAGTTGTGCCACCTTAAGCAAGAATTTTAACCATATTTTCCTTTAGCTTTTTTCATATGTGTAATGAGGATAACACAAAAGTTACCTATGGAGTGGTGAAGATTAAACTAGACACTACATGCACAGAGACTAGAATAATGTTGGGCATGTAGCAGGTGCTCAAAAATGTTAACTATTTATAATAGTATTGGCATTAAATATAGTATTAGTTTTAACATGGAATTAGTATTAATATTAATACTATCTATGTAGAAGAAGAGTGGATGAAGTGATAGGTCATGAAATCTAACCTTGCAAAGATGGGAAGTTACTACAGAAAGCAGCCGATGCTTTGAGGCAAAGGAAAACATTCAGTGGACATGGGGTTCAACCCTTAGATTCAAGATTATATTTAGTTTGAATAACTGGCTGAATAACTGAGTTTAGTGCAAAATACGAAATCACGGTCAGAAGACTACAGCTGGAAACTGATTATACCAAATGTGAAAGCTTTGCAAGTGTTGGCAAGGTTCAAGGTGTGGTCCTGGGAATGGGTAGCTGAAGGGGAGAAGGGAAAGGATATTGGAAACGAAGACGTGAAAAGCACTGGATGCAATATCTACCCAAGATCCTGTGGTCAGAAGGCTATTGGGATGTGAATGCATATGACCAAAGGAGAGAGGGCAAATATATTGTATCTAGGAAAGCAAATTGGATGTTTTTAAAAAACTACTTAAAATATCAATTCTAAAATGTATTGTGATTTTAATTATTAATATAATCATACCCTTCAGTTAATGTATTTTACCACAGAGGTGCTTCATAAATATTTTATAGATTCTAAATTTTTAATTAATCTATTCCTCTACTCAGTCTATTAAGAATGCTTTTTAAATCCTTGAGAGTTAAATCTCTAGCCTTGCCTAGAAATGTATTGTGATGTTTTGCTTTTATGGCTAGTAATTTCTTCCATATATTTTCATTTATTCACACATATTTATTGAATGCTTATTATGTGTGAGCATTATTCCAGGTGCTATGCGTACATCAGAGAACAAATTACACAGATCTCTATCCTCTTGGAAGTTAGGTTCTGTCAGGGAAGATAAACACAATTATAAATATAATAAATAAGTCTAAGAACTTTTAGAAGGTGGTAAGTGCTATGAAAAAGGAACACACAGAACAGAGTTAAAAAAAAAAAATCCAGATGAAGGAATAGGTGGGCGAATACAGTTTTTAAATGGGGTGGTCCAGGTAGGTTCCACTGAGAAAATGCCCTTTGAATAGATACCTGAAGGAGTCTTGTAGCACTCAAAAGGAGATCCATTTAATTATCTAGTCTTGCACTTTACGGACGAAAATCTATTTGCACCTCACAATGTCAAATGTGGTTTGAGGAATAACATCTACCCCCATAAACATTCTCATTTTTTGACTTATTTTTTATTTCTTATATTCTTCACTTTGTTACTTTGTTTCTTTTTGTTCTGTCGCCCAGGCTGGAATGCAGTGGCGTGATCTCGGCTCACTGCAAGCTCTGCCTCCCGGATTTACGCCATTCTCCTGCCTCAGCCTCCCGAGTAGCTGGGACTACAGGCGCCTGCCACCATGACCGGCTAATTTTCTGTATTTTTAGTAGACACATGGTTTCACCCTGTTAGCCAGGATGGTCTCGATCTCCTGACCTCGTGATCCGCCCGCCTCGGCCTCCCAAAGTGCTGGGATTACAGGCATGAGCCACCACGCCCAGTTGGTCTTCACTTTGTTTCTTGATACAACCAGCAAATGAAAATAAAGAATGCTGATTAAATATTTTTTATCTTGATTCGCTAGAAATACCTTATGCAAACTCAGATGTAGAATAACTCAAATCCTTTTTTTCATTCTCTACTCCACTGAAGTTCAGAAGATGATTCTTGAACTTTTGAGCTAAATAGCATTTTCAATTGTTTGATGTAAATTTTAAATACAACCGTAGCATTCTCAACTGTTTGATGTAAACGTTAAACAAAACCATATTATCTAAGAGATGGATTTTATATAAATAAAAATCCAGATTTCTTCTTTGCCAATGACAGAATTGCTAATCTCGTAACATTTTTAGTAATTTGTTTTAAATAATATATGAAATATGCACTAAAAATCAAACGCTTGTTCCTTGTTTAATTTTGTATGGGCTTTCCTGTTTTATTCTTCTCCATCACATATATTTACCAGATACTTTTTAGAGATTGTGAGTCACCATGTTGTACACTAAAAGAGTTACAAGATTCTTAATAGGAAGGAAAGAAAGAATTTGTTTCTAAAAATTAAAATTTTGACAAGATATATATATATATATATTTTATTAGTTTAAATAATGTTGTCATGAAATATTAATGGCATATCTCCTGGAACTGAATCTAATTTTAGCTAATTGAGAAAAATCATTAGAAACAAATCCAGATATCTTTGATGTCTTCCCAAGAGCGTTATTTTATTCCCTTTTTCTTTTTTATTTATAACTCTTCTCATTTTGTTCCAATCCCTTTGAGTTCAAATTATATATTTACAAATAGCTTTCTTTCTGTAAAAATAAGACCACAGATCCACAACACTCTGCAGTTTGCTCTCTTCACTTCCACTGTAGACATTCTCCCTTTAACTATCCAACAAGTTCATTAATAAATAACATGCACTGGTTAATGTACAATAAAATGGTATGTCACTTTCATTTCACAAACTCAATTTCTATCCAAGGCACAAACACAATTAAAATTTTTTCTTAACATTTGAAGTTGAAATTTAATATTACAGAAGATAAATTTGACTATACCATTTTCTAAAAACGTGAGTACATCATACTCTTTTGCACTTTAATTTCTCCTACAAATATCACTTACTCATTTGGAAAGGATGTTCATTTTAGCATTGCTTCTAATATGGAAGTAATTTAATGCCTAGCTGTAGGTTATATTTACGTAAGTTATAATATGGTCCTAAATAAAAAAACATGTGTTATTCAAGTAATGCAGATGTTTGTGTGCCAGATATCAAAGGTTTCTGTGATATATTGTTAAGTAAAATCTATTCACCAATGTTTATTATCCCCTGGTTTAGTATTAATTCAATTTCATTTTTAAATTTAAAAAGAGTTCAGAAGAAATGCAGTGTTTTTCCCCAAAGAACTAACATTTGGCTCAATACCACATATAAAAATATTTGAAATCAAATTTCATGCTGAATTCTCATATGAAATTACAGTTATTTTATACACTATTCTGTTATATTTTTCTATCTTTGAAAGACATGGAAAATTATTTTAAGCACCATAATGTCTCCAAATGAACTTTGAAACCAAATTGTCAAATTTTTTTTTTTTAATGCTAGTTTTTTGTTGTTGTTTGGGAGCACTTTTAATTTATGAATTAATTTGGAGATTTATGACACATTTTCAGGAAGCTTTTTAAACCAAGAACAATGTATTTCTACTTAGTTGAGCCTTCCTTTTTGAAAGCTCATAAATAGAGTCAAAATGTTTTTTATTTAGATCCCTTAGATATCTTCTTAAATCTATTCCAATATATTTTATCTTTTACTATTTGAAATAAGATACCTTTTCATAGTTTCTAATGCATTGTTTTGCTTGTGTATATGAATGCTATTGATTTTTTAAACTTATTTTTTAGTTGACAAAAATTGTATACAGTTATGGTATACATTGTGGAATGACTAAATCAAGCTAATTAACATATCCATTACCTCGCATACTTATTATTTTGTGGTGGGAGTACTTAGCAATGTACCCTCTTAGCAATTTGCAAGTATATTTAAGCTATTGATTTTTTTTTTTTTTTTTTTTTTTTTTGAGACTGAGTCTGGCTCTGTCGCCCAGGCTGGAGTGCAGTGGCCGGATCTCAGCTCACTGCAAGCTCTGCCTCCCAGGTTTACGCCATTCTCCTGCCTCAGCCTCCCGAGTAGCTGGGACCACAGGCGCCCGCCACTTCGCCCGGCTAGTTTTTTGTATTTTTTAGTAGAGATGGGGTTTCACCGTGTTAGCCAGGATGGTCTCGATCTCCTGACCTTGTGATCCGCCCGTCTCGGCCTCCCAAAGTGCTGGGATTACAGGCTTGAGCCAACGCGCCCGGCCAGCTATTGATTTTTATATCAAATTTGTAACCAGAAATTTTAGTAAAATATTTTTTCTTTCATATCATGTACATTTACAACTAATTATTTAGAATTTTCTAGTAAATATTATATCAACTGCAAATAGTAATAAATTTGTCACTTCTTTCTCACTACTCACACTTTGCCTTACTCTAATCTTTTTTATTAAAATTTATAGAATGATATTAAATAGAAATAACAGTGAATAGCATTTCTTCCGCTAGACTTTAATAGAAATGAATCCACTGCTTCATCATTGAGAATGACCCTGGTTTTTGGTTTAATCTGTTTCTTTTTGATTGGATGTTTTTTAAAAATAAGAAACAGATATAAATCATATCAACTGCCTTTTCAGCATCTCTGGAGACAAATAGGATTTCCCCTATTGACTTATTAAATGATAAATTACAGATTTATTAATATTAAACTGTTGTTATATTCTTGATATGAAGTTTACTTGTCCATAATTCATTATTTATTTAATGTGATTATTTATCTGACATTTGGGATTCTTTGATAACACTTGTAAGTAAGCCTAGTCTCTAATTTTTCTCTGTTGTATTAGTTTGTCAGATCAACACTATGCTACTTACTTTTAAAAAATGAAGCATTTTTATTTTTCATTCTGTGTGCTTGAAACATTTTTAAAGCATCAAGGATATCTGTCTAAAAATGTTTGATAAAATTCACCTAAGAAGTCATCTGAGTCTGAAAACTTTTAAGGAAAGTAACCATGACCATTTTACTTTTTGCCATCTATGTTGTCTATTAAATTTGTATATATTTTCTTGTATAAGTTTTAGTAATTTATAATCCTCTGTAAATTTATTTACTTATTGCAGGTTTTTTAAAAATTCATTTGCCTAGAGTTGAATCAAGTCACCTCACTGATTTGGTAAATATATTTTGAAACTATAGTCAATCCTCCCTTCTCATACCACCACATTAGTGGAAATAAATGTGAACCAAGTAAAGCAAGAACATGATTCCAACATGACAATTTTAGTTAACACAGTGTAAAGCAAATAATTAAAAGAAAATGATAAAAGCAGCCAGAGGGGAAAGAGACATGTACAGGGAAACAAAGAATGATCATAGACTTCACATCCAGAATCCATCCATGCAAGCCAAAAACTGGACACCATTAAAATGTGCACCAACAAGTGAATGGATACACAAATTATGGTACATCTAAACAATGGAAAATTACTCAGGAACAGATTTCTCATGAATGCAATCATGTAGATACATTTCAAAGTCAGAATATTTTCCTTCTTTATGCTAAAAGAAAAAAAGTCAGCCAAGAAAGAATGCATTTGGTGTGATATCACTTATAGGGAATTCTAAATAATAAAACTAATTAACAGAAAGCAGATTGGAGGTTGTCTAGGGTCTGAGGTGTGTAGTATGAAAATCAAATGGCACAGGGAAGTTTTGGGGACAATTGAGATTTTTCTCTGTGTTGACTGTTAAAACTCATAAATTTGTACCCTTGAAATTAATACATTTCACTGTATATAAATTATTTTTTGATAAAGTGGATTTTTAAAATACAACAGGTAGACAGACAAGCCACTAACAGCAGTAAGATCTATAACTTAGCATCTGTGCAGGAGAAAGCATGGGAAGCAACAGAGAATCTGACAAATTTTAGAACCAAAAATTGCTATTAGCCAACAGGTACTCACTGTAAAGAGGCAGCCCAATTTGAAAATAACTTAAGAAAATGGAACGACCATTGTCCATTTGTGATAAGGGTGACTGCGGGAGACCCACAGTAAAATGTTCTGAAGGGTCTAGAGTAATCTAATCTCTGTGTGTCTCAAAACTATTCTGTCAGGACTGTCTTGCAGAATAGGACCTCATAATGAGGAATAATCAAAACTAGTGGTAACCAAGGCTGGGGGATGGAGGGATTAGAGAACTGTTCATCAAAGGATACAATATTTCAGCTAGAAAGGTGAAATAAGTTCAAGAAATGTATTGTGTATCATGGCAACTATGGTTAATAACAATATATTTTATAGTTGAAAATTTCTAAGAGCAGGTTTTGTGTTCTCACCATAAAAAATAAGTATGTGAGATAATCCATATGCTAAATAAGTTTGATTTAGCCATTCTGCAATGTATACATATATCAAACATAATATTGTACACCACAAATATATATACTTTTCATTTAAAAAATTAGAAAAAAGTAGTAATATTATTGGTATGAAGTTATACGTGTAATGTGGGAATTTTAATAAATGAACAATTGTCGGATACTTTCATCTCTGTGTTCTTAAGAACCAGGATTCTCAGAGTGGAAAAAAAATTAAAATATAATATAGAAGAGTTTGGGGAAAAGCTTCTTAATCCTCAATTTGAATTGACAATATCAAACTTATGCATAAATTACTTTATCTCTAATTCTTTTATCTCTAAATACATCATATCCTAGCTTTATCTAAGACATTCTAGAAACACTAACAACTTAGTAGCAACTTATTCCAGAGAGTTATCATAAAATACTATTTCCTATTAAAAGAAACCAGAGCTTCTTGGATACATGGTTGAATCCAGGCCTAGGTCAGGAAATACTCTGAATAAGCCTGGAACATTTTGACATACCAGACACCTAGCAAGTTTCCATAGACTACTCTGCTAAAAAAAACTCAGGAGCCAACTTAAACAGATTCCCACTAGCCAAAAAAGGGGGCAATTTGAGTTTGAGTTACAATAAGAATTACAATGGATTGAATATAAAAAAAAAGTTCAGTTCATCAGTTCATAATGACATACGATTTTTTTTAAAACTAGCTACTTTCTCAAGGTGATGACAGGAACTTAATTTATAATGTTGAAAATGGACAAATAAGATAAAAATGTTAAAAACATATACTTCCTTTCCTATATAAAATCACACTATCATAGAAGATGAGGAAGTATATCCTTATAAAAATCATCTAAATTAATAAATGCGAATGAAATGATAAAAATAAGAATATCACTATTTTGTCTTTGCCAATTAATTAATGGACTAGATATTGAGAATTAACGACTGGTAACTCAAAAAGGAAGGACAATCAGGCATTATGGACTTTCCGATGAAAAAACACACTACCATCTATACACAGTCTTTGCAAAGGGATCAAAACTGAGTCTGATTAGATTTCTGAATAAGGTTGCCAATTTCCAAAAAATGTAGAAGGCAGAGGAACCGGTGGAATTGCACCATTAGTCAACAACAAAATCCAGATGCAGGAAACTACAGGTAAAATGTCCCAGGTTCTTCATCAGATAAATTATGAGGAAAAGAAAAGGATAGTGGTAGAATATGAAATAAAAGTAGAACTACCATTTGATCTAGCAATCCCACTACTGGCTATCTACTCAGAGGAAAAGAAGTCATTATATGAAAAAGATACTTGCACATGCATGTTTATAGCAGCACAATTTGCAATTGCAAAAATATGGAACCAGCCCAAATGACCATCGATCAACCATTGGAAAAAGAAACTGTGAGATAGATAGATAGATAGATAGATAGATAGATAGATAGATAGATAGATGGATGGATGGAATACTACTCAGCCATAAAAAAGGAATGAATTAATGGCATTCGCAGCAACCTGAATGGAACTGCAGACTTTTATTCTAAGTGAAGTAACTCAGGAATGGAAAGCCAAACATCATAGGTTCCCATTCATAAGTAGGAGCTAAGCTATAAGGATGCAAAGGCATAAGAATGATACAATGGACTTTGGGGACTTGGGGGAAAGGATGGGTGGAGGCTGAGGGATAAAAGACTACAAATTCGGTTCAGTGTATACTGCTTGGGTAATGGGTGCACCAAAATTTCACATATCAGCACTAAAGAACTTACTCATGTAACCAAATACCACCTGTTACCCAAAAATCTGTGGAAATTAATACATATTTTACATATATGAAATATATATAATTTAATATATTATATATATCTTTTTATATATATATATATATAAAAAACTCTGTCTCTCCAAAAGATATCAACTTAAAAGTTGGCCAAGACTACACTACAGATTCTAGAAATTCACATTTGGATAATAAATACACAAAGAAATGCAAAAAAAAAAAAAGGCCGGGCGCGGTGGTTCAACCCTGTAATCTCAGCACTTTAGGAGGCCGAGACGGGCGGATAACGATGTCAGGAGATCGATACCATCCTGGCTAACACGGTGAAACCCTGTCTCTACTAAAAAATACAAAAAACTAGCCAGGCGAGGTGGCGGGCAGCAGTAGTCCCAGCTACTCCGGAGGCTGAGGCAGGAGAATGGCGTAAACCCGGGAGGCGGAGCTTGCAGTGAGCTGAGATCCGGCCACTGCACTCCAGCCTGGGCGACAGAGCGAAACTCCGTCCCAAAAAAAAAAAAAAAAAAGTAAAGTGGTTACCATAAACTTCAGGATAGTGGTTACACTTTAGGGAAGTAGAGGGCTATAAATGAGATAAGGCACATGTAGGAGATGCTGAAACAGCTTGGCAATGTTCTGTTTCTTAACCTGGGTAGTAGTTGTGAGGACAGTTTCCTGGGAGCTTGTTAGAAATGAGGCATCACAGGCCCCAGATCTACTGAAACAGAATCTGTAGTTTAATAAGATCCCCAAGTGGTTCTTATGTGTAATAAAATTTGAGAAGCAGTGTTCCATAGCATCCCCAACAGATTATTATTTAAATACTTCTGGTTACATTACAGTTAATATTTCCCAAATTGTTTATTCCAAGTCTGCTCATTACTAAACCCTTCTTACATTTAATGAACTGAACACTTTCTTCTTATAAATTTTCTCGATAGAAGTACAGCACAAATTGAGCATTTTCCACATGGTATGCATCTGTATTTCAAAACAGTCTTCTATTCCACAAGCTAGGCATCCTAAGTTGTTCAGTTATTCATTGTATGGACTGGTTTTCAGACCTTTTCACAATCTCATTATATTTTTGTGAATGCACAATATCCTTCCGAAAATGCGGCTATCCAATTGTCTAAGCATGTCTTAGACCCTTGCAATGTTATGTAGGAAGAATTAAATATTCATGAGTTTATTGTTATAAAATAACAACTCATATGTATACTTTTCATTTTAGAACAGAAAGAAAAACAAAGGTCCAATGTGACAAAAATAGTAAATGGCAAAACCTGATATTTTTATTGATCATGATCTGCACACTCTATTTTTTGATGGATACTTTTCTGCACCTTTGGATTATGATAGGCTTGGAGATAATTTAACATTTCCGAATATTTTGCATATGAACTTTTTTCTTTCTTGAGACAGTCTCTCTCTCTGTCCCCTAGGCTGGAGGGCAGTGGTGCTATCTTGGCTCAATGCAACTTCTGCCTCCCAGGTTCAAGCGATTCTCATGCCTCAGCCACCCAAATTGCTGGAATTATAGGCACACACCACCACATCCGGTTAATTTTTGTATTTTTAATAGACACAGGGTTTCACCATGTTGGCCAGGATGGTCTTTAACTCCTGACCTCAAGTGATCTGCCTGCCTCAGCCTCCCAAAGTGTTACATATGAACTTCTGTCAAGCCTGGATTATTTTCTTGACATATATTATTGATTTTTATTATTAAAATATAAATTTCTACACTTATTCACACTAAATATCATCTTATTGTGTAAATAAGGTTTTCTTTCTTATCAATATCTAGTCAATCATCATCAATAATGTTGTCAGGTAGGCTAGGCACGGTGGCTCACACCTGTAATCCCAGCACTTTGGGAGGCCGAGGCAGGCAGATCATGAAGTCAGGAGATCAAGACCATCCTGGCTAACACGGTGAAACCCCGTCTCTACTAAAAATGCAAAAAATTAGCCAGACGCAGCAGCAGGCGCCTGTCCCAGCTACTTGGGAGGCTGAGGCAGGAGAATGGCGTGAACCCGGGAGACGGAGCTTGCAGTGAGCCGAGATCATGCCACTGCATTCCAGCCTGGGTGACTGAGCGAGACTCCATCTCAAAAAATAAATAAATAATAAATAATGTTGTCAGGGAAAATCCTACCTTTGTACTTTTTGAAATTTTATGCTGGAAGTTTGGAATATAAACTTAGGACAATGTTTAGAAACCAGGCGTTAGCAGAGATCAGTAGAATAGTACATGAAATACATTGTTTATTGTTACATTTTAGTAAATGTACTCCACCTTTTTATTGAATAGCCAGCTTTTTAGTTATATCTTGTTTCTAATAAATAAAGTCTTCTATGTATTACCTCCACTTTTATCTAAAATTCAATAGAGGTGGGTGGGGAACTGATGGCAGGTGGAGCAAAAAGTAAACTTACTAGTTCAGGGAAGGGCATCTCATTTATTGAATAATTACTGTGTGTCAGACACTACAGATACCAAGACTAATGTAGTTCTTCTGTTAAAGAGCTCACAGCCGAGCTAATAGGGAAGCCACACATATTTACGAGTTAAGAGTACTATTCAATGTTCAAAATGCAATTGTGGTACAGAAGGGATAGCTCATTTAGCCTGGAGGATCAAAGTCGTGGCAACTATTAACAAGCAGTGAAAGTATAGTTTTTCCTTGAGACTATGACCTACTTTGGAATAAAACAGGAATTTGGCTACAACCACACAGAAGAGTGAAAAGCACCCAGGATGAATTAAATTTGAATCTGACTCTGTCACTTATTTTATTTTATTTTATTTTATTTTGAGACGGAGTTTTGTTCTTGTTGCCCAGGCTGGAGTGCAAAGGCATGATCTCGGCTCACCACAACTTCTGTCTCCCAGGTTCAAGTGATTTTCCTACCTCAGCCTCCCGAGTAGCTGTGATTACAGGCATGTGCCACCATGTCTGGCTAATATTGTATTTTTAGTAGAGACAGGGTTTCTCCACGGTGGTCAGGCTGGTCTCGACTCCCGACCTCAGGTGATCCACCCACCTGGGCCTCCCGAAGTGCTGGGATTACATGCATGAGCCACCACGCCTGGCCTACTCTGCCACTTTCCAGCTTTAGGATTTAGGGCATAATTTGAGTTCCCTCATCGGCAAAACAGAGATAATAATGCCTAGAATGTTGGGTTGTGGGAAATTAGACTTAATGCACCCAGTATGTTATTTGACACATGGTAGATATTTAAAACAACAATCGATATTGCTACTAAAGATAATAAACAAATGAACAAGCAAAAAAAAAAAGAAGAAGGAATGAGGGAATTAGCCTGAGACAGGTAATAATTTTGAAATGAAAGGCTTTATAAAAGTCTTACAGATCAGCTTTTCTTTCAGGGATGACTTATACTGGAGTTATAATTTAAATGCCCACTTTGTGATAATAAAGACACAGCACTTATTCTTAACCAGCCATTCAGACTTATTTAGAAAAGAATTTAGGATGGTGAGAAGGGGGTGAGAAGAGGTTAGGACATAGCTAGGCTAAGCTGCAATTGGGGTCTCTCAGGTGGACAACGGAACCTCAGGGAGGTCACAGGAAATCTGGCTGTTTCAATTCAAGTCCATCTGTGTTCACAAATTGCTCCTCTCCAAGTAAGCACTTTGCCCTGGGCCATCACACAATGGAAATTAGATTATTAAGAATGTAGGCTACTCAAACAACAAAAATAGCTGGCATTCTAAATCAGCTTTGTATTCACCTCAATTAAATAAAAGCCAAGCATTTGCGTCAGCCAAAGTTTGGTTGAGAAACACTGCTGCAATTTTCTACATTGCTGGTCCAATGTGAGCTGAGCACTCCAATGTCTTAATAAACTTCCATCCTGACATGCTGATAGTCTCTCCGATAAATGTAAATTAAAATGTGTATAAAGGAAGCAAAGTTTTAGAGAAGGAACCTCATACAGGCTGTTTTTGCTTAGCTCAGGCATTTATGAAAATAACGACAATTCAAGCAAAAAGATCAAAGACAAATCGCCTGGTGGTTGTCAGCCTTCAGGAGAATGCTGAAAATACTGCAAACTTCAAGAATGCTGAAAACAGAAACAGTTGTTTAGGTTGATTTCAAATTATACTAATAAGCCAAATAAAAGAAAAATCATCTCTCACCCTCATTAATTCCCATAGTCATTAATTTAAACTTGCATGCCCCCTTGCTACTTGCTTAGATTTTTTTATAGTACATCTTCTTGTATATAGGTCAGACTAAGCCTTATAAAATGTGAGAGAGAGGGGGGCGGAGCAAGATGGCCGAATAGGAACAGCTCCAGTCTCCAACTCCCAGCGCGAGCGACACAGAAGACCGGTGATTTCTGCATTTTCAACTGAGGTACTGGGTTCATCTCACTGGGGAGTGCCGGACGATCGGTGCTGGTCAGCTGCTGCAGCCCGACCAGCGAGAGCTGAAGCAGGGCGAGGCATTGCCTCACCTGGGAAGCGCAAGGGGGAAGGGAATCCCTTTTCCTAGCCAGGGGAACTGAGACACACAACACCTGGAAAATCGGGTAACTCCCACCCCAATACTGCGCTTTAAGCAAACAGGCACACCAGGAGGTCATATCCCACACCTGGCCGGGAGGGTCCCACGCCCACGGAGCCTCCCTCATTGCTAGCACAGCAGTCTGCGATATCGCAGCAAGGCAGCAACGAGGCTGGGGGAGGGGCGCCCACCATTGCTGAGGCTTATGTAGGTAAACAAAGCTGCTGGGAAGCTCGAACTGGGTGGAGCTCACAGCAGCTCAAGGAAACCTGCCTGTCTCTGTAGACTCCACCTCTGGGGACAGGGCACAGTAAAAATAACAAAAACAGCAGAAACCTCTGCAGACGCAAACGACTCTGTCTGACAGCTTTGAAGAGAGCAGTGGATCTCCCAACATGGAGGTTGAGATCTGAGAAGGGACAGACTCCCTGCTCAAGTGGGTCCCTGACCCCTGAGTAGCCTAACTGGGAGACATCCCCCACTAGGGGCAGTCTGACACCCCACACCTCACAGGGTGGAGTACACCCCTGAGAGGAAGCTTCCAAAGCAAGAATCAGACAGGTACACTCGCTGTTCAGAAATATTCTATCTTCTGCAGCCTCTGCTGCTGATACCCAGGCAAACAGGGTCTGGAGTGGACCTCAAGCAATCTCCAACACACCTACAGCTGAGGGTCCTGACTGTTAGAAGGAAAACTATCAAACAGGAAGGACACCTACACCAAAACCCCATCAGTACATCACCATCATCAAAGACCAGAGGCAGATAAAACCACAAAGATGGGGAAAAAGCAGGGCAGAAAAGCTGGAAATTCCAAAAATAAGAGCGCATCTCCCCCGGCAAAGGAGCGCAGCTCATCGCCAGCAATGGATCAAAGCTGGACGGAGAATGACTTTGACGAGATGAGAGAAGAAGGCTTCAGTCCATCAAACTTCTCAGAGCTAAAGGAGGAATTACGTACCCAGCGCAAAGAAACTAAAAATCTTGAAAAAAAAGTGGAAGAATTGATGGCTAGAGTAATTAATGCAGAGAAGGTCATAAACGAAATGAAAGAGATGAAAACCATGACACGAGAAATACGAGACAAATGCACAAGCTTCAGTAACCGACTCGATCAACTGCAAGAAAGAGTATCAGTGATTGAGGATCAAATGAATGAAATGAAGCGAGAAGAGAAACCAAAAGAAAAAAGAAGAAAAAGAAATGAACAAAGCCTGCAAGAAGTATGGGATTATGTAAAAAGACCAAATCTACATCTGATTGGGGTGCCTGAAAGTGAGGGGGAAGATGGAACCAAGTTGGAAAACACTCTTCAGGATATCATCCAGGAGAACTTCCCCAACCTAGTAGGGCAGGCCAACATTCAAATCCAGGAAATACAGAGAACGCCACAAAGATACTCTTCGAGAAGAGCAACTCCAAGACACATAATTGCCAGATTCACCAAAGTTGAAATGAAGGAAAAAATCTTAAGGGCAGCCAGAGAGAAAGGTCAGGTTACCCACAAAGGGAAGCCCATCAGACTAACAGCAGATCTCTCGGCAGAAACTCTACAAGCCAGAAGAGAGTGGGGGCCAATATTCAACATTCTTAAAGAAAAGAATTTTAAACCCAGAATTTCATATCCAGCCAAACTAAGTTTCATAAGTGAAGGAGAAATAAAATCCTTTACAGATAAGTAAATGCTTAGAGATTTTGTCACCACTAGGCCTGCCTTACAAGAGACCCTGAAGGAAGCACTAAACATGGAAAGGAACAACCGGTACCAGCCATTGCAAAAACATGCCAAAATGTAAAGACCATCGAGGCTAGGAAGAAACTGCATCAACTAACGAGCAAAATAACCAGTTAATATCATAATGGCAGGATCAAGTTCACACATAACAATCTTAACCTTAAATGTAAATGGACTAAATGCTCCAATTAAAAGACATAGACTGGCAAACTGGATAAAGAGTCAAGACCCATCAGTCTGCTGTATTCAGGAGACCCATCTCACACGCAGAGACATACATAGGCTCAAAATAAAGGGATGGAGGAAGATTTACCAAGCAAATGGAGAACAAAAAAAAGCAGGGGTTGCAACACTAGTCTCTGATAAAACAGACTTTAAACCATCAAAGATCAAAAGAGACAAAGAAGGCCATTACATAATGGTAAAGGGATCAATTCAACAGGAAGAGCTAACTATCCTAAATGTACATGCACCCAATACAGGAGCACCCAGATTCATAAAGCAAGTCCTTAGAGACTTACAAAGAGACTTAGACTCCCATACAATAATAATGGGAGACTTCAACACTCCACTGTCAACATTAGACAGATCAACGAGACAGAAAGTTAACAAGGATATCCAGGAATTGAACTCATCTCTGCAGCAAGCAGACCTAATAGACATCTATAGAACTCTCCACCCCAAATCAACAGAATATACATTCTTCTCAGCACCACATCGTACTTACTCCAAAATTGACCACGTAATTGGAAGTAAAGCACTCCTCAGCAAATGTACAAGAACAGAAATTATAACAAACTGTCTCTCAGACCACAGTGCAATCAAACTAGAACTCAGGACTAAGAAACTCAATCAAAACCGCTCAACTACATAGAAACTGAACAACCTGCTCCTGAATGACTACTGGGTACATAACGAAATGAAGGCAGAAATAAAGATGTTCTTTGAAACCAATGAGAACAAAGATACAACATACCAGAATCTCTGGGACACATTTAAAGCAATGTGTAGAGGGAAATTTATAGCACTAAATGCCCACAAGAGAAAGCAGGAAAGATCTAAAATTGACACTCTAACATCGCAATTAAAAGAACTAGAGAAGCAAGAGCAAACACATTCGAAAGCTAGCAGAAGGCAAGAAATAACTAAGATCAGAGCAGAACTGAAGGAGATAGAGACACAAAAAACCCTCCAAAAAATCAATGAATCCAGGAGTTGGTTTTTTGAAAAGATCAACAAAATTGACAGACCACTAGCAAGACTAATAAAGAAGAAAAGAGAGAAGAATCAAATCGACGCAATTAAAAATGATAAAGGGGATATCACCACCGACCCCACAGAAATACAAACTACCATCAGAGAATGCTATAAACACCTCTATGCAAATAAACTGGAAAATCTAGAAGAAATGGATAATTTCCTGGACACATACACTCTTCCAAGACTAAACCAGGAAGAAGTTGAATCCCTGAATAGACCAATAGCAGGCTCTGAAATTGAGGCAATAATTAATAGCCTACCAACCAAAAAAAGTCCAGGACCAGATGGATTCACAGCTGAATTCTACCAGAGGTACAAGGAGGAGTTGGTACCATTCCTTCTGAAACTATTCCAATCAATAGAAAAAGAGGGAATCCTCCCTAACTCATTTTATGAGGCCAACATCATCCTGATACCAAAGCCTGGCAGAGACACAACAAAAAAAGAGAATTTTAGACCAATATCCCTGATGAACATCGATGCAAAAATCCTCAATAAAATACTGGCAAACCGGATTCAGCAACACATCAAAAAGCTTATCCACCATGATCAAGTGGGCTTCATCCCTGGGATGCAAGGCTGGTTCAACATTCACAAATCAATAAACATAATCCAGCATATAAACAGAACCAAAGACAAGAACCACATGATTATCTCAATAGATGCAGAAAAGGCTTTTGACAAAATTCAACAGCCCTTCATGCTAAAAACGCTCAATAAATTTGGTATTGATGGAACGTACCTCAAAATAATAAGAGCTATTTATGACAAACCCACAGCCAATATCATACTGAATGGGCAAAAACTGGAAAAATTCCCTTTGAAAACTGGCGCAAGACAGGGATGCCCTCTCTCACCACTCCTATTCAACATAGTGTTGGAAGTTCTGGCTAGGGCAATCAGGCAAGAGAAAGAAATCAAGGGTATTCAGTTAGGAAAAGAAGAAGTCAAATTGTCCCTGTTTGCAGATGACATGATTGTATATTTAGAAAACCCCATTGTCTCAGCCCAGAATCTCCTTAAGCTGATAAGCAACTTCAGCAAATTCTCAGGATACAAAATTAATGTGCAAAAATCACAAGCATTCTTATACACCAGTAACAGACAAACACAGAGCCAAATCAGGAATGAACTTCCATTCACAACTGCTTCAAAGAGAATAAAATACCTAGGAATCCAACTTACAAGGGATGTAAAGGACCTCTTCAAGGAGAACTACAAACCACTGCTCAGTGAAATAAAAGAGGACACAAACAAATGGAAGAACATACCATGCTCATGGATAGGAAGAATCAATATCGTGAAAATGGCCATACTGCCCAAGGTAATTTATAGATTCAATGCCATCCCCATCAAGCTACCAATGAGTTTCTTCACAGATTTGGAAAAAACTGCTTTAAAGTTCATATGGAACCAAAAAAGAGCCCGCATCTCCAAGACAATCCTAAGTCAAAAGAACAAAGCTGGAGGCATCACGCTACCTGACTTCAAACTATACTACAAGGCTACAGTAACCAAAACAGCATGGTACTGGTACCAAAACAGAGATATAGACCAATGGAACAGAACAGAGGCCTCAGAAATAATACCACACATCTACAGCCATCTGATCTTTGACAAACCTGAGAGAAACAAGAAATGGGGAAAGGATTCCCTGTTTAATAAATGGTGCTGGGAAAATTGGCTAGCCATAAGTAGAAAGCTGAAACTGGATCCTTTCCTTACTCCTTATACGAAAATTAATTCAAGATGGATTAGAGATTTAAATGTTAGACCTAATACCATAAAAATCCTAGAGGAAAACCTAGGTAGTACCATTCAGGACATAGGCATGGGAAAAGACTGCATGTCTAAAACACCAAAAGCAACGGCAGCAAAAGCCAAAATTGACAAATGGGATCTAATTAAACTAAAGAGCTTCTGCACAGCAAAAGAAACTACCATCAGAGTGAACAGGCAACCTACAGAATGGGAGAAAATTTTTGCAATCTACTCATCTGACAAAGGGCTAATATCCAGAACCTACAAAGAACTCAAACAAATTTACAAGAAAAAAACAAACAACCCCATCAAAAAGTGGGCAAAGGATATGAACAGACATTTCTCAAAAGAAGACATTCGGCCGGGCGCGGTGGCTCAAGCCTGTAATCCCAGCACTTTGGGAGGCCGAGACGGGTGGATCACGAGGTCAGGAGATCGAGACCATCCTGGCTAACACAGTGAAACCCCGTCTCTACTAAAAAATACAAAAAACTAGCCAGGCGAGGTGGCTGGCGCCTGTAGTCCCAGCTACTCGGGAGGCTGAGGCAGGAGAATAGCGTAAACCCGGGAGGCGGAGCTTGCAGTGAGCTGAGATCCGGCCACTGCACTCCAGTCTGGGCGACAGAGCGAGACTCCGTCTCAAAAAAAAAAAAAAAAAAAAAAAAAAGAAGACATTCATACAGCCAACAGACACATGAAAAAATGCTCATCATCACTGGCCATCAGAGAAATGCAAATCAAAACCACAATGAGATACCATCTCACACCAGTTACAATGGCGATCATTAAAAAGTCAGGAAACAACAGGTGCTGGAGAGGATGTGGAGAAATAGGAACACTTTTACACTGTTGGTGGGATTGTAAACTAGTTCAACCATTATGGAAAACAGTATGGCGATTCCTCAAGGATCTAAAACTAGATGTACCATATGACCCAGCCATCCCATTACTGGGTATATACCCAAAGGATTATAAATTATGCTGCTATAAAGACACATGCACACATATGTTTATTGCGGCACTATTCACAATAGCAAAGACTTGGAATCAACCCAAATGTCCATCAGTGACAGATTGGATTAAGAAAATGTGGCACATATACACCATGGAATACTATGCAGCCATAAAAAAGGATGAGTTTGTGTCCTTTGTAGGGACATGGATGCAGCTGGAAACCATCATTCTTAGCAAACTATCACTAGAACAGAAAACCAAACACCGCATGTTCTCACTCATAGGTGGGAACTGAACAATGAGATCACTTGGACTTGGGAAGGGGAACATCACACACCGGGGCCTATAATGGGGAGGGGGGAAGGGGGAGGGATTGCATTGGGAGTTATACCTGATGTAAATGACAAGTTGATGGGTACTGACGAGTTGATGGGTGCAGCACACCAACATGGCACAAGTATACATATGTAACAAACCTGCACGTTATGCACATGTACCCTAGAACTTAAAGTATAATAATAATAAATAAATTAAAAAAAAAAAAAGTTTGATAAGGAAAAAAATTGTGAGAGAGAAACAGAATTCACAACCCATAGCATTTTAAAAAGCAACTGCATAATGACCTCAGTTTTTTAAAATGAGATAAATATCAAGAGATTCATTAGATTAAGGTCAATGTGAAGATTAACCTGAAAGAAGAAGAGTTTTATGTTTTTCCTTGGTGGATAGAGACCAAAATACGTATCATTCTTTATAAGTTTTCACAAAATAGAGCTTTTCAAGACTGAAAAAATAATAAACTTTCACTATTTCTTAATGTTTAGCTTTTCTTAAAATAATGCCTAAAAATGTCTTAAAATATTCCAGGAATATTTTACTACTCTTATTATATTATGTTTTCATTGTTAAATATAAATGGCAAAAACAATATTAATTATGAATCTTTCTAAACAGCTATACAAAAACTGGCAAGCAAACAAACAAAAAATACTTTAATTAAGTTATTCACCATGCAGAGGTGATGATTTGGGGTTCACATTTCCAAATTTTAGATATTTTTTGTTATTGTCAACACAACTACATATGTGTCTTATTTTCAAAAATGAACCATACAACAGAGGAACATGTTAAACAATATAGGGGGGTACAATTCTCAATATTCAGACGGTAGGAGATGCTAAAGGAAAAGCAAACTGGTTTCCTTCAACAATAACATCATAAAAAAATTGCAAAGCAGAGAAAGAGAGAGATTATCTTTTGATGCATAGCAAATCACTTATATTTATGGAATAAAATAATAATCAATAATAACGGTTTTAGGGGTTGATGGGTTCAATTCAGTGGTTCTAACTTGGGGTCTCTGATGCTTTTGCAGTAGGACAGTGGTTGGGGCTAAATAAATAAGACATAGGGTTTTTTTAAGTGAATAATTAAGCTTCACTAAACAAAAGAGAAACTAATTCTTTCTTTACCCTTAAAAAACAAAACCTGAAAAACAGAAACAACTAGTGGTTCTTTCTTGATGCATAAAGATGCTTATGCATAAAGATGCTTCCCCTCTATACAACAAGGAGAATGTATGCAAAGTCAGATTCCCTCTATTCAAAAGTTATTTGTCAGGACAGACTCTCTGTTTTAATCCCGTTATTGAGAGTCTTTAATTCTCTGCAGTGAGTACCGCAAGCAAAAGTGCACTCTGCAGTTCTAAGGCAGTGAAGCAGATCTCTGACTGCAGAAAGGATGATACAAGGCACTCCTTACCCCATTCTAGAGGGAAGCATATTGGCTCAGTATGTCTTATCCTGTCTTCAAAACCATAGCCAGGGCCACTTGCTGCTGGTTAGAAGAGCTTGCAGTTTTCCCAAGGTCATGAGTTCTAAAGTAACTAATTCCTGGATAACATTTAATAAAGTCCAGTTGAGTTATTTCTCAGTTCTGACCCTTTGCCCAGCTGGCTGGCAGAATCTAGTACAGTAAATCCTCATTTAATGTCATTGATAGGGTCTTAGAAACCACAATTTTAAGCAAAATGACACCTCAAATAATGTCGTTTTGTTCAACATTGTTTCATTATATGTTAATGAGAAGGAAAAAAAATGATTTTCCTATACATCATTTTGCTTAAGGCTGCCATTTCCAATAAGTTATTAATGATATTAAGTGATGACTTAGTCCAGCTTTTAAAGTGGACAGACCCACAGGGAGAAAAGTTGAAAGCTTCATAGAGATGGTCCTTTGAGAGTTAAGTATCAGAGAACGAAAGCAATGAGACCATATGATTGAGAATTATGAGGAACTTTGAATATATGATTTTGTGTCCAAAATCCCTATGCATGGAAAACCAAAAATTGAATCTTTTTTACTATACACATGAGTAATTACATTGTTATACAGGGGAGGAGTAAACAATAAGAACAGAGATGGTAAGAGAAGGCAACATTCTTTTGGTTACAGTGAAAGTTATTGAAGCCAGTGAAATAAACCCTCCAAGTTTCTATTGGGAAAGTTATGTCCAGAGTTGGTTTCACTATAGGCAAAAGAGTGATGACAAGGAAATATGAAGAGATTCACTATCTAGAGAATGCTACTCAGTAACAGAAGGCTCAAGGGAGTAAAATCCATACATTAGTAGCAAACCCTAGGGACAGTGATTGTAATATTAGGTGTAATGAGGTAGGGCCAATGACTGAGCCTACTTTGATCACCTCTTCACATGAAATTATTTAACACAGAACAATAGTCCATTGATATTTACTTTTGTTTTGGCATGAACATAAAACTTTATGCAAATACTGATTTCAGATTTCTATTTTTCCCTGAATACTGATTTGTGAATGCCAGCTTAGCTTTATCAGACAAAGTCACAGAGTTCCTTAAATATTCAGACTTCTAGGTCTCAACTCTAGAGATTCTGATACAGTAGGTCGGGTTTAGGGTGTGCAAATCTGTATGTACAAATTCCCTGGATATCACTAATGTATAACTAAACTTCAAAACTGACAGCATGTTTAGCAAGGCACTAATTGACTAGAAAATATCCATTGAATACAAATTTAGCATGGATGATAGTTTAAGAAACCATCAGACTATGTATCTGTAATCTACATGTTTAATCCTAACAGCATAACCCATTAGATTATAAACACCATGAGATCAGGGATGATGTCCATCTGATTCACTGTTTTCTCCTAAGTTATTGGCATTGGTTAAGTCGAAGGCAAGGAGTATTTGATGAATAAATAAACAAATAATTCACTTGTTAAATAATGTTTAATTTCCAAATAACCTTGTGTTGCCAAAAAAGGCAAATCAAAAACTTGTATTTTTTCATTTATCAACTTCTTTTATCAACTCACAAAGTAACAAAAATGTATTGAAAGCTTATTGAATGATAGATATAATGATGGAATATTTGTATACCCTATGGTTATACAGTGCCTCTTTCTAATGAAAAAATAAAACTTTTTGAATCTCCAAAATGAGAGTCATTCTTTGAGTACCTGAATGCCTCTGTTTTCTGCAATGGTGATTATTATGCAGCTGTGAGTCACTACAATAAAACCCTAGACAAAATTTCATACTCTCTGTGACTTTTTTAGCTGAGGTCTTGAATCTGGTTCATTTTCCCAATGATCTGTGTAGCGCTGAATGCCCATTTTCCCCTAACAGTCAGAAAATTTCAACAAATTCTTTCAGAAGCAAACCTTTCAAATCTATGACCTCTTGACCAAAAGACATTCTCTACCAGTTTTTTTATTTACTAAACAAAGGATTTTTTAAAAACCAACACATAACACACATGCACACCTATACAATATTTTCCTAGACATGCACATGGAAGGTATTACATCAAGACTGAAAAAGATAGCTAGGGAAGGTTGGCTTAGGTAATCAAAGTAACTATGCAATTATAAATGACAAATACAGTCAAACCAGAAACAAATTTCAATCTATTTCCTATCTCTGCAGTATTACCATGGCAGAGTGTTAGAACAGACCTGGCATCCTATTTCCTTGGAAGCAAGATGAACCATTTCCTCATTGCCTTCATAGAAAATCCCATCAGAAAAACATCTGTCTCTAAAATTTCAGTATTTTCTGCAGTTCTCTAAGCCATTTTTTATATCAAGCTATATTATTTGAGACAGTTGTGTTTCTCATTTCAGGAATGTTGTGAGTCTCATACCCCTGGCTCAGAGCAGCAGGGCATAACTGGATTTGAATTTTTACATATTCAAAGGGGTCCTAAATGGTGGGCATAAGGGGTAGTAATATTGTGAATAAACAGAACCAAATTGGTATGCCTTTTATGTGTGCATTGTTTTGTGAGAATCCAAGCATTTTCATTTTTCATTATCAAATTATGGAAACAGTGAAAAGAATATATTCCGGCCAGTTCACATCCTTAATAAGTTATAGTCTGTTTTAGTTTATTTAAGGAGGGTGGTGGTCTTAGAAAAGTACTCCACAAAAATGAGATTTATTAAGATTATAGTTTTAGAAATTTATGTAGAAGGAGACCTCAATATACCAGGTCAAATACCCAACAGAACTTAGAGTTTGTTTGAAATAGAAGATAACAGTAAAAGGCATTCCCTGCATTATTTCAATTAAACCCTTCATTTTCTTGAAGGTTAATAATTTCAAGAATATTCAGAGTGGTTGCCTCACTTCAATTTAGTTAATTAAATTATATTAATCTTGGTTGATTGTATCATACAACACATGATTGTATAATCATCCATTATGTGGTAATCTGGCATAACCCGTGCCAAGAAGCTGACATAACAAATTGCAAATTTTATTTTATCTGGTTTATTTATTAAGTTTAGTTTGTTGACTAAGCTACTTGAATCAAACATTAAAAAGAAAACAACTTTTTGATTCTTAAAGTAAGTGTTTATCAGAGATCAAAGAAAATTGTGACTCATTCCCAGGTGTGCTGGATTCACTTCATCTTCAGTGGGGCATTATGTAATTTTTTTACAATAATCTATGAATACTGAACCAGTGAGTGGCCTCTCTTAAATGGCATGGCACTCATGGCAACATGCTCTGAAAAACACTAACCTTATTAAAAAGTGATGAACAGATATGTCAGTTTATAAATGTCATGCTGATTTCAAGTCTCCATGCTTAAATAGGTTTTAAGCAAGGAAACCCACAACTTGGATTGTAAAGTAGCTATCTATTCATAATTCCTTGCAATAGCTGAGATAAATTTAGGTCAGAATTCTAGATATTTATGAGACTAATGTAAATATAAAATGTACCTCAAAAAGTTTCAGACCTACCAGGGTAGGTTAAAGACCTGCTTGAAATTTTCTAGAGTTTGTTGTTTAAATGACACAGCAGTAAAATGAAATTTTCAACACTATATGGCATAGGTTTTCATACTATAATGGGTGTTAGACCTAATTAGATACATAATTTAAAATATAATGGAATGCCAAGCAAAGTATAGGAAATCTACAACAGATTTCTCGCAAATACATTTCACCTTAGTCTTCAATAGAAAGAACATATATCAAGGAAGGAAAAGTGAGTTAGAATCCAAGCAGATCAAGGTAATCTGCACTTGAGAACAGTCAGTGAACGAGATGATTCGTTGGCCACTTACACTCTATCTAACCCGGAAAGCTTCCTGAAAGTGAATTTCTCATGGTAGCAGTGAGGATGAGAGATATGCTGAAGACTTTAACAGATGTGCTATGTGGAAATCAAAGATGTTTAATTAAAACCTAAAAAGACCCTTTTTGGGGAATTCAAATAATATTTTCTAAAAGCAAATTGTGAAGTTATTTTGTCTAACCAAAAGTGCCTCCAACTAGAGGCAATAAGCCCATTGCCATTCCTAATGAGGCACAGTTCTGTAATCAACAGAGCAACCAGAGGACCCATTTAAAACACAAATCACATCATGTACCTTCTCTACTCCAAATTATCCACTAGCTTCCCTTATTCAGAGTGCGACAGGATCTTTCCCTCCTCACTGACTGCTGGCCTTTATTGCCTGCTCTGCTCCACTTTCCTCCCTGCTGCCAAGCTGGCCTCCTTGTTCCTCTTGCAACATGGGAAGCAGGAGCAGGGCATTCATTTTCCTGACATCCACATCTCCTTGAGGTTTTGCCCACCTTCTCTTTTGAAATTATGATCCTCTTGCCTTCCCCATTTACAATTCCTACTTCACTTCCTTGCTTTACTTTCCTCTATAGCAATTATTTTCCATAGATAGAATATGCCATATATTTTGCTTCCTCAAACTATGTCAGCTATGTAAGGGCAGAGGTTTAATCTATTTAGTCACTGCTGTGTCCTCTGCCTCTAGAATAATTCTGGGCAAACAATACGTGCCCAATAAATATTTGAGATATAAATAAATTAATGACAACCACAAATCCCCATAACTCTGGGAATATTAGCACATAAACTATGTTTTGCAAATTCCCAACTGTCTCCTTTTTTACTTAAGCTTCAGCTCTTGCCAGCATCCTCCGACACCATGTCATGAAAACTGCATGTGGGAGGTTGATCTCATCTCTTCTACCTGCCATGCGTGTAAATCCTAATTTTTAAAATCCTGATAAAGATACATCTCCTCTTGGAAAGTAACTTCTCCAAAAATAAGTATCAAAACTTGCAATATATTAAGTAGTCCTCCAGGCATAGCACTCCTTAGAGACATCTCTTAAATATTATGTCTCCTTGAGCAGTTTTCGCCCTGTAAAATTTGGGGAAATGTTTACACCCAATAATTTCCTATGAATTTCTCTAGTGATTATTACCTGTATCAACAATTTGGCTCGTGCGCAGTTACATGTATCTTCATTAATCAGTTTCTTCTTTGTTCACTTAGTAAGTACTTATGAAGTCCCTATCACATGTCTGGCACTGTTCTAGCTGCTGAGGATACAGACACAAACGAAATGTACAATGTTCTTCCCCTCAAAGAACTCACAGACTACTGGCCAGAGACAGCTGGTAATAAATTAGTACATCAGATGCATAAGTTGTATAGGTATGTATAAATTGATAAGTGCCATAGAGAAAAATAAAAATAAGGTAAGTGGAATGAGGTGTATCTGCATATTTTATATTACAGAGTCAAAAGAGCCCCTACTAATTACTTGATATTTGAGTAGAACCCTGAGGGAAGTGAGGGAGTGAGGTATGGTGATGTCTTGAAAGGAGAAACCCGAGAGGAGAAACAGCAAATGCAATCTCCCCTCCCCCGCCAAGAAAAAAAGCCTCAGAGGCAAGTGTGCGCAATGTCTTATGGATGTCAGTGTGGGTGAGGCAAGGTGATGGAAGTAGGGAGGGAACTAGGACAGTGGGGGACAAGATCATGGTAGGTCTTGGGGGTACTGATGTCTCCATCCTGCCTCCCCAACTCCCAGATGAAGTTTCTTGAGTAGAGAACTGTCTTATATATGTACTTTACATCTTCCACGGAATGTGCTACACGATCTTGCACAGAGGATATTCAACATTAACTGTGAGTAGAAATTACCGTTTGTATACACACACAAAAATAGCTGCAAATACCCTGATGCTTCTCAAATGAGAACAATTTACCCATGGAAACATGAAATAAATTCCAAACTTATTGAATTATCCTACCTGTACAAATGTATACAGTTCAGGCCAGAAATAAAAACTTTCCTAAAATTTATGGCCTCTCTCTCTCTCCCCTTCCCCTATAGCCCCAGAAATTACTGAATCATTCTAAATCTTTTATTACTATGCTTAGTCATTTTTTAAAACTTCTCAATTAATCTTTATAATTTCAGAGTTTTTTTCAACAATTAAAATGTTTTTAATTGAAATGTTTTTAACTGAATTTTTTTCAACAATTAAAATCCTTCCGCTCCCTATGCTTTTCCTTCTTTAGATGTGCCATTTGCACTTTCAAGCTGTCCTGCTGCTCAAATGTTAATATGCCATCAGTCATTCACTAAGTAGATATGGATGTTGGACATTGAGAATGCAAAGACAGGGTACCATATAGCATTTGAGATTCAAACACAGATGTTGAAATTGGAAAGTCAGACCTGGTTTAGAATCTCTCTGCTAGCAGGAAGATCACATTTATAAAAGAAGGATGAGAACAGTAAGTAACTCATAGACCTCTTGCAAGGTTTAAGTGAGATAATTCATGTAAAGTGCTTATCATAAGCTTGTAACATAGTGGAAGTTCCATAAACATTAAATATAAATAATATATTAAATATTACTCGTATAAATATGAATATTAAAGATGACAATTTCAAACTTTCTCTCCATGCCTACTCTTTCTCCTGAGCTTTGTTACCAGGCATATCTCTACCTGAATGTCATTCCAGTGACTACCATCAATGAATCCAGAACAGAAATTTCATCATCACATTTTTACAGTTTCTGCCTTATAATAGTATTTCGACAATTGTCCCTATATCTGCAAACCCAAACATAGCACAAAAACAGCTTTCTTTTTTTTTTTTTTTTTTTTTTTTTTTTTTGAGACGGAGTCTCGCTCTGTCACCCAGGCTGGAGTGCAGTGACCGGATCTCAGCTCACTGCAAGCTCCGCCTCCCGGGTTCACGCCATTCTCCTGCCTCAGCCTCCCGAGTAGCTGGGACTACAGGCACCCGCCACCTCACCCGGCTAGTTTTTTGTAGTTTTTAGTAGAAACGGGGTTTCTACCGTGTTAGCCAGGATGGTCTCGATCTCCTGACCTCGTGATCCATCCGTCTCGGCCTCCCAAAGCGCTGGGATTACAGGCTTGAGCCACCGCGCCCGGCCAAAAACAGCTTTCTAAATGATCTGTCTGCCTCAGATCTTCCTCTCCTCCAAAAAATAAAGGGCATTATCTAACATTAATATTAGTAGCCATTAGTATTATATGTTGCATGAATGAATCAATGGATAAAGAAAAAAGGCAATGCGATGTGTTAGAAATTCAGGCTGGTGTGTTCATTGGGTTCTTAATTATTAAATGATGTATCTCTCTCTCTCTCTCTCTCTCTCTCTCTCTCTCTCTCTCTCTCTCTCTCTCTCTTTCTCTCTCTGGTTTCTCTGACGGGGAAGCTCTTAGAACAAACTCCAAGGCGAGTCTGCCGCCAGCTTACCTAGAGTGAAAGTGATTAGCTGCCTTAGGCAGATCATATGGCTAAAGCTAGGCATGTGGGACAACGATAAGCAAATAATCTTTCCATGAGTAAAATGGGAAGTTTTTCTCTCCTCTCTCCTTTAAGTACTTTTCCTTTCCTTTATTAGCTGCACCTAAAACTATGGTTAAGCCTTTTGCTCTGCATCTTGCCCTATTTATTCAGGAATCTTATAAATAGTATGCTTTGCAAATCTGTGATTTTAAAAGCTAAAACACCCATGTTCAATTCAATTGTTTCAGAAACCTCAAGTAACAAGCACACTCTGATACAATTTCAAAACATTTTTTAAATCAGAAGATCCTAAAGTGTTTCTCTATACCTACAGAATTAAAATAGTGTTATAATTATTAGATTAACTGCACTGGTCTTTTTTACCTAGTAGTGAATAAACATAAACTAATTGGTACATATGATACTTCAGTGTGACAATAATGCACATTAATTTTCCTTTAGTGTTTTTATTTGGCTTTTTCAGTTTAGCCAAACGAACGCTAATATCAAAACAAATACCTTGAGAAAGTCTTGAGAACTGTGTTGCTTCAAAATAAATTTTTAACAATTCAAGTAAGAGTTTTTACATGCTTAATAAAATTATAAATTAACTGATTATTCCACTGTGCTTCTCTGGGTTTGAATATAGTAAGCAACATGGAAATGGCTTTATCACCATAATTTCTTCATTACCATATGTTATGAATGCAAGTTTTCTTTTTAAAAATAGATAACTAAAACCGCATAATTACATGTAACTATTATCTTAGCTGGTAACCGAGAACATTACCAATAATATGTCAGAATTTTATTAATAGACTCCCTTGTCCTTTGAAGTAAAAATGTATAAACTGCTTACTCCAAGAATTGTGGACTTTCCAGTCCCTTAGCTGTAATTCTTTCTTTTGTTTGTTTTCTGCTTACAGTGCCTGTCTGGTGCCCTATTATTCTGCAAGGCATAGTGCATGGAATTTAAAATCCAGAAACTTTTTTTCAACTAGACAAGCTTTCCCTTTTAATAAGTCACTTAGAAGAAGATGTTGGTCCTAAGGAAATGCCTTAATATGGGGAATAGTAATCACTTTCTCGATCTTTCTTACATATAAAATATTTCTTGCCAATTCTATGAGAATGAATTTTTTTCTTGGAAAAGCACTCATTTTTAATCAAGAATAACGTAGCAGAGGTTTTGGCTCTTGAATGTTTGTTAATTAATTTTGTTTCATTTTCTTTTTAAGTATGTTCTCAGGTTTCTTTGGTGTGAGATTCTCAAAACATAAGATAGGATCCCAGCAAACAACTTTAATCTTCTCTCTGTTCTTTTCTCTCTCCACATCTCATCTCCTTTCTCCAAACACAGATGTCAGAAAAGTTAGAGAAAATGTGAAGTGTAGAGGTAAAACTCTAAGGTGACAGGATCAAGTATTGGGCTGTACAATTTTTCTTAAAAATTTTTATCACAGTAGAGCATTCTAAAGTTCTGTAGGGAGATTAAATACACCACAGGGCATTGAATGGTCCATGCTGAAGCGAACTATTACAAAGCTTGAAATTTGTTGCTTTACAGCTTTCACATGAACATGGATTTTGTATTCTACATTCTGCACTACCGTTTATATAAATGCAGGTACATGAATAGATGTATAAATAGACATACACACAATAACTGATCAGTTTTCAACTTTTCATTATAATGGCTCTTGAAAAGTTACACTATGGTTTTTTGGGTATTTTTGTTTGGTTGGTTGGTTGGTCGGCTGGTTGGTAGGTTTTTTTGTTTGAGACAGAGTCTTGCTCTGTTGCCCAGGCTGGAGTTCAGTGGCATGATCTCAGCTCACTGCCACCTCCACCTCCCGGGTTCAAGCGATTCTCCTGCCTCAGCCTCCCAAGTAGCTGGGACTACAGGTGGATGCCACCATGCCTGACTAATTTTTGTATTTTTAGTAGAGACAGGGTTTTACCATACTGGCAATGCTGGTCTCGAACTCCTGACCTTGTGATCCACCCACCTCGACCTCCCAAAGTGCTGGGATTACAGGCATGAGCCACAGTGCCCAGTCCCATGTTTTATATAATGATTTCTTTGACATTCTCCCTGTGTAATGACCCTTCACCCAAAGCACAATAAATATGGAAGAGTGCTATGTCAGGGATTCAACTTCTTCCTGGTTTAGTCTTGGAAGAGGGTAAGTGTCCAGGAAATTATCCATTTCTTCTAGGTTTTCTAGTTTATTTGCGTAGAGGTGTTTATAGTATTCTCTGATGGTAGTTTGTATTTCTGTGAGATCGGTGGTGATATCCCCTTTATCATTTTTTATCACGTCTATTTGATTCTTCACTCTTTTCTTCTTTATTAGTCTTGCTAGTGGTCTATCAATTTTGTTGATCTTTTCAAAAAACCAGCTCCTACATTCATTGATTTTTTGGAGGGTTTTTTGTGTCTCTATCTCCTTCAGTTCTGCTCTGATCTTAGTTATTTCTTGCTTTCTGCTAGCTTTTGAATGTGTTTGCTCTTGCTTCTCTAGTTCTCTTAATTGTGATGTTAGGGTGTCAATTTTAGATCTTTCCTGCTTTCTCTTATAGGCATTCAGTGCTATAAATTTCCCTCTACACACTGCTTTAAATGTGTCCCAGAGATTCTGGTATGTTGTATCTTTGTTCTCATTGGTTTCAAAGAACATCTCTATTTCTGCCTTCATTTCATTATGTACCCAGTAGTCACCAGCAGCAGGTTGTTCAGTTTCCATGTAGTTGAGCGGTTTTGATTGAGTTTCTTAGTCCTGAGTTCTAGTTTGATTGCACTGTGGTCTGAGAGACAGTTTGTTATAATTTCTGTTCTTTTACATTTGCTGAGGAGTGCTTTACTTCCAACTATGTGGTCAATTTTGGAATAAGTGTGATGTGGTGCTGAGAAGAATGTATATTCTGTTGATTTGGGGTGGAGAGTTCTGTAGATATCTATTAGGTCCGCTTGGTGCAGAGTTGAGTTCAGTTCCTGGATATCCTTGTTAACTTTCTGTCTCGTTGATCTGTCTAATGTTGACAGTGGAGTGTTGAAGTCTCCCATTATTATTGTATGAGAGTCTAAGTTTCTTTGTAATCTCTAAGGACTTGCTTTATGAATCTGGGTGCTCCTGTATTTGGTGCATATATATTTAGGATAGTTAGCTCTTCTTGATGAATTGATCCCTTTATGATTATGTAATGGCCTTCTTTGTCTCTTTTGATCTTTGATGGTTTAAAGTCTGTTTTATCAGACACTAGGATTGCAGCCCCTGCTTTTTTTTGTTTTCCATTTGCTTGGTAGATCTTCCTCCATCCCTTTATTTTGAGCCTATGGGGGTTGTTTGTTTTCTTCTTGTAAATTTGATTGAGTTCTTTATAGGTTCTGGATATTAGCCCTTTGTCAGATGAGTAGATTGAAAAAATTTTCTCCCATTCTGTAGGTTGCCTGTTCACTCTGATGGTAGTTTCTTTTGCTGTGCAGAAGCTCTTTAGTTTAATTAGATCCCATTTGTCAATTTTGGCTTTTGTTGCTGTTGCTTTTGGTGTTTTAGACATGAAGTCCTTGCCCATGCCTATGTCCTCAATGGTATTACCTAGGTTTTCTTCTAGCATTTTTATGGTTTTAGGTCTAACATTTAAGTCTCTAATCCATCTTGAATTAATTTTCGTATAAGGAGTAAGGAAAGGATCCAGTTTCAGCTTTCTACATATGGCTAGCCAATTTTCCCAGCACCATTTATTAAACAGGGAATCCTTTCCCCATTTCTTGTTTTTGTCAGGTTTGTCAAAAATCAGATGGCTGCAGATGTGTGGTATTATTTCTGAGGGCTCTGTTCTGTTCCATTGGTCTATATCACTGTTTTGGCACCAGTACCATGCTGTTTTGGTTACTGTAGCCTTGTAGTATAGTTTGAAGTCAGGTAGCGTGATGCCTCCAGCTTTGTTCTTTTGGCTTAGGATTGTCTTGGCAATGCAGGGTCTTTTTTGGTTCCATATGAACTTTAAAGCAGTTTTTTCCAATTCTGTGAAGAAAGGTATTGGTAGCTTAATGGGAATGGCATTGAATCTATAAATTACCTTGGGCAGTATGGACATTTTCACGATATTGATTCTTCCTATCCATGAGCAAGCTGTGTTCTTCCATTTGTTTGTGTCCTCTTTGATTTCACTGAGCAGTGGTTTGTAGTTCTCCTTGAAGAGGTCCTTTACATCCCTTGTAAGTTGGATTCCCAGGTATTTTATTCTCTTTGAAGCTATTGTGAATGGGAGTTCATGCATGATTTGGCTCTCTGTTTGTCTGTTACTGGCGTATAAGAATGCTTGTGATTTTTGCACATTGATTTTGTATCCTGAGACTTTGCTGAAGTTGCTTATCAGCTTAAGGAGATTCTGGGCTCAGATGATGGAGTTTTCTAAATATACAATCATGTCATCTGCAAAGAGGGACAATTTGACTTCTTCTTTTCCTAACTGAATACCCTTTATTTCTTTCTCTTGCCTGATTGCCCTAGCCAGAACTTCCAACACTGTGTTGAATAGGAGTGGTGAGACAGGGCATCCCTGTCTTGTGCCAGTTTTCAAAGGGAATGCTTCCAGTTTTTGCCCATTCAGTATAATACTGGCTGTGAGTTTGTCATAAATAGCTCTTATTATTTTGAGATACATTCCATCAATACCGAAATTACTGAGAGTTTTTAGCATGAAGGCTGTTGAGTTTTGTCAAAGGCCTTTTCTGCATCTATTGAGATAATCATGTGGTTTTTGTCTTTGGTTCTGTTTATATCCTGGATTGTGTTTATTGATTTGCGTATGTTGAACCAGCCTTGCATCCCAGGGATGAAGCCCACTTGATCATGGTGGATAAGCTTTTTGATGTGGTGCTGGATTCGGTTTGCCAGGATTTTATTGAGGATTTTTGCATCAATGTTCATCAGGGATATTGGTCTAAAATTCTCTTTTTTTGTTGTATCTCTGTCAGGCTTTGGTATCAGGATGATACCAAATGAGTTAAATGTAAAATGAGTTAGGGAGGATTCCCTCTTTTTCTACTGCTTGGAATACTTTCAGAAGGAATGGTACCAATTCCTCCTTGTACCTCTGGTAGAATTCGGATGTCAATCCGTCTGGTCCTGGACTTTTTTGGTTGGTAGGCTATTAATTATTGCCTCAATTTCAGAGCCTGCTATTGGTCTATTCAGAATCTATAAAGAACTCAATTAAATTTATAAGAAACAAAAACAACCCCATCAAAAAGTGGGCAAAGGACATGAACAGACATTTCTCAAAAGAAAACATTCACACAGCCAAAAGACACATGAAAAAATGCTCATCATCACTTGCCATCAGAGAAATGCAAATCAAAACTACAATGAGATACCATCTCACACCAGTCAGAATGGCAATCATTGAAAAATCAGGAAACAACAGGTGCTGGAGAGGATGTGGAGAAATACGAACACTTTTACACTGTTGGTGGGACTCTAAACTAGTTCAACCATTGTGGAAAACAGTGTGGCGATTCCTCAGGATCTAGAACTAGAAATACCATTTGACCCAGCCATCCCATTACTGGGGATATACCCAAAGGATTATAAGTCATGCTGCTATAAAGACACATGCGCATGTATGTTTATTGTGGCACTATTCACAATAGCAAAGACTTGGAATCAACCCAAATGTCCATCAGTGACAGACTGGATTAAGAAAATGTAGCACATATACACCATGGAATACTATGCAGCTATAAAAAAGGATGAGTTCGTGTCCATTGTAGGGACATGGATGCAGCTGGAAACCATCATTCTCAGCAAACTATCACAAGAACAGAAAACCAAATACTGCACGTTCTCACTCATAGGGGGGAATTGAACAATGAGATCACTTGGACACAGGAAGGGGAACATCACACACCAGGTCCTATTGTGGGGAGGGGGTAGGAGGGAGGGATAGCATTAGGAGATATGCCGTAAATGACAAGTTAATGGGTGCAGCACACCAACATGTCACATGTATACATATGTAACAAACCTGCACGTTGTGCACATGCACCCTAGAACTTAAAGTATAATGAAAAAAAAAAAAAAAGAAACACTGAAAAAAAAAAAGAGTGCTGTGTCTACAATATTGATTGAGGCAAATACACTCTATTTGCTGGTCACTGTGGATTCTAAGCAAAGAATATCACAAAAAAATAAAAATTATGCCCTATTTTTGAATGAACCCAAAAATTCTTTTCTTTGAGTACGTGCACCAAACAGGAGTAATAGTGGTATAAAAGTGGATACATATACCAATGGTACAGAAATAAAGCCAAACTTAAAACAAACTGATCTTTCACAAAGCAAACAACAACATAAACTGGGAAAAGGACACCTTATTCAATAAACGGTTCTGGGGAAACTGAATGCCTACATGTAGAAGAATAAAACTGGATCTCTATCTCTAACCTCATATAAAAATCAACTTAAGGTGGATTAAGACTTAAATATATGACTTGAAGCCATAAAAATTCTAGAAGAAAATTTAGGAAAATCTCTTCCAGACATTGGCTTAGGCAAAGAATGTAGGACTAAGACCTCCAATGCAAATGCAACCAAAATATAAATAAATAAATGGAACCTAATTAAACTAAAAAGCTTCTGCACAGCAAAAGAATAATCAGCAGAGTTGGGCACGGTGGCTCACGCCTGTAATCCCAGCACTTTGGGAGGCCGAGGCGGGCGGATCACGAGGTCAGGAGTTCAAGACCATCCTGGTTAACATGGTGAAACCCCGTCTCTACTAAAAATACAAAAAAATTAGCCAGGTGTGTTGGCGGGGGCCTGTACTCCCAGCTACTCAGGAGGCTGAGGCAGGAGAATGGGGTGAACCCGGAGGCAGAGGTTGCAGTGAGCGGAGATCGCACCACTGCACTCCAGCCTGGGCGACAGAGTGAGACTCCATCTCAAAAAAAAAAAAAAAAAAAAGAAGAAGAAGAAGAAGAATCAGCAGAATAAACAAACAATTCACAGAATGGGAGAAAATATTTGCAAACTATGCATCTGACAAAGAACTGGTATCCAGAATCTGGAAGGAACTCAAACAAATCAGCAAGAAAAAAACAAATAATCTTATCAAAAAGTGGGCAAATAACATGAATTGACATTTCTTGGAAGAAGATACATGAACGGCCAATAAACATATGAAGAATATGCTCAACATCACTAATCACTAGAGAATGCAAATTAAAACCACAGTGAGATGCTACCTTACCCAAGCCAGAATGGCTATTATTTGAAAGTCAAAAACAATAGCTGCTGGAGTGAATGTCATGAAAAGGGAATGCTTATACACTGCAGGTGGGACTGTGTATTATTACAACCTCTATGGAAAACAGCATGGAGATTTCTTAAAGAACTAAAAGTAAATCTACGATTCAATCCAGCAATGCCACTTCTGGGTATCCACCCAAAGGAAAATAAGTCATTATATAAAAAAGACACCTGCAAGTGTATGTTTATGGCAGCACAATTCACAATGGCAAAGACACAGAAAATACCTCAGTGCCCACTGATCAATGAGTGAGTGGATAAAGAAAATGTAGTATATCTACACCATGGAATATAAAAGAGAATGAAATAATGTATTTTCAGCAATTTGGATGGATCTGGAGGCCATTATTCTAAGTGAAGCAACTCAGAAATGGAAAATCAAATACCGTATATTCTCACTTATAAACGAGAGCTAAGCTATAGGTCAGTCCACTGAGGCTGGCAGAGATCAAGCTACCTGCCCAGGTCCACACTACAGGTCCCCGTTGGAGCTGAGACTCACACCTTAAGTGCCCTAGAGTCCCCACGAATCTCATTAAGAATGCTGGCTCATCTGTTTTGGAGTGATTCAGGCTTTGAGGGTCATAGCAAGCATCAAACCCAGGCGAGGCTAGGTCAGCACAGAACAAGATTATAGAGTCCTTCCCAGCACTGTGGGGCCTAAGACCACTGTGGCACTTCTCTAAGCCTCTGCAGGGACCCCTTCTCTGGCCCCAGCCCTCTCTTCCACAGACTTCTTTAGTTGGGAGATCCTGGCCTTTGAGATCCCATTTCTTTGGATGGAGGATTAAAAATACCTATGTCATCAAATACAAGGTATCTTTGGGAGTGAAATGCACTATAATTTTGTGAATTACCATGGAATTCATTAATTTGATGGCATTTAAACAGTCAGGGTGACCTCCAGGTTGGTAAACTGTGAAAAATGGTAACACTATAGTAATAAGTGATATTTATGACAATTAAAAAGAAAAAAAAGAAAATGCCAGGAAACCTCTGCCTTACCTTCACTTATGTGCAATGACTGGGGCAATCTTAATCAGTTCAATCAATTCAAGTGGAAATAACTGAAGAATGAGTGGTTGAATACTTAGATTTCATTTTGCTTCAAAGATCATCTTAACAAGTGTTTCTTAATTCAAGGCTAAAAGTTGGGGATACGGGACTTCAGTATGAAAAAAATAGTCTTTAGCATCAGAGCACCTTTGTTTTTTGGGAAAAAAAAAAAAAAAAAAAAAAGGAGGCAGGGAGAAATGCATTCTGAACCAAAGCTAAACTCTCAGTTCCAGTTGACTGAAATTCTGTCCTGGAAGAAAAATGAGTTTGGTGTAGTTTCGCAAGGAGCCTTCGTTGAAAAACTCATGAGCAGGCAGAATTACTCTCATCCTCCACTGTGCTTTTATTACTCCAGCTAGTGCTGCTGGGATGGCATTTATCACACCCTGCCCATCATAAAATCAGTAGTCCACACCCCGGTCCTCCCTCTAGACACTTGGGCTGCACAAGACCAGGCAGATTCTGTCAATATTCTGCTTTATTTCTTATCAGTCAGTGTATTATTGTCTTGAACAGTACTTGGTGCAGAACAACTGTAAGAAATGATTATCGAATTAAAACGTTCAACTGCAGATTAACTGATGTCATGAAAGATATGCATCTTTCTCAGATAAAGTGTGAACCTAACCAATGTTCTTGCATGTAGACAGTAAAATATATTTAGAGATTTTTATACCGTAATGGGAATTTTTTCAGTCTGAGAAGGCATGTGGAATACTGACATTGCTTATATGAACATTTGCTTCATCCATTTCCTATTTCATTTTATAAAGGAAATAGTCTATCCTTCTCTCCTTTAAACTCTTATGTCAGCTTTATCAAATTTGTTTTTTACTCAACACTGCCAGGTTTGATTCCATTCTTCCTTCTAACTTTCCTTCTTCCTCCTTCATACTCACCTTTTTTCCTCCTTTCTTTCTTCTTCCCAACACCCACTTTTTTTTTTACCCTTTAAAAAAAAAAAGTTTTTCTTACTTCTCAGATTTTTATGTGTAGGCACCCTAAGGTCAGCACCTTTCTTTTACATCACCTATTCTCATTTCCATCTCACCTTTCTTGCCCTGTTTTATAATATAGATGATAGATGATCAGGAATACTTGTGGGGAACAAAAAAAATATATCCCTTTATTCTTTCTAAAATAATAAAGGTTGGATGAATTATTTTCACAGATTTTTATGTTTTCCCTTTTTTTCTTGCCATCTCACTTTTCAATACTATTTTACCATTTGGAACAATTTATCACGTCTCATTTTACTCACAATATCTAAGAATACTTTATCTTATAGAGACTATTCAAAAGTCTCATGAAAATGAACAAATATTTTCATAATGAAATCAATGTTTTTGTTCTCAGATTACTTAATGTCTCTGATAATATGAAATAACTGCTTTTATTTTTTGAAACCCTCCCTCTATGGATTCTGCCTTTTATTGTCCCCGATCTTCTTACCCCATGTCATGGGGTTCTTTTTGTTGGGAATGGTAATGGTGAATGTGAAAATAATAAAAACAACACTAATTATCTATATATCATTTTATATTTTACAAAGTATTTTCATATGAATAATGATGCTTTAAAAATATTGATTTACCACACAGTAGTCATAGATACCATATGGGTGCACATATGTGCATCTACTCCACACATTTTCTTTTCTTTTTTTTCTTTTTTTCTCAGATGGTCTCCTTCTGTCACCTAGGATGAAGTGCAGTGGCATGATCTCGGCTCACTGTAGCTTCAACCTCCCAGGTTCAAGTGATTCTCATGCCTCAGCCCCTTCAAGTAGCTGGAACTACAGACACTCACCACCACTCCTGGCTAATTTTTGTATTTTTTGTAGAGACGGAGTTTTGCTATGTTGGCCAGGCTGGTCTTGAACTTCTGGGCCCAAAGGATCTACCTACTTCAGCCTCCCAAAGTGCTAGAATTACAGGCATGAACCACCAATAGCCTGTGCTATTCCAAACTTTTTCTTTTTTTATTTTTTATTTTTTTTTAGTTTTTTTCAAAGAAAAGTGACTCCTGTTCATGTCATCGCTTTTTTTTTTTTTTTTTTTTTGAGTCGGAGTCTCGCTCTGTCACCAGGCTGGAGTGCAGTGGCGTGATCCCTGTTCACTGCAACTTCTGCTTCCCAGGCTCAAGCAATTCTCCTGCCTCAGCCTCCCAAGTAGCTAGGACTACAGGTGCGTGCCACCACGCACAGCTAATTTTTGTATTTTTAATAGACAAGGGGGTTTCACCGTGTTGGCCAGGATGGTTTCGATCTCTTGACCTTGTGATCTGCCTGCCTCGGCCTCCCAAAGTGCTGGATTACAGGCATGAGTCACCACGCCCAGCCTGTCATTGCTTTATCTTTCCTCGTGACATTTACTTTCTTATATTGATGACTGTGATGTAGTTTGAGGAGATTTTTTCACTGACTAGAGGTTGGATAATTGTATTAATAACAGTTAACATTATGCTAAGTACTTTATGTGCATTGTTTCCATTTAACCTCACAAAAGTCCTCTGAAGAAGGCACCATACCGTACTCAGTTTACAGATCAGTAAAGTGGCGTGATGTGTAAGAAACATACCTGAAGTCACTAAAAATTCTTGTATATGAGATTAATAAACCTGTATTCTTAGCAGTTACAATATCAGGCTCTTCTAGATCTACCAAAACACAGCTTACTGTTGGCCACTCTGCTGTAAGCTTAGGACATAAAGTGGATCAAAAGCTAGGTTATCCTCTAATTTCCATCCCAAGGTTCACCTCGTTGCACTGTTATTTTTTAATTCAGAAGACACACAAGATGACCAGCTGTGTAAAGTGTACATACATGGGGTCAATAATTTAAAGAGATATATAAATTAAAACTGATCTATTATGTAAAAACAAAATTACAGGTACACTTAGGAAGTCTAGGCCTCTGCATTTGTGGGAAAACATCCCTTGCATAGTTAACCATTCTTAATCAGGAAAGCCTTCTTCCAGAAATGAAGATTCCCAAGGTATTTGAGCAATGGGAGAAAATAACACATTGGGAAACCTGAGAAGGGCTAGTCTAGTAACAGGGTGTAGCTTGGGGAAAATGGTGTAAAGTGTCAGGTGATGGAGTGAAGAGTCCATGTTCCTTCTAGGAAACCACCAATAAGTTATTTTGTAGAAAACCTATGTAACCTTCACAGAAGCCTGGGAGCATGTTTTCCCTGTGAACACTATGGCATCTGGCATAATGAATGGATGTTCCCCATCCAGCTATGCTTAAAAAATATCTGGGGAATACCTCAGATATTAAGGGCTCATTGGAATATTCTCTGCCTCATTTAGTCATCCCAAACAGGCTGCTGAGATCTGAAATTAGAAATAAAATGGCTGAAGCACTTCAAAGAAAACAGATTCCACTGATATTCTTATTTCCTCATAAAAAAAGAAATAGTATTTCAGTATGTCAGCTGCTCCAGATTCCAAAGCAGGCCACAAATTTTGTGACAGCTGCTGACATAAGCAATTTCCTTAGATTAAATTTTCCAGTGTATTTCATACAGAAGTAGAAGCCTTTGCCTGCAGACTGAATTTTAACCTAAAATATGGTCCCATTCTGTTCTCTCAATGTGTATATAAAACAACATAAAATAACAACAGTAAATCCTACTAATGTCTTTAAACTATTTATAGAAAATGAATAAAGTGCTAAATAAAAAGAGGTGTTGAGAAACTATTTAAAATGATTTCTGGGGTTGTCACAATAGAATAACTTATACTCTTGAGAACTACCTAAAACTCTACTTTTGAGAACCCAGGCCTGGTATCGGTGGCACTATGAAGTGTATTAACTCATCTCCCCAAATCCAGTCCTTACTCCTCATGACTCATACTGATCAAGCACAAAAACTAGACAAAATATTCTATTTCTAAAAGAGGTTTAAAATCTTTTAAAAAGCACTAAGGAGCTTACTGAAATACATGTAAATACTGACTATGTTTTTAGGTAATTCCTTTTGCTCAGGAAGATTGAAAACAAACATACAGTTAATGAGGGGAAAATGCCACCACCCACAGAAGAAAAGTACACATGCTCAAAGGGAATGGAGGCACACTAGCCAAGAATGTGAAGCTCCAACACACTTTTTCCAGGAAGAAGAAAACAGATGTTCTTTGTAAGACAAGTATCCTGCTCTGGAAATCATCCCACAAGCTCAGGTGATGACCCTCTCCTGGAATTAGACTTTTTCTTTTAAATGCCAGGAATGATCCAACCTCCGATTGGAAGGCAACAGACTAAGAAGGCACCACTGTGCTCTCTACCCTGGTTATCTCCAGGATCTAGCTGAATCCCCTTTTCACAGAGAAAGTAGTCAATTTGGTTCATGACACCACAGAGATGTGACTTTAGTCAATCCTGGAGGTGGTCTTCATGTATCACTTTATTCTGTAAGATTCCCAGGTACATTCAGACTTCCCATATTTTATATCAATTTCAATGTAGGACACTATTTGAAGATGGTTGGATTACAATAAGCTTCAATCAAAAATTTTATTCCAGAGAGAAAGATGTGTTCCTGTTTAGCAGAAATATTTAGTACTTAGATAAAAAATGATATATCCAGCCCTCTTTTTCAACAAATAAGGAGGAGCAACATATAAAGGCAAAAACTTGGCTAAACCCTTTGTTGCCTACATCTTATGTTAGGTCTCTGCCAATTCTTGCTCTTTTGCTCTGAATACTGACTGTTTTAGAAAACAATCATGCTCAGAAAAATGTGTTCTAATTAGAATTATTCAAGGACCATCTTAGATTAATGGGAACAATAAAATGTAATCATTCACAATAATGAAACTAAGCTAAGAACTGTATAGTCCTAAAGTTTGTGTACTGAAATACACATTGTTTGTAGCAAACAGATGGCTTTAGAAGATCTTATTAATATTTTTAGACCAATGAGGAGGTAACGGAGTACAGAAACCTGGGTTTATGTATATTAAAATTACAAGGTTGAAAGTATTCTTAAAGATCATCCAGTTCAACTACCAGTCTACAGTCTGAATCCCTTTGCTATCACGTCTTTCACGACATTTCTCAGCATGTTTGAATGTAACCATTAAAGTGCTTTTTAAGTGCATCTAAGAGAAACTCAACTTAAAATTAACTTAAATAGTAAAAGTAATTTACTGGTTTGTGATGCTAAAGTTCAGAAGTAGATTCAATTTCAAGAAGGCTTAACTGAATGGCAAAAAAGGCCATTATGGTCTATCTTCTATCTATGTCTCTATTTGGTTTTTCATGGTGTTAAATCCTCCTAAAGGCAACCCCTCTCGTGGTTAGAAAAGAGCCAACAGCCCCCAGCAGTACATGCCACCTTCTTCACCTACAGGAAGAACTCTGTCCTGACAACCCAAGCAAAGGCCCAGTTTTGCTAGGATATGCTACCTTAAATCACATGCTCACTCAAGAATCACTTAATGTGGCCCAGGGGCTGAATCATCTGTTGATGTAGCCTTGATCATGTGCTCCTACTCTCAGAATGGGATTAAAGTCAGCTTTTCTAGAACTATATGAATTCCTCGTGATAAATCCAGACTTCTGAGGAAAAGTGGGGGCCACAACATTGAATGTGTCTGATGACAATCATCTCATTTATTCCCAAAATATTCCTTCTGTATTTGGTCTTATCTGATAGAACTATTCTAAACCATAGGCAAACATCTATGTAATAATTTTTCCCACCTCATATGCATGAGCAAAGCATTAAAATAATCATACCTGTATTAAATTTTCATCACCACAAAAGAGAAGAGTTATACTGAGTGAGAATGTTGGCATGTTACCTGTAAGCATTGCTCTATTTTTTTAAAAAAAAGACAACAGAAATAAAACAAGGCAAGATAAGTAAATTAGGGTTAAGTAAGTAGTTTGTTTTGCTCTCATCTATTTGAGCTGTTGGTGAAGCGGCAGTTGACAATTGTAATTTGGAGTATAGGCAAATTTTAATAATAGAGATAACAGATATGTCTTCAAAAATATACATGCCCTCATAATATTCAGAGAATGCCACATTTGTGCATGTATATGGTTATTCCCACATATCAGCTGGGGTAACTCAGATCATCTAAGTTGCTATTTACAAATTCTTATTTTACTTTTGACTCTGTTACCCAAAAAAATGTGCTTTTATTTGTTGCCTTGCTAACTCTGGATTTATTTCATGACCTAGGCCATATCCCAAATAATCGGAAAATCAGGAAAACTGAATTCATATAACTGTTAGTTCTTCTTTAGTGTTCAACTCTTCTCAGAATTACCTTCTTGATTTGACATCTGTGACTTAAAACTGAAGCTGTGGTTGTTTAAATGACTCACTTTCTTATCTAGTCATCTTCTCAACATACGGTGTGAATAAGTGCCAAGAGAAATGTGATTGTTTGTGAAGAGAAAAACAGAAAGAAGCTAAAATACTATTCTTTTAAAATGTTTGCTAAATTAATTAGAAGATAAATTCTTGCTCTGTCACCCAGGCTGGAGTGCAACGGCATGATCCCCGGTTCAAGCGATTCTCCTACCTCAACCTCCCAAGTAGCTAGGATTACAGGCACCCACCACCACACCCGACTAATTTTTTGTATTTTTAGTAGAGATGAGGTTTCACCATGTTAGCCAGGATGGTCTTGACCTCCTGACCTCGTGATCCACCCACCTCGGCCTCCCAAAGTGCTGGGATTACAGGCACGAGCCACCGTGCCCAGCCAGATAAATTCTTTAATATAGAATTATATTTGGTAAAGTCATAGTAGCTTGTAAGTTTCTGAAGAAAGAGATAATTTCTTATTTTTATGTAACGCTAGGTCTGAAACCAGTGCCAAGCACAAGGTAGGTCTTAATGCATGCTGGACAAATAAATAAATTCGACAGTCTTTTGACATATTTTGACAGTATATTGAAACAGATTTCCTTTAATAAACTTTTTAGATAAAATAATGATTCAGCAATTTTAAATTATTTCTACTTTATAAGTACAAATGTCAAGTGAATGAACTGAAAACATGTGGTCAGTTATTTCTAATTATTTTCTGCTAGCATAAATTTCTTAAAAACAAGCACTGGAAAGTGGAGCTGGAGATGACTAATTTTCCTGTTGCTTTGGGGACCTGTTGTGGCAGAATTGAGAGACTCTTCAAATGGTCTCTTTATAAATATAGTCCAAGGCTCTGCCGGCCATCATCCTTACACACTTGGTGACAATGCTTTTTCATTAGCAATATTTGACTCTTTTTAGTATCTATTTCGGATTCCTCCATATGCTACAGCATGTGAAGTAAATGGGACCGTATGTGCAGACAGGAAGAGTGACAAGAATAAATTATAGTGCAATATTTTTTCCTTTGGTAACATGAACCATTTTATATATTATAGTAGCTATCATATACAAATAACAAACATTTAACTACAATGATATACATTTGGTTTTATTTTTTAAGTGAACTAAAGACTGACTTTTGCTGTCAATCACATCCTTACATTTAATATGTGTACATCAACATCTTTAGTTGATAATATATAGAGTTCTGCATTACATTAGAAGGTATTACCTGTGTACCATTCCATCTTCTATTCACCTTTGTGTAATCACAGAATGTAGCACTCTTAAAGTGTAAAGGTTTATTGTGTGATTGAATAATATCTTTAGACATTGCCAACAGAAAAGTCATTCAGTACATATAATTCACATTAGTGACCTACACTTTTTGGTGGAGAAAAGTAAGAGAGTCTGAATTAGAAGATGAAATGAAGTCCATACAGGCTTTGTATTACATATGTACATTTATATATATAAGTATATACATATAAGTGTCTGTATATATATAGGCCTTGTGTATCTACATGTGTTTGTGTACATATGTGTATATATACACACACATACATATATATCTCTCTCACAAATTACATTCCTTATAAAGCTTTATTTTCTATGCTGAAAAAAGAAGTCTGGAGTTTTGGGGCATGGAGATTCTAACTACATGTAATATCCGTCATTTTACTGCTGGATTCTGAATATCACCAACAAGCTCATTCTCGTGTCCTTGCATCTTTGCAAACTCATAGCTTGTTTGAACCCACAAACTGGGTTTGTACTTGTAGTCCTACCATTAATCCCGTTACATAAAAACAAGTTTGTCTGGCTGCTGAACAGTTTAAAGACAAGACAGAATCTCTTTGTACTCAGTGCACAATTATGAAGTTGTGCTGCTCAGAAAGGACACTTAAACATTGACATCTCTTTATTTTTTTCTTTGGAGGACTTTATATTTAACTTGTTACCGCCACATGCTTGATGAAACATGTAGATAAATACACAGAGAATAAGCGCTGACTGGGATAGCTATAGAAGAGTTACAGCCAAGTTAATGTGAACTAAATTAGGCCCTTGGGAAATTTTCACTTGCTACTCCTAAAAGTAGTAAGAAACACAGGAGGTGATGCGAGGTACTGCACTTGTTTTGTCAGATGTGAAGAATGCTTTGAATTAAGTCAGTGGGCTACCACTATAATTCCCTGTCAATGCTTATTCATAGTCACTGTGTCAACAGGACACCAGGGTCCCTTCTAGTGCAATGTTTTTACATAGTACACACACACACACACACACAAATTTGTTACCTGATTTTTTCACTTCTGCTGTAAGCATTTTTATGTCTTCTCATCATCTTCATAGTCATTGTTTAATGGTTACAAATCATTTTATCCAGTTAAATAGATTTATTATTGGCTCTCTAAGTTTATATCTAGCACTCTGGTAAGGAGAGAACCTTAAATTGGCAGACCTTAAAATTGGAAAATTTGCATACAGCTGATGTTATCTGTACAGCTATTGTCTAGAGGTATTGTTTTAGGAAAAACAAAAGACCACTTAACAATTTTATGTCTTTTGAGAGTTAATGCCATGAGTTTTACAAAAGGAACAGATCAATTTTCACTGATTTAGTGATATGAGTGTCCCATTTTCACTACACTTCACAAGGAGATGGCATTTTTCCTAGAAATCCTCTTAATAAAAGTTAACATGTGTTTAGTACTTACAGATTTCAGACATAACAATGAGGATTTTGGGATATAATCTCACTTAATCCTGGAACAACTATATGAAGTGGGTTCTACTTTTATTCCCTCTTCATAGCTGAAGCAACTTAGTCCAGAGTGGCTTTGTAATTTGCCCAACTTTACACAGTCTGTAAGCAAAGAGTCAGGGCTCATCTGAGGTAAAACTGGCCAAAATTCATGCTCTTAACCTACAGATTCATACAATCATTTCCTATGTATAAACTGTTCTAACATTTATCTACTTATTTACTGATTGTGCTATATTAGTAATCTATACTTTATTTCCATTGGGAAATGGTATGCAATAAATATGCCAATCTGCTTTTTCCTTCACATTTCAATATCAATAACCTATTACTTAAAATCTAGCTTCAAAAATACAAACATTATTCCAAACTATACTGCAGATTTACTATTTAGCCATGGAACAATCACTCTGTCTCAGTCTTGTCTTTGTTATAGAGTGAGCTACGTAACTTCACTAATGCAAGGTACTAGGAAAATAACATGACATTGCAAAGAGGAAAATGATTTTAAAGCATTATTGCATTACTGATGAGTTTGGGAGGTGGATATCTCAAGCTAATATTAGTCTCTAAGAAAAAAAAGCAAGGAATAAAAAACTGGTAATCAGGCCTTGATTTTCATCAGAGATCTGTACTCTAAGTTTATCATTGGCACCCAGCTATCAATTCAGAAAAGATAGATCAAGTTGGGCGTGGTAGCTCATGCCTGTAATCCCAACACTTTGACAGCCAAGGCAAGAGGATGGCTTGAAGCCAAGAGCCTGAGACTAGACTACCCCAGGTAACAAAGCAAGACCCTGTCCCTAATAAAAATAAAAAATAATTTAAAAATTTTTAAAAAGAAGAAGGAAAAGAAAGAAAAAAGAAAAAAGAAACCCAGAAAAAATAAATTGTTTAAAAAACCTTACATAAAATTACTACAGAATTTTTCATTAAATATTTTATAGAGCTTTCAGTTCTAGCATATGGTTCTTTTTTTCTCTCAATAAATAAAATCCCTTTGTATTTTTGTGCCAGATACAATGCTTCTTATGCTAGGGTTTTGGATGGAATTTAATACAATGATCATATAGGTTATGAGAATGTATCTTCAACTATTCTAGTTGTCTTCAAAATGCCTCTTGGTATTCAATATAAGTATAACATAAAAATATGGATATCTGAACAAACGAAAAGCCAAGAAAGAGTTCCACATGTCTAAAAACTTTATTAGAGAGAGAACGTTCATAGCAGCATTATATGAATGCAAAATCCTGAAAACAAAGCAAATGTCCATATAGATATGGAAATAAGTATATCATTCATGCAATATAAAGGACAGTGAAAATTAGTGAACTACAACTTTCTTATCGCATAGAAGAATCTTATAAAAATAATGTGTAAAAAAAGTGTGACAATATAACACATATTACTACTCTATGTAAATGTCAAAAAATTGCAAAACTGAAAAATATTGACATAAAATTATTTTTACAATAAGAGGACAATTAACTTCTGGAGGATAGTGGCAGGGTAGAGAGATTAAAGACAAATATACCTGTCACTTCAAAGTTTCCTTAAACAGGATTTTGGATTAGTAGTACAGTTCATACTTACATGTACATTATTTATTATGGAGTATTTATGTCATGTTTAATTTCCAGAAATATAAACTCTAATAACATCCCTATGTTTGTAAAACAAGAGAATTAAAAGAATTACTTTAAAGATAATAACTAATGGAAACAGTAACCGAATAGCAATTTGGAAAGAAAACCTGGAAACGTATCTTGAAAATCAAACCAAATACACCCCAGCTAGAGTCAAAAGTTTAAGAAAAATTCTGAAGGTCAGAGAAATTTATAGGCTGTTTATCGTATCTGGAAACAAATGATTATTTTGTCAGCAAATGAAAAAACTGTATAAAGACATCACTGGGAGATTAAAATAAGTTAATATTTTAAATATCTCTACCCTGCAAGAAAATAAAAAGGCAATGAAAACTATTCAATTAAGATAAAGTTAAAATATGTTAAGAGTTCTTAAATTTAAAATAATCCTTAAATGCTCTAATTGGTAAATGATTGGAGAATCTTACAGAAACATGAAATTATTATTATTATTACTACTACTATTACTATTTTGAGACTGAGTCCCATTCTTGTCACCCAGGCTGGAGTGCAATGGCGCGATCTCAAGTCACTGCAACCCCCACCTCCCTAGTTCAAGCGATTTTGCTGCCTCAGCCTCCCCAGTAGCTGGGATGACAGGTGCCCCCAACCACGTCAGGCTAATTTTTTTGTGCGAAACATGAAATTATTTAGGGATACCTACACAATTGCGTCTCTACAGAATTCACCACTCCCGAGTTTTAACTTTCCAAAGGCTACTGGTGTTCCAAAGGAATTTTAAAAACAAACTAAAGAACCACACTAGGAGTAAATAAATGAATAATTTTTGCATTATCTTATTATGTGGCTTCAGATTTTATCTAGCCACTAAGAAAAAAATAAAATAAATACTAACTGCCTTTTTGCCATGAATCCAGTGGCAAAGCAGGCACATTATTTTGCATAATATTATGTTTAGTTTTATTACATTTCTCTTGGCAAGAGAAAATATTCTTGTGAAAGAGGATGACTACGAAGACCATTTGAAGCACATGATATATAAAGTCTTTCCATACTTACGCCATTAAATTGGATTATCAAAAAAAAAAAAAAAGTGGTGTTTTTCTTCATTATCTCATAGTTCCCCTAGAAGAAAACTACTACTCTGCTCTTGGCAATGAAAATTAAATTGTGATAGTTGTTGAGAATAAATCTCCCATTTTTATATCAGAATTCTGAACTACCAGAAAACATTTTAGCCTTAGATAAGAAGAAAAGTTATAGAAGCTTATAGAATTAAACCAATTCCTAAAATAGAAATATAAATTTAAGTTAATCACAAAAAATACATTTTGTTTCTCTACGATGACTCAAAAGGGGTATTTACATGTGCAAAAATGTATCTTTGTGATTGAAAAGATTATGTGAATTCATCTGCTTCACTGATGTAGGTACAGAATACATTTGAATGCCAAATAATTATTTTAGATATTTATTTTAATGTCATATCAACAATTTATTTTCCTGAATCTAGTAAAATTATTAAACTGCCCTCTGATAATTCTTTCATAGTACATTTACACTATGTGAATAATTGAAAGATATCAATTTACATATGATTGACCTAAACTGTCCAATGAAGTATTATTTTTATGATGCTAATCACACTGATGAAACTATTTGATGAGATTATTTGATCTCAGATATACTTAAAGATGAAGGAGATTCTCTGGGAGAAAACTTTCCTACATTTTTATATTATTAATCTCCCACTGACATAAGTAGGCTATTGGTTCTATGCATGCTCCATAAGTGGATGTATATGAATGTGTTATGGTTAGGGTGAAAAGAATTTAGAAGTAAGCTAAACTTGCCAGGCCAAGGCCAAGGATCTAGGTGGAATAAATAAATTCCTGAGGATAAAGGATACAGTTAAAAGTCAGTGTGTGAATTGTGAAACATTCCTGGGAAGATGAATCTCGAGTTTTGGCTCTAAAGATCAGTGTGGTTATCTTCATTCACTGACCAAAGAAAGTCTAGGCAAAAAGGTAACGTGGGATAGAAGGGAAGACATTCAAGAAGTTCAATACAAATCAGTCAAGAGAAAATCGATGACAAAGAATTCATACATAGATTAGATTTTTAAATGCCTAAAGGAAGAGACACAATCAGCATTAAGAAAATCTTTTCTTAGAAAGCAAAGCCTATGACCACAAGGCTTGAGTGAGAGGAAAAATTATACAAAAGTGGGGAAATGCCTGGAAGAATTTTAGAATATTTTTTAAAAGTTTGGCCAGGCACCGGGGCTCACACCTGTAATCTCAGCACTTTGGGAGGCTGAGGCGGGTGGATTAAGAGGTAAGGAGATTGAGACCATCCAGGCTAACACAGTGAAATCCCATCTCTACTAAAAATACAAAAAATTAGCCAGATGTGGTCACGGGCACCTGTAGTCCCTGCTACTCGGGAGGCTGAGGCAGGAGAATGGCGTGAACCCAGGAGGTGGAGCTGGCAATGAGCCAAGATCGCACCACTGCACTCCAGCCTAGGTGACAGAACAAGACTCTGTCTCAAAAAAAAAAAAAAAGATTATCAGAGAGAATACGGTGAGAGGAAATTGCCATGCCAACCAAGATTCTGGCACAGGCATACAGAAGTAAAAATTTGAGTGCAATATTGAAGTTGAGGATTCAGCCTCAAGAAAACAAACAGAAAAAAAAAAAACCTGCCCAATCATAATCTGGGAGCCAGTCTAAATGACAAAGGTAAAGGTAAAATACAGATAATCAGGCTAAAGCTCCTTAAAAACCCCTCCTGCTTATGTTAAGATTATTACTGAAGACAACAGTGAGTATGTAAAAATTTGGGAATATCCATAAATGTTGGGAAAAGTAGAACTAACCAGTGCTAGTAATTTAGCAGAAACTATAGCTGGTTCTTTAGAACCAAATCTACACTGTTACTTGTAATATGGAAACTTCATTTATTTATGCACTATGCATTTTGCTCTGTGAATGATCAAGGCTTTCACAGAGCAGTGGGTGAGTCAGAAGCAAACCAACAAACAACGGTATACGATCAAGGCTTTATTTCATTAGAAGGATGAGTGCAGGTAGGAGGCCTGACCACAGGTGGGAATGTTTCTCTGAGAAGGTAATGTTCCTGCTGCTGGAAAGGAGGTATTTGGTAAGGAAGGGAGTTAGATAAGACAGGTAAAGGGGACAGCCACAGTATAAAATGTGTGAAAATATTGCAAAATCACAAAGCTGTAATGCAGTGTGAGATAAGAAAATTTATTTTAATTTAGGAGTTTGAAGTCTAATCCTCCCTCCATTTTTACTCAAGACCATCTACAACAAACATAAACAACTGACTTGGTGTCTTAGAGCAGTCACTTTTGTACTGTGTCTGGATTTCCTTACTGATAAAACGGGTATAACATCTACCATATTTATCTAGTGGAATGTAAGTATCTAATGGAATGTAAGGTTCAGTGGGGAGAGAGAGAGATGCTGTATTAGTCTGTCCTCATACTACTAAAAAGAAATACCCAAGAGTAGGTAAGTTGAAGAAGGTTTAATTTACTCACAGTTCTGCATGGTTGGAGAGGCCTCAGGAAACTTACAATCATGGTGGAAGGAGAGAAAAAGCAAAGGCACATCTTACATGGCAGCGGGTGAGAGACAAGAGAGTGTGAGGGTGCAGGAAAAACTGTCACTTATAAAACCATCAGCTCTCATGAGAATTCTCTCACTATCATGAGAACAGCATGGGAAAAACCACCCCTATAATTCAATCACTTCCCCAGCTCCACATGTGGGTATTACAGGTCCCTCTTTTGACATGTGGAGATTACAATTTGAAATGACATTTAGGTGGGAACAGAGCCAAACAATATCACATATTATATATATGATATATATAACATACATATGTATGGCATATATATCAAATGTAAAACCCCAAGCCATTTTTATAAGGCTGCTTGGTATCTATAGGCACATATAGAATTCTTCATTCTATCCCCCAAAAAGACAGTGGATGGATGGGAATCTAAGGTAACCTATTTCCAGCCATGTCCAAGATGGGGTCATAAATATCTTGGAACTACCCAGGTGGCAGCTATGTCTGACCATTAAAGACTTGGAATACATATCTGCTTATCTGTTTTGTGGTCTTTATTCCAAGTCCAACTCTCTCGTTAAGGTCTAGGTTAATTATTGCTTGAGCCAAAACAAGCTGGCAAAGCAAAAAATCCAGCTGAAGAAATCCAAACAAGCTATTGTTGACATAGCTAACATCATGTCTGCCTTGAAATTTTTATAGGGCTTAACTACTTGCCAAACACTTTCGCCTACAATAATTCACTTATCCTTGCACTCATCCTGTAAAATGAGAAAAATAGATGTTACTGTCCCATTTTAAAGGTGAACACAGCAGACTCTGCATTAAGTGACTTGTCCAAGATCAAGTTACGAGGAAGGCTAGAACTTAATTATTGTTTAACTAAAAACGCAGTGTTTTTTCTTATTGTGACCTACATTCTATCTAAAGGACACCTAAATCATGAAAGAAGGAAAGTACCTGTTTAAAATGCCATGTTCCTTTCTAAGTTCACTTAAACTTCTACATTCCTCCATTGGAGAAGTAATTCATTTCAAAATATTTAAAGTGGTTAAAAATAGCTTTTTTGTCAAAAAGCACTTAGTGTTTATTAACAAATGGTTATTAATGTGTATAACGGTTATAAAAGTGTGGCTGGATGCTCACTTTTAAAAGAGAGGGGTATTTTATGTTTGTATGTACTTAACCAATTAGTCTACTACATGATATAGGCAGAGAGAAAGATGTGGATCCCAGCCAATAATTGGCAATGAATTATAAAACCCTAAGAGAACAAGAGAGTGAAATTTTCATATAAATCTGTCTGTTTTGAATAAAACTGGATAAGAATTCATATCCTAGTTGACATATTTATAAACATATTTTCTAAAATATTTAAGTATCTTGAGAAGGAGGCATGCTGTATGACAGCCTGAAAACCTTTATCTGGCTCTTTCTGTCTCATTGATATTATCCACGTTCTTAAGCAGATAAAGTCATTCTGGCTTCTGGAATATCCCTACAGGAATAAAAGGGGATATCTCGAGATGTCAAGATTTTGGTGGATTGTACCAAAATGAATAGATAACTCTTATTTTCAGATCGTTCTTAGTAAGAGCCCACAGGCAAATAACTTGTCGAATTGTACAAAGATATTTAAGTCAGGTTCACATAGGATGAACTGCACAGACTTGTCGAGCTCCTGTCTGAGTTTTCAAGTGTCCTTCATTAAGTACATGGATCAGCCTGAAGGAAAGTCAGGTTCTGCTTGTGCAATCTAGTGTGTTTATACTTTTCTGTTTGACAAGGAGGTTGTTTGTTGTCTAACTCTGCCTGTTCACACAAGAAAGGACAGATATAATCTCAAACTCATGCACCTAGCAGAAAAAGAAAATAAAATTGAAATCTACATATGTAGAGTTTGATTAACTACCTTGTTTTATTTTTCAGATAACTCCCAGATGTTCTCTCATTTAACAGAAATTGTAAAGGTAATTATAAATATGTCTGTTCATTAAAAGCATCAACATATTTAATGATATTGGTGTATTCACCAGTTTATTGTGCTTTTCTTCAGTTTTCCAAATATTTTGAAATATCATAAAATTAATAATGTACATTAAAGAAACTCAGAAATATAGGTAGGAAAATAAATCAACCCAGTCTAATCACTCACCCGGTCATGCTGACATTTTAGAACTTTTTCTTTTCAGACTTTTTCTCCTATGTAAATACATCATCATTTTCATCACATTGTAGATAACCTTAACATATTTTTAATCTTATATGCATTTCTTCCGTGTACTAATTTGTTTCCTCACTCTTTCATTTATTGCACTCAGAAATGTATATTAGGCACATAACACAGACTAGCACTCTGCTAGATGTTGGAGATTAAACAAGGAAAGATATAGTTCTCATGTTCATGGAGAATACGCCCAGGGAAAATAAAGACTTGTGCATTAGAACTTTCCAAACAGTCTGATAAGTGCTGGAATAAAAAACTATATTATAAAAGCACAAAGGCAGAGTTCAAGGCTTTCCTGGCAGGGGAAAAGCATGTGTAAAGGACTACAGACATGAGAGGGCATGATTTTAGAAAACTGAAAATAAATTCAATATAACTGGATCATAAAGTTTAAGTTGAGGGGATACAGGCAACAGAAATGACTAGAAATGTAGCTGTGCCAGATCACTCCTATATTCATTTAGCAAATATTTACTGAGCATCTACCTAATGCCAGGCACCTGGGATAGACTGATGAACAGAGTACAAGCACAATTTCTGTTCTCACAGATCTTGCAGAAAAACGCAAATGACTGAAGCCTTCAATGATGGGCCAGACTTAGCCAGATAATTGAGGAGTAAGGAATGAAGAGTCAGAAGGAGAAAGAAATATTGAGAGGCTTCTAAACCACTTTAAAGAGTTAACTTCCATCGTGAGAGTTTTAGGGTTTTAAGAAAAGAAATTAAATATTCAAATTCTCATTAGAGAAAGATTTGCAATGAAGAGATTGGATCAGAGGAACAAGACTACAGGCTAGTGAGTGATAAAGTGGTTGCATTGGTCCAGATGAAGAAAACTGACACTCAGCTAGGGCTGTGGATTGGGTTGGACAGATTTAAGAGATACTCAGAATAAAGTTCAATAGTACTTGTAACTAACAGAATAGAGACAGAAAGAAAAAAATTATGAGTAATACTCACTCTAATTAAAGATAATGGCTGTTTCTGTTCCAAGATGGCTGAATAGGAACAGCTCTAGTCTACAGCTCCCAGCATGACCAACATAGAAGACAAGTGATTTCTGCGTTTCCAACTGAAGTAGCAGGTTCATCTCATTGGGACTGGTTGGACAGTGGGTGCAGCCCACGGAGTGTGAGCCTAAGCAGGGCAGGACATCGCCTCACCTGGGAAGCACAAGGGATCAGAGAATTCCCTTTCCTAGCCAAGGGAAGCCGTGACAGACAGTACTCAGAAAATCAGGACATTCCCACCCTAATACTGCACTTTTCCAATGGTCTTAGCAAATGGCACACCAGGAGATTATATCCCATAACTGGATCAGCAGGGCCCATGCTCACGGAGCCTTGCTCACTACTAGCACAGCAGTCCAAAATTGAACTGCGAGGAGGCAGTGAGGCTGGGGGAGGGGTGTCCGCCATTGCTGAGGCTTAAGTAAGTAAACAAAGTGGCCAGGAAGGTCAAACTGGGTGGAGCCCACCACAGCTCAATGAGGCCTGCCTGCCTCTGTAGACTCCATCTCTGGGGGCAGGACATAGCTGAACAAAAGACAGCAGAAACTTCTGCAGATTTAAACGTCCATGTCTGACAGCTTTGAAGAGAGCAGTGGTTGTCCCAGCACAGAGTTTGAGATCTGAGAAAGGACAGACCGCCTCCTCAAGTGGGTCCCTGACACATGAATAGCTTAACTGGGAGACACCTCCCAGTAGGGGCCGACTGACACCTCATACAACCAGATGCCCCTCTGAGACAAAGCTTCCAGAGGAAGGATCAGGCAGCAATATTTGTTGTTCTGCAATATTTGCTGTTCTACAGCCTCTGCTGGTGATACCCAGGCAAACAGGGTCTGGAGTGGACCTGCAACAAACTCCAACAGACCTGCAGCTGAGGGTCCTGACTGCTAGAAGGAAAACTAACAAACAGAAAGGTATAGCATCAACATCAACAAAAAGGACATCCACACCAAAACCCCATCTATAGGTCACCATCATCAAAGACCAAATATAGATAAAACCACAAAGATGGGGAGAAACCAGAATAGAAAAGCTGAAAATTCTAAAAACCAGAACTCCTCTTATCCTTCAAAGGATTGCAGATCCTCGCCAGCAATGGAACAAAACTGGACAGAGAATGACGAGTTGACTGAAGTAGGCTTCAGAAGATCAGTAATAACAAACTTCTCTGAGCTAAAGGAGGATTTTCGAACCCATCGCAAGGAAGCTAAAAACCTTGAAGAAAGATTAGAAGAATGACTAACTGGAATAAACGGCATACAGAAGACCTTAAATGACCTGACAGAGCTGAAAACCACAGCACAAGAACTACATGACGCAAGCACAAGCTTCAATAGACGATTTGATCAAGTCGGAGAAAGGGTATCAGTGATTGAAGATCAAATGAATGAAATGAAGTGAGAAGAGAAGTTTAGAGAAAAAAGAGTAAAAAGAAATGAACAAAGCCTCCAAGAAATATGGGACTATGTGAAAAGACCAAATCTACATTTGATTGGTGTACCTGAAAGTGACGGGGAGAATGCAACCAAGCTGGAAAACACTCTTCAGGATATTATCCAGGAGAACTTCCCCAACCTAGCAACCTAGCAAGCCAACATTCAAATTCAGGAAATACAGAGAATGCCACAAAGATACTCCTTGAGAATAGCAACCCCAAGACACATAATTGTCAGATTCACCAAGATTGAAATGATGGAAAAAATGTTAAGGGCAGCTAGAGAGAAAGGTCAGTTACCTACAAAGGGAAGCCCATCAGACTAACAGCAGATCTCCTGGCAGAAACCCTAGGAGCCAGAAGAGAGTGGGGGGCCAATATTCAACATTCGTTAAAAAAAAAAAAGAATTTTCAAACCAGAATTTCATATCCAGTCAAACTAAGCTTCATAAGTGAAGAAGAAATAAAATCTTTTACAGACAAGCAAATGCTGAGAGATTTTGTCATCACCAGGCCTGCCTTACAAGAGCTCCAGAAGAAAGCACTAAACATGGAAAGGAATAACTGGTACCAGCCACTGCAAAAACATGCCAAATTGTAAAGACCATGGATGCTAGGAAAAAACTGCATCAACTAACGAGCACAATAACCAGCTAACATCATAATGACAGGATCAAATTCACACATAACAATATTAACCTTAAATGTAAATGTGGTAAATTCCCCAATTAAAAGACACAGACTGACGAATTGGATAAAGAGTCAAGAACCATCAGTGTGCTGTATTCAGGAGACCCATCTCACGTGCAGAGACACACATAGGCTCAAAATAAAGGGATGGAGGAAGATCTACCAAGAAAATGGAAAAGAAAAAAAAGTAGGGGTTGCAAACCTAGTCTCTGATAAAACCGACTTTAAACCAACAAAGATCAAAAGAGACAAAGAAGGCCATTACATAATGGTAAAGGGATCAATTCAACAAGAAGAACTAACTACCCTAAATATATATGCACCCAATACAGGAGCACCCAGATTCATAAAGCAAGTTCTTAGAGACCTACAAAGAGACTTAGACTCCCACACAATAATAATGGGAGACTTTAACACCCCACTGTCAATATTAGACAGATAAATGAGACAGGAAGTTAAAAAGGATACGCAGCAATTGAACTCACCTCTGCACCAAGCAGACCCAATAGACACCTACAGAACTCTCCACCCCAAATAAACAGAATATACATTCTTCTCAGCACCACATCACACTTATTCCAAAATTGACCACATAGTTGGAGGTAAAGCACTCCTCAGCAAATGTAAAAGAACAGAAATGACAACAAACTGTCTTTCAGACCACAGTGCAATCAAACTAGAACTCAGGATTAAGAAACTCACTCAAAACCGCACAACTACATGGAAACTGAACAACCTGCTCCTCAATGACTACTGGGTACATATCAAAATGAAGGCAGAAATAAAGATGCTCTTTGAAACCAATGAGGACAAAGACACAACATACCAGAATCTCTGGGACACACTTAAAGCAGTGTATAGAGGGAAATTTATAGCACTAAATGCCCACAAGAGAAAGCAGGAAAGATCTAAAATTGACACCCTAACATCAGAATTAAAAGAACTAGAGAAGCAAGAGGAAACAAATTCAAAAGCTAGCAGAAGGCAAGAAATAACTAAGATCAGAGCAGAACTGAAGGAGATAGAGACACAAAAAAACGCTTCAAAAAATCAATGAATTCCCAGAATTCATTGATTCTGGATTCCCAGAACCTGGTTTTCTGAAAAGATCAACAAAATGGATATACTGCTAGCAAGACTAATAAAGAAGAAAAGAGAGAAGAATCAAATAGATGTAATAAAAAATGATAAAAGGGATATCACCACTGATCCCATAGAAATACAAACTACCATCAGAGAATACTATAAACACTCTATGCAAACAAACTAGAAAATCTAAAAGAAATGGATAAATTCCTGGACGCATACAGCCTCCCAAGACTAAACCAGGAAGAAGCTGAATTGTTAAATACACCAATAACAAGCTCTGAAATTGAGGCAATAATTATTAGCCTACCAAACAAAAAAATTCCAGGACTAGATGGATTCACAGCCAATTTCTACCAGAGGTACAAAGAGGAGCTGGTACCATTCCTTCTGAAACTATTCCAATCAATAGAAAAAGAGGGAATCCTCCCTAACTCATTTTATGAGGCCAACATCATCCTGACACCAAAGCCTGGAAGAGACACAACAAAAAAAGAGAATTTTTAGACCAATATCCCTGATGAACATCAATGCAAAAATCCTCAATAAAATACTGGCAAACTGAATCCAGCAGCAAATCAAAAAGCTTATTCATGACAATCAAGTTGGCTTCATCCCTGAGATGCAAGACTGATTCTATGCAAATCAATAACGTAATCCATCATATAAACAGAACCAAAGACAAAAACCACATAATTATCTTAACAGATGCAGAAAAGGCCTTTGACAAAATTCAACAGTCCTTCATGTTAAAACTCTCAATAAACTAGGTATTGATGGGACGTATCTCAAAATAATAGCTATTTATGAAAAACATACAGCCAATATCATACTGAATGGGCAAAAACTGGAAGCACTCCCTTTGAAAACTAGCACAAGACAGGGATGCCCTGTCTCACCACTCCCATTCAGCATAGTGTTGAGAGTTCTGGCCAGGGCAATCAGGCAGGAGAAAGAAATAAAGGGTATTCAATTAGGAAAAGAGGAAGTCAAATTGTCCCTGTTTGCAGATGACATGATTGTATATTTAGAAAACCCCATCGTCTCAGCCCAAAATCTGCTTAAGCTGATAAGCAACTTCAGCAAAGTATCAGGATACAAAATCAATGTGCAAAAATCACAAGCATTCTTCTACACCAATAACAGACAAACAGAGAGCCAAATCATGAGTGAATTCCCATTCACAATTGCTTCAAAGAGAATAAAATACCTAGGAATCCAACTTACAAGGGATGTGAAGGATCACTTCAAGGAGAACTATAAACCACTCCTCAATGAAATAAAAAAGGATACAAATGGAAGAACATTCCCATGCTTGTGGATAGGAAGAATCAATATCGTGAAAATGGCCATACTGCCCAAAGTAATTTATAGATTCAATGCCATTCCCATCAAGCTACCAATGACTTTCTTCACAGAATTGGAAAAAACTGCTTTAAAGTTCATATGGAACCAAAAAAGACCCTGCATTGCCAAGACAATCCTAAGCCAAAAGAACAAAGCTGGAGGCATCACGCTACCTGACTTCAAACTATACTACAAGGCTACAGTAACCAAAACAGCATAGTACTGGTACCAAAACAGAGATACAGACCAATGGAACAGAACAGAGCCCTCAGAAATAATACCACACATCTACAACCATCTGATCTTTGACAAACCTGACAAAAACAAGAAATGGGGAAAGGATTCCCTATTTTATAAATGGTGCTGGGAAAACTGTAGAAAGCTGAAACTGGATCCTTTCCTTACGCCTTGCAGAAAAATTAATTCAAGATGGATTAAAGACTTAAATGTTAGACCTAAAACCATAAAAACCCTAGAAAAAAACCTAGACAATACCATTCAGGACATAGGCATGGGCAAAGACTTCATGACTAAAACACCAAAAGCAATGGCAACAAATGCCAAAATTGACAAATGGGATCTAATTAAACTAAAGAGCTTCTGCACAGCAAAAGAAACCACCATCAGAGTGAACAGGCAACCTACAGAATGGGAGAAAATTTTTGCAATGTACCCATCTCACAAAGGGCTAATATTCAGAATCTACAAAGAACTTAAACAAATTTACAAGAAAAAAATCAAACAACTCCATCAAAAAGTGGGCAAAGAATATGAACAGACACTTCTCAAAAGAAGACATTTATGCAACCAACAGACACATGAAAAAATCCTCATCATCACTGGCCATCAGAAAAATGCAAATCAAAACGACAATGAGATACCATCTAACACCAGTTAGAATGGTGATCATTAAAAAGTCAGGAAACAACAGATGCTGGAGAGGACGTGGAGAAATAGGAACACTTTTACACTGTTGGTGGGACTGTAAACTAGTTCAACCATTATGGAAGACAGTGTGGTGATTCCTCAAGGATCTAGAACTAGAAATACCATTTGACCCAGTGATCCCATTACTGGGTATATACTCAAAGGATTAAAAATCATGCTACTCTAAAGACACATGCACACATATGTTTATTGCGACACTATTCACAATAGCAAAGACTTGGAACCAACCCAAATGTCCATCAATGATAGACTGGATTAAGAAAATGTGGCATATATACACCATGGAATAGTACGCAGCCATAAAAAACGATGAGTTCATGTCCTTTGTAAGGACATGGATGCAGCTGGAAACCATCATTCTTAGCAAACTGTCACAAGGCCAGAAAACCAAACACTGCATGTTCTCACTTATTGATGGGAACTGAACAATGAGAACACTTGGACACAGGGTGAGGAACAGCATACACTGGGGCCTGTCATGGCATGGGGGGATGGGGGAGGGATAGCATTAGGAGAAATACTTAATGTAAATGACAAGTTAATGGGTGCAGCACACCAACACGGCACATGTATACATATGTAACAAACCTGCACGTTGTGCACATGCACCCTAGAACTTAAAGTATAATTTTAAAAAAAAGATAACGGCTTGGGCAAATGCCTGGGTCATCCTAGAAAAGAAAACAAAAGTGATAAACTGGTTTGGGGAGGAAGAAGATTAATTCAATTGAGGGCATGTTATTTTTGAAATGTGTTTTGAGACATTCAAATGAAGTTGCCCAGTGTTATGATATAATTATTAAAAATAGGAATAATATGGGTAAGCCCAATAGTGAATTCTATTGCATTTCTGGGGAAAAAAAAAAAGCTGTACTTTATCCTTTAACACAGTGAAGCAGATTTTGGCTAAGCAAGTTGATATTCTTTACATACTATTATTTGATTTGCTAAAGAGCAGGAGCCCTCTTTAGAGAGAGACATATCCAGCACCCTAAATAGGGCCCAACTAGGCTTCATATGGATGCCACTTTAGCTCACATGGATGGGTGATGTGCTCCTCTTCAATCTGTATCTGTATTGCAGGGCAATCAAGTATGGCTTGAGCAACACTAGTCAGCTTTCCCCATTCTCCCCACTCCACTCCACTAGAGCCTATGGATTAATCTTTCTTTGCTCTGCTTGGTTCCCAAGTCTGTACATGTCTGTACAATCCATGGGCCTCCAAGTATTATATTGACCTTTTAGGCTTATTTTTTGTACTGCTCGTAGAGCCACAGTGGCATACGTGCATATGAGGATCTGCAACCCAACAGTGAGAAATATTATAATGTAATATCCCTCTAGTTTTGACATATCAGTATGATTCATAATTTTTATTTCAAAAAATATGAATAGTAAGAACATTTCAAATCTTATCACTTTACCTACTGCAAACTATCTGTTGAACTCAAAACGTGATTATCTGAAAATCTAACTTGTAAAAATTTTTAAGTGTTTTGCTTCATAACTAAACTCTTTACTTACCAGATGGCTAATGTGAACTCATGGACATCAACAGTAGAAGGATGGTTACCAGAGGCTAAGTAAGTAAGTGTAGTGGAGGGTATGTGGGGAGGTGGAGATGGTTAATGGGTACAAAAAATGTGAGACAAAAATGAGTAAGACCTACTATTTGATAGCACAACAGGGTGACTATAGTCAATAATAATTGTACATTTAAAAATAAACGAGTGTAACTGGATTGTTTGTAACACAAAAGATAAATGCTTAAGAGGATGGATACCCCTTTCCCCATGATGTGCTTATTTCACGTTGCATGCCTGTATCAAAACATCTCATGTACTCCGTAAATATATACACCTACTATGCACCCATAAAAATTAAAAATAAAAATAACACAAACAAGATGGCTTATGTTAAAATGAATATTTTTAAATGCACCTAACATTTTAACAAAAATAAATGACACACGCTCTTGGTATTTATATACTTGATTCTAGTTACATTGTTTGGACAGCAATACGTACCATTCAAACTTAAATATGCCAGATCAATATGCAGAATGTCAATAATCATTTCCGTTTTATTTTATAAGAAAATATAGTAGCACTTTTTCAGAGGCAAATGAAATGCTTCCTTTATGAGTAAAACAACTCAAAGACTATAGATTCTTTGAAATGTAGTAAAGGCTCAAAATTAATTCATTATTCCAAAATGCTTTATTCATCACACCACAATATGAAGCTTTTAATTTAAAAACAATCATATTACACACATACAGACAACACACACACAACACACATACTGTACGTATGTATATACCACACATCTCCTTAAATTAACAAAAAATAGTAATGTTTTCCTAGAATAATTAATGTTTTTATCTGATATCCGATATATCTGAGAAAAACAAATGTATTCTAGACATGGTAAGAATACTTCATCCTCTCTTTTATCCTTTTGTTGTTTATGTAATACACAAATGTATTATCATAAAAGCATCACATAACTCAGTTATATAGAACAAAACATGAAAATCACTTTACATTATTATAAACCTCTGACTTTCCTGGAAAAAAACACTATCGACAATTTAAGGTATCCCTCTATCTAACTGTTCCCCCTTTCCCCTGTTTTCGTGAACTATTAAATACCTAAGAATTTAATGTAGTCACTAACCTCCAAGGAATAATAAACAATGTGCACACATTGACTGCAGGCTTCTACACAATATTATTTTGAAATTTTAAAACAATTGTATTAATATTTGGAATGTATAAAAACATATTTTTACAAAGTAGCAAATCCTTGTGTCCTGACCCCTTTGCTTAAGCCATGAAACACAACCAAAATATTTGAAAGTCTGTGGATACCATTTCCCCATCCAACTCCTCCATCCCAGAGGTAACTGCTCTTATGAAATTATGGTTTCTCATTCGTATGCATTTATTTACATTTATAAAATAACAACGTTATCACTAAAAATGCATTTTTTATATTTTAACTTATATTAATGGCATTAAAAACCTATATTCATTTACAGCTATCTTTTTTCTTTCTCATTCAAAATTATGCTTGCAAGTTTCATCAGTGTTAATCCAAGTAGCTGTGGCTTATTTATCTTCACTGCTGAATAGTATTCCATTGTGTATGTGTGTGTGTGCACATTTGTGTATATACGCATACATATATCTTGGTGTTTCCAATATTTACCATTGAAATAAATCTCATATATACACCCTTCTTTATTGTGTAAATATTTATCTTTAGAGCCCATAAGTGGAATAAGTTGGGACATGGGATGAATATATCTTCAGCTTTGCCTAAGAGAGTCAAATTTTACTCCAAAGGTTACCAATTTATCTCTCTACATAAGGTGTATGAGAATTCCCTTTGCTCCATATACTCCTCAAAAACTGTCTGACTTAAAAAACTTTTTCACCAATTTGACTCATAAGAAATAATGCTTTTAACATACATTTTTCTGATAATTTCTGTAAAGCAATATCTCTCAATGATAAAATTTTGATACAAAAATATGCAAGGGCCTGATATTTATTAATATCTGTTGCATAAAAGCTGAAAAAGTGCATACATTAAATATAATTCCATTTTGATTAACAGAAAATTTAGATGCTTGTACAGTTATTACCAAAGACCAAGAATTGACGCATTTTACGTGACCACTTTCAGTCTTGGAGACTACTGATTCCACTTTATTGATTAGATTTTTGTGGTCAGAATTCTACTAAAAATTGTTAGAAACTTAAAATGTAATAATATTATTTATATGCACACTATGTTGTATGGATTAAATCCTGGACAAAATTAGCCAAAGTAAGAGAAATCTATATGACATAAAATCTTAGAACCAATGCTCACAGAAATACCTTCTTTATTTGTCATTGCTACATCTAATGAACAAGAGTTATGTCCATTTGTTTATTTGCCTGAATCATTTGGATTATTCTTGCAAGTTGCACTCCTCTTTTGCTGTGTGAACATTAACTTTGGTGGAGAAAAAAGGAAGTATGATGATCTACATTTAAATTTATTTTCTCTTTTTTTTGCAGGTAGATTATTTAGTTTGAAAAATAGCCATATTTTTTAGTTCATGTGCAGATATAGTGCCACTGTTAATCTCAGTTCCTTAGGGCTCTTGAAACAACAATATTGACAGACCAAATGATACCTCTCAATACATACCTTCAGATACAACTTCAGCCCATGGCTGCCTCATTTTTTTATTTCCTGAGGTCATTTCTTCTTACTAAGAAATCTCCTCAGGCATCCAACCTTCACATGATACTGGATAACCACTTTACAAGAATATTATACATGTTTATATACAAAAGATTATATGTTGAATATTTCATATATATAAGAATATATATTTCAGTAATCTTATTTTCTAGTCTATATATTTTCCAGCACTCCTCTCTTCCTATATTACATATACACTAAATATTGTACAATGTGTATTCTTCCTTGTAAATATTTTATCAGCAAGATGAGGTTCCTTTGTAAGTCTGTTACAAACTTAATATTTATGATTGATAGGATAGACAAGTATTCTGAGAGCACATACTTACTTTTAAGAAACGAGAACTGTTTCAATGGCTTACAACCTCTTCAACTGTTTAAGATTGATGAAGGCAATTGCATCAATTTTTTTCCATGCAAAATTTTAAATAACACATAAACTAGGAGGGACTTTGCTAAGAAATCACATCAAAATTATTAGAATAGTTACAAACCCCCACCACTGAGAAGAGATGCTTTGGAGAACATGGTAAAACCACCAGCCATGGCCACTACACCACTTACCTAACCACTAAACCAAGGCCTATATGTCTGAAAATATTTCTGCCCAACTTCTTCCTATTAAAATCAAAAGGTTTTATTCAAATTATCCTTCAAAGTAATGTGTGTGAGCATACACGAACACATAGACACACACACACACACACGCTCATGTTTTTGACACCAATTTTTAGGCTGTTTATTGAGATATTCTTTAAGTGTTTAAAAACTTAAATTTGAGAAGGCATCTTGATGAGTCAAGCTATTTCTACCGTTATTACTAGATTGTCCCCAAAACTAAATTCATGCATAACTGCATATAATATTTTAAATTTTTTCTTCGTATTAAATGCATCTTAATTTAAAATTATGTGCACCTGCATTTTCAGGTATCTTTCCAATGTTCTGACCAAATAATTCCTCACACACACAGATATAATCTTTATGTTTGCAGCCCAACCACTCACCTCTGCAAATAGGCTACTGGCCATATTGCACAAACAGTCTTCAAATTTATTTTTTACAACAGAAGAATACAGTACCATAATCCTGCACATGTAACAATATCTCTCAATTTAAGGAAAAAAGCCTCAGGATTGAACCACATCTATGTGTCAGATTGCTTTGTAGTAGAAACCCTGGCCACAGATAGTGTTTTAGGAGAAAAAAAAATTAAGACATTTATTATTTCACATTGCCAACAATATAAAACATTTTAAGTCACTCCATATTTTTAAAACAGTATTGCTATAGAATAGTATGCCGTGCAAATTTCAAGAACTTCCATATTTTATGTTCTAATTTTTTCAGTACCTGAGGTTTTGTTCCAAAATAAAATCCAAAATAACAAGTAGAAAAACAGGCTTTGTCATCTAGTATACTCTGGTTCATTGTGACAATACAATAGAGTAATATATATCATTATATATAGTCATGTATATGTATAAAGTTTCTTTTTTAAGACACTTTCCTATAATATTTGTAAAGCTTTCCATATCAAAGTAAGAGCTCGCATTTCTTAATGATAATATTAATACAGCATAAAGAAAATGTGTCGGAATTACAATAATGCAGACATAAAAAATCTATTTTCATTTAATTTTTCTACAGAGACACAACACGGCATGACAAAGCAAGTTATTTCCAAGGGCACTGCCCCTGGCCCCTCCACATCTCATGTCCTCACATTTCAAAACAACCTCAGCCTGGACTTTATTGTCCATATCACTATCAGCGTTTTGGGCAGAGCCATTAAACAAGTCTCCAGGAAGTTCCAAACTTTCCCACATTTTCCTGTCTTCTTCTGACCCCTCCAAACTGTTCCCACCTCTGCCTATTACCCAGTTCCAAAGTCGCTTCCATATTTTCGGGTATCTTTCAGCAACACTCCACTCCACTGGTACCAACTTACTGTATTAGCCGGTTTTCAAGCTGATGATAAAGACATACCCGAGACTGAGAAGAAAAAGCGGTTTAATCGGACTTACAGTTCCACATTGTTGGGGAGGCCTCACAATCATGGCGGCAGGCGAAAGGCACCTTCTCCGTCAAGGTAGCAAGAGAAAATGACAAGAGGCAGCAAAAGCGAAAAACCCTGAGAAACCCATCAGATCTCGTGAGACTTACTCACTATCACGAGAGTAGCACGGGAAAGACCGACCCAGTGATTTAATTACCTCCTCCTGGGTCCCTCACACAACAGATGGGAATTCTGAGAGATACAATTCAAGCTGAGATTTGAATGGGGACAGGGCCAAACACATCTGTCACCTAAAGCATACACCAGCTGAGCTCTCTTCTTGTGAAGGTTTTTGCTTAGGGCTTCAGTTACCCTCATCCTTTCTTTCGAGTGTTAGATTGGTGTTCTGTGTACCTGCATCTTAGCAGTAAGACAAATAAGACATGTTAAGACATTTTAGATTTAAAATTATCTTTATTTTATACACAAGGAAAGCAAGAGGTAGAAAGTTTCAATGACTTCATCTGAATAACCCAACCAGAGCTCCCTGTCCACTCTGTGCATCCAATCCATGTTTCATTATGCCCTGCTTTTGATCTATAAATATAGGACATCTTCCCAGCCCCACCTTCATTCTAAAGATTAATAAAAGCTCACCAAATCAGTATGCACTCGAAATCTTTGTTTTTGTTCTTTTAACTTAAACTATATACAATCATAAGCAATTCATTAACCAATTTTCTGATCGCTCAAAGTGGTATATTGATCCCTGTTTCAGTTCTTCATTGTAGGGACCAGAATTATCTACAAAAGTCATCACCATAATCATGACTCTATTTTAAAAACAGGATGAGGAAAAAACAAAGCCATATGCTAAATTCTTAAGCCCTCCTATTTAAACTGTAAATTTAAGGGTCATTTGCTGTCTTGAAACATATGAACTTAGTAGGACACGTTATCTACAGACGTACTTATACAGAGGAAATTTTGCACTTAAGAGATAAACATACTTTATTGAAGCCTTCTTAAAAGATAGTGTAAAGTACATTCATCACATCAACTCTTGATATATTCCTCTGATAACCAGCAAGCAGCTGAGTCACATTATTTTTTACTTTGTGTGTGTATGTGTGTGTGTGTGTGTGTGAGTTATTAAAGTCTTTGATGCTGGATTGCAACAGGGTCTTGTGAAGTAAATCCACTGTCCTTATGTCTGGGAGAATTTTTGTCAAAGAAACTACAAAGCATTTTTATGTTATTCAATCTGTGTTCTGCTACGTTTTTTCCCTCCCTTCCTAACAAAGAAAGAAAAAAGAGTAAGACATCAAATAGGAATAGAGACCAGAATGGGGATCAAATAAGAATATATATGAAAGTGGTTGGAAACTGTGGATTTCTATATAAATATCAGGGTTTATAAACCTGGTGATCATCAATATATGGAAGAAAAATAGTTATGTCTTTATTCCTCAACACACAAGTCCCCCTATCATGTCCATCACCACAAAAAAAGCACAAATGAATTAATTTAAATTTTGTCCAAAAGATGAAGTCTCCTGAGACAAGAAATGATATTTCTGTAATACATTCCTCAATGAATATTAGATGGTTTCTACTTAGGCGGACCTGAAAATTAGCACAAGTCAAGCAAAACAACAGCATTACAACTCAAAAACAAGAAAGAAAGTGAGAAAGGGACGGATGTATCAAATTTTGTAGCCAAAGGGCAAGATCAAGGACATTCAAGCTGGAAAAATTCATGAAAATGGGACTTGGCTGCTTTTGTTCTCTGAGTCCTCAAACTTTCCCTTATAAGGGCTGATCTCTCTGGACCTAACACTGTGGTGATTTCACTTAAAAAAAAAAAAAAAAAAAAAAAAGCATTTAAAAACAGGCTCTTGCTGGTGTCAGAGATAGTCAATTCTCTTACTAATCTTCTTGAAGGTCCTGTTTCTATCCAAAGCCAGCTGTTAGAGCCTATAGGTTACAAGTCTTTCAACAATCTAATCTTTAATTCAAAGTTTAAAAAGCTTAAAATAACTTTTGACCTACAAGCAGGTTTTGCTTGTTCATACAGACATATTTATACGTAGTGTTATCAGAAGCCTCTAGAAGTCTATGAGATAGTACTTTGTGAGATACATTTGAACGAATATCTCACTTCAGCCAACCTCCTGAGGTTTTAGTAGGTATCTCCTCTCTGGGGACCAGTGACTCAACTCACTGAAAGTTAATAAGTTATTAGTAAAGTATAGGGAAATTTTTAAAAACAGTGAAGAAATACTGATAAGTAAGTTGGATAATGGAAGACACTTCCTGGCAATTTTTATAAGCAAGAATTCCATTGAGAATAGAAACTGAATGTTCCTTTGTTGGATTATCAATACACAAAAGAAGAGCAAGGAACTTGTTTTACATTTCTGTTTTGTGACAAAATTCCTAATTTTTCTCCAGTTGTTCATAACTGACATACTTCTTAAAGCCTTCCCTGGCTGTAATTTTCTCCCCCTAGTGTTCTTTCCTCTCTTTTTGAAAGGCTAGAAAATTGTTCCCTAGCTTCATCTCTATAGTATTTTTGTCTCCCCTCCTAAAGTTATAATCCCCTTGAGGATGATTCCATAGTTGTGAACTCTTTGTAACTCCGGAAGTACAATATTGCTACACAGAATACACAACCACCTATGGAGAGAGAAATGATTTGTTCTCTTAGTCTCATTTCCTCAGTATGATACATGAGATTTTGCCTCTATTACCTCCTAATGCATAGGTAGTTTGGACATAATATATATTATTTATTTCCATAGGGTTTATCTTTAGAATGTCTTTCCAGAGCTCCAGAAAAGATGTATTTTGTGTGTAATGTATGTTTACCTTTCAGAAAGTGAGTTATAAGTTACCGATGTTTTGAGGGTACAGGAGAAGGAGGACTGGGGCGAGGAAGGCAAAATGTGGGGAGAGGAATGGACAGTGCTGTGGGGAGGAGGCAGAGTGCCCTGTGGGCAAAAGACCTGGAGAATCACAAAGCCCAAGACTGACATTTCCAATTCTGACTCAAAACCTCAGCAAAGATTCATCAAGATTTGCAGCTTTCTCTTTTGAATAGAAAATAATCTTATCAAGGGCCGGTAGGATCAATCATATTTAAATGTTATTGGTTTTATCAGCTACCACAGAGGGAGAAGTAATTTTGCACCATTGGATAGTTGAAGGAAGGCAGACCCAGGCGAGTGACCCTTGACAGATAGGTCACAAAGAGAAATTGGAGAAGACAAACTTTACCTACTTGGCAGTTGTGCTAGGTGTTGGCAGCCACTTTTCCTTGTGTCAGAGGGCTGTAGTCGAAAGGACACTAAATACATTTCAGAAAGGACCCAGGAGAGAATGCTACTAGTGACAGTAATGACAACTAAGCAACAAAAGGAGCCCATCATTTATGAAGGGCTTTCTATAGACCAGGCACTACCTCTTCACCCTCTCTACTGGTTTTTATTCATTAATGTATTTATAATGTTACACTGACCCTTCCCTGTCTCATAGCTTTCCTTCTGAAAAACGCTTCTCTAATCGTATGTTTGCTGTGGGTGTGGCAGTCTTGGAACTGTGGAACCATGCAGAAACGTATTTAAACTGTACAGTAGGTGAACGTTGGTAATGTATGCTCCTCACCAAGAAAGAGAGAGAGAGAGAAAGAGAGAGAGAGGAAGGAAGGAACGAAGGAAGGAGGGAAGGAAGGAAGGAAGGAAGGAAGGAAGGAAGGAAGGAAGGAAGGAAGGAAGGAAGGAAGGAAGGAAAGAAGGAAGGGAGAGAGGGAGAGAGGGAGGGAGGAGGTTAGTTCAGAACACTCTCATGCATGTTTTTCAGTCTGGCTAGAAGAAAGGAGACTTTTTCCTTTCTAATAGCAAAACGGTTAAAATGTGATGCTTGGTATGGAAACGACTGTAACCTTTATCTCATAGAGACACATATACAAAGAGAGAAGCAGGGAAAAGAAATAGAGAAGGAATCTGGCATGGTTGTATGTCTAAGTGGCCCTTACTTCTAGGGCTCCCTAAAACTAGCTCAAATCTCTCCTTCCTACAGTTGCTATGTGAGCCATTGAGTCCATTCTTTTCCTCCCTTTGAATCCAATTAAACTATTTTCCTCATTTACAAATATGCATGGAACATTTACTTCTCACAATCTTATGCTTCAATTTATTATACAAACAAACAGCAACTTAAACAGTATAGCTGAATAACTTTCCTCAAGGTCATGAAACTAATAAGTTGTGGCCCAGGTCCAACTTGTTGTCCCTGCACTTTTAACTGCTTGCTTTTCCACCAGGATCCTTAACCATCTTTGCCTTTGTTCCTCAAGGTCAATTTTATTGGACTTTTTTTTTTTTTTAGTCCCAGGAGGGTCAAATGAGATAATCTAAGGAAAATCATTCTGACTACTGTAAAATGCCATAGGCAAAAGTACTGTCGCAGCGGTCCAAGTGCCTAATGCCTGCTGGAGGCTACACAGCATTAAACTCAATATACTCCATGTTGAACTGGGCTTGTAAAATTGTTTAATGATCCTAAAATTTATGTATTTCTTGTCTGTTTAATCTGAGGTTTATTTTCTTTATACTTTACAAAAAACATTATCAATTATATATGACTACAATATAAATTGAAACTTTAAAACAGGGACAGTACAGCCTTTAAACCTCTGTATTCAGCATGAAAACATGGGAACACCAGGGAGGGCTTTAGAGTAAATATCCAAGAAAATAAATGACAGCTCCCATCATTCTCAGAAAAAAGAAATAGTACATCATTCCAAAGAAAAAGTATCTTACATGCTACAGCTACCAACATGTGTAAAAACAAGAAGCTTGATGTATCCGATGGATTGTAATTCATGGAAGAAAAATACTATTTTATAACATTTATTGAGCCTGATACTATTCATGCCACAGAGTTAATTGCTCACTGGAGTATCAATAATTATTTTAGACCACTAAAATATTATCTTTGTGTTACTGGGGAAACAAAAGACAGTTTTGCATGCGAGATTCTAACTAAGTCAGAAATTATATACAGATTTCCTAAACTCTGTGCTCATTTAAATAATGATTTTAGCAAAGAAACAGAAAGGCATCTTTATATTCAGAATCTCTAGACAGATCAAATCAAAGCTAAATTTTATGAGACATGTTAGGATATTTCTGTTCAAACAATAAATAGTGATTTTGAGCAATGTCTAGACATATGAGAAACCAAGTTGAACAAAAGTGGCAAGAAAATAAGTAAAGCTAAATATTGTCCCTAATTGTAACAGAAAATACAAGTCTCTAATACTTCTAAACGTTTCCTGGCTGTAAAATCCAGGATGGTGTGATGAAAGCCTCTTGTTCTCTCTCCGCCAGGAACAAGTTAAAGCTGACCTCAGCCATAACATGGTTTTCAGAGGGGGGGACTTCAATGCCCTTAACTCTTCTGGAAAGCTGATAACTTTTGAATGCAGGCAGCAGGGAATCTGGCACAGGCTGCTTTCTCTTTGGGTTTCATGCAAAGATCCTGCCAGGTTGTCTAGAGCTACCAAGGGCAGGAAAGTAGGGCAGTAGTCTCTAATAAGAGGCTAAAATTAACAGGAGAAAAAAAAAAAAAAAGCCTTCTATGCAAATTTCACTTAAAAATATTTTAAATATTTAATAATTATCAACAAACTCATCTACAGATTTTTTGAAAAGGACTGAATTATCTATCAGTAATGTGTACATGACATTGCTCATGTTACCAACTGTTATTATTTGTCATAAGAAAATAAGCATTTCAAATGTAAAGCCTCTCTTTGAAATATTTTAGGTTAAGTTACCTTTCTTCTCTTTGAAACCTCATATGCTCCCAAATTTTAATAATACAGTAATTAAAGATAAGACATATTTCTTTTATTTCCATAGCACCTCTAGCTGAGAAGTCTGAGATGTTATAGTAAGAAACCCCAGAGGTCAATAGTCAGTAGTAGAAAGACGGTATGCACTTGAGCAAGCAAACAAAGCAGGCCAGCTTTGCCATCTATATACCTGACACTCAAAGCATACAGATCTCCTTGTGGTCAAAAGCGGAGAGCACCTGAATTCTAGAAACTTGTTAGTGTTTGATAGACCCACTATTTCATAGCTTCTGTCAAAATCTCAGTTGAGAGAATACATATTCAAGAGCGATTAAGAGACAAGCTGTTCAATTATCTCTCAAGATCAACGGCTCTTAAATGTTAATATGCAAAATACACACAAACACACACACATCACTGGGGGTCATATTGAAAATGTGTATATGTGGCCGGGCGCAGTGGCTCATGCCTGTAATTCCAGCACTTTCAGAGTCTGAGGCGGGTGGATCACGAGGTCAGGAGTTCGAGACCAGCCTGGACAAGATGGTGAAACCCCTTCTCTACTAAAAATACAAAATATTAGCTGGGCATGGTGATGGGCCCCTGTAATCCCACCTACTCGGGAGGCTGAGGCAGGAGAATCACTTGAACCCAAGAGGTTGAGGTTGCAGTAAGACAAGATTGTGCCGTTGCCCTCCAGCCTGGGTGATAGAGCAAGACTCCGTTTCAAAAAGAAAAAAAAGAAAGAAAATGTATATATGTATATGTGAGATTTCAGAGATTCAAATTGAATAGGACTGAAGTCCTTATTTGCAACATGTATTATAAGCAGTGCTACTGAGAATCACATTTTGACAAACATTTCTAGTATCCTTAAGCTTCATTCATTTACCAAATCATAGCACCAAAAACTTATATATGAACTACTTACTTTAATTTCTCACAGAAGTGGCTTTGCAGAATTATAATTCACTTTTCTTCCCTGACTTTCATTAAGGGTTATCATGTGAAGTAACTACATGAAAAGTCATTTTACATTCTAGAGAAACTTAGATTGACAGTACTGTTCATTTTTGTTCAAAGATGCCTTTTCCATGGGCAGTATATTTCTCATAGCACTAAGGACCAGAAAAAAAAAATTTATCAAACAATTTGTTAACAAGTCTGTAATTTATCATAACAATGTTTGTCTTGGATACCTGAAAACACAGAGAGAAATTTTGTTCTGAATCACAGTGACTGTTTGAGCTTTTACCTTGATTTTAATCATGTGTTTGTCTTTAATCATAAGTGTATCAAATTATTTTTGGAAGCAACTAGACTCATAATAATAAGTTAAATTGCAAAGGCAGATGTCATTTTGTAATGAGTGCCTAAGCATTGGGGCTGGGACGGGGGGTCCAACCAAGTTTGTTGACCCATTTATTTATGTAAATTTTCAATACCATAAATTCAGGTTATATAAGCACAAAGTCAGGACAGCTCACCAAGGCACACTGTTAGTATGCAGTGTATTCATACTCCTTGTAGAATTAACTCTCATAGTGGCCACTATTATGCTGTCCTGTTAAAACCTATTCATATATTTGCCTCACTATGACAAACAATGCCTCTCATATACCTCCATGTAGTTTTCTTTTAGATCCCTATTAGTGCTTTCCTCTGTTCAAACCAAGAGGCTTGACAAGATGCTACCTTTCATCTGGATTGCGTCAGCCTTGGAACATATCTTCCTAAGCCAAAATCTTTTACACATCACTGCCAGATTAATCTTCCTGCAGACTAATTCTAATGAAATTTAAATTATTTAGCTGGTCATCCAAGGCAATCTATGATCTTGATGCTACTTGTCTTACAAAGTCAATTTTCTACTATGTGTCCCATAAGCACCCACTCCAGCCTAGCTCATTTTCTACTTTATTTCCCTCTGCTTTCCCACTCCCAGGTAGAACGACATTTAGTTGGTCTTTAAGAACATAAATTGTATTCATCCTTAAAGCCATCAAAAAGCCTCATTAGAAACTGCTAATGCAAGTAATTTCTTTTCCCTCTATGACTCTCATAATGCCTTTTAGATTTTCCCCTACTACATATATCTTTCATTATCATTGTTAAGGAATAGGTCATATTTTCCCCTCAAGACTAAAAGCAAGATCTGTTATTACCATTAAGACAAGCCCAGTACATTCTGTATCATATAGGTTGAGTTCAATGGCACTTAACCACCTGGAGAAAGAACTGAACCAATTGCTTTCTTTTCAAGAAATTATTCACCATTTGAATTTATCTCAGCAACATCTTACACAACAAAGAGGTAAAGCAACCTGAATATCATTGTGCAAAGAAGGGAATCAGCCAATTCCTTCTGGAGCAGTGTTTACCAGAGAAAGCTTATGGATTCAGGATCAGTAGCAGGTAACCCTGTCACCCTTGCCCCATCACATTCTGGGCAATGCACAGCCATCTCACAGGACCAGACAACTGATTCTGGAAGCCAGATGCCCCCCAGATGTGTGGTGCTGAGGGGTTTTTAAGACTTGTGTGACATGGCAGAATCTTGTGTCCAGTTCTGTGGGGCCGAATACTAGGTCTTTATATAATCAGACATCCAAGCCTAAAAATTACAGCTACAAGGCATACGATTCATCATACCAAGATTCTGGTCAGGAATGCACTGGCCCCTGCCTTGGCATGATAGGGAAGCTGGATTCCAAGTTCAGCGGCTTACTAGTACCAGAAACATGAAGTCCTAACTGCTTTCCATGGTACTTTGCAAGAAGCATTTCTTTCTAAGAGATCAGCTTTCAGGAGATCAGCCTTAGACAAATTCACTCTTATCTTTCCTACATTCAGAGTTCTAAAACAACATGAATTATATTTGCGACACAAAATTCGGGTATTAGGAGACTGACCCACATGTACACCATGCAAACCACTCCCAAAACCTGTTACATATATGCAAAGCACTAGCTGGCAGAGATGAATCCCTTCACTAAAGTAAAGCTCATCAGGGAGCTAAATTAGTAGGAGCCCCCCAGCTTAATATGGTGCCTCAGATGTCCTGGCCCTCCACTAGCAAGGACAGACAGTAAATCTTTCTCAAGGGTCTTGCTTAGAAATTAACCGAATAGGTATATCATCTACATATTCTCACGATACGGAAAAATATTAACATTAATCTCATACGGAATGAGAAGTGTTGTAAACCCAAATTATTCTCTTTTATCATTGTTTTGAAGTTCAGAACATGGTTCTGGCTGTTGTCAAATTTAATAGACTAAAGATCAGAGGAAGAATCATCTGAGTCAACCACATATCTAACTATGGGTCCCATGAAAACATAGAGGCTATGGATTATTAAACACTGCTCTGGGACAAGGTGGTGGTGCTCAGAAACACTGTCCAAATTCATATCCATATAAAGTCCCCTCCTCCAAAAGTTTTTGTGTTTCATGAAAACATGAAAAACAGAAACAAAAGCAATTTACCCTGTCAATTAACACCTAGGCAGTGCAAAACAGCTACCTTCTCACCACACAGAGGTAAGATTAAAAAGAGAAAGGATAACTAATTTATATGTGCTGGGGTTGGGTAGTGGGGCAGCTGTCAGAAATCTAAGTCCAGAAGCTCAAAGAGAGGCAAAAGCTCCCTACTCCCCAAGACCTGGGCTACTTGCCATGATGAAGTAGAGGACCCAGCAAAGAGGAAGAAGGAGGAGGAGGAGGAGAAGGAGGAGGGAGAGGAGGAGGAGGGAGAAGAGGAGGAGGGAGAGGAGGAGGAGGGAGAGGGAGAGGAAAAGTAGGAGGAGGAGGAGGAGGAGGAGGAGAGGGAAAAAATCAGGTCATAAGCACAATCCCTCTAGCAATTGCAGGAGGGAGAAAGAAGAGGAAAAGAGTCAGGATAGGGTCAAAGGTGGAGCTCACACATGCATCCTGGCTCCCTGGAAAATGGTCTCAGAGTGTGGCTGCAGAAGGAGGAAATCCTGGAGCATAAAGAAGGAGATACTCCTGAACAGAGCCAGCGCCCTGGGTTTCAGTGACTGCTGGCTTCACATCTGAGCTTTGTTCTGCTTAGTTGCTCGATTTGGAAATAGAGGGTGATTTTCAAAACCCATTTGCTATTTCTCTGAATAGAGTCCCTCCAACTGGGGGAAATAAGTCATTAGCAATAATTTAGGGTACATTGTCTTCGCTTAGATTGTAGTTTCAAATAAATATTCAAAAGAACCATATTTAAAATGTTCAGAAGTCTTGCCATGGATATAATTGTTAAAGGAAGAGAGGAAAGTGAATTTTTATAAATAAAAAATATTTCTCACAGGAGACTTGGTTGCTTTTTTTTGTTAACAAAACTTGACTCCTTCTTCATTATTCATAATTTAAACAGTACCAAATGTTGTCATATATAGTATTGAGAAATTTCTAGCTTTGTACACTGAAAGTATTGTATCCTACTATCACATTGAATAGCACACAGTATTTTATCCCTGATACGTAGTTTCTGTAAAATTGTACAGCTTACCCATAGCAGGATACAAATTAATAATTAATATGACCCTGTCCCCAGTTTGATAATGATATATTTTTACTTTTGAGCAACAAAAAAGAAGAAGAAAAGAAAAGAAAGGTCTTATATTTTTATAGTTTATCATGTTTTCTCTGTCTAAAATTTTAAGAAGCTACTATATTGAAAACTATATTAAATTCCATATTGTCTACATAAACTGGTGATATTTTATTTTAAAAGGGGGAATTTATATTTTCCTTCAACCGACTTGCCAGATGTTAGAGCTTTTTAAAAAATTCTACAGCTAAAATTTCTTTGCCACTGATTCAAAGCAGCCTGGCATTTCATTTATACATTTAAAAATATATATGAGAAAATATTATTCACTGAAGAGAATAAAATATTACTTACTCTCAAGTGGGTGTAAGACAGAAATTGAATTAATAGTCTCTGCCTTGTCAGAACTGCTAGGCCAACACTTTCTTAAGTCTTTAAAGTAACAAATGGGGTATTTGCAGTTATACAAAACACGAATTGTCCATGACATTTTCAGAAGGATTAGAACAACCACTATGAATAATTTATTTACTTTCACCAAGATAATACTTACTTTATGAAAAATAAACATGTAACCACTATAGGTGTAATCAGACTTCATTTAATTTTTCCTTTATAAAATTTAAACCAATTCACAGAGGTTTCCATTTCTAAAATGCTTAAATTTAGTATTATACTCTCTTATGACATTTTATCATTCTCTGTATTGCAACATTTTAATACGGTTTCACAAGGACACCAATTAATATGACTGAGCACAAGACAGAAAAAGGAAAGAAAGAATTAAGAGAGAAGTAAAGAAAGAACAAAAGATAGAGTAAAGGGACTGAAGGAGCAAGGGAGGCATGGAGGGAGGGGAGAGGGAGGGAAAGGGGGAGCGGGGGAGGGAGGGAGGGGGGAGGAAGGAAGGAAGGGAGGGAGGGAAGGAAGGAAAGTTATCCAGAGGTTTATGGGAAGACACAGACATTCATAGCTGCCCATCACTTTGAACACCCTTTTCTACCTTGAGTTCCACCTTTCCAAAATGGAAATAATTACAGAACTTCTGGTGTCCCTGCCTAAGGATAATCAACACCACACGGCGGGCTGAGGCCCACAGTTATCCTCATGTAGAACAGATCCCATGTTTGGTTGAGAACTCTCCCAGCTAGATAACTTCTCATCACTTTTTTCTAGCATCTGATGTTGCTACCTTTGGAAAAAGACAGACCCTGACTGTCACACATGGTTGACTTGTGACTCTCCATGTTTTCTTTTATTATTTCTCTATGTCTTGTATTGAGGCTAAAAGAGTACATACAATTATGTGAACTCTTACTACAGCATAGATTTGCTTGAGAAATATCACATACCCAGCTATTGCAAATTTTAATAAAACATGTCAGTCTTTTTCATAGCGCCTCATGCTGGAATAAGCATTCAGTGAATAAATGTGTAAGTCAAATGAGTTATCAATAGTAATAAATAATTAAAATCTGCTCTTCGCATGGCATTTGATGGGGCATTTAAAGTAAGTTTAAAGTAATTGCCCCTTCCCAGTAATTTCACCCTATTTGTCTCTACCTAATATCCAAATAAAAGTAAAATAAAAATTTGAATAGGCATACCTCACATGAATGTATATACACATACTGAATAACACATGTAACATGGCCAATGCTATTCAGTGCAGCCATCGGAGCAGTTTGGACGATTCAAGTGGATTCAGTCATCAAAGTGAAGAAGAGTCCCTTTTACTTTCATGGTTCCTAATTAGGGGGATCAATAGAATAGCTGTCACATTATAGAAGACTTTACAATCTGCTAATTAATCAAAAGCAAAGCTCATCAAAGCTTGCTGTGTATTTATTGTACCTCATTTTCTACCATTAGCAGTTACAAAACTGAAGAGCTTTCATTTCTAGTTATACTCTTGTCTAATTAATTCAATGGTTCCACGGTCTTGTTTTTATCACAACACAGTTATACGTAATACCCACGACCACTAACACTGAGAAGACACCAGGATCAGGCTCTCCAGACTAAATTATGACCCCTCTCATTGGAATTGGACCATTACGTATCCCTGACTTCAGTTTTTCTGCACTGAGGACAGTGGAGGTCAATTAGAAGTATATAAAGCACTCTGAAAAAGAACCCCCTGTATGAGATTATGAGTGTAAAGTATCTTAGAATCAAATGGCTGGAAATATGATTTCAAAAGCCAAAGACACTGTAGCAATACAGCATTGAGGCATGTTGCTAATCCCTAGACTTTGTTTTCATAAAATGTAAAGTTATTGTTCCTTTAAATTACATTGTCTTAACACCTCCTTCCCAAAAAAGGCAATATAATCTACATAATATCTCAATTTTCAACTTTAAAAAAAAAACACATATGAAAAATATACCGGTTAGTAACATTATGTCAAATGATAATCTTTCATCAAATAATTTCGAAATAGCTTTTAAGTGCAACTTCTTTTCTTTATGCTTTCCCTCATAAGTATATATTTCATCATTCATTTAGTCAACATAATTTTTAAGCACAAATCGGGTCTGAGGTACCTGAAGACATATGCTTGAAATACATTTTCCCTATCCTCACATAACTCAGAAGTCAGGCAAGAAAAGCAATGAGTAAGAGCAGTAATAAAGTATGCATAACATGGTATGACAGTAAGGATAAAATACACCCCGTAAGGGTGCCTACTTGGATTGAAAGGAATTTGTCAGGGAAGGGATCTCTGAAGTCTTTGATGTAGTTCTCTGTCTTAGTCCACTTTCCATTGCTATAGCAGATGGGGTAATTTATGAATAAAGGAAATTTATTTTTTACAGTTCTGGAGGCTGGGAAGTTCAATATTAAGTTGGCAGCATCATGTGAGGGTCTTCTTGCTGCATCAGGACCTGGCAGAGGACATCACATGGAAAGAGATTGCATGGGAGAGAGTTCGTTTTTATAACAAACTCACTCCCAAGATAACAGCACTAATCCATTCATGGGGAGAGATTCCCCCATGACTTAACCACCTTTTAAAGGTTCCATCACCTAACACTGTTACAATGGCAATTACATTTCAACATGAGTTTTGGAGGGAACATTCAAACCATAGAACTCTTGAAGATAAAGAATTTACCTAGTTCAGCCATTCTGGAAAGCAGTGTGGCAATTCCTCAAATAGCTAAAAACAGAATGACCATTTGATCCAGCAATCCCATTACTGAGTACCTACCCAAAAGAACATAAGTTATTATATCATAAATACACATGCATGTGTATGTTCATTGCAGCACTCTTCACAATAGCAAAGACATGGAATCAACCTAAATGCCGATCCGTGGTAGACTGGATGAGGAAAATGAGGTACATACAAATGATGGAATACTATGCAGCCATAAAAAAGAACAAGATTGTGTCCTTTACAGAAATATGAATGGAGTTGGTGCCCATTACCCTTAGCAAACTAACGCAGGAACAGAAAATCAAACACTGCATGTTCTCACTCATCAGTGGGAGCTAAATGATGACAATACATGAACACAAGACACTGTGGCCTACTTGAGGGTGGATGGTGGGAGGAGGGAGAAGTGCAGAAAAAGTAACTATTGGGCACCAGGCCTAGTACCAGGGTGATGAAAAATAATCTGTACAACAAACCCCTGTGACACAAGTTTACCTATGTAACAAACTTGCACACGTTACCCCAAATCAAAAATAAAAGATTTTAAAAAAAGAATATTTCAAAATTAAATAATATTTACTTTTAAAAAGAGAAAGAATTTCCAAACCAAAACCCAGGAAGAGGGTGTGGGAAAGGGTGATAGCCACAAAGGCAAAGGTACGAGCATGTCCAGAGGGAATAAATCCTATATGAGCATCTTCACATATCTCCATGCCACCCTCACCTTATGATCCTTGGAGGATGAACTTGTAGAAACTTCATGCTTATCACATCACAGTAGTTTACCCAGAAAGTTTCATATCAAATTTTCTCTTTTTTTCCTCATTAATATAACACAGGAGTCTAAACAATATCACTTCATGTAGTGAAGGTGTGACAATTTTAAACTCGAGAAGCGTAGAGATTTTCGATCTTTTCCTATCTATATCCTTGAAGCTAAATAATGTGCTTCTAAGTAATCTAAACCCCATTGCAAGTCTTTTGGGAAAAAGCAATGGGTGAGGGAGGAAGGTATTGAGGTTGAGTAGAGAGTACTACCAATGAGGGATAATTTTAATATAATTACCCTATTTATCATCACAGATTACTGAACTGATAAAAATAGAATAACAAAGCACTCCTCGTGGAAAATAAATGTGTCATACGACCCTTTGCTATTAATATGTGGTAGGCTGTTTTTCATTGTAGGCTTTTGTCCAAATCCTACATCTTAATACAATTTTACCATTTGCTCCAGGAGGACTATTATTTCATCTCAAATAAGACAAGATGAGGCAAAAAGCAAGGAAAAGGAATTTGCCAGGAAGCCAAGCCAAGGAAAAATATATAAATGAAGAAAGTGGAAGAGAGAAGAAATAATAAACTTCATGGAGAAAATGCCAAGGGAAGATATTTTTAAAATTTTTGGTTCTGAAATCAGCAGACTAAATATATAATCAGAGCATGGAGATGCTATTTAATACTGTACATGGCGTATTAATGTACATGAAGCAAAACAAGATTTCATGAAAAATAAAATCTTTCTGGACACTTACTACTAACTCAGACTATCAAATACGTTTTCCAAGGAATATTGGCAAATAAGATGCTTTCTCTGATTTTTTCCCTTAGTTTTAAGGATTTTTATTCTAAAAATATTACTTTCTATTCGCTATCTTAAACAGCATAAAATTTAAAAGATTTTTATCTTCCTCAAGCCACATTTTTTGGTGGTACAAAAGGATGCTTGACTTGTTATTTACATGTCAATTTAGTATTTTCGGATTTAGTGAAAGTTTCCATAAATATTACGGCTATTACTCCATGGATGCCAATTGACCAGATATGTCCATTTAGTCAAAATAGGATTATATAAGGAAGCCAACTTGAGTATGGGAGAATTTGAGTACATGCAGCGATCCTGGAACCAATCCCCCGAATACATAGTGGGATGACTGTACCTCCTTACATAATGCCAACATATGGACCCTGATGTATTTATCCTTTTATTATTTTTCTGATTAGTGGGATCCAATGTTGTACATACTGATTCTTGTTATAGAAAAACTAGACCTCTGAGGCTGGGTGCGGTGGCTCACGCCTGTAATCTCAGCACTTTGGGAGGCCGAGGCAGGTGGATCAAGAGGTCAGGAGATCGAGACCATCCTGGCTAACATGGTGAAACCCCGTCTCTACTAAAAAAAGGTACACAAAATTAACCGGTGGCGGGCGCCTGTAGTCCCAGCTACTCGGGAGGCTGAGGCAGGAGAACGGCGTAAACCCTGGAGGCGGAGCTTGCAATGAGCCAAGATCCCACCGCTGTACTCCAGCCTGGGTGACAGAGCAAGACTCCATCTTAAAAAAATAAAAATAAATAAATAAAAGGAAAACTAGACCTCTGAGCAAGAAGTATTCGTAAGTGTAAAAAGAGGGGGTAAAAGATGATTGATTGGAGAAGAATATGTTTTTATTACTTCAGAAACTATTTTGAGGATAATCAAAACTGAATTTTTGTTTTTCACAGATTTCATAGCTTAATTATACTAATGGTGACAAGCAGTTTCCCTATAATTTGAAGAATCTTGAAACTTCTCAGATATGATGAGCTAGTTAAAGAGCCTAGATCTTTGTCTTTAAATTAGATGAATATCATTTAATAGTTTCTCTACTGCTGAAGTGCATGAGATCATCTGAGGTCCTGCCATCTCACTTCTTACCAGGAAGCCAACAGTGTTTAAAAATCTAAAAGTCAAGGGTGTCATGCAAAAGTCCGAAGCAAGTAAACATCAGTTTGGTAGAGATTTCAATGAAGACTAGAAAGAATTGAAGACTCAAAGGCCAAGAGCCATTGACATATTTTCTTTCCAAACTGCACTGCTAGAACTAGATTAAGGTTGGACAACCTGTGGCATATTTTAGCAATTGAAGGAGGGTTTTTCTGGCTAAAGCATATTAAGTGAGAGAGAAGGAAGGAGATAATTGGTATTTAATCTGGAGAGATACTGTGCTTAACGTTGCAAGCCTTTTAAAGAGTTTGGTCTTTAAATTAAGGACAAAAGGAATCCATTGAAGAGTTACGAAGAGGTACTCGTATGATCAGATGTTTTTAAAAGGTTAAGTCCAGAAATAGGTGGAGGTAGCTTGGATCAGGAGGGCACATAGGAATGAAGAGATAGACCAATTCAGAAAATATTTGGTTCTCCTACTCAGAAAATTGTTATCCTTGATTCTTCTCCTATGCTTTCTCTAACAGATCAATCTTACTATCATGCCATTTTGATAATCTAATTTTCTTTTACATCTCTGCAATTTTCTGATTCTTATAACTATGTTATGGTCTAGCTTAAGTTCTGTGATAACCAGCTACACGATCAATTTTCAGTGCCACATCACAAGAGATTTCAGTAATATATTTTATCATATCACCCCCTGTTTAAAATGTTTCCATTTTTAATCATCTGCATATAGAATAATGTCAAAACTTTCTAGCATGGGTTAAGGGTCTCAATAAAATTCAAGGGCTCCAATTACCTTAAGCCATATCTTTTAAATCTTCTCACCTCCAACTCTATGCTCCAGCCATATTGGATCGTCTCAAGTCCCTGTCTTCCTCACAAGTTGGGCCTTGTTCTCACTTGCTTCCAGCTCTTTCCATGTGCTAGCCTGTCTGCCTGAACGCTGTCCAACAGCCACTCACAGATACTCCACATCCCTCCCCTCATATGCAAACTAGATATCTCTTGCTCAACCTTCACTTCTTGGTGGAGCTGTCACTTCCAGTTCTGGGAATCATTTCCTGGCCTCTTGATGAAATGTAGCCATCCATCCTTTGTCCTCCAAAACACAACCAAGCTCTGTGGTACAATTTATCACACTAAGTGATATTTTCTATTAACTGGTCCTTAACTCCTTTTAGCTTCTTGAAGGTGGGAAATGCATTTTACTTATCTTTGTATGTTCTGTGCTTTGACATACAGTAAACCCACAATGAAAAGTTAATAAATGATAAAGAAGTGAATGGTGTCATCAATCCTAAGTTTAATCTCAGCTTTTTTTCTTAGCAGCTATATTATTTCCGTCAGCTCACTAGTCTTGTGAACTTTGGTTTCTTCATCTTTAAATCTGAGGCAATAATAATACATAATTGAATTCAAAATTGTACAATAATTGACACAGTTTTTTAAAATTTAAATGCATATATGTTACACTGGTAGTTGACTTCTTGGTAACTTGATTTCCTCCTGTGTAGAATAAGAAAGGTTTGAAAAGGACTGGCTTTTAAAAGGAGCTGGATTGGTGAATGAATGAGTGAATGAATGACTGCCAGACAAACACTCTCTAATTTGATATTCCTCAGCAAAATTTTGTAATTATCTATTTCTTGAGTCCTTTTGAAACTCTACCACTGAAGCCTTAATTGTCTCATTCCCTCAAAACCCCTGGTTATTATCAGTATTATATATTTGCATTGTATCTGTTTAACCTCAAAATCAGAAAAGGAAAATCCTTCCATCTCTCCCAATCTGAGAATGAGCCTCTGTTTCTATAAAATAAACAACCAGAACAACAAATAATACCAACCATAAATATAGCCCCTCTTATAGCATTTTTATTTTCTCTGTTTTCTTCATTTAAAAAGTGAACTTCCCACACACATCCACACCTCACTTTTTTCAGGTCTTCTAATACTCATTTAAAAATAACTTTCACTAGATAAAATAATTTTTCTTTACAAAAAACCAGTGTGACAAATATAGGGAACAGCAAAAAAAAAAAAAAATTATTCCACAAGACTTTTATAAAACATGGGTTCTAAATTAAGAACTTATAAACATAGAGTTCAGTGGACCCTACTGTGTTTCTGTGCAAAGTCAGTTTAGATATTAGTTTAACATGCAAGCAAAATATCAGAAGAATGACCCCTGGACCTTTCGTCAGTGCTTTTCTTCTCCCATAGTGACCCACTGGTCAACCAAAAGTCAGTAACTTAGGCAGTAATGGAAGGTGAGGTCAGACATAGTTCATGTGCTTCTGTAATCTCTTCACATCTCTGTGAGTAAAACTTCTTCTTAGAAAGCTTTTTCAAGATGAAATCAGCTTGCCAATTTTTCCCCTTCCTTTCAGAGAAATGCCTTCAAGCACTTGATGAAAACCACTGTACTCATCATTTTACTAATTTATATGTCATGTAATATATATCATCTTTATACCTACTTCACATATGTTTATACCTATTTCACATCTTCATACCTTGTTCACATATAACATATTTCATGCTTATTCTATGTATGAACCATAGCTTTGAATTCTCATCAACTTCAAGAGGCTTTGAAAAGTGAAAGGAAGAAAGGAAAAGAGGACGGTCTTCACAGATAAAAGATTTCAAACATTAATAATTTCTTAAAATAATCATATTTGACAGGATATTTTCCATTCCATTACATATCTTTTAAAACATATGTTACTAAGAGTCTCAAAATCCTACAGGAGAGTCTGGGCATGGTGGCTCACGCCGGTAATCCCAGCACTTTGGGAGGCTGAGGCAGGTGGATCACCTGAGGTCAGGAGTTTGAGATCAGCCTGGCCGACCTGGTGAAACCTTGTCTCTACTAAAAACACAAAAATTAGCTGGGTGTGGTGGTGGGCGCCTGTAATCCCAGCTGAGGCAGGAGAATCACTTGAACCCAGGAGGCAGAGCTTGCAGTGAGCCTAGATGGCGCCATTGCACTCCAACCTGGGAGATAGAGCGAGACTGTCTGAAGAAATAAATAATGGAAGGTAGGAAGGAAGGAAGGAAGGAAGGAAGGAAGGAAGGAAGGAAGGAAGGAAGGAAGGAAGGAAGGAAGGAAGGAAGGAAGGAAGGAAGGAAGGGAGGGAGGGAGGGAGGGAGGGAGGGAGGGAGGGAGGGAGGGAGGGAGGGAGGGAGGGAGGGAGGGAAGGATCTTACAGGAGAGAGAATGTGAACATGTGAACTTGTTTGTCTTCACACAGAGCCCATACTGGAAGGCTAGCCAAGATGTTAGAGAAGAGGGCCCCATCAGAGGTCTCCCAGCTTCCTCCTAGGACAGCTCTTGTGCTCAGAAATGGGCTCAGACTTACCCCTCCAGTATCATTCACAGGGCACAGTTTCTCCACCATCAGGGTCTCGTATTCTCACATACTGAGTTGCTCTGAAAGTACAGTGAGGCAGTGTAAGCTTGGGCAAATAAACTAATCTGTCTGTGTAAGATGCAAATATAAGTATTTATGCTTTGTAAAGCATGTATTGTTTAAATACATAGGCAATTCTTTTTTTTTTTTTTTTTTTTGAGACAGAGTCTTACTCTGTTGCCCAGGCTAGAGCACAGTGTCATGATCTTGGCTCACTACAACCTCTGCCTCTCAGGTTCAAGTGATTCTCCTGCCTCAGTCTCCTGAGTTGCTGGGATTAGAGGTATATGCCACCACACCTGGCTAATTTTTGTATTTTTAGTAGAGATGGGGTTTCACCATGTTGGCCAGGCTGGTCTTGAACTCCTGACATCAGGTGATCCACCTAACTTGGCCTCCCACAGTGCTGGGATTACAGGCGTGAGCCACTGTGCCCAGTAAATACATAGGCAATTTTTTTAAGCTTTCACCCTTCTGAGTCAGTACTAGAGTAATATCCAAATCACAAGAATAGAGTCCCCATTAATTTCAATATAAACGAAGTCCTCTAGTAGTATTTCTTAAATGTCATAAACAATTCTCTCCAGCAATACCTCTTACCATCCACTTATTTTTTCCTCCCCCACTCACTTGTTCTCACTCACACAATTGCTTCAGTACCAAACCTTCACTCCCTAAAGCATACTCCTCTACTCCCACTGTTGACTCCCTAAAACACATTTCTCTACTCCCACTGCTAAGACTATTAATACCTACTTATTCTTCTCATCCTCTATATTCTGTAAAATGCCACCTTCTGTCCCCAAGTTTTGTAACCTCCTCTTACTGCCCACCTGGCCCTGGCACTTGCTGCCTGCTCTCTGATTCACCATCACAAAACGAGAAGAGCCTGTCTAACAAAGCAAGATGTTCCTTAGAAAAGAATTGGAAGAAAAGATCATCTTCTTTGGAGAACTGAAGGAAAAGAAAGGCAGAGAACACGTCTATATGAACAATTCTTGTGCTTCCAATAAACTCTTAACGTTTTCACCTTATAGTAAGCTGAACAGATCGACAATGTGTGTGGTTACAAAACACAGCTATCTCATTTTAGATTTTACAAAAAAATATGTATCTGGAAAGATCAGAGCAAATCTAAAATGAGGTATGAGGAACACATTTCAAAAGTATTATACACACATGAGAATATGTTTCAAAAAGGAAAATAAGAATTGGAAAGGAAAATAAACTAATATTTCATGAATTAGGATTAAAGACTAACAAAGTTAAACATTGCGAATAAGATGAAAATTAGTGGTTTTAGCTATTTAAAGTCTTATACTGAGAAGAAATAAGATGTATTACCTTTTGCTTCAAGGGTCAGCGGATGGAAAGTTTAGGAAGAGAAACTAATTCAGCTTATAAAATAAATGTCGCAATGTATTACCCCAAAATGGAATTTTTACATTGGAAATTGGTGAGTTAAGCTTTCCAGTGAAATACTGAAGAACAAACTGGATAACCATTTGAAAGGGGTTTTATATACTTTACCTTTACTGGGACTCTTACAACTCTAAACTGTACTTTTCTAATATTCTAGATTTGAATTTGTGATATAGTCCCTGGATTTCCCTCAAATTTCTTCTACACAATGTACAGGCCCAAGAAACATAGATGGATCTGGTACTGGTTACATCTGTTTGTTTTTAACCTTCAAATGGACATATACCATTTATACGTAGATTTGGTGTTTTATAATGAAAATTCTGCTTATACATACTAACAGTACAGCATTTAATCCATTTACTTAAATATTCTTCTTTCATCTGTTCCACAAAAATGTAATGAGAATAATTACGGAAGCGTTTGGTAAAGGGAGGAGCTGTGATGAGTGGGTGCAAAGGTGTCCATATCTAGTCTCAAGAAATACAACGTAATGAATTCGTGGAGCAGTGAGCCAGAGATCAAGAGCCTTAAGATCAGCCCAGGCTTTTCTACTATGGATGCTTAAGCGCTAGGACCAGTGAGTTACTTTATCTGTAAAATGGAAAGCCTGGACCGGATGACAGCTACTCCAGTCCTGGGGTTGCCAGCTGTCCTGTATTCTCTGGGACCTTCCTTGTTTTAAAACTGAAAGGCCTACATTCCAGGAATCCCCTCAGTTCCTGGTAAATTGGGAGAGTTAACAAATGAATATAAGGTTAAAATTTCAAAATCACATACAATAACAAAGTTCCAGATAATATATTAACTTTCACTTTTGAAAAAATATGGAAGGAAAAATTTTAATTGTTGGAGGGAAGGCAAAGGATGTGAAGTTCGCAAATCATGACCAAGATCTGACTCAGCTCTTACTTCACCAAAGGAACTGATTTAACAATTAGTCCCACCATGTTCCACTTACAGTTGATGCCATAAAAGGGAATTTGAATGTATTCATTATGAGAAAATTTAATGAGTCTCATTATAGAATGGAGACAAAATATTCATAGAGTTTTCTGAGACGTGACTCAGATCCACACCTTTGGCCATCTATTAACTGATTATGGGCTATGGCTTCTTGGGATCTCAAACAGCATCCAGGTAATCTAGTCCCATTTTCTCATTTCCTATGGCAAAAGTTCCTAAGAGTTCCAAATCAACTTAGCTTTTAATAACAAATTTTAAGATGGAATATGAGAGGGTGAGGAGGCAGAGTCTATTTCAAGGCTAAAGAAGCAGTTCAAAGACCCAAGGCAATAATCTAACTCAATCTTATGGGACATTTGTAGACAAAACTAATTAAACTATAAGTTCATCATCTCTTCTTTTTCTCTTTGGATGGACTTTAACTGTTTCTCCATTTTCCTATTAGATATGCCTATACCATACTCCCAACTTTACATGCTACAATTCCTGACATATATTCATAATTTTGGCTGTCTCTTGGTCTTAGTTCCAATTCCTCAGACAGAGCATCTGCTTAAGTTGCTTAATTGTTCATCTCTTATTTAACAAATATACCCAGAGGAGGGATAGGGAGGTCACAGTGCAAAGTACTACAGGATAGTCTACATGAAGCTGAAGGAAAAGGCTCAAAAAAGAATTTTTTTTAATTCTCATATGCTCAGTTTTGTGATTAGTTCTGTGCAGAAATATGAAAATTTGTTTCCATCCTCGGCTAGATTATAAATTAATTAAAGAGATAAGGAGAATATGTGAAATAATCAGAAAAAAAGCACTGTATAATTGTCAATTAAATCATGGCATATAAGCAGTAAGTGTTATAAACTTGACATAAGGATAGATCGTTCAGGATAAAATGTAATGACTAGAAGAAAACCGCTTGAGGATGATTCTGTTTCATTATCTAATGGAGGTTCATATGTGGGTATCTGACCATTGTCCCTCAGAATTCTAAACTTCAGGACAACTGGACTTCTGTTTGTCCCCATAAACCAAGCTTGTCCAACCCATGGCCCATGGGCCACATAGGGCCCAACACAAATTCATAAACTTTCTTAAAATATTATGAGACTATTTTTGGTAATTTTTTTTACCTGATCAGCTATCATTAGTGTTAGTGTATTTTATGTGTGGCCTAAAGCAGTTCTTCTTCCAATGTGGCCCAGGGAAGCCAAAAGATTGGACACCCCCGCTATAAACTACTATGTTTTCTCTTGACTCAGGTCTGCCTATACCTCTTCCTTTATTGCCAAACCACACTCTCATCCTGGCCCTCCTATCTAATCTTAACTAGTCATCCAGTTCATTTTTACTCAAACTTCAGGTTTGGGTGGGGCTAAGAGGGTCTTTGGGAAACCAGGGGACTCTCCACAGCACTTGACCTCTTACTACACTCCTTTGCAACTACAGAGCTGAGTCTTGCTTGGCCCTGGTAATCCACAAGAGAAATGCTTCTTAAACCAGAGCAGAGGGCTGGCAGAATCTCCCGTGGATCAGTGTTCATGTCCTAGTTTTGCTCAAAGTCTGCATGTCAAAATGTCATTTCCTGACTGTTCCTTTATGCTAGCTTTGAGTGCCAGACCCTAATTCATGCCCATGTTATTGGATTTTGTTGCCGCTCGAGCTGGCTTTCCAGCTTACCACTTCCAGACCAAGTGAGTCCCTGCCTGTACAACGTGACTAACCTGTGTTTGTGCTACTTACCTGGGTTGAACATCTGGAAAATTATGATAATGACCATGATAGTATTAGGTTGGTTCAAAAGTAATTGTGATTTTTGACATTACTTTTAATAACAGCTTTGTTTCTTGCTGTCATTGTTAGAGAATGAAGGAAGTATATATTTGCTTATATGATGAGAAAAGGGGAAAAACCAGCAGAATTAGACGACATTCTGGTGCAGAAGCACTCATGTAGGGAGAAAAAGTCTCTGTAGGATCTTAGATATTTATGAAAAATACCTGAGATACAATGAAAATAATATGGAAAACCTTTAAAAAATGTGTTGGATTTCATTTGAATTTGATATTTTTCTCTTTTTTTTTTCAGATAAATCTTGCTTCTTATGCATTTGAGATATTTTGATGCTGTCAGTGAGAATTGGAAGATCAACTTTTTTGTCAATATGGTATTGGAACTGATACTTATTTTCTTAACTTCCACTTAAATTTAAATCTCTTACTTGGAATATTGAGAGGTATAAAGCACCTACTTGTGAGGTAGGGCTCTTGTCCCCTCCTATAACTGTTAGTGTTAACCCATTTGTCAGGGGTTCCAAACGTTATTGAACATTAGTTTGAATCACCTGGAGTGCTTTAGAAAGTTGCGTGGGCATCACCCCAGAGAGGCTGTTGTCCTAGGAATTCAGATTTTTTCTAAGCTCCTCGGTGATTCTAATAAACAGGCAAGGCTGTAAAGCACCACTGCAATGGTTCTCAAAGTATGGTTTCTGGATCAGCATCTGTGCTAACAACCTGGGAATTTGCCAGACATGTGAATTCTCAATTTCCCTCTCATATATACCAATGCAGAGACAACAGAGGTGAACTCAAGCACTCAGCATATTTGTTAACAGCTTTCTTGAGATGTACTTAATATGCCATACAATTTTTCCACTTAAAGTGTAAAATTCAATGACTTTTAGTATGTTCACAAAATTGTACAACCAACACTACAGTTAATTTTAGAACATTTTAATTACTTGAAAAGAAACTGCATGCCTTAAGCCATCACACTTTCATTTCTTGATCCACCCATACCTAAGCAAACACAAATCTACTTTCTGACTCTACAGATTCGCCTACTCTAGACAGTTGATATAAATGGAACCATACAATATGTGGTCTTTCATGACTGAGTTTTTTCATTAAGCATAATATTTTCGAGGATCATCTGTGTTTCAGCATGAATCAGTACTTCAGTTCTTTTAATTGTCTTTAATTGTCAAATAATATTCCATCATGTGTATATACCACATTTTATTTAGCCATTCATTGATTGAGGGATGATTAGGTTGTTTCAACTTTTTGGCTATTATGAGCAATGCTGCTAGGTGCATTTATGTACCAGTTTTGTGTGGACATATATTTTCATTTCTCCTGGGTATATATCTAAACATGAAATTGCCGAATCATATGGTAATTCTGTGTTTAACCTTTTGAGGAAATTCAAAACTGTTTTCCATAGAAACTGCACCATTGTAGTTTCCATAGAAACTTTCCACCATCAGTGTATGAGAGTTCTAATTTCTCCATATTTCTGCCAATTTGATTCTCAACATCCTTGTGGGTTTAAAATGATATCTCAATATGGTTTTGAATAGCATTTCCCTGATGTGTAATAATGTCAAGTATTCATATGATTACTAGCCATTTGTGTATCTTCTTTGGAGAAATGTCTATTCAAGTCCTTTTCCTATTTTTAAATTGAGTTACATGTATTTTTATTATTGAATTATAATTGTTATTTATTCTAACACAAGCCCTTTAGATATATTATTTGCAAAAACTTGCCTCTTTCTGTTGGCTGTCTTTTCATTTTATTTGTAGTGTCCTTTGAATTACAAATGTTTAAATTTTGATGTTGTTTAACTATTCTGTCTTTTGCTGTTTATGCTTTTGGTGTCATATGCATGAAACTGTTATCTAAACCACAGGCACTAGTTTATTCTAAATGTAATATTTTTTTAGGTTCAGTCCATATACTTAAATGTCTAATCCATTTTGAGTTAATCTTTGTATATGAGTTGAGGTAACGGTACAACTTCATTACTTTGTATGTAATTATCTACTGGCTCTAGCAACATATTTCAATAAAAACTGTGTTTCAGTACATTGCATTACAGATCATTCTGATGCGTGCTAATGTTTGAGGACCACTGCACTAGTATGCTAAACTTCTGTAATCACTAAAAGACTCTTGTAAGCACAGCATATAGGATGCTCTATTACATAAAATCATCAATTCCCTCTTTAAAATCACATAGATTGGTCAAGTGCAATACTATTATTCTACATTCATAGGGAGAAAAAGAATCAACATAATTTTTCATGTATTAGTCCTAAAACTTTTCAAAACTGGACAGAAAAATTACATTTCATTACATTTGAACATCATGTGTTTTCCAGCTTTGAGCATAAATGTACGTAGCAGTTCCCTTCCTAGCTGCCCCAGTTTACTTAAGAAACACATTTAATGCTTTGCATCAGCAAAACTGTGAAACGACTTGACGACTGTTCACATTAGAAACAAAGGCACGTGCAAAAATCCAATTAGTTGTTCTCTACTTCTTTTTGTCCTTTTTCAAAGGAAATAGTAAGGATCTATTTTATAATTAAAGGGGTTGTTTTTCATGATGTAATGAGGATGTTGTATTTTCTCAGCCAGCTCTATTATTATATTTTCAATTCTGCCAGGTCGAAATTGGATTGTTTAAACTTAAACATGGCCAATGCCAAAGCCATCTGTCAAGCAAGTGTGACTTACTTAAAAACTACTGTTTCAAATTTGCTACCGTTTTTAGCATGTTGGGGAGCTTCTCTTGGTTTACACATCTGAAGAATATAGCTTGCTCCATGTCTTTCCATATTGGCACCATCAAAGTGAAGTTATTAAAGCTATAAATAATTGAAGCCTAGAACTTATTTTATTTTAGTTCCAGAGTACATGTGCAGGATGTTGATTTGCTGCACGAATCAACCCATCACCTAGGTATTAAGCCCAGCATCCAGTAGCTGTTTTTCCTGATGCGCTTCTTCCCTGCACCCACCTGGCAGGCCCCAGTGTTTGTTGTTCCCTTCCCTGTGTCCATGTGTTCTCATTATTCAGCTCCCACTTATAAGTGAAAGCATGCGGTGGTTGCTTTTCTATAGAACTTATTTTTCAATCTAATGCAATTTTATCTTAATTAAAACTACTGTCTGTCTATCTATCTATCTATCTATCTATCTATCTATCTATCTGTCTATCTATCATCTATCTATCTATCTATCTATCTATCATCTATCTATCTATCTATCTATCTATCTATCTATCTATCTATCTATCTATCGGCTGTAACAGTTACTATGGAAGACCATGTTTTCAGCTCTGAACTAATCCTCAGAACACAATAGGTATTTTACCACTGCTTTACAAGAAAGAGAGCCTAAAAAATATTCAGCTCTGTCATATATCCAAAGTTACCTAGCCAGATAATGATAAAGATTTGAACAAGGATGCGTCAGACTCCAAAGGCCCAGTCCTTGGTGCTGAACTGCGTAAAATCAAGTGTGTGTGCGTATACATATATTTGCAGTAAAATAAAATTATAAAAGTCTTGAAGTAGAAAAACGTGGGCCCAGTTTAGAAGTACAGGGTCTTCTAAAAATATCATAAATTATTTGACACAATATGCTTTATGAATATAGCTTCCATCCCACAGACATAATTAATAAATAAATACAGCAGCAACCTTTTATTCTTTAAGCTGTAAATTATAATATAGAAAAGGAATTCATAGTGACAGAATAAGAAAAATACTTAGTTTCCATTGGGGCAGAAGGTGAACATATATTTCATCTGTTTGCCTCGGACAGTCCTGGTTTACATGTGTTGTCCAACATAATTATTGTATTTATTTATTTATTTATTTATTTATTTATTTATTATTTTTTGAGACAGAATCTCTCCCTGTCGCCCAGGCTGGAATGCAACGGCTCCATCTTGGCTCACTGCAACCTCTGCCTCCCAGGTTCAAGCCATTCTCCTGCCTCAGCCTCCCGAGTAGCTGGGACTACAGGGGCGTGCCACCACAACTGGCTAATTTTTTGTATTTTTAGTAGAGATGGGGTTTCACCGTGTTAGTCAGGATGATCTCAATCTCCTGACCTTGTGATCCACCCGCCTCTGCCCCCTAAAGTGCTGGGATTACAGGCGTGAGCCACCACGCCCAGCAGTCCAACATAATTATTAATATCTTTCCTTTACTCTCAAAAACATCCGGCTTATATTATATAATTATGTGGTTACCTCATGTACCGGCTGGTACTAGCTATCCAACAAAGTACAGATTCTTCCCAAGATAATTTGATAACTACTTAGAAGAATAACTCAATGAATCACAAACGCATGCCTGCATAAGGCTTTTCTTTCTACTAGCTTACTATAGGATGAAAAATACACTGTTTAGAATTATTTCTTTGGGTTAAGACATTGCATCTCCAAATGGCCTGTATTGGAACATAATATATTGTCAGACAATACTCTATTGGTGTGGATTATTTATCAAATATCGAACAACTGCATAAAAACTGAGAGATAGGATTAATGCCTGAAATGGCATGAGACATGGGTATTTACCTCAGGGGAGGAAATGGCTTTTTGCTTGGTCTTTCTGTTAGTTTGCAGTTACCTAAAGAAAACTTTAGTTTCTGCAACAAAGCATGATGAATTGGAGGGACAGAGAAAAGAAAGGCATGAGTGTAGGTCAATGTCTAATGAAGGTCAATGTCTACAGTGTTTATAAAAAGTAACTCTAGAACCAGTACCACCTCTGAGACATTGTAGTTTAGTTGATAAACTCATCAACTGCCTTTCTTCAAAAATCTGAAGTGAATTGGAATAGAATTAAACTTCCTTTTTAAAAACCTGGTGACTTCTATTTGGATTTACTAACTAAGCTGTTTTTTCACATCAGAGCCTGACTTTAACCACCAATAGTGGTTCCTGATTTTTGAAGACTAGGTCCTTAATATGTTCCCAGAGAACTAATTTGGTACTGTTCTCCACCATGGTTAAGGGCTCTTGGGGCTGAGCACACTCAGAGAGTGTTTGCATTTATGGGTTGTAATTATTCACATGATACAAGAAAATCAATGTGATCAATCTGTTCATGCTTCCTGGTAGCCAGAAAAATAAAGATTATCTATCTCAACCAAGCTTCAACAAAACAGCACAACTAGTTTATTATTTATTTATCTTATAAAATTAGGTCGTTATCTGGTTCCCTGCTTTTATAATGTCGGATTTTCATTCTCCAATGTAGCCAACTTGCAATTATTTAGAAGGAGTTACAGCATTTGGGCTTGACTTTCTACAAGGCAAGTTAGGGCAGACATACAAGATTCTGGGAAACTGTCCTTTGACACTCCTCCACCTCCCCACCCTGTTGATGATCTATAGAAACCCTCCAGCACAGGAAATCAGAGAGTTCACCATCATTCTCCCCAATGTCATAGTCTTTCTCCATGTGCTCCTGCCTTCCTAGAACAGATCCTTTGACTAACAGAATAAAGGGGTACATTCCATGTCTATAGCCCCTTTCTTCACCCACAAGTCCCTCTTACTAAGGGAGAAATGAATAATTCAGGTCTGATAAAGTTTATTTTCTACTTTTTCATTCTCTGTCACTCTTTTAAGTTGCTTGAATGAATCTAATTTCTTTCCAAGAGTCACATGAATTTTCTTTATTCGTTTTCTCTTCTTTCTCTTCTCTCTCTTTTCTCTTCTCTCTCTTTTCCTGTTAAGTATACCTCTTCTTATTCCCTAGACCTAAATCTACACTGGTGATTTATTATTTCATGGCACTCCTTAGAAACTGTATAATCATCATTTAGAAGTAACATGAGGAGTTGTGGATGTTTTCCCACCCCCAAATTTTCTGAATGTACCAGAATGGTCTTTGCACAGGTGAGGTAAGTTCTAACATTTAATCACAAAAATATAGCACTTACCATGAGCCATACAGTATTCTAGCTGCTTTGCATACATTAATACATCCAGTTTCATAACAGCCTTGTGAGTTTAGAAATGACTGACGTCATCCTAATGTTATAAATGAATTTGAGACCCAGAAAGACTAAGTTTATTGTCCAAAGTTTTATAGACTATAACAGATAGTGCTAGGCATACACCCAAGGCAGCTTCACTCTATGGTGTGTGCTCTGAACTGCTGCCTGCCCTATACCATGCCACCAAGAATGTAACTTATGTGAAATCTGAGCTTGCCAAATTAAACAAGTCATACCACTGTAACATTATTTTAATATATGCCTACATTTAAATGCATCATCTGTAGTGTCTCACAATTAGAACTTTCCCCACCTTACAATTGGCTAATAAAAGGAAAATGAAATAAATTTCATAAAATTATCCTACAAATCATAGTAGAAATAACAGAAAAAGGATGTAATCTGTCTAGGCTCCAAAAATAAATCATTTTCATTTTTAAGTACAAATAAGACATTTGTGGAACTATTTCACATAACCATGGATATTTTGTATGGTAACCCAAGAAAGTAACAAACAATTCAAAAATAATACAAATCTTTTGGAATTTAAATCTTATGTCATGTCTTTCTTCTGGTGAACTCTGTCTGTCATGCTTCTTTCCCCATGTGGCATTACTTTTAACATTCTCTCCTCTCCCACCAGCTATCTGTCATGCTTAGCCAGTCATCTGTCATGCTTCCAGCAAAGAAAATGTTATCCTGAAAAAGGCACACTCACACAGAAAATTATTAAATGTCCTTTATGTCACCATTGTAACAAGCCTGATAAAGTGTTGTTGCTTTTTTAATTTCAAGAACTTATTTTGATGCTGTAATATCAATATACAGAAAGTTGCTAATATGATTTAAAGTAAAAGCAATTAATCCTGGATTTCTTCCATATGGTCAAATTGTAAAAGTAAGGAATACAAATTATGGAGGTTTTTTTTTTTAAGACAAAAAGATATTTCAGTAAATCTTAGTTTTAGTATTTGATGCCTGATTTTCCCAATTACACTGTTTTATCTTCTAGTTCTATATTATTTTCCAATAAATTTATATTAATAAATGACTTTTTTATAAGTATAAATGACCACATTTAACCTTACAATTAATATACTTGCAACTAATAACCTTACAACTAATATAATAACATGTATTTGTAACATGTATATCAGCTTGTATTGTTGTATTTTTCATAAAGCACAAAAACATGAAAGTAAAAGTATATTTTTTCAATTACCCACCCACATAGTCATCTACATGTATATCCTAGGTATTTCCAAAATTAGTTAAATAATAACATTATTATTAATATAACATTGGGACGGCCAGATGGTTTTTTGATTTAAAATGTCATTTCTTATATAATATCTAATGTCATTGTTTTCAAATTTTATAAACTTGATTTTTATGACCTGGGAAGTTGAGTCAATGTGAAATTTAATAAGTGGCATTTAAATGTACAGCACAAGTTCAAGATTACTCTGTCTTCCCCCAGTAATGCCAAATAGAAACACGATATTCTGGTGTTGTGGACACATCTCAGAAAGCAGCTTCCTTTCTGTAAGAAGCCCTAGTCTTGAGAAACTACATTTTTTCTGGAGTCAAACACATGTCAGTCTTTCATTGCTAAATGGACAAGAAACACAGCAAAACCTGATTTTAGAAGTGCTGTGTCAAAACCAAACATCTTCTGAATTTTGCAGTTCTTAAACACTGGGCTCACAGATCTGTTTATGAATATCACATGTATCAGTGCTGCTGAAAACCAGTCATTCTGCAGGGGTAAGGACAGGGATCATTTGTGCTTAATAACTTTTTTGCTCTGCAGATTGTAATCCCCTCTGGCGTTTCAACTGAACATTCAGGTTTTTAAGGAATCTGGAGGCCTTGCCTGCTCACTAATTAGCTCTCTCTGCTGTCATGAAAATAGGTTAGAATCTTCCACTTTCACATCAAAATATCAGACTTACTTCTGCAGCATCCTTTCACTCATTCAATCAACAATCTCCATTCTTGCAACTAGTGTTTTATTTTTTGAGCATGTGTTACGTGACAGAAACTGTCTTAGCACTTTCCTAGGAATTCAGGCAATAAAGATTAGTTAAGTTTTCAAACATATACTGAGCACATACTGTGCCGGGTGTTGATTGGGCCCTGGCTGTACAGAGGGAAGATAAAGAGTCCATATCCACAGAGTTGATATTCTAGCTTGGGATACTGGTTAGAAAAGCAGTGACTCAAGTAATCAGATTGGTGTGATAATGTCCAACTGACTACAGTTAGACATAATGTGCTACAATTATGATATAAGTAGATATAGAGGGTTATGGGTCTATATAGAAAAGAAGTGGAAGAGCTTTTCAGACATCTTCCAGAAGTGTGTGCATCTTTGAAGGAACAAAGAGGAGGGCTCTGCCAAGGAAACCAATAAAATAAGGTATTTCCAGGCAGAAGAAGTGTATGCGTGGAGGCAATGTATAGCATGCACCTCTCTAGGAACTACAAAGTACTTTGTGTAGCTGGAACCCCGACTTCAAGGGACAGGTAGGGAGGAGTGGTGAGATGTGCTACTGGAGAGAAAGGGAGAGCCATAAGGGGCTTCTTTGACTGTGGAGTCTAGGGAAGATCATTAAGCGATGGTAAGCAGGACATGAAAACCCATCCAACCTGGGTCTGAGCCTCATAGTCATGTGGAACATGGACTGATGCAGATGAGAATATAAAGAGACCAGTTAAGGAGCCATTGCAGTGATCCCTAAAGAGGTGGGCGTGGGAGAGGATCTCCTCTCAGCACCAGAGACAGCGCCAGTTTAGGTTCTGTCTTAAGCCCCTCAATAGCGTGGTCTTGCCATTTCTTCTCTGGCTCTCATCATAAGACTAGCTGAGAGAAGTTACATCTATGGAGAAATTATCTGATAGGACATCTCGCTATGTGCTTGTCTACATTTTCTGAATCCTGTCCTTGAATTAAGTTGCACTAAAAAGCCATTAGTTTAACCCTTTGTAGAAAACGTTCTGCTGAGTTTGATTATAATAACATAAAAAGTGTATGTTTGCTATTGAATTTCTTTTAGAGGTGTAATTAATACACTGCACGTCTCCTGTATAAGATCTTATGTGACATACATAATTTAGGATATAGAATGAGGAAAAAAATTCTTTCAAAGATTGCTTCTCTTTTTATTTGAAAATTAATTATAAAACCTGCCATATATCTTTCTTGCTTTGGTTGCCATGAAACTCAGACCCATTCCCCAACCTCCCCATATCAGAAACACTAATTCTACCCTCAAAATACAGTTGCTGTCTCCTTTTCTTACATATGTGTCTTTTACTGTACATGTGTCTTTTACTGTAAATCAACTCATGTCCATTTTGAAAGTAGCCAGTATACAAATATAAAATAAATTATATCATAGCACCTTCACATGGGTAATTCCTGCAGAATTTTTTTAACGTCTTAAGCATAATACAATGTGCTTCCATAAACAATTATGTCAAAGCCTTAACATTTTTATTAGGCCATAGAAACACTTCTGATCTATTTAAAAGAGAGAGACCTAATTTTTTTAAGTGAGAAAACTATTTTTATAACAGTGTTTTGAAAAAATTTAACTACCCAAATATAGGAATTTATTCATTTTTATCCACCTCCAGAGCATCTTAAAATTTATAGCTATTACATAAATGTGTTCTAAAAATAATTTACTGCACACCAATGATATAAGAATATTACATGCTTACCACATCTAGTCTAACTCAGAAAGCTGTTACACTGCACTATTATCTTTAATCACTTGGAGCTATTGTAGACATAATTCTTAACAATCACAAATCCTCAAGAATAATTCTAGAAGGAACTGTTTCAATAAACATTTCAATAAATTTGGAGTGTGATTTATTTAATTTGTCAAAGAGAAATTAGAATAAACAGCTTATGAGTAGGTACGCTAGATGTTTGCCTTTTGATATGCAGCCCAGAAAGCTAACAGTAATGTTATGTAACCAGTCACTGTCAGAGAATTACCTCTAAGATTGTGTAGACCACCTTCAATGCAATCTGACATCCAACCTGAATTTAGGCTGCAGATATTATTTGGGTACCCTCAGTCATATCTTAGTAACATCTTAAGGGTTCTGCTCATCCTATTTATAGTTTTATAACCTGTACCTGATTTTATAATACCCATGATGCACTGTAGATTATTCAGGTCTTCTCAAACTCTTTTAACATAAAATCTATCGATTACTTCTTTCTAATATAAATCAGAAATAAATTGTTTTCCCTGAAATAAATCTTTTGCCCCAGTGTTAGGTATGCCTAAGAGAGGTGGTAATCCATTTATGATCTCAGACTTATTGAGCTGTTTTTCCTTATCTAATTCCTCCTGTGAGGGGCCTGGTTTTCCCTCTGCCCTTGTCTTTTCTGAACAAGTCATTATAAAGAAGAAATGTAGACAGTTGTGGAAGATTAAAAGAAAGGGAAGTAATATTCCTTTTTTTAACATAAGAACTGATTAACTATTTAAAATGTAATTAATTGCATCATTCAGAAATGAATGAGAAATGCAAATATGGGAAAGAAGGAAATGCTGATCCTAACAAGATGAAAGAAAGCATAATATAATTGCCAACATTTGAGGGAGAATGTTGATAAAGGAAAGAAGGTCATTTAAATGTATCAATAGGTGAACCTATCTTTTTTGGAATTTATAAGATTGTCAGGAGCATGAAAACACAAGGTCTCTGTGAAATGCTATTATCTTTTTTAATACATGAATGTATTGGGCCATTCTTGCATTGCTATTAAAAAACTAACACTGGGTAATTTATTAAAATAAAAAAGAAGTTTAATTGGCTCATGGTTCTGCAGGCTGTACAGGAGGCATCGTGGCATTCAGTTCTGGGGAGGCCTTAGGAAGATTCCAATCATGGTGAAAGGCAATGGAGGAGCAGGCACATCACATGGTGAAAGTGGGTATCAGAGAGAGAGAGAGTGGGGGAGGGAGGTGACACACACTTTTAAATGACCAGATCTCAGAACTCACTATAGCGAAAGGCAGCACCAAGCTGCGACAGATCCACCCCATGATCCAAACACCCACCAACAGGCCCCACCTCCAGCACTGGGGATTACAATTCAACATGAGATTTGAGTAGAGACAAATATCCAAACTAAATGAAATTCATGAAGATTAAATTAATGGAAGGATTAAGAAAGACAGGCTTTAAGTGAAACATAATAGCACTTTTAATCTAATTCCAGATTCTGAATAAGTGGATTGTAAATTATGTTAAGCTAAATATATTTAATCAAGATCTAAGTTAAGTTAAGCCATAAACATGAATAACAAACATGATGGGGAAGTGCAACAATTTATCAATTACTAAAAGGACATAGCTGAATTTGAATCTAGCTTTTTAAAATCGTACACCATTTTAAGGGACACATTTCACATTCGTGTGATTGTGAGAGCCAGTTTTGAAACAAAGAAAGCCGTAATTAGAGTTCCATGCAAGACTTCTTCCAATTGTCAATTTCAGTTTTCTGGAAAATACACATTTGCTCAGCATTCAGTCTTTCTTGCAAATCCTTCGCAGCTTATGGTCAGTTGCAAGAAGTTCAATATTTTCACTTTGAACAATTCGCTCTACTTGAGAAGTAAAGGCTTGCTAAATGATAACCACATTTGTAAGAAAATTCAGCACAGCAATGGAACTCTTCAGATAATGCCCAAGGCCATTGGATTCCATCCCTTTCTTAGATCTGAGTCCAAAAGATGGTTTCTTCCCACAGCAACTCAAAGATCAACCAAACTTAAGATTTCCTCACAAATGTCAGGCAGCTGAGTAACCCTGACAGGTTTATGTATATCATATTATTTAATTCACACAATATTCTTATAAAAAGAGCTCTATAATTTGTCCCAGGTTTATAGCCAAGAAAATGGACTTTAAGGTAATTTAAGTCACATAGCATGAAATTGGCCAAAAAAATTTTTTTAAGGGTTATAAACAGGGGGCATCCCACTGAAAATCCCATGTACTTTCTAATATACTATATAGAATTTATCTCAATTTCCTATAACCTTAACATAGAAATAATCTAAAGTTGGTAGGATTTTGGAGAGGCTTTCCATGACATCATTCATTAGGGAGATTCTGAAATCATTCACTATATACAGGTAAAAAAATAGAAGTTACATGCTATTGAGTTATTTTATGTCTCACAGGGCCGGACATGTTTTCCAGCTATAAATTGCAATGTTTCATCTGCATTTTTTTCTTTTTAGCTTTCTTCGCATATTTAACTGATTGATCACAGTTACAAACAGCAACAATAACCTTTTATTTTAAGTTGAGCATCTATAAACAGTGATAAAGTATCATTCACTGGAAGTTTGGGGATTTCTTAGTATGTTTTATCATGTCTTGAAAGATGGCCAACGTGTTTTGCTCATCCAGCTTTCCTTAAAGTGTAAGGACAGCGTGTTATAAGCACAAGTGTCAGTCTTACAAGTAGAGGCCTGAAATAAAAGCATGAGTCACAGAAATGTGTAAGAAGTGACTTTCCCCTGCTGTGCTCTACAATGACTTTGTAGAGCTTATTGATGAGGCAAAAGAATTCTCCATTAGTCAAAGAAAACAATTCATTAAACCATTAATAGGAGAGTGAATAAATCATTTCACAATGACACATCACATGTCTGGGATCTTTTTTCCTGAATGAAGCAAGAGAAGTTGAAATTGTGCCCTTGTGGACAATATCCCCAATGCTGAATTGAGGCGCACATGTAGAATGACAGTCACTCGTTCCATGCAATGAGCTGGACACTATGGGGCATACAAAGAGGAACAGAATCCAACTCAGGTCCTGGGAAAAATCCTTATTTACAAGGAGAGACAGAAATTCAAACTATTATTAATATAGTACAACTTGACAACTGTCGTTATGAATTCATAGCAATATTGGGAAAGTGCAATAATACAAAAATTTTTTCCACAGATATTAGAAAAACTTTTACACTTGAAAAATGAAATGCAGGGTGTGGTGAAATATTCCACACACAAAAAAAGGGAGTAAGAGAAGAAACAGAAAATATAAAAGTACCAAGCTGAAAGGATAGCGTGCCATCAGGAAACAATCATTTCCATTAGCATGAGGAGAGGAGTAACAGATGGTGATGAGAGAAATTGAGAAAGTTCATTCCTGTGAAGTCATTAGCCAAATCCCAGGACTGTTCTCAGACATGTCTTGGCAGCCCTGATGCCAAATTCCAGGGTGGCGTATCCCATATATTAAAATTACATGAAATTCATGAGGATTAAATTAATTGAAAGTTTAAGAAATATAGACTTTAAGTGAAACGTATTTTTACCTTACATATGTTCACACAGCTTACTTGTAGTTTGTTTTTAAAAATAGATTCTGAGCCAGGTGTGGTGGCTCGTGCCTATAATCCCAGCAGGTCGAGGCGGTGGATCATCTGAGGTCAGAAGTTTGAGGCCAGCCTGGTCAATATGGTGAAATCCTGTCTCTATTAAAAATACAAAAATTAGCTGGGTGTAGTGGCACATACCTGTAATCCCAGCTACTTGGGAGGTTGAAGCACGAGAATCGCTTGAACCTGGGAGACGGAGGTTGCAGTGAGCTGAGACTGCATCACTACACTACAGCCTGGGCAATGGAGTGAGAACTGTCTCAAAACAAAAAACAATTAATAATAAAACGATCCTGTTCTTATTATCAGATATTCTAACCCAGCAGGTCTGAAGTGGGGTCTGAAAATCTGCCTTTCAGCAAACTCGCAGGGTGGATATGGTGCTGAATGACTGCAAAATACACTTTATGTTTACTACATAGATTACTGTCTTCTCTGCAAGGTATAAAGGTTACATTTCCCATTAGCAAAACTTGAGTTTGATATTACTGTGCTAAATCGGAAGCCAGTTCCAAAGTATACTTTATTGAAAATGTATTATTTACTAGCTCAGCAAATTATGTAATAAGAGGCCCAGAGTAAAAACCGAAGCCGTGTACCCACTGAAAATGTGAGTATACTTGGGCAGGCACAGTGGCAACAGGGCATTGAGGAACTGCCAGGAGCTCCCAGTTATCTCACAGATGAGTTCAGCTGCCAACGAGGACCCCAGTAAGGACCACAAAGGCAGTGATTATGCCTGTCTTATCCATTACTCTATCCCCAGCACCTAACATTGAGTCTGACATGTAGTAGGTATAATATTTAATAAAATATCTGTGGAGTTAAACCCAGCCCCATACAACAGAGAAAACATTGAATACTATTTGGTCTTCCAGACAGTGCACTTGATGAAGAAGTAGCGCATTCTCCTTCTCCATGAGGGAGAGCCTGAATATCCAACAGTAGTCAAAAGACTGCTCAGAGACCAGAAACAGGTAAGATATTAGTGATTGTGGAGATTCACTCCCTGGCTTAAAGCCTGGGGAAACATAAATTTCATTTACACTGAATTTCACTAGAAATAATTTGTGTCCATTGTGACTTTAAAAGCTTGGTCGTAAAACTTTACTTATAAATATGATTTTCACTTATATCATATCATCTTTCTCCATACACCTTTAAAGATAATACATTTTAGATTTAATGACTTTTAAAAAGTGGTTCTTACGTTGGAATAAGAATATGAAAGCCATCACTTTTGCAGTTAACCTTCAGAGGAGAATTGTAAGTCTCTTTTTCTTGCCACAGAAGTATACTTTTACCAGTCCTTGCAAAACAGTTATAATCATTCAAAAATCTTGATGAAAATAAATGATCTGTGCCATTAGTTATGCAAATATCCTAGAAATGTAAACCGATGTAACAAGATTTAAGGTAGTTGTCTCAGTCTGTCTGGGCTGCTATAACAAAATACCATAAACTAGATAACCTAAAAATAACAGAAACTTATTTTTCACAGTTCCAGAGACTGAGAAGTCCACAATCAAGGTGTCAAGAGATCTGGTGTCTAATGAGGACTCGCTCTCTGGTTCATAGACGGCACCTTCCAGCTGTGTCCTCGCGCTGCACAGTAGTAGGGGTAAACAAACTCTCCCTTGGGCCTACAAAGGGCACTAATCCCATTCATGAGGGTTCTGGCCTCATGACCTAATTACCTCCCAGAGACTCCACCTTCTCCTACTATCAACCTTGGGGGTTAGGATTTTAACATATGAATTTTTAGGGCACATATAAATTCAGACCATAGAAGTAGTAACTTTTTTAAAAAACCA